>NC_064645.1:588908297-590158297 GCF_023864345.2 Schistocerca serialis cubense | reverse complement strand
GATATTCCGTTGAATAGTTCGCACTCTGATACTTGTTGATGCCCCAGCATTGAAATCTGCAGCTCTTTGTGGCAGGGTTGCAGTTCTGTCACGCTGAACGATACTCTGCAGTCCTCGTTGGTACCGTTCATGCAAGATCTTTTTCCGGCCGTAGTGATGTCGGAGATTTGATGTTTTCCGGATTCCTGATATTCTTGGTACACTCGTGAAATGGTCGTACGGGAAAATCCCCACTTCATCGTTACCTCGGAGATGCTGTATCCCATCGCTCTTGCGCCGACTATAACACCACGTGCAAATTCACTTGAACCTTAATAACCCATCATTGTAGCAAGAATCTAACAACTGCGCAAGACACTAGATTTCTTATATAGGTGTCGCCGACCGCAGTGCCGTATTCTGCCACTTTAAATATCTCAACATTTGCCTATAGCAGTTTCTTTGGTGTTTCAGTGTGTTTGATTTGTTAAAAGTCTGTTCTCTTACTAGCCATCCTGGTTACACATCGACGTCTGTAAATCAGTTTTTGTGAACGTTTCAAGTAAACCGCTTAACATCATTTTCAGGTAGATTTTTAACTCTAAAGCTGATAATGTGGAAGCATCTGGCCAGGGTCTGGTCGCAAGAACTGGCGTCATCCAAACTGGGCAATACAAAACACGACATCGTCGGAGACTCGCTTTTTGAATATTTTGTCCAGTGTCTTTCGGCGCCGTAATTCGTTTATGAGCTTGTTAACCAGTAGTTTATGTGTTACAGCAGAGCAGGAGTACACATATGGTTTCTATTGTGAGTTCCGCTAAAAGGGTCTTGACTGAAAGAAATGGCCAGTCCCAAAGTGGTTGCTCTCCTTCTTAACCGTACTAAAGTGAGAGGCTAAGATCTCAGTTGGTCAACCAAGTTGTGTGTTTTTTGGTTCTACAGAGGCACCTTGTCTGCACGAAAAACAGACTGTATTTTATGTAAACCTGTCGACAATCTATGTTCTTGGATTCCTGGTTTTTCCAAATTACATGCAGTTTGCTTTATGTTAATTGCCTATTAATGATTTGTGTAGTTTTCTTAACCTTAAATTTGGAAAGTATTATTAAATGCCACGTTTGTGATGTTATTAAACACCTGTGTTAAGATTTGGATTTAAAGTCAGGATTTGAGAAAAATTTTCTTAAGATTATTTTTTTTAAATTTGTTTTATATGCTACGTTAGAGGTTTTGTAAATTTTGCCACCACCTGCCTTGCTGCCACAGAAAAAGTCACTAGTAAATTATGTACTCGTGGTACTTGTTGAGAATTTTTGGTCTGTTTGATATGGCAATACGATTTATTTTTCATTAAATTTGTTAGTAAATTTATGGCCCAGCATCCTCCCGCTCAACACTAGCCTCGAACTGCATTTCAATGTGGTTTTTCAAACTTGTTTCTCTGAGGCGTTTTGCAGTTGTATTTAAAATGGGCAGTGCTAATTACCTGATCAGATTCCCGTTTTCTTTATAACAGTTGAGAATTAATATCGACTTTCTACTCATCCCGGCTTGGACGTTTATCTGTATGCTTCTCCACTCGTTAAGTAACATTATGCGTTTTAGTATGAATAAAGCGTAATTTCTCGCTGTCTTCTGTAATTGTATGCTAGAGTAAAGGCACGTGGCCAGTTGATGGGCACCCTGATACGTATGACATGAAATTTTGTAATCATTTTCTGAACAGTATCCAGTTATTGGTTCGACATTCATTAATTTGGGATTCTTGCTAAGTTATTTTTCACTCTTCTAATCCGTATAGATATCATCACTTGTGTTAACCTAAGATTTTTCTTGGTTTAGTGCAAGGTAAAACTCCCTTTAATAATTCAGTTACGCTGTGAGAAAGTCCACGTCACTATACTGTATCCCATAATGTTAATCAGATTGCGTTTTGTTCACTTGTAGGTCGGATTTCATGTAAGCGATAAGATTTCAGTCCATTAAAAACTGTGGATCATAAAAGACTTTCAGAATGCAAAATTAAAGTTTTTCTTTTGTTCGCGTTACATATGAACCCTCTAGAGATAATCTTAAACCTATATTCTTCTACTGATAAATGACGGTACCTACATTGTCGTGGTGTATATGCTGCTACAAAATAGATTGCAGAAGCAAGCATATAAACAAGTTAGGGAAGACGACTGAATATTTAAACAGAAAAATTTTATTAACTGGTTGTGCTTGGTGAAATTTAGTCGATTATGTAATTGTTCGCCTTCATTATGTAAGGGAGTAAAACAGCGCCACACTTTACACTAACGTCGAATATACAGGGTCTTCAACGTACAACGGAAATACCACCGCCACCGTTGCGCAGAAACTGATACACTCGTTATCGGGTTCTGATGGCCGCATACACTTCGGCACAATCCTCGATCTGTTGAGTACCGGCCCGGCGGTTTTATAGCCGACAGTTAGGAGCAGCCATGGAAAGAGCTCCGAGAGAATCGCTGGGCAGTTTAGGACATCCGAATGGCATGTCCTTAGAATCTGATTGGATAACGATGCATGAAAGCAGACTGAAACGTCTATAAATAACGGTACTTCATCAACTGACCAAATTATATACTGTTGTTCGAACTCAGTACGGCAACCGGCTATTACAGTCTGCGTGTGACGGAAAAGTTAATACCGAAATGCTGTTTTCCTTTCTTGTTGTAGCATGGCTGAATATATGTGGGTGAGCGATAAAATTTAACGGAAACGTTGCTTCCTTTGCAGCACGACAAAGGGATGATTGCAGACCGAAGATATGTCAATATACATGTCCACCACTACTTTGCACTGTGCAGGCTGGTTACCGAAGTCAGTTGACAACATGATCCGAAGATGAAATATCTGCATCTACGCATCCGTACTCGTCTACATCTTCATTTATATCCCGCAAGTAACTGTACATTACATGGTGGACTCTACTTAATACCAAAATTAGTTTTACGTAATACCAAAACTGGATCTATTTGAAAGAGAGAGAGATAACTAGATTTTCTAATATTTCTTACTCTTATGATCAGAACACTTGGTTGTATCTGATAGAGGCTACGGAACTGTTGCACAGTCTTTCGCGAATATAGAGTCATTACGTTTACCGAAAACGCCCTCTCGAATAGGGAATCACCTTTATTCCTAGAAATCCCGCTTCAGTTGACTCCGTTACACTGTTGAGTGGGATGTACTGAGACGTTACTTGCGTATCTGTGAATTTATTAGGTGTCTGCTGCCGCACCTTTTTGATCATGTTCTGTTTGTTCGCAACTTAATACTTCATGTATTTGCTGATACTTCATTCCTGCATAATGTTAGTCTCCTAATCAGCTCTTATATGCTTCCAGCTTTAGTTTCAACCCTGAACTCTGTCTCAGACGTCCACTCTTTTCTTGTCTCCATTGCTGTGTCAATCAAGAGACAACCACGTCCCATAAATTTCTTCATATGTAGTTCCACAGCCTTGATATAATTTCTCACTTACAAAACAATTTTAAAAGTCCATCGTAAGCTGCCAGATCTACTATGCAAGATTATTTTTGTTGGGTCACATCTATTACTGCCCAGTTTCGGCCTGTCGTTATTTTCGGTTGTATTTGCGCCGTTGAAATGTGTGTCACCGACACAGACACATTTGGAAATAACCAGAGGTCGAAACTGGACTAAAATGTCATAAATATACGTTGGTTGAATGGTTATCAATAATTTTACGTTATAAAAGTAAGTGTAAAACGTGCGTGCCACTAAAAATCTTTAACCAGTCGTGGTACTATCAAGGGAGTTTTATGGTATAGTTCCCAATTTCCCACTCTAGAAATTTCTAGAACAGTCGAGAGTATTCGACAACATTACAGAACATTCGAGAGCTCCAAGGGCACTCCACATCATTCCAAAATGTTCCAGAATGTTCTACAACGGTCTGGCACGTTCTGGAATGTTGAGGAAAAGTCTGGAATATTTGTCAAGATTCCGGAATGTTTAGGAAATCCCGGAACTTCTCATATCAGTGCATATCAGTGTGGAATATGACAGAGCGCCCTCGAATGTTGTGAATTGTTCTGGAAAGTTGTTGATCATTCGAAGCCTTTTTGGCATTGCAGCCACACTTTGGAAAGAGGTCGAGCTGTCCATTCCGTTCTACAACTGTCTTTGAATATAGTCGAAGAACAATATCGGTACTGTGGGGTGGAGGGGTTAGTAACAATATTAAGAAGTAGCAAAATCATAAAATTATTTGCCGTCTCTTACAAGAGCCTGGAAACCAATATCGTGTCAGCCAGAAAGCACTGTAGAACATACTGACAGTAGTTCCCAGTCGACAAGTCCACATTCTTGTCCAGTCCACTGACGGAAACGGTTCAACTCTTTGTTCACTCAGCAGGGTCAAGAAGCACGATTATAAATGAAGATTTGAGTTCTAATTAGTAGATACAAATTTTCACACGCACAGTATCGTAGTCATAATAATATTAATACTAATGATAAATCTCTGTAAACTAAACAGCACTATGAGCAGTTCAGAGGCGACCTCTACCGTAAGTTCCCATTAAATGGTCTTTTTCCATGGCTTATAAAAATCAAAAGTAATTGCTCGTCACAAAAGTGGAAAATAACCATCACCACAGGCCACGCAGATTTGTTAACATTTTCTGTGGTACACTGACAGTTACCTCTTCGAAATCTAAGCGATTCAGAACGGCATACAGTTCTCGCGGTTTCGCTTCCTATTTGTACCGAAAACCGGAGTTGTTGTGAGGTCTGGCTGTGACGTCATCCGCGGCGTATGACTGACGTGATCCGCACGGTAGCTGGGTGCGAAGTGAAGTCTCGCTTCTCAGGCCGTATATATATATATATATATATATGCGCAGCGGATGGCCTAGGAACACCTGCTGTCATCCGGTCTATGCCCCCGGTAGTAGCCTCTCGATGGTCACTTTCTCGGACACAATATTTATGAACACTATTGTGTATTACTTTAGAATCTTCGTAATTTTTGTATGAATGTAATAAAGTTACAGAATTACAGAAAAAGTTACAGAATTACAGAAAATGTTTTAACTAACCTGCATTTAAACTTTTCCGTCTAGAATTTTTAAAACGGAACTGACAGTAGAATATGACCTCTGAACTACTATTTTATTAGACCTTTTATTTGTTGATATTTACATCCAGGCCTTGAAATTTGTTATAGATCTATTATTATTTCATAGGTTTCATCACGTGCTGTATCAGAACTTTCTAGCATTAATACAACGGATAATGTACTACAAATAACGACGGTTTTGTTCCAAATTTTGATTCCGGTAAATTACGCGAAAACTAACCTGCCACGTCAGCTGAGAGCGCTAATGCGCAGCTTCCTGGACTCGGGTAGGCGAGCCGGTCCCGGATCGAATCCGCCCGCTGGGTTAACGATGACGCCCAGTGTGCCGACTAGCCTGGATGTGGTTTTTAGGCGGTTTTCCACATCCCCATAGGTGAATAACGGGCTGGTTCCCCTCGTCCCGCCTCAGTTACATGACTCGCAGACATTTGATACATGTTGACACTCTTTCATGATTTACACTAGTCGCAAACAGCTGGGGTGCACTGATTCTTTCCCAGGGGGGTTACGGGGTGGCGGCAGGAAGGGTATTCGACATGCTCTTCATCCTACCCATGCCATATCCGATTGCAGCCACGCCGACCCTGCAATATGTGCGGGAAAAGGCGCAACCAAAACAAGAAGAATGCTGAAAACTATTGGAGATAGCTCAATGGGATCACGTAGTGACTATTTTTATGTTGACCTGAAGCTTCATACAAATTTTTGTATTTCTAATATTTGGCGCCTTCACTTCTTCTTAGAAACGGGGATTCTGACCAAGATATTGCTTTAATCACTTTGAGACTTGTACCAGAATTCTGACATACATGTTCACATTGTGACCAACTTTTGTGTACCTAGTTGTATCATTTGTCGCCACTATTTTTTCTTAAAGCCATGTATTTAGGGAAGATGATGTCTGGTAAATCCGAGATTTGACAGTTTAAGCATTAATATACTAAAACACATGCTGACAAAATTAGGAAAATCAACTTTAAATTTTAGTTTAGTTCTTAAATAATGGTGCAAAACCTCTGTGCTACGCACATACGCGTTGTGGTGACCTGGCACTACTAGCAATGAAGTGGGGTAAGCCCCAGCTCACTGGCTCGCCTCTGTATCCCTCAAATGATACAGAGTTTGTTTCACCACAGTACGTACAATATTAAGAGCATCTGGACGGAGAAAACTTCGAAAGCATGCTGAAAGTACCTTCTGGAACGAATCCACAGTGGCACAAAGAAAGGTCACTCGAAGTCATCGAAAGAACAAGACTTGCAAGGAAACTCTGAGGGGAAGGGAGCAGCTCTACTCATAGTCTCAGGAGACTCTCGACAAACGATTCCAGTTATCCCCAAGTCAACATCAGTAGACAATATCAGTGCGAGCTGAAATAAATTAAATCTCTGGCCACAGATTCAAATACAGCGACTAACAAAAAATATGACAGTTGAACTATAGAAAGGCGAAAAAAGCTTAACAACTTTTACAAATTGGCAAAGGCACAGATCCTACTAAACAGATGACCGGCCTCATTAAACTCAACAGTGATTTCTGCAACGCATCCGCTGCTGAAACCGAACTCACTGACCAAATTTATCCAAACACTGTTTCCATCTATTTTCTTTTTTGAGTCATCAGTTTTCTGACAGATTTGATGCGGTCCGCCATGAATTCTTCTCCTCTGGCAGCCTCTTCATCTCAGAGGAGCACTTGCATATACTACGTCCTCAATTATTTGGTGAATGTATTGCTGATTCTAGTACCACAGAAGTTATTCGGTGATGTCGTAAGAGATGTATCATTCTGTCCCTTTGAAACAACAAGAACGCTGTACTATTGTACATGCAAATAAATTTTTTTCCGTCTGATTTTTCGATAAATTAGTGTAATCGATGTTCTGATTTCATTTCTTTTTTTTTGTTTCATGTCATTGAGTTAAGCAAACTGTAAACAAATTTCGATATGAATATTAATGTTTATGTCAAATTTCAAGCAATATTGCAATAGAATTGAAGTGTAACAGTTGTTGAGACTGTTGTAAGATGTTAAAATTATAATTGTGCGTCTGGTCCATACGTAGGCAATGTGTTAGGATATGTAGAATGTAAAACCTCCGGTGAATACCCTGTCTGTAAGGGAGCGGTAAAAGGTGGACGGCAGGCGAGCGCGGGAAAATGCACGCGGGAACTGTACGGCACAACGGGCTCAGCAGTGGTAGTCGGAGTTGGGCTTTGGTCTGAGCAACACATTCTGGATCGAGGAGGGTCTCCTGGAAGACGTAGTTTCATTGAGCCTCGGATATGGGGTTCCGACGCCTATACAGCATGGCAAAATTCCATAGGCACTAAATGGAAAAGTATTGCGACGCTATGAAGAAGTAAAGTGCCGATTCATCAAGAGCCATTGCTGTGGTTGTATGTGTGCTCTGGGCCTCGCCATCTCGCCGCCCGCCAACCACCACATCGATGCAAAGAGGTTGAAACTTTTAGTACTGTATTCGTGTGGACAAGTGTTACTTTTGATCCATACTGTTCAATAACAACTTAAATTTTACCAGAACAGTCCTATCATTTAATTATCCTCACAACTAACCTAGACAGGGTCCTTTCCAAATGTTGCGCAATCCGAGTGTCCCGAAATGAAGTATTAAAGTTTATGTTAATAATAATTACCTGCAGACCTAGCTATGTTAGAATGATGTTTAAAGAACTTTTTTTGTTAATGAACTAATAGACGAATAACAAAGGTCTGACAAAGTTGGAAGATAATTCTGATATTGATTTAGTAATGAAGGTTAATTATTTTGAGACAGATATAATGGTATTTAAATGAGTAGGAAATAAGTCAAAAAGAGTAGTAAATCATATATTGGAAATCTTGAGGGCATAATGATTTCAGTAATTAATTGTTTTAATACAGTGATCATAACAGTTTCAGGGTCCCATCCCCCCCCTTTTTATTCATTTGAATGCTGAAGTGTTCTAAACTGATTTGACCAGCAAAGTCAAAGCCAAAATAGAAACCAAAATTTATCAGTGTTTTACATTTATCAAAATTGACATTGTGTGTGTGTTTCGAAAGTGCTATTTCTAGAGTAACCTATGCCCGATTTTAATCAGATCTATAGACAGTACGAAGTTTTTTAGTAAACATTATAGTGTAATGTTATGTATTTATGGTTTATCCACATTAGTACAGAAAGTGAAATTATCAGTTCAGTAGATTTTCTGGTTCTAAAATTTACCATATTATGCAGTGTTATTACGTGTTGTTTTGCATGTACGTATATCAACTTGTACAGGAAAGAAACTCAGTTAATGCCTAATTAGGCTGGCAACCGTATTATTAGCAAATTGGTAGCATATTCTGTGTTGTTTCTTGTCCATCCTGACGGGTAGTTATATTTCGGACTTGCTTGACGTACCATTGTTATTACAGAGTGGGTGTAGGTCTGATTTGCCTCCATTCAGGTACACGCGGTCAATTTCTATACAAAAATCCTTTCTCATAAGGTGAAGCCCGTCAACTTACCATAGTACAGGCTTTAATGAGTATCGTGTGCACAAGCGCAGCGTTACACCTTCACGTTTCAGTGTTTTCCACTTATTATGTTCCTACCCGACTCTGCGCTGCAGCTCCTATTCTTTACCTTACTAGTACACCTAATTTACAATATTCTTCCCGAGCACCACACATCAAATGCTTCGATTCCCTTCTGTTCCGGTTTTCCCACAGTCCATGTTCCAGTTCCATACAGAGCTGTTCTCCAAACGTACATTCTCGGAATGTTGTTCCTCAAATGACGGGCTATGTTTGATAACAGTAGCTTTCCCTTGGATAGGTATGCCCTTTTTGCCAGTACTAGTCTACCTTTTATGTCATCCTTGCTCCGTCCGTCGTTGGTCATTTTGCTGCCTGTGTAGCAGAACTTCAACTACTTTCTGACCATCAAGCCCGATGTTAAGTTTCTCATTTTTTCTGCATCTCATTACTTTCGTCTTTCTTCGATTTACTCTCAATTCATGTTGTGTACTCATTACACTGTCCATTAGAATCAGCAGATCATGTAATTCATCTTTACTTTTACCCAGGATAGCAATATCATCAGCGAAGCGTATCATTGATATTCTTTCACCTTGAATTTTAATTCTACTACTAAATCTATCTTTTGTTTGCAACATTGCTTCTTCAATGTACAGATTGAACCCTAGGGGTGAAGGATTACATCCCTGTCTTCCCCCCTTTTAATACGAGATCTTTGTTCTTGGTCGTCCACTGTTATTTTTCCGTCTTCTCTCCTGTATATATAATACATTACCCGTCTGTCCCTATAGCTTATACCTGTTTTTCTCAGAATTGCGAACACCATACATCATTTTACACTGTTGAATCCTTTTTCCAGGTCGACAAATCCTATATACGTACGTTTATTTTTCTTTAGTCTTGCTTTCATTATCAATCGCAATGTCAGAATTGCCTCTCCTGTCCTTTCCCTTTCCTAATGCCAAACTGATTGTCATCTAACACATCCTCAGTTTTCTTTTCCATTCTTCTCTACATTATTCATGTCAGCAACTTGGCTGCGTGAGCTGTTAAGCTAATCGTGCGATAATTCCCGCACTTTTCAGCTCTTGCAGTCTTCAGAACTGTGTGGTTGATATTTTTCCGAAAGTCAGATGGTATGTTGCCAGACTCATACATTCTACACACCAACGTGAATTGTCGTTTGATTGCTACTTCTCTAATGATTTTAGAAATTGTGATGGAATGTTATCTATCCCTTCTGCTTTATTTAATCTTAAATCCTCCAATGATCCTTTAAATTCTGGTTCTATTACTAGATCCCCAAATCTCATCTAAAACCACTCGTGTTCCTTTTTCTATCACATCAGACAAATCTTCCCTCTCATAGAGGTCTTCGACGTACTCTTTGCGCCTATCCGCTCTCTCCTCTGCTTTTAACAGTGGAATTGCCGTTTCACACATAATGTTGCCACCCTTCCCTTTAATTTCACCGAACGTCATTTGTACTTTCCTGTATGCTGAACCAGACATTTCGATAGTCATATTTTTTGATTACTTGACATTTTTCCTTCAGCCATATCTTCTCAGCTTCCCCGCACATCCTATTTATTCATTTTCAGCAACTTGTATTTCTTTATCCCTGAATTTCCCTGAACATTTTTGTACTTCCTTCTCATATCGGTCAACCGAATTATTTCTTCTGTTACGCTTGGTTTCTGCTTGGTTTCTTCGCAGTTACCTTCTCTGTACCTGTATTTTTCCTTCCAACTCCTTTGGTAGGCCATTTTAGAGATGTCCATTCCTCTTCAACTGTACTGCCTGTTGAGCTATTCCGAATTGGTGTATCTATATCTTTAGAGAACTTCAGGCGTATTTCGTTTTTCCTTAGTACTTCCGTATCCCACGTCTTTGCGTATTGATTCTTCCTGAATTATCTCTTAAGCTTCAGCCCACTCCTCATCATTACTACATTCTGATCTGAGTCTATGTCTGCTTCTGAGTACGCCTTGCAATCCAGTGATTTCGGAATCTATGTCTGACCATGATGCAATCTAACTGAATCCACGTATCACCCGGCCTTTTCCAAATACACATCTTCCTCTTGTGATTCTTGAATAGAATATCCGCTATTACAAGCTGAAATTTATTACAGAACTATCAGTCTATCCCCTCTGCCATTTCTTGTCCCAAGCCCATAATCATCTGTAAACATATCTTCTACTCCTTCCGCTACAACTGCATTTCAGTTGCTCTTGGCTATTATATTTACATCTCCCTTTTTTTACTGTATTACCCTTTTGGTATCCTCGTATACTTTCTCTACCTCTTTATGTTCAGCTAGCGAAGTCGGCATGTATACCCGAGTTATCGTTTTCGTCGACTCTGATAAGAACAACCCTATCAATTAACTTTTCACAGTAAAACACTCTCTGTCCAATCTTCATACTGATAATGAATCATTCTACCGTTATGTCTTTCCTGCTGCTGTTGATATTACCCTATACTCACATGATCAGAGACCATTGTCTTCTTTCCATTTCACTACAGTGACCTCTACTATACCTAGATTGAGCCTATGCATTTCCATTTTCATTTCTCTATCTTCCATACCAAGTTGAAGTTTCTTAAATTCCACACCTAGACTCGTAGAACGTTATCCTTTCGTTGATTATTCAATCACAACTACCGAAAAGGGAATTTCGCAAACTAAAAATAATATGGTCGACGATATCAGGTTTAATATTCAAATGAAAATTCCCGGTGGAGAGAGGTTATAAACGCCAATGGACAAGATGGCAAACGTTGATGGAAGTGTGAATTTCCCTGCAGTATTACTAAACTCTTTGCAAGTACCAGGAATGCTATTACACTGCCTTCGACTTAAAATAGAATCTCCAGTCACGCTACTCAGAAATCTCCACCCACCAGAATTATGTAATAGAACAAGGACGACTGACAAAAAGCTATCGAACAACATCATCGAAACCGAACTTATGACTGGAAACTACAAAGGACACACACTATTTCTCCCCCGAATATCACTGATCTCTGCTAAACTGCCATTCCAATTTAAAAGACATTAATTTACAATCCAATTAGCCTATAGTCATACAATCAACAAACCTCAAAAATGGTTCAAATGGCTCTGAGCACTATGGGACTCAACTGCTGTGGTCATAAGTCCACTAGAACTTAGAACTACTTAAACCTAACTAACCTAAGACATCACACACATCCATGCCCGAGGCAGGATTCGAACCTGCGACCGTAGCGGTCGTGCGGTTCCAGATTGTAGCGCCTTTAACCGCTCGGCCACTCCGGCCGGCAACAAACCTCAAATACAAACTTAAAGTATTACGGCATCTACCTCAAACCCTTATGTGTAGCTTGCGCTCGAGTAGGAAATTGAAAAACATTTTACATACATGCCCAGGATAATAAAATGAAAAATATTGTTTAAAAACAAGTATTGTACATAGAACATACTTTCATTAAAAAAGTTTTATCTCTTATACTTTTACAAATATCATAAATAGTTAGAATGTATTTGCTATAAAATTTTTTTATCCCTGATACTTTGAAGTTTTCCTTTCATTCTAACTACCACACAGCCTCATATCAACATCTTGAGTGACGTCTGGTACCAAAGCTAGTCAAGCATAATAGGACTGGCTGCCTATGGTGTTTTTCGTTTTTAACCGGGTCATTCCCTTCAAGGGGTTACTTTTGATTAGGCTCCTTTCTCCTGCTCTTCCGTTCTCCTTATCTGAGACTGGCACTCAGTAGTATCTCCACAATTCATCTCCACCACCAAAAATTCTTCTCCAGCACCATGTCTCGGAAGCTTGCTGTCATTTCTTTCCCTCTTCCCCAACGTCTAAGTTTCATCTATATACGTGGTCAATGTTCCCTGGACTTGCTGTCAACGTAGATCTTTAAGAATCATATTTGTTAATAGTAAGTCACAGCATGAGGTCAGTAGGATTATTTTCACGATAACTAAGTCTTTTTGCTTGCTTGGTGATTCGAACTTTATTATCTGTTGTAATCCTATCATCCGCTTGCACACATCTTCCAAGATACCACAAATTATTCACATGTGCTATGTTTTCGTCCTCAAGGTGCACGGCTGCTGTTTGTTTTTCAGTTCAAGTCCATTTATCTTGCTCCTCTCTGTGGTATGATTCATGTGGTGATAGTATTTTGTAATTTGTACTCATTTTTGTCCAATAACGTACTGCCATCTGAAAAAAAATTATAGTTTTGAAGTACTCACCGCTAAATGTTTCCACTTGCTAATGGTTTCTGTGAATTTCCTTGCTGCATTTTCTGATTAAAGATTAAATATTAGTGGAGACCAGCCATGTCACTGCCTTGCATGTTTTCAGGAAAAAACCAACGTTTGGTCCATCTTCTTTTATAACAGCATACTGATTTCTGAAGAACTACATAATTTTTATCTTGTCCCTGCTGTCTGTTTCTGTAAGACAAGAGCCTTTGATTAATTAGTTCCATTTAAGGATATCGACGTTTTGATGGTCTCTAAAAGCTATCAAGAGCGGTGTGCCGAAGTTCAAGAAACATAACTGCATTTTGGCTATAAGTCAACACTCTGTATTAGAATTGGACGGCTTCTAAAACACAGGAACTACGATTTATAAGATATATTTTCTGTAAAGGGCAGGTTTAGTTTCAGACGAGCCGTTCTCACTGAATGTAATCGGATTCCCTATTAGATGCCACTGTAGCTTTGGGTACTGACTTTTCAGTGTCTTTCAACTGACAGCAGTTGAACGGAAAACGTATCCATCGGCATGTTAAGACGGAGAAATGTTCAAGAAAACTATAGGATAAAAAAGAAAACGATAAATGATTGCTCATTTGTTAATACACTGTATTTCAAGTTCTGTAATTAATATTTCAGCAGATGGTAGTATAAACTGATTTCAATTAAACATTAGATATACCATGTGTACAGTTTTCATCGGTTACAGAGGTACCGATGCTAGAATGCCATCCGAAAGAATATTCACACAATCTACGCGTTCAAAGGCAAATCATTATGTTCTAAGCCGATATTTGTAGAGTCTACCTTCCTTCGACCTGTGCTTTGGAATAATCTTGAAAACACCAGATGGAGGTCTTCTGAAATTGTCATGGCGTTCTTATGTGAGATGAGCGGCGTCCTGTAAAACGATACAGTAACACACGATACCCAGACGACATACTATCTATCAGAGCACATCGTACGTTTACTTGGAAGCGTTCTTGAGTATGTGTCTTCAACAGACATATGGGTTCTCCTAGGACCACGATATGTGTTACGTGTGTTGTAGATATCGCCTCGAGTAAATGTGGCTTCCACACTTAAAATCATTAACAGCACTAGAAGGTGATTTTGAACTAGTCAACGACGTAATTCCTATCGTCTACCTTCATCTTCTTCTTGGAAGTAATGAATTCGCATTAAATCATAAGAAGAGGGGGCGTACATACGTAATGTGGAAAACGTGCAGCAAGAATTTCTACATTTGTTGAAGGACTAAATCTTATCAACTAAATGTCTTCTACTGGAGACAGTCTGTTCGTTTACACTTTCAGTTGCAATACACCATCTGCCAGAACATTATGACCACAGAACTGCCATCGATAGAAAGCCGTTCAGGCAATAGCAGCATCGATAGAAAGCCGTTAAGGCAATATCAGCATCACCTGGCGAGGAATAACTGCTAATCACACACACGTACGTTGCATGAGGGTGCTGCCTGTCTGTAGATCGGGCAAAGCGCGCACTCTGTCTGAGATTCACCGTGGGCTGATTGTGATGACCAAAAGGCACAGCACCGGCATTACGGGAACTGCATGAACTGTCGGGTTTTCGGGGAGTGCTGTGGTGAGTGTCTTCCACACGGGGCGAAACCACTGTGAAACGACTTCCAGATGTCATGGGGCTTGGCAGCCAAACCTCGTTACAGATAACGGACGCTGCAGGCTGGGTAGACAGGTATAATAGGACAGGCCCAAAACTGGGGCAGAACTCACATCAGACATTCATGCTGGAAGGAGTACAAGCTTGTCTGAACACACAGTGCACCGAATCCTCTTTATGATGGGCCTCTGCAGCCGACGACCCATGCATGTGCTCATAGTATGAACACCACGATATCGACGTCTAGAATTGAACAGGTACTTGACCACCACACTGGACGCGGCACAGTGGCAGAGCGTTGCATGGTCTGATGAATCCCGATACCTTCGTCATCGTTCCGATGGGGGGGAGGCAAATTCGTTGTCTTCCAGGGGCACAGCTGCTTGACACCTGTACTGTGTGATGGAGACAAGCTGGTGGCGGTTCCATTATACTCTGGGGAACATATATGTGGGCATCTTTGGATCCAGCGGAGCTCACGCAAGGCACCATGACAGCCAAAGAGTATCGTATGCTAGTTGCAGACCGCGTACACCCCTTCATGACGATCATGTATCCCAACAGCAGTGCCACTTTCCAAGAAGATAATCCCCCCACTCACAAGGTTAGGAGTATGATGGAGTGGTTCACTAACACTGTGGTGAGTTTCAGTAGATATGCTGGCCACCGATCTCACCAAGTCTGAACCAGATCTATCTGGGATGTGACTGAATATGGCGTCAGAGCTCATCGCTGCCTCCTTACTCTCCCCCCCCCCCCCCCCAGGAATTCACGGGAATTAAATGATTTGAGTATGCAGATCAGGTGCCAATTCCTTCCAGCGATCTAGCAAGGCCTTATTGCTTCCATGTGACAATGCGTCGCTAATGTTATCCATGCTAGTAGTGGACATTCCAACTATTAAATATGTGGTTGTAATGCTCTGGCTTGTCAATGTATGACTGGTGGGAACTGCACCAGGGTCTTTCAGTTTAGTGCAGATATGAATAAGACGGCCGGTGTGGCCGAGCAGCTTTAGGCGCTTCGGTCTAGAACCGAGCGACCGCTATGGTCGCAGGTTCGAATCTTGCCTCGGGCATGGATGTGTGTAATGTCCTTAGGTTAGTTAAGTATAAGTAGTTCTAAGTTCTAGGGGAATGATGACCACAGATGTGAAGACCCACAGTGTTCAGAACCATTTGAGCCAAATATGAATAAACACTCTTGAATCTGGTTCTCTGTGGACAGGAGATCGTCACCCACACTTTCTGCAAGTTACAGCAGAGTTTTTGTAACAAAATCTGTATGCAAATATTGAGAGAGGAGCGGTTACTTTCACCTATTTCTCGTATACAGAAAACTATTAAAGATTCTGTTACAACCTAACACACCTTGAGCAAGACTCTAGAAAGTTAATGGCCTGAACAGACGTTGATGGAGCCATGTAGGGCACTAAGAGCATGAGCTATTTTTATGGTTCTTGTTGGAAGTTGAAAGCAATTGGCTGCGAGCTCATCCCTCAGTAAATCTTGGTGGACAGGCCCACAGCCGTACAGGGCAGACAGAGCGGCTCCTAGTCGAGAGAGGTCTCCAGCAGGACAATGCTGCTATACCTGTATTGCGCCAGCCACAGGCTGGGCTGGGGGTGATGGACTGAAGGGACACGTCTACACAGTGGAGTCGTAAACTGGGCATTCTGTGCAGAGCCATAGGTAATAAAAATTGACGAGTTTTCGTATTCACCGATACTGAAAGTAGGCCTGTGATGCACTTCCATCTGCACCCTCGGTTGTATAAGAAACTCCGGCGTCTGAGACACGTTTAGAGGTAGAATCTTTATTACGCCTTGTAGCTAGGACTAACATGCTTCAAGGTACAGGTGAATTAGATAAAGATCTTTAAGATTGTATTTGTTCACTTGTTGCCACGGGAAGTCACACGGCTTTGGAGAAAAACACCTTCTCCCTCCGTGAAAAGTTAAAAAAAACAGTAATTGAGGTTTCTTTTTTTTCCGGAGATGCAGGTTTCTTAACTATTCCGCTGGTTCGACATGAGTTTGTGCTGTCGTTTAGAAGGGGAGATTTAGCGCCTCTAAAGCCCTGTGATTGGCTGAAGACGGAGTGAAGGCAGCGTCGTTCATGGACTTGGAGGAAAAACGAAATTTTTTATCTGGAGAGGTGCGAGGCACTCAGGTTCTGGACTTCGGTCTAGAAGAATCTTGTGGTGGAAGCTCTGGCATGTGTGGCTGGTGCTTGGGACCTGTCCTGACGCTGACTTCACTTGCAAGTAGTTAGACTGGAGAGCCTGTGGTGAATTTCTTTCTGTGCCAATAGTATGACGTCAAATGTCTCGGACTACTCGTTCGCCAAGGGCACACTTATTCGTTTTTGATATACCAGTCTTGACGTTTGGTATCCTTGTGTGCTCTGTCTTATAAGTGAGCCAAATTGGTCCTTGGTACGACCAGTGAACGGGTGGGTCACATACTGAAATCTACCAAGATTTCAGGGCTATGGTAGAGAATAAATAGCGATCCGTCTGCCTAATCACTAGACCGTGAGATTTTGCATTTCTTTCATAGGTGCCGCCTTACGCCTCGCCTCCGCCACCTGCAAGTTACAGTGCTGCACGAAGCAAGTAGGGTAACGTACAGCTGCTGCGGCCTTGTCTGGTCGCACAGATCTCAATCGCCACTATCCGTCAGCACCGCCTATATGGACTTCTGTAAGCTATCAATGAAAGTCTGCTCAGTGTCAGATCAATTCAGGTTGCATTGTCCACATTTTTAGGGACGGAGCAGTTGACTCACTTCTGCCACCCAGGATCGTTGTCCATTGTTCTCATACCAACTGTTAGTTGTTTACGTATTCAATAAATTATTTATTGTTTTTCTTCAAAAAAATAAATGTTTTAGTAAATTTTACTACATTCTCAATCATTTTATATAGTCAGCACCACGGATAAACTTTCATTGTGGGGTCCCATGCAAAGATAACTATCAATGTAATATCGGCAGAACCAGGATTTGTAAATACATGGAACATATTTAAACTATACAGCTAAATTGACCAACAAACGACAAACAAAATCACATTTGAGAAATTCAATTACGTAAACATGAGAACAGCTTCACAATTGGACTTCAAAACAATCGATAAGTACACTCTTAGCAACTGAGGTAGAAATGAAATCTTGTGTCAGTAATGCAATTGTAACCAATGAAAATTAGTCACATGTTACATGAAATATTTTGTTTGAACTAATCTATACTACGGACTCCTAAAATATTTTCTACAATCTACTTCGTCAGCGTCCACACTGTATCCAAAGCAGAAAAGACTTGGTGAGCAAACAAAAGGGATCATGTGATGCCTATGGTTTGTTGCCTGACCCTGTGACCAGCGATAAGAATTGCTGAGAGCAGCAACAGAAATTCTCTCACAGCGTAAGTGCATTTTAGTCTTGCTCTTCCAGTCGTTATGGTCGGTGTATGAAAACAGATCTCAAATTCTCTTTCCGGCTGTTCTCCAACCGTGAGTTTGAGTAACACTCTTCCGAATTCTC
The DNA here is from genome assembly GCF_023864345.2 of Schistocerca serialis cubense. Taxonomy (NCBI): domain Eukaryota; kingdom Metazoa; phylum Arthropoda; class Insecta; order Orthoptera; family Acrididae; genus Schistocerca; species Schistocerca serialis. The sequence continues at coordinate 590,140,199 of NC_064645.1, read as the reverse complement.
CTGAAGATGAAATGTCGCTGGAAACGCTGATAATCAAATCTAGGTCCTTCATATAGTTGCAAACTTTCACCACCTTTTGCAGGATAAAATCTAGCATTTTAAAGTGGCTATTAAAATAACTTGAATGAGCTACACTAAGAGCCGTTTCCATGTAAACGTGCAGAGCTGAAAGTGTTTGTTACCCTACTTATGTATCACGAGGAAGCTCAAATTCGGAGATGTGTTTCCTGGCAGAAAATAAACTACTGAGACGAGCGTAGCTACAAGTAATGACAGTGAATAAATGGTCACTACATTATTAATTTATTTTTCCATCTATTATAAAAAGTGTCAGAACACATTGCTCATATAAAACATTTTCAGCAGCCAGCCGAACAACGTTGAGGACTACTATTAAATAATGGAATTCGCGAATAATTAAAATAACCAAGAGGTAATGAAATGCGGTGAATGCTAAATTAACAGATATTACGGCACTAAAGAGACACAGTGCGGACTAAAAACGTAAATGAAAAATGACTGTTTTATGAAAACACCCATCACTGAAAATTTCAAGTATTTGTAGCGATGTACTGGGCTGGTATCAATTGCTCCCCGCTTGCAGTAGAAACCAATTTCAAGGAAAATGTTTAGTGAACCACGTAATTTGTAATCTCTCATGCGTGTAGATCGGAGACACGCTCTTCTCAGATAGCGCAATCATATTTTAAAGTCTGAATTACTATCTAAAACACATGGATGATTACTTGATAGAGAAGCATATAACACAGAAATTGGGATGCCATTCTTTAGACTTGTGGGTACCCCTTAGTTTGCCAGGTGATAACCATTTTTAAAGGTACAACGTTTATGAGGAGGAGTAATAGTTTACTTAGCAATCTGTGTCACAGCTACTGTTTTGGTGCCAGCTAGGTTCCAAGGAGAGGGAAACTGAAGTCAATAATATTAAATAAGAAAAGAACCTCACGTTCTGCGAAATTGTGTTTTGTGGTTTACGAACCCGATTTTAGCTTCTTATGCCAGCTTGAAAACACAGTTACAGACCAAGAAACATATCGGTCCAGTAACACCTCACTGCACAAGTGGACGTCTCTGTCGGTAGTGCTGATACGCTAGGCCACTAGTTAGGGTACTAAAGGATGTGTGCCCACTGGATGCCTCGCTGCTTAACAGAAGATCACAAACAGCAACGAGTTTGCTAAATGGAGGATGCACTCCTCGGGAAGCTCTACGTTGGAGATGGGGAGGTTATTGATTCAGCAAGACTTTAGACCCGACGTTGACCAGCAGAGTGGTTACCATGAGGGAATACAATTCCTCACAGCAAGATGGAGTAAGGCTGCGGCTCTGAACAGTGGGTATGTTGAAAAATACGAGCTGCAATTTGCATGAAAATACTGTGAGAAGTAGCGGCCGTTTGGATGCGCTTTAATAACTTTTATTACGCCTTGACTACACTTTTTTAATTTCAGAAACACCTTACGCGTTTCTGCTCTCCGTCATTTTCACTGCCCTTAAAAATGACGAAAATTCGAAAAGCGTGAGGCGTTATGGAATTTAAAATAAGTGTGATAAAGACACAAGAAAAGTTAATAAATTTAAAATATGGTTTTGTAGCCGAAGGAGTGAAAAATAATATTATCATTGGAACCCTGAATAAATCCAACCAGCTTCCAGGAAAAAAAAGTGTTTCATTACTTATTGAATGACCTCGGAGATTGAAACTGTAAATTCCTTTCTTCCATTGTAAGAAGTATCAATGTATCATCACATAAAAACACATTGTTCCTGTTCTTAGTTAATGCAACTATTTCAGCGTGAAAAGAAGTATAATACTTTAGTATGTAAACACTCTAGACCTCATCTTTTTTTTATCTTTTGTATCTTCTATCAAAATACTATCTGTGAGAGTTGCATTTCATTGTATCTACGTCTGAACATTCAGCAGTCACCCAATGGCTGTTTGTGACATACAAATATAATTTTGCAGAACTTTAGGGATGTTTCCGGTTCAATATTATTACCATGGTTTACCAAACACCGACGGAAAATTAAGGTAAATAGATACCATGCAACGGTTAGCAATTCACTCTCGCATATACGCGAAACCAGAACGAAACATGTTCAGTACAGCAACTCTTGCGAGCATTTCAGTTGAATTAATCCGTCTTGGAAATATTGTAAAAAGAGTATGGACAACTTTCAACTGTGAAATACGGGAACAGTTAAAATACTTTATTTTTTTTAAATTTTATGTTCAGTTAGCTACACAACAGTATGAACAATGCCAATACACAATCCTTAGGTAAGTATATGATCGTCAATGTTAAAATCTGTAAATCTAGAAAAACGATTAATTAAAATCAACTTCGTATTCATGTACTTGCAATTAAAAGGAATGACGTCTTTTCCGTCGAATGTAAAGCGAAGAGGACTACGTTCTGTAAATGTTTATTCAGCGTATATTCGGAGATGTATGTGCTGTCACACTTTTCTGAACTGAAGACGTATAAGAGGCCACTGCCCTGTTTGCAGTATTTACAGATTAAAACCTCTATGAGAATCACCGAGCCTAGTCATTCATCCTATACCATACTCAGTTCGTATGAGGTAGTAGGACTGTGTAAAACCGTACAAGCTTGAACATCAGCACTAACTTGTACTAAGCGTTTACAAAAGCTATTCTTATTTTCTAAAGGGAATCGCACTGCCATGTAAATAATGGTATTTATGTAGAAACCAGAGCATAGGTTCGTTTACACGAAATCCTCCGTTAGATATCCTGTCCCCTTCCGTAGCGCAGCGTTCAGCCTACCTGGCTGTGGAGGGCGCGAGCTCCATTCCGCTACTGTCAGTGATTTTTCCTCGGTGACAGGACTGGAATAGGATCCACTCAGCCTCGTTGTGCCAATTGGAGAGCCATCTGAACGATAACAGCGCCTCCACGACCGAGGGAGCCGACAACGGCTGGGAGCGCGGTGTGTTGATGTCATATCTTCCCCACTGCTTCCAGTGACGCCACTGTTGGAGGATGACACGGATGTCGGTCAGTCCCGATTACGTCATCAAGATCAGAATGCGGAAGTTTGCTTTCCTCCCTTTGGATATCTCAGGGGCTGATGGTCACTTACAGCTGATATCTTGCTTGGTATATATAGGGTCTGATGGAGAATTTATTTGCGTTTGCATTGTTCTCTATCCTGAGGGGTAAAGTAGACATTTCGAAATAGTATCCATTGAACAGCATAGTTCTTTCGTGCCAAATACCACAATACGCGGAGATGAGAGGGAATTGAATCATTTGAGATGTGGTATTACCATAGTGAACGGTCCCTCTTTCTCATAAACAGAAAGAGAGCATGAAGATGTGAAACTTCTTTGAGACTAGTTGTGACCTACATCTATCTAATGAAAATGACAGTTGCTACTCATCATATAGCGGAGAAGCTGAGTCGCTGATAGGCAGAACATAGAGACTGTCAAAAAACAAGCTTTTGTCGAAAATAGACGACAAACACCCACATACACACCCACTCAAACGAAGCTAAGACACATATGACCACAGCCCTGGCACCTGAAGCCCGACTGCTATATACGATTACCTTACAAACAAATAAAAAAAAAATACGTCCCAAGAACCATCCCGAACATAAGAGAGAGGACTAAATTACGTTCAAAATAGGGAGTGCATATGGGAACCTAACCCAGACGCAACAACTTCAAGTTCACAAAACTTTATTATGATATATTGCGTTAAATAAATATCTGTAACCAAAAAACTCCGCTAATTACAAAATGTATTATAAACGGGTACAACAGGGCCCGAGGCTCCAAACTGTGCCTACAGCTACCGCCTGGCGTATCATGAGCCCTCTGATTAAAGGATGGTAGAGGAAACTAATAAAACAAGAAACTAGCATACGTAACAACAAACGTAATGATTTCACAAGCCCCCAACCCACCCCGAGCTCTAGATTTTAACACCATGGCAATACCTACAATTAATAAAATATTTCCCTAATTAAGAAAACTTTAAAGCCTGATTTTAAATAAAACCTACATGGTGTCAGTTAATGGTGCCGCAAAATTACTAGGCAGTTACCTTGTTTGGAAGTGTAACACACACTCTAGGCTATAACCTTCCAACAGCCAACAACTAGCGAACGTTGGCTGTGAGACACTAATAGGCTAGTGACAGCAGATTTAAGTTTATGAAAAAAGAGTGTTTTTTCGGTAAAATCGGTCCGTTTAGAATAATTCAATAAACTGCAAGTCACACAAAAGCTTTAAAATGAACTTCATACAACATGAAAATAAAAATAACTTTGTTTCAAAAAGCAACCGGGAAACTGACATTGCAGATTAATATACGGCTAATAAAGCTCTGGACTGTCAGGAGCAGGGAAAACTCGCAAAACCGTTAAAGTACGAGTGAAGTTTGACAGACCTGCAGATGCTTACCTATATCATGCCGAAACAATATTGAATTATGTTAATCGACAAAGCATAACTTCCCACCAGCGCCCAACGCCATCCCAATGTTACAGGGAAGGCAGATGCTAAGCGCTGATCGTATTCCACTTTTAGCAAGCGGCCAAAAGCCGTCGCCCAGTACGGTTACAGCGGCCAACTCAACCCGCCGGATCGAGTAACTTCCTCCGCGCCGAGCGCCCTTTCTCCTTGGAAGGCCGTACACGACGGATTAACAACACATCGCAAACATTACCGTGTTTCCACAGCTGTCTTCTACAAGATTTAAAGTAGGCTTCGGCGCCACACCACCCCGTGCCTGCCGTAATCTAAGCTTCGACGAAGCTCTGTAATCCACTCGGTGGTACACCACCAGATTCACTTGCCCGTCGACAACTCTCTCCTCTGCTCCGGGCTTTCCTCCTTAGTGTACAGTGGAAACTGTAGCAAGACTTTCTGCAGTTGACTACGGACGGTCTCAATGGGATGCTGAAAATAAAGTAGACTGATCAAATAAGAAATGAGAATGCTTTTGCATTATCGGCGAAGAAACGACCTTATGGAACACAATGGCAAAAAAAGGGAGACGGCGATAGGACATCTGCTAGGAGGTGAGAGAATAACCTCTGTGGTACGAGATGCTGCAGTATGGGGGAAAAACTGCTGATGAAGACAGAAAGGTGAGGTAAATCGTGTTGCATACACCCCTTGAATAGACTGTAGTATGACTGTATGTAGAGGGCAGCCTGTTTCTTCTCCCTAGCACAATGAGTGGGAAAGCAGCCAAACTATCGCTCAAGCCACATTTTATCCCAGGAAAGGATGTTGTTGTTGTTATTGTTGTTGTCGTTGTTGTGGTCTTCAGTCCGAAGACTAGTTTGATGTAGCTATCCGTAATACTCTATCCGTTGCAAACCTCCTCATCTCTAAGTAACTTCTGGAACCTACATCTTTTTGAATCTGCTTACTGAGTCATCTCTTGGACTCCCTCTACGATTATTATCGCCCCCCCCCCCTTTCGCTGCCCAACGGTACTGAATTGGCAATCCCTTGATGTCTTAGAATATGTCGTACCAACCTTCTTCTAGTCAGGCTGTGCCGCAAATCTCTTTCCTTCCCAATTCTGTTCAGTACTTCCTCATTAGTTACGTGATCTACCCATATAATTTTAAGCATTCTTCTGTAGTATTACATTTCAAAAGCTTCTATTCTCTGTCTGTCTAAATTGTATATCGTCTAAGCTTCACATTATATTCATGGCAACACTCCATACAAATACATTAAAAAAAGAAAAAAAACTTCCTGACACGTAAAATCTGTACTCTGTTTTAACAAGTTTCTCTTCTTCAGAAACGCTTCTCTTGCCGTGACAGTCTACATTTTATACCCCTTCTACTTCGACCCCCGTCGGTTATTTTGCTGCCCAAATAGCAAAACTCATCTACTAATTTAAGTGCCTCAGTTACTAATCTAAATCCCTCAGAATTATCTGATTTAGATTTAATTTGACTACATTCCATTATGCTGGTCTAGAATTTGTCGATGTCCATCTTACACTACGTGATCAAATGTATCAGGACACCCCCAAAAACATACGTTTTTCATGTCAGGTGCATTGTGCTGTCACCTACTTCTAGGGACTCTGACCACAATATATTGGTTATGAACTGTAGATTAAAACTGAGGGATGTGCAAGAAGATAGGGAGGGACCTGGATAAACTGGAAGAGTGTCAGGTTTAGAGTGCTTCAGAGGGAGCAGCATGGAGTGATTTACAAGAACAGGGGAAAGGAATACAGTAGAAAAAGAGTGGATAGCTTTGGGAGATGAAATATTGAAGACACCAGAGGATCGAATATAACTGACGAAAATGTAGTAAATGTAGTAGTGGAAAGGGACTATAAACGACTAAAAAAATGAGATTGGCAGTAAGTGCAAAATGGCTTAGCGGGAATGGCTTGAGGACACATGTAAGGATTTAGAAACATTTATCACTAGGGGAAAGGTAAATGCCACCTACAGGAAAATTAAAAAGACCTTGGGAGAAAAGAGAACCACCTGTAAGAATATCACGAACTCAGATGGAAAACTAGCCCGAAGCAAACATGGGAGAGCAGAAAGATGCAAGGAGTATATTAAGTGTCTATAAAAGGGAGAAGTACTTGAGGGCAATATTATGGAAATGGAAGAGGACGTAGATGAAGATGAGATGCGAGATATGCCATTGCGTGAGGAATTTGACAGAGCACTGAAAGACCTAAGTCGGAAAAGAGCGACACGAGTAGACAACATTCCATTAGAACCACTGAAAGCCTTGGGTGAGCCAGTCAAGGCAACGCTCTTCCTTCTGGTGAGCTAGACATATCAGACGGACGAAATAACCTTCGACTTTGAGAAGAATATAGTTCAAAAATGGTTCAAATGGCTCTGAGCACTATGGGACTCAACTGCTGAGGTCATTAGTCCCCTAGAACTTAGAACTAGTTAAACCTAACTAACCTAAGGACATCACAAACATCCATGCCCGAGGCAGGATTCGAACCTGAGACCGTAGCGGTCTTGCGGTTCCAGACTGCAGCGCCTTTAACCGCACGGCCACTTCGGCCGGCAAGAATATAGTAATTCCAAAGAAAGCAGGTGCTGACAAGTATGAAAATTACCGAACTATCAGTTTAATAAGTCACGGTTGAAAAATATTAACACGAAATCTTTACAAATGAAGGGAAAAACTGTTAGAATCCGATCTCGGGGAAGATCAGTTTGAATTCCGGAGAAATCTAGGAACACACGAGGCAATTCTGACTCTATGCCTTCTCATAGAAGATAGGTTACGGAAAGGTAAACCTATGTCTATAGTGTCTGCGGAGTTAGAGATGGCTGTTGAAAATGTTGAATGGAGTACCTTATCTTAAATTATAAACGTGGCAGGCATAAAGTACAGGGCGCGAAAAGATATTTACAGTTTGTACTTAAACCACATGGCAGTTATGACAATCAAGGGGCTTGAGAGGGAAGCAGTAGTTGAGAAGAGAGTGAGACAGAGTTGTAGCCTATCCCCAATGTTATTCAATGTGCATACTGAGCCAGCAATATAGAAAAAGGAAACTTTGGAATAGAAATAAACTCCTGGGAGAAGAAATAAAAACAAAGAAGTTTGCCGATGACATTGCAATTCTGTCAGAGACGGCAAAGGGCTTGGAAGAGCAGTTAAACGTAGTGGAAAGTGTATTAAAAGTAAGATTTACACTATGTGATCAAAAGTATCCGGACACCTGGCTGAAAATGACTTGAATGTTCGTGGCGCCCTTCATCGGTAATGCTGGAATTCAGTATGGTGGCGGCCCATACTTATCCTTGATGACAGCTTCCACTCTCGCAGGCATACGTTCCGTCATGTGCTGGAAGATTTCTTAGGGAATGGCAGCCCATTCTTCACGGAGTGCTGCACTGAGGAGAGGTATTGATGTCAGTCGGTGAGGCCTGGCACGAAGTCGGCTTTCCAAAACATCCCAAAGGTGTTCTATAAGATTCAGCTCAGGACTCTGTGCAGGCCTGTCCATCACAGGGATGTTATTGTCGTGTAGCCACTTCGCCACAGGCCGTGCATTATGAACAGATTCTCGATAGTGCTGAAAGATGCAATCGCCATCCCCGAACTGCTGTTCAACGGTGGGAAGCAAGATGGTGCTTAAAAAATCAATTTAGGCCTGTGCTGTGACAGTGCTACGCAAAACAACAACTAGTGCAAGCCCCTCCGTGAAAAACACGAAAACACATCATAATTTTACTGTTGGCACTACACTCGCTGGCAGATGACCAAGCCGGCCGGTGCGGCCGAGCGGTTCTATGCGCTTCAGTCTGGAACCGCGCGACCGCTACGGACGCAGGTTCGAATCCGGCCTCGGGCGTGGATGTGTGTGATATTCTTGAGTTAGTTATGTTTAAGTAGTTCTAAGTTCTTGAGGACTGATGACCTCAGATGTTAAGTCCCGTAGTGCTCAGAGTCAGATGACGTTAACCAGGCATTCGCCGTACCCACACCCAGCCATCGGATCGCCACATTGCGTCCGTGATTCATCACTCCAGACAACGTTTTTCCACTGCTCCATCAGCCAATGTTTACGCTCCTTACACCAAGCGTTGCGTCGTTTGGCATTTACCGGCGTGGTATGTGGTGTATGAGCAGCCCAAGTTTTCTCACCTCCCGCCTGTCATAGTACTTGCAGTGGATCCTGATGCAGTTTGGAATACCTGTGTGATGGTCGGGACTGATATCTGCCTATTTCACATTACGACCCTCTTGAACTGTCGGTGCTCTCTGCCAGTCAACAGACGAGGTTGGCCCGTACGCTTTTGTGCTGCAAGTGTCCCCTCGCGTTTGCACTTCACTATCACACTGTGAGCCGTCCGTGGGTCGTGTTCGTGCCATGTTTTTGCCGTACTGCTACGTCGTTGTGTTAGTTTCAATTACTTGTGTCACTGAGTTGCTGCTTCGGCTGTCCATGAGTGGCAGCAGCAGCGCTTATCGATGTAAGCCCTGCATTATTATCTTTACTGAACTGCTATGACTTCCCGGTCATCGTGTGTCGACCAGTCAGTTGGAACGTGCCAGCAGTTGGTTCGGACCTGGCAGTGTTTGAGTTGGCACGTGGCACAAGTTCAGTCAGGGTGCGGTAGCAGTGAGGCTCGGACCGTCATGACTCGCCCGACGGTTGCCGATGAACATTATTGGAGTGGCGACGACTTTGGTTAGTTGTCGGTCGCTTATGGGTTGGCTGTGTGTGCCGACTAATGAATCGTCCCTGTTATTGTACAGTCACTGCCGTTAACATTGTCTGGTTCTTCATGCAAGTGTTCGTGAAACTGTGTGTAGTTTGTGTGATTTGGATTGACAAGTAGTTTTGAATGTTGTCGGTGTACTGGCTCTGAGGAGTCGGTCAGTTGGTGTGGATCAGCCAGGAAATCTCCGAGCGGTGCAGTGGGCTGGACCCACTGGCGGTCTCTACAGTGTCGGAGCGTGTGGGAGCTGTTCCGATTGCTACTAGGTTCGTGGCTCACCGACCCAGGACATCAAAGTTGAGTGGTGATTTAGTAACTGAAGCCTTGGGTTTTCATGGTTGGCTGTTGGGGGTATTCCCGTGAGCAACAGCGAGTATTTGAGTTGGCGAAGGTTTAGCTACCATCAGGTGGACTGTAACTGTAGTTTGGTTATTTGAAGTACAAGTGCACAAGCGGAATTTCCTGCCTTGTGGCTGTTAGTGTTCCAGTTACCTGCCCTGGCCGCTGACGTAAAATTCAGGCAGTGTCATTTCCTTACCTTGTTGTCACTGTCTACCACGTGTGTGTAGTTTTGACAGCTTATGCATACTTGGTTGCGACGGCTACGCCTTTCACGTTTTGGCTTTGGAATTCCTTGTCTACTGGTTGGGTGGAAATCAAGTCGTCTTGTCGGTGGGTCCGTTGACTGGCTCTTGGTTGGGTTGCTGGCGGATCGGATATAGTTGGGCCGACTACCTGTCTCCCCTAATCGAACATTAATATTTCAAGTGCAGACCGACCCCTGGAAAGTTCTGAGCGCCGCTGGCTGTACTGCCTTTTCTTATTGGTGTTTGATTGTGTATTTTAATGGCTCATAGCCGATGGGCTGACTTTGTATACTTTTAGTAAGGTTTTAAGTAATGGGCCTTCACACGTTTTGAAATTGAAGTTCCCTACTTGTCAAGCCTTGCATTGTTTGGGCCTTCACCCTCATTGAAAATATTTTTGGATAAAGCTTTGGGCTTTCTGCATTTTGAAAATTTATTTTGGTTGTGTTTCTCAGTCAGGGGCCTTCAGCCGTCTTAAAATTAAAATTCCTTATTTGCTAAGTCTTAGAAAGTTTGTGCCTTCAGCCTCATTTAAAATTTTTTTTTAAGCATAAAGCCTTGGGCTATGTGCCTTGTAAAAGTTTATTGTAGCTGTGTTTTAAATCATGTGTTTTTGTAGCATATTCAGTCGATAGTACAGCTCGGAAATCTGCGCTCTAATGTTTGCGACACCAAATAAATTTATATGTGTTCGAGTGGGCAAACCAAATAAAGTTATATGTGTTCGATTGTAACTGAAAGTCGCTCATTTTTTACCCCTTTTCCACAACTCCGACTGCCTGTTCTGCCCTTCGGCTTTAACCAGGTGTTTCAAATTGGAAACAGTGGACCTAGGGATGTTTAGGAGTGTGGAATCTCGCGCACAGACGTATGACACAAGTGACACCCAATCACCTGGCTACGTTCGAAGTCCGTGAGTTCCGCAGAGTGCCGTATTCTGGTCTCCCACGATGCCTAATGACTACTGAGTCCACTTCAGCCCCTAGAAATGTCTTATAATTTAATATCTCGTTCCAAAATCTCTGTCTTACCATTATATGAAGAGTTATAAAATGAAAGATGCCCTATTATTACATTAAAAATCTTCATAGAGAAGCCCAAGAATTGCAAGGCTCTGATCACACATTAGGACCAGATATTATTACCATTTAAACCACAGAATGTATATTTTTTAAGAAAGATCACGACTTGGGAAAAACAGTTGCGGGCACGAAAATGTCAAACACAGTTTCGACAACGTTTGACAAGAACTTTAAAAACTTGCCTCACTGGGCGGACTCAACATTTAGACTACCGTAAAACTATGACGCAATATCCTGAAATTTTACTATTAAAAATAAAAATGAAAGTATTACGTACATGAAATGTGAGGAGTAGACGCTCCCTCTGTATCCCCAGCGAGAAACAAATTCAGGCGCCGTAGCTAACCTTAGAAATCAGTGAGTAGAAAAACAGATTTAATATTTAGCGCTGCAGCCTTTGCTTTCCCCACCTTTTCCTTAAGAAACGAAAAAGTTCTGCAGCAATGAACTCTGCTTCAAACAAGACCAGTCACAGTTGTCAACACGAGGCCAGAAATTTCGGCAGGGATAAATCCCTTAAGCACTAGGTTTGAGACACGCAATGCAGATTATACGTTTTTCCTCTTACAAGATTTGACTAGTGAAACTAAAGAAAACAAACAGAACCAAACAGGGCGATAATCTGACAAAATTAGAAACAACTAAAAGCATTCAGTTTGCATTTTGGCACCGCGCCTACGAAATACAGGCATTTGTGGCCAAATTAAGCTAGAGCTCCCCAAAGCTAGTGATGTTACAGCCCCTGACTTTAAAAGAAAGGTGGCGAGGGTGACTGCCACTTTAAGTAAACAAGTAAATCAAAGGAATGAGCAGTTTACAACAGGAGTAGCTTCCCACACTAATTAAAATACTTGGTCAGATTTTAAAAAATAAAAATAAAAGGAAAAACATGTTACACAGTTAGAACAGGGGAGTACCAAACTGGCTCAGAATAAATTGCCATTTAGAACCATAGAATGAGAAAAATAGCACTTACATGAGAGAATTACTAGATTACAACTGCGTAAGTTACCGAGCGGCAACCTCCACTGACTGCTCAAGCCTTTAGACTGAAGGAAACAGCACTAACATGGATTAATGGATTACAATTACATAACATAGTGAGTGGCGATCTCCTGGGCGAAGATGGTGCAGGCCGGCGTGGCGCGTAGAAGCACAGCTGCAAAGGCACTACGGCCCGAGAGTCCCATAAGGTGGTTTATCACACTGTCCGTGACCCGTAAACAGACTAAAAGCGCGTCATCTTAGGGCCACCACCACTCGCAGTTACAACTCTCGGTGAGATGGCTAAAGTTGAGTAAATGTGTTATAGCGGAATTCAAGTCGGCCCACTTTCGATTTAGAAAGGTGCTCACTGTGGGTATCACTAAAATCGATGGTAAAATAGAAACATAATTCCAGAGGTACTACCGAGCATGGACCTAAACAGCCAAAAATTTGCAATTCAAGTCGGCTCATTTTCGATTTAGGAAGGTGCTGTGAGCAAAACTTGTGGGGCACTGAGACTCTTATAAAGCCGAAAAAAGGCGCACTCACTTGCAATAGTTCAGTCCACGCTTTCAAACAAGAAATGAGTCTCTCAGAGCCGAAATTCACACTAGGCCACACAAGCAAAAAGGAGTCTTAATTCCGTGGCCACGAATCACGCGCAACTGGATTGCAATAGTTCAGTCCACCCTTTCAAACAAGATATGAGTCTCTCAGAGCCGAAATTCACACTAGGCCACACAAGCAAAAAGGGGTCTTAATTACGTGGCCACGAATCACGCGCAACTGGATTGCAATAGTTCAGTCCACCCTTTCAAACAAGAAATGAGTCTCTCAGAGCCGAAATTCACACTAGGCCTCACAAGCAAAAATGGGGCTTAATTCCGTGGCCACGAATCACGCGCAACTGGATTGCCATACGGAAGATTAATCAACGGAGGAGCGCTCCAGTGAGCTCTTCACCCACGAAAGCCCTGACTCGAGAAAGCTATTTACACACAAACTCCCCAGTATGCCTGAGCCCAAATTCGAGCCACGTGACCCCGTTGGCAGCGAGAAATGAAGAGGTCGCCGCCACACTACCAGCTCACTGTTCCTCGCAAAACGCCTCGCTTGCCCGATTGCGACACCACCACCGCGGTCCTAGATGGTCAGCGCACTCTACACGGCGCCCGCGATGTCATGCGGACGATGCAGTCAATTTCTGAATGGAAAGCAAGCCGACCGATCTCAGTTTCCTCCGTAGAAAATCAATTACTAAGGACCAAAATAGTTTATATGTTGTTTACAGTTAGTGTGAATAAAGAAAAATAATATTAACACCGAAAAAAAAGAATAAGAATTAAAAAATACCTAAAGCCACAATAAAATCTAAATCACGTGTGTCCAATGGATGACTTCCTCTTGAGCGAGGTTTTAGACACTATCAACGACACGGGTGTCTCTTTTGTCACGTAACAGACACACAGAATTAAATAACCTCTCATCCTTGCGGAAGCAGTGTCTTCTCGAAACTTGAGATCTTCTCTATGCTTAAAAGCATTAAGGCAAACAACTCTACCTATTATCTGTCGTTATAATAAATATGAATAATAAATTGTATTTAAAACCTCAGTTCTTTTCAAAGCGAAGAATCTTATTTGACAGAAAATAGCTGGCTTCAGTCTGAAGTCTGTTTAATGTAGTTAAGAAAAAGAAAAGAGACAGAAAACGTAACCTCTATTTAAAAATGAAAGTGTTTGAAGACACTTAATGTCTACTCGATGACACGATGACGTAGGCTCATGATAAAGCCAAAAACATTAGGAAACTGAACAGAGGCAGAGAAAGAGCACTCTTCCACAGATGTGTGATACCTTCTTCAGGACATCCGGTAGAACCCCACAGGTACTTTGAATGAAAATACAGAGTGTCCACAAAGTCCGGTTACACTTTCAAGCCGGCCGGTGTGGCCGAGCGGTTCTAGGCGCTTCAGTCTGGAATTGCGCGGACGGTACGGTCTCAGGTTCGAATCCTGCCTCGGGCATGGATGTGTGTGATGTCCTTAGGTTAGTTAGGTTTAAGTAGTTCTCAGTTCTAAGGGACTAATGCCTTCAGATGTTAAGTCCCATAGTGCTCAGAGTCATTTGAAGCATTTTTGACACTTTCAATTATTTATTGCATAAGAACCAAACATTGTGCAGATATGATATATATGTCATTTTGAAGAGAATCCCTGAAAGTTTTTTTTCGTGTATACAGCCACAGCGTAGTTTGGTATTTTCCCGATTGTAAGCGCTAGTCGGAAACATGGCAGCTGTGCTACAGAAGTGGACAGCTGTTTCATGAAATGGTGTCCCCCATCACCAGATCTCACTCCGTGTGACATTTTTCTGTCGGACGCACTGAAGATGTGATGCATGTATGGCCTCTACCACGGGATGTAGCAGAGCTTCGGGAGAGAACACGGGAAGCGACTGATGCAGTCCACAATGCCACGCTGCGACGGGTAACGTAAGAATTCAGCTACCGGGTTGAGGTCTGCCGGCTCACTCATGGTTCTCATATCAAATGTTTGCAAAAAACAAAAACAAAAAAAACAAAACAAAACTTTCAGAGTTTTTGTTCAAAATGCAATATGTGTGATGACATCTGTTCAATGTTTAGTTCTAGTGCAACAAATAATGGAAAGCGATCCCGGACTTTATGCATACCCTGTGTTTCTGCTGAGGCTATTAAAGCCCTTTATTGGTCACGATCGATTTCATGTTTTTAAAATGCATCATCAAAGGTCTTTAACAGCCACCGCGGAATTTCAGCTGTGGTTGCTGTTACTTTAAGGTTACGCTTTCACCAAAAGTACACAAATTGCGAAAGCGCTTTAATTTGTTCAATATCTAAAACTTTCGTTGAGCTACACTAAGATGAAAAATTTGGCTCAATATAGCAAATCATGAGACGCTGCATCAAACTAACCACAAGAATGAGAACCCCCCCCCCCCCCCCAAAAAAAAAAAACAAACTTTGAAGATTGGGAAGAGGGCAGAAGGATAACCAAGCAAAACAAAACTCAGCGTTCTGGTCCTGAAGGGCCAATGAGGGACCAACCACTGTGTCGTCCACTGCCATGAAGCAGCCAGTTGATATTTAATGGTTCGAGAGACAACATTGCGGTAACAGGCAGTGTGCGAAAATCAGTTATGGATGTTGGTCACTGATGCATCATGTATACAGGTGGTGTTAAGCCGCTCAGCATCAAATAAAGCCTGAAGATAGTGCATTGAAGCTCGGAAACTGGTAGCCATACAATAAATGACATCATTAGGACGGCTGAGGATGTTTCATTTTGTTACATACTGCCAATGGCGTCTTTCGGATGAGGTATGGAGAGGCGTGAGATGAGCAGTCTGTTCTCGCAGCCGTTGTCGGCTTTTTTGAGCTTGGAGTCGCTACTTCTGAATCAAGTAGTTCCTCGGTTGGCATCAAGGGGCTGTGAGCACCCAGTTTCAACCCTCTCACCGAGGAAAAATCTCTGGCAGTACCGAGAATCGAACTACGGTTCCTTACATAGCAGCCGAACACAGTGAACACTGATGTATGGAGTCGGACAGCGGAAATTCCAATTGGAAGTTAACGGAACTACCACCTCAATGTTAGTGGGGAGTTTCATGTGTCTCAGTGATGCACTGAGCTATGCTGGTGGGAGCCATGTCTTCCATAAAGGGTCACTCATGTAAGACTGGTCATTTAACGAAATTCTAGACTAAGTGTAGTCCCTTCTTGAGAGTAAGTGGGTGGTAACCGTATTCTCCCTTAGTTAAGTCTGACGGTACTCCCACTTACCTGTGTCAGGCTTTTGTTCCCTTTTCTATAGGATTCCCTTGGCAAAATCCTATTTCTCTCTACCCCAGCTGTATTATGTTTCGAAGCCCGAGGATGCCTTTCATTTGTGTTTTCTACCTCCACTGGGGAGGGTGGACATCAGAGTGAACGCCGGCCGGAGTGGCCGAGCGGTTAAAGGCGCTACAGTCTGGAACCGCACGACCGCTACGGTCGCAGGTTCAAATCCTGCCTCGGGCATGGATGTGTGTGATGTCCTTAGGTTAGTTAGGTTTAAGTAGTTCTAAGTTCTAGGGGACTTTTGACCACAGCAGTTGAGTCCCATAGTGCTCAGAGCCAGCCATCAGAGTGATAGCAACGGCGGAGGGGGGCACATTAGGGGCCATACAATAAAACGAAGAGACTCCTGCCGTTTAGAGGGCATTTACTTAATATAGAATTTAGAATAAAGCGCAGGGAGGGTTGAGCCCTTTCGTCCAATACGACAATCGCTATAATAGAAGAAACCTTTGAATAAAAATTACCTGATCCTCCACGTTGGGCGCTGAAGCGTTCGGGCCTGCTGTCTCTCACTCGGAAAATTTCTACCTGCAAAAATTCCAAGAGTAAAGCCTCTAACCCAGATGAGAACTAAACGGAAGTGGGCCAAGAGATTAAAGTGGTACGCGATTCTTCATATACTGAACGTTCAGGACATCGCGACTAAGCCGAAAGTAGTATTCAGCGAAATCTATCAGATCAATAAAGACGTAACCGCTCTAACAGAAACAGAAAAGGAAGGTAAGGAAGTAAAATAAATGGATGATTACGCTCATGTTTACAGTTGAGTGTACAAAGACTGTTAGACAAAGAAGAGGATATCTGTTGCAGTATACGAAAAGTGTAAATGCTGCATTAAGAAATTGAACTGTGTGAACGAATTTTGGATAAATTGTAAACTACCAAAACAACTAAACTGCTCACGTTCCAACCGACTTGCTGCTTTCCTCGACAGTGAACTGCCCTGAAGAATATTGCAGCAAGATGGTCGAAACGTCGGCAGTTTAGTTGCTTCAGTAGTTTATAATGACGTAGCACAATACCCAAAATTATTTTATCCAAAATGACACCGGCCGTGGAAGCGTACGACTTACATACAGTATGCGCACTAATCTCTAAACCGTGTGAACATGAACCTGAAAGGATACAGTGTAGCGATGATTGCAGTATATGCACCCACAGATAATGCTACTGACGTTGAGGAGAATAATTCCTTTAGTGAGTTGATAAAATTCATAGATGGCATTAACAACAGGAAGGATCTGTACGTTTTGGAAGAGTGGTCTAGCAGTTTGCTAGCAAGACAGTAGGCAAATTTTCGGAAGATACTGTGAATAATAATGGTGAGAGGCTGGTAGAAATGTATGGAACGTGCAGTCTTACGTTGTAGAATAATTTTTTTTTTCAACACAAGGAGATCCACAAATATACATGGATACATCCTACAAGAAAATTACGCTCTGTATACCATCATAACGACCTAGAGAGCGGTGTGCTTACCCCACCCCTTCCTATCCGCATCCTCCTCTGAGGATGGCCCCGGTAGGCCACTCGTCGCCTGACGAGAGAGTGGAATTCATTATGCTATGGGGATAGAAGAAATGGTGAGAAGGTGGAGAACAGCAGTTTATCACAGGGCAGAGTGTATATCTGACATTTCATGCTTCGAAGTGCATTTTTGTTCCCTCTTAAAAATAGTAGGTGCTAAAACAATTGAAATGAGAATGGAGAGAAAGTGGACCAACAACAGTATAAGTTACGTCTACTGCAGCGACCTTCAGTTGAATTCTTACACAAGCTTAGAGGGAGTGATGCATCAGGCTACTGATGCGACATTGGAAGTAGTGTGCAAGACAACTGTGTGACCAGCTTCTCAGGCGGACTAGGAAGCCTCGGTGCAGTTGATCACACCTAGCACGAATTTAAAAGCGATTGGTGGAATGATGATACTGCAGTAAAGATGAAGGAAAGAAAGGAGGTGTCTAACAGGTAGCCTATGATCAATAAGACTGATGATAGGAGTAGGTATGTGCATCTGAGGGGAGAGGCACCGAAAGCAGCAATTTGAGCAAAAAAGGCCGTGTGGGAATTTAAATATGAAGAAATTACCATCTGTATAAGAAGCTAAAAGTGCAAATAAGCCTGGGTGATAAAACAGCCAATACAAATAAAAGAAGTGGTTTAAACATACAGCTGATAAGCCTAGATGAGAGACATCCTATGAAGAACTGTGTAAAAAAGATCGATCCAGTTTTCAAGATATATGATCCTTTGGATGTAACGATCATAAATGAGAAATGTATAACAACAGCAGAAGTACAGGAGACAGTTAAACAATCCTAAAATGGTGAAATACAAGGACATGGAGCTGTATACATGGATGTATTTGTTGACGGCCGGACCAAAGGTATCAACTGAATATCTAGCGAAACTGTTTAACCTCTTTGTTAGTGGAGAGGAAATCTCCGTCGAGTTTAAAGAAGGATTCATCATCAACTTATTTAAAAAAGGAAGCAAGGATGACTGCAAAAATTATCAACGGATCACAGTTGCTAGTTCGGTATCGAGACTGTAGGGTAAGATCCTTAAGCCGAGAATTGAGAGAGAAGTTGAGGATTCAGAAAAACTGAGTGGCTTCCGGACAGTCAAACCTTGTATTGATAATATTTGTGGTATTGGACAGGTGACTGACAGGAGAATGGCACATTACTTGGAGGCACAATTGGATTTTTATAGACTTGTTGTATGTGGAAGCGATGAAAAACAAGGACATTCAAAAATATTATGTGCAAGCTGTTAAAAAGCTGCATTCAGATAATATTTGTTGTGTTACAGTTGGGAAGTTACTATAAGAGAAATGTAAGATTAGGAAATGTCTGAGACAAAGATGCTCCTTAGCGACTGCACTCCTTAAAATATTTTTGAAAGAAGCACTGAAAAATTGGAAAAGGAACTAGGAAAGTAGGGGAATTACAACAGGGTGACGACGCATTTTTCTCCCTAAATTTCGCCGACGATCAGGTCACTTTCGCTGAGGAAAAAGGCTTTCCTGTTATGGACCTTCCACCCTACTTACTGCAGACGTAGCTATGCAAGGCGAAATTTTACGGAGTGGTCGTATTTACAAAGAACGACGGCAGAAGCACAGGGGGGGGGGGGGGTGGAGGGCTTACCGGCGGAGATTTCCTTAAATACGCTGAAAAACACTATACAAGGCATGGTAGAGGGTACTTCGTACCAACATTACGCATTTTCTTTTCAGCTCTACTCGCATATTGAGGAACCAAAAGACTGTCTACATTCCTCTGTGCACTCGTAATCTCTCTTATTCTCATGACCACTAAATGAGATACAAGGAGGTGGCTACTTAATGATCGGTCAGCCCTATTCGAATACAAGTTCTACACATCTGCCGGACAGCGCGTCGCGATAACTACGTCTTCTTCCTTCCTAGGATTCTCATTTATGTTGCAGAACATTTCTGGTACCCTTTGTGTGGGCTGTTCTCACCTCAGAGGATCCAAGTACAGTGTCTCTGGATTTGCTCCGTGTCATGTCCTTCTGACAAGGGCTGCAAACTCTGAAAGGGTCCTCTGTAATTGAACACACTAACATCTTGTAATCGATTTCCTTTACAGATGTACTGCAGTTTCCCAGAAACATTGTAACAAATCTAATGCCTCGTCTTCCCTGATACTGATTACAAGCGATCGTCCCATTTCATATCGCTTCTTAGTATTATGTAAGTATGTATTTATTTATTTGAGACATCCTTCTACTGACTGGTTTGATGCGTTCCACAACGAATTCCGCTGCGGTACCAAACTCTTCAGCTCAGAGTAACACTTGCAAGCTACGTCCTCAATTATTTGCTGGATGTATTAAGTCTGTCTTTCTCTATAGTTTTTTCCCTCTACAGCTCCCTCTAGTACCGTGGAAGTCATTCCCTGATGTCTCAACGGATGTCCTATAAACCTGTCCCTTCTGTTTTCAGGGTTTTCCGCATATTCCTTTCGTCTCCGATTTACGCTGAACCTCCTCATATCCTATCTCGTCAGCCCACCTGATTTTCAACATTTGTCTGTAGCACCATACGTCAAATGATTCGATTCTCTTCTGTTCCGATTTTCCCACAGTCCATGTTTCACTACCATACAGTGCTGTACTCCAAACGTACGTTCTCAGAAATTTCTTCCTCAAATTGCGGCCTATGTTTGGTACCAGTAGACTTCTATTGGCCAGGAATGCCCTTTTTGCCAGTGTCCTCCTTGCTACGTCCGTTATTAATTATGGTGCCTAGGTAGCAGAATTCCTTACATTCGTCTACTTCGTGACCATCAATCCTGATGTTAAGTTTCTCGCTGTTCTTAATTCTGCTACTCCTCATTATTTTCGTCTTTCTTCGATTTACTCTCAATCCATATTCTGCACTCACTAGAATCTTCATTCCAGTCGGTTGACCATGTAATTCTTGTTCACTTTCACTCTGGATAGCAATGTTTTCAGCGAATCGTATCATAGATATCCTTCCATCTTCAATATTAATCCCACTCTTGAACCTTTCTTTTCTATCCATCATTGCTTCTTCGATGTACAGACTGAACAATAGGGGCGAAAAATTACATCCCTGTCTTACACGCTTTTTAATCCTAGTACTTCGTTCTTCTTCGTCCACTGTAATTATTACCTCTTGGTTCTTGTACATATTGTATATTACCCGTCTCTTCCTATAGCTGACCCGTATTCTTCTGAGAATTTCGAACGTCTTGCACCATTTTATTATGTCGAACGCTTTTTCTAGTTCCACAAATCCTATGAACGTGCCTTGGTTTTTCTTTGTCTTGCTTCCATTATCAACTACACCGGCAGAATTGTCTCTCTGTTGCCTTTACCTTTTCTAAAGCCTTACTGCTCGTCATCTAACACGTCCATGACTTTCTTTTCCAGTTTTCTCTATATATTTATTGTCAGGAACTTGGATGTATGAGGTGTTAAGGTGACGATTTGTCGTGCTCCATGTGATAACTAATACTCTTTTAATATAGTTCTCTGTCTTTGGTATAGGAATTACTTACATTAATCTGAATTCGAAGAGAGCTGCCTCTAGCTATACTAGGAGGAAATTATGGTATGTCCACATGCTTCTTGACATCTTTACTACAGCCAACGGCTGCAACTTGATGTATATAACAAGAACGTCCGAGAAAGACATTAAACTACTACTGATCCGGATAGAAAAATCATTTTATTTATTTTATTTAGTCATTTATTTTATTTTTGAGCCACCAGTCATCTAACTGGTTTGATGTGGCCCATCACGAATTCCTCGCCCGTGCCAACCTCTTTATCTCATGGTAGCATTTGCACCTTACGCACTCGATTAATTGTCGGATCTATTCCAAATTCTGTCTTCCCCTACAGTTTTTGCCCTCTATAGTTCTTCTTGTACCATGTGAGTTATTCACTAATGTCTTAACACATGTCCTATCATCCTGTCCCTTCTTCTCATCACTGTATTCCCTATGTTCCTTTCTTCACCGATGCTGCAGAGAATGTCCTCAGTATATACCGTATCAGTTACATTTATTTTAAACATACCTCTGTAGCACTACATCCCAAATGATTCGATTCCCTTCCGTTACTGTTCCCCAGTAATCATTGTTCACTGTCATTGAATTTTGTGCCCCAAAAATGACATTTTCAGAAGTATTGTATATTTTTATATACTGAAAACATCAGAGGTGTTATTACGCTTCCTTGGGACACACACAGACTTTCACATTGCAACAGCAGAGGAAAGACCGAACACGGCATTTCTCCATGTTAGTCGATGAAGTGACCCCGGTGTTGGCAACGAAATGTGTGTGTAGTACCTAGCTTAGTTTCTAAGACGTAATGATGATTTTATGTATTAACTGACTCCTTCGTAATACTTAAAAGAGAATTACTTTGTATATACATTGACACATACATATTGATCTCTGTTTAGTAAAACTCCTTCCCACCTTTTCTCTCCTCGATTCATATTTTGTTTGCTATTCCTTTTTTAATGTTTCGTACTCACATTAAAGGAATGTCATTTTAAACGGATCTGAAAACAGATTATTTGTAATTCTAACGCGGTAATATTTTAATATACGCTCTCATTCCAGATTTATAAATAAAAGCCTGTATTGTAAACAAACTGTAGAATTTTAATAAACGCGCATTTTGATTAGTTTGCTCCTGAGACTGGGTATGCATTTCTTGTTGTTCTAACTAACGCTTTGTCTGATGGTTAAGTAAGCTTCTTCTGTTCGGCGATATTATTATGGTTATATTTTAACTAGTATTTACACGATATTTTTGGCGAGGTGGTGCTAGTTATGAGCTAATAACATCTAAAAACTCCCAGCACTGTTTTCTAACATGAACCTATTTTGCTATTAACACTTAACATATGAACTGCGTGAACCCGTGAAAATAGACAGACACTAAATAAAGCCGAGTAATAAATCACATGCATTCATACATTGCTGTGCAACGTTAAATCACTCTTCGTTTAATGTAAATAGTGTAGCACAGCTCTCAGTCAACGAATGGTAGACGAGCAAACAATTAGTGGTTGCAAGTCCTAGAAACAATTATTTTTTAATTGAATACACGTCTAGCCAAGACACTTTCCGAATATTGACATCCGGTGAAATTCTTTAGGAACATTATTACTGTTTGCAAATTAGCTTAAACACCAGAATACCGAGAAGAGCAAATCATAGCATTTAATGCTGCTAAATCAGAGGCTATACGCACTGATTCCAGCAGTAGGCCGCCCACGCACACACCCACACACACACACACACACACACACACACACACACACACACACACACACCGGCACCACATGATAGCGCCAAGAGAGTAATACTGTTGATGGATGTCAGGGATATCGGTCTGATAATGTTGACACAGGTAGAATACCTAATATTTCCTAATTGAATGAATGAAACATTGACCCTAATGCAAAGAAATTTCTAAAGAGTTGCTTTGACCATGAATCCTTATTTCAGTCTATCAGCAAACTACATTACAATCGTTTGTACAACTAAAGAAAAATCTAATTTATGAAAATAGGCGCAAGAAATGAAAATTGGTAAGCCTATATACGACATACACAAAGGAATTGACACACTGTTGTGACCATGTAATTTTTGACGATTCTCCTATACATCCCTAGTATTTATGTTATATACTTTAATGTTAGTGAAACTGCATTAAGCTTCTCTTCGTACGCAAAAATACAAGACAGTTGACTACATTTCACTCACTCTTTATGGTTTATTAATCATGCAGTGTTTCAACAGTGGACACTCAAGACGTCTGATAAAAATCAATAAGCATGTCATCAGCCTTCATTAGGTGCATTTAATAAAGTAACGTTTAAACGTAGAACTTTACGTCTTATTCCACCAAACATGGGATTTAAACGTTACTCATTTTGTGTACTTCTGCAAGCACAGTTATTAATAACTGATCTGTTTATACTCATTAACACACTGACTACAAACAGCGTGTTTCATACTTCGCAGTTTCTGTGTGAACTAACAGTGGTCTTTCAATATTACATGATATGCTAGGCTTCCTCCAAAGATTTACAACACCCTGAATATCATAGTCGTTTACCTAAGCGCTGTTTTGGACTCCCCTTACCTGCAAATACTTTCAGGCAGAACTTTACGTAGCTTATATGTAATAAATCATACACATTGAGGAACAGAACTCGATTCACTTACTGTTTAATATTCCATCAGAAAATGATATACTTTCATTTTGCGAACATCTTTGAATCTATAAATCTACTCTATATCTGATTATAAACAATACTTCTTATGTAAAGCACTTTATTTTTAATCCCCACTTCATTTGATTAGAAACAATACTTCTTATGTGAAGCATGTTATTACTGAAATATGGAATCACAAGCATCACGGATACCCTCTGAACTATGTGCAAACGTTGGTTACACAGCTTATTATATATTGATACTGGTCATAATCTGATACTCTATTCTAGTTATACAATAGAATGACAAAATACCGCAGGCAGAATAACATTTTATGACTTAATCATAACCAGTTTCTTTCTACAAAGGCCATTTCCACATGCTGCAGGGAGAAAGAAAAGAAATATATATGGTAAGATCTTCAAACTTGTAAAAAATCTTTTGAAAGTCGACTTATGAGTTACGTAAATGATTAGTAACGTATATGCGGTTCATAGCTACTGCTCATAAATGGCCTTTGGTGAACGAAATGTTCTGTACACTATGGTGGCGGATTTTCCTTTTCTTTTACTTTTCTTTATCATTTTGGTATAAAATATTGAAATTTTGGAATTTAATTACAACCATATTTCTTAGCTTGGCTTCTCTACCGGGATTCTCTGTTGTCGACTATAATTCTGGGAAGTCATATACGTCTAAAAGCTATCGGACTTCGTTTTGCAAAAGGTAAAATTTTAGGTTCTATTTTGAAAGCAGGTCTATCGTATTCCACTGATTGGTGCCGGTAATATGCGGTCATTCACCAACAGATATGCCCACACAACGTAAACCACATTTAGTTATCAGATTCATGAAAAAACTGAGAAAAAAGTATGATTAGTCGTAATGATAAACACAATGAAATTAAATAATTATTAATACGCAAAATGAGCACAAATAACAGAATCTCTACTTAACTGCGACCGTACCAGACAATGACTGATCAAGAAGAGAGAGAACAAAAGGTTGCCAGTCCGTTTCATTTCAAATTACATACGTCATATTATTACAGAGTTGTTTTTTATCTTTTTTTGTAATGGCAGTGTCTATTAAGCAGCGATAAAATCATCTCAGCGCTACTGCGCGAAAACACACAGTCACGAAATCCTCTAACACTTGGGGGACCATTACACAGCCCCCTAAATTTTTTAAAGTTTCTAAAGTTGTAAAAAGTTTTAAAAATTTACTTTACTTCATTAAGTTTTGGTCTTTAGATTGTTCTTTTTTTATCATTTCATTCGATTTAGCTGGAGCCTGTTTTAGCTTTGCCAGGAATGTAATTTGCCTTCCCATTCGGGTGCGATCCTGCCAGAAACTGGCGTAACGACATGAAAGGCGTAGGCATCCAGTTCCTTTCTCATAGAATTTAAAAACGTTATACATTGACAAAATCAGATCATTTAGTACAAATAATCAGGATGAACATATTACATGTTCAGAAATAGACATTAAGGTAGTAATTTTTAGCAATCATCGTATGGGTTTACGTTACAAAAATGCATGGTTTTTTTATACAGTTTACAATAATCACTCAGTTGCACATTATTCATTCTTGGTCGACGGTTTTAAGGGCGACGCATTGAAGGCAAAGTCAGTCGGACTGCAGAGTTCGCTGTTGTTGTGGTGTTGAGCGGTCACGGCGGCGTGCTCGCGATGTTGACAAATCTGCATACGTGTGAGCTGCGACGATCTGCGATGGAGTAAGAAGAATGCGGATTCCTGGACCGGTTGTGCTCGACAGGACTCAGTCAGCTCAGGATACAGGGTTACATGAAACATTTGTAGACTGGGACTAGTAACACAGTTTTTAATACAAAGTCCCTAAAAAGAATTTTATTATTAGGTAGATGCAGTCACTCGCAACACTAATTTACAACAGTTTGTTCGGTGATAGCTGTGGGTTACGTAGTATACATGACAGCATTGTCATACAAAAGGTCTAATGGGTGTTCATGCATTTTACTGTCAGTTGACATCAACATCGGTGCTGCGCAAAATCAGTAATGTTAGTTTCGGTTTCCGCACATTCATTAATGTCCGCAGCATACCGTACATTACACATGTTTATAAACGTTTTCGCTTCTTAAGCGCTTAGCTTCGCTTCGGTGTGTAGTAGTCACACGTGACGTCACATTCATATAGTTCCAGCGCTACAGTCTGTTTCACAGTTTAAGCGCGATACACAATATCTAAGTTTCAAGTCACAACACTTCACTGTTTTCCACTTCAGCGGATCATCACATTGCTTCAATGCTGTCACATGGGTAAGCACACAAATTAAGTTCACTTGCCACAAAGTGTTCTGCCCATTCGACGTTAGTGCAAAGTGTATGTATGTATTTCACCAGGTGAAATTGCATTATCAAGCGTATAACGTCTCTTGATGACACATATATCTCCTTGCTCTTGTATAAAGAGTTCTCCTGTGAGATGCAAATTTACGACCACTGCTTCACCACTGACAGATCTGTTTGCCATTGAAAACTTATTACTCAGACCCTGTCGGTACGTGTCATGTTGTTTTACAAATGTGCTCAAAGAAAAACCCACAGCTTATGTACTCTGTTGTTGGTACCAACTGTATCATTTCAATAGTGTTTATGTTCTATAACTTTCTAACTTTTTTGTCTTACAGTTCTTCGGGACTTTAATTTCGTTGTGTGGGTGTTTTTACGGTAGTGAAGCCTAGCTGTACAGTGTTTTGACAGTATGTAGTGCGAGTTTATTCACTATTACTGGAGCTAAGGACACCACTGACCATTTTTACCTCAGACAAACTGGTGTGTACCGTTTAAACTAGTAGCGAGAATTAGTGCAGAATACGAATCTGATTATGGCACAATGTTGCCGTTTCATTACTATCGGACTAAAATCTCAGTAGTTCTATCATTTCATTTTATAAACACGACCCACGGTAGCTTGCTCATTATGTTTGCAAACTACATGCTAGGCATAAAAAAATATTTTATACCACTAATCATTTCATCTGTACAATAGAAAACTTTGTCATCTGTATGACCTCTGCCTTACTTTCTTTACTTAGAATTGCATAGCAAAAGAAATGAAATAACTGCATCCATAAAAATGTTACTAAGATTACATCAAAATAAGATTGTTGTTACTTTTTTCTTCATCATAGTAATGAAATGATTTTAATTAAAAGATTATTTCTGAACTTCCACGACTAATGTGAAAGTTTGTTGTTCAGAAAGAGGTTTACTTAAGACATACTTATGGACCTGAAGAAAATAAATTTGTCTTAAGACTACTACGTTCACTGTGAAATGTCTTACATACGTCAACGTATTTACATATTCTAATAATATTTTACATAGGTACATCCTCTCTAGGAAATGTTTACTCAGCAAAATATTTCTTTATATATTGTTGTAACACGCGACGAATTTCATCCTATACAGCTCCTCTGTTGGCTCATGGGACAGAAGAGATAGAGTGGCAAAATGTTTCGTCAGGCTTCAATTGCATTGTATACGCATATCCGTTAATTATACCTGACTTTTCATCAAAAACAGATATATATTTGTTTAGAAGGTCAATCAGTTTGTTTTTTTGAACATTGTTTAAATAATCTTATTGATAAACTTTGCTTCGTATTTCCTGTCTGCAAGACTGTACATCAAATTCCTGTTGACTGGGATGTATTTGATCTGGGAATAAAGGAAACTGATTGTCACATAAAACTACATCTGGTTTTATGTATTTGATTCGGAATCCTTGACATAGTTTACTGTGAACCGGCTTGTTTTTAATGAGTGGTTAGGCTATTTCCTTACCATTCATCTTGCAACCACATTTACCGCAAGAAAGGTCAATTACTGCATCTCTTTCTTGTAAGAAATCTGCTACCCATATGATGCTCACTGATAAACCTTCACGAACCAGGAAAGTGCTCTCTATAGCTTCGTTACCTGCCTTAATTAATACATGAGTCTGCATATGTACTCCCTTTGAATTATTTCCAAACGCTCCAATGATCCTACAATTGTGAACCGGCTGCGTATGTGGTGTCTGATCTTCAGAAATCTTATTATAGAATTCAAAAGCAATAGAATCTGTAGCCGCGCCTATGTCAACAGTAACTGAGGTTGGTATTCCACCTACTACTGCGTGAAGTGACGCTTGGATTGTTTCCTTTTCTGATAGTTTACACAAATGGTTTTCTGCGCAAAGTTCAGCACTCAGATTTTTGCCCTGATTATATCTAAAAAAGACACGCTCTCACGACATTTGTCCGCTGCTTCTTCCGCGACCGCCATATGAGGGCTGTATGAGGACGCATTTAGCTTAAAGTCTTTGAAGTGCTGGGCGTATTGTTGCCCACCACTTCTATAATTCTTACTGGTGGCTGTTTCCTCCAGTTTTGTCCAGAATTATGCGTTCAGCTGCACTATTCGGTGGTGCAGGAGCGCCAGCAGATTGTGTTTCGGGACCTGTGTTAGGATGCCTACTACCGTTTGAATGCTGTGGTATAGGTTGCAGCGGTTTGGTTGATTACTGTTGTTGCTACTGTAATTACTGTACCCAGGGTTATATCTATTGTCTTGCCTACGCCTGTTATTAAAAGGAGGAGAATTCCTTCCGTCCCTTTGTCCTAGGTTATTATTACCATTGTAAGATTTGAGGGAAACTATTCACATTTTTATTACCCTTACCGTTTTTATTGCGATATTGGCAATAGTTATTACTGTTGTTATTCGATACATGATCATTACTGCCTCCGTTCAATTTCGCTTCTTCATGCAACAGCAGGTCAACAAAATCAAGCGTTGACATGAAAAGTTATACATCTGAATCTGATACATGAAGTAATTTTTCTTTCATTGAGACTGTTAATTTTGATTTTAAAAGCCATATGACTTCTTCTTTGGGCGTTGGTTCATCCCAATATTTCATCTTATTTATACATTTCTCAGAATATTTACGAAGTGTAGCTGCTTTACTATTGTACATCTCGGATTATATACCTAACGACTTAAACGTCCTTTTGTTTTTGCTGACAAGTACTTACTTAGAAAAGCTTTCTCGAATTCCTCATACGTATGGCAGTAATCTATTACTTCATTCGCCCATAAGGCTCCATAACCTTGAATATGGGTAGTGACAAACCGTATTTTACATTTATCGTTCCATGATTTTGGTAGTATACCACGGAAGCTTTTGATAAAAATGACAGGGTGTGGTATTTTGCCATCAGGTTCAATACTTTGCAATTGTCTGTATTTTAATAAACAATCCTCCACAAGTATGTCTGAAAGAGAACTGGCTGCTCCCTGTTCACAAGCTACGTGAATGGGTTACGGGCTAGGCATGGTTGCCGAACAGCTGTTTGGTATTGCTGCTCTAAATGTCACAGTCTGCGTCTCAGGTAACTTACTGACACGTAAATCAGCCTCGATTGCTGCGTTTTTTATCGTTGCCAGCTTCCTTTTTAATGTGTCTACTCTTGTGTAAGTGTCTGTTTCCATTCAAAAACCTGTTGGGTGTTTTCACCTATCATGTTTGTTGCAGACAAAGCTTCGTTTGTTACTTTCTTTACGGTTTCAGGTATTTGTTCCGTAAACATTCTTGAAATTGTTTGTCTTTCATGTTCAACCAGTTGACAAAGTCCAGCTAAACTGATTGCCTCTCTCTACAAACTTCGCTTCTACAGATGTCTCCTGTTCCGTAGCAAGTGTCTGTACCTGTGTACCTATTTGCTGCACCGAATTTTCTAATGCATTTTGTGCTGCATTGACTTGCGCGAACTGCTTGGTCACATCATTGACAGCTTTCGGTAAGTGCTTGTATGTTTTTTGCATTTCGTCAAATTTTTCACTAATATTTTTGAAGATAGTCTCAATTTTGTTGAATTTTCTATCAAGGTCGTCACGAATTTGTGTGGCGACATTTTCTTACATCTGATGGGCAATGGCGTTTAAATTTTCGTTTACTAAAGTTGTTATATTATTTTGAATTTCAGTGGCCGCAGTTTGAAGTTTTCTACTTAAACTGTCAGTCTGATATTGAAGTTTTGCGTCTAAGCTGTCAGTCACATTTTGTAGGTTTGATTCAAATTATCAGCCACATTGTGCAGTTTTGCGCCTAAACTACCACTCATACTAGTTTTGATTTCAGTGGCTGCGCGCGGGACTAGCCGAGCGGTGAAAGGCGCTGCAGTCATGGACTGTGCGGCTGATCCCGGCGGAGGTTTGAGTCTCCCTTCGGGCATGGGTGTGTGTGTTTGTCCTTAGGATAATTTAGGTTAAGTACTGTGTAAGCTTAGGGATTGATGACGTTAACAGTAAAGCCCTATAAGATTTCACACACATTTCTTTTCAGTGGCTGCTGTTCGCATTTTTGCATCTAAACGTCTGTTACTTTTTTCTGAACTTCTATAAAGACTGCATTTTGTTCATGAACAGTGCGATGTAGGCCTTGCATCTGTTCTCTGAAAAATGTGAATAGTTCCGCGAAATTCCTTCAGGGTGGGCTCTTCACTATGTTCGGCCGTAGCTGCATTTTCACCCACTGATAATTAATAATTTTTAGTTTCGTAATTCGCCATATTTTGGTCGTCACCGTCTACGACTGATTCTACTCCGGGCGGTGTAGCTATTTTAATATTTCAACCGACTTTGAACATTAATTAAAACTACAACTCACTGAATTTAATAAAATAGACTGTTAACTCTCCTCAATTTGCAAACGGGAAATGTTATGTAGTAAGAATTACTGTTAATGTATACCGATTTACAATAAAACAATCATGCGACAATTCTTAGTCGTTCTAGAAAGCGGCCATCTAGCCGACATTACGTTTTGAAAAATTCGCAATAAAAATTGCAATCAATTGTGAGGAACTTTTTTTAGAATTTAACACGCCCTAACTGACTTTTGCACACCAGGGCAAAGGAAAACAGTAATATCCTTACCTCCTTTCTTACTGCACTTCAGCAATGTCTCGAGTCGTGGCTTTTTCTTTTAAGGATTGTGATACACATCGCGTATTATCCAGCTCATTGAAATTGTCTCGAATCTCGTAACAGTGGTTTTTCATGTAAGACAAATATAAAAATTTAGTTTTACATACAAAATTCGTAGTAATACATATACATACATCTTTATATACATAAATGAGTCCTGTTGTGGTCGCCATTTTTATGGTGGTGGTTTTTTCTTTTCCTCTATTTTTCTTATCTTTTCGAAATTAAATATTTGAATTTTGGAATTTAATTACTATCATACTTTTTAGCAAGGCTTCTCTACTGGGATTCTCTGTTGGCAAGTATAATTTTGGGACATGATTTACACCTAAAGCTATCGGACTTCATTTTGAAATTGTAGATGCAGGTTTTATTTTGAAAGCAGACGAATCATATTCCACTGATTGGTGCCGTTATTCACCAACAGACGTCCCCACACAATGTATGCCACATTTACTTATCAAATTCATGAAGAAAGTGAGGGAAAAAAGTATGATCAGTCGTAACTATTAACACAATGAAATTAAATAATTATTATTACTCAAAATGAACACAAATAACAGAATCTCCACTTAACCAGACAATGGGTGATCACGAAGAGAGAGAACAAAAGGTTGCCGGTGTGGTTCATTCCAAATTACATAGATCATATTATTACAGAGATGTTTTATTGTAATTGCAGTGTCTGTTAAGCAGCGATAAAATCCTCTCAGCGCTACGGTGCGAAAACACACTGTCACGAAATCCGCTAACGCTTGGGGGAACATTAGAACATGCGTTGTCAAACAGAACTAATTATAAAAGACAGGGAGATATGGAGTACAAGAGTGACCGGCCTTCTCTACTTTTTGCATTAGATGCACTTCCGCAGTATGCCAAATTTTTTAATGTAAAACGCGTGACAGTTACAAAGTAAGTTCTAGCGGCTATTGGTTATACGGTCTGTTATTGTCAACGATCATTTTAATAATCCATCACATTAAAAACGACCGTTTTTTTATTGTATGGTATATTGAATAAATCCCGTCGATTTTTGGCTGGGGCTTCTTGGCACGTGTACCGGGTCCACGAGTTATGAAGCGGTTAATGCTCTGAAGATAGTACTTAAAAATGAATATGACCCTGAAATTGTGAACATTGTATACAGCAAAATTAAAAAGAAGAAGCTGAGAAAGAAACAATATCCACAGCTTGCACCAGGTATCGTCAAGTACGCTACGATGAACTATAGAGGCCAAACATCGGGCAAAGCTCAGCATATATTCCATAAAAATGTGATTAAAATTTCTTAATATGGAAATAAATTCCTTCTGAAACCAAGGTCGCTAAATGTATTTCATGATGAAGGTTTTCGACAGAAGCTTGCTGTTATCATCTGATCTTCAGAAATTTAAAGTGTGTAAATTTTAATCACACAGCGGGAACGCCACTCGTAATGCACCGTAAGCACACTGATTTTTCAGTAAAAAGAAAATGAAAATGTCAAATATACATAGCGCCAACGTATTCGTTTTATTGACATAGACAGTTACGAATAATGTGCTTCATTTGCAAAGTTTCAACGTGAAGTAACTGTGGTCTATGAGTTCTACATCACACGCAAGGCTATAGTACTCCGAAGATTTACTAACACACTATCATGGCCTTTTATCTATGCACTTCACGTTTTTCGATTGCCATTACCTGCAAATTATTTCGCGCAGCACTTTACGCAGTTCATGTGTAGTGTAGCACACACATTCTGGGACAGGAGCTGGTGCGTTTATACTTACAAATAAAGTTGTAAATACACAAAATCTATGTAGGAACTCCTACTTTGAAGTCGGCGGTTTACGACACCCACGTCAGTTCACCGAACACAATGGTACCATATCTATTTCATATTTTCATTTCGTTATTACTGATAAATCAATGTGCATACATTGTGTTATGAGTGGAATGTGTTTCTGCTATTTCATTGATATATATATGCTCTTTAAATTTCCGAATATCACATGACGACAGCAAGGTTCTGTCGAAACAAGTCGTGGTGAAGTAATTAATATTTAGCGCTCTTGGCTTCAGAAGAAATGTCTTTCCAATAAACTGACAGATCGTTTGCCCCACTCAAAGATACGAAACCTATATAATTCACTTACAGACGGCTGATAATATAAAAGGACCACCATAACTTGCCACATAAGAATAATAAATAAGGAACATCTGGGGTCTATAAAATTTCACGCCAAGACAGCGATCAAGCTTTCAGGTTTAAGGAGCACATCTACGCTAAAAATAAAACAGCATGAACTTGCCTATTCAAAAAAAGGACATACTGATGACTCTGATGAAAATCTATGAATTTTACACAATGTAAAAACAAAATGAAGGATTGGAAATATTAGAAGAATCGGAAATCTACATTGCAATACGGAAGACATCAGACGAACTCCTCAACGAGCAGATGACCTTGTAATGGATGTATACTTCGATATTTATTGCTGTCTGTTTAGATGAGATGGTCGCTGCGCAGTGTACGCAGTGTGTCCCTGTTCCGCTAGGACTGCTTGTGTTAAATTCCAAACTACAACGCTCTCTCTTGTCGAGATGCCATCCTTGATGCTATAAAAACAGTTTTCTATAGAAAATAAAACCGGTAGGATTCCTGCAGCATCCATCCTGGCGGCGAATATAACAGTACGTGTCTGACACCCGTCGGAAAATTGTAGTGGTGCAGTGAGACAACATCAAACTGTTTGATCCCTCCAGCGTTTGTGGACTAGAATTTGTCGAATTCGACTTGAGTGCCGAAACACAATTTGCTATTTACCACACCTCAGCTCACAAAGTGAACAAATGCATAGCCGGGCGGTGTGGCCGTGCGGTTAAAGGCGCTTCAGTCTGGAACTGCGTGACCGCTACGGTCGCAGGTTCGAATCCTGCCTCGGGCATGGATGTGTGTGATGTCCATAGGTTAGTTAGGTTTAATTAGTTCTAAGTACTAGGCGACTGATGACCTCAGAAGTTAAGTCGCATAGTGCTCAGAGCCATTTGAACCATATTGAACAAATGCATAACAGACTTGGATCACCCACAGTATTCGCCGTATTTGGCCCTAGCCGACTTCCCCAAATTTAAGCTGTCTATAAAGGAAACCGTTATAACGCTGAAACTTCCTGGCAGATTAAAACTGTGTGCCCGACCGAGACTCGAACTCGGGACCTTTGCCTTTCGCGGGCAAGTGCTTTACCATCTCAGCTACCGAAGCACGACTCTCCTAGAGACGAGATACTGGCAGAAGTAAAGCTGTGAGTACCGGGCGTGAGTCGTGCTTCGGTAGCTCAGATGGTAGAGCACTTGCCGGCGAAAAGCAAAGGTCGCAATAGTCCCGAGTTCTCGGGCACACAGTTTTAATCTGCCAGGAAGTTTCGTATCAGCGCACACATCGCTGCAGAGTGAAAATCTCATTCTGTTATAACGCTGTTAAGGAATTAAGGACATCCAAGATAATTGCACTTCAGTACTAAAGGCATCTCCAAGAAAGGACTAGAGTAGCAACACTTTTAAAACTATTGCGGCTTTGTTTCGATTCAGGGGGAGACTATTTTAATGAAGCACAGTGGTTTTGTGAATATAACATAATATAGTTCATAGCAACAGTCCTAACACTGGGACACACGTTGCATGTGTGCCCCAGCTGTTGGTGAGATCACTATGCGACGCAATGCTCCACTGTGGCGACCTGGTCGCGTCGTCTTTTGTGTACATACGGTCTCAACAGTTCTCACCCCAAAGCGCAGCGCCATTATCTGTCAAAAATATGTATCACAGCCAGAGCGCTACTGTTCTCGTTGCTCAAACCCATGTTTCAAACGAGGATATATTTCATCACCGAATTTTACTCTGCATTTGGATATAACAAATAACTTTCGTTGTACCTGTGCTATATTTTATGTTTCTCACACTTTTATTAAAATAAGTTTGACAATTCGTGCAATGATAATTTCATTCAACAAATGTCACCAATGACAAATAGTTACGAGCAACATATACTTAAATTTTGCTGCACTTAACTGACAAGTTAAATGGCTGAAGTTTTACGTGTTTTGAGATAACCGTTTAAGGGGCTCCGGAAAGGCTCAAAATCATGAAAAGTTCAATTTTTACTTTTTTGCGTTTTCTGAATCTGCAGACTATAACCTTTTAATAGATATATAATTTATTCAATTCCGAAGACTACAACTATTTTTAAATTTTTTTTGAAATGTGTTCTACATGGGCGTGACCCACTGTGGCGCTGTTAAACTGCTGTCAAATGGTGTTATTATTAACGTTCGTGTTCATCAGGTACATTTTAGTGATGTGAGATAGAGTATGTGTTGTGGCTAACCTGTGATGGTTCAATATATATCGCTGGTGTGATTGTCGATTGTTTCATGTTTATTTACTCTGTCGTTATCTCGAAAATATTCGTAATTAATTCTGTTTCTTGAGTCTCTGTTTTGTTGAAGTATAATAATGAGTAGCAGTAAAGTTATTAGAAATCCTCTGAAGGCTTTTAAGAAAAGGAGAAATGTTGGAAAGCCAAAAGAATGTGTTATTACTGTAAACAATAAAGACGATAACCAAGTGAGTGAACCTAACCTCTCAAGTACACCTGCCCATAGCAGTCAAAGTGGGAAAGAAAATACTTCACAGAAGAAGCTTGGTTCAATGAGTGAAAACTACGAATGTTTTATGGGCGAATCGGATGTGAATGAAATATTTGATATGTCGGTTCTCAAAGGAATTTTTTCAAACTGTGTAAGATGTATTCATTGTAGTGAAGTTGGTCTGGAACTCTCCATAATAAAGTACGTAGGACTTGCTAGTGAAATACAACTGAAATGTGATAAGTGTTCATATATGACCACCTTTTGGAACAGTGTTGCAGTAACTGCAACTGAAGAAAATGGTAGCAAAATCTACGAACACAACAACGAGCGATGCTTACTTTAGACAAGGAACGCCTTCGGGCTGCAGACGGGGCTGTAAAGAGTCTAGAAATACAAGCAAGAGTAAACAGGAGGAGGAACAAGAGGAAGCTGGAGGAGGAGTTTGCAGAGGATGAAGATAATCCATTCAATGGACCTGGAATGCACTAAAACGTTAATCCAATCTTTGTCGCTCGATTCCCAAAACTTTTATTTTCTCATACTAATTACATGTTTTCTAAGGATCTTCCAAAAATATTTGTTTCAAACTCTCAGTAAATGTTACACAGTACCTTCTGCATAATTTAACATAGCCTTTTTCCAAAAAACTGTATATTTTTGAATATATAAATAAAAAATTGCAAAAAAAATGTTGTGAATTTTCATTACAATTGAAAAAAAATCATCTTTAATAACTGAACTAAAATTTTGTAAAATCCCTGTGTTAAGTTGTAGCCCATATTCCAATAAATAATCTGTAAAAAGTTCAACTTCCTACCTCAAATACTTTGTGAGGAAAGATGTAATTTATAAGCGATATTTTAACATTGCAAGTATAGGGCGTTCCGGAGCCCCTTAAGCTTGCCTATTTTTTTCGTATCATAGCATATGAACTATGGTTGTGTAAGGTTTTCTTATCTTATTTTAGCGTACTGTTACCCCATCCTAAGACCAATGGCAAGACATGTATATTATTAGCTGATTAGTTCCGGTTCTGGCACGAAGTCTGCGCTTATTGTTTGGCTCCTTTATACCATTTCTGTGCAGACATTATGAACCACATGTAAGCATTTACGACCTCTTTTCGTATTACGGGATTTATTATAGTATTACTTAGGACTTATGTATCCTTTTAGGACCTCATCAATGCACTGCATGCACCTTATTAATGATAATTTCAAACAGTGCAATATTTAAAAGTATGTGACATTATTTATCTTTAAATTATTAGAACTTTTTGAACTTTTTGTCCTTAATTTTAATATTCTTACCTATTTCCAACTTATTTCTTGTCTTTCTTTCAGCCTCCTGAACAAGGGCACTAAATTCCAGAAAACGGTTAAAGAAATAAAATTTCTCTTTGCTGATTATCTCGATATAAACTCTCTATAGTTTCTGCATAATTTATATTTATGGCCTCATTAACTATGTACTCCATGCTCTGACATCCAGTCGGCACCTATAGTTAGTGACGCACAATGCTGTGCAATTACTATCGCATCAGTATCATGTTTCATCTCTCCCAATTCATCTGCCAGTAATATATGCTTCATAATACTCTTACTTTGTTATTCCACAGTTCCTACATCCTATAATCCAGAATCGGGTAGTTACGGAATATCTGCATATTTCTTCAAAAAATTATCATAACTTCTGTTACTTGATTTGCGTAATCCAAAATAATATATGTTTCTTTCCAAAAGACTTTCGCTCTGATTTTAATAAAGGAGTATTAGCTTCCTTCTTAAATGTTCTTTCATGTTCTTGGAGTAATTTTTCCTGCTGATCACTCAAGCCATTTGATTTAAATCGTGTAACTTGTCTCGTTTACTTAATTTCTGGTGTGATAGTTGTTGTAAAATAATGACCACTTGCGCTAAGTTTTGAACCGTGTCCTATTACGAATCACTACACGTTTCACAAGGTAAATAAAAATGTTGAGTGAGTAGGGCCTCCCGTCGGGAAGACCGTTCGCCGGGTGCAAGTCTATCGATTTGACGCCAGTTCGATTACTTCCGCGTCGTTACGGATAAAGTGATGATGATTAGGACAATACAACACCCATTACCAGAGCGGAAAAAATCTCCGAATCAGCCGGAAATCGATCCCGGGCCCTTTGTATTGACATTATGTTGCGCTGACCACATTTTGATTTTTATTTTTTTTAATCTCATTTTGTTCGCTTTTGTACGTTTCATCTGCTCGTGGCGGACGTCGTAAGACACCCGTTGAAGTTCATTTTTGATCGATTAACCCAGTTTTTTTTATTACGGAGTGCAAATAATCCTCTCACCGAACACCCTGAGCTACCGTGCCGGCTAGTTCTTGGCCAATTCCTTCTTCAAACTTTCTGTCAGTATTTCGTCGGCCTCTCGATAATATTCGTTGTTATACAACCCATCTACAATGCTCAAATTCAGCGTACGTAATTGCTCCCTACTGCTCAAGAACCTAAGAGTCAGGCAAGGTAACACTTACATGTTCAGATTTAATCATCAGCCGCTCTTTCCGAAGGGACATGAACACTTTACTCAAGCGTCATATAAATTCCTGCCAATTTTTGGTAAAAATCACCACATCGTCCAGATAATCGCATACGATTAGAACATAATATCCTATACCTGTGATAACACCGCTGCACCAATGATTAGTCCAAAAGGCACCCTATTAAACTCCAACATATTGCACTTAGACGTTCTGACACGTTCCAAAAATGGCTCTCAGCACTATGTGGCTTAACTTCTGAGGTCATCAGTCGCCTAGAACTTAGAACTAATTAAACCTAACTAACCTAAGGACATCACACACATCCATGCCCGAGGCAGGATTCGAACCTGCGACAGTAGCGGTCGCGCGGTTCCAGACTGAAGTGCCTAGAACCGCTCGGCCACTCCGGCCGGCTGACACGTTCCGTTTCCTAATGTAACAAAATATGATAATATGCCCGATTCGAGTCCAGTGTACTAAAATTAACGGCGCCGGAGAACCAGCCCATTAAGATGTGCATATCAGGCAATTACGAGTCCTAGGTTGCCGGTGCTTCAACGTATATTCCACTAGACCTTTCGGTTTCTTCATGCACAGAGGTGACAGCGAATATGGCGGTTTCTTCACTGACGCAGTTACGGTTAACTGAAACGGGTACTTAATTAAGCTAGCCTGCCCTAAACTATCCATTAAAACATTGCTAAAATCATTTCACATTTTGAGTACTCGCTCCCTCTCACGTGTTAGCAGATGATCTAACTGTACATCACCTTTCCCCTTCCCTCTGCCGTACTACTACTGCTACCGTGCTTCCAAATGAATGCAAACCAACTTGGGATCAGTTCAGTTCCCCTAATCACGTCCGACACCAAAATATATTTAGTCATGAACCACTACATTACCGTTAACTTTATTTTCATTGCAAAGTCGTGAATTCTCAATTTAATCAGAACCAATCCCACATCCTAAAGTACTAATATTTGCAATTACATATGGGATGCCATCCGACATGAAACTCGACCACCTGCACACTGCCTGGTGAGTAAGAAAACATTCCTTACTTGCATGAATGACATAGCTTCCTTTATCTAATTGGCCACATACTGCTTCGTCATTAATTTCACAGCAGGCAAATGATATTCTAGGTACGTCAGTTTATTTGGTATACTACGTAGTTCATTTGGAATGCTTGCCACTTTGAGCATCTTTGCAAGCCAACTACAAGAGTGGTACTTATTCTTAGTCTGCCAGAAGCTGTAGCATTGTTGAGTGAAAGTCAAGCGAGCAAAGGAGTAAAATGAAGTTCTCGGACAAAGAGTGAGAGACGGTTGTTGTGTCACAGAAAATGTGGAAGCTGGATGGCGGAGGTGCCCCAGAGAAAGGAAAATATTTTCAAATGCCCTCTAGTGTGATTGGGCATGGAAAGTGCATTTGACATGATCTTATAGGCAAACAGCACTTCTGCAAGAAGTGTTGGTGATTTATTAGTCGTCTGTTCAGTATTCTATTTACTTACCTCCCACCAATGTTAGTTAAAAGTACTTCTATTGAAATTCAAGAGAGTAAATGTTACGCAATCTAAATTTATGTACAAGCAATATTAGGGCGTGTAGAAATGCTGAGGTGGACAAAACTGAGAACCAGTAATTGTTCATTTTACTTAGAGTTTCTTCTGTGTCTTTAAAAGGACTGAATATAATTTCAGAATTCTTTCCTATTTCTTTATAAATCTTTCACTAAAGTTTATCCTCACTGCTTAAATGAAAAACGTGTTTGTTAAAAATATTGCACTGTCGCGCCTTGCACCATTGCGCGAATAGTGATTAGTAATTTTGAAGATGACAAATAAGCTATTTATTTCAGAAACTTGATTAATAAGATAACAGGCAAATTGCTACGCAGTGATTCATTGCAGCTCATAACTCAGTTCATCATTTTTGCAGTGCAGACTAAGCAAAGCCGAGTTATACGTTGCCAAGGTAAGAACCAGTTTCCATGTACCAAAATTTTCTCTTAAATTCAACTCTTGTTCACAACCGTAATGTACAATCAATTACCGCACTGCCGGCACAGCAAGTACTCTTTTAAATAGCCTCTGGTGATCTCTCACTGCGGTGTCTCCTTCCATTATGGCCTTCATTATCGTACGTGTCAAGATATTTCTAACGCTAGAGTGAATCAACTACAAAAGTTCCTTGTCTTACAACCGAGACACGTTCCTCTTCTCTATCTACCGCATCATATTATAAAAACCTTTCACTATATCGATAGTGACTCAACAAAGAATTCCTTGTTAGTAAACATTGCTTCTAAAGGGTGGATAACCGTAACAAACTGCTTTTTACACGCTTATCGTACCTTCCGGCTGCTCAGCCTTGTCATGTTGTATTCCCGTACCTTCTACTGCTATGTTCAAGTCCGCCTGGCTACCCCTCTCGAACTTCAAACTAGAAACTTGCAAGGTAGCCAGCAAAAGCAATTTTGGAACACGGAACGATAAGTGACGTCGTGATCGCATCATCAGAGGACTACCATCCTGTTTCAACACATTTCCCTAGACGAACGAAGATTTATGCGACATACTCCATTCCTCCGCGCATCTAGGGCATAAAATCTAGTCTTCACTTTCATAACTACGGTGATTCTAAGTTAACAACATATGTTTATGTGGTACTACAATCTCCATGTTTACATCTGATTGTCATATGGCCTTTTCACGGAGTTAGTGGCGGAATGAGGTGTAATTTCACACGTCAAAGAACGCTGCTATGCCTTTCTCCCTTTCTTTGTAAGAGGCATTGCCCGATACTAACGATCACTTTATATTGGACCGATGCGAGCATAGTATAATTTCTGAATCGTGGTCGGATGTGAATAGTGGGGGCTATACACATCTGGAAAGCATTACTGCACGTGCATCACAAGGTATCAATGTCTCAAGGAAGTAGTTTCACATTTTATAGTTTATCACCACAGTATATCGTAGACAAACCTGCGACGAGAATGTATGTCATGCGCTGGAAATATACAGGGCGTTTCAAAAAGAAAGAGCAGATTTCAAACATTTATTTCTCAAAAACTACAAATGATAGAAACACAATTCCAACGGTCCTTCACTCAATA
Organism: Schistocerca serialis cubense; assembly: GCF_023864345.2. NCBI lineage: Eukaryota > Metazoa > Arthropoda > Insecta > Orthoptera > Acrididae > Schistocerca > Schistocerca serialis. The sequence continues at coordinate 590,099,373 of NC_064645.1, read as the reverse complement.
TGAGTACCAAATGTTACACAACAAATATCAAAACTGTACCTCAATATGAGCACCATTTGTTACACGACAAATATCAAACCGGTATCTCATTTCTTGCCACACACGACGCAACTGGTCTTTAGTTACCGAATTCACGGCCGCAACAATTCGATGTCGTACCTCTTGAAGAGTAGCGGGCATAGGTGGGACATAAACACAGTCCTTTATGTACCCCCACAAATAAAAATCGCAGGGAGTAAGGTCTGGTGACCTGGGAGGCCACAGACGATGACATTGATCTTGTGCTCCTGCTCTTCCAATCCACCGTCCTGGAATGGTGTTATTTAGGTACCGTCGTACAGGTTCAGAGAAGTGTGGTGGGGCGCCATCTTGCATGAAGATGAAGTGATTTGAATCTTCCTGAAGTTGAGGAAATAGCCAGTTTTCTAACATGTCCAGGTAAATGGTTCCTGTGATAGTTTTCTCCATGAAAAAGAAAGGTCCATAAACTTTGTTTACCGAAATTGCACAAAAGACGTTAACCTTTGGTGAGTCTCTTTCATGTTGAATAACGTCCCTCGGAGTTTCACTCGCCCAAATTCGTACGTTATGCCGATTAACTTTACCAGAAATGTGAAACGTTGATTCATCTGAAAAAATTAATCGTTCGGCAAAATTGTCCTCTTCCATGTCCTGTAGAATTGCAGTTGAAAATTCGAACCTTTTGTTGTGGTCGTCAGGACGCAATGCTTGCAATAACTGCAGTTTGTACGGCTTCATGTGCAGACGCTTACTCAGAACGCGCCATACCGTTGTTTTAGACATGTTTAGTTCGTGACTTGCCCGTGTCGTGGATTTTCTAGGGCTCCTTTCGTAAGCTGCACGGACACGCTCGACATTTTCATCCGATGTGCGTGGACGACCCGTGCTTTTTCGCTTGCAGATGCAACCATCTTCTACGAATCTGTGATGCCACTCATAAATTTGCTTATGACGAGGCGGCTGTTTGTTGAATTGACGGCGGAATGCACGTTGCACACCAACAATGGACTCTAACTTTGCAAATTGCAGCACACAAAATGATCGTTCCTGTGGTGTCGTCGCCATTTTCCTACAAACAAACGCCAGCGCCACTGCGGATTTGCATGGAACTTCTGCGCGGACCATTGAAAAACTTTGAACCTTTCTCTGACAAGAAACGTTTGAATTGTGTTTCTATCATTTGTAGTTTTTGAGAAATAAATGTTTGAAATCTGCTCTTTCTTTTTGAAACGCCCTGTATTTCCTAGACTGGAATAGTAACAGCGTTGCATTTCATACGACTAACAAGTCGGAAACCGGAACGATCTAACAGTAAAGTGTGTATTAAGTGCAAAACATTGTAGGCGTAGGAGTGTATGTGTTAATGATCTCTCTTACCAGTACTTTCTTGGTAATGACCCAAGACACTAGAACTAGAATTGCTAACGCAATTGATTTACGTATAACGCCGCAAACTCCGTCCGTCTGGAGCTCCATCATGCACAAAAACCACCCGTTTCCTGTTCTTAACCGTCTGTTATACCGGCACAACTGTTTCATATCTAATGTACACCGATAAGTGATGCTAATCTTCTCGACATTCGTGCATCTGGAGAAATCTTGTGCTCTTGAATGGGCGAGGGACATTAGTTACAGCCTCGGTTCACACTGTTCCTACACGAAACGTGGAATTTAGCTTCTACTTCTGGTCAGCTGCCGGGAGCGTTGGTCAAAGACGATGTAAGGAGATCTTGGGTCTCTAACTTTCTCCTATGAATGCGAGTCCTGGGGTCTAGGGGCAATGTCTCTCATGCATAATTTTAACATCTTTGGTCCCGGGTTCGAATACCCCTGCTGCGTAAATTTTGATTAATATTCAGCATTGGCGGCCGAAATATTCCGGCATAAAAGTCACCCTCTTCCTACAAACGGCGTTGCCAAAGTGGGGTGGGAAACTGCCCCTAAAGAAGGATGAATCAGTCATGATCAGCGGCATGAGGATGCAGTAGGTAATGGAAACCACTGCATTAAAGACATATAACTATGCTGACTCGCAAACTGACCCTACCGTCAAGCTGACTCGAATCGAACCTCAGCACACTTCCTGAGGTAAAAGTCACAGTTTTCACCAAAAGGTAAGCTATCCTAGCAGAACGATAAATGACTACAGCTTCTTCGAGGAAGACAAGCGCTTGAGTAGATGGCATGAAATAAGTCAAACAGCTGACGACTTACAAAGTCGCGCTTGTATAACTAATGAATGCATGAAGGGTGTTCAAGGTCCCGTCGAGAACGAGATCATTTGAGGCGAAGCACAAGATGGGATGGTTTCAAGGAGCAGTGTTGTTTCAAAGGAACCATTCAAACATTTACCTGGGACGATACGGGGAAATACGGTGAAGCCTAAATGAGACGGTCGGAACCGATCTAGTGAGCTAACCAATGAGGCACCTTTCTCGGTCTTAACTACTGCGCCGGCCGCTGTGACCGAGCTGTTCTAGGCGCTTCAGTCCGGAACCGCGCAGCTGCTACGATCGCTGGTTCGAATCCTGCTTCGTGCATTGATGTGTGTGATGTCCTTATGTTAGTTAGTTTTAAGTAGTTCTAATTCTAGGTGACTGCTGACCTCAGATGTTGAGTCCCATAGCACTTAGAGCCACTTGAATCATTTTGTAACTACTGCATTTTTCGGCCTCAACCTGCTTTTCTACTTAACCGTTGCTCTCTGACAACTGCATTTAGTCGTCCCCCTCACCTTACTGCCTTTACAAATTAACTAATTTTTTAATGCCATAGGGTGTGTCATGTTGACTTGTTCCTTCCTTTAGTCAAATAGCGGCATAAATTTCTTTTCGTCTTGAGTCGACTCAGTACATCTTCATTACTCACGAGATCATCTCATCCACTCTTAAACATTATTCAGTTCATCCTCGATTAACATTTGGAGTTGATAGAACTGAAAGACTTGTAGAGTTTCGTGATTAACTCACTTGTTACGAACAATTATATTGTCATTACAAGTCACGTGCTAGGATGAACTTGGGAATGAACAGGATGAACTGTGACAAGATGCTATAGGGTTTTTTTTTTTGCCTTTGGTCGCATCCGCCATTGCTCGAAACAAATCCCATCAGAAGAGAAACTAGCACTAGGACGCAAATCGAAGCTACATCGGCGATACGCTGTTAAGCTTCGTTGTTTGTGTGTGTGTGTGTGTGTGTGTGTGTGTGTGTGTGTGTGTATGTGTCGGCTTGCAAGTCCACGTCGCGTGTTTTGTGCTGCTGGCAGCCGACGGGATTTCCCTGTAGCAGCAACCTGATTACAACGCGGCTGCGCCCGTTGCCGCCCTGATGAATCTAGGGCGCGCTGCTGGTCTTCAGCTGCGGGCAGCAGAGCCAAAGTTTGTCTCTCTCGCTCCCTCCCCCGCCGCCGTCCATGATTGCTCGGCAAGAGTCGCAGTTGTCAGCAGAGCACAGCAGCTGTTAAAGTTGGACACGCATTTAGAACGCTGTTTACGTAGAATTTTGAGCTAACTACAAGCTGTAGGATGAATTCCGCAGAGAGTGAACGCGATTTGCCAATCTTTCTATTCCTAGACACAGAGAGATTGATTTACGGTAAAAATAAAAAAGTAAAAGTAAAAAATCTATTAAAATAAGTCAAAAATTTGGTTCAAAACAAACTGTAAGTGGCTTGAATGCAGATTAGAAGTGCTGAACAAAAGTCGAAAGTAGTGATTACCGAAGTGCAAAGGACAGCTAAAATATTAATATGTTCAGTAAACGGGATAAAGGGGCTGTAGCATCATATCTCAACTATGACCTCGAAACATTTAATTCTAGTCAGGAGCGTGGAAAGCAACGCTGGCTCTAGTTTAGAAGAACAGTTTTTCAATCACTTGAGAGATATCTACTGTATCCTGTAGATATGTTCACGATGCGAGTGACATTCCATGGTATGTAGTCCCTGTAAAGAAACTTCTTAAAGCAACTACACAAGTGCGTTGGGATAGAGGGAGGGAGATAGAAAATTTTTGAGGCTTTGGTAGCTACTTCTTAACTTATTCCCTCTTACTTTCTTTCTCGTGATCTTCGGCCGACGATTGCTTAACGGTTAAACGAGCTTCGGCCCAAAACCACGAGACAGAAACCAACAGGCGACACGTCAGATAGAAATATCCTAAATGAAAAGTGTTTATCTGCCATAGCGGAATCTTATCGCATTACCTACCACAGAACATAAATTAACCTTTTTCGTACGTATTGGCTGTCAATAGCACAATAGATAGTGTCCAGACAGTCGAGGATGACCAAGGAACTAAAAGTGAGGATAATCTGTTAAAAGCAGATCTCCTGAAATCCTTGAAACTAACTATAAAACAGTGTAGATCGCAAGGTACATTTATTGAAAGGTGATCGGTTTCCATCATTACATGGTCATCTTCAGACCTTGAACTGTAATATAATTAAGAGTATAAAATAGAAGGATGAGTAAAGAGAAAAAATAAGCTATGCTCTTAGAAGGCTTAGATATACCCATATTGCTACCAACACCAACAGGAAGTTTTAAAGTCACTGACATGGGACTTATTTCAGACAATAACCAAATTATTAAAATAACACGAATCTGGCGACAGCCTTCACAACTAACAACCTACTAGAAAATCAAGTCAATCACGCAATTTACGAATTTAATAAATGCCAAAATTCTGGCATGTACGAAGTACTGTGCAACGATAGCGATAAATAAATCGTTGGACACACCGACATAACATATTTCATACGTATCACAGAGCATACTACGTTGCTGGACATACCAAATTCTTGTTTGGTCAGCTTCTTGATGAAATAACCATTCTGATGAATGCATTTCTAACAGTACGAATATTTTATACACTCCTGGAAATGGAAAAAAGAACACATTGACACCGGTGTGTCAGACCCACCATACTTGCTCCGGACACTGCGAGAGGGCTGTACAAGCAATGATCACACGCACGGCACAGCGGACACACCAGGAACCGCGGTGTTGGCCGTCGAATGGCGCTAGCTGCGCAGCATTTGTGCACCGCCGCCGTCAGTGTCAGCCAGTTTGCCGTGGCATACGGAGCTCCATCGCAGTCTTTAACACTGGTAGCATGCCGCGACAGCGTGGACGTGAACCGTATGTGCAGTTGACGGACTTTGAGCGAGGGCGTATAGTGGGCATGCGGGAGGCCGGGTGGACGTACCGCCGAATTGCTCAACACGTGGGGCGTGAGGTCTCCACAGTACATCGATGTTGTCGCCAGTGGTCGGCGGAAGGTGCAAGTGCCCGTCGACCTGGGACCAGACCGCAGCGACGCACGGATTCACGCCAAGACCGTAGGATCCTGCGCAGTGCCGTAGGGGACCGCACCGCCACTTCCCAGCAAATTAGGGACACTGTTGCTCCTGGGGCATCGGCGAGGACCATTCGCAACCGTCTCCATGAAGCTGGGCTACGGTCCCGCACACCGTTAGGCCGTCTTCCGCTCACGCCCCAACATCGTGCAGCCCGCCTCCAGTGGTGTCGCGACAGGCGTGAATGGAGGGACGAATGGAGACGTGTCGTCTTCAGCGATGAGAGTCGCTTCTGCCTTGGTGCCAATGATGGTCGTATGCGTGTTTGGCGCCGTGCAGGTGAGCGCCACAATCAGGACTGCATACGACCGAGGCACACAGGGCCAACACCCGGCATCATGGTGTGGGGAGCGATCTCCTACACTGGCCGTACACCACTGGTGATCGTCGAGGGGACACTGAATAGTGCACGGTACATCCAAACCGTCATCGAACCCATCGTTCTACCATTCCTAGACCGGCAAGGGAACTTGCTGTTCCAACAGGACAATGCACGTCCGCATGTATCCCGTGCCACCCAACGTGCTCTAGAAGGTGTAAGTCAACTACCCTGGCCAGCAAGATCTCCGGATCTGTCCCCCATTGAGCATGTTTGGGACTGGATGAAGCGTCGTCTCACGCGGTCTGCACGTCCAGCACGAACGCTGGTCCAACTGAGGCGCCAGGTGGAAATGGCATGGCAAGCCGTTCCACAGGACTACATCCAGCATCTCTACGATCGTCTCCATGGGAGAATAGCAGCCTGCATTGCTGCGAAAGGTGGATATACACTGTACTAGTGCCGACATTGTGCATGCTCTGTTGCCTGTGTCTATGTGCCTGTGGTTCTGTCAGTGTGATCATGTGATGTATCTGACCCCAGGAATGTGTCAATAAAATTTCCCCTTCCTGGGACAATGAATTCACGGTGTTCTTATTTCAATTTCCAGGAGTGTATATTACAACTTAAATGCTATTTCCTAATACATTAGAAGAAATCAAAATTTATTCATGTTACAGTGTTTAACCTTTATCTTTTATAAACGATGAGCTAGACATCAAAGACAAACGTTTCTTTGAGCCTTTTTGACGATCTGCTGTAGAATGCCTAATTTAATGTACTGATTTTATAACTGCATAAATCTGTTTTAAATCCTTCTTCACATTCTTTTCATTGTGACCCATATTATTGTGCTTATTTGTTATTTCACTTAAATATAGTGGCTAATCATAGTTTTTTTTTAAATTTAATATATATTCTTATATTTTATATAATGTTATGGTTTTTATAAAAAAGCTGGCACATTATGCCAGTCTTAGCACTGGATTTTTTAATCTGTGCATGTTCTTCATTGAATCGTTTTAATTTATTGCTTATAGACTTTTTTTTCACAAGTTATCACGTGATATATTTTATAAATGAGGGAACGTATCTTTCTTCAATATTGATAGCTACTCATAGCGCTCCTGTTTTACTACACATCGATACATACATTAACAACACTGCCAATCTATATCCCGGGACTGCATCTGTGGAGGATTCTCCACTTCCTTTATCGACATTTGTGGCTGCTTCAATGGGAACAGCCCAGTATCAGCATCTACCATCTTCATAGTAACAAAATACATTTATGCTCATAAATTAAGGATAATTGCAGAATGTGGTGCCACACAACGAGGCACTACACAAAACTGTGGCTAATAGCGTAGGCACATAGGGAATACACACGACACAGACCTGTAAGTCCACGGTATTGGTGATAAGTTGAGAAAACCGTCCCGAAAGACATGTGCTACAAATCGCCACTGTTTCCTGCGCATGTACCCCGACACCAATATGGGATATGCTCACCATGCACACGTACACAGGCCGCAAAACGGGTTGGTATACTCTTGATCAGGTGGTCGAGCAGCTGATGGGGTATAGCCTTCCATTCTTGCACCAGTGCCTGTCGGAGACCCTGATGTGTCGTAGGAGTTTGAAGACGTGCAGCGATGCGTCGACCGAGAGCATCCCAGACGTGATCGATGAGGTTTAGGTCTGGAGAACAGGCAGGCCACTCCATTCACCTGATATCTTCTATTTCAAGGTACTCCTCCACGATGGCAGCTCGGTGGGGCCGTGCGTTATCATCCATCAGGAGGAAGGTGGGACCCACTGCACCCCTGAAAAGGGAAAATGACATCCTGATACTCCTGTTACAGTTCCTCTGTCAAAGACATGCAGCGGTGTACGTGCACCAAGCATAATCCCACCCGAAACCATCAAACCACGACCTCCATACAGGTCCCTTTCAAGACCATTAAGGGGTTGGAATCTCGTTCCTGGTTCACACCAGATGAAAACCCGGCTAGGATCACTGTTCAGTCTATATACGGACTCGTCCGTGAACATAATCTGGGACCACTGTTCCAATGACCATGTACTGTGTTCTACACACCAGTCTTTACAGGCTCTCCTGTGACCAGGGGTCAGTGAAATGCACCTTGCAGGTCTCCTGGCGAATAAACCATGTCTGTTCAGTCGTCTGTAGGATGTGTTCCAGTGGCTGAAATAAGATCCCGAGCAAGGCTACCTGCAGTACTCCGTGGCCGTCTGTGAGCACTGATTGTGAGATATCGGTCTTCTTGTGGTGTTGTACACTGTGGACGTCCCGTACTGCAGCACCTGGAAACGTTTCCTCTCTGCTGGAATCGTTGCCATAACCTTCAGATCACACTTTGTGGCGCACGGAGGGCCCGTGCTACGACATGATGTGTTTGACCAGCCTCCAGTCGCCCTAGTATTCTATCCCTCATAACGTCATCAATATGTGTTATTTTTTGAGCCATTTTCAACACACAGTCATCATTAGCACGTCTTAAAACGTCTGCACACTTACTCAGTGCACTACCGTGCGACGGCCGCAGGTCAAACGCACCGCATGGTCATACCCCAAAGTGGTTCAAACCCGCAAACCATCCACAAGAGCGTTGTTTCACCGTGTATCAGATGAGATTCCGAAGGCCACGGTTCACTCAATCAAGTGGATACAATAATTCTTGACTCCCGATAAGCATTTAACATACTAACACTCCAGAATTTATTAATGAAAGTACAATTATTAGGGTCTGAAATAAGTTTTGTGATAGGATTGATGATCGCATAAGAAGGAAGAAACAGCAGCTTATGTTGGTGAATAGTCAACGACAGATGTAGACTAACTTCAAGCTTGTTGTAGGGAAGCGGTTTGCTGTTCACGTTGTATATCAACAGTCTCGCTAACAATATTAGTAGCAATCTCGGACTCTTAGTAGATGGCGCAGTTATCTAGACCGAAACACCGTCTGAAGAAAGTTGCACAAATGTACAACTATATGGGTTCACGTTTTAAAGTATTACAATGATTGACAACTTCCATGAAATGTTTAGAAATGTGCCACGATTCACTTCACATAACATAATAATGTAGAATTATTGGAGCAAAATTTCAGTGAGTCACAAGTGGAAGCAGGTAATTGATAGGAATACCAGGAGGTTACAGTACTTGGGATACGAAATGGAATGGTCACATAGGCTGAATCATGCGTAAAGAACGTATCAGACTCTAGTAATTGTTAAGAGACTGTCTACATTACGCTTAGCCGTCCTCTTCTGAGTATGGCCGCATGTAGTGGGATCGTTGACATATAGGATAAACGGAGGACTCCGAAAAAGTTTCCAGGCAGAGCACTTACCAGCGAAAAGCAAAGGTCCCGAGTTCGAGTCTCTCTCCGGCACACTGTTTTAATCTGCCAGAATGTTTCATCGAAAAAGTTGAAAGAAAGGCACATCGTTTTCCATTATCACGAGACAACGCAGAGAACGTCACGGATATGACACGTGAGTTGGCACTGTAGTCACTAAAACACAAGCGGTTTATGTTGCGGTGAAATCTCGCACGAAATTTGAATCGCTAACTTTCTCCCCCGAATATAAAAGTAAACCGTGGACTGCTACTTACACAGGGACAAATTACCATCGTAATAAAATCAATGAAATCGGAGTATCAAGGGAAGATATAGATGTTCATTTTTACCACGTGGTATTGGTGGAATTGTCGAGATTGTCAAGCACTTAATTGTGTATTATTCAAGTAGGTACTGGGAAAATGTATCCGGTCTACGAAGGAAATGTTTGGAATTATACTCGTCCTAACCATCCAGTAATATTGCTAAAATCTATTAGACCCATACCAGGCAGGACTAACAGAGAATATGGAACGTGAAATTAGTTTATTAAGTAGCAGATTTCAATATTCCATTTTACAGTCTCTTTATCTCAGTTATTCCGTATACTGGTTATCATAGGATTACTGCGAAGATGGTTCTTTATCCAGCGTCGACTATAAATACTTGTTATGTTTGGAGTTTAGTCAGTGAAGGTTTGCGGAAATTATGCTGTGCACTTGAGGATGAACGGGGTAATGAAAGCTCTTGCTGCTGAGAAAGGATGTTGTAACCGGCTTTCGAGTACATACTCTGTGTATTATGTGAGAAAAACAAGACGTGGTTCGGCGTTGAATGTGGCGTCGCTGAGGTACTGTTCGATGAGACGGTTTCACGCAATTTGGTTGTCTGTAGGCAATGCACATCTACCATATCGTTTTGTTAACCATTCGTGACGTTCTTGCATTTAATGGTTACCTTTTCACTGATCCACGTTGCGAAACTGCTATGAATCGTATTTCACATGTCTTGGTTCTTTGTGAGGCTATAAGTTAAGAGGCTTGGTATAGAAGCTTTCTTAAGTTAACTAATCCGAAGGGTATCACCATCAATTTAGTCACTCGTTACATCAGTTACACTTTCTAAACGGTTTGCGACTTTACGGATTTCTGTTTGTATAGATTTTATTTATTTGAACCTTATGTGCCACTGGTTGCTCGTGCTCTGATGGGATATGTGTCTCTATGTTTACTTGTTACTGTAGTGAAATTGTATAAGACAATATTTAAATATTTTTTCACTTCAGTTTCCCTTGGATTCATAACCGTTTTAGAATCGCACAGTGTAAAGAGCTACATTTGCCTTCTACAATTGATGATTTGCAGCATTTTCGTGTGGTATTTTACAGCAAAGTTAACATTCTCTATTCTGAATCTATTCTGAATGTTCCGGCGCAACGACAAGCGCTGGCATGAAGATCAAGAACGATACTGCAGAGAAGGCTGTGAGACGGCGTCAGCCAGTACCGCGCTGACTAGGCCGTTACCACGAGCGGCCTCTACACGAAGAAAATAAAAGCGACTCACCGTCTAGCCTCGGTCTCACTAGAAGAGCCGTGACTTGTGATCCATATCAATTAATTGCATGGAAATTATGTATTTCGGAGGACGCTGATTATGTGCAAGTCGCCAGTTGCTTGCGACACAATCTTGTACATTCACAAGCTAAGTATTCTTAGTTCAATTACTGTAACAAACTCCATTAATATGATCTGCGTGGCCGGCCGCGGTGGCCGTGCAGTTCTAGGCGCTCCAGTCCGGAGCCGCGCTGCTGCTACGGTAGCAGGTTCGAATCCTGCCTCGGGCAGGGATGTGTGTGATGTCCTTACGTTAGTTAGGTTTAAGTAGTTCTAAGTTCTAGGGGACTGATGACCACAGCAGCTGAGTCCCATAGTGCTCAGAGCCATTTGAACCATTTTGATTTGCTTGTATCTTTTCCTGCTATTCGAGGAAACAGTTTCCAAGGCGCCCTACAGGAGACGAATGGGCAGTATCCAGCACTGAATATTATATACTCTGTTCTTTCTGTGATTTTATGGCAGAGAAGGTAAGCCTTGGCGCTTTTGTAGATTGCAGAGACGTTGTACCTCGTTCAGCATAAGTGTATACGTTCGATGCATTTTATTTAACTGTTACTGTTGCAGACTTAGGCTAACATTCACAATGAGTGTCAGCTGGCTACAAGCCACGTTGCTGTAGAATGTACATGAAATCTCCTATACACTTAAATTCAGTTTCTTCTTGCTTTGCCTGTTATTAAACGTTGTGCTCTTAAAGTATGCGTGTACTGCTTAGGAAACTTTCAATTATCACGTTTTAGTAAGATTTCGTTCCTAAAATTCACCTAAGGATCAAAACGTTGTGTATTAATGGACACAGGTGTCAAAATCATGACATGTTAAGATTTACTTACACTACCAATCAAATTTTAAGCAGATTAGTCCGCTTCCAGTGCGTACAAAGGCCAGAACCGTTGATCAAAAGTTAGTCTGATCCACTGGAGAGCATCACGAAGACGGTGAAAAAACTGAACCGGCAGTTGCTTTCAAATAGAAGTGGATTACTCCACTAATGCCTGTTTATAGAGTCCAGTAGCGACTGAGCAATCTAGGAATATAAGCCTCATGTTCATAGCTTCCACAGTAACGCAAAAGATAAGTTTGCAGTGTCTACTATCGTTTGCTATGCCTATCTCGATGTGGCAGTATGTTGGGTTGCATGCAAACAGTATTATTTCTGGAACTGTAACAAATGTTACTCATCTTATATAACTTTGGTAAAGTATGGTCACATCACCAATGAAACGTAAAACACATGTGGAATTATTGGACGAAAGGTAGATGTAAGACTCCTTAGGGATTGTTAGCACATATAATGAAATCTGTAGTGTGTGTGCGGCCTTTTACGTAAAAATGTTTCTGCTGCCCAATATTTTGTTGGATATTTTCTGTATAACAGTTATACACACACCAGCAGAATGTGAAGAGGACGAAGCACGAATAACCATGCGGCTAGTAAAGTGGTCTAAGTAGACTGGTATGAGAGAACCCTGGTGTTTAATACACTGAGAGGTATGATATGATCAAAGCGTCATTTATTCCCGACATTTGTACATATATTTCTTGCTATGAGAAACTAGGTACTGACTCTCGACTGCGTACATCTTCCTGATATGGATTGTCCGTTGCATTGTACAAAATGATAACGCTTAAATTTCCGGCACAAGGAGTATAAAATGAAATGAGGATATCCCCAAAATAGTTCTCCAGAAGTTAGACCAGGAATATAAGTTAACGAGTGAGTCGTCTCATTATTACAGATACGAATGGCTGTCTCCTGAAGAAAAGGCAGAAGTCGAAAGATATCGGAAAAATAACTGACATAATAATCCGATGCAGTTGATATGATGTAGCAGTGATCAACAAAGTTGAATAAGCACCACATCTAACAGAAACCTAATCTGGAACTTCTAAGAGAAGTAAATGAAAACAGCCATCTCCTAGAGAAAACAGCGACCCCCTAGAAGAGATGAAAATATGGAAGTTAAGATTAACACATCACATACAAAATACTGGAAAGAAAGGGTGCAATGAGTCCCAAAACCAATTCTTCGACACCTTTAATGCCACAAAGAGAACAACGAGGTGAGAAAAAGTGAAGCGTAACCCCAAGGAAATTTTTCGTATGACACAGCGTAGCCTGGAGAAGGTGAAACACTAGGTTATCACGTTAAGTGGCGGAATCAATCGATCGATAAAACTTTAAATGCAATTTGAAGGTAAGATTAAATGAGGGAGGAAACCGTGAAGCCACACGTAGCAAAAAATTCGTGGCTGCTAAGTTATATAGCGGCAGAAGCTGAGGGGTGTAAAACAGCAAAACAACCTCTCTTCGGCCATCGGCCAGCCGATTTATTCACGTGCCTGTGCCGGGTTAAGCTTTCGCCTACCGGAGTCACGGTCGCCGATAAATGGGTATGTGAGGTGTTAGCGAAAGGGGCACAGTAGCGGTCCAGATAGCTCGGCATCAATTTAAGCCGCGCTGCTATTCCTCAAGGTAAAATATGATGCAGGCGAGCCGCCGCCGATGCCGCCGCTTCCTGTTCTAGGGGTAGGAAGAGGGGGGGAGGGGGGGGGAGGATGAAGGGCTTAGCACGGCGCGCTCGTGCACCCTGTCGCCTGTGTAATCCTCCACTGTCTGGCCGGCCGGCCCGCTCCCAGGGTCCCAGATCCCCTTTCGGTCTTCGATTACTCCCGCTCGACACGACACCGCCTCTGCACAGATCGAGCGGAGACGAATCGGGGCCATTGTCCTGGTCAGGATCACTGGCCTCTGCCCGCCCTTACAGCGCTCCGTACGGATATTATTTCCAGACGTAGTCGGCGTGGGGATAATGCTAGACTTTAAACCTTTTTATATACACTGAAGCGCCAAAGAAACTGATATAAACATGCGTATTCAAATGCAGAAATATGTAAACAGGCAGAACTCGACATGTGTGAGATGCAGTCGATGTATCGGGTACTTCTGCTACAATTGTAGGTTATCAAGATTCAAATGAGTTTGAACGTGGTGTTATGGTGGGCACACGAGCGATGGCTCGCTGCCACCGGATAAAAATCCTGCAACAACGGGACCAATGAAGACTGAGGAAAATCGTTCAACGTGCCAAAAGTGCAATACTTCAGCAAATTCCTACAGATTTTTATTTTGGACTATCATCTAGTGTCAGCGGGCGAACCATTCAACAAACCACCATAAATATAGGCTCTCGGAGCCAAAGGTCCACTACTGTACCATTGACGACCACGGCACGAAGCTCAGTGCCTCGTCTGGGCCTGTCAACATCGACAATGAACTGTTGATGACTGGAAACATGTAGCCTGGTCGGACGAGTCTCGTTTCGAATTATATCGAGTGGGTAGACGTGAACAGTCCTGGAGTCAACCACATGAATCCATCGAGCGTTCACGAAAACAGGTGACTTTCAAGCTGATGGAGGCACTGTAATTCTGAGGGGTGTTGAGGGGTGTGTGCAGTTGGAGTGATGTGGGAGCTCTGATGCGTCTAGATATGACTATGACGGGTGACACGTCCGTAGGCATCCTGTTTGATCATCTGCATCCATTCATGTCCATTAGGAATTCCAACGGACTTGGGCAGTTTCAGCAGTCCGGAATTAATACAGAGTGGCTCCAGGAACACTCTTCTGACTTTAAACACTTCCGCTAGTCACCAAACTCCTCAGACATGAACATTACTGAGCATATCTGAGATACCTCGCGAAATGATGTCCAAAAGAAATCTCCATCTCCTCATACTTTTACGGATTTACGGACAGCCCTGCAGATTCATGGTGTCATTTTCGTCCAGCATTGCTTCAGGCATGAGTCGAGTCCATGCCACGTCGTGCTGCGGCATTTCTGCGTGCTCGCGGGGGCTGTACGTGATACTAGGCAGGTGTATCAGTTCCTTTGGTTCTTCAGTGCATAGTCCTGTAGATCACTATGTTAACAATCATTTACTACTAGTCTCGTTTGAGTGATCAGCCATCTTCAGATCTGAAATGCTACATAAAAAATCACATAGAGGAGAAAACAGTTTAAAGCACCGGAGGCTACCTTCAGTTACATAAAAATGACTTCATATAATGCATTTTAATAAAAAGTAGTTATTTAGTATTTCAATATTCACATTCTATATATTTGAATTATGGCTGAAGCATTTTAAACATCTTGTTAAGGCACTTACCAGCTTGTAGATTCTGTATAAGATGCATGGCGCTCAAATGCTGACTTTATTAACATTTCATCGTGACCGTTTTCGTTTATAAAACATGACCGCTGTCCTGTGCGTAATAGAAAGCAAAGATCATGTCGAAATATAAAAACTAAATGACCTAAAAGATCACAAGATTATTTAGAATGTAAGAACAGAAAAACTACTTACATCGAAAAGTTAATCTGCTGTAAACATTACACGTCAAAACCAAAAGTAACGTTGATTTCGAACAGTACAACTATGATATATGGTTAAACAGCAACTATCTGAAAAGAACCAACACGAGACATACATTGGTATTACAGGCCAGAACTCATAGTGAACAACTCAAAGACCCAAGACTGTAAAGACATTACATTCATAGCCAGGATAAAGATAACACAAATCATACATCTTTTAACAAAATTGTATTCCAACCAAACATTATCAAGAAGACAAAATAATAAACAATCAAAATTACATTACATAAGGACCTTTTTAAAAACTTAATTACTCTACAATTACAACATCTTTTGTTGTCAGAAGAACTATATAGTAACGTCTTCACAGTAAAATACAATGTAATTATGAAAATGGAGTGAATACCCAGTTTATGCTAACACGTGTTGTTAAAAGGGGAAACAGAGTTTAGAGAATTTTATCAAAAAATTACTTTTGGTGAAAATATTTTTGGGATTAATCATTAAAGTGTTAGTGGATGGTACTCTTTTCCTAAACTATCTGTAAACTGAGTTGATATATTTCAACTACGTGTCTTAGCATGAAGGGGATATTTGTATTATGATAAGTTTGATATATTTTATATATAAGGAAAAGAAAAATTCTTTGGAAATAACACTTCTAGTTCCGGTTAACAATTAGTTTGACTGCTACCGGAATTTGAAGGAGAGCTTTTGCGAGTTTTAGAGCAATGTAGGGTGCAGAATATTCGCAGTAGAAAAGTCAAGTAGAGGAAAGAATTCTACAGCTACACGGCAGTCATGAAAAAGTTGTAGGACAAATGCTGCAGGAAAGGATTGGTGCAGAATAACAGGCCACATGCATCGTGAAACCTGGTACCTAACTTAGGCAGTGATGGAGAACATGGGTGCCTTGTGGAGAGATTTTGACGGACACGATCAGGTACTTTTAGTAGTAGCGGCTGGAAAGAATCTATCACTTCAGACCACGGCATTAAAGGTGACCTGGGAGAAACAGGAGCAGCAACAGCACGCATTCTCAGGGGTTTGTGGAGATTTTGCAGCGCCGTGACCAGCCCTGGGTTAATACAGCTATCAGTCGTGCAAACAAAGAGGTGAATGGTTTGATTTTGAATGAAACTAAGTCTCGTATCTCTGCTGTACCTGTTCCTACAATTTGGAGATGGCGATACACAAATCACGGCTTGTACTTGAATAGGAGGAGGGAGGGTAAAGTAGATGAGCTTCTTGCTGAAAATATAAGGGGAGGGGAGCACAAGCACACAAAGCAAAATACCTATAGTTACTGAATTAATCGGACACATTTTTAAGTAGGTATCGTATTATAAACACACTGCCTTGAAAAACATTAGAATCTAATACTGACAAAAGACATGTAACAGCTTACAGAAAAATAAAATTGATTTGTTTCATAGGAAGTTATGGGAGCTGAGAAATAACACAGATGAGCATCTTGTAAGTCTAGAAAAAGTAGAAGTGACAGATGTTGTGTGCCTCTCTGAGCACCATTTAAGTATAGAGACTGGGAACGTAAATATACGTGACTATAGACTAGCATCATTTTTGTTCGCTGACAACACGGAAAAATACTTGTCACATATGTCGAAACAAAATGCAAGGTAAAAAAATATTGAATCAAACAGGTTTTGGATAGATCAAACGGTAGAAGCATGTGATCGTGATTTCTTATTGCTGAATACATCTCCCGTAACTGTAACAATCCACAGATCGCCTCTAGAAGCGTTCAGTTATTTGTAAGAAAACTATATGCATTATTCAGCTACCTGTCAGAGAAGAAGAAACATTTTGGTGTTCATTGAGTATAAAATGCGGAGTTCTTGTAAGATACTAAGAGCAAGAGTGAAGTCGAATGATTATTTGGGTGTGGAAATCTGATTGCAGTAGTTAATTTTCCAGTGTATGTGCTGGAAGATAGTGGGAAACTGACTGGTAGCGTTTTTACAGATAGTGCTCAGTATGTAACAATTAATGTCTACCCAAATGTTAATGGAATATCTGATCGTGATCCACAGTTAATGAAAATATACAGTATCGCACCTTACAGTTAAGAGACAAGTTCATACAAGCTCTAGGCTTATCAGTGAGCACAGGATACAACGTTTTAATAATAGACCAAGAGAGATGTTACTTAGTGAGGAACATAGAGAAAGAGAGGGTAGTCTCATATTCAGCTTACTTCACAGTAATTTGTGTATATATTTGAAAACTTTTTTAATGAGAGTTATCCAGAAAATCCATTTAATAAGCAAGTTAGCCATGGATAAGTAAAGCTATTAAAATTTCGTTTCACAAGACAAGAGAAATTTATATAAATGCCAAGGAAAGTCAGGATCTGGCATTACTTTCATAGTAAGAAAAATGAAGCAATATTTTAACGAAAGTCATTAAAATGTTTTGAAGTATGCATGTCCTGAGAGAAATAACTAATGCTAATGGAAAGAGTAAAACTATATGCGATGTTGTCGAGCAGGGAAAGGTCAGACAGTCAGTGTACAATATACCATAACCACTAAACTAAAAAACAATGTTGTGACTGATAATTCACAATTAGTGAGTACTTATAACCATCATTTTATAAATGTAGCAGCAAAGATAGGAATAAATGGTCCAATTGAAAAAGCAAGAGAATACATTACAAATGTCACTTCTGAAAACTTTAAGCAACTAGAAGCAACAGCGTCCTGCACTGAAATTAACAGAATTATAGAAATTCTGAAAACCCAAATATATGTGCTATCGATAGAATTACAAACAGAATTCTGAAACGTGTTTCTAACTTAATAAGTCCTTGGTGATATATGTAGTGCATCACAGGCACAGCGAATTTTTCCAAATTAAAATATTCAGTTGTTAAACCTCTTTATTAGAAAGATTACTAGAAATACATCAATAATTAACATACAATCTCCTTGGTGATATCTTTTCCCAAGATGTTCGAAAAAGAGCAGTTCACATTTTATTAGAAGCAGCGAACTTAATACAGAAATTTAGTTTCCAGACGGGTTGGTCGACTGAGAAGTCTGTTTATACACTGACACATGAGTTATTAGGAGCCTTAAATGTAAAATACTGCCAGTTAACATGTTTTATATTCTTTCCAAGGCGTTTGATTCTGTATATCATGTTACCCCCTTAGAAAAGCATAAATTTTATTTGAAATGATAGGTTTAATCAAAACTGGTTAAATCGTAGTTGATAAACAGAATGCAAAATGATGTGATGAGTAATTCGGACAATGCTGGACGAGTACAAATGTTTAGTGACTGGAGAGAAGTCACACATGGAGTTCCACAGTGTTTAATTTTAGATCCTCTCCTATTTCGTATAATGTAAGTGACTTTGCACTTAACATTCAACAAGAAGAATTGGTACGTCTTGTAAGTGATTCCAGTGGTACACTAGATCCCATTAGAGAGAAAGGAACAGAAAAGTTTGCAATCTTGCTATTTTTTTTTATAATCTGGATTTTAATAAAAATGGCAAAAGTATTGTTAATCAGAACACAGGGAGGAGTTATGATCTAAATAACAATAGATTTATTCATTCCTAGCATCAAAAGACAAAAAAATGACTAAAGAAACATGACACAAACATTTTCATTTGACAAACGCTTTCACTAATATGGTGTCTAGTGTGTACAAAGTGATCGGTTGGGGATCGACACACAACACTAACCAGAACATTAATCGCTGTATCTGACTTCATAAATGTGTATCCGGGGTATTGCACAAAAACTACCCCACAATCAAGCATCTATACTCTACTGTTCCAAAAAAGAAAAATTTGGTTTGAAATAACAGGGTGGTAAGAAACATATATTCGAGCCCTGCGCCGTACTAGTGTATACTTTACCCTTCTCCTGGTCAGGGCGGCACGCAATGATGCGTTCGGCGACTGAAGTCATGGACGGCAGAAATCTGTAATTGATTGAGTGCGCGTGAAAAATTCAAGTACGCGGTCTTGAGTTAGGGTCAATTCGGAATGCATATACTTCCCTATGAGCGACAGAAACCCCGGTGGGTTCCAGCGCGCAGGTGGACCCGTTTGCTGGTCTGCCGAACAAATTTGACTCCGTCCCACGACTATGCGTGACGGAATGTGTCCAATGTTTAGATGGCCGACTCTAAGTGGCACACTAGTATAGGACACAAGTCTCACCGTTTAGGTAGAGACCTGGATATTTTTACTAGCGAACCGCCAGTACAAGAAAGACCTCGTCTCATTCTCTCGGCTTTCCTCGCCAGCTCGGTACCAAAGCACTTTTACATTTTAAACTACTCGCACTTTTTAGCACAAGCTAATCACGATCTGGGGCGTCACATTAGAAGATAAGACACTGCTCCTTGCTCTGCATATACCAACTGGACCAATCAGAGACATTAAAGTTAATTGGGGGAAAAGGTTAAAAATTGAGCTTCATGGCCTTTTCCCCACGTGTTTATCTTGTGTTTTTTGCTAACAACATGACCAGAATGGAACCATACCATTTATATAAATAGATCGTTATCTCCCCTGTTGCGTCCATTTCGAAGTTTCCGAAGAATGGCCATAAACTCTTTAAAAGCCTCGTGTCCTCACAAACATGTTTTTGTAACAGAGTCTGGACGTCTGGGCGCCAGTGACTCGTCCCACGGAAATTCGCAGAACGGCCATAGTCGTCTCATCTACTTCCTGCATAACAAGCACACATCCTCTGCTTTATTGCCGGTCTTCAATGCTTTGGCCATTGTAGCGGTGTCTCCTCGGTGCTACTCAGCCTATCTGGGCCCGACCCAAACGTGTCTGGACAATCGTCTTTCTTTTTGTGTCAACCAAAAATTTCTCAAGGACTTTGGCCATATTGTGAGAAGAGATGGAGACAACATTGAGACCACCGAACTTGGCAGTCTGGAAATGTTTTCACCCAGATCCCGCAGAAAAAACGCGCATCCCTTGGCCATCAGTCGCCATATGCTTTTACTGCAGTGGTTTAAATCGGCGCACTCTTCCTTTGAACGCAGGTAAAGCCTACCGCTATCCTTTCATTAGGGGAAAGAAGCAAGACCGTTAACTACTGCCCACAATTTCATCACGATGAAGTCCGACAGTAACAAAGATCATCCTCCCTAAGAACATTAAGTGGCATGACACTGAATCAGAAGTGAGAGTGCCCTGCAATCTATCAAGGTTTATATTATTGTTTCTGAAAGAATTAACGATTCTGAGAAAATGAAGTCTCCCTGAATTTTTAAAGAAAACACACTATGTTTGATTCTGTGCAGCCGGCCGTGGTGGCCAAGCGGTTCTACGCACTTCATTCTGGAACCACATGACTGCTACAGTCGCAGGTTCGAATCCTGCCTCGGGCGTGGGTATGTGTGATGTTCTTAGGTTAGTTAGGTTAAAGTAGTTCTAAGTTCTCCGCGACTGATGACCTCAGATGTTCAGTTCAATAGTGCTCAGAGCCATTTTTAAATTCTGTGAAACAAATAGGTTAAAATCAATAACTGATGTAGCACATACCCAGAAGTCAGGAAATGTGGTAAAATGCGCTTAATTTTTGGATGTAGTTATTGAGTAAAACTTGGAATGGAAGAAACATATTACTGAGCTTCTCTTAACAATTAGGTTCAAGCACCCAGTCTTGGAAATAAATTCATCCACCTCCAGATATGGTCTGCATATTTTCAGTCAGTGATGTCTTATGGAATAATTTTCTGCTGTAACTCATCACTTAGGAAAGCTTGTGTTGTACACAATCGAAAAGTAAGTATAATGATGTGTGGTGTTGACCTGTGATCTATGTAGCTGAATCACGCAATATAAAAAAAATGGTTCAAATGGCTCTGAGCACTATGGGACATAACATCTGTGGTCATCAGTCCCCTAGAAGAAAGAACTACTTAAACCTAACTGACCTAAGGACACCCCAGGATTCGAACCTGCGACCGTAGCGGTCACACGGTCCCAGACTGAAGCGCCTAGAACCTCACGGCCACACGCAATATATATCTCCTAATGAAATTCATCTTATAAGTAATTCATCACAATTTGAGATGAATAGTGATGTACATACCAAGAACAATAGAGCGAAAATTGACCTTTATTACTCCTTAGTAAAACTGTCAGTGACTCAGAAATGCGATCGCAATGCAGCGAAGAAAATTTTTGATCTTTTTCTGAGAAACATAAAACGTCTGACAAGAAGCAGAGCAAGTTATACATCCGACCTAAAACCAATTGCCCAGGAAAATTCGTTCTTCTCCATGGACGAATTTCTTTTTAAAAACTATTACCCTGAAAAAAAACTAGTAGGAGAAGGACTAATATATATATAATACTACTGTACGTGTGTATGTCACTGAACTACTCCTAAACGGCTGGACCGATCCGAATGAATTTTTTTGTATGCGTTTGAGTGGCGCCCTGGATGGCTTAGGTTCACAAATCAGCCCTCCAGATGGCGCTGCAGTCGTAATCTAAGTTATTTATCTATACTGCAACTAAACGGCTGGATCGATTTGAATGAATTTTTGTGAATGCATTGAGGTGGGGGCCTGGATGATTTAGATTCACAAATCAGCTCGGCAGATGGCAACGCAACGAACGCCTTCGAGCTAATGCATTGAGACAAAGACTGGCCCGTCAACGAGTCACGGACACATTCAGAACACGTGAACAACAGCGTTTGCAAGTGTATCGCACATTGACACGTGCATCACTTCTTCACCTTGCGTTTGAATATGAGTCGGACATCGACTATTTGTCACATTCACAAATTGTAATCGGTGCTATGAACAAACAATGCCAACACAGTCATGCACTCAAATACAAAGGTGAATTTGCCGGTTTCTGCTGCGCGTCTGGGAAAGTTGTATTGCCACCATTGAATTCGCCGCCAGAACCATTGGAAACACAGTTGGCTGGAGCTACATCTCAATCTAAATTGTTTTTGCGTTAAATTCGCAAATTCAATGAAATCATTTGGAGCAACAAAAATCGTTCAGAATGAGGATGGTCGCAATTTTCAATCAATGTTTAAGATTCAGAGCCAAGTGTATCATCAAATTGGTTCTTTCATGCCGATGCCTGACACCGATTCAAAATTTCTGCAAATCTACTTAATGGGTGATGAGGAGCAGCAAATAAATGCACGCTGCCAGTACAACCATATCGAGTAAATGTAGGAGCGATAAATTGTGAGTATTTTAGAACCGTTTTTACAGAATAACAACCAGTTGGTCCAGTTGTTCAATACCGTTCCAAACACACTGCAAAACGACAACTATAAGATCGTCATCAAAGCAGACGAAGTACCATCTGGGCAGCACGCGGGCCGATATAATGCACCGACCATTAATGAAGTTGCAGTTGTTATGTTTGGCGACGCAGTTGAACGTCGAGATATACGAACTGAACGCAGAGCTAACACAGTGCATACGATTGAAGACAGTCATCGCTCTTACGACGCATTGCAATATCCATTGATATTTTGGGAAGGAGAAGATGGTTATCATTTAAATATCAAACAAAGAAATCCACCAACAGGTACAATCTACACATGTCATTACCTAATGTTTTATTTCTATGCACGATTAATTTCTTTTTGTCTTAATTATATTTTTACTCTGCAGGTGCAGAAACCAGCAAGAAAGTGAGCGCGATGAACTTCTACGCATATCGGTTGATGATTCGTGCCAATGAAGACAATACTATTCTCCGATGCCGCCAGCTGTTTCATCAATATATCGTTGAAATGTATGCGAAAATTGAAAGCGAGCGATTACGATACATCATGTATAACCAAGCGAAACTTCGAGCTGAGGAATACATTCATTTGCGTGATGCTGTTGTTGGTAACGTAGATGGAATAACTAATATCAACGACATAAGTACTTCATATATTCTTCCATCATCATATATTGGTAGCCCACGTCATATGCAAGAATATATTCAAGACGCCATGACTTTTGTGCGTGCGTACGGAGAACCGGATTTTTTCATTACGTTTACGTGTAATCCAAAATGGGTTTAAATTAAAATTGCGTTATTGCCATGTCAAACTGCAATAGATCGGCACGATATCACTGCACGTGCCTTCAGACAAAAGTTAAAATCGTTGACGAATTTGATTATACATTCCTCTGTATTTGGCAAAACACATTGCTGGCTGCATTCTGTTAAATGGCAAAAACGAGGTTTGCCACTAGCGCATATTTTGATTTGGTTGGTCGACAAAGTACAGTCTGAAGAAATTGATAAAATTATCACTGCAGAATTTCCGGATCGGAATATCGATCAAGAATTGTATGAGATTGTTACCGCTAACATGATACATGGTCCATGCGGTGCTATAAACATGACGGCGCCGTGCATGGACAATGGAAAATGTACTAAACGTTTTCCAAAAAATCATATAAATGATACAATCACTAATATCGATGGTTATCTATTGTATCGTCGTAGAGACACTGACCATTGTGGTCAATTACGCATGTCAAACGGACAACAATTGACATTGACAATCACTGGGTGGTTCCGTATTCACCATTGGTGTGTAAAATCTACAAAGCACACATAAACATTGAGCTCTGCAGTTCGATGGAGTCAATAAAATATATATGCAAATATGTCCATAAGGGGAGTGATATGGCTGTATTTGCTGTTCACAGTGTTAACGAAAACGATGAAATAACACGGTATCAAATTGGCCGATAAATCAGCAGCAATGAAGTAGTTTGGCATATTTTTGGTTTTCCGATACACGAAAGAGACCCTGCTAATATACATTTGGTCGTGCACATTGAAAATGGACTGCGTGTTTATTTCATGAAAGAGACTGCTCTACAACGTGCATCAATTGCCCCAAAAACCACATTAACTGAGTTTTTCGAACTATGCAACCGACCAGGTATTCCCGGTCAATTCGCAAAGACATTAATGTATACTGATGTGCTATGATATTTCACATGGAACAAACAGTCAAAAAAGTGGGAACCACGAAAGCGAGGTGTTCCGGTGGAAGGATATAACGGCATATTTATGGGAAGTACATTAGGCCGATTAAACATAGTCCATCCAAAGCAACGCGAATTTTTCTTCTTGCGTTTATTGTCGGTTAATGTTCCTGGACCGATGTCCTTCCAATACTTGCATTTTGTACGACACATATCACGATGCGTGTCGCGAATTACATTTGCTGGAAGATGACGAACACTGGGATATCACAGTTGCAGATGCAGCATTGAGTTCCTCTCCTCATCAAACTCGCCAATTATTCGCCATATTATTGACGACATGTTTTCCATCTCAAGCTTCTGTCCTCTGGGACAAATATAAAGATTCCATGAGCGACGACATTCTGTATCGCATGCGGATCGCTGATCAAGATCCCAGTATCAATTTCTCGCCGGAAATATATAACGAGGCGCTAATAAAGATTGAAGATATTTGCATTCTGATTTAGAATATGCCACTCATTGATTTGTGTATAGTCCCCCCTTACCGCCCAACAACAGACATCATTAACAGAGAGATTCAGCGCGAACAACAGTTCAATACGGTCTCCAACTACCCTTGTTAAAAATAGTGAGCAATTACTCAATGATTAGCAAAAGAATGTATACGATCGAATTACTTTGTCAATTGTAGCAGAATAAGTTTTTTTTTTTTTTTTTTTTTTTTTTTGACGCGGCAGCTGGCACTGAAAAAACGTTTCTCATCTCACTAATACTTGCGCGCATTCGATCATAAAATCATACTGCGTTAGCAATTGCTTCATCAGGTGTTGCAGCCACTTTGTTAGATGGCGGACGGACTGCACATTGAGCACTTAAGTTGCCTTTGAACATTCACACAAATCCAGACGCAGTGTGCAACATAAAAAAGCATTCTGGTATGGCTAAGGTTTTGCAAAAACGCAATATTATTATCTGGGATGAATGCACTATGGCCCAAAAGCATTCACTTGAAGCTCTCGATAGAATGATGAAAGATCTAAATAATAACACCAGGCTTTTCGGTGGCGCCTTACTGCTGCTGTCCGGCGATTTTAGGCAGACATTTCCGTTCATTCCACGCGCTACATATGCGGATGAAATTAACGCATGTATAAAACAATCTTATCTATGGCGAAATGTCAGTACATTACGTCTTACCACAAATATACGTGTTCAACTGCAAAACGATCCATTGGCACTATCATTCTCCGAGCAATTGCTCAACATTGGAAATGGAAAAATACCATTGCTTGGAGACACACAATGCATCAAATTGCCAGACAATTTCTGAAACATGGTAAATACAAAAGATGCTTTGACTGAAAGCATATTTCCAGATTTACAAGCTAATTATCTTAATCATGCGTGGCTTCGTGAACGAGCTATTTTAGCCGCAAAAAATACCGATGTAGACGCTATTAACTTCATAATACAACAGTCATTGCCCGGCAATGAGACATTGTTCAAATCGATCGACACCGTTATCGAGCCTGACGAAGTCAAGTATCCTGTTGAATTTTTGTATTCATTGGATTTACCAGGAATGCCACCACATAACTTGTAATTAAAAATTGGCTCACCTATCATTTTGCATCGGAATTTAAATGAACCTAAGCTATGCAACGGTACAAGATTAGTCATAGTAGAAAAATGGGCAATATTCTGGAAGCTACAATTTTGAACGGCAAATTTGAAGGTGAAGTTGTTCTCCTGCCCCGAATCCCAATGATCCCTTCAGACTCACCCATTCCATTAAGACGTCTGCAATTTCCAATTAACTTCGCATCTGCCATGACTATTAATAAGTCATGAGGTCAAACAATGTCGATTTGTGGGTTGGATCTAGAAAATCCGGTCATTTCACATGGCCAACTATATGCAGCATGCTCTCGCGTTGGAAAACGTCAAGTTTATTCATTTATACTCCTCAGGAATTGAATAAAAATATTGTTCACCAACTCGCATTAAGATAAAATCAAACAAACATAATTGATTACAACGAATTGTTTTTAGAAAAAATTGATGTTATTTCGAAGTAAAGAATAATCAATTTACTATATTATTTGTCTTTCATTTCATACTTTGTTCAATATAGTAATCTCTTGAAATATCTTACAGGGTAACGTCTGTAGTGTCCGCTAGTATATATATATACATATATATATATATATATATATATATATATATATATATATATATATATACAGGGTGAGTCACCTAACATTACCGCTGGATATATTTCCTAAACCACATCAAATACTGACGAATCGATTCCACAGACCGAACGTGAGGAGAGGGGCTAGTGTAATTGGTTAATACAAACCATAAAAAAATGCACGGAAGTGTGTTTTTAACACAAACCTACGTTTTTTTAAATGGAACCCCGTTAGTTTTATTAGCACATCTGAACATATAAACAAATACGTAATCAGTTCCGTTTGTTGCATTGTAAAATGTGAATTACATCCGGAGATAGTGTAACCTAAAGTTGACGCTTCAAACCTCCGAAGTTCAGTTGCGTGTTGTAACAAACATGGGCCACGGTCGGCGAGCAGCATCTGCAGGGACATGTTTACGATGACGACCGTGTTTACGAGTGTGGCTGTAGTGCACTGTTGTGGTTTGGTCTAGCTGTCGCTGTGTCCACATGTAGCGCTTGCTGCTATTGTTATTCTGCATTCGTCTCCGCACGCAGACCAACTGTAGTACATCGTGTTACCAGACGTCTGTGATAGTGTAGTGTTGTAGGAACTGTGACCATGGTGTATCCGAACTCTGAAAAGGCGGAGATGATACTCATCTATGGCGAGTGTCGATGACATGCAGCTGAAGCCTGCAGGATGTATGCAGAACGGTACCCGGACAGAGAGCAACCAACGTGCCGCCAACTGTATGCAACAGGTATGGTCGTAGCACGCAAACGGGTCCGTAACAGGCCCGTCACAGGAGAAGCGGGTGCAGTTGGTGTGTTGGCTGCTGTTGCCATGAACCCACACATGAGTACACGGGACATTGCGAGAGCCGGTGGACTGAGTCAAAGTAGTGTCATGCGCATACTGCATCGTCACCGCTTTCACCCGTTTCATGTGTCGCTACATCAGCAATTACATGGTGATGACTTTAATCATCGAGTGCAATTCTGTCAATGGGCATTAAGAGAGAATGCGTTGCAGTTCTACATGTTTACCGATGAAGCGGGTTTCACAAACCACGCGGCAGTGAATCTACGGAACATGCATTAGTGATCCGTGGACAATCCTCGCTGGCTCAGACAGGTAGAGCGACAGCGACCGTGGACTGTAAATGTATGGTGCGGAATTATTGGCGACCACCTCATTGGTCCTCACTTCCTTGCAGGGGCCCAAACAGCTGCAACTTACATCGCGTTTCTACAGAATGATCTGCCAACGTTGCTCGAAAATGTCCCACTCGAAACGCATCGAGTATGTGGTATCAGCATGATGGTGCACCTGCGCATTCCGCAATTAACACTAGGCTGACCCTTGACGGGATGTTCGACGGGCGTTTCATAGGACGTGGAGGACGCATAAATTGGTCAGCCCGTTCTCCTGATCTTACACCTCTGGACCTCTTTCTGTGGGATACGTTAAAGGAGAATGTGTAGCGTGAAGTGCTGAAACTCCAGAGGATATGAAACAACGTATTGTGGCAGCCTACGGCGACATTACACCAGATGTACTGTGGCCTGTACGACATTCATTACGCCAGAGATTGCAATTGTGTGCAGCAAATGCTGGCCACCACATTGAACATCTATTGGCCTGACATGTCGGGACACACTCTATTCCACTCCGTAATTGAAAACGGGAACCACGTGTGTACGTGTACCTCACCCCTCATGGTAATGTACATGTGCGTCAGTGAAAAAGACCAATAAAAAGGTGTTAACATGTGGACGTAATGTGTTGTTCCAGTCTCGTCTGTACCTAAGGTCCATCACCGTTCCCTTTGGATCCCTACGTCATTCGGTGCTCTTCGATACACACGATCGAACAGCGGAGGAGTGGTACTCAAGCGTCAACTTTAGTTTACAATGTCTCCGGATGTAATTAACATTTTACCATGCAACAAACGGCACGGATTACGTATTTGTTTATATGTTCAGATGTGCTAACAAAACTAACGGGGCTACATTCAAAAAAACGTAGGTTTGTTTTAAAAAACATACTTCCGTGCATTATTTTATGGTTTGTATTAACCAATTACCCTAGCCCCTCTCCTCACGTTCGGTCTGTGGAATCGATTCGTCAGTATTTGATGTGGTTTACGAAATATATCCAGCGGTAATGTTAGGTGACTCACCCTGTATATATACCAATCGTGTACAGAAATCATGTAAACTGTCTTGTTCCACATCATATTGAGAAAATAACAGTTCAAATGATCTATGGAACATCTGTGAAATAACTAATTAAATAATAAATCACTTCGAAATCCGTTCTAATGCTAAACCCCACAAGCTCCTGCATATCAGGAACTGGTTGCACGGAAGATGTTCCTTGATATTGGCACCAGTGCTTAATTTGTAAATCTGACTGTAACTTGACGATATTTCATGTCAATCATCAATTGATTTTCTGGTGCCAACCGCCCACATAGATAAGACATGATTGTCAAGGAGATTAATCGTCACGTTGTATTTATTAAATGAAATAACTTTCTAGATCCCAATATACTTACCATTTCACATCTTACAAAGCATTTCGGCAGACTGCCGTAATCCGATTGTGTCACATAAATATCATATTTCATAACAGAGTCTAAGAAATCAAGACATTACCAAATGGAAGGAAATGATCAGCGGAAGATATCTCATCAAGTGAGACTAAAGTATACAAATACAGATAGGCAGGCAAAGTAATCCAGCATCCTGAGTCGTTTACAGTATATGGGAAGCAACGCGTACTTAAATAATTTTAACTGCTATCATCTTTATCTTCAAACTTCAGTTTCAGATCACTACATGTTTCGATGGGCGAATTTACTAATACACGTCAAACACGAGAACTAGTAATACGATCGAAAGAAGCAATGTGATAGGAAACATACTTGGACAAATTCCACGGCTCCAGTGAACATGACAGCCCTTTTATCGACATCATTTAACAGGCAGAATATCTGTTCACGAAAAGAATAACGGATCGCATCAGTACGATAAAAGAAACCACTTTATTTAAAAATGGTACATCATTCAGGAAGTCAAATACCCAACACTTCTGAAGGAATTAACAGAGCGGTATTCTAGAAATTACCGAAGGTCCTCCTCGATCTTCTTTTAGTTAATATTAACTTGTCAGCAATTTCCTTGGGATATGTTAGCAGCAGTATGCTTGAATGTCTACCGCTGTCTCAAGCAACACGACGATAATTTAATGACATGCATAGTACAACAACTAAATAATGACCTGAATTTTTGTGTGACTATACTATTCGCATGTTTCGGCTGCATTTATTCGATCAAGAGACACGAGTGGCTACTTTCATAGTGGTGCTTAATTTCTTTGTAAACACCCAATTTGTTTTTTTCTGAAACTGTTGTCTATTTCACACACACGGTGAATGAATTTTTCTGGCATATTTGAAACTAATAATCCTAGAAACATCTGTCTGAGACTTTCCTTGCTATCCTTCAGTTCTGTGTGAAGAGAACTATGAAACTTTTAGTCGTACCGCCCGTTATACATCTTACTCCTGCCTCTCATTTTTCATCAATAAATTAAATGACATGAACAACACGATGTCACAGGTACACCGTGTAGGTATTATACGGGTTCGCATTCCATGCTTCTACTGCAGGCTACGGACAACTCGGACCTGGAACGTAGCTGTACCCAATCACGTAACAAAGTTAGTTAACTGTGCCACCGCGCCTACGGTTCGCTCCTTCGAGGAATATCCCCTCCCACCCACCCAGACACAAACACACACACACACACACACACACACACACACAACACACACAACTTACTGCCAGACGACGAAATTCCAAATGTTGTTCTGGGATATCTTCTGATTATTTTGGCATAAGTAACCCACGGTCATGGGTGGCTCACTACAAAGTTGTAGCATTTTGCTTGCTTTCTTGTCCCTTTCAGCTTCGTATCATCACTGCAGTGAAAATAGAGCACAATAGCGCAAATATCGACTGTACGGGCTGTGTACCTGGTTTCCATTAGCTCACGGTAGATACTTTTGACAACAGTAGTGCCCTCCTATTGACAATGTTGACTGAAATACTCTCTTTCAAACTCTAAAGGTGGCAGGGGTAAAATACAGGGAGCGAAAGGCTATTTACAATTTGTACAGAAACCAGATGGCAGTTATAAGAGTCGAGGGACATGAAAGGGAAGCAGTGATTGGGAAGGGAGTAAGACAGGTTTGTAGCCTCTCCCCGATGTCATTCAATCTGTATATTGAGCAAGCAGTAAAGGAAACAAAAGAAAAATTCGGAGTAGGTATTAAAATCCATGGAGAAGAAGTAAAAACTTTGAGGTTCGCCGATGACATTGTAATTCTGTCAGAGACAGCAAAGGACTTGGAAGAGCAGTTGAATGGAATGGACAGTGTCTTGAAAGGAGGATATAAGATGAACATCAACAAAAGCAAAACGAGGATAATGGAATGTAGTCAAATTAAGTCGGGTGATGCTGAGGGAATTAGATTGGGAAATGAGACACATAAAGTAGTAAAGGAGTTTTGCTATTTGGGGAGCAAAGTAACTGATGATGGTCGAAGTAGAGAGGATATAAAATGTAGACTGGCAATGGCAAGGAAAGCGTTTCTGAAGATGAGAAATTTGTTAACATCGAGTATTGATTTAAGTGTGAGGAAGTCATTTCTGAAAGTATTTGTATGGAAGTGAAACATGGACGATAAATAGTTTGGACAAGAAGAGAATAGAAGCTTTCGAAATGTGGTGCTACAGAAGAATGCTGAAGATTATATGGGTAGATCACATAACTAATGAGGAAGTATTGAATAGGATTGGGGAGAAGAGAAGTTTGTGGCACAACTTGACCGAAAGAAATGATCGGTCGGTAGGACATGTTCTGAGGCATCAAGGGATCACCAATTTAGTATTGGAGGGCAGCGTGGAGGGTAAAAATCGTAGAGGGAGACCAAGAGATGAATACACTAAGAAGATTCAGAAGGATGTAGGTTGCAGTAGGTACTGGGAGATGAAGAGGCTTGCACAGGATAGAGTAGCATGAAGAGCTGCATCAAACCAGTCTCTGGACTGAAGACCACAACAACAACAACAAGTGCCCTCCTCACCCAGATGCCCACAAGTCTGCATTCAATACTGCTCGCTTTTGTTTTTCGGCAGTGTTAGTTGCGCGTTAACATTGACACCCAGCAGTACTCTGGACATGGACAGGTGCGCTGATGAAAAGTTTCTGCATTGTTTCACTAAATACAAAGGATAAGCGTTAGAACAATGCTATTCTGAGCTGTTTCCGCAGCGACGGCAACCAAGTCATAGAACTTTAGAATCTGTCGTAGAGTTGTTGTATTACTCTGAGTTCTCGTTATACGGTTTGGTTACTGCGTATTACAGGCTTACTAACTGGTATTAAGGTATTTACACAGAAACAAGTGCGACTGCTGTAACAGACCGAATAAAAACATAATTATATTATTCTCTGCAACTAACCGTCGGAGACCGTGGGTCCCTCATACCAAAATGCTCACACGCTATTATAAAATGTCTCTCTAGTGGGTTGGCAAGTAGATATCTCTGCTCAACCTCTTTCTCTTAATAACTTTATGACACAGAGCCACCACTTCAGTGACACTACCATGAAACCATGCATAAGGGATATGAATGCAAATGACTACTAAACGTGGCCATGTTTAGTGACGCTGCAGATGTCACATTGCATTTCTCACGGCAAGACTCGTCTTTTTATCTCCCATAAAAGTAAATAAAACTATTAAAAGTTACCAGAGGGTGTTGTGTACTTTAATGAAACAAAGATCTACTCACACAAAATACGTAAAATATGGAATGTGTGTCAACGTAACTGCCAACCTAACGTATTCCCTTACTCGATAACTAATATTCATAGAGCAGAATGATCTGATTTGCGCTTCAAGTTGAACCAGGGGCGATGACTCGACTTCAGTTGTGACTTTAAAGGGATAACATTATGTATCTGATTGTGATCAACACGACTGACAGTGACTGTGAACTTAATTTGGAAACAAGATAAAGTGCCTGGGTCCGACTACAATTGTTGCTGTCGTGGGTGAAACGTAAAGTTGGAGAATTTTCTCTCGAGATTTCTACCGCCAGTGCTGCGCAATGCTCGTCATACATGTAGATTACTCGAGACATGAAGCATAATGCACCTCGGCGTCTGGCTGCTTGGTGGACCTCTCGCTCGCACTTGCCCTCGGAGCATTCCGAACACTGTCTACACTATTGTTTGGACCACACTCTCCTCTTCCAGACACTGTCTCCCAGGGTTCAGAGAGCTCCACTTTAAGTTCTAGCTCACTAATTGAAACAGCTAGTCGAAAACTCGGAAAACACTCATGCGCCAATTGTGCACCCGTTCACGTACTGTACAGCCTCCCTCCATTAAACGCGAAAAAACTGATCTTCAAATCCCAGTGTATCGACAAGCTACCGCAGTGACGACTTCTTACGTCAAGGACTGTGGTCCAGTCAACAAGCCGTTAATTTTCGTACGAAGGAAACCACGATGATCAGAACGCCTGCGTGGCATCGAGAAACCGCCATAGCCTCCTCAGCCACATAGTCTCTGGCCATAAGCTGTGTTTTCGAGAAGATTTTCACGCACAAGCAGGTACCAATCTTAGGGAAACACGAGACCTTATGAGGTCTCCTGCTGAAATACAGACTGCACCTTGCTTCGCCGAGGAGCAATTGACGCTCTCAAGCACCTACGCAACTTCTGCGAAACAAACTGTGTATTTCTCTTGTGGCTGTAAAGACAGTACAGCAGAGTCCCTACTGCTGCCTCTTCACTCTATGTATAAATTGTTTCTCTGTGGCTAGGGCTGCGTAATCTTGTGACGGCCCGAGCCGTAGTCCGCAGCTCGTGGTCGTGCGGTAGCGTTCTCGCTTCCCGCGTTCGGGTTCCCGGGTTCGATTCCCGGCGGGGTCAGGGATTTTCTCTGCCTCGTGATGACTGGGTGTTAGTGTGATGTCCTTAGGTTAGTTAGGTTTAAGTAGTTCTAAGTCCTAGGGGACTGGTGACCATAGATGTTAAGTCCCATAGTGCTCAGAGCCATTTGAACCCGAGCCATATCAAAGTGGCCTTCAGCTGTCCTTTACATACCTGCAAGCTGTAGCATTTTAAGTACTCGCTGCTCAGACTCGTCTGCCAATGCCGTGGCTGCCTCCACCTGAAGTGAATGCATGCGTCTACCTACGACCGCATTCAACTTTACAGCTACTGCCAGTGCTCTCCAATAATTTCAGTGCCCTTACAGTACTTGATTATCAGCTCGACTGAGCAAATAAAGTTGTATAAAGAAGGGTCGAAAGGACCTTCCGTCGTCCAGTTTCCCTGTACAACTTCTGAAAGTACGGAACTGGCCCATCCCGTTTATATAAGTTACAGGCAGCTCTACAATCTTTAGTGCTTTTGCAGCACCACCCCCAGGCTCGTTTACCTTATGCCTTTCAGCCTCCAGCTGTTGGTCCAACTCACCCAGCATTTGCGACATATATCCTGTAACACCATCACCACCAACAACAACAGCAATAAGAATTGTGGTTTACTATTAACAAAAATTCCGTACTTCAAAATTTGGACATACTGCTAAAAACACATACTACGAAATTTTTTAATATTTACTTACGTGACAATTGCTCCAAGTAGTCAGAGTGACAGGGACGCTTGCCACTGCCACTGGCACTGTAGATGTTGCTTCTTGAGCGCATCATTTTCATTCAGTTAGAGCTGGGCCGGATACGCTTACAACGAACATGACTGCAGACCAGAGTGGGCTGAGGAAGTGTGTGTGAGTGTGTTGGAGTTTATGTACAAGGCGAGTCACTAACTATGGCCACCTAGAATACATTCGAAAGTATGACAGTAGCTGAAAAGTTTGTGGGACAAATGTTGCATGGGACAAAGAGGGGCATAACATGACGTTGGTTTTTTTGTTGCTAGGTGGGGTCCCGACAGAGATATGACGATCAACTTTATAATTTTTGTTAATGCGATCCTATAGTTTGATACTTATTTTCTAATAGCGGCTGTCGAGACGAATTCAGCGAAGTGTGATAGTAAGGTCTTTGAACGTCAATGAAAGTCAAAAAAGGTGGCATAAACGTCCATTTACAGAGAGTGTTCGAAGTGATGACCATTGGTATCAATACAGAGCTGCAGTCTTCTTATCATGGATTGAGTGGCATTCCTTATCACTTCGGCACTTATCGAAGCACATGATCTGACAATTCTCTCTCGCATATCGTGCAAATAGTAAATATTCGCGGAATACGGCGTATCCATCTAAATTGCCACTGACATGTAAACACCATTCGATGGCTCAAAAATAGCTCTGAACACCATAGGACTTAACATCTGAGGTCATCAGTCCCCTAGAACTTAGAACTACTTAAACCTAACTAACCTAAGGGCATCACACACATCCACGCCCGCAGCAGGATTCGAACCTGCGACCGTAGCGGTCGCGTGGTTCCAGACTGAAGAGCCTAGAGCCCGCATCTCGTGGTCGTGCGGTAGCGTTCTCGCTTCCCACGCCCGGGTTCCCGGGTTCGATTCCCGGCGGGGTCAGGGATTTTCTCTACCTCGTGATGGCTGGGTGTTGTGTGCTGTCCTTAGGTTAGTTAGGTTTAAGTAGTTCTAAGATCTAGGGGACTGATGACCATAGATGTTAAGTCCCATAGTGCTCAGAGCCATTTGAACCATTTTTTTGAAGAGCCTAGAACCGCTCGGCCACTCCGGCAGGCCCCATTTGATGGTTTCGCAATACAACAATAATAGGAATGGGAAGACTAGTATCGTCGAATCAAGCGAATGTGAATGATGAATTCCTTCGAAGAACAAGTCAAATGCTTCTCATTTACGGAGAATGCCAACGAAATTCAGTGAGAGCTAGAGACTTATACGCTGGAAGATACCCTCAGCGTACTCACCCTACACGTCGTGCATTTAAACATGTGCGTGATAAGTTGAGAAGAACTTGATATTTAACGCATCTGAAACATATCCGACAAAGGAAAGTTACTAACGAGGAAGCAGAAATTGGTACTCTTGCCACTGTGATTCGAAATCCTTGTGTTAGTTCGCGTCAAAACGAAAGGGAATCTGGCATGAGCCAAAGTAGTGTTGTTCGTGTTCTGCATCGCCACAAATATTATCCTCACCATATCAGTCTCCACCAAAAATTAACTGGTACGGATTGTATGCGTCGCATTGAATTCTGCCGATGGGACCAACTTCAGATTCAGAGGGATGACACATTTATTAATTTGATTTTATTTACTGACGAGGCTACATTCACGAACCATGGAAATGTTAATTTGCATAATATGCATTATTGGGTAACTAAAAATCCACGTTGGCTGCGGCGAGTTGCACATAAAAAACCGTGCTCGGTGAATGTATGGTGTGAGATTCTGGAGGACAGAATTATTGGCCCCTACTTCATCGAAGGAAATCTTAATGTTAGGAAGTACACCACATTCCTGCAAGAAACATTAGGTCATTTATTCGAGGAAATACCTTTAGGAACAAGGATCATAATGTGATATCAAAACAATGGGTTTCCGGCACATTTTTCGCTGATTGCCAGAAATGAGTCGCAGAGACAGTTCCCAAATCGTTGCACTGGACACGGAGGAGATGTGTCGTGGCCGGCTCGTGCGCCAGACTTCACACCTCTGGATTGTTGTGTCTATTCGTATAAGATATTGTTTATTAAGACGTTCCAACTACACCTCAAGATATGCGAGAGAGAATTGTCAGAGAGCGTGCTTTGATAAGTGCTGATGTGATAAGGAATAACACTCTATCTATGATAAGAAGATTGCAGCCCTGCATTGACATCAATGGTCAACACTTCGAACACCTTCTGTAAATGGACGTTCATGGCATCTTTGTGAACTTTGTTGAAGTTCATAGACCTTACTGTTACACATTATTGGATTTGTCTCGATAGCCACTATTAGAAAATGAGAAATCAAACTGTAGCATCCAATTTAAAAAAAGAAAGTAAGTTGACGTTCATATCTCTGAAGTGATCCCACCCAGCAAAAAAAAAAAAAAAAAAAAAAATGCAACTTTTATCCCACAAACTTTTCAGCTTCCATCATACTTTCGGAGTTTGCGACTCACCCTGTATGCTCAAGCTCCACCCATTAATTTGGCAGAAACCAATAGCGATGCTCTATACTTGGCAAAATCCATGTCTACAGGATGAGAGACTTTTCAGAGCGTCGTTAAAGCTTTCTGGAGACACATATGGAAGAGTCCTTCCAGGAATCCCTTCTTGCATTGTCGACATCTTTCAAGTGCCCAGGTGTTCCTGGAATCCCTCACCTCTTTGTTTATATGTTTCAAGTGAGCTGGTGTTCCAGGAATCACCTCGCTCTTTGTAGGCGTTTTTTTAAGTATTCAGGTGTTCCAGGAATCATTATGCTCTTTTTCGGTATCTTTCATATAGGCACAAAATGAATGTTGCCTTGCCTTCGGCTACCCAGTTTCGGCTACTTTTCCAGATCATCCAACTACCCGGTATCTGCTTCGTAAATAGCAAATTTTCAGGACTTTTATTAGGTAAGCAAATGAGACAATCAGACATTGTTGCACAAAAACTTTATTAATTTCTATAAATACATTAATACAAAAAAATACAACCATTCCCTTATGTTTGTTTGGTGTAGTGATAATAACATCCAGCGGATGTGTAACTGACGCAGGGAACTTCAGGCCAATCTCATTACTGTGCATAACCTACTAACTGTTTGAAAGGATACTGGTGGAAAGACTTAAACCAGTACTGGAGGAACATCTACCAGTGGAGCAAGCAGGTTTTAGACAAGGAAGAAGCTGCTGCGAGCAGGTGCTGGCACTTACCACACCCATGGAACGAGGCTTTCAGGAAAAGAAGAAAACAGGGATAGTCCTTATTGACCTGACATGAGCGTACGAAACTGTATGGCTAAATGGTCTCAAAACTGGCCAAGATAGACAAATGCAAAACAACGTTGAAGCTCATGAACAACATGCTGAGCGAAAGGAAGTTCAGGGTCAAATTAAATGGTGAAACCAGCAAGTGCAATACCCTAAAAAACGGTATTTCGCAAGGATCAGTCCTAGCTCCCTGGCTCTTCAACATCTATATAGCAGATTTGCCTGATCTCCACTCACGTAAATTTGCCTACGCAGAGGATTTAGCTATTACAGCCAGAAGTAACTCAGTTGAAAATCTGAAATCAACACTAAATGAAGATCTAGCTACACTGAAAAAATACTATGACACATGGCATCTAAAAATGAATGTGACAAAAACAGTAAGCATAGTCATGCATCTAAACAACAAGGAAGCGAGAAGGGAACTGCGCCTGGTTATAAATGGTAAGGCTGTCAGCCACGAGAATTTCCCAAAATATCTCGGTATTAAGCTAGATAGCAGCATGACTTTCAGACAACAGCTAACTGACATTGCCCAAAAGCTAAGGACGAGAAATTACTTGCTCAACAGACTGGCAGGCAGCACTTGGGGTTGTGATCCTGCCACTCTACGAACTGCTGCACTGGCACTGGTGTATAGCGCTGCAGAATTCTGTGCCCCAGTCTGGAGCAGAAGCCCGCACGCCATGAATGTTGATGTACAACTAAATGCCACTCTGAGAACCGTCACCGACACTCTCAGGCCAACTCCTGTTGAGTGTCTTCCGGTGTTGGCAAACATCGCTCCTGCTTCCGTACGTAGAGAGAAAGCAACCCGGGACATAGTAGAAAAAATTGAAGCAAACCAAAGGCTACCCATATATGCCGACACGGGAGGACCCACGAGACTCAAGTCTATCTTCTGGAGCAGAACATTGGGCACAGGGGGGTCTGAGAATGAGAAGAGGCGTCGTGGAAAACCATCACCTAATCCACGACCCAACCTAAAGGGTTGACTGCTTCAATCTCAACAGGAAACTCTGGTCGGCTCTAAACAGGTTTCGCACGGGAGTTGGACGATGCAGACAGCAAACAACCAACTGGGGCTATACAGACGATTCGTGTTGTGACTGCAGCGAGGTACAAACAATGGATCATCTTCTGGTTTGTAACATTCATGGTTTCAGAGACGACTCTCTGATGTGGCTCCACAAGTTAACGGACAATGCCAGGAAATGGCTCCATAATCTTAATGTTACTGTGTAATTAAGCAAACAACCAACTGGGGCTATACAGACGATTCGTGTTGTGACTGCAGCGAGGTACAAACAATGGATCATCTTCTGGTTTGTAACATTCATGGTTTCAGAGACGACTCTCTGATGTGGCTCCACAAGTTAACGGACAATGCCAGGAAATGGCTCCATAATCTTAATGTTACTGTGTAATTAATTGTCTTCAATTTACGTGATTTTTGTTCCATTTAATGTAATAATGTAGTTTCCTTGACATAATTGCAATGCAATAACTGATATAATTTGTTTCCACATAGTTAGTTCCAAACGTTTATTGTGGTTTATATTAATCTCACCTGTTCTTTGTAAAATGTATCTGGCAGATCGATCGAGAAATAAATAATAACATCCAACTTAACCCTTAACTTATAATTTACATGTACACTGTAATCTAATTCTTTCTCCAACCAGTAATTTCACAGACATAAAGGAGGTATGTTCTCTAATTCCAATAAATATTTAATTTTTTTCCTGAAACTATGTATTAGCTCTGATCCTTCCAGTTATTTCAGACAAGAGCATTGGCTGATTTTAATCGTACCTCTTATTTCTTCCGTAACATTGTTGCTATAACATTCCACATCTTTCTGGCTGTACGCTACCATCTATTCTGCTGTCATTCTCACATAATTACCATACAGAACTTCATGTTTACAACTTCTACAAATGAATGTTCGTTAAATATTGTTTTTCAGTTGGTTTTAACTCTGCAAACAGTTGTTCTGCTCCTAGGTACAAAATATACAGTCCAGGACCCTGGGATACAGTGTAGCGATCCTTCTTAATAAGATTCAGAAGCTTTAAAAACAGGATTTTTGCGTGCCCCTTTATATAGTAAATGCGCTCCAATCGATGATATTTGGCCAAGACTCCAACATATGACCACTTGCAAGTTCTTATAGGTATATTCAAATACTTTATATTGCGCAGCTGCTGCCAGATATAGCCAGTCACTGCGCTTAAAGCGATATGTAATTTTGTAATAGCTTTTTCTTTTTCCGTTTGAAATTTATACTCTTACTTTGTGACAGTTGCATTTTCCTCCAGGTCTTTTAGCTTCGATCTCTTCCATTCCCAGTTTTCTTTTTTCCACACATGCCACATTAACTGCACTTAAAGGCCGAATTTCTTTAATGAGGAGTGGCTTAAGCTTGTGTGATACATTTACTCTTCCTCTTAGCACTTGTGGAATAAAATTGTTTATGAGCACCGTATCTATTTCTGACGGTAGTGTGGAGAACACTGTCCTGGATTGGGAGAAATATATTTCTCCTACTATAATATAGCAGTTCTGTGTAATACTAATGTAGTCCTTGTTGGAGTCAGTGTTTAGAATTTCTGCACAGTTTACAGGTAGGTAATTAAAACTGAATATGGACAGAACGTAATATATAAGATTTCCTCAGTTTTGGGTGTCTGCGATGTTTATTTGTATACCAGTCAATTTTCGTGTATACTTCATATCCCAGTACACGAACTGCATGAAGTTGTTAAATACTACAGACAATTGTCTACAGACAAGTTCATTCCCTTTGTCCATGTTCTATAAGTTATCAGTTAGTTGGATCTACATGGATGTGACTGGCACAGAGTACTGTGGAGCATATTCTAAATACTGTTTTTTGGGTTTGTAAACACTTCAGCTGTTTTGCACAGGGTCAAACACGTAGTCCGTTCTGCAGTTCTATATTTTAGCATTCAGTCTTTCTTTAGCCAAAATAAATGTAAAAGTTTT
Source organism: Schistocerca serialis cubense (assembly GCF_023864345.2). Taxonomy (NCBI): domain Eukaryota; kingdom Metazoa; phylum Arthropoda; class Insecta; order Orthoptera; family Acrididae; genus Schistocerca; species Schistocerca serialis. Next base: position 590,059,121 of record NC_064645.1, on the reverse strand, counting down.
TTTAGGTTGCATGGCTGGGCACTTTACAAAACCTAAAAGGTGATTTTGAAGTCTAGGCTTGTGAACTGACAAATAAGTTTATTACGAGGGTGAGTCAAATTAAAACCTGAAATTTGTACTAACAAATATAAATTTCGCGCCGTTATCCTGTAAGTTGGTAAACGTGCTACAAGCAGCGTGTAGAATTTCCTGTAGGTGGCAGCATAGTGCAGTTGCACACATACCGTCGCAGTTTCAGCATAAAGATGGCCGCCCCAGTTGCGACTTGCACCAGGGAAGAACAGCGTTCTGTTATTCGGCTTTTGCGTAGTGAAAGTGTGAAACCTATTGAAATTCATCGACGAATGAAGGTTCAGTACGGTGATGTATGTTTGTCACAGCAGCAAGTCTACAAATGGAGTAGGAAGTTCGCAAATGGTGTGACTTCAGTGGAAGGTGCTCCTCGTTCAGATCAGGCACAACGAGTTGTGACTCCACAGAACATTGCAGCAGTTGAAGCCATAGTGAAGCAAAACCGCCGAGTGACACTGAATGACATTACAGCATGTTTACAGATTAGTCATGGGTCAGCACACCACATTGTGCGTGATGTGCTCCAGTTTCACAAGGTGTATGCAAGATGGGTGCCACGGCAGCTGACTACTGAAATGAGAGAAAGACGTGTTGATGCTGGTGAAGGACTTCTTCGGCGCTTTGAACGAGAAGGTGATGGCTTCCTTGCTAGAATCGTTACTAGGGACGAAACGTGGGTACACGTCCAGCAACCGGAAACGAAGAGAGCGAGCAAGGATGGCGCAATTCCTCATCACCAAAACCAAAAAATTTCGAGCAGAACCATCAGCAGGGGAGGTTATGCCGACTCTCTTTTGGTGAAGAGGTATGCCACGTGGTTCATGAGTATTTGCGCGGACTACCAAAAGAATTATTTTCTAAAGGAATTTACGCACTTTTTATGCGCTGGAGGACTTGCATTGAGCGTGGGGGAGATTATGTTGGAAAGTGATACAGCTTTGTACCACTTCCGCACAATAAATAATATTTAAAAAAATATTTAAGGTTTTTATTTGACCTACCCTCATACATATCTTCACTCTTCAATTAGAATCATCCACGTCAAGGAGTCTATTTCAACTGTCTTATCGTCGCCCACAACCACGCTGCTGCTTCCATGGCGGTCTCCTTCGATGCAGAAGTTGTGGTTCTTTTGGAAATTTGTGGTAAGGTCTTATGGGACCAAACTGCCGAGGTCATCGGTCTTTGAGCTTACGCACTTCTTAATCTAACTTAAAGTATCTTACGCTAAGGACAACACACACACACACACACACACACACACACACACACACACACACACACATATGCCCGAGGGAGTACTCGAACCTCCGACGCAGGGAGCCGCGCGGACTGTGACTGGCCCCCTTAGACCGCGCGGTTGTTGTGGTTTGATATTAAGTAGTCCCAAATCTCACTGCTGTTAAAAGTTCCAGCGTAGTCTTGCATTGCGTCCAAATACAAAAGATAATACTCGTATACACGTAGCTGCTGCAGTACACCAGGGAGCCATCTGTTATATTCTCCAATTGAACTTCAGCTAATTCTACATTGTATGCTGTAGCCACAGGATGCTTGTATTTCCTCGAAACCGTTTCCAGTGCTTTCTTGACGATTTTTTTCACGTATTTTCTTGTTGTCATACGGTCGTTCCGTGTAGGAAAAAAGGTACCTTCATTTTGACACCAAGCCTCGGAGCGACAAACTTGAAGAATTTACTACGTAGATAATAGCTAAACCATCTCCACATCTCCTTTCTTAACATTACCGGCCATCCCTCCTCTAACGGTTCCTGACAGTCCAATTGGTCACAGATTTTAACAAGCATAAAATTATCGTGAAACAGTCCAGTTATTGGTGTATGCACAATTAAAGTCTTCTTTCTAAGGAGCGTGTTATTGTTATTCTTATTTATGCCACCGTTAGCGGTAACAAGATTGTCCATGTTCTCGAGCAAGAACCACAAACCGAATCATTTGTTAGGTGCTCTTGTCTTCCTTCCTTATATGTGGGGGATGTTACGCACTTTGGAGGAACCCATACTCACACATTCAGCTACCAAAGGAGACTGATCAGTTGCAGCTATGCAGCTCTTAGGCCTAATTTTATGCTCTAAAGATCCAGGATGTGGCACTTCCAATCATGTAATCTTCTGGTCATACATTCAAAATTTGGTTTCACTTGCAATCCAGTTGTAAACTCTTAGTCCACGTGCACAGTTCTGAATACAAAGCGTTCTCCAGTGGTGGTACTGGGGGAGTGTGGTTTGAATTCTCCATCAAAATCAGAATTTGCAATAAGTTTCCATTATTATTATTATAATTATTATTATTATCATATCCTCTGCAATGTAACACATTGAATTTGCCACGAAAATTTGAGGTTGCCGAGAAAATTTAATTTACCAGAAAAATTTGAATTTCGCCCCAAAATATGGGTTTCAGTGGCCAGTGAGAGTAGGGGAGGGGCGGAAAAGGGGTATTTCCCAGGGGCACGGGAGTATTTCCCAGGGGGAGGGGGATGGGTGATTGATTGATCAATTTAATTAATTAGTCAAGCAATTTGATACCGACTTTGTCCCATTATTGAAGTATCTGCTCTGTTACCCAAGGCTACTTCGGAGGTACCTTTCTTGTACCTCTGTTTGACTGCCCAAAATCTGTGATTCATCGTTTTAGAGATGTTCACTCCTCTTCAGCTGAGCTACCTGCTCTACATTCTTAGTGAACTTCAAACACACTTTGTTCAGTAATACATTATCCGATTTCCTTCCACATTGATTCTTACTGACGACCCTTTTAGTCTTCGTTATGCTCTTCATCTTTACTAAAGTTTGATCGAAGTCTACATCTGCTCCAGGGTATGCATTACAATAGAATATTCGATTTCAGGATTTGCGTCTGGCCGTGATGTAATCCAGCTGGAATCTTCCCATGACTCCGGGTATTTTCCAACTGTGTCTCCTCCTCTTCTGATTCTTTAACAGTGTATTCGCTATCGCCTCCCGAAATTCATTGCTGAACTCTATTAGTGTTTCTCCTCTCTAATTCCTACTGCCTAGGCCATATTCTCCCATTTTCTTGTGCTCCTTCCCCTGCAGCCCCATTCCAATCCAACACGATTATTTGTTTTCATCTCGCTTTACATACTGATTTACCCGTTAAATATCCTCCTTACCTTTTCTTTCTTCATATTGTGCTTGTGATGGCCGCATATATACCTGAACTATCGTTGTCGGAAACGAACTAATATACATACATCGACCCTATGGGTAAATAAAACTTTTTAAATTATGAAACACTGTATGGTTAAGCTTTTACCTATATGTATCATCGCACAGGAAAACGTGGCTGACGGTGGCATAAACATCCACAAACAAACACATTGATTTAGGCTACAAAATAAATATAATCACTATCTCGTTCATTGGTCACAAAGACTTTGATCAAAGAGAGTTTGGAATATTGATAACCGCTACCAAACCTACTTCACACTCGGTACTGCTTAAACCTGGGCATGAGTCAAACTGTAAAAAATAGCTATCATGGGCTAACACGAAAATAATCCGCAGATTTATGTATTCTTTGCATTCCACAAGATTAGATATGTTCAATAAATAGCTGAATTTCGATGCGCTCTGAACATACCCATTGTGCATAAACAGAAAACACTCGTCCAGTCCACGAGAAAAAGCAACCTAAATTTGGAAACATAAATGCATATTACACAAGCACTGCAAACGCTAGCATTATTAAAGATTAATGAAATTTTGGACTTGATATCCTCTACTGCTCACGTTAAGTCATGGGTGAACGAAGGCACCAAGCGTCAGCTCCCCACAAATCATACAAAATACAAACATACAACGCTGCATCTTCGACAGTTATAGTTCGCAAACTTACTTGATACATCGACATCAATTCCATTTTATAAGGTGCACGTGATGACAGACTTTATTTCTATAATCTATCAAAAACCATATGGTTGCAAACCTACTCACTCACAAATCAGTTGGCCGGCACGGTAGCTCAGCGTGTCCGGTCACAGGGCTGGTTGCTCTCTGTAATGAAAAAAAAAAAAAAAAAAAAAAAAACTAAGCAAAGGAGTCAACGATCAATTTGAATGGACCTGGGAGGCTCTGTAATAAAAAAAAAACCCTGGGTAAAAGGATTAACAATGGACTTTAGTGGATGTCATGTGACGTCCGCTACGACCAAATACAACGAACAACAACGAATAGAATGTAAAAAAAAAGTGGTAACGTGCTTGCTTCCCATACAGCGGGCCCGGGTTCCATTCCCGGCCGGGTAGGAGATTTTCTCCGCTCGTGGACTGGGTGTTGTGTTGTCCTCATCATCATTTCATTCTCATCACCGGTGCGCAAGTCGCCCACTGTGGCGTCGACTGAAATAAGACTTGCACTCGGCGGCCGAACTTCCCCACATGGGGCCTCCCGAACAAACAATGCCACACGCTCATTTCATTTTCTTCCTACCACAAATAGAAAAATACTGAATACGCACACTAAACTATCCTTACAAAAACTGGAAGGATTTTCCCCTAACACAATATCACACGCTCATTTCATTTTTTCCTATCAGAAATACAATAATACTGAATACGCACACTAAACTATCCTTACAAAAACTGGAAGGATTTTCCACTAACACAATGCCACACGCTCATTTCATTTTCTTCCTACCAAAAATACTATAATACTGAATACACACACTAAACTATCCTTACAAAAACTGGAAAGATTTTCCCCTAACATCCAAACCGCTGAAATAAAAATTATTAACTGCAAATATCATATACTAAGTACATCCAAATATCTCAATCCAGAAGACACATCCATTCTCAAGAGGTCTCATCGTCGAATTTCCTACACCGGATGTACCATAACCACTCTCACTTTCCATTCGGAGAAGAGGTGAGCCACCAAGGAAGATCACAGTACAAACTACCAACTTTACTGTGTCTACCGGACCAAGTATCTGATCTAACAGTAAAGTTAAACCTCCCTACCTTTCATCCATTTGTCAGATATGTTCTAGCAAACTATAGCTACCAGATATCCTTATGAAACTCCCAGTCACACATTTCAGTTACACATATTAAATTATGGGATAAGAATATAGGGAGAATGCAGGTACATGAATATCAATGTAAAAACTGAGAATAAAACGACTCAGTTCCTGCTTAAGGCCTACTACCACTGCCTGCAGATAGTGAGTGACAAGAAAAACCATAAATGACTCAATATAACAACAAAATATATGAGAACGATCAGGCAGATCAGAGTAAAAACAGTACACGTGGTATATGAAATGATTTATTCGAATTAGTCTATACTACCACCTTCGAAAATATTTGTACTGCTCCTGAAACACCCTCCATATCATATAAAAATTTGTATTTGAATCATGTACTAAAACAAAATTACATACTGCACTTACTGGTTGCAAATTGAACGCATTTTACTCTCATATGCATGTACGAAATATTGTCATAACATGGAACATACGTAAACAAAAGAGGATACAGTAATCTCATATAAACATAAGCATATGCAAAACTACAGACATGAAACACACAAAAGTAGCAAGCACATATACAAATACGAACTATTTATTCTGTATTAAAATGGGAAGGTTACGTTTTAACGTCCTGGAGCCAGCGCGGTCTTTACAGACGGAGCACAATCTCCGATTACGAAACGATGAAAAGGGAAATCGCACGTGACATTTTCAAAGGAACTATCCCAGCATTCTCCGGACTGCTTTAGGGAAATGACTGAGAATCTAAATCTGGAAGGCCAGAGAGGAATTTGGATCGTCATCGTCTTCCCTAAAGCATTCAGTGTGCTAACCAATGCATTATATCGCTCGATCTGGGTATTAAAGGGAGTAGTTGAGTAGTGTTTACCGACACGTCTTGGAAGCATGTCATGTTTTGTGTGAAAGTGTAGCATAAGGATTAAAGAAAGAGACTACAAATGATCATTAACATTCCTATAATGCTGCACATGAAGCAGAAAATGTTAAAGGTGTAGTTAGTTTGTACAAAATGATGGTGGCGTTTCCCGCTTACATGAAGTAGACAAGATGTACTGCGATAGCATATTTACACCAAAATCTACATCAGTACATCACAGATCCCCTGTTCTGCTAGCAAACGACGAGTGGAAGGAATGAATGTCGGTAAGCCTACGTATTAGCTCTAATTTCTCTAATATTCACGTAGTGGACAGTTCACGATACGTATGTGGGAGGAAGTAATATGTTGTCCGACTTTTCCTAGAAAGTACTGTTGAAATATCTAAAGTAAACGTCTCCGTGAAGCAGAATGGTTCTTGCAGTGCCTGCTACGTGATTTTTTGGGCATTACTGTAACCATCCCGCGGTGACCAAACGATCCAGTAACGAAACGTGCCGCTCTTTGTTGGAACTTCTTTCTTATATCAGTCCTACGTAGTAAGGGTCTCAGATTAATGAAAAATACTCGAGAATCTGCGAAACAAATGCCTTGTAAGCCACTTACTACGTGGATGAATTACATTTCCTTGAGATTTTTCCTTCGGCTTTTCCTATTATTTGTTTTATGCGGTCACCCCACTAAGTTAGTCTGGACAGTTACTACCGGATATTTTACGGTACTTACTGTTTATATCACTGTGCTATCAATAACATGTTTCTTCAGTAGTGCGTCTCTTTTGCTGTGAATGCATAATATGTCACACACGTTGAGGATCAACTGCCAGAGCTTTCATCATTCATCCATCCTCTGCTGCACATTCTCCAAATCGATACTCTTTTCTCTTGATGCTTCATTCTTGTAGACAACCACATCTGTGAGCTGTGAGTAAGAGCTTCCGGCGCTTTCTACCACAACATTTATATACACTATAAAGAGTATAGCGCCCTATAACACTTCCTTGGGGTATTCCGGAAAATACCTTTACATCTGTCGACTTTTGGCAACCGCTTGATTGGCGTCACAGACGTTGTTATATATAAAGACACAGAAATGTCGTATCTTCAGGTAACAAAACAAGGAAAAAAATTATAGTACAATAGATGGAAATAGGAGGATATGCATTTCAGGCGTTACAACGTTATCGTGTGAATTTTTGAAGAAAGTTAAAATATACGGTGTGTAGCTTTAGATGAATTTCTTCTTTAGCTTGCACCTAATACTTGAATTTGCTAGTGAATGCCAATCGTGTACAGGAACAAAGATTTTCAGGTTCGTAATTGCCAAACGAGTTATTCATTATTGCTATCTCGCTTCAGTGTCTAATACATGCACCGCTCTTATGACTAAGTCAACCATTGTGAAACGTTTTTCTAAACTATGCTTCTATATGTGAAATCGGTTTCCTAAACTGAATAACCTTTTCGAATTTACTGTTACAATAAATTTGGCATAATCAGCGATAGTAAAATGTCTCCAGGTGTTCAACATTATTATTTAAATTACACCTACACTAAGGAACCGACAGTAACTGTCAGTACAGCATCGCCTAAACAGGAATAAAACTATGGCAGAATGAAATGTAAAATTTGCTTCATGTTTTGTTGTAACCGTTAATAAATGTTCCTGAACTGAATAACGTGCGAGGCTAATTTGCGGTCACTCTGTCGATTGGGTACATCATATTACATTTCAGAGTGGCTTTATTACAGATCGCGGTATTGGACGAAATTAACAGACCTTGAAACGACGCAAATATCCGACAAAACTTCGATGTTTCACTGACAAGTCTGTTAAACATTTAGAAAACAGAGACAATTTTTCGTTGCTCAGTTTTGGCGAACGTTATTTTCGAAACAGTTTTGTTCAAATTCTGAAACAGGTATCAATGTTATTTGTTGTCTTCGATGAGATATCAATATGTAGAAGAAGACTGTCATTGAGATAAATCATTGTTATCTTAAACATAAGACTATCTACCAGTTGGACGCAATTCTTATGGATTCTACAAAAGCACGTTATCTTGATAAAAACTCCACCTATTAAAAGTCATTAAAATTTACGAAACTCGAGAGATGGAAAGAATTTCATCTGAACGAATGGATAATGGCACAAGTGTCTCTTTAATTGTGAAGAAATCAGTCCTTAGTTGGTGCGACGTTTTGTCCATAAGAAAAAGTATTGAGTACGAACGTTTCAAAAACTTTAATATGTTTTACTCGTGAATAAGAAGAGTGCACATTGTTACGTTACAGACACAAAGCAACAATTTGTACAACGTGGAAGTGTTGGTCACTTGAGCTCTTGATGTTTCTACAGTGGCTTCTCTTCTCTCCAGCACTTTCATTAATTTTCTTAGAAGCGTAATTTCCCTGTGTCCATGAACGTTTGTACTTCTGAGTATTCTCCTTCCCCTGGCTTATCATTCTTAGCCAGTTTGTACGTTTTCCATTCTCATGCTTTAGATGTTTCCATTCACTTTTGCCTCTTTCATTTGTTATTGATCATAATTTATCCGCTCGTAACTGTGTTATGTCGTTTACTAACGAGGTATTTCTTCTGTGCCTCGTCTTAATTTCGTCTGTGTCCTTTGTCGTCTGCGTTATTCGATTCCCAAGAACTAGTTATCCATATTCATTTCGGTTCTGCTCTATTTCGGTTAATCGTCACCTTATGCTCCATATAAAATCCTGAAAAATCTCTGATGAGCTCAGTCGTTCAGGTCCCATTTCTCTACTTCCTACCCTTTTGCAATCTACAATGTCGCTGCTCTCTTACTGCACGGAGGTGATTGGACGTACGGTACTATCCATGTGCTCATATTTATTCTGTTCCGTATAGGTCTGGTTGTATGACTGGGCCCTTCTTTTGCAGTTTCCCGAACCGTTAAATACTGCAGAATCGCGATTATATATTTAACTGCGTCTCCTTCCCACAATCGTATATTGGAGTGAAGTAGATTCCATTAAATTTTTCACTGAGATTGTGGCATAGTTTCCAGAATACTATAACAGTGATTTGACTGTACTGCAGAATGACTGGATCACCCGTAATATTCTTGTCCTTATTCAAACAGTACTTTTTGGGAAAATTTCTAGTGGAAAATATGAGCGGTTTCAATAAAATACTTTTTAAAATTGAGTTAAAACCAGTCTTGACGGAAATAAAATATTTATTAGTAATGCTAAAAGGTTTCGGTCAAAATGTGACCTCTTCCAGACCATAAACACTAAAATATATGTGTGGGATGGATTTAGAGGACAGTCTGATAATAATAGTGAAGTATAAAGTACATAAGACATAATAAGTACATAACAAAGAAATAGTTCCAGTGATAGCAGACGATGGCGGTGAACGGAGCAGGTATCGTAGATCTACAAATGTTAACTGTCGAACTAGGCAGCGGAACTGTTGCTTAGGTACACGATGCTGTGTCCACCGCATACCACATGCCGTCAGTAATAGCCAATCAGACATACAAGGAGTAAAAGTGTCATTACGATAAGGTAGAAAGAGAATAGTATCACAAAAGTTAGTAACAATTGAAGAAATATATACATTACATAATAATGTAACAACAAATGAAGAAATAGATACATTACAATGCATAATGTAATGTAATTTCATTGTGTAATGTAAAGCGTCTATTTCTTGATTTGTTATTAAATTTCGTATAACTTTTGTGTATCTGCGGTTACAATAAGGTATACACAAAATAGTTACCCAAAACTTAATGACAAATGAAGATATAGATACCTTACATTATACAGGGTAGTCCATTGATAGTGACCAGGCCAAATATCTCACGAAATAAGCATCAAATGAAAAAACTACAAAGAACGAAACTCGTCTGCTTGAAGGGGGAAATCAGATGACGCTATGGTTAACCCGCTAGTTGGCGCTGCCATAAGGCAAACGGATATCAACTGCGTTTTTTTAAATAGGAACCCCCATTTTTTATTACATACTCGTGTGCTACGCAAATAAATATGAATGTTTCAGTTGGACCACCTTCTTCGCTTTGTGATAGATGGCGTTGTAATAGCGACAAACGTATAAGTACGTGGTATCACGTAACATTCCGCCACTGGGGAAGGTATTAGCTTCGTTATACATTTCCCGTCTTAAAATGGAACGTATACCAATTGCGGAAAAGGTCGATATCGTGTTGATGTATGGCTATTTTGATCAAAATGCCCAACGCGCGTGTGCTACGTATGCTGCTCGGTGTCCTGGACGACATCATCCAAGTGTCCGCACGTTCGCCGGATAGTTACGTTATTTAAGGAAACAGGAAGCGTTCAGCCACATGTGAAACATCAACCACGACCTGCAACAAATGATGATGCCCAAGTAGGTGTTTTAGCTGCTGTCGCGGCTAATCCGCACATCAGTAGCAGACAAACTGCACGAGAATCGGGAATCTCAAAAACGTCGGTGTTGATAATGCTACATCGACATTGATTGCACCAGGAATTGCATGGCGACGACTTTGAACGTCATGTAGCTCTGCCACTGGGCACAAGAGAAATTACGGGACGATGACAGATTTTTTGCACGCGTTCTATTTAGCGACGAAGCGTCATTCACCAGCAGCGTAATGTAAACCGGCATAATATGCGCTATTAGGCAACGGAAAATCCACGATGGCTGCGACAAGTGGAACATCAGCGACCTTGGCGGGTTAATGTATGGGGCGGCATTATGGGAGGTAGGATAATTGGCCCCTATTTTATTGATGACAATCTAAATGGTGCAATGTATGCAGATTTCCTACGTTACTACGAGATGTTTCATTGGATCACTGAATGGCGATGTATTTCCAAGATGATGGATGTCCGGCACATAGCTCGCGTGTGGTTGAAGTGGTACTGAATAGCATATTTCATGACAGGTGGATTGGTCGTCGAAGCACCATACCATGGCCAACACGTTCACCGGATCTGACGTCCCCGGATTTCTTTCTGTGGGGAAAGTTGAAGGACATTTGCTATCGTGAGCCACCGACAATGCCTGACAACATGCATCAGCGCATAGTCAATGCGTGTGCTAGCATTACGGAAGGTGAACTACTCGCTGTTGAGAAGAATGTCGTTACACGTATTGCCAAAAGCATTGAGGTTGACGGACATCATTTTGGGCATTTTTTGCATTAGTGTGGTATTTACAGGTAATCACGCTGTAACAAACAGCATGCGTTCTCAAAAATGATAAGTTCACAAACGTACATGTATCGCATTGGAACAACCGAAAAAAAAAAAAATGATCAAACGTACCTACGTTCTGTATTTTAATTCAAAAACCGTACCTGTTACCAACTGTTCGTCTAAATATGAGCCATATGTTACGACTATTACAGCGCCATCTATCACAAAGCGAAAAGAGTGGTCCAACTACAACATTTATATTTCTTTACGTATTACACGAATATGTAATAATAAATGGGGTTTCCTATTAAAAAAACCGCAGTTGACATCCGTTTGACCTATGGCAGTGCCATCTAGCGGGCCAACCATAGCTCCATCTGGTTTCCCTCTTCAAACTATACAAAATTCGTTCTTTGTAGTTTTTTCGTTTGACGCTTATTTCGTGAGATATTTGGCCCGGACTCGATCAATGGACCACCATTTATAACATAATATAATTTCATTATATAAGGGAATGTATCCATTTGTTCATTTGTTTTTAACTTTTGAATAATTATTCTGTCTGCACCTTACTGCAAAATCACTTTTACTTCTTGTATGCCTGACTGGCTGTTTCTGGCGTAACGTTGTACATGGTGGGTGGAGTATCGCATTACTGAAGTGAGATCTGTTGTTCTCATCAGCTGCTAATGTTCGTGTATCCACGATACCTGCTTCGTTCACCGCCACCGTCTGCACTCATAGGTGTGACTTCTTTTATTTAATATTTATTACAGTTTATGTAATTTTTCCAGATTGAGATTTTCACTCTGCAGCGGAGTGTGCGCTGATATGAAACTTCCTAGCAGATTAAAACTGTGTGCCCGACCGAGACTCGAACTCGGGACCTTTGCCTTTCGCGGGCAAGTGCTCTACCATCTAAGCTACCGAAGCACGACTCACGTCCGGTACTCACTGGTTTACTTCTGCCAGTATCACGTCTCCTACCTTCCAAACTTTACAGAAGCTCTCCTGCGAACCTTGCAGAACTAGAACTCCTGAAAGAAAGGATATTGCGGAGACATGGCTTAGCCACAGCCTGGGGGATGTTTCCAGAATGAGATTTTCACTCTGCAGCGGAGTGTGCGCGTAGTTTTAATCTGCCAGGAAGACGAGATACTGGCAGAAGTAAAGCTGTGAGTACCCGGCGTGGGTCGTGCTTCGGTAGCTCAGATGATAGAGCACTTGCCCGCGAAAGGTAAAGGTCCCGATTTCGAGTGTCGGTCGGGCACACAGTTTTAATCTGCCAGGAAGTTTTATATAATTTTTACTTCACTGTTATTGTCAGTCAACCCTCGAAACGCAATTTAAGTTTATATTTCAGCGTTTATGGTTTGAAGACGATCACTTTTGGTCGAAACTGTTTACTATAGCAATAAATATTTAATTGTACTCAAGACTTTTCAGTCAAGTTTTAAAACCTCTTTCAAATGGATTCATCCTGGTGTTTTACTATCACAGACAGTTGTTCGGTTTTTGATTTCTATTTTTTGAGTTATAAAATTTTATGACCTTGCATTGGTCGATATTATACTTCAAATTTGTTCCAATTGCGTTTAGTTGTTGTTGCTATATGTTTTTCGTATATATTGGTGTTTTAATCTATTATAACGGCTCACCATTTATTATATGTAAGGCTGTTGAGAGCACAGCATCCTAAAAATACAATATTGGTCATTAATAATGTGCAGGAAATTACACTGCTGTGCAAGACATAAGGCAAAATGTGACTTTCACATAATGAGTCGCTTCCAAGTAGCATAGCTAGATGAAACGTGGACCATACATAGAAAGAACCGCTACGGTATGGCACAGAAGGTAGCTGAAAGGAGTACGCTGTGAGACGAACAGAAATGACACTTTTATTCAAAGTCAATAATTATACTGCAGTCACCGCGGCTTATGGTGGTCCCAGGTCGTAACGACAAGTAAGTAATGGTTGTTAATAGGGTGTGTGACCACCACGGACTGCAGTGCATACTCTGCAGCTTCATCCCCTGCTGGACGCAGGGTTGGCGAGGAGTTCTTCTGACAGAGAGTTCCATTCCACCACCAGCGCGGTTCACAACCGCCTGTGGACGTGCCGCAATACGTCCTGCGATAGCATCCCACGCGTCATTGTCGGGATTTAAGTCGGGGGGAACGGACAAATCAGTGAGTTCGCCGAATATCCTCTCGTTGCCAGAGCTCTCACACTTTCGCTATCGGATGCGGTCGTGTATTGTCATCCATAACAAAGAACACCGGAGCGAATCCATTCCTGAAATGATTCACATGGGGAAGGAGAACAGTTGATCGATGACTTTGCCGTGTTCAGATATTTGGAGACCAGTACGCCCTTGCAAGATTATGCCTCCCCCACGCCATGACACCTGGACAACCGAAACGATCATGGTCGATAATGTTCCTGGGTGAATTACGTTCCTTCACCTGCTGAGAGGCGGGGACACTTCAATAAGAAATCATTCTAGCAACGGTGCAGTTACAAATGAGGAGATCTACTGACACAAGAGACTTTGACAGGGGGCAGATTGCTGTGACCGGACGCCTGTGAACGAGTATCTCGCAAATGGCGAAGCTGATCAGCTGTTCTAGTGCTACTGTGAACTTCTAGGGAAAGTGCTGGGGGAATAACCAACAAGGCGTTGGATGTCCAAATCTCTTCACAGTAAATAAGTTGCAAAACCCCAGCCGGCCGTGGTGGCCGAGCGGTTCTAGGCGCTCAGTCCGGAGCCGCGCGACTGCTACGGTCGCAAGTTCGAATCCTGCGTCAGGCATGGATGTGTGTGCTGTCCTTAGGTTAGTTAGGTTTAGGTAGTTCTAAGTTCTAGGGGACTGATGACCACAGATGTTAAGTCCCATAGTGCTCAGAGCCATTTGAACCATTTTGCAAAACCCCACGGTATAGAATTTTCCTTAACCCTCCAAAATCAATTACGTGGATGCCATCTCTTTAAGAATTAACCTCTAAATTCTTGTGCCCAGAGTTAAAAGGATAATCCGGAAAGTACGGCCCTAGACATAGCTCTTAAAGTGCTGAATTTTCACAAAATTTGTCTAGCGCTATGTGACTGGAATAGTGCGTTGATTTTCTTCAGATGGTTGCTAATATCTTCCAGGGTACAAATTAAAAGCCTACAACTTAGAGTAAGTGAAGGAACGAAGAGAAACAATGATTAAATTCAGTACTCACATTTATTCGTAATCCCATTTCCGAAATAGACATACAAAATGATTAATCCACAACCTGTGACATTTGCATGAAGGTTAAACAGAAAACACTGTCACTACCCTGTAAGTTAACTCACTTCTTGTCCTCTTAAGAGTTTATTCTCTACTGAAGTTGTATGATAAATGACATCTAGACTGTACTGTAATTCTTAATCGGAACAATGACTGAACGTCGGTGTGTAAAACCCAGAAGCTCACACATTTATCACCAGTGGAAAAGCAGATGAGACAGACGATCGTCCTGGATTCCACAAATAAGAAATGTAACTCATCTGCTCTGCCAGTGCTGCGAATTATGCTCGCCTTAAGGATGACAGAGGCGTCGAGCAGCGTGCTTTGCGATGACGGAGTCGTCGGTACCTTTGTGGAACTCCGAGATGTTGCAGCGTCTAACACGCTGCTCCAAGTCGATCAGGAATCCGCAGCATCTTAAATCTAATTTGAAGCAGACACACTCGCATACTAGCCTGGACTGCTTCCCTTGTGGCGCTCACTTACGCCCTGCCTATTCCTTGCCGCGAAAAGGCGTGGGCCGCCAATCGCAAAATAACGAACCACTGCAGTCTAGTCACGGGGATTCCCTCGAACAGAGAACACCGCCAGATATAGTATTTCTTATTCAGCCTTCAGTGATATCATGAAACTCTCCCCTATTATCAAAAAGCACTTATTTCAGCACTGCGATCTGACGATACACATCCCAATGCCAACCGCATATTCTCCCACCATTAGGCTCAGCCTCACAGCTGGGTTCGAAAAATTCAGAAAGGACCGCTACGAGGCTAGAGTTTGATTCCTGTGGTTCTCACAATCTATAGGTGGCAGATGATTATTCTCAAAACAAGTCATAAAGACGTGGAAAGTTATGTGTTGATGCAATGCCTACCGCCCCCTGTGGATTCCGACAGACCTCACTTCCAAGAATCTTACAAAACCCAGGCGTCGGTCTCGTCCATCGGTCACTTGCCTGCTTGGCTTAAGTGTTTCTTGTTGCTCTGTCTCAAGTACAATGTGCTACACATTCACACGTGCCCCAGAGATGTTCATAATCCGTTAAAAACCATCACCCAATTAATAAAGCCAGACGTGCAAATCACGCTGGGCACTCTACTGCCAGTCGCCGTGGTTTATAATGACGCTAATACTTTCGTACCGATTTTCACCATAGTAAGACTTAGAATGATAAATATATTCTAGTGTTCGATGAAACAGCCATGTAGAACGCTTTCAAAGTAAGTAAGGTCGTATGGCATGAGTGGTGGGAGATCTTGAAATGCAGGTTCAGCCGCCGAATTGGAGAGGTTTCTCCTATCCTCTAAGAGCGCATCCACCTTTCCTTTGTGAAGTATGAGATTTTTGCACGTAGGTGTATCTGTTACATGTGGCTGTATAAGGGAGAAGGAGAACCCAGTGTGGACCATACCTTCTCTTCTCGGAGACTGCTAAGGACTTAACGTGCCCACCCATTGGACGGAACACCTTCAACAGCATCCCATGCCCTCAGTTCTAGAGACACTGTGTAGAGATTACGAAATAAGCCCAGGACACTGACATAATGACTGGTTATCGGTGATATAATGTCACCATCTCTCCTGCCCTGTGCAGTAAAGGCAAAGGGAAAACTATCAACAGTGCTCATCACATCCGGAAGGTAACCCATCCAAGTATTGGCCACGCCCAGCGGTGCTTAACTTAGGTAATCTAACGGGAATCGGCGTATCCACCTCAGCACGGTCCTGATATCACAGTCAGTGATCGGAAGCTTGTCCATTCTGTAAAGGATCTGCCTCAGATTTGAAGACGACGTGGTGCAGGCACAAGACGGTTTCGAGTATGTTGTTGAGCATGGGGCTCCGCCGTAGCTACTTCTAAGAGATTCCCTGTTGTCCCAAGGAGACTGTCAGTTACGATTGGAGTGCAGACACGATCATTGACACTGGGCTATAAATCTGCGGAAATGTGTCATCTGCCCACAAGAATCACGTTTCTTACTACACCAGGTATTCTTCGATTCGGATACGCCATCATCCAAGTGAGTGGAAGTTCGTAACCTGCACTGCACCATGGGCACAGGTGAGGAAAGTATTTTCCTTTGAAGGACATACACTTGGGTTTCCATTGGATCTGTGGCAGAAACCGAGTGCAGCTTGAAGACTGCGTGAACATCACTGCAGATCACGTATCTGATGTCTTCCCCAATGGCCAGGGCATCTTCCAGTAGGATAAATGAACTTGTTAGAAACCCAGGATTCTGCTACTGTGACCGAGCGAGGTGGCGCAGTGGTTAGACACTGGACTCGCATTCGGGAGGACGACGGTTCCATCCCGCGTCCGGCCATCCTGATTTAGGTTTTCCGTGATTTCACTAAATTGCTCCAGGCAAATGCCGGGATGGTTCCTTTCAAAGGGCACGGCCGACTTCCTTCCCAGTCCTTCCATAATCCTATGAGACCGATGACCTCGCTGTCTGGTCTCCGTCCCCAAAAAATAACCAACCAATCTGCTACTGTGGTTAGGGAAACGTGATAGTAAACTCACATTGTTACCTTGGTCAACAAATTCTCTTGATCTCAATCCTATGAAACACATGTGGGTTGTAATCAGGCTCCACCATCGTGCTCTCAAAAAACTGGGGCATAATTTAAGCTGTTCTGTCACCGGTGGGCATAAATCTGCTGACACGTATCACCAAATATCTGAAGCGTGTTACAGATTTCACGTCAAGCACAGCTGCTGCTTTATTGTGTTTCTAAGGTGTACCAACACTATATGAAGCAGGTGGTCGTAAGGTTCTGGCTTCTGAGTATACGAGCCACTCTGCACAGCAACTGGAGCAGTTGGTACATGTTGCTTGCTCTTTCTGAATTAATCATATCCAACTGGGAAAATGTATGATGAAGAAAAGGTAACAGACTAACAGCGGGAACGATGTCTTTTGCGACAGCATTGTTGTACGAAACATTCTCCGACTTCTTGCCGAGTTAGTTGAGGTTAAAGCCCTTATCTTAGGATGGCTGTGTTCATCGTTTTTATGAGGAGCAACTGACTGTCAAAACTGCTGCTGTGGTGGCCTTATAAATCCCATAGGCGGCTTCTGATTGGTCGACAATAACGTAATGCTGCCACAGGTGGTGTCGACGTCTACGCTGGTGGCGCCACCGTTCCCTTAGTAGAATGTACGTTGTGGCTATTAGCTCTGCCTCTTCTCTTTGTCGAGAACTAGCTACTTCTTGCCCATTCTTATTTCCAGAACTTCTTTAATTACAGAGTCTCAATATGTATGAGCCTGGGACAATGGAACTTCTGTTTCGTCATACAATATTGTGTTCGTTTGTGAGGCTGTTCTCAGTGACTGTAGTTTTCTCTAGTTTAGAATTTTAATGTGTCATTGATGTTCTGCACAGCGGTCGGAAGCGGTGTGAACGGTAGGGATTTCGAAATTAATTATGTGAAGTACTTATTCCAAAAGAATGGTTACATTCACGTGAAAATGTCGACAATTCACGTGACTATCCACCGGTTCCATTCCTTCCTTTCTGCGGTGCTACATCCTACAAAACGCGCACAGCTCTTAGAAGGCGAGGTATAAGATCTATTTTCCGAGCCCCTAAGATGATGAAGGATGTGGTACGCCTTGTTAAAGAACATCTTGGTCTCAAGATCCTTGCTATTTATAACATACATTGTGAGAGCGGAAGCAATTATATCGGTCAGTTCAATCGTACCGCTTCTTACCGCTATGTAGAACACCGACAGAATACTGAAAATAGAGAATTGGAGAAATCTGCAGTTGCCGAGTACAACCTCGCAAACAAATTCAAAATACTGTTTGATGAAACAAAAGCTTTGTCCGAAGCATCACCAACTGGGATTCCGCAATAAAGAAAACTGTGAAACTAAAAATGTCCGAAAGAACTTCAACGGTTACAGCGGATGGAATATCAAAGGTGCATGGAAGCAAGCACTCTAAGCAGAGAGACAATGTACACGCTACTATGGAAGTGGTGGTGCCTAGAGCGCAGATGTTAACATCATCTGAGACAGCATTGCGTTATTTCCAATCAATCAGAAGCCGTCTAAGGGCCATATGAGGTCACGATAGCAGCAGTTTTGACAGTCTGTTGGTCCGGCCGAAGACAATAGAGGTAAACGTCGGAAAGTCGAGGTGTAACCCTGTATTGATGTGGCAAGAAGTCCGACAAAGCTTTATACAAAAGTGATAGTGGATTAACTGCAGTTCGGGTTACTGATTTTCCATTTAAAAACTCGGTTGGTGGCCAGCTCTTTCCCGTGTTTTCCACTGCCCTGTCATCCCAGCGATAATCCCCATTCACCGCACGGGGGGCGGTCGACAGCCCTGCTTGCAAAGGCCTCCCGCTGCGCGATCCTTTTCGCCGGCTACTGAATACACGCGGGGCGGGTACGCGGTCATCTTTTGTCTCTGCGCTGCGTCACTGTTACTGTGTGGGCCGCTGTCACGTGCCTTGCTCCTGTCATTAAGCTGTCGCCGTCAGTTTCACATGCTCCCGTCTCTTCACTCGACGGCCTCATTTATTACAACACACATCAAACATTGCAGCACGATGCTGTGTAGCCTTTTGTTCTGATGACATACTAGTCAAAACACGAGCATAAGAAATAATGGCACTGTAAATATAAAAACAAATTGAAGGTAATGGTTTCATGTGATTTTAATTAATTATATCGACCGAAGAGAGAATGCCTAAAGTCGAGAAAAGAAAGACCGATTATGATTTCTTTACTCGAGCATTAATATTATGTCTCTGTATCGGAATGTCTGCATTCTTTTTCTAACTGCTATCCCCTTTAGACATAAGCAGTCGAACCACAGCTCCTACGATCTTGCAAGTCTCACTTGAACTTAAAAGCTGATTTTAGTTACGAAACAGGCTTTACTGTCTTCACAATACTTTCTGATGTTTCAGGGGCATTACCACGTAAAGAACAAAGAAATAACAATGAATTTAAAAAAGTTAAAAAAAAAAGACAACGCTGGTTCCATATCTGTCCTGCCTCAAGAGTGAGTAAGTCATTTACGGCCAAATGCTGAAGAACACCTACACTACACAGTCCAAAACGTTTAGCTACTGATTTTATTCATGGTGTATAAGTGAAGTAGCGAAGTACCTACGGTGGCAGCTTGAACTAACAACAGTAAACAACAGATGCGCAGTAACTATGGTGGCAGCTTGAACCAACAAGTGTAAGCAACAGATGTGCAGTAACTATGGTGGCCGCTTGAACTAACAACTGTAAACAACAGATCTGGATTCGATCATTCAGCTCTGAGCAGGAAGTGCTAAGCAGTGACCGTGTGTCAGTAGTGTGTCAAAGTTGCCGTTTCACAAACCACGGTGGGGCAAAATCTCTAAATGAGTGCTGAAGACATTCTCCAGCATATTATGAAGAAGAAAATGTTTACAAAGATCGTCTCACACACCTCAACTCTCACAAGGGGAGGCTACGACGCTGGGATTTACTTTAAACTTTGTATATCTTTAGTACATATTAGTACGAACAGATAGAGAAAGTCTATGAAGATATTAAAGGGTAATGCAGTATGTAAAGGGGGACGAAAATCTAATAGTCATGGGCGACTGGAATGCAGTTGTAGAGGAAGGAGTAGAAGAAAAGATTACAGGAGAATATGGGCTTGGGACAACGAATGAAAGAGGAGAAAGACTAATTGAGTTCTGTAACAAGTTTCAGCTGGTAATAGCGAATACCCTGTTCAATAATCACAAGAGGAGGAGGTATACTTGGAAAAGGCCGGGAGCTACAGGAATATTTCAATTAGATTACATCATGGTCAGACAGAGATTCCGAAATCAGATACTGGATTATAAGGCGTACCCAGGAGCAGATATAGACTCAGATCACAATATAGTAGTGATGAAGAGTAGGCTGAAGTTCAAGACATTAGTCAGGAAGAATCAATACGCAAAGATGTGGGATACGGAAGTACTAAGGAACGACGAGATACGTTTGAAGTTCTCTAACGCTTTAGATACAGCAATAAGGAATAGCGCAGTAGGCAGTACAGTTGAAGAGGAACGGACATCTCTAAAAAGGGCCATCACAGAAGATGGGAAGGAAAACATTGCTACAAAGAAGGTAGCTGCGAAGAAACCATGGGTAACAGAAGAAATACTTCAGTTGATTGATGAAAGGAGGAAGTACAAACATGTTCCGGGAAAGTCAGTAATACAGAAATACAAGTCGCTGAGGAATGAAATAAATAGGAAGTGCAGGGAAGATAGGACGAAATGGCTGCAGGAAAAATGAGAAGACATCGAAAAAGATATGACTGTCAGGACAGACTCAGCATACTGGAAAGTCAAAACAACCTTTGGTGACATTAAAAGCAACGGTGGTAACATTAAGAGTGCAACGGGAATTCCACTGTTAAATGCAAAGGAGAGAGCAGATAGGTGGAAAGAATACATTGAAAGCCTCTATGAGGGTGAAGATTTGTCTGATGGGATAGAAGAAAAGACAGGAGTCGATTTAGAAGAGATAGGGGATCCAGTATTAGAATCGGAATTTAAAAGAGCTTTGGAGGACTTACGGTCAAATAAAGCAGAAGGGATAGGTAACATTCCATCAGAATTTCTAAAATCATTGGGGGAAGTGGCAACAAATCGACTATTCACGTTGGTGTGTAGAATATATGAGTCTGGCGATATACCATCTGACTTTCGGAAAAGCATCAACCACACAATTCCGAAGACGCAAGAGCTGACAAGTGTGAGCATTATCGCACAATCAGCTTAGCAGCTCATGCATCGAAGCTGCTTACAAGAATAATATACAGAAGAATGGAAAAGAAAATTGAGAATGCGCTAGGTGACGATCAGTTTGGCTTTAGGAAAAGTAAAGGGACGAGAGAGGCAATTCTGACGTTACGGTTAATAATGGAAGCAAGGCTAAAGAAAAATCAAGACACTTTCATAGGATTTGTCGACCTGGAAAAAGCGTTCGCCAATATAAAATGGTGCAAGCTGTTCGAGATTCTGAAAAAAGTAGGGGTAAGCTGTAGGAAGAGACGGGTAATATACGATATGTACAACAACCAAGAGGGAATAATAAGAGTGGACGATTAATAACGAAGTGCTCGTATTAAGAAGGGTATAAGACAAGGCTGTAGCCTTTCGCCCCTACTCTTCAATCTGTACATCGAGGAAGCAATGATGGAAATAAAAGAAAGGTTCAGGAGTGGAATTAAAATACAAGGTGAAAGGATATCAATGATACGATTCGCTGATGACATTGCTATCCTGAGTGAAAGTGAAGAAGAATTAAATGATCTGCTGAACGGAATGAACAGTCTAATGAGTACACAGTATGGTTTGAGAGTAAATCGGAGAAAGACGAAGGTAATGGGAAGTAGCAGAAATGAAAACAGCGAGAAACTTAACATCAGGGTTGATGGTCACGAAGTCAATGAAGTTAAGGAATTCTGCTACCTAGGCAGACTCGCTATGGCAAAAAAGGCAATTCTGGCCAAGAGAAGTCTACTAATATCAAATACCGGCCTTAATTTGAGGAAGAAATTTCTGAGGATGTACGTCTGGAGTACAGTATTGTATGGTAGTGAAACATGGACTGTGGGAAAATCTTAACAGAAGAGAATCGAAGCATTTGAGATGTGGTGCTATAGACGAATGTTTAAAATTAGGTGGACTGATGAGGTGAGGAATGAGGAGTTTCTGCGCAGAATCGGAGGGGAAAGGAATATCTGGAAAACACTGATAAGGAGAAGGGACAGGATGGTAGGACATCTGCTAAGACATGCGGGAATGACTTCCATGGTACTAGAGGGAGCTGTAGAGGGCAAAAACTGTAGAGGAAGACAGAGATTGGAATACGTCACGCAAATAATTGAGGACGTAGGTTGCAAGTGCTACTCTGAGATGAAGAGGTTAAAAAAAAAAATCTTCAGTAGGTGAAACTTCCTGGCAGATTAAAACTGTGTGCCCGACCGAGACTCGAACTCGGGACCTTTAGTAGGTGTCATTAAAATAACAAAATGCACAATTCTGAGAAGTTTTACGCTTCTATTATATAAATGATGTATCTGTGTGAAGGCGCCAGGGGTAAATTCGTTAGCGATCGCATTTTGCAAGAGAGTCATGCATGACGCGACGGTTCGAATCGTTATGACATTTATTATCTGCAGTAGCTGAAGAACAGGGAGTCACCTTTCACCTTCATTTTTGTAGCACAAGGGTAACCTCGGTGATATTAAAAAGAATTGCCCCTACACTATTCGTTCTTGCTACATTAGCAACGTCTAACCGCTACGCAGTCCGCCCGTGATAGCTGAGTGATCAGTGCGACGGAATATCGTATGTAACGGCCCGGGTTCGATTCCCGACTGGGCCGGAGATTTTCTCCACTCAGGGAGTGGGTTTTGAGTTGTCCTTATCATCCTCATTTCATCCCCATCGACACGCAAGTTGCCGAAGTGGCATGAACTCGAAAGACTGGCACCAGGCGAACGGTCTACCCGACGGGAGGCCCTAGCCACACGGCATTTCCATTTATACCGTTACGTAGGTTAACTGCCAGATGCTGCCTGCCTCTGTGTCTGCAGCTCGAAGCGTCGAGATGCAAAATAGTTCCGGGTACCTTACCAGATTGCATGTATAAGGGATTTCGTAAATCAGCACAGGCATTCATTTTCGGGAAAATTTGATGCGTTTCTCCGTGTACTTGTCGATACTTATGTGTTTGGAAATTGGAAATTTGTGGTAAGTTCCTATTAGACCAAACTGCTGAGGTCATCGGTCCCTAGGCTTACACACTACTTAATCTAACTTAAACAAAGGGTAAGGACACACACACACATACACCCAAACCCGAGGGAGGACTGAAACCTCCGACGGGGGGAGCAGCGCGAACCGCGACAGAGCGCCGTAGACCGCGCGGCTACCCCGCGTGGTATAAATGCGTTTGTTCTAACAATTAAATTTACATAAAAATATTAGGTAGCCAAATAATGAAATTCCCTATAACTTTATGCAAACATACGTGGTTTTTTAAAGTGTCATAAAAATTAAATAATAAGACCAGAGATGAAAAAAATGTAAAATGAAAGTTATGTTAGAGAGGGAACCGAACCGTCGCCTCATATACGTTCGTTTTAAGAAGCTCGAAGGCCAACCACTTTTTTATTTCTTTTTCTCTAAAATTTTGTTTGGTATTGTTCGTTTCGTTTCGTCTGTGCAGATGTCTCATGACATCCGTCCACGTTGATCGCTTATCCCTTTACCCTTTTTTTTTTTTTATTTTACGGAAGACAATCGGTCCTGAGCTATCGCGCCGGCGTTTTACTGCCTTTTATATAGCTGTCTTTTTAAAATCCTTTGTACTTTGGTAATCCTCGTTACCACAACCGCATCATGGTCACCGATACCAGTTTTAATGTGGACATCCTCAAAGACGTCCTGTCTATTTGTTGCCACTAGATCGAATATATTTCCATCATGAGGTGGGTTCTTAATTGTCTGTTCCAGATAGTTTTCAGAGAAGGCATTCAGTAAAGTTTCACAGGATGTGTTGTCATACACACCAATCACAAAACTATAATTTTCCCAGTTATTTGTTGTATGAGCAAAGTCTCCATTTACCATTTGATCATTATGAGCTGTGACGTGCACCAGCTACGCACATATACATTAGCCACATAACAGACACGTAAAACTTCTCTTGCGATTTTTTAGGAACTGCCAAAGTAGTGCACCTTACTACCTCCACATTATGTTGTTTTAATGGCCTACTGATGGTGTACAAAGTTTGTAGTAAATCTGTGATCCCAACGTCGTGGCCTCCTGTAGTCAGACAAAAAAAAAAAAAAAAAAACTGAGGCAGGATTCGAACTTGAGACCGTAGCAGCAGCGCGGTTCCGGACTGAAGCGCCTACAACCGCTCAGCCACAGCAGCCGGCGGACATTTTTTTCTGGAAAAAATCACTACGTGTGACGATACTTGGTGTTTCCAATACGAAGTTACCAAAAAGATGACAATGCCCAGGAATTTACATCAAGGGTCAACACCTTGATGGCAAAAGCTGCAATGAAGGCCATGTGACGTGCGAGTTGAGCAATATCCCAAAGAAAGACTTTCGTGACGGTTTGACATGATTGTATGTACGTTCTCTGCGTTGAACTCAAGCGGGTGTGGGTTAATTGGGGGGGTGGGGGTGGGGGGGAGGGACGATGTGAGCAATTAAGGTACAAAGCCATCGTCTTAACTTTTCATTTATCCTGGCTGGAAATTTTTTGGAATGGCGCGGTACAAAACCTTTTCGTCTTTAATTATGTATAGTCATTGTACTTACGAGTGTCGTTTGTACTAAATATTTTGAAACAGTAGTAAATATTAGAAGTGATTTATGTATCGCATACTACAAATCAGGGACTCTGCATCCCCTTTTTTTCTACGTCGGCAATTCCCAATAATTTGACACTCATTTGCAATCTTTTACTTTAAAGAATGTAATAGTCCTCTCAAATAGGTTCAAATCCAACATTTGTTGCCCTTTGACATCCCAATAGTTCGTAATAGGCCAATAAACGCTTTCCACGTCTTATAAAATCCTGGGGTTGCTTTCCTACTGTAACTCCCCACTGATCAGCACGCCACAGTGTAGTTTCAGCAGTGGTGAGCCTGAACCAGCAGGTAAACAGATGGCCTGTTTCTGTCCTTGGGAGTTGCAGCACATCAGCAAACTCCCAACGAGGCAACGGTTCCAAATGTCCTCATTAGATTGTCCCTCTCTGCAGATACGATTTCATCCCTTCTTAATCGGCTGTCACTGAAATAATTTCCTTTCACACTATTAGGTTACGCCTTACCGTCCACAAACAACCATACCTACATTCATATTTCGTCCGAAACCTTAAAGATACTGATTCATCAACAAATTTTTATGAGGGTAGAGCTTCGAGGAAACGAATTTTCATGATCGTAACTTCATTTTACGTTTTCTTGAACTGTAAAATTAAACTGTTTAATGGTTATTACGTGTTATAAGTCTTTTGATGTTTCAAGGTTGACTGAGCGTACAGTACTTCGCCATTGCAGTAGACTCTGTTGGAAAATGAATAGTGTAAATAATTTACAAGTTAGAGTTTGCCAGCTTTCTGATAAGGAGAAACTGTAAAGATACTTGGAAGACTATTACTAAATAATATTTAAGAGCGATATTTAGGAAAGAAGTTATTGTGAAGTTAAAAATGCATTTGTGAGTTGTTTCGTGGGTTACACTCAGGATCCAAGGTTTGAGCTATGGACACCAACTACGTAAGTACTGAAAGAAGGAAATATAAATCTTCAGCTTTTGGCATGCAGAAGTGTTGAATGTGTAACATCATTGTGAATGTGACTGCCAGGAAAATAATACGGAGTGTGTGAACCGCATGTCGGAAAGTGATTCTCTAAACAGTGAAACTACATTTTGAGACACTCTTGATCATAAAAAGTTATTTGTAGTTCTAATTGATGGTGGGAATCCTTCCGTAAAGTTATTCCATGAGACGCGAATCTTTTTGGTCAGTTACAATATGCAGACACTGATGCGTTTTCTGCACATGAGGACATGTCAGCCTTGAAAGTAAATATCACAAATATCGAAGAAGAGACTGACCTCACCAGCCTAATTAAGCTACTGATTTCTTACCAAAGGAAAGGAAACTGGGCAAGACTGAGTGGGAAAGAGAAGCACAAGAAGAATGCGATGTCATCCTGCAGCCTTATTTTTTTCTGTCACAGACATTTCCCTCTTATTTTATATCCTCCACGAAGACATCTTAAAGACAATGTGTTCTGTGAGTCTGTCTTTGGAAAAGCTGACACTACACCACAAGCTATCTTGCATCTGTTTATCACAAGAATTCAGCTTATTAGTCAATCACCAATTTGACTCACATTTACAGGATTTGTGGGACACGACTAGGACTTCAACGTATGTAAACGGGAAAACTCGACACTCAACTGTTTTCGGAAATTTTTTGAAAACTTGATGCGTACTTATAAACTTTGGGCCGTCGGTAGCAGCCTAGCAAGTAAGCGCTTGGTTTCTAAAGCACAAGATCCACTGTGTAAATTATAAACATTTAATAATTACTTTGCTATTTTCACAATCTTCATCCCGCAAAAAGAAGAAAAAGAGTATTCTAAGGAAATTGAAATTAAAAAAGGAATACACAACGATTTTCAATCAAATCAGCATAGCTTTTTTTTTATTCTACGTACATCTGTGACAAGTGTGAGTTGTAACCTATGGAGCACTGCACGATTAGGGCTGTACAGATCACTGAATCAGGGCAAACAATAATTAATGCATCATACAGGGCTTGCAATTAACGCTGAATTCTTTTCAGTGATTATATTGCAAAACAAACTTGGTTTACATTCGTAAATAGTTCTCGGTCATCACATAGTTTGGTGGCGCACCACGCATACGTTTCTTTGAATTACGTGGGAATATAAAACAAGAAAGAAACGTCGGCAGCGAGACTCGATCCACAGACCTCGCGATTATGAAACAAAATGTTTTTCAGTTTTTTTTAAATATTTACTTCTAATGCGAAGTTTTTTTGGTCACCATATCTTTGCATCTTTTGCGTTATCTTTGAGCCATGTGACAGTACGAAGGTACGTTTACAATCCGTTTATTACTATACACTGATTGTTATTAAACTGCTGTTAATTGTGTTCCAACCCTGGTAATCACTAAATTCGTATCTTATATTCATTTTTTATAGGACTCTATTGTCCAGAGTTAGCCTGACGATTTCTGTCCGATGGAAGCTAAATTGAATCATAGTCTGAGGATGGCAAAATAATTTGTCGAAACTAGTCTATGATTTAATTTAATAAATATTAGTTTATTTTGACATTTTATGGAAGTCATAAATTTCTCACACAACTGAACTATATCGTTTAGCTTATTAACGATGATGACGGGAGATGACCATTAGAATAAACTTTTTTGACGTCCCTTAATGAGAAAGGAAAATTGACCTCCGGCGGTACTATTTCGATTTTGAGTATAGTTTGAGAGTAGTGTATAGGCCGCAAAATATTTTTCGCAGCCAGGAACACGGGAAAAAGATCCGAATAAGAGGCTAATAATTCGTATAAGACTTTAAATGGTGTGGTCTCCGTTTCCAAACTTAAGGGGTCATGTAATACAAAAACGGAAGCATGGAGGAAGAGTTCATAATGAATGCATATTTTGCGTCATGATTGATTGAAATGGCTGTTTGCAGGCGTCTTACCCAGTATCGACCATGGTCACGACATTAACGGGGCTCTGAATGCAGGAGGACATGCGGCAAAGGTCCTGGCCCGCACAGTCCAGTATGTGGTACATCGTGAATGAGAGTTCTTAGCATGTGGATTGAACCCACGAAGAGGAGAAAGGTGTAATGGAAAAATTCTCATATCCGAAAACACAGTTTTTTAGTTAGCGGTTGCCGAAGATCTATGACAACATAATCACAACGCAAACTATACAGAAACAGACATAATAGCACGAATGTAACAAACTTTCTTGAGACTGAATCACCATGATTTTAAACAGAATCGCTCGTGCGAAATACAGTTTGTCCTTTTCTCACATGACACACTGCGAGGGGCCACAAGCAGATTCCATGTCTCTAAATTTCCGAAAAGCTTTCGACACGGTGCCCGCCTAGCAGGCTCTTAAAGAAGATACGAGCATATGGAATAAGTTCTTAGATTTGTCAAAGGTTCGAAGAAAGTAATAGAAAGCGGTATGTTGTCCTTGACGATGAGTAATCGTCGGAGTCAAGGGTATGGTCAGGAGTACCCTAGGGAAGTTGGTAGGACCGCTCTTAAAGATTTGGCGGACAGAGTGGGGAGCAGTTTGAGGTTCTTTGCCAGTGACGCAGTGTTGTACGGTAAGACGTCGGAGTTGTGTGAACGTAGGAAGGTACAAGACGACTTAGACAAAATTTGCATTTCGTGGGATGAATGGCAACTCTCTAAATGTGGAAAAATCTAACTTAATGAAGAAAAGACCTGAAATTCTCGGATACACAATTACTAGCGTCCTGCTTGATACAGTCAAGCCGTTTAAATATCTGGGTGTATACTTGCAAAGCGATATGAGATGGAATGGGCTTGTAAGAAGTGTGGTAGGAAGGGCGATTGGTCGACTTCGGTTCATTGGGGGAATTCTGGAAGGGAGTGGTTCACCGGTAAAGGAGACCATATATCGGACGCTGCTGTGACCTATTCCTAACTAGTGCACGTGTTTGGGATCCGTACTAGGTCGGTAGCTGGCCGGTGTGGCCGTGGGTTCTATGCGCTTCAGTCTGGAACCGCGTGACCGCTACGGTCGCAGGTTCGAATCCTGCCTCGGGCATGGATGTGTGCGATGTCCTTAGGTTAGTTATGTTTAAGTAGTTCTAAGTTCTAGGGGTCTGATGACCACAGATGTTAAGTCCCATAGTGCTCAGAGCCATTTGAACCATTTTGAACTAGATCGGCAGCGACTCTCGGCGTCCATCCGCCGGGCGGTTTCCATCCGGGTCCAACAGAACTCCCCGACCATGAACGGGCACTTTAATGTGCACTGTTATCCCAGTGGGCAGAGCTTACTTTTTCAGTATTGAAACAGTTTTCGTTAAACGACGTTTCTTTCCCACTATTTAGTTTTTTATGACAATGAGGACTCATACCTTCTCTAGATAATGTACACTACTGGCCATTAAAATAGCTACAGCACGAAGATGACGTGCTACAGACGCGAAATTAAACCGACAGGAAGAAAATGCTGTGATATGCAAATTATTAGCTTTTCAGAGCACTCACACAAGGCTGGCGCCGGTGGCGATACCTACAACATGCTGACATGAGAAACGTTTCCAACCGATTTCTCATACACAAACATCAGTTGACCGGCGTTGCCAGGTGAAACGTTGGTGTGATGCCTCGTGTAAGGAGGATAAATGGGTACCATCACGTTTCCGACTTTGATAAAGATCGGATTGTAGCCTATCGCGATTACGGTTTATCGTATCGCGACATTGCTGCTCGCGTTGGTCGAGATCCAATCACTGTTATAAGAATATGGAATCGGTGGATTCAGGAGGGTAATACGGAACGCCGTGCTGGATCCCAACGGCCTCGTATCACTAGCAGTCGACATGAGAAGCATCTCATCCGCATCGCTGTAACGGATCGCGCAGCCAAGTCTCGATCCCTGAATCAACAGAGACGTTAGCAAGACAACAACCATCTGCACGAACAGTTCGACGACGTTTGCAGCAGCATGGACTATAAGCTCGGAGACCATGGCTGCGGTTACCCTTGACGCTGCATCACAGACAGGAGCGCCTGCGATGGTGTACTCAACGACGAACCTGGGTGCACGAATGGCAAAACGTTATTTTTTCGGATGAATCCAGGTTCTGTTATCAGCATCATGATG
Source organism: Schistocerca serialis cubense (assembly GCF_023864345.2). Classification (NCBI taxonomy): domain Eukaryota; kingdom Metazoa; phylum Arthropoda; class Insecta; order Orthoptera; family Acrididae; genus Schistocerca; species Schistocerca serialis. Next base: position 590,029,190 of record NC_064645.1, on the reverse strand, counting down.
GTCGCATCCGTGTTTGGCGACATCGCGGTGAACGCACATTGGAAGCGTGTATTCGTCATCACCATAACGGCATATCACCCGGCGTTTGGGTATGGGGTGCCATTGGTTACACGTCTCGATTACCTCTTGTGCGCACTGACGGCACTTTGAACAGTGGACGTTACATTTCAGATGTGTTACGACTCGTGGCTCTACCCTTCATTCGATCCCTGCAAAACCCTACATTTCAGCAGGATAATGCACGACCGCACGTTGCAGGTCCTTTACGGGCCTTTCTGGATACAGAAAATGTTAGACTGCTGCCTGGCCAGCACATTCTCCAGATATCTCACCAAATAAAAACGTCTCGTCAATGGTGGCCTAGCAGCTGGTTCGTCACAATACGCCAGTCACTACTCTTGATGAACTGTGGTATCGTGTCGAAGCTGCATGGGCAGCTGTACGTGTTCACGCCATCCAAGCTCTGTTTGACTCAATGCCCAGACGTATCAAGGCCGCTATTAAGGACAGAGGTGGTTGTTCTGAGTACTTATTTCTCATTATCTATGCACCCAAATTGCGTAAAAATGTAATCACATGTCAGTTCTAGTATAATATATCTGTCCAATGAATACCCGTTTATCATCTGCATTTCTTCTTTGTGTAGCAATTTTAATGGCCAGTATTGTATAACAGATGTTACTTGTTTCTTCCTCATATTCAGTCTCCCTTGTGGAAAAACACTCGTGCGGAAAATTATAAAGTTTTCATGCAACGTTTACAAGATGTTGGGGAAACAAATCTACAATACGACGATAGTTTACATTAGTATTATATGAGAGCTCGGCAGGATTCGCTTAAGAACGTGACCTGTACGGCGCGGTCGCGTGTTTCTTTTTTTTTTCGGGTAACAACTTGTTCTGTACGGTGCTGCCACCTCTTTTTCTTGTTCCTCGCGTCATTCGTCTTCTGACCGGTTTGATGCGACCGTCACGAATTCCATTCCTGTGCCAACCTCTTCATCTCTGACTAGCGTTTCTTCAATTATTTGTTGAATGTATTTCAATACATGTCCTCCTCTACAGTTTTTACTGTCTACAGCATTCTCTAGTACCATGGAAGTTATTCCCTGACGTCCCTTCATCTTGTTTGTGTTTTCCATATGTTTCTTTCCTTGCCGATTCTGCACAGAACGTCCTCATACCTTACTCGTACTTTGTCATTCCTCCTAATTTTCAACATATGTCTGTAGCATCACATCTGAAATGCTTCCGTTCTCTTCTGTTCAGGTTTTCACCACAGTCCATGTTTCACTACCATACCATTCTGTGCTGCAAAGGTACCCTCTCAGAAATGTCTTCCTCAGATTAATGCGCATGTCTGATACTAGTACACTTCTGTAGGCCAGCAACGCCCTTTTTGCCAGTGCTAGTCTGGTTTTGACGTCCTGCTTGCTCCGTCCGTCACTGGTCGTTTTGCTGCCTAGGTACTACAATACCTTATCTACATCTACTTCACAACCATGAAGCCTGATGTAAAGACTCTCTCTCTTCACATTTCTGCTGCATCTCATTAATTTCGTCTTTATTCGATTTGCTCTTAAACCATAGCCCTTACTCGTTAGACAGTTCCATTCAGCAGATCATGTAATTTTTCCTTTCTTTCACTGAGGATAGTAATGTCATCAGCGAATAGTATCATTAATAACCTTCCTCCTCGAATTTTAATTTCACTCATGAACAATTCTCTTATTTCCACAATTGTCTCCTCTACGTATACATCGAAGAGAAGGGGCGATGGGTTACATCACTGTCTTACAGTCATTTTATTCCGTACATTTCGTTCTAGACCATCTACTCTTATCGTTCTCTCTTGGTTGCTGTACGTGTTGTACACGTTGTCGAGTGCTTTTCGCAGGTCGACAAATGAAATGACCGTTTCTCAAGTTTTCCTTAATCTTGCTACCATTATCAAGTGCAAAGTGAGAATTGCCTCTGCTGCATTTACCTATCCTTAAGCAAAACTAATCGTCATCTAACACATCCTCACTTTTCTTTTCCACTCTTCTGCATATTATTCTTGCAAGGAACTTGGATGCATGGGCCGCTAAGCTGATTGTTCGAAAACTCTCGCACTTCTTAGCTCTTGAAGCTTTCGGAATTGTGTGGATGATATTTTTATGAAAGTCTTATGGTATACACCCAGACTCATACATTCTACACACCAGAGTGAATACTCGTTTTTTTTCCCAAACCTCTAAGATTTTAGAAAATTTGAGGGAATTTTATCCATCCATTCTGCCTTATTTGATCTTAATTTTTCCAAAGCTCATTTAAATTCAGATTCTAACACTGGATCCCTTATCTAAATCTACTCCCTATTCTTCTTCTATCTCATCAGACAAATCTTACCTTTCATTCAGGCCTTCAGCGTACTCTTTCAATCTATCTGCTCTCTCCTCTGCACTTAACAGTAGAATGACCGCTGCACTCTTTTAATGTTACCACCCTAGCGTTTAATTCTACCGAAGGCTGTTTTGACTTTTCCACATGCTGAGTCAGTCCTTCCGAGAATCATTTCTTTTTTGATTTCTTCTCATTTTTCTTGCAACCATTTCACCTTAGCTTCCCTGGAATTCGTATTTATTTCATTCCTCAGCGACTTATATTTCTGTATTCCTGAATTTCCCTAAACGTTTTTGTTCTTCCTCATGTTATCGATCAACTGAAGAATTTCTTCTGATACCTACGGTTAATTTCCCATTTATCTTCTTCGTATCTATGTTATGCTTTCTGACTTCTGTGGTTGCTGATTTTTGGAGATGTCCATTCAAGTGTATTGCCTGTTGAACTATTCCTTATTTCAGTATCTACAGCCTTATAGAACTTTAAGCGTGTCTCTTCATTCCTTATTACAACAGTATCCCACTTCTTTGTATATTCCTGACTAATCTCTTAAACTTCAGCCTACTCTTCATCACTACTACGTTGTGATGTGAGTCTGTATCTACCTCTGGGTACGCTTTACAATTCAGTATCTGATTTAGGAATCTCTGTCTGACCATTATGTAATCTACCTGAATTCTTTCCGTATCGTCCGGCCTTTTCCAAGTATACCTATTCCTCTGTGAATCTGAAATGGAGATTTCGCTTTTACTAGCTGGAATTTATTGCAGAACTGAGTTATTGTTTCCCCCCTCTCATTTCTAGTACCAAGCCCAAGTTCTGCTGTGAAGCTATAGTCTTCTTTTTCCCATATAACTGCATTCAAGTTCTGCGTGGTTTACGGGTAGTGTCTTTGATCAGTAACCAAAACGTTCTTGGTACTGGGTCTGAAACTTTCCATCGGTTGAATTTTGAACAAGATTAGCGTTTTCGCCAGCAGACGTCCGCAGTAAGAAGACACACTTATTCTGTCAATGACCTTGCCAAAGAGGGCAGAGGAATGGGCGGATGTGCAGCGGATTCTCTTGCCCTTGGGGTGGGACACTACCCTGAAGGAGGAAGAATCAGCAATAGTTAACGGCATAAGTATATAGAAGGCAATGGAAGCCACTGATTAAAGACACATAATGCGTACCCACAAGACGTATGGCCCGTAACTAAAAAAGTGTCGTGATGATCGCTCCATTGGCAATAGATTCCGGACTAGCCCCCCTCCTGAAATTCGGGAGAGGACTGCCAAGGGGGAGATCACCATTAGAAATGTGAGTAACCAACGAAATGACAACGTTCTACGAGTCGGGATGCGGAATTTCACAATCTTGGATTTCAATTGGTAATTTGAAAAGGGAAGTGCAAAAGCACAATCTACATGTAGAAGGGGTCAGTGAAGTGAAATGGGAACAGACAAGTATTTCTTGTCAGATAAGTATAGGATAGTATCAACAGCACCAGAAAATTAACTAACAGGACTAGGATTCGTTACGAATAGGAATGTAAGGTAGAGAGTGTGTTCCTGTGAACAGTTCAGTGATAGGTTGTTCTAATCGGAATACACAGCAAACCTACACCGACAACAATGGCTCAGGTATACATACCATCCCCTGTGCGCTTGAGCGCGCTCAGGATTTTTTGATTCTGTACTGAGCACAATCAATGGATCACTGATGTGACTAACCAATTCGTAATATGGCTTTGAGTGATTTACGGACTTATCCCGAGTTCTTGATTTTGACCAGAATGTATCTCCCGTAAAATGGGGTAAACAGCGAAGCAGATCCTATTATTAATTAGGTGCGACTGCTTCTCCTGGCCACGAATAGTCTAGCTTCAGATTTGTAAGGGCTGAGGATGTAACACACTTTCTGAAATACGCATAATTACACGAAAAACGGAAATAACCCAGTTTACGATGTTGTATTCCTAAAACCAAAGCTCACGGATGAGGGCACCTCTTACCAATGTTAGTAACATTATCTCCTGTTCCATTCGCGTGTGGAGTGGGAGGTAAAAATTCAACCTACCCCTTTCGTAAGAGCCCGGGGGATTTACTCTCTTACAGGCTACGCAAGAGAACTGATGAGAACACCTGAACAGCTGGCCAGTCTACCTCGAACGTCAGTTTTGTAAATGAAGTGAAATGGACTACTTTGGAAGCTTGCTATTCAGTTTTCTAAGAGTCTTAAAGGAAGTATGATCTTAGAGGTTTGCCTGACTGCTCAACCGACACCTCACATAGAGATATGTTAGCTCTGTGCCACTATTTTCGAAGCCGGGAGTGCTCAGATTTACGAAGTCAATTCTTAGATCAACAAATAGACTTTTGTCAACTGTTAGCCAGGAAATTTGCGACCACTGGGAACGGTCTGATATCAATGAGAATTTTTGGAGATCACTACGACAAGAGTTTATCGCCCCTGTCTGAATCATTTTCTTATTGATGACACTGTAGCCAGCAAAATAGATAGGAATTCCACAGTAATAAACGATCGTGAGGAATTAAACTTGATATGTGTCGCATGCACTGTGACAATTTTTACTTCTCTTAGTCAGTCACGCCCTGAGTCTCGACGTTGCTGTGTTGGGGGATTTATTTAGTTGTGTTTCTGTTATCGGTAGGAATTCATTGTGTTTTATGGGGTGTCTAGGTTAGAAATTTGGTAATTAGGGGGAAGTGTTTGTTTTGTACTAGTGTTTTGGTACGCCAAGGTTAATCTCTGGTCGTGCACATACTGTACGAAATGTGAGTACGATTCTTAGGAAAGAAGGAAGCTAGTCCATCTGCAACTGTAAACAGTTAACTTAGTATGAAGGTCAGGTGAGGCAGTTCACAGAGTATTGATGTTAAATTAAGTAATGAGAGTAGTTTGCAAGATCTGTAGCGACGGACAGTGAATTAAATAACGTGTGAATGTAACAGTGAACAACCCTATCTGACTGGTTGCTTGAGGTGATTGTGACAATGTAACAGGAAACGGAGAGCTCTGTAGCCGCTTGACGTTAGAAAGTGACACAGAGTTTTATCGATTGTGTTCCAATTCCTTTTTCACCGTCTCATTTAAATCTTCAGTCCTTCCTGATTGAGATGGTGTTAGCAAATAATAAACAGCAAAATAGGATGTACAAAAGTTTACAAAACAGCAGAAAGAGGCTTAAGATACCATACAATTTCGGAATCACATCACAAAAATGCAATTGAGTGGCATAAAAAGACGAACGAGCTTTTCAGAAAGACAAAAGATAATTTTGCAGCACTCGTGCAAATCAATAAAAAGCAAGATGAAAAGAACGAGACACGATTCAAAGATAAAGAAGAACTATTTGTGGAACATAAGGGATATTTAGAGAAATTAGAGCGTCAGCTAACGGATCATGTGCAAGGGTATGACGAAAAGATGGTAGATTTGGAGCAAAATCTTAAAGATGATGAGGTAGTGAGCATGGTATGGGATGAGGAATATTCTGGAAACGTTAGACTTTTAACAGTTTATTAAAATGAAATTAAATCCATTCAAAATTTTACACCCGACTCGAATGGTATGTTTATGGTATTGAAAAATCTGAAGTTAACAGCTAGAAAAACAAAGTTTAAAATGTGGCAATGGAATTAATCCTATTCAAAACTTGAAGCAAGTACCACACATACAAACATTGGTTGAGTGCGTAATGTCAACAACATAACTTTCAGTTATATACTCAGTCTTTGTCAATATATATACACGTTTCTAAACCCTGTAACCTCCCCGCAGAAATAAAAGAGATTTATATTTAAATGTTAATGGATATCCTGCTAAGTGTAACCTTCCCCGCAGAAATAAAGGAAAAGTCTATGATAACGAAAACGAGCCAAATATTTGGTCCCCACAAAAATTATAGAATAATAATGACCCAAATGTAAACTCGATACAAAAATTGAGAAATGAAATTTAATCATTAAACCCACAATAATAGGGCAGCATCGCTGACCTTAGGCCCTGTGCAATAATTAATCTGATAAATTGATTCTGGGAGGAAAAGCATAGGAAATATTGTTTCAATTGGAATGATTCTTTTCTTAAAAACGATTGCTTTGAAAACAAAATTATTATTTGGGCATTTCTTGAAAAAATTAATTACAATTAACATACATTACATTATCAGATGTGCGCAATGCTGCTTCATTACCTTATTTAACAATATACCTCATCTCGAACCTTGACCAGAGATGTAAAGGGCGAACGCCGCCGATCCATGCCGATGCCCGCTCAGTACTACCGTCCACTCGCTACTACAGTCGGCTGACTACTGCCGACTCATTGCAGGTCGCAACTTCCTACTCGCTCTGCCGACTCCACACACACTACTTCCGACCGAGTCCAACTCGCAACTGAACTCTCGCGCAGTCAGGCGCAGACTAGACACGATAAATAACTCTCTGGTCAGAGATTCTGTCATGCCTCGCCATCGCTGGTAATGAATACATATGAAACGTACGCGTTTCATAACCCTCCACTGGGGGGCAAAAATTTGGCAGCGATGGTGAGTCATTTGGACTTGACTAATTAACTTTACAATCACAGAATATACAGATGTAGAACATGAAGTAAATGTGGTGCACATGCATCGAGTTCAAAACATATTAGACAGTAACAAAATGTGGGTACAGAACATATTAACAAATGACATAAGTGCACATGCACTGAAAAATTCTTCAACGTTTTCACAACAAATAAACATAATGAGTACAAATCTCATTGACAAATGACATAAGTGCACGTGTACTGTAGTTCAGAACATATCAGCAAATCAAAATGCACATACAATGTGTAGAAATCATGTTAGAAAAATGACAAAAGTGCATACGCACTGAAAAACTCTTTAGCATTTTCACAACAAATAAAGGTAATGGCAAAAAAATCATGCGACAAGTGACATAAGTGCAAATGTACTACAGTTCAGAACATATCAGAAAATCACAAAATGAATATACGATAAGTAGAAATCTTGTTAGAAATAAGACAAAATGAATATATCAGCAAATCGAAAAAAATGTATAGGCCATGAATACAAATGATGTTAGCAAAAAAAAAAAATTATTTTCACTATGTTACAAGAATTAGGATAGGAAAGGGAAGGATTGCATCATGTTTGTAGCATTTTAGGTTGCACGCAGCTGCACTCAAAGTCCATATCTTTCCACAGAAGTACAACACCAAGTGAGACAATCTGAAGTTCTTTTCCCAGAAGTGTTTATCAGCTTAGCCAAGACACTGAAACATCGTACTAATATTCCATGTTATCATTTTGGCAGTACATCAGGTACACCAAACAGTGGGACCATAATAACGTCTGCATCGCTCACGGTGGTGGACACCATGTCGTTTCAACACCACGCTCTTACAAGGCACACCAACGTAGAATTAGTGCAAAAACCAAATATAGTGCTCCATGATCAAGAGGATATACAGGACAAATGGATATTGCCGTAATTCAAGGTAGTTAGGTCAGAAGGTGAAGGACATTAAGTCACATACTAGTCTTCATTGGGAATTACATTAGTAGTTTGCGGCATTCATAGCCCAGTTATCGAACATTTCTGTCCCATGTATGTAGTATTACGGAAAAATGTTCATTAATTGTTTTACAGAGAACATTGACACTCATTCTCTAATTACAAATCATAGAAGTCATTCGTTTTACAGAGAACATTTTACAGAGAACATTGCAATTCATTCCTTAATTACAAATCATCAGAAGTCATTACTTAAACAGGAGGTAGTCAATAACATACATCTACATCTATACTCCGCGAGCCACCTTACGGTGTGTGGCGGAGGGTACTTATTGTACCACTATCTGATCCCCCCTTCCCTGTTCCATTCACGAATTGAGCGTGGGAAGAACGACTGCTTGTAAGTCTCCGTATTTGCTCTAATTTCTCGGATCTTTTCGTTGTGATCATTACGCGAGATATATGTGGGCGGTAGTAATATGTTGCCCATCTCTTCCCGGAATGTGCTCTCTCGTAATTTCGATAATAAACCTCTCCGTATTGCGTAACGCCTTTCTTGAAGTGTCCGCCACTGGAGCTTGTTCAGCATCTCCGTAACGCTCTCGCGCTGACTAAATGTCCCCATGACGAATCGCGCTGCTTTTCGCTGGATCATGTCTAACTCTTCTATTAATCCAACCTGGTAAGGGTCCCATACTGATGAGCAATACTCAAGAATCGGACGAACAAGCGTTTTGTAAGCTACTTCTTTCGTCGATGAGTCACATTTTCTTAGAATTCTTCCTATGAATCTCAACCTGGCGCCTGCTTTTCCCACTATTTGTTTTATGTGATCATTCCACTTCAGATCGCTCCGGATAGTAACTCCTAAGTATTTTACGGTCGTTACCGCTTCCAATGATTTACCACCTATGGCATAATCGTACTGGAATGGATTTCTGCCCCTATGTATGCGCATTATATTACATTTATCTACGTTTAGGGAAAGCTGCCAGCTGTCGCACCATGCATTAATCCTCTGCAGGTCCTCCTGGAGTACGTACGAGTCTTCTGATGTTGCTACTTTCTTGTAGACAACCGTGTCATCTGCAAATAGCCTCACGGAGCTACCGATGTTGTCAACTAAGTCATTTATGTATATTGTAAACAATAAAGGTCCTATCACGCTTCCCTGCGGTACTCCCGAAATTACCTCTACATCTGCAGATTTTGAACCGTTAAGAATGACATGTTGTGTTCTTTCTTCTAGGAAATCCTGAATCCAATCACAAACCTGGTCCGATATTCCGTAAGCTCGTATTTTTTTCACTAAACGTAAGTGCGGAACCGTATCAAATGCCTTCCTGAAGTCCAGGAATACGGCATCAATCTGCTCGCCAGTGTCTACGGCACTGTGAATTTCTTGGGCAAATAGGGCGAGCTGAGTTTCACATGATCTCTGTTTGCGGAATCCATGTTGGTTATGATGAAGGAGATTTGTATTATCTAAGAACGTCATAATACGAGAACACAAAACATGTTCCATTATTCTACAACAGATTGACGTAAGCGAAATAGGCCTATAATTATTCGCATCTGATTTATGACCCTTCTTGAAAATGGGAACGACCTGCGCTTTCTTCCAGTCGCTAGGTACTTTACGTTCTTCCAGCGATCTACGATAAATTGCGGATAGAAAGGGGGCAAGTTCTTTAGCATAATCACTGTAGAATCTTAAGGGTATCTCGTCTGGTCCAGATGCTTTTCCGCTACTAAGTGATAGCAGTTGTTTTTCAATTCCGATATCGTTTATTTCAATATTTTCCATTTTGGCGTCCGTGCGACGGCTGAAGTCAGGGACCGTGTTACGATTTTCCGCAGTGAAACAGTTTCGGAACACTGAATTCAGTATTTCTGCCTTTCTTCGGTCGTCCTCTGTTTCGGTTCCATCGTGGTCAACGAGTGACTGAATAGGGGATTTAGATCCGCTTACCGATTTTACATATGACCAAAACTTTTTAGGGTTCTTGTTTAGATTGTTTGCCAATGTTTTATGTTCGAATTCGTTGAATGCTTCTCTCATTGCTCTCTTTACGCTCTTTTTCGCTTCGTTCAGCTTTTCCTTATCAGCTATGATTCGACTACTCTTAAACCTATGATGAAGCTTTCTTTGTTTCCGTAGTACCTTTCGTACATGATTGTTATACCACGGTGGATCTTTCCCCTCGCTTTGGACCTTAGTCGGTACGAACTTATCTAAGGCGTACTGGACGATGTTTCTGAATTTTTTCCATTTTTGTTCCACATCCTCTTCCTCAGAAATGAACGTTTGATGGTGGTCACTCAGATATTCTGCGATTTGTGCCCTATCACTCTTGTTAAGCAAATATATTTTCCTTCCTTTCTTGGCATTTCTTATTACACTTGTAGTCATTGATGCAACCACTGACTTATGATCACTGATACCCTCTTCTACATTCACGGAGTCGAAAAGTTCCGGTCTATTTGTTGCTATGAGGTCTAGTATTACAGAATAATGTTGATAATTAATCATTGGTCATCCCAATACAGTAATCAGTAGCATTCATTTCCCAGTTACAAAGCATTATTAATTAATCATTGGTCATCTCAATACAGTAATTAGTAGCATTCATTTCCCAGTTACAAAGCATTATTAATTAATCATTGGTCATCCCAATACAGTAATCAGTAGCATTCATTTCCCAGTTACAAAGCATTATTATTTAATCATTGGTCATCTCAATAGAGTAACGAAATTATGCACATTGTATTTATGCATTCATTATTCAAGTGACATACTATTCAGAGCTAATCAGAATTACTCTGAACTCTCTTAAACTGGTATCATTATTTGGGACTGGTAATACATTGTTTTGTTAGCAATGCATTGCTTTGGGTATTTATAGGGGATAGCAAGAAGAGAAAAAGAAAAAATTTGCTTCTGGGTTGTTCCTGTAAATTAAAATGTGTAACGTCATTCGTCATGAGTCAGCTGTAGCAAGGTTATGAAACAAGTAGAGTATATGTAATCACATTCATAAATGACATAGATTTAATGAACAACTGCTTATAGCACATAAATTTCATAAATAATTTCTCCTGCAAAAACATCTAAAAAATGGATTATTAAGCTGGAAGAAGAAACGCATTTTATGCTGAAAAGTAGTGAACTTCGAATTAACAGGTAGTGAAATGTGTATAAAGATGTGTTCCATAGCTGTCCTTTCCAAAACCTTCAGTCATTATACTATGCAATATAACACCTGCTGTCAAAGCGAACTGCAACAAATACTTAAATAACTACATAGGATGAATACATAACTTCCACATTATCCTCATCTGTAAAGAAAAACTTAATTATTCATCACTTCATTATCTATATTATCATAACTCCATTATTATCATCACCTGTAAAGAAAAACTTCATTATCCATAGTAGCATTATTCTTCATCAGTATTCATCAGCATTCATTATCATCTGCAAAAAAAAATCACTTCATTACTCATTATACATTTATCCCTGATTTCTATCGTATTTCAGCACTAAAACTAAGATGTGTAGTTCTGTCTGACAGCCTGCATCAATCGCCTCGTATTCTGAAAGAAACAATTAGTGAAGACTGCTATTCTACGATGTGTCTAGTATATTCTTGTTAATGCTTGTTAATTCTGATCCATTTACTCTTCATCACGATGTATTGCACTCTCTTTCGTTCATTCCGAAGGTGAAATTCCCATTTTGTTTAATTTATTTCTTTCACGCATCATTTCTTTCTGAAATTGATGAACAGAGATTAATGTCTTGCATTTAAATCATATACTCATTAAATAGTGAGTGGTTTATGGTAACATAATTAAGCATACAGCATAACATGACAGAAAACGTAATATGTGAAAAACTTATATAGTGTTCAGAGGCAAAAATGTACTCAGTGTATCACAATGTATCAGTAAAGTAGTCACGATGTTGAGATATCATAAGGCAAAATGTCAAAGTCAACTGGTGTTTGCTATATCTTAACTATTTCATAGTGCATACAAACAAAACATGAAACAATCGTATATACCTAAGAAAGACAAAAAATGTGACGTTCGTTGCGTTCAGCTTGCATGTTGTGTAGTTAATAGAGGCGAGAATTAAAGACTTTAATGGAGAGAAAATTCAATAAAATTAATATGTCACTAGATAACATTGCATAATTATTCTAAAGATACGTAAGTTTCTCTGGAAAAAATGTGCACAGTCTGATATGTAACGACAAGAAGAGCGACCTGCTAACCTTACCTTGCCGGGCACCTGCCAAGAAAAAATACGATAATCATTAACAAGTAGTTACATAAATATAATTGCATAAGTGGTCATAAAATGTGTAAATTCATCTGGAAAAATATGCACGGTCTGATGTGTAACGACAAGAAGAGTGACCTGCTAACCTTACCTTGCCGGGCACTTGCCAAGAAAAAATACGATAATCATTGGTAATTAGTTATGTGAATATAATTGCATAAGTGATCATAAAATTAGCAAAATAGCATTATAGCACGTTAAATCATAAAGTGTCTTCATTCAATAAAAGGTTTGATGTTTGACCAATGGTGGTTGCCTTTGGATTTTCTGGTTCTCAATGTTTCGACGTGTACAACATTGGGGTGAGGAATGCTGCGAATCCGATATGGACCTGCGTATAGAAATTCAAATTTACTGCACCTACCTTTTCCTTTGTTGGATAAATAGTGTGTATGTACTAACATTTTCTGTGTAATGTGAAAGTCACGGCGTGTACAAACCTGTTTTTGCTGTCTTCTCCGGCGCTCTGCGGCACGTTTGATGTTGTTCAGCGCAACGTCAATCACTTCATGGTGTCATAGTCGACGAGATGTAGGAAAAGTTACTAATTCTTTAATTTTGTTAGGTGGTTCAGCATTTTTCAGTAAAACAGACGGAGATAGCATAGTGGATTCATTTGGTATGGAATTAATTACATCCTGGAATGAGTTTATGTGTGTGTCCCAATCAATATGTCTTTTATGGCAGTATATTCTACACAGTTTACCAATTTCTTTCATTAATCGTTCACAAGGGTTCGAAGAAGCATGGTACTTGGATATATAGATCGGAGAAATGTTTCTAGCTCGTAACATCCGTGTCCATATAGCAGAACGAAATTGTGATCCATTATCGGAGATTACTTTCAAAACATGCCCTACATGAAATAGAAAATGTTTTACAAATGCTGTCGAAACAGTTTTAGCAGTAGCTTTGCGTAACAGAGTGAAGGCAACAAATTTTGAAGTGAGTTAAACAGCGACAAAAATGTAGCAAAAACCACTATTAGTTCTGGGAATCGGACCACAAATGTCTACAGCGAACATATGTCCTAATTTAACAGGCACAATGGGATATAATGGAGGAATATGTGAAGTTGTGTCTGACTTAGCTTTCTGGCAGATTTTACATGACGCTAAAACTCGTCGTATACGTTTCTCCATGTTGGCAAAATAACAGTTCTGTCTCAGTATAAGAAAACATTTTCTAGCTCCGTAATGTGCGTAACTTAAATGAGTACACGAGATTAATTTGTTAACAAGCTCATCAGGAATGCATAATAACCAATTGTTGCTGTCAGGATCAGAGCGGCGAAATAGAATGTCATTGCGTACGTGTAATGGTTTCTAATCGTAACATTATTCCTATCTTGCCAGAGGTGTTTAATCTCTTTCCATACGTTGTCTTTACTCTGCTCTTGTGCTATGTCCCGTAATGATGACGAAATAAAATTTTTCGAATGCAACTTGTTGAATGTACATCACGCTGAAATTTGCTTTACAGAAGTTGGTTGCGATGTCTTGCTGATTGTTGCTGAGAGAACGAGATAGTGCGTCTGCTACAACATTTTGTGTGCCGGGAATGTGAACAATTGTGAAATTAAATTCCTGTAAATAAAGCTTCCATCTGCTTAATCTGTCGTGAGTGAATTTAGCTGAAAGTAAGAATTGCATCGCTCTGTGGTCTGTGTAGACGGTGGTATGTCCTCCATAAAGAAAGTGCCTAAATCTCATAAAAGCCCAAACAACACATAACGTTTCCAGTTCTGTAACAGAATAATTTCGTTCGCCAGGTGACAGAATGCGGCTTGCAAATGCGATGTTTTCAATTATTGTTGAGCCATCTTCTTCAATTTCCTGAAAAATATGTGCGCCTAAAGCGGTGTTGGAACGGTCGGTGGCAATGGAAAAATTTCTGGTAAGATGTGGGTGCGATAGAAGTGGTGCATTCAACAAAGCGTGTTTCAGGTTCATAAATTCAGAATGTGCTAGCTTATCCCAGGACCAAATAGTGTTTTTACCTGCCAATTGGCATAATCTAGGTGTGTCTAAAGCAGAGTGATGAATAAATTTACGAAAAAAGTTAATTAAACCCAAAAAACTGCGTAGTTGCTTCTTCGTTGTAGGACCAGTAATGTCACGTAAAGCTTGAAGTTTTTCCGGATCAGGTGCAATGCCTTCTGCTGAAATGACATGTCCAAGAAATTTTATAGAAGTTTTGCCAAAGTGCGATTTACGGAGATTAGCTGTGAGTCCTTGTACATGAAAAGATTGCAACAGTCGTTCAAGAATCATAATGTGTTCAGACCAGTTAGCTTCTGCAATAAGAATGTTGTCTACGTACGTCGTGATTCTGTCTTTAAGTTCTGTCCGAAGTATTGTGTTCAAACCGCGAATAAAAGCTGCTGAAGAAATAGTTAAACCGTATGGTAATTTGCAAAATTGATAACAGTCGCCAAAACAGAGAAACGCTGTGTACTTTCTGCAGTTCGGATGGAGCTGAATTTGCCAAAATCCCGATTTTAGATCTAATGTAGAATAAATAGCAGTACCGCGAAATTTCTGTAGAAGTTCCTCTAATGTCTGTGGTCGATCTGTTTCATTAATAATTATGTCATTGATGTGACGCGAATCTAGTACGAGGCGAAGTGAGCCATCTTTTTTCTTAACAATATGTAGCGGGTTTATGTACGGACTAACTGCTGGTTCAATAATTCCTTGGTCAAGCACAGCTTGCAATTCTTTCTTGACCTGTTCTCTATGGATATACGGAATGGGATAATGCTTTGCTTTAAATGTGTCGTGTTGTTTGACTTGAAATTCATACATATAACCGGACATAGTACCAGAAAAGTTGTCGAAAACTGGAGCTTGCTGTAAAAGAATTTTGTGTAGTTGCGTGCGTTCGTCGTCTATATTTGCACTGCTTTGTTTAACTTTATCAGAAATCATCTGTATTACATCGTAGTCAGCTTCGTCTGGAGTATTATAGTTATGTACGTACGTATCTGTGAACAATGTGGAATTACAATCTATGTTACATGATGCGGAAATGACCTCTGTGCGATTAATTGTTTGTTCTTCCGCAGATAGTGAGTGCTGAAATTCTATAGCAAATTGTATATTTTCATCCTTCAACATTAAATAGGAATTCTGAAAATCGATAACTGCGTCGTGTTGTACCAGAAAATTCGTACCTAAAATAACGTCTGTTGTCAATAAAGGAACAATCCAAAAATTTGAGTGAAATGTGTTACGAAATTGTTACTAAAATGTGGTTCTTCCTGCTGATAATTTTGACGACCTTGATAATTAAAATTTTGTGTGTTACTTAAGTTCTGGTGGTTGTCGTTCCTAAAGCGTCTGTTACCTTTGCTATTGAAATTACGTGGCTGATCGCAATTGCTGTACGTTTGTTGACCTTGGTTATTATAAGAAAAATTTCTGTTTATAAAGGAATAATCCGATTGCTGCACTTTGAAAAGCTGTAACAGATCCCTGAATGCCGAGATATTATCTTTTTGCTGAGTCGTTAAAAGTGACACTCTTAATGATCGTGGCAATTTAGAAATACATAACTGAATGAGTGCAGATTCACTATATGGTTCACTTAAGTACTGGTTTTGTTGGACCATATGCTCAAAAAATTGCGTGACATTGGGCAAATTTGTGTTCTCAAAATTTGGTAAACTAATTAGTTGATCTTTAATTCCACACTGTGTCGTCTTCGACCAATACACTGACAGAAAAGAATTCTGAAACTCTTCTACCGAATAGCATTGCCTCGCGATCGGTCTCATACGAGTTGCCAGATAGCCTCCCAAAAAACTGCAAATAAATTCAAGTTTATGCGTAACGGTCCAAGTCGGTGGAAAAGCAAAGCTAAATTGTTGTATCCAATCCAGTGGGTGAATCTGTGTTCTGTCATTTTTAAACACTTTAAATTTTCCCACTGGCAGAGAATGTTTGTAATCAAAATTATCCTCTCTGTATGATGGAACAGGTTCAGGATTGTAAGAGAATCTATTTCTCTGTGTCTGTTCGGAATCTAAGTCGTGTATTCTCTGTAGATTACCGAAATTATACGCGCTGCGTGAGTCTGACAAATGTTCGCAAAGTGGCATCTGCTGTGACGTGTTAAACCCTGAAACATTTTTTATCTCTGTTACCTCTTGCTGTAAACATGACAATTTTCTGCGTAAGGTGTTATCAGATGAATCGATCTCATTGACTGTCTGTTGTAGATTTTGAAATTCAGGTGTTTGATAAAATGAAACCGGTGAGGTATCGTCTGATTTGCTGTCATTATTACTTTCAGTAACGTCAATACGACTGGCCAATTGATCATATTTTTCAGTCAGTATTTTTACCTGATCATCGGTTTTAGTGTCACAAGCATTAATTTGTTTTTGAATTTTACGTGTGGTTTCGTTCAATTTTTTAACGTCTGCTTTAATGACATTGGAATCCTATGTTAGTTCTAATTGTTCGAGTCTGTCTGTCACTGTCTGAAAGTCTGCCGTGTGTTTGTCTGTTTTCGATTTAAGATCAGAAATTTCATTACGTAATTCTGTGTTCGACTGTTTGATGGTATTAATTTCATCGGACACTGAAACAATATTGTTGTCTACATACGTTTTTGCTTTCGCAAACAATTTACGTTTGTCTTCCTGTCTCTGTGCAGTGATTGTTTACATAACTTGTCGTTTTACTTTATTCTGTTCCTGTATAAATTCACGGAAACGCGTATCACTGTTTTGTAGGTGAAGATTAAAACGTTCGTCAATTTGAGTGTTTTGTTGGTCGAATTTCGCGTCTATCTTTGCATCCATTGTGCGCGAAAGTTCTGCTGTCATTAACTTAAACTCGTCGCGTAATTGTGTAGCCTTTTCAGAGCATTGTTTACTGACTGTACTAATTTCGTCTCTGAGTGATTCTGTTGCAGCTGTTTGCATATACCTTAATTCTTGAGCAACAGTTCTAATTTCTTCGCTACTTTTTCTTGAACAAGCCTCAATTTCGTCGCGTAACTGTTTCTTAGTATCACGACACTGCGCAGCAACGTCTCTAATTTGTTCACTAAGCTGTCTGGAATTGTTGTCCAATTTTTCATTTAACTGTCTGGAATTGTTGTCTAATTTTTCTTTAAAGTATTGTTTGAGTTTTTCGTTATCTTGTTTGTTATCTTCACTCTGTTGTCTGACCTGTTCACTAAGTTGTTTGAGATCTTCACTCTGTTGTTTGGAATCTTCCCTATTTTGTAGCAATATTGCCATAATTTGATCCAATGTAACATTACCTACTCTATTATCTGTGCTGTTTGATTGCGTACCTGCAATTGTCACGTTTTGTGTGATCATTTAGTCATTCTGTAATTTACAAAAAGGTTTGTCAGTCGAATGTACACTGTCAGTCACTATTTCGGAATTAAATGAATCCGTCGTACTTTCCGTACACTGTCCATTTTCATTAGAAAAATTTGTCTGTACGTTACTTGAATTTTCCACACCGCGTGTGTTAAGCTGGCCAGCGCTCATTATAATAGAGCTCCCCGCGTCATCAATTGTCGTCAAATTAACAGAGGAGACAATTGAGTTCGCTTGTTCATCATTAATAATCATTATTAGTGGTTGGAACGCACTGATTGTCAGTGAACGCAGGATTGTCATCATTACACTGCGTGTCACAAGTACTATCGGTAAAGTTGTTTAAGTCGGTAATTTCATTCATTACACCTCGCGATGTACTATTAATAGTTTTTCGCGGCATTTTTACACAAATCACACTTATTCACAAATGAAACAAAGACAATGCAAAATTCAACAAATACTAGTACAACAAAGAGCAACGAATTGCCGATGGCCTGTGAAAGAAATTGACAAAATTAGTAAAAGCGTTGCGCCAAATCCTAATTATGTGTAACCTCCCCGCAGAAATAAAAGAAAAGTCTATGGTAATGAAAACGAGCCAAATATTTGGTCCTCACAAAAATTATAGAATAATAATGACCCAAATGTAAACTCAACACAAAAATTGATAAATGAAATTTAATCATTAAACCCACAATAATAGGGCAGCATCGCTGACCTTAGGCCTTGTGCAATAATTAATCTGATAAATTGATTCTTGGAGGAAAAGGATAGGAAATATTGTTTCAATTGGAATGATTCTTTTCTTAAAAACGATTGCTTTGAAAACAAAATTATTATTGGGGCATTTCTTGAACAAATTAATTACAATTAACATACATTACATTATCAGATGTGCGCAATGCTGCTTCATTACCTTATTTAACAATATACCTCGTCTCGAACCTTGACCAGAGATGTAAAGGGCGCACGCCGCCGATCCATGCCGACGCCCGCTCAGTACTACCGTCCACTCACTACTACAGTCGGCTGACTACTACCGACTCAGTGCAGCTCGCAACTTCCTACTCGCTCTGCCGACTCCACACACACTACTTCCGACCGAGTCCAACTCGCAACTGAACTCTCGCGCAGTCAGGCGCAGACTAGACACGATAAATAACTCTCTGGTCAGAGATTCTGTCATGCCTCGCCATCGCTGGTAATGAATACATATGAAACGTACGCGTTTCAACCTAAATAATTCTGACATGAAGGAAACTTGTTTTCCTTAAAGCAACATAAATATAAAAGTAACTTTACAACTTTGACACTGCAGTTACTAGCTATATGTAGCATTTCCCATAAATTATGTGACAGATTAAACATCATAGTAAAAAGCATCTGGTAAGCAACTAGTAAATTCTTAATGGCATTTGGCATTATTCAGAACAGGGCAGGACTTGTTGTTCTCAGCCAGTCAGCGACGAACTTATACTAAACACGAATACATTAAAAAAAAAGTATACAACGTGGTACTCTATTCTAGTACATGGCCTCCTACCACATGCATTGACAAGTAACACGGATCAGAACAGCCACTAAGACATTCAACGTTATGAAAACACCAAAAATTTCGTTAGAACAAGACAATTCGAGTAGTACTTCAACACAGCGAAGAGTAGATCATATTGAATGGCCTTTACCGAGTCGACAGGGCAGTTCAGTCGCTACGCCTGGAATTTTTAATGGTTTCGCGGTTCCTTACTCTAAGATAAGCACAATTTACTCACACAGTCCGAAGATAGGCAAAGAATCGATAGCCTCCGAGTGCGCCCAGCGAGTGATACGGTCGAGAGGTGCAGTTCAGCAGTTGAAGAGCGGAGAGTCAGTCCTACTCTCGTAGTGGGAGGAGGTACATCGTACCGGCAGTGAGTGTGTCCCCATAGCCATTGTTGACCACAAGCAAACCGAAACACACTGAACGGCCAAAGAAACTAGTGTAGGTATGCTATTCAAGTACAGAGTATGTAAACAGGCAGAATACGGCGCTGCGCTCGGTAACGCCTATATAAGACAGCAAGTGTCTTACGCAGTTTTTAGATCGGTTACTGCTGCTACAATGGCAGGTTATCAAGATGTAAATGAGTTTGAACGTGGTGTTATAGTCGGCGCACGAGCAATGGGATACAACATCACCGAGTTATGACGATTTTTCCGAACGACCATTACAAGAAAGTACTGCGAATACCAGGAATATGGTAAAATATTAAATCTTCGACATTGCTGCAGCCGGGAAAAGACCCAGCAGGAACGGAACCCACGATGACTGACTTGAATCGTTCAACGTGAGAGAAGTGAAACCCTTCCGTGAGCTGCTGCGCATTTCAATGCTGGGCCATCAACAAGTGTCAGCCTGTGAAACAAGCAACTAAACATCATCGATATGGGCTTTCGGAGCCAAAGGCCCACTCGCTTATCCTTGATTGTGCATTCCGACGGACTTGGACAGTTTCAGCAGGACAATGCGACACCCCACGATTCCAGAATTTCTACGGAGTGGTTCTAGGAACACTCTTCTGAGTTTAAACACTTCTGCTGGCCACCAAACTCCCCAAACATGAACATTATTGAGCATGTCTGGGATGCCTTGCAACGTGCTGTTCAGGAGAGATCTGTACCCCCTCGATGCTCTTACGGATTTATGGACAGCCCTGCAGGATTAATGGAGTCAGTTCCCTCCAGCACTACTTGAGACGTTAGTCGAGTCCATGCCACGTCGTGTTGCGGCACTTCCGAGTGCTCGCGTGGGCACTACATGATATGAGGCAGGTGTACCAGTTTCTTTAGCACTTAAGTGTATAAATAATTGCTACAAATGTTTTGGGCAGTAGATGATTATAAATACGAATTGTCAATATCACGTATTTGCGTCTATTGCACCGTCCATTGAATCGAGGTAAGGATGACGTATGCCGATTACTACATCGTCATGTAACAATATATCATTGTACACTCCTGGAAATGGAAAAAAGAACACATTGACACCGGTGTGTCAGACCCACCATACTTGCTCCGGACACTGCGAGAGGGCTGTACAAGCAATGATCACACGCACCGCACAGCTGACACACCAGGAACCGCGGTGTTGGCCGTCGAATGGCGCTAGCTGCGCAGCATTTGTGCACCGCCGCCGTCAGTGTCAGCCAGTTTGCCGTGGCATACGGAGCTCCATCGCAGTCTTTAACACTGGTAGCATGCCGCGACAGCGTGGACGTGACCGTATGTGCAGTGGACGGACTTTGAGCGAGGGCATATAGTGGGCATGCGGGAGGCCGGGTGGACGTACCGCCGAATTGCTCAACACGTGGGGCGTGAGGTCTCCACAGTACATCGATGTTGTCGCCAGTGGTCGGCGGAAGGTGCACGTGCCCGTCGACCTGGGACCGGACCGCAGCGACGCACGGATGCACGCCAAGACCGTAGGATCCAACGCAGTGCCGTAGGGGATCGCACCGCCACTTCCCAGCAAATTAGGGACACTGTTGCTCCTGGGGTATCGGTGAGGACCATTCGCAACCGTCTCCATGAAGCTGGGCTACGGTCCCGCACACCGTTAGGCCGTCTTCCGCTCACGCCCCAACATCGTGCAGCCCGCCTCCAGTGGTGTCGCGACAGGCGTGAATGGAGGGACGAATGGAGACGTGTCGTCTTCAGCGATGAGAGTCGCTTCTGCCTTGGTGCCAATGATGGTCGTATGCGTGTTTGGCGCCGTGCAGGTGAGCGCCACAATCAGGACTGCATACGACCGAGGCACACAGGGCCAACACCCGGCATCATGGTGTGGGGAGCGATCTCCTACACTGGCCGCACACCACTGGTGATCGTCGAGGGGACACTGAATAGTGCACGGTACATCCAAACCGTCATCGAACCCATCGTTCTACCATTCCTAGACCGGCAAGGGAACTTGCTGTTCCAACAGGACAATGCACGTCCGCATGTATCCCGTGCCACCCAACGTGCTCTGGAAGGTGTAAGTCAACTACCCTGGCCAGCAAGATCTCCGGATCTGTCCCCCATTGAGCATGTTTGGGACTGGATGAAGCGTCGTCTCACGCGGTCTGCACGTCCAGCACGAACGCTGGTCCAACTGAGGCACCAGGTGGATATGGCATGGCAAGCCGTTCCACAGGACTACATCCAGCATCTCTACGATCGTCTCCCTGGGAGAATAGCAGCCTGCATTGCTGCGAAAGGTGGATATACACTGTACTAGTGCCGACATTGTGCATGCTCTGTTGCCTGCGTCTATGTGCCTGTGGTTCTGTCAGTGTGATCATGTGATGTATCTGACCCCAGGAATGTGTCAATAAAGTTTCCCCTTCCTGGGACAATGAATTCACGGTGTTCTTATTTCAATTTCCAGGAGTGTATTTGACCTATGTCAAGGTCATCCATGAACAGATGTGTACTGCAGTATTAGTGACTGTCTCGTATTGCGTTTGACGAGAATATATGACTTTCCTTTGTGGAAACATTTTGGCACCATGATTAATGTAAAACCTCTATTTCTTGAAAACAGCATTTTAGAGCAACCAAAATCCGACTGAAACAATTCCTATAGCGGTCAAATTGACTAGCGCTCATTCATTTATGTCATGGTCTGCTAAATTAAACCTTAGGCTGCCACATTATTTGACAGCTAACAATACCATTACCTCAATGGGGAGTGTTTCAACTCGCATCTGAAAGCAACAGTAACTTTCCATCTTGACGACACGTGAAATGAAGCTGCTCATCTGTGAACAGTAGTTATTCAGTATGTAGCTTCATCTTGGCTATGAGTCCATATAACGTAATTTTGAAAGTAAGAAACCGCGAGAACTAATTTTATCATATGGACTGTATAGTGCAACAACGTCTCATATGTCGTGATTAAAGACTGTTTTCATCATACGAAACAATAGGAGCAGTGTTAATGAGCAGTGTTGTAAAGTATGTTCGCGAAAATCCGTGTGAAAAACGCGAAAATCCGTGTGAAAAACTGTGTAATTCAAGTGCTAAAGATAGACAGGTGTGAACATTATTAGGACGAAACAAGTCAAATTTTCGTCACAGACATATCAGAGAAGCATTCTCTTGCAGTTTTGTCCCTGACATTGCTTTCTGAACTGTTAAAATCGGTTAATATTTCATGGACCCATAAACCGTGATACGCATGTTATTTCCGTCAGTGGCAAGAAAATTGATTAGTGACATCACACAGGTATGCGTAGAAAATGAACCAAATAATAGGAAGTAACAGAGTAATTCTGCATACCTCTGAACCTGCACAACAAAATGTTTACATCAAAGACGAACTACACCATGTCGTGCTATACTAACGTCTTTCAGCGGCGAACCAAACACTCACCTCGACGTCTAGTGGCGAATCAAACTGATCAAGCAGCAGATTCGCCTGGCAACGGACCTGCAAACTACCAGTGCCCACAGCTCCACCGTGTGGCTGACCCTTGAACTACGACACCATGCTGAACTACAGCATGATTCGAGCACCAAGCAGCGTGACCGACAGTGCTCTGGAGACAGATAGGTCATGTGGCATGACTGGCAAAATGTCAACCAAGGCACGTCCAAGCCAGACATCAAACTCCGTTACCTGTGCTTATGTCAGTCGGTGAGTGAAGAAGATCTGCTGGTGCTATAGTAACCAAAATTAAGAACTCTTCAGTGAATAGCCCCAGAAGGGTCGGGCGAAAAATAGTTCAAGAACCATCGGGCTGGGTCTTTAGGACCCAGTAAATAAAACACTTGTAACAAATGACGAACAATATATTTACTTCAAATGACGAATTTTTATATTTTTCAGGAATTACTTTCTGAATTATACAATAATTATATACAAAAAGTGAATAATATACTACTTTGTAGTACTAAATGTAACTAAAGAGGAAATACAAGTAAATTTGAGTGAAATACGAGTGTAAATGAGAATAAGTTGTAGAACTAAAAAACAAAAACTGTTGAATTTTCGCTATATAAATGGAAGTTGTGAATATAATGGACATTTGTGAGATATAGTCCTCTAAAATCATCATTTTTCAAAACAGCCGATGCAAACCATTTCAGCATGCGTTCATGCATAACCACACTTTGCAAACTTTACAAAAGTATTGAGTTTTGTTGTCCGAGGTTAAAGGCAATCCTGTGAATTTCGCACGAGAGGTTTAGCTAGATTGCACGCATTGTCAAATATGGTGATATGATAGACTATCCTAGGGTTCTGAACTATTCTCATCTAACTCAAACGTTTTTATTTACTTTGAATACAATGTAACCATTGAGAGTTTCAATATTCAACAACTGAAAAAAGAAGCAGTGAGGAACAGTATGTTCGCCACACATAGCATCTACGACATCTACGCCGCCCTTTGTTTTGTTGTAGCACATTACTATACATGGTTTTTGTGGTGTGCGTACTGTAAGACCTTCCGTACATGCACCATCAGATTATTTGACTTGTCGCTCTAACAAAGTAGGCGAGTGTCAGCAATATGTCACGTGGTCTTATCGTGGCGTGTTTATCTTCTGCCATTAGGTCAGACGATAGAAATGCCACTTGCACGCTTAGAGTAGCAGATTGACGGTGACCAACTTTAAACAGAACTTGATTAATTCTCACACACATTCATTAAAATAATAAAAATCATAGACATTGCATAACTTCATTCTGGATGCTGCTTACGATTGACAATATGAAGGTCCTTTGGTCTTGTTACGTTAATCTTATTCTCACGTATCTCTGATACTTGACAAAAGTGCCTATACATTTATCTTCATGGCTGTGTATAGGAATATGGTAATCTTATTAGGCGCAGACTGAAACTTGACTATAGACTGGTACAGACTAATGCAGACTGACTAATCGGAGGTCTGTACACTCGTTATAATACCTCACTGTGCGAGTGTGATCTGCGAGGAGAAAAGGTTCAACATTAGCAGCAATCTCATTTGCTGCGAGACATGTTAATACGCGGATCGGCGGAAGCAGAATTTGGTCCGTCTCTAAGACAGCGTCATCTCGTAGTGCGGAGATGGACGAGCGCAGCGCCTGCGCTGTTGTGCTTAGCGGGGCGCGCTCTAGTGGGAAAGTTGTGTACGTGCTGACTACGTGGAACTATGTACACAAAAGCCTTTTTTTCCTTTCACCATTGTAACTGTCAATCTCATCATCATGATACTTTGACGAAATGAGCAGTACTGTTTTTTTCGGATGGAAGTAATACTTAAGGATTCTTTTTTAGATTTTATGGGTAAGAGCTCAACTCTAATTTCTGGCTTATTTTCCTTTAACGTAGAAACAACAGTAATATTCTTTCGCTGTAGTACTTTCCAGACTATTAGGTAAGAATTAAAACAAATATCTACCGTTAGATTTCTTCCAGAACATTTTACTGGGTCTACAAGGTGCAAAACAACATCATCTGCCTTATTGATTTAGTACGGTCCTTGTGGTTGTGCACCTGCATAGTCTTCCAAATGTTTTACATAGTGCGTTTTAGAACAAGCCAGGATGAAAACCTTGACCCCATACTTGGCAGCTTCATTGGGGATGTACATTTTGAATCTGCACCTACCTCTGTATGGAATGAGCATTTCGCCCAAAGTAACGTTTTCTGAGGTAGCAAAATACACATTACAGTTGAAGGAAAATATATCAAAAATTTATTTTATGGCAGCAAGAATATCTTGGGTTTTTCTTTCTTCCTTCGTATGGATGTTGTCAAACCTGATACAACGAGACAAAAATCTGAATCTTTTCAATGACATACTTGTCCGAAAGATTTATGTTCCGGTGCCATCTGTAGTCTAGAAGTCTTAGAGATTCATTTTGCCGCCATTCAATGATACATCTAAGTAAAGTAGGCCAGAATATGCCTTCATTTCATCAAAAACTTGCAGGCCTCGCCATATTTAGGTCACTGTTTCGATCTTAATGCTTCCATGGAAATGCATGGTAGCTATGTAGCTATGTTGTCACGTCTTGTTCGAACACTTTGTGGGAAACAACAAGTTTCTCTTTATTTAGTTGCTTCGTTCCTTCCTTCGTAAAATCGCGTAAGAGACGTACCAAAGTCAGTTATGGGAGATGTACTAGAATCAACAACAGTAGGTGCATCTGTGCTGGCAAAAGCCTCAACATCTATCTCTTCACCACCACTTATTTCACTTTTACCGTATTGATCACTGTTTATTTGGAAGCCTGGGTCGCGTCAAAACCGCCTACTTCATTCTCATCATCAAATAAGATTCTATAAATTTCACTCTACGAAAGATTTTCATTTGCCATTTTAAATTGTAAACTATTGACAGTGACAATAGACAATGATAATTCGGTTTAAGGGCATCACAAGTAGTTCGTAAAGTAAGTCAGTGATAGACCTACACAACAATTAAAAAGGGATCGCACTGGCGGAAATTAGCAATGTAAACGGTCAAGCTGGGTCTGACAGACCAGCGCGCTTTCTGGAAGGCTACCAAACAATGACTAAACAAAAAATAGGTCATTCACGATTTTGACGCTTTCTCTTGGATGTTACAGGAAGCTAGAAGAGCGCTCGAGTCAAATTAGCAACTATAAGAACGTAAATTCAGTGAATCAAAAACTAGTGCGTCTCACAGAACCAACACGACCGTTCCAGGGCTAAGGCAGATATTTATACACAGTGTCTTCAGTATTTTTTGAAATGTGACTCTTAAGTGTTAGATGCTTAGTATACATATTTATACAACTGAGCAGTGACTGCAGCAAGAACATCGATTTTACAGGCAGTGTTCATTGAGAATTAGATGATGATGATGTTTGGTTCATGGGGCACTCAACTGCGCGGTTATCAGCGCCCATATAAATTCCCAACCTTTGCTCAGTCCAGTCTCGCCACTTTCATGAATGATAATGAAATGATGAGGACATCAAAAACACCCAGTCATATCGAGGCAGATGAAAATCCCTTACCCCCACCGGAAATCGAACCCGGGACCCTTTGCTCGGGAGGCTAGAACACGTCCGCGAGACCACGAGCTGCGGTCGGGGAATTAGAGGTTAATATGTTTATTTATTTATGATATATTTCTCACCAAAGTATTTTGTGCAGATGTGTGAATGTTGGTGTTAGTGTTAGATTTTTGTGGGCTTGTGCTTTCTACTGTGTTCAGTGATGATAGCTATTCTGTTGATTTGTATTCAACTAATTAGTACAGTAAGTGCTTACTTAACTGAAACTTAATTAGGAGATGTATTCGGATTACCGGTATTCTCTAATAACACCAGCCAGTGGATTATAAATGGTCTGGATGTCTTCTGGTTCAAAGAAAGAGGTTGAGGACGTAATAGCTGTGAAAATGGAGGTAACACAGTGGTTGTGGAATGTCAGTTGAGAGCCCTTTAGGTCATTCAACCAGATAAACTGAGACCTCAGTGAAAACACCGAAAGAGAAACCAGATATCTATGGGAACCATTTTGAATCGATGTTGGAAACGATCGCAGGGGAACAAAGAAAACTTGGAGAACCTATTACAAGAAAGAAAAAAATCATCTAAAGAAAGCTTGGAGAAATTATCTAACGAATATCAAGAAATCAAGAGGAAAATACCCCAAGAAAGTATGGAGAAAATATCCAGACAAAAAGGAAAACTTGAAGACAGAAATACACCAGTTTGAAGAAGGAATAAACAAATTTCGTGAAGAGAGAATTGTCAGACTGCAGAAACGTTCCGATAAATTCAGAGATGATATAAATAGCCTGAGAATGGAAACAACAGGAAAATCTGAGAAAGGTGTTAGGGAAGCTGAAATAGAACTAGAAGACGAGATTAAAGAAGTTGAGACTTGTTATTGCCAACAGATTACAAATGTCACGTAGATGCCACAAGAAAGGAGTATCACCATTAAAGATTAATAAATTGAGGAAACTGAATAGCTGTCAATTTAAGGGGGCAAACCGTATTGCAGATGCAGTGCAAGAATAAGCAAGTCGGGTAAGAAGTTAACCATTTTCTAGAAGATATATAAGAACAGGAGAATAAAGGTAAACGAATTAATAAAAAAAATTAACAGTGTACCAAACAGTGAGGGACCATAATATAAATACTGTAATAAACAGTGATAATAAGTACATCAGGCAGGTCCACGGCGAAAGTATAAACCAAACAGCGAACTGAACACTTGTTATTTACCAGATGGTTAAAACGAATTTTCTCTGTGCACTTTAAAAATGTAGGCAAAATCCCATTTGCAGTAGACAGTGTGGAATGCGAATAATTCACTTGCAGAGTTAAGAAGAAAGATGAGGTTAATATTTACTGTAAATGTGAGGATGAATTTCTGATGAAATGGTGGCCAAAAGTTATCAAGATGCATAATTAAAAGGAGTACTACATTAGAAGTTCCTTAACATTTAAGGCGATAGCCCACATGCCAGATTACTATCACACAAGGCACAGGGAACTAACAACTTTTTTGCTGGTATACCATTTGGAGACTGGTAGGCTCCTTCCTGCGTGAGACATTACTTTGTTTCAAGTCTCTCTCTTCTCCCAGCTTTCCTTTCCAATAACCGAAGTGTAAGAAATCAGTAGCTGTTAACTAGACTACGCAGTGGTAGCAAAGGTATATCAATTAATAACATTTTAGCAAAGCCTGTGGTATATTCATCACAAAAACATAAAGTCAGCGTTAAAGTAGTAATTGAGATACCAACAAATCTATAATTTGTGTAATTTCTCAACGATAAAACTGCACAAATACTAACGCCAAAAAACAGAGTTGGTGCCAGACCTGGAAAGAAACATGTGTCCAAGGAACAGGAGGAAGATATTAGTGTTTAACATCTTGTCGACAACGAAGTCATTAGAGTGTAGCACAAGCTCGGATTATGGAAGCATGAGGAAAGAAATCGGTCATGACCTTTCAGAGGAGCCATCACAACATTTGCCTCAAGGGATTTTGGGAAATCACGGTAAGCCTAAGTTTGGGTAGCCAGACACGGGTCTCAACAATCATCCACCCAAATGTGAGTCCAGTGTGCTAACCACAGCACCACCTCCCTCGGTAAATTGTCAAAATTTTGAGTGAAGCTAATTAGTATCAGTAACGAGTGTTACATAATTGGGGAGATTTGTACCATGAGTCATGTAAGTAGAAAAACATTAAAAATTGAAATGACGTATCAGCTGATGGTAGTAATAAACAGGAAACATATAAAATGGCATTAAGATGGAAAGTTACTAGTTTTCATGAATAATATACAGTATAAGGATGATCATTGTAATTAGGGTCATGATGAGGAGCAGGAGCTATGGAACATGAAGAAATTTACATGTATTAATTGAGGTGAATAAGGAGAGAGAGTGATATCTGTAATGGAGACTTATGTGAGATGGAAGGTATATGGAATATGAAATATTTTAAGAGCTAATATTTGATTAAAGTCATGTTCTTTAACACAAATTGTCATAGTTGTTTCTATATATATTTATGAGTAAGTAATGATGAATACAAGTAATTTGTGAAAGGTAAAGGAATGATAATGAAGATGATCTAGCTACCTGTTGACACTGAAAACGCAAAAAATAGCGAGTGTCAGAAGTACTATCCTGGCACTGTCCAGTGGAAAATGAGCACCAGCACTTCAAATTTTGGGTCATAATACGTCAGCCTATTAAGAAATATTATACCTATTTTATTGGGAGCAATAATATCTGTATAAATACAATAAACATTCTATGGCTGAGTAAAATGGCCATTTCTATGAAATCACATTAGTTGCAATTTTTTGTAATTGTGTAAAATATGTCTAGAGCATTAAGTTACCATCTACATCTTGACTTATCTAACAGAAGGTAAAGTACTGTTAATGATATGTACAGTCGTACTCAAAAGTATCCGAAGGACCTGCAATGCATTTCGAATGATTCGCTTGCAACCGGTATAACACGGCTGTCTAGCAGGTCCTCTAATCGCCCCTAGGTACAGTCGTTTGACTATTGAAAGTGGTTCCAACAAGTCACCACTAGAAAACACTGCTCTGTATCGCAGTAACTCAAGATGGAAAGTAATACCACGATGCTACAAATATCAGGGAACACATTAATACAGATAAGACTGTTCTTAAGGTTTGTAAGCTCACACTTTTTCCAATAAGTGATATACCTGATATGTAACCACTCTCATTATTACGTCAGATAGGTAACGCACGTAGTGCGTTCGTCGTATTCAAGATTTCCTCTTCAATGTAACTTACAGTACTTATTATTAAACAAAAAATAACATTAAAAATTTAAGTTATCCACGAGCAGCTAGTTGAGAATACGTATGAACTTCAAAGAACAAAATGTCACAGAAGTTAGCACTTTTTCCACAAGCGACTATTTCTGATTGAGTAGTGAAGGGAATTATGTTCAAATTTACATTAGGTTGGTAACTTCAGCGGACAGCAAAATTGCGTTTTAAAAAAATTTAGCAGTAAATGTAATCGAAGTCGCGACATCTTATCTATGGTGCACTACACTTACCATTACGCTACTAGCTGACACATACCTACAAGCGCTACAGAGCTGAACAATTTCTCCAGAACTTCTGCATACCACAGTGCTGCGAGACAATGCAAATGGCCGGGTCTAGACTTCTGAGAGAAACAGTTGCAGCTTTTCTTTTGCGCTGCACGACGTTTTCTACAAACAGATAGCGCAATAGAATAGCTCAAGTGGAAAGGAACACTTCCAATCTAAATATCTGCATCCCACACTATTGGCAGTTCTGTGTATGTGGCAGTTACGTGATTTTATTTCGGTGATTACAAAATAGAGTCAAATGTATGCACTGGGTAGCTGAGGCAGCTAGTTCATGGTGATTCGGTCATCCAAGTAAATGAATTTACTGAACATGCTGCAATTTACTACAGGGAGCCTGTGTGTCAGAATTTTCATCCAGTGTGGCGCAGCCGTGTTATGGTAGAAAAATGAGTAACGGAAATGAGGATTTGGTGGTCTGTTGGACTGATGGTAGGTTCTTATACCTGTGGTCTGGGTTCGATTCCCACTTTTGTCAATGATTTTAGATAGGGACAGAAAGATTCCAATCTCTTTTGGCTACACCAAGTGAAGAAGATATAATGGCAGTGTGGTCTGAAATTCACATTAAAGATGATATTCCTTCGCTGCCAAGTAGAGTAGCGACATGTAGAAACTATCACCAGTAACCTTTCTTATACTAGTTATTTATTTCTAGTGACGAAACAAACGGTACGTAGGATCACAGGACACTTATTCCATCTTTTATCTGAGCTTCTGTATGTCGATAAAATTGGTTCTGAACTGGGAGTGCAACTCAAACCGCCCTTAACGCGGAATTTGATCCCTTCGTGACAAGACAGCTCGGCTACAATTTGTTGTTTGTTCAAAACTGCAGATTACTCAACATCTCCACATATTACGCGTGAATGGGTTCGAATCCTGGCCCAGCACTAAGGATTTCATTATGTATTATCAAGCTCTAGCATGAGAACACCTATCTGCTGGGGGATAATAATTTTGAATTTTAACGTATTTTCATTCGTTGTCAACGCTAACGATATCTCACGTTTTTGACTCCCAGTGAGACACACAACTATTTGCGAGATCACTGTAAGTTCAAGATGTTATTCCGAGCTGCTGGTGGAGAAAAATTCGGCAGCTGACGACTCTTTGTGTGTAGTTAACAACGATATGTGTGGGGCTCTATTCCCTGTGAGCACTGAACTCTTCGTCATATTATTTCTAGTTCAAACATGCTCACATGTCGCTGCTGGTGCAACAAACCCATAGTTAACGTTCGTTTTCTCTAGAATATAGCAGCGATAGGTGTCGGATTGGAGTCCTGAGAAGAAAAAAATTAATGCTTCGTCTCATCATTTCAGTTAAATTATCTAGTTACTGCCGAGAAAATCCGATATGTCACAGTTGGTTGTGCTTCGATACCAATCCGATTAAGTTCTGGGTTTGAATCCCTGTCCAACACGAAGTTTTACTTCCCGGAATTTCACGTAAGTTACTTGTGAGGAAGCAATATTTAACATCTCTCATAGTTCGTTAACAGGGACAAGAGATGCTGGGTAGTAATTCGCGTCCGTTAAAAATGTTTGTGTTGTGTAACTTAAAGGCGATATTTGCTAACTGATGCTGTCTAAAATCGAGGTATATCACTCCTTGTATGCCTAATCAGGAATGACTGTTAGTTGGCGTCAGTCACAAAATCTTTGCTTAGTCCTCCTGATCTGGGTTTGAATCCATATGCAGAACGAAACGGTTCGTCGTGTTATTTGAAGTTCATACATATTCTCAACTAGCTGCTCGTGGATAACTTAAATTTTTTGTCATTTTGTGTTAAATAATAAGCACTGGATGTTACTTCGAGGAGGAAATCATGAATACGACGAACGTACTACGTGCATTGCCTATCTGACGTAATAATGAGAGTGGTAACATTTCAGGTATGTCATTTATTATAATAAATGTGAGCTTACAAGCCTTAAGGACAGTCTTATCTGTGATAATGTGTTCCCTGATATTTGTAGCATCGTGGTATTACTTTGCAACTTAAGTTACTGTGATACAGAGCAGTGTTTTCTGGTGGTGACTTTTTGGATCCATTTTCAATAGTCAAACGACTGTATCAAGGAGCGATTAGAGGACCTTCTAGATAGCCGCGTAATGCCGGTTGCATGCGAATCAGGCGAAATGGAATTCAGGTTGTTCGGATACTTTTGAGCATGACTGTACAGTTTCGTGTATTATCATTTTTTTCTCGTACTTCGTATAAATAGCTTCGTAGAAATGACAACGAAAACGTTTTAAAATTTTGGCAGTTCTCCTCTACCTCTCATGTGTAGTGCCTGAGTTCAGCTGAAATGAAGTTCTAGTATGGATGGCAAAAGCCCCGCTGAAACGACGGAAACAAATGGGGTTGCTGAAACGATTGCTTCTGGTTTTTAACCTGTACTATGAATAAAGTTATTCAGCGACGATTACGTGTTTGATGCCCCACTCAGATTACCGAAAAGAAAGAGTAATTAAATGTAAAACAAAATGTATGGACGTATTTACTATTGTTCCGTTAATGTGTCGTGAACTTTCGTACGGTGTATTTGCAGAGGCAATTCACTACCAGAGACCGAGGGAGTTTATCCAAGATACAGTGTAACCTTAATTGTCTGATATTGAATTTAGTATTCTTCATATTTTTTTTACAATCTTTAGTATTTTTGCTATTTCATTTTCCGCCTGTGGCTCCTAATAAATATTTTAGAGTGATGATGTAAGAGATGCCGGTATTTCACTGAAAGTTAAGCGTATTACATTCGCACAGGTGCCCTGTGAGTGATATAGTTGGAGTTACGCAGTGAACAAACAGAGTTATTGGTCGTAATAGGATAATGAGAGGAGGAATATAGTACCAGCACAGAGTGTGTCGCCATCCCTTTGGGTTGATACCTAACAACCCGAATTACACTAGCTAGGGAGAAAATGTTCTTACTAAAACGGATTATAAACACTGAGTGGCGAAACTACACTTTCACGTTTACCGCGCCTGCCAATGGATTTCAGTCAGGATGACGCCTGCCGATTGTTACAGTAGCATGTGACGATAATTCAGTACCCACTGACGGAAACCGATCCCAATACAAAAAAAAAAAAAAAAAAAATGTAGAGTAATGAAATTTCGGGAATACAGTTGTCTAGGTGAGTTCACAGATTAATCTAAACGAGATAAACCTTTGCAAATGTGAAATACTGTGTAAGTAGGCTGTTTGGGTTTTTTATTGGTAACGCTACCTCTGTATGAAAATCACTGGCTGTGCTGTGTGCAGTCTGTGGCTGCTTTGCATTGTTGTAATACTCGCCATTGTAGTGTTAGGCAGCTGGATGTGAACAGCGCGAAGCGTTGCGCAGTTGGAGGTGAGCCGCCAGCAGTGGTGGATGTGGGGAGAGAGATGGCGGAGTTTTGAAATTTGTCATGAACTGCTATATTTATATATGATGATATCAAGGTAAATACATTGTTTGTTCTCTATTAATATCTTTCATTTGCTAACTATCCCTATCAGTAGTTAGTGCCTTCAGTAGTTTGAATCTTTTATTTAGCTGGCAGTAGTGGCGCTCGCTGTATTGCAGTAGCTTGAGTAGCGAAGATTTTTGTGAGGTAAGTGATTTGTGAAAGGTATAGTTTACTGTTAGTCAGGGCCCATTCTTTTGTAGGGATTATTGAAAGTCAGATTGCGTTGCGCTAACAAAATATTGTGTGTCAGTTTAAGCACAGTCCTGTATAATTTTTGAAAGGGGACGTTTCAACTGGTACGTTAATAGCCGGTGTAGCCACCAAATGTTGAATGCAAGCTTGCAAAAATGCATGCACTGTGCTGTAGAGGTGCCGGATGTCCGTTTATGCCTGTTGCAGCTGGTCGGTCAATACAGGGATAGATACGATGGGTTTGCCGTCCGATGATGTGCCATATATGTTCGATTGCAGACAAGTCTGATAAAAATAGAGCGGGAAACATCAGCAGGGGATGGTCGGTTACAACAGCAATATATGGAAAAGTGCTATCCAGTTGGAAAACATCCCCTGGAATGCTGTTAACGATTGGTAGCACAACAGAGTGTATCACCAAATTCACATACATATTTTCAGTCAGGGTGCGTGCGATAACCACGAAAGTGCTCCTGCTGTCATACGAAATCACAACGCAGACCATAAGTCCAGATGTAGGTCCAGTGCGTCCAGTATGCAGGCTGGTTGGCTGCATGCCCTCAGCTGGCCTCCTTCTAACTAACACACTGCCAACAATGGTACCAAGGCAGAGCCAGCTCTCATCGGAAAACGCAACAGAACTGCGCCCTGCCCTCCAATGAGCTCCCGTTTGACACCACTGAAGTCGGAAATGGCGGTGGTGTGGGGTCAGTAGAAAGCCTGATACAGGTTGTCTGGCTGGGAGCTGTCCCTATACTTGCAACAGTTTGTTCTGTTACTGTACCGCCAACTGGTACTGAAATTGCTGTGCAGGTGCTGCACAAAGAGCCAGAGTCATATGCCATACACTGAGTAGAATGGTCTTCCCACTTGGTTGTGTCATATGGCCTTCCAGATCCTGGTCTTCTTGCCACCGTACATTCAAAAATGTTCAAATGTGTGTGAATTCCTAAGGGACCAAACTGCTGACGTCATCACTCCCTAGACTTATGCGCTACTTAACCCTTTGTTTCCTGACATAAGAAAAAATTTACTTTTTAACATTTTCTTCGCAGAATTTATACTATTGTAGCCTCAAATGACGGTAGGATTTTTTGTAAAATTTTATTGTGTTTTTTACAACTTTTTTCATTCCTGGTACTCAGAACTACCATCAGACTCCATGGACAGAATCACAACATGAGCAGAAAAATGCTCCAATTTTTATAACTTGTACGTTATTCCATATAAATATTAAATATTTTTACATTAGAAATTAATTAACAGAAATATGATACTTCTGAAATTTTTTTTTTAAATTTCGCGTAAATTTACCTTCTAGAGCAACTTCACAATACATAGTAACTCAGCTATACATTTTTGGCAGTATATACATACCACATATTTACTGATACCTCATGAAATTGTAGGAAACAGATCTATTTTTCATTGCAGCACAAATACGCTTTACATGTACTACATTGTGAATGTGGTCTCGACTGAATTTTATTTTTCGCACACATTTCGCGTCATCCTCTTTTACAACTGAACACTACAAAATGGTTTCCTCGGTTGCGAAGACGTACATCCTTAGGAACAGAAAAGTTATCTTTCGTTCTCTTTGGGGGAGTTATTTCATCTTCACCAGAGTTTCTCTTTTTGTGATTTGGCACTTGCTATTCACCCATTAGCCATAGTGCCACAGCACGCCTGAGTTCCAGCAGTGGCAGTGCCCCATGTAGATCACTGAAAATGACGTAAGCATCGACAAAAGCTATTTCTATTGCTCCCCAGAAGAGACGGTGCCACCATTTCTTTGATCGCTTGTCAAGACCATTAACTGAACGTTATCTGTCTGCATGATCCACACCACCCATGTTTTTATTGTAATCACATACAACAACTGGACATGGTATAGTCATACTAGTTCCATCTTTCTGTTTTCTTGACACTACGCTCTGTTCAGTGCCATGGAAGTTTGACGCAAAATACGCTACTTTATTGTCCCTCCATTGAAATACTGTTAGGTCTAAAGATGACTCTCTGTGATTTGGTTCCCCACGCTTTAGACATTTTTCTTTAGGTAAATTCGCTGGCAAACCTTTCATGTTTGCTCTAATTGTTCCACAGGCAAATGTATTTACGGATTTCTGTGTGAGAAAAAGTGGACAGAACAACTAGTGAGAGGTAATGCATTGTTGCTACAATAAAGTGTTCGCACAACCTGACGGTACTAATAAGTCCGCTTTATATTATCCACTTTATCTCATTCACTTGTAACTTAATGCTTCAAACTACTACAAAAACAGAGAAGGTAAGTACGTACAATGGAAAACTCGACGGAAGTTTCAATAAATTGCACACAAATTCAGGCAACACCATGGAAACAAGCACATAAAATCTTCTGTTTTCACAGCAGCGCGCGAAAAACAATTTCAAGCTCTGACCGCCACGGAGGTCTATGTATTGCACAATAACATCTATGAAACAGTAGAGCAGAGTTACTGTTACGTACCGACAGGCTCTCAGATCACGAAACTGCACCCCAAGAAAATAATGAGAGTCAAAACTTATGGTACTTTTAAGTACCGTCAGGCAACAAAGGGTTAAACTAACTTGTGCTAAAAACAACACCTACACCCAAGCCTGAGGAAGGACTCAAACCTCCGGCCGGAGGGGCTGTGCAATCTGTAACATGGCGCTTAAATCTGCGCGGCCACTCCGCACGGCACAGTATATTAGTGACCACCGCCACCAGCAATCATGTACAGTGACTGCCAAGTCTTTCTGCAATATCACAGAAGAAATACCAGCTTTTCGTAACCCTATTACACAACCTCGTTCGAACTCAGTGAGGTGCTGATAATAGTGTCATTGTCGTCTTAAAGGCATGCTTGACTAACATCAACTCACTTCTAAGTTAACGATCACTCACGACAGTTACAGCGTGTATTTCAAGTAACCATGACATTCATCCCCACAGTCCCGCTGCTGGTGGCTCTCTTACATGACTGATATGAAATCTCAAAGCACAACTTTTATGTTACGCAACCCCTTTTTTGTGCTGTTATTCTTTTCTGTCAGTGTATTTGAGAGAGGACAAGTTACTCTCTCACCTATTTTCACACATATGGAAAATTATTAAAGATTGTATTACAACCTCGCGCATCTTGAGCAAGACTATAGAACGTTAATGGCCTGAGCAGATATTGATGGAGCCTGGTAGGGCGCTAAAAGCATAGATATTTTTATGGTTCTTGGCTCATAGGAATGGCATGTTTGGAGTCGGAAGCAATTGGTGGCAACCCCATCTCTCAGCAAATCTTGCCAGATAGACCCACAGTCTTACAGGGCAGACAGGGCAGCTCTTGTCGAGGAAGGTCTCCAGCAGGACAATGTTGAGCTATCTGCCGTGGCACCAGCAGAGGCCAGGGCTTGGGGCGATGGTCTGAAGGAATGCATCTACACAGTGAATCCGTAAGTTGGGCATTGTGTGCAGAGCCAAGCATAATAAAAATTCACAAGTTTTTGTGTTCGCCGATGCTGCAAATAGGCGTGTGAACCACTTCCATTGGACGCCTCGATTGTATAATAATCTCCGGTGTCTGAGACATATTTAGAGATAGAATCTTTATTGCACCTCATAGCCAGGACTAACAATCTCCAACGCACAGGTGATTTAGATAAAGATCTTTAAGGTAGTATCTGTTTGCTTGTTGCTGTGGGAAGTGACAAGACTTTGGAGAAAATCATCTTCCCCCTCTGCGAAAACTAAAAAACCCAGTAATTGGCAGTTTCTTTTTTCCGGACACGCAGGTTTCTTAACTCTTGCCCTGGTTCGACTTGAGTTTGTGCTGTCGTGTGGGAGGTGAATTTAACGCCTCTATAGCCATGTGATTTGTTCAAGACGGCGTGAAGGCGGCGTCGTTCGTGCACTCTATGGGAAGACGGACTTTTTTCTGCTGCGGTGCAAAACACTGGGGTGCTGGACGTGGGTCTGGTGAGCACTTCTGGTCGAAGCTCTGGCATGTGTGGTTGGTACTTGGGGCCTGTCCTAAGACTGACTTCATTTGCGAGTAGCTTAGACTGGGGAGTCAGTGCTGATGTTCTTACTGTACTGACAGTGTGATTTCAAATGTCGCGGACTACTCGTTTGCCGAGGACAGAATTTTTGGTTTCAGGCTCACCAGTCTTGACATTGGGTATCTTTGTGCGCTCTGTCGTATGAGTGAGCCAAATTGGTCCTTGGTACGACCAGCAAGTGGGTGTGTGACACACACAATGAAATCTAGTGTGACTTCCGGGCTCTGGCAGAGAGTAAACTGCTCTCCGTCTGTTTGATCGCCAGATGGTGAGATTTTTGCATTTCTTTGGTAGCCGCGATCGATTAGCAGCTGCCGCCTCACGTCTCACCTCCACCGCACACATTTCGCCACCTGCAAGTTACATCTCCGCATGAAGCAAACAGGCTAACGTACTGCCGCTCTGGCATTACCAGAGTGTACAGATCTCAGTCGTCACTTGCTCTTAGCTGCACCTACGTAGTGAAACTACAGTAGGTTTGATCAATCGAATTCTGCTCAGCGTCATATCAATTCAGATTGCGTTATCCACATTTTTAGGGCCAGAGTAATTGACTCACTTCTGCCACCCAGGATCCTTGTCCAATGTACTCTTAAGCCATCTGTCACTTGTTTACCGTATTCATTCAATAACTTGTTTAGTATAATTGCTGTCTCGTTTAGTAAAATTAATGTTGTTAGTAAATTTTACTTCATTCTCAATCATTTTTGTGTAGCTCTCACAGGGTTACCTTCCATATTTGACCGTTTTCGATCTTCGCTGTGAACAGAAATCTACGACATTATTAATGACTGTCTTCGCACGTTTCCAATGAGAACATATATCTTTATTTTGTGCAATATTTTGTGTAGTTGATGACTGAAAAAAGTTCTCTCTTTTGAATACACCATTATTGAGCTGTTAAAATCCAAGGAAACAACACGATAAACACTTATCCATTAGGTTACGGTTATTCAAATAAAATGTTAGCCTGTTACATTATTCGACCGTTAACAATACCCCAAACAGAATCGACGGTGTTTCATAGTGACCGCAGTTGTTGAGGCTCTCATCGTTGTTCTCGAACCACTACTGGGCTGCGTCGTCCGAGAAAAGCTCACTTTAGCAAACCTGATCGTTGTGTTTGGCGACTATGGAATTCCACCAGCCATTTCGTCGGTCCATGAACAGCGTCTCCGAAAAACAGCGATTAATGGCCGATGTGTAGCTGACTTACTCCTGTTCTTCGAATTCACTGATCTGCCAAGTATACAGAGGATGGGAATAATATACTGCTGTTATTCTGGCTCTTGTCCGTGTAGGTGACGACTTCTGTAATGCCTAACGGTAGCCACAGTGATGTCAATGTTTTAATATACCCAGCCTCTTCACCAGACAATATCATGTCATAAAGAGAATCAAGTCCAAATCCTATAGTAGGATCGTGAATGAAGTACATCACCTAGTACTAAAAGCCCATCTTTTTACGAATACCAACGCACAGACAGAGTAGAACAGAACTGAACTCCTGGACCGAAAGTGGATCTATTAACGCGAACATCGAATATTTCAGAATATGCAAACAGTACAATCGTAAGGACTTCCTAGAACGTTACAGAAGTGATTTTATTTATTTATTTATTTATTCGTATGGCTAGGGCCCCCCGTCGGGCAGACCTTTCGACGGGGGCCGGTCTTTCAATTTGACGCCACTTCGGCGACCTGCAGTCGATGAGGATGGTAGGAAGACGATGAGGACAGCATAACACCCAGTCCCTAGGCGAAAAAAATTGCCCGACCCAGCCGGGAATCGAGTCCGTACCCAGTGGATTGACAATACGTCATTCTGTCCAGAATTGATAAATAATGAGTAATAAATAACTGCGGGTGATTGGGTTTGAAGTGACGACCAGCAGAATATTACCCGAAAAGATGGCGGAGATAGTATTAAAAACAGTTTCGAAATCGACCGCACAATTTAATATTCGATACCTATACATGTTGCTGAAGGTAAGATTATGGTGAGCAACCGAATTTTCCATCCCTTCCGCCAGCAAGAATGAAAAATGAACATGGAGAGCTCTCATCAAAATTTACCATTGCTGCAATACACTATCACCTTCTCCCCAATTTAATACGGTGCCTGTTACGTAGCGGCCGTAATTAGCTGACTGTATACGCCTACCGCGCATAACCAGGACGTATACACTTGTTTCGATGTCTGTCTTTGACGGTGTTTCTGAGGGACTCGTCATAAGATTTGCAGAGCAGTGTCAACAGTGCGACCGATGGGCCTGAATTCTCTGGCTAGAAGCATGAGCTCCAAGTTCGGCCTGAGATGCGGCTACTGTGGACGTTAGATTGCGGAACCTGCTTGGACCAGCATAAACAGATATGCCAACAGCCCCGGGCGCTGCCTGCGAAGTAACCGGAGGGGGGCCGCTGTTTGCCCTGGGCTGTTAATTGGTCTCTTGCTGCTGGCGGACCGAGCGCCGGCGGCTCGGAGCACACGCCGCGCGGAAACCACTTTGCTCTTCCGGCTTCATTATGCGTGAACTATATTATTAAACGCAATAGTCGTGAAAACCACTCGGGTTTGCATACAGTTCAGGACTTTATTTTCACAAAATCATAAACCTACGACGATTGTGGAACGAGTAACGTTTTAATGATTACGAAAGGTTTCGGAATAACTTAATTCCATCTCCTGGCATACAATAAACCAAATCCATCTCCTGTGCCAACCTCTCCATCTCGGACTAGCACTTACACCCTACCTCCTCAATCATTTGCTGGATATATTCGAATCTCCATCTTCCGCTACAGTTTTCAATCTATACAGCTTACTCTAGTTCCATGGAACCTCTTCTGTGATATCTTGACGTTCTACAAATCTGACCCTTCTCCATGTCAATGTTTTCCGTATGTTCCTTTCTTCGTGGGTTCCGCAGAGAACCTACTCATTCATAACATAATCACTCCTCCGTAATAGCTTATCTCAAACGCTTCTGTTCTTTTCCGATTTTTCCAACAGTCGACGTTTCACTATGATATAATGCTGTGCTTCAAACCTACACTTTCAGAAATGTCTTCCTCAGATTAAGGACTATGTTTGACACTAGCAGATTTCTCCCGGCCAGAAATGCTATTTTCTCGAGTGTTAGTCTGCTTTTTATGTCCTCGTTGTTTCGTCCATCATGGTTTATTTAGCCTCGTAGGTAGCATAATTTCTTAATTACATCTACTTCGTGACCATCACTCCTGTTGTTAAATTTCTCGTTATTCTTATTTCTACTACTTCCAACAACTGTTCTCTATACGATTTATCCTCAGTCCGTATTCTGGACTCTTGAGGACGTTCATTATATTCAGTACATCCTGTAATTCTTCTACACTTTCACTGAGGGTACCGGTGTCATTACCGAATCTTAACATTGGTATCCTTTCGCCCTGAATTTCAATTATATTCTTGAACCTTTATTTTATTTC
Organism: Schistocerca serialis cubense; assembly: GCF_023864345.2. Taxonomy (NCBI): domain Eukaryota; kingdom Metazoa; phylum Arthropoda; class Insecta; order Orthoptera; family Acrididae; genus Schistocerca; species Schistocerca serialis. Next base: position 589,987,786 of record NC_064645.1, on the reverse strand, counting down.
CGTAATTGGTTCTTCCATATATAGATTGAAGAGTAGAGGCGAAAGTTTACATCAATGTCTTACACCTAGGTTCTTGTTGTTTCACTCTCATTGTTCCATCTTGGCTCTTGTATATACTGTATATAATAAATCTTACCTTGTAGCTTAGCCGTATTTCTCTCAGAATTTCGAACGTCTCGCAACATTACGCACTGCTGGAGGCTTTCTCCAGGTCAACAAATATACTACTGGCCATTACAATTGCTACACCACGAAGATGCTACTGACGCGAAATTTAACCGACAGGAAGAAGATGCTGTGATACGCAAATGATTAGCTTTTCAGAGCATTCAAACAAGGTTGGCGCCGGTGGCGACACCTACAACGTGCTGACATGAGGACAGTTTCCAACCGATTTCTCATACACAAACAGCGGTTCACCGGCGTTGCCAGGTGAAACGTTGTGATGTCTCGTGTAAGGAGGAGAAATGCGTACCATCACGTTTCCGACTTTGATAAAGGTCGGATTGTAGCGTATCGCGATTGCGGTTTATCGTGTCGCGACATTGCTGCTCGCGTTGGTCGAGATCCTATGACTGTTAGCAGAATATGGAATCGGTGGGTTCAGGAAAGTAATACGGAACGCCGTGCTGGATCCCAACGGCCTCGTATCACTAGCAGTCGACATGACAGGCACCTTATCCGCATGGCTGTAACGGATCGTGCTGCCACGTCTCGATCCCTGAGTTAACAGATGGGGACGTTTGCAAGACAAGAACCATCTCCACGAACAGTTCGACGACGTTTGCAGCAGCAGGCAGCAGGGATTATCATCTCGGAGACCATGGCTGCAGTTACCCTTGACGCTGCATCACAGACAGGAGCGCCTGCGATGGTGTACTCGACGACGAACGTAGGTGCACGAATGGCAAAACGTTAATTTTTCCAATGAATCCAGGTTCTGTTTACAGCATCATGATGGTCGCATCCATGTTTGGCGACATCGCGGTGAACTCACATTGGAAGCATGTATTCGTCATCGCCATACTGGCATATCACTCGGTGTGATGGTATGGGGTGCCATTGGTTACACGTCTCGGTCACCTCTTGTTCGAATTGATGGCACTTTGAACAGTGGACGTTACATTTCAGATGTGTGACGACCCGTGGCTCTACCCTACATTCGATCCCTGCGAAACCCTACATTTCAGCAGGATAATGCACGACCGCACGTTGCAGGTCCCGTACGGGCCTTTCTGTATATAGAAAATGCTCGACTGCTGTCCTGACCAGCACGTTCTCCAGATCTCTCACCAATTGAAAACGTCTGGTCAATTGTGGCCGAGCAACTGGCACGTCACAATACGCCAGTCACTAGTCTTGATGAACTGTGGTATCGTGTTGAAGCCGCATGGGCAGCTGTACCTGTACACGCCATCCAAGCTCTGTTTGACTCAATGCCCAGGGGTATCAAGGCCGTTATTACGGCCAGAGGTGGTTGTTCTGGGTACTGATTTCTCTGGATCTATGCACCCAAATTGCGTGAAAGTGTAATCACATGTCAGTTCTAGTATAATATATTTGTCCAATGAATACCCGTTTATCATCTGCATTTCTTCTTGGTGTAGCAGTTTTAATGGCCAGTAGCGTACTATGAACGTGCCTTGATTTTTCACTAGTCTTGCTTCTAATATCAAACGTTACGTGAGAACTGCTTGTCTGTCGGCTTTACTTTTCCTAAAGTAAAATTGATCGTCATCTAACACGTCCTAATAGCACCGTACAATTACCGCGTAAGATGGAGAAAAGCCACTTGAAATTGCTTTCAGTAAAGATTAGCTAAAGCTGAATCGACTAAAATTTTGCGGATAACCATGGATAGGAGAAGCACTGATGTGGAGCTTTGGCTGTAAAAAGGTAGCTGGTTATCAACTAACGAAAGGAGGTTTCTTCTGTAAGCGAATGTTTATAGGTGTATGTAGCTGTGTGGTTGCGTCTACTTAAGCTGTTTCAACGATGTCAGTTTTGCTCCTGCGTTGGAGGTAAGAATTGCGAGTGTTTAAATTTTAGTAGTTAATTTTTTAGTAGGTCGCTTAACTAGCTTTGCTTAGTTTTGTGGTACATATAACCAATTTCGATTATACGACATGTGCACTGCAGCTGCTTTTTTGAATAGTTCATACAGTGATTCTACTTATATACCCAGTCAGTTGGTTTTCCGAGCAGTAGGATTTGGACGTGAGTGTCGGACCTTGTGGCTCAGCTACTTTGAAAGAGATTACGCAACTCTAATCCCAGACCTAATTAGTCTGTCCTGCGTTCTGAAGGACCTATTCTGGTCAGGTCTAATGCGGAGAAGAAGACTGCCTCGTTTCGTCCACGCTGTTGTGCAGATACTACAGTGAACAAACAAGTGGATGAGACTGTCTCAGTTTATTTTCCGTTGTGAGGCTTAATATGAGAGGCTACGTTACACTGGCGTCGCTTAGCTACGATTACTCTGCTAGCAGAGATGGAGTCGTATCCTTACGCGCAGTAAAATGGTTTCCCACAGGTTGAGCATATTTAGCTCAATGGAAGCTGATAATAACGTAGTAATTCGTCGATGCTTTTCGTCGTGTTGCAAACTCAAGATTCCTATCCTCTTCTGAAGTAGAATTTAATTTTTTGCTCGTTAAAGAATTAAGAGATGTCGACTTGATGTTTCGTTTGTTTGTCGAGAATATGTATCTCGTATCTGTAGGTTTGCATGTCTGTTTCAGTTTGTTTATTTGCTTACTTGTGTGCTGAGATAATGCACAGATTTACAGGAAGTTATTTGATTGATCTAAAAATACGTTGCAATGCCTTGTTATTCGATTCTTCGGATTAGTGCCACGACGTTGGCAGCCATCTTGTTTTTCATGTTAGCTAAAAATGGTTCAAATCTCTCTAAACACTGTGGACCTTAACATCTGAGGTCATCAGTCCCGTAGACTTAGATCTACTTAAACGTATCTAACCCAAGGACATCACAGACATCCATGCCCGAGGCAGGACTCGAACCTGCGACCGTAGCAGCAGTGCGGTTCCCGACTGAAGTGCCTAGAACCACTTATGTTAGCTAACAACACTACTCACATGGACTCTGATGAATAGGCAGTTTCCTGTCGAGTGGTCCCTGACAATGGTTAATAATATGTAGTTCTCCCCTGCGTGATATTTGGTTTCTGATACAGAAACAGGCAGGCCGAGAGGTGCTGCTTTGTTGATTGCTGTGTAGTGGGTAAAAAAAAAGAGAAAAAGAGTAGGAAAGAAAAGGTCGAATATGTGGGAGGAAATGGTGAATAAAAAGGTGTTTTAAAATCGTTAATGACAGTGAAAAATGGAAAAGAATGAAATGCAAATCGGACTTCGTATTACAGAAAAGCTATAGGACTTCGTGATTCGGAAAAGATATTGTTGGGGTGGTCCTTGTGGCGTTTCTGAGCAAAAGTCAACCAATTTCCACTACAACAATTATTTGAAAGAGTACAGAGAATAGCAAATGTGATTAACAGGGGGAAATGGCGTAGACAAGAGTTCATTCATTATCAATTTAATACGTCTTCTCTCGTGCGGCGTCCAGGTCTTGTTCTCCAACAATGTCCTGCTTCATTTTTGCATGAAAAGTCGCAGCTGCTCCTAAATATTGCTGTAAATTTCATCGTCGAGGAATTACTAACGTCTACAAATTAAATCCATCTTGGTATTGAATGCAATGTATCTTATGGCTGCTTCCATCCTCCAAATTTCATACAAGCTTCCACAATACTAAATGTCTGCACATGAATAAGTTTTTACGTCTGAATCATACCAAGACTAGCGAATAAGTGAGTTAAGCTTCCGCTCTCTAGAGACAAGAGCGGGTAGAAAACAAAAAGAGTTACAATTTTTATACCTTCACTTTCTTACATAATTTCATTGCAGTCGTGCGCTCATACAGCAGCGGCGGCATAATTTATATCCGAGGGAACGAGTGTAGCGCGCCGAAATTCAAAGTCCCGCTGCATCGCCCCCTCGACTGTAACGCTAAAACATGTAGCGTGGCAGGCTACAAACAATATAGTAGATTTACCTAAATGTCAGTATATACATATTTTCATAAGAAAGGCCACGTGCATTCATAGGGGATAATCTTTGTCAATACTTACTTTCTAAACTTATACACTAAATACAATTGTTACAGTTTTGATCCTTTTCACAAAATTAATATACATATATTTACATACAGTTTGTTTGAGCAAGCTGCTCGCCAGCGCTGTTAATGTTGTGTGTTTCCAGCGTTGGTTTCCCAATGCATCTCTGGCAGCGCGTAGTCTTTGCACATGCGCAATAGCATCACTTAATTTCGCGTGCGGCAGTTTCAAAATTGCTGTGTTATAACAGTCTCACACAGTATTCACTTTCACATAGTGGTCATTACAAGTTATTATTCCAGCATAAATGGCATCTTGAGTCCGGAGACACCATAGGATTGAGTGTGTGCGTGATCGGAAGCAATGTCCATGTCTTCTGTTACGACACAACACTCCAGGTCCTCGTGCGTTTTCATGACTATTGTTCCCGTGGCATATGTGGTCGATGTAGTTTTACGCTCCACATCGCCTACGACACGTGATGAGTTTGTTGTCTCCAAAGCATCTGAAGGCCGGCCAGGTGCCACAGCGTCGAAGTTCGCAAAGGTAAGTGTTTCATCGCGTTGTTGACACTCGCCAACAAATGTTCATTTCCAGTGTGAAGATCCTCATTATCGTCGAAGTAAATTGCAGTTTATATCGGTTTACAAACAATTATTTGGTTTATGCACCATAAGTTTCACAAATACCACAAAATTCGTCGTTTATAACGTTTACAGTTTAACACAGTTTGGAACTCTTTTTACCATATTTACATTTTAACAAAGTTCACTGTGTCCCAGCATGTTGACAATATGGAAACTTTTAACACAAATACATATAAATTTTCAAGAATATGCATGTGAAATATGTCCCATTGGCTTTCTCTTATTGGGGTTTAAGGTCATTTTAAGTTTCTTTATTCAAGTTTGGGCGTGCCAAGGGATATAAAGCTTAATATTTAAAGCACGGGCTTTCCTTCATTTATTATTCATTCCTTTCTTTTGATTCCATATCTGGTTAGTGGTTGACCAGGCTTGTAATGCCATCAATAATCCTTTTTCAAAATACTTAATTTTCTTCATATCTTTTTATTCATACCTGAAAGTTAACTGTCACACAACATACTCTTACATTCCACAAACAAACAATACCCAGCTGCAGGAGGTGGTAGGATAATGGAGAAAGAAAAGAACTTAACGAAAGGTTACTAAGTTACACTTCTGAAATAAATTAAAGCTAATGTGTTTCCAAGTTACATTCTTATTACACTTCTCTCAACAGTTGTAATCTTCATTATGTTCACTCTGCTTTTCTTGCATTCGCTCATTTTCAAGGCCACTGAAAATAGATTCACATTTAACGTCTTGTACTCACGTGCTCTATCTCATCACAAATGTTTTCTTTCAAACTGAAATTCTTACGTAATCTTAAAGATGTAGACTACTTTCTCACTTCTCTATGTAGCACAATATTACCGAAACATTCTCACTCATTCCTTACTCACGTATTTCTCTTATTCATCATAATAAATATATACATTTATATTCTTATACATTAAGCATATTCCTCATCAAACATTAATATATCACATACGTGGGGCTATCTGGCACTTCCATTCTCATAAAAATCCAATAATATCTTCCTCAAAAAGTCTCTTTTCTCCATCAACTACTTCACAGTAACTTACCTTCTTATATTAACCTAAATATTAACTCATTCATACTGATCATTCATTCTTACATCCTCATTCATTCTGCTACATACCTATGTCATTACTGATCTCAATAGCTATTATCTCCTCTCATTAGAGTGCCTTGAAATAACTATGTAGTTGTTGATTCACCTTACAATTTACAATTAACAACAAATGTAACCTGCGTAGATCTCATTCCTATATGAATATACTTTCTCATTCAGTAAGTGTACTTACCTGGGTTTACATTCTCTTCATAATTACGTGTTCAAGTGTAACTGCAGTATATAATTTCTAGAAATTAACATTTGTGTTCTTAGGCTGTATAACTTAATGTTCGTGTATTCAATACAAATATTTACTATCTCGTTTCCACAGCTAACTGCTCATGTTCAAATTAGTTGTCATTATATTATATGGTTTTAGTGCACAAAGGGTTTCAAATGCCTGTGGGGATGCAGCCCCCTCGGTTTGTGAGATAACGGGTATTCTAGGGAGTAACAACCTGGGTGAGTATGCTTGCTATTCTGAAAGGACCTGAATATAATAGCTGCCATTTTCTGTTCAGTTGTTTTAATTTTGTAGACTTGGGATGTGAACGCAAAAGAACAAAGTCATCAACCTGATAGGTTCGTGTAATTGTAACATGTTTGTCATACTTCTCTTTCCTGGTCTTGGCTTTATTGCACAACGTAGTGTATGCCTGTCTTACATTCACTTCCAAAGATACCTGTGTTATGGATGCGGTTAGCTTCGGAATGGGCATAGCCCACTTGTTCTGTTCAGGTTTGTTTAATAATAATTCCGGTGGTGGGTATCCTGTTGAGGCATGAGGCAAATTGTCTACTATCTGCTCAAAGGATGCTAAAAATTCGATCCACTTCGTGTGTTTCCGAGGTGAATGTATTCTCATGAATTGACCAAACTCTCTAAAAATCCTTTCAACTAGGTTCCCTTCCAGGTGAAATGCTGATGTCATGTGTGGCAACAAAAGATTTCCATTTTCTTCCCATAAAATAGGGTGCGTTATCCGTGATAATGCTGTGGGGTTTGCCAAACCTTGCAAAGTAGCTGTTAGTCAAACGTCTAGCAATAGCAGATGTGTCGACAGTGCGGATAGCATACAATTTTAAGTATTTTGAGAAGACATTAAGTACAGCAACGGTGTATTTCACACCTCCACGAGCTCTGGGATAAGGTCCGGCAATATCTAACGATACAAATTCCAAACGTCGGGTTGGTACAATAGGATGTAATTCATTCAAAGATGATCGGTTGGAAAATTTTGCTTTTTGGCAGATGATGCATTTACGAACAGTTTGCAACACTCTCCGACGCAAATTGGGAATATAACAATACTGTACTACTTTATCAGTGCATCTGGTGACTCCGTAGCGTCCCCAAGTTTTGTGTGTGAACAGAATGAAATCGTCAACATGTGCGTCTGGTAGACAAACACACCAATGGTGTGAGTCTGGGGTACGCCTACGAAAAATTGCGTTTTTGTGTATTGTGTAATATTTTTGCAAGTGGGAAGAAGGATCCGTACGTTATTTCTTTTTGATGTTTGACCACTTGGGGTCGCTTTCCTGAAGTGAAGCAAAGTTCTTGCACATATTGCGGTCGTATGGGGCGTACGTACCATCGTTCATAAGTAAGATGTTAAAGTCTGATGTTATCTCGGAAAGTTCCGAAAATTCCTGTATGCCTTGCGGCAAACTGGACAGGGCATCGGCTACTACGCTTGATTCACCTTTAATGTAAATAATTTCGAAGGTGTACTCTTGCAGCGAAAGGCACCACCGGGTGAGCCGTGAATGAAGCAATTTGCATGATAGCAAGAAAGAAAGGGCTTGATGGTCTGTGTATATGCGAGTATGTTTACCCCAAGGAAAGTAGCGAAACTTATGGAATGCCCAAACAATGGCAGGAGCCTCCCGCTCCGTCACCGAGTACGACCTCTCGAACTCAGTCAGCGTGCGGCTCGCAAAACTGATCGGTTTGCTGACAGATTGTCTTGATTCGGATTGAATTTGAAATAGAAAAGCTCCAAGGCCGTATGATGACGACTCCGTGGCTAGGCAAAGATCTGACGTCATGTCATGGTGGCAGGAAAGGGGTGCGTTCACCAACGCATCTTTAATAGCCTGAAAATCAGCTTGGCAAAACTCTGTCCATCTCCAAATTGCGTTCTTTTTAGTAGAATTAGCAGGTGAGAGCTGTTTAGAAGCTGTTATGAAACAAACTTCCGAAAGGAAGAAAAAATCCGAAGAATGCTTTCAACTGTTTGCGGTTTCGTGGAGGAGGGAAATTACGAATAGCATCAATCTTCTTACAATCGGGACGAATGCCTTCCGGCGAGACAATATGGCCTAAAAACTTGATTTCACGCCTTCCTACTTTGGACTTCGAAAGATTTACTGTGACTCCAGCTTGTAAAAATTTAAATCAATTTTGCTGTAACAGATCAATACGTTCCTCCCACGTATTTGTTGCCACGACAATGTCATCGACGTACGCCGTGACGCGTGACAACAAACACGGGCCGAGAACGGCGTCAAGCGCCTCGACGAATACGCCCGCGCTTACGCGCAAACCAAAAGGCAACACACAAAACTGATAACTGCCTCCTTCACAAAAGAAAGCAGTGTATTTACGACTGTCACTGGGAAGGGACACCCGCCAGTACGATAAGCGGAGGTCAATATTAGTTAGGTATTGTACATTATAAAATTTTAGCAACTGTTCGTCCAAGTTGACGTGTCTTGCGTTAACATGTATAATAATGTAGTTGATTTCAAGTGCATTTAGCACCAATCTGACATTGCCATCTTGCTTGCCTACCGCCAGAATAAGGGGAATGTCATTTTTCTATGACACCCCAGGCCAACATACGCTCTATTTCACGTAAAACTGCAGGTTTCTTCGCCCATGGAATATTATAATGTGTCCTACAGTAAGTGTTATGTAGCTTAACATCCATTTTGTAGCTATAACGTCTGATTACACCAGGCCTCTCACTGAAAACTTGTGGAAAATCACATAATAATTTGTACAATTCTTGTTGCTGTTGTTTCGTTAAATAGTCAGATTCAACACATTTTTGATACAATAAATCCTATTCAATCTCCTGATAGTCTGAGTCTTCAAGTGTTAAATTACATTCACTACTATGGTAGGATATACCAATTGAAATTGACTTACTTCGTAAAGTTTTTGTCGTGGTTCAATCGTCTTGTTAAGTTCAACATTGATTAGTTGTTCTTCTACGGATAATTAATATATGCAATTACTTAAATCTATGATTGCTTTGTGTTCATTCAAGAAATCCGTTCCTAAGATGGAGTGCACAATAAGCTTGTCTACAATCAGAAAATTACACTTGGACTGTGTATTGGACGGTTCTAGGCGCTTCAGTTTGGAACCGCGTGACCGCTACGGTCGCAGGTTCGAATCCTGCCTCGGGCAAGGATGTGTGTGATGTCCTTAGGTTAGTTGGGTTTAAGTAGTTCTAAGTTCTAGGGGACTGATGACCACAGATGTTAAGTCCCATAGTGCTCAGAGCCATTTGAACCATTTTTGTGTATTGGAAAATGTGGATTTAACTAGGGCTTGCATGCGTATGTTCTTAGATTTAGTACCTGTGGCACTAACCACGTGGCAATTCTGTACGGGTAAAGTAGGTATGTTTATAATTTGTTTCAATTCATTATAGAATGCGGTTGACATCACACCTGCAGCAGCACCAGTATCGAATAAAATTTGTACATCATAATCGTTAATCTTAACCCATGCCGTAGCTTGTATGAATTCTTTAACACAACTGTCTGATTTAATGTTTTTCTCGTCGGTTAATTCCTGTTCTGCTGTCATTTTGTCGTCGTACCTGAGGAAACAAACCGTCTCAGCCGTTGCGCTCTTACAACACCTCACGACCGAAGCACGAGCGCTTAGCTCGGTCGTCGACTGTTTTCCGTCGTCTGCTGTGTTTGGCTGGGTTCATTGACCAGCTCCACTATGTTTACATTCCGGCCTGTTGGCGCCCACGCGTCAGCTGATGGCGCGCCGCAATTGTTATTGCTACTTCGTGGCGGGGAGTGCATAACTGTACCGGGGAACGCCGGCGGATTCCGTGGAGGGTTATGATTTGTCATGCGTGAATTTTGTGTGTTCCACATATTGTGTCGGTGATTGTTGGGATTCCTGTTGTTTTGGTGGTAATTATGTCTGTTGTATGGCATGTTCCTGTCAAATTAGCCCGGGTTGTGCTGGTTATTCTCAGGTCCCCTATTGCGGTTGTTGTTGTACTATCTGTGATTTTCATTTTCCATGTAGTTACTATTTTGATATGTGTGATAATTATTGTTGTTATTATTATTATTCCAAGAATTCCTGCGGTTGTTCCTACCATCATACACGATTCCATTTGAATATGTTTCGGGCGCAGGCTTCGTATTGTGTCTCGGCGCGGACGGATGGTTCCACCAACCACCGTCACTACGGTTCCTTTGGGATGGGTGCTGATTTTGGTTACTAATAAGAGTAAAATTTGAATGGCGTGAATCACCTCTGTAAACTACGTCCATTTAATCTAAGAAGTTTAAGAGAGTCTTAATGTCATTTTCCGGTACTCCTATCAATCTGTCCCGGTATGGAAAGGATTAATGGCTTTTTAAAGTGTCAATTTTCGCTGGCAAGTCGGCTGGTTTGGACCAGTACAGTGTCTTGTACAGGTACCTCTCAAAGTATTGTCTTAATGTCTCTTTTTTATGGTCATAGGTCTCGGGGTTGCACACTTCTCTCCTTAGACTCTGTTGCTCATTCTCGGACCAGAATTCGTCCAGATCGGCTCCTTCGAACTGTTCAAAGGCAACGCCGTTTCATAGCGGCACCCCACTTAACTGCTCGTTTTCTCATGAGATTGGTGACGTATCTGATTTTATCGACTTCTGACCATCTACGTGGAAAAACACCGTCAAATGATCTAATAAACACAATAGGGTGGACTTTGTGCTTTTCCTCACTGGAAAATGTCTGGAAATAACCATGCCTTACAAACGTGTCATCGACCATGCCGGTTGGCATAACTGTATTGATGTGGTTTGTGTCACTTGCTACTCTAGGTGTTGTACAGTAATATTGCTCGTTTGGTGGAAAAGAAAGCGGCACATTGTAATTTTGATTAGAAATGGGTGATTCCACAATAGATGTTCTGTTTATGTCATTAGCCATGGTTTTAACTGTTCTGTCGTTCCCTGACGATGCGTTTGCACCCATCGCCAAACACGGCACAACATTGTCTCGTAATTTTGTCACTTCGTCTTCTATGTATTTTGTCTCGTCTTTAACATGTGTCTTTGTTTTTGAAAGTATGTCCTGTGAAATTGTTTCAAGTTTTTGTCCAGATAGTCGTCACACAATTTACATTCATGTACGATTCTATCGGTCATGTTGGTGTCGTTGTTTAGTGACGCGGGGTCCGCTCGGTCTTCTAATTTTTCTGTCTTTTCTTTGAGGTGGGTTTGTTCGAGAACTACCATTGTGAGCTGTTGGGTAATATTTCCCAATTCTTCAGTCAGCTTTTCATGGGTGGAGCTAGCTGAAGTGTGCGCCTGAGCTAACTATTCCACACGGGTGTTCACTTCCTGCTGCACATTAACTATTTGAGTTAACTGATTCTCACATAGGGTGATATTGTTTTTTGTTTCATCTGTGAATGTAACCAAAGTTTCTTCCTGTTTAGTGACTCGGTCGGACAATGTCTCAAATCGCTGGCTGAGCTGTTGAGTGGTGTTATTTAATTCTGTCATCTGTTTTGCCGTTCGTTCAAAATTTTCGGTCATAGTACGGTTTAAACGTTAAATTTTTCTTCGCTTTTATCTAGCCTTTGTTTAATGTCCTGACCAAGTTCGTCCAGCTATGCGTCAATTTTCTGACTAACGTCTCGTTTCAGGTCTGCAAATAACTCTGGTAGTCGGTCCAGTTTGTCAGTCTCCTGTATCCGTTTTTTGTCACGTTGCTGAATTTGTCTCATATTCGGTTCTGACAGTGATGTTAACAATGGCGCTGATGGTCTAGTCTCGCGTCCATTCCACATTTCGTCGTTTAAAGTCGCTATCTGTGTACTATCACAAATGTTGCGAGTTTGAGGCAAGATCATTGCACTGATCTGTGAACTCGTCCGTGGAGGGAAACGCGGAATTTCTAGTTGGTTGAGTGTTGAATCTAGTTCACTTAACTCATCTGCTGGAACTATCTCGACCTTACCGCGTTCCATTGTAATAGGATGTATAATCGTAAGTCAAAAAAGGAATGATGTAAGTCTGATTAACAAAGATTTGACCCAAATTTAGGTTGAAATATTTTCTCGTCAATGTAAATAATTGCTCTATTGCAACAATGGTTTGAGAAAGATGCAGCAGGCTGGGCAAAATTTTTCGTAACAAATGACTGTTTGGCGGTCAAATTCACGATGTTCCTGTGCTACAACAATACTATGATTACCAAAAACTACAGTAGAGATAGATAATTTTGGAAAAATCTAGAAGAAAACTACAGAGTGTTTGGAGTGGGAAAAATGGATTCTGCAGTTGACTACTGTATGTTTGAATGAAACATAGTTATGTGACTCATCATTAAATTCTCTGTCTTGCAGTGGCTGATCAATCAATTCTGCATTAATCGTATTAGTTAAAATATGGATTTTCTTAATACATCTCCATCGGACAGTCACCAAAAGGTGTCAAAATAACAGTTTTGCATCAATATATGCCATGAAAAGAAAAACAGATTGAATTAGTTACAAAAATTCTTTACAATATTGTTGTATAATCATTTGCTTAGGTACAATAAAGTTGGTCTTTTAGTTACCCTTTAAACTTCAGGATTTTTGGTTATTCTCTGTTGGGAAAAATACAAATTAAAGTTCCAAATTTGCTCAAAAACGACATATCCGAAAATTGCGTCCTGTCATGGTCGCCAGTTGTAGTGGGTAACAAAAAAGGAAAAAAAGAAGGAAAGAAAAGGTTAAATGTGTGGGAAGAAATGGTGAATAAAAAGCCTTCATGATAGTGAAAAATGGAAAAGAATGAAATGCAAAGCGGACTTCGTATTACAGAAAAGCTATCGGACTTCGTGATTCGCAAAAGGTATTGTTGGGGTGGTCCTTGTGGCGCTTATGAGCAAAAGTCAACCAATTTCCACTACAAAAATTATTTGAAAGAGAACAGAGAATAACAAATGTGATTAACAGGGGGAAATGGCGTAGATAAGATTTCATTCATTACCAATTTAATACGTCTTCTCTCGTGCGGCGTCAAGGTCTTGTTCTCCAACAATCTCCTGCTTCATTTTTGCATGAAAAGTCGCAGCTGCTCCAAAATATTACAGTAAATTTCATCGTCCAGGAATTACTAATGCCTACAAATTAAAACCATATTGGTATTGAATGCAATGTATTTTACGGCTGCTTCCATCCTCCAAATTTCATACAAGCTTCCACAATACTAAATGTCTGAACATGAATAAGTTTTTACGTCTGAATCATACCAAGACTAGCGAATAAGTGAGTTAAGCTTCCACTCTCAAGAGACAAGAGCGGGTAGAAAACAAAAAGCGTTACAATTTTTGTACCTTCCCTTTCTTATATATTTTCTCTGACGTCGAGAGCTCATACAGCTGTGACGGTATAATTTATATCTGAGGGAACGAGTGTAGCGCGGCTGTCTGTAAGACATTGTGCCACCTAATCCCATTCACTCTTATGGTGCTACGTAAGAATAATAGATAGGATTTAGATAATTATTCAGCTTATTAGTTCATTCTGCACCAAAATCTACGCTTGCGCAAACGATCAGACAGCCTCGTTGCACAGCTGTACTCCATATGCAGAAAGCTATGTACAGTGTAGTCAATTGGCCCTAGGTAGCAGTGCACACTTAGTGCTATATGCAAATATAAGATACGCAGGCCCATTTCGTTTCGTTGCGTTTGATTTATGAAAATGCATGTGTTGGGTCACTATTTTATATTCAATTTACATGTCAAATGCCGTTTCAGAATTGTTTTCTGTCCCAATTGGAATTATTCGTGACGCATATCCATATTGTATGAGGATTTCAAAAGTATCCTCATATACATGTACATAAACAACCTTCGAAGTGCCTGGCAGAGGGTTCATGAATCACCTTCAGACTAATTCCCTATAATTCCACTCTGGAATAGCGGGCGTCGAAAACAAATATCTTTATCTTTCCGTGCGAGCTTTGTTTTCCTCGGTTTTATTACGATGTTTGTTTCTCCCTGCGTAGGGTGGCGGCAGCAAAATATTTTTACATTCGGAGGAGAAACCTGGGGACTGAAATGTCGTGAGAAAACCCCGCCACAATAAGAAACACCTTTGTTTTAATGGTGACTACCCCAAATCCTGCAAAGTTTCAGGGACACTCTCTCCCCTATTTCGCGATAATACAAAACGTGCTGCCATACTTTGAACTCTCTTGCTGTACTACGTAACCCTATCTAGTAACGACCCCACACCGCTCAGCAGTATCCAAAAGAGAACGGACAAGCGTAGTGCAGGCAGTCTTTTCAGAGATCTGTTGCATATTCGAAGTGTTAACAAAACGCAGTCTTTGATTAGTCTTCCCCACAACATATTGTACGTGTTATTTCCAGTTTAAGTTGTTCGTAAATGTAATTCATAAGTATTTAGTTGAATTTATGGACTTCAGATTTGACTGATTTATCGCGTAACCGAAGTTAAATGGATTCCTTTTAGCCCTCATGTCGGTTTCCCACGCTTTCCACTATTTAGGGCGGATTGCCAGTTTTCATTCCATACACATATGTTTTATAAACCTTTTTCCTATTTCTTTTGATCTTCTGATGGCTTTACTAGGCCATAAACGAAAGCGTCACTACAAACAACTTAAGACTGCTGCTCAGATTGTCTCCTAAATCGTTGATATAGAAAAGGAACAGCAGAGAGCCTATAACACTACCTTGGAAAACTCCAGGAATCACTTCTGTTTTACTCGGTGACTTTACGACATTTACTACGAACTAAGACCTGTGCTACAGGAAATCATGAATGTAATCGCATAACTGAGAAGATACTCCACAGGCCAGGAATTTGATTACAAGCCGCTTTTGATGTACGGTGTGGAAAGTCTTCTGAAATTCTAGAAATACGGAATCTATTTGAAATCCCTTATCAATAGCAATCAACACTTCGTGTGTATAAAGAGATTGTTGTGTTTCATAAGAAGGACGTTTTCGAAATCCGTGTTGACTATGTTCCGATAGACTGCTGTCGACGTAATTCACAATGTTCGAACACAATACACGTTCCAAAGTCCTACTGCATGGCGACGTTTGTGATACGGGCCTGCCATTTCGTGGATTACTCAGAAATGGCTCTGAGCACTATGGGACTTAACAGCGGAGGTCATCAGTCCCCTAGAACTTAGTACTACTTAAACCTAACTAACCTAAGGACATCACACACATCTATGCCCGAGGCAGGATTCGAACCTGCGACCGCAGCGGTCGCGCGGTTCCAGACTGAAGCCCCAAGAACCGCTCGGCCACACCGGCTGGCTGTGGATTACTCCTAGTGCCTTTCTTTAATATTGGTGTGACTTGTGAAACATTCAACTCTTTGGGTACAGATATTTCGTCGAGAGAGTGGTTGCAGATGACTGTTAAGTATGGAGCCATTGCATCAGCATACTCTGAAAGAACCTAATTGGTATTTAGTCTGAACCCAAAGAATTCCTTTGATTAAGTGAATTAATCTGCTTCACTAGACCGAATATATCTACTTCTATGTTAGTCATGTTGGCAGCTGTTATCGATTCGAATTCTGTAATATTTACTTCGTCTTCTTTGCTGAAGGAATTTCGGAAAACTGTGTTTAATTACTACTTTAGCAGCGGTATCATCGATAGTATTTCCATGGCTCGCCGCTTGCATGATTTACATACGACCAGAATCTTTTAATGTTTTCTGTCAAATATAGAGTTTCAACGTGGAAACTATCAACAGCCTCTTGCATTAAAGTCTGTGCTGAATTTCGAGCCTGTTTAAAATGTCGCAAGTCTTGTGTATTTCGCCTTTGTTAAATTTGGTGTGCATTATTCGTTGTTTCTGCAATAGTGTTCTGACCTGTTTTGTGTACCGTGGGGGATCAACTCCGTCGTTTGTTAACTTATTTATATAAGTTTCGCAATCGCTGTCGATTATACTTTCCTGAATTGAAGCCACAACTGGTGTAGAAGCACATTATTAATTTGGAAATAGAGGAGATTGTCAGTCTTGATGACAGGAAGAGAACTTGTATCTGCTTTTCTTTGTATAGATATAGTTTTTGTTTAATTCCGGAGGATTCAGGAGTTATAGTATTCAGAGTCACTATGGAAACCGTGAGTTCAGTAATCCCTGCACCCACTTTGATGCTCGTTATTTGCTCAGGAATCTCTGCTACTACGATGTCAAGAGTGTTTTCTGAAACATTTATTATTCGAGTGGGCTCATAAGCTCCAAATAATTTTCAGATAATGTGTTTAGTACATTTTCGCATGATGTTTTATGCTTATAGTCGGCGTAAAATGCCATGCCCGGTAGATGAGCAGTCGGCAGGACCACAAATAGGGAGAGCGGTACTGGTGGAACCTGTAGGTAGGCGCTGTAGGGGAAATGCCGAGAGATGGAGTGGAAATGCCGTTCTAAACTGAAGCCTAATCTCATATTTTTTGCAAATATTTAGTAGAACCTCTCCAAGTTCACAGTTGCACGGTGAGCAGTAAAAAAATCAGTCATTCTGCTTCGATTAGTATCTAATAAGAATTCCGCTGAAAGTGCAGCGATTTATTTTCACCTGGCTTGTTAATCATTTGTAACTTTCAGAGAAGCGTCATAAGTGGTAAATTTTGAGTAAATTTTACACATTTCTCTCGTTGCCATATTAAAATTTGCTTCTTTTGCCAAAACACAGCCGAGTGTACACAGTGTGACCTCTCTTACATCTTGTGCAGACGCAACTGCTACATAATTCTGAAACAAGGTTAATTGAGTTTATTAAGTGAGGAACTGAGCGAAAGTAAGGTCAGTACTTTATTAAAAATGCACATCCTTGGTACAAAATAAATGTATATTTTATTCAGTTATGATCTTCCAATAGCCATAGCATTTCTAGTTTCGCCAGCTATCAATGGCCCTAAAAATTACATGCTTTCATCGAATACGTTTGTAAAGTAGGTAATTTTAGCATCATAACCATATATTAAAATACTATCTTTGTGTTCTGTCAATTGCCAAAATCTTATGTCGATATCTCAAACCGTTTATGAAATATGAGGACTGTTGTGGGCACTTCATTATGGATTCATCGCTGGCGTGTCGCGATCGCAAATAAGTTTGCTACGTCACATCAATTTTCTAGAGATTGGTGACAGATAGAAACCTCCACCCAAGTCTAAAGAAAAATTCGATATGTTAGCTAAATTCCCGGTAAAGAGTTGTGTATTATGTTATTTGCACCAAATGCAAAATCATAGCGACCCACATTTTTCCATTGAAACTTTTTAAACTTCCGCGCTGTGTGTTACTTCCATGTAAATATCCCAATAACTGCGATCATTAGCGAAACGATGGGCTCATCATCATGAACCAGACACACAAACCTACAAGAAACACAAAAATTATTTTTTTTTTTACCTAGTAGTTTCGGTAAAATCGTTTGAAGAAAACTGCAGGACGTGCGCCTCGATTCTGTCGTCGAAATCCGGACTGACTGTGGCAAACACCTGTCGGCCTCCCCATCCGAACAAGCGACTGAAGTCGCCCAAAGAACCGGAGAAACGGAAAACTCTGGCTGCCAACTCGCCCTGTACTAGCCCGTTCTCTCCATACAGCAGCCACAAAGAAAACATATTTATCTATAGGCAATTTTTTTCACAGATTTTTATATTAGACGGGTAAAATTTAAAAATCTACGCTTCTAGGCAAAAGATCAAAAGAGTTTAAACGCAATACCTGTCTCATTGTGTCCAAGTCAAAGCTCAAGTGAATTTTTCTTGACGACGTAGCAGTTCACTATAGAGTGACGATCAATTGACAGGAATGCTTGTAAATTTAGAGAACTTGTTAGAATTTTCTATCATTTCCGTGTTCGTATGCTATTGGTAAGAAGTCTACTATAACGAGTGTTTCTGTGTTGCATAGGCTGTCCTCGTTCGAGACCACAACGTGGCCAGAGGGGCTGGCAGACTGTTGCTGTACGGTTCGTCTCGACAGATCACTCGAATGTCCAGGCTGCAGGACACCAACAGCAAGTTTACTCGTCTGGAATCTAATAATGTCCTTTTCTGTAGAGTACTATTAGTTATAGATGCATATTTAAGAAAAAATCATGTGTAGATTTGTACTGATTTCATGAGAGTATTTTGAAACTACTTGGGGGGTGCGAAGACATTTTTGTGTAGTGATTTATGGTTAGGAAACGCGCCCAGTGGAGAATGGAACGGGAACAGAATATAACGCACAACATTCAATCAGTTGAGAAGGCCGTTTCTCTGATAGTTCACT
Organism: Schistocerca serialis cubense; assembly: GCF_023864345.2. Classification (NCBI taxonomy): domain Eukaryota; kingdom Metazoa; phylum Arthropoda; class Insecta; order Orthoptera; family Acrididae; genus Schistocerca; species Schistocerca serialis. Next base: position 589,969,387 of record NC_064645.1, on the reverse strand, counting down.
AACTGTAATGACCGCAGCTAGGACTGAGGAGTTTTAAAGATCTTTCACTTACTATATCCCAAGCGTTGCAGACGTTAACAGCAAATCAACAATCGATGTCTGCTAAAGTGAAATCTGTTACAACTGAACAGTTTAGGATAGCTTCCGCACAAGAATCAATGGCAGCGGAACAAGACAGAATTTAAAAAAAAAAAATAATAATGGTTCAAATGGCTCTGAGCACTATGGGACTCAACTGCTGAGGTCATTAGTCCCCTAGAACTTAGAACTAGTTAAACCTAACTAACCTAAGGACATCACAAACATCCATGCCGGAGGCAGGATTCGAACCTGCGACCGTAGCGGTCTTGAGGTTCCAGACTGCAGCGCCTTTAACCGCACGGCCACTTCGGCCGGCACAAAATTTTCACTGTAATTCATACTGTAGAAGTAGAATAGGCAAGTCTCTCTGCTAAACAAGGCGGTCTCGTTAAGCAGCAGGAGGCACTAGTAGCTGAGCAAGCAAATATCAGGCTAACTATGCTACATGTTATTGCTATTGTTGAGTCATTGCGAATCAAACAATATTTTGAGAGTTTGAAATGGGAAGTGGATTATTTACGCATTCATAAAAGTGACATTGCTACGGAAATGGCAAATCTTAAGCTGTCCCAGGAGAATGTTCTAGAGGAAATCTCTAATATTCAAATCGAAGTAAAAGATGTGACCGTCTAATATTCAAATCGAAGTAAAAGATGTGACCGCCACCGTAGATTCTATTGTGTCCAAATTGGAACTTGTTAAATCAGATTGTGTCGAAGTTATAGAAGGAAGGGTGACACAATGTGTTGATGAACAATTGCAACTAGTTGTGCAAAACGTTCAGCTGGCTATCGTGTCCGATTCCACAAGGATCCAGATTGGCAGTGATTTGAAAAGCCAACAATTTGGTAAAGAGTTCTCGAAGTGAAAAGGCAATATAACCAAATCGACTGAATAATGTTTCAAGTCAATCAAGGAAATAAGAGCGAGTGGTTCTGACACACTTGTCACATTTTCCGACAAAGTGAAGTAGAATGTGATTAATTCGGCGTCAGTGATTAGTAGCCCGATGCCTACAACAAAAAGTGCGCATGGGGTGTCTGACCCGATTTATGGCAATATACCACCAACAATGCGTAAGCCCAAATGTTGATGGAGGAGAAGCTGCTAGAGCACCGGCAGTTCGAAGCCTTCTGTCCGGAGAAGGAGACTGTTAACCCCGTGATTTTCATTCGCATCTTCAGAGGTGTTTTGCCCCGTGCATGGACTGATCCGCAAAAGATTTCTTTTGTCGCTGGCTACGTACAAAAGGTGCACCCATATTATGGAAACCTGTGGCACCTACGATGATTTTTAGTGATCGTCGTACTGTAGGTTTTGGTCTAAGGGAATTCAAGAACGACTGAAAAAAGTGGTTTATAATCTAGAACCCTTTTCAGTGAAGAGTGGGAACTTGCGTCGGTACTTTGAGCAGTACCTGAATAAAAGCTGATATTGGGAGACTCCAGTCCTACAGGTGTATACTTTTAAGATTATTAAAACAAAGTTACCGGTCGAGATACGTGAAAAACTCATGTATGCTCCCAAAGACAATGTCGAAGACTTTCTCACTGCCGTCGACACCATATACCTACTAAACGAAGGCTTAAGAGCTACAAATCAGGGAATGGGTCTTGGACTAGTATAAACAAGGTGTATCATCCAAGACCAAGTGGCAATAATAATAGTAGAACGCAGCAGAGCTCAGGCTTCCAAGCTCAGAATAACAGGTTCCACAATCAATAATTATCGGAGTACATTTTCATCACCCAACAATCAACTGGAACCTTGGGTAACAGCTTCGTTATCGGTGTGTAGTCGATGTGGCGTGGAGTTCGCGTTGAGGCAGCATGAACATTTGCACCGTGAACGTTGCTTTCTCCACAGCTACAATGTTATTGACGTGACTATTTACAGAAACAAAATCACCACTCTCGTCCACCTTCCGAGAAAAGGGGGCAGTAGGAACCAAAAATACCCTTCATATTGCTTGGTGAGGACGAGGTTGGGGGGGGGGGGGGGGGGGGCTGATAGAATCGGTGATGCATGGGTCCTTTTACTGCTGAGGTTGGGGATCACTGGATCAGTATCAACAGCACAGACGTACAATCGACGAATTCAGAATCTGTCCGTTATAGCGGCATTGGAACACCTCTTCAGATGGGCCCGGACTTCAGGTGATAAGAGCTGGCGGTAGGGTTCTAGTGTGGCGCAGACCAGACACAGACACAGATTGTGAACAAAGCACTGTGCAAGGTAATGGTGGCTTCGTAATGGTGTGGGCTGTGTTCAAATGGATTGGACTGGGTCCTCTGGTTCAAGTGAACCATGATTGACTGGAAATGGCTATGTTCGGCTGCTTGGAGGTCATTATCAGCCATTCATGGACTTCATGTTTACAAACACCGATGGAACGTTTATAGATGGCAATGCGCCATGCCACCAAGCCACAATTGTTCGCAGTTGGTTTGAAAATATTCTGGACAATTCAAAAGGACTTCGGCCACTCATAGAACATTTGTGGGACATAATGGAGGGATAGGTACGTACAAAATTCTGCATTGGCAACACTTTCGCATTTCTGGACTGATCAAGTTTCTACTGAGGTCTTCCAACAATTTGTTGAGTCTTCGGCACATCGGGTTGCTGCACTCCGCTGGGCGAAACGATGGCTGTCACTATATTAGGAGGTATCCCAAGACTTCTGTGACCTCAGTGGATAGCAGAAAATACTGCAACATGGCGAGCGAAAGATTTGATTTGGCTCAGAGGAGACTATCTGCCACACATTGCTTAGTAACATAACAAAATTTAGGACTAGTACGACAGTGTAATAGTTTCTTGTTGCTACATATGTAACATAGTCGCACTGCCTGTACTTTTTCTGACCAGTCTGAATAGATAAGAAAAGGCAGACGCTGCTAAATGTTATATATTTATGATATGAACTCTTTTTTTCAACAGAAATTCCGTTCACAACCAAAGCTGGGAAGCTCAGTGATCCAAGAGGGATGAGACAGCTCTTGTTATTTTAGAACCTTGCGGAATAAAGGAGTGCGGATAGCGATATAAACGATTCCTTAATAAATAATACGTTTCCTCAAATGAAAGATCTTAGAATTAGACCTAATATTAAAACACATAAGCGAACTCGCACGAACACACACAAACACACACACACACACACATACACACACACACACACACACACCGCGCGCTCGTGGCTGAGGAAGTTCCAGTGCTACCTCGGTCATGGGTGTGTCTGTGGTCCTTAGCGTAAGTTAGGTTAAGTAGCGTATATGCCTAGGGACCAATGAGGTCAGCAATTTGGTGCCATAGGAGCTGACTACCACCACACACACACACACACACACACACACACGCACACACACTCCATTACATGCCACCTCTGTAAATAATGTACTGCTTTGTCCCCCAACATGTGGGCACACAACTTCAAAAATTTACGGTCATTATTTCTACTTCTGCCTCATCATCATAGTCAGTAGATTTCACCTCTCTTACGCGTATACAACATTAAATTTCCGCTCTCTCTCTCTTTCTAAAGCGCTTATTTTTATGAGACAGCAATGTTACAATATGCTACAGAGGAAATGAAGGTAGGCGCCCAAAGAAAAATACTGTAGTATAAAATTTATCATTTAATTATTTTACACTTAAGACAATAAATTGCAGTTAACTTTGACTTGCAGCAAAAAGTTTTGTCACCTTATCCTGGTACAGTGGATACATACTAATTTACTGATCACTTTCAGCGCTTTATTGCAAACAGAAGAGTGTTACAATTTGAGTATCTTAATAATATTAAAATGATACTGAACTACATTTTGTTGGAAAATTGTCTACACTATGAGTTATGTATCCTTCATGTAACATTCTACGTCTTTGGTGTACTGATACAGTAACGATTCAGTGTAATTACGACATTCATATACATAGAAAAGTTCAAAAACTATAAATTGTATAGAAACTATGAAGAACTCCCTTTAAAAATCGTATTATTTTCACATTGTAGCGTGAAATAATAAAAATAAAGACTCTTTACTCTGGTGTGGTTTGTAATGACTGTCAGTATAGCACGAAATATACTTAGTGAAAACTGCCTTGCCTTAAACACGTTTTAGTTTAAGAATGCAAATTGTACCTTTAATGACTTCACTTTTAAACAAACTTTGAGCGAAATTTCTTTCAATGTTGCTATAAAATGTTCTCGCAGATCTGTGGAATTATTACCTTTTTTGTCCCGCACCAGGGGATACAAATTCTTTGAAACTTGAGATCTGTTACTTATCTAAGGCATATTGTTAGATGTATGTGTAGATAATACACGTTTCATTTGATTAAGTTATTTGAATATCTCTTATTCAACGCCATATAAAATTTCGCCGTTCCAGCTGCCATTCGCCAACATAATCGGCATACACAACCCACACAAGTGAAATTTGAAGTCAGATCTGAAAACTGTTACGACTGTTATTCAATATTTCATTAGATGTTAAGTATTCGTCACTTCTCTTTAGCAAAATTTAGCTTTCAGGGTCGTATTTAACAACTTAATATCATGCGCGGTAAAAGCGGTCAACAGTGTTACCTAATAGTCTACTGATCATAATGTCGTACAACCAGGAAAAGACGATACTTTTACAAAAACCAAATAATATTATATTGAGCACTACAACAAAATATTTTTTTTCCAATACAAACGAACAATCTGCTAATTATTACAGACCTCAAGAGATACACATTGAGCAAAATGTAAGTGTGCGCATTCAATTCAGCGGTACTAGCCACAGAGAAGAAACATTTTATTAAGCAAAAAAAAAAAAAAAAAAAAAAAAAAATGGAAATTTGCTATCTAGTTTTTTGTAACGGCTTTGTCTCTTTTTGCGAGGCCACACACACACACACACACACACACACACACACTTCTTAATATTAAGTCTTTGCTTCGATTCACGTTGAAAATTAGGTACGAGTATTTTTAACTTGTAATTAAGATCTTTACTAAAGTCACTTCCAAGAGACGGTACAACGTTAGCTGCTAGCCAAAACGAATTACAATGAACGTGAAAAACATACCGTCTTGTGAATTAAACATATTATTTTAGAGAAATAACATCACCTATTGGAGAGGAGTTCAGTAAGTGATGCAAAAACTTTTTCCTAGGCCAGTTTTGGTTGAAAAAATTGTGGGACATCATGGAATGTTCGTCTTCACCCCCGAATAGTTGCATTAAGTTCCGGCAGATGTCGGCGCGAAACGTAGCCTTGAAAATGACGTGTGTAACGGAACTGTGTTCCTTCTTTCGGCGGAGAACCAGAGCTTAGTAGATACTCATAGGTACTTGCAGAAGCAGCGTGAGTCTTTGGAAGAGGTGTCTGTCATTATCGCAACAAGGTTTCCCAAACCTTTCTGAAATCCATCCTGCCGGCCGGCTGCACACAGCTGTAACTCATACAGCGTTGGAACATATGGAGACTTTCATTCGATGCAGGAGACCGATCACAATAAAATACCACGCTGCTCAACAGGACGTCCCTATTAATAGTTCTGGCACACTCGTTTACCAGTTGGGTACCCAAAGATGTGTGTCCGGCGGGTCCCTCACCGCCTAACACAAGACCATAATGAGCAAGAATCTGTGCGGGATCGCTTGCGCGTTACGCGGCTCATAGTAATAACTTTCGCTCGAACATCGTCACAGGCGATGAAATGTGGGTTCATCAATTGGAACAAGAAACATAACGACATCCATTGTGTGGCGCCATACCATCTCTCCTCCAAAGAAAAAGTTCAGAGCGCATCTTCAGCCACCAAAAATGCTACAGCCTTCTTGAGCTACGAAGGGATTATTCTGTTTCCCGTCCTCCCTCAAGGTCCAATTATCAGCTCTGAAGCGTGTTGTGCTGCTCTGAGGAAACGGAAGAAACGACTTTAGGGACAACGTCGCCACAGAAATGGAAGCGAACTTCTTCTTTTCCACGACAATGCAAGCGCTCACAAAAGTCTCCGCACCGGAGAGGAGTTCACAAAAATTCATTTTTCTTTTTCATGCCCCCTTCAACCTGGATATCCCATCTTCAGATTTCCGTCTGTTATGCCCAATGAACGATCCGCTCTGGGTGAAATAGTACGTTGATGATGACGAGGTTATTGATCAGCAAGACGTTGACTCTGATGTCGACAAGTAGAAAGGTACCATGCGTGCTTGCCGGCCCTACCAGTGAGGTAGCGCAATGCCACCGCATTGAGCGCGAACTGGGCTGAAATAGTGGTTCTTGTAGCCAAGAGAGTGGGAATAATAAGGTGAACTAGAATCCTGATTGAAATCAGTTTGCTTTAAGAAAACTTATTGAACGCCCCTGACAATTCCACTGTGGCTTACACTAGGATGGGTGACTGTTTAGGTCTGCCGACCGCTGTTGGTAAGTGGGTTCCACTCAGCCCTATTGAAGAGCTATTTGACTGAAAAGTAGTGGTCTGTTACGAAGTTGACAACGACTGGGAGAGCGATGTGCTGACCACATGCCCTCAACATCCATGTACAGTGATGCCTTCGGCTGGGACGACATGGCAATCGGTCTTTACCGTTGAGACTTCCGACGCCTGTTCGGACGACGAGAGGGAGAGAAAGAGAGAGGGAGAGAGAGAGCGAGATGTTACGGTATCTCCTGGTTTTTGATTTCGGATGGCTGTTGAACGTTTTAATGTTGAAAGAATTCCAAACGATTCACACACAAGACTACATTTTAACATTTTAGAGTTGGATCTGAAATATCTTGAGTGCATTCATGATATTCAAAATGGCTCTGAGCACGGCTAGACTTAACATTTGAGGTCATCAGTCCCCTGGGACTTAGAGCTGCTTAAACCTAACTAACCTAAGGACATTACACACATCCATGCCCGAGGCAGGATTCGTACCTGTGACTGTAGTGGCCGCGCGGTAACTGACTGAAGCGCCTAGAACCGCTCGGCCACAAAGGCCGGCTCATGAGTTTCATCCAGATTTGTCCTTTTGCTCAGAAAAATGTTACTACCATGTGATCGTAAGATAGCAAAGACCTTGTGTGGTAAGGCAAACTGTGTTATTCATTACAGACGACTGAAACAATTCTTAAACTTTAAATCAGATTTAAGAAGAATTTATGGGATTTTATCAATTAGGGAAGCTCCCTTCTTGAAGCCATACAACGAAAAGTCAGATATGGAGTAGCTACATTAACTGCCAAAACTAAATTTTGAAGGGAGGGATGTTTTTAACGACAATGTAGTTGCCATTCGATTAAACAGGCTCAATTGCAGTAGGGATGTCTATCGTGGACACCTCGAAAACAAGTCTTACCTCTTTTCAGTGTGGATATATATTAAACAAGCGTATTGCAGATCATGTATAATTGTTCTATACAGACACCGACAGATAACTTGGTTTACCTAACTGAAATTGCAAGTAATTACAGGTATGTCAGAAATAAGGTCCACAGAACGTATAATACTTGGGATTCCTTTGTTAATAAGGGATACGTTATTCAGCCGGTAAATAAAAAAGGGGTTCAGTTGATGTAATACGAAATGAATGGTGGAACTGATGCAGCATTTGTTGTTCCACTAGTAATAGTGTCTGCACACAGCACCAAATTTGGATGCTGAGTGTATAGATCAATGGGTGTGAAACCGTCTCCTGCAAATAGGCTAAATATCGAAGAAGAATGCTAGCAATGTGTGTTGGATTGAGAAGTTAAAAGCAACTATTCAATACGTAACTTAATTAAAGCGTTTGGTAGTTCTTACTGTTAAACATTTCAAATTAAACGTAACTGGGAAATAATAAATATTTTGTATTTCTAGATAGAGTAAATACATTGGCTCGTGGTCATCATCAACCTGAAAAGTAATGATGACGATTATCCTTCCTGAAAATAATGTAAATACCTGAAAAATGTAAAATGAGTTTTAGTGACAAATTTAAATGGTAGATTATAATTTTGATTGAATATTTAAACTGTATCTGTAGTTGTAAATCGTAAATTGGGGCTACTGCCATCATCCTTGTAATTGATGTCAGTTCATATACTCATACGAAAATAGTGTTTCCTGATAGATAATGTAAACTCAAAATTAGGAGGATAATATATTCTAATAGTCTCGGGTTTATTGGATTTCAAGTAGAAGTTAATGTAACTTAATTTGTTCACGAATGTTTCTGATTAAGAAATGTCTACAATAATTTCTCCGACAGTGAAAATGTAATTTTTAGCTGATTCTACAGTATGCATGGATAATGTTAAAATTTTAAATGTGGAAAAATGTGCTACTTGTACTCTGAATTTCCATGAAATAGCTACAGAGTCTGTAGTATGCTCTGCTCAATGGTTTATATAAATGTGCGCACTCAACCAAGTGTAAATCTAACTTCCGTTTGGAATGTAATATTTTATTGTGATAAATGTTGTATCTGATGTGTTTTGTCTGATTCTTATCCTTCCAACCCGTTCTGCAATATAGAATATTGCTTGTTACTTGCAAGTAAGCATTACACAGAGAGTGGCAGATAAAATCTAACATAATATTAGTGGAGTTGATATGTACCGCCTCTTAGCGACTGACTGGGTGTCGTATCTCTCTGAGTGTGGCGCCAACTAAAGTGAAGTTATGTGTTTTATGAGATATAAGAATGTTATACCTTTGAACATGATGACATTTTACGCACATCAGAGGCGGGTATCTTTAAAACTGGTTTCGGTTTTGCCTGTTTCAGGTGAAGTTCATGTAATATTTTAGGAAAATGCAGCAGTAATGGCCAGTAACTTTGTATATGGCACCATTTTTATGAAAATCAAGTGAAACATACGTAGTCTGACAGCCATACTGCTATTGGCTATCCCATTCTAATACCCAATAGAACAATACACTATTATTAGCTAGAGAAGCGAGATGGAGGGAAAAAGGAGGAGGCAGAACGGAGGGCTTGCGTAAAACATCACTGGTCTGGTTCAGTCATCTTGCATAACTAAAATTCCGGCCACCAACACCATCTTGCAACTTTTTAATATCACGCTCCGGCCACCACATTTTCATATTTTCCACCGCTTTCATCTTCGATTTTGTGGCGACTTCAGTGACGAATAACAGCGAATATTGGGACAATACTCCAGGAACTACCTTGCTACGCTACTTCTGTTGTGTGTGTGTGTGTGTGTGTGTATGTGTGTGTGTGTGTCAGGTAGTGTGTTGTACACATTAGAGTCGATGGTTTCCTTGACTTACGTTTGGAACGAGGGAATGGCGAGATGGGTAAGAAGGGGGGTGGCAGCGGACAGTAATCACTTTTCAGCTCTAGCTACACACATGGAAATGGAAAAAAGAACACATTGACACCGGTGTGTCAGACCAACCATACTTGCTCCGGACACTGCGAGAGGGCTGTACAAGCAGTGATCACACGCACGGCACAGCGGACACACCAGGAACCGCGGTGTTGGCCGTCGAATGGCGCTAGCTGCGCAGCATTTGTGCACCGCCGCCGTCAGTGTAAGCCAGTTTGCCGTGGCATACGGAGCTCCATCGCAGTCTTTAACACTGGTAGCATGCCGCGACAGCGTGGACGTGAACCGTATGTGCAGTTGACGGACTTTGAGCGAGGGCGTATAGTGGGCATGCGGGAGGCCGGGTGGACGTACCGCCGAATTGCTCAACACGTGGGGCGTGAGGTCTCCACAGTACATCGATGTTGTCGCCAGTGGTCGGCGGAAGGTGCACGTGCCCGTCGACCTGGGACTGGACAGCAGCGACGCACGGATGCATGCCAAGACCGTAGGATCCTAGGCAGTGCCGTAGGGGACCGCACCGCCACTTCCCAGCAAATTAGGGACACTGTTGCTCCTGGGGTATTGGCGAGGATCATTCGCAACCGTCTCCATGAAGCTGGGCTACGGTCCCGCACACCGTTAGGCCGTCTTCCGCTCACGCCCCAACATCGTGCAGCCCGCCTCCAGTGGTGTCGCGACAGGCGTGAATGGAGGGACGAATGGAGACGTGTCGTCTTCAGCGATGAGAGTCGCTTCGGCCTTGGTGCCAATGATGGCCGTATGCGTCTTTGGCGCCGTGCAGGTGAGCGCCACAATCAGGACTGCATACGACCGAGGCACACAGGGCCAACACCCGGCATCATGGTGTGGGGAGCGATCTCCTACACTGGCCGTACACCACTGGTGATCGTCGAGGGGACACTGAATAGTGCACGGTACATCCAAACCGTCATCGAACCCATCGTTCTACCATTCCTAGACCGGCAAGGGAACTTGCTGTTCCAACAGGACAATGCACGTCCGCATGTATCCCGTGCCACCCAACGTGCTCTAGAAGGTGTAAGTCAACTACCCTGGCCAGCAAGATCTCCGGATCTGTCCCCCATTGAGCATGTTTGGGACTGGATGAAGCGTCGTCTCACGCGGTCTGCACGTCCAGCAGGAACGCTGGTCCAACTGAGGCGCCAGGTGGAAATGGCATGGCAAGCCGTTCCACAGGACTACATCCAGCATCTCTACGATCGTCTCCATGGGAGAATAGCAGCCTGCATTGCTGCGAAAGGTGGATATACACTGTACTAGTGCCGACATTGTGCATGCTATGTTGCCTGTGTCTATGTGCCTGTGGTTCTGTCAGTGTGATCATGTGATGTATCTGACCCCAGGAATGTGTCAATAAAGTTTCCCCTTCCTGGGACAATGAATTCACGGTGTTCTTATTTCAATTTCCAGGAGTGTATTTAAAATTTAATGTTAGTTGTACAACAGACAAAACAAAGAGAAGAATAGAAACATGGCGTTAAATTCTATGAGGAGTGTGTGATTCTGATATAAAAATTGGAAAAATTAAGTAACTGACATTCAAATTGAACAATAGTTCAGAAATGTGTGGAAATTATTATTATGATTATACTATCATCTGACGGCTATGAGTGCAGAAATTGAGCAATTACTAACACTTCAATGTTACTGGGAACCAGGAGTGAAGAAACCTTTGGGACAAACTGGAATGTTCTTCGGAGCACCTGTTGCTGAGTGTAACTATTATGAATATAATAACTCTTGGAACAACGACGTAAGATAATTACTATAATTTTACAGAAGAAAGAAGAAAACTGCTACTGATGTCTACCCAATCATATTTTTCAACTTCATTTCAGGAACTGTAAAATGGTCATGCTGTCCAATAAGTCTTATGTTTTCATTTACAAGCAGTTAGTTCCTTCCAAAGCAACTGCTTATCGTTCACATCAAAATTTGATCTCAGCTGGTATTTGCTATCTGTGAGACATTTCATATCAAATAATAATGAAAAGAGTTAAAATGCAGAAAGGTAATTTTTTGTACCAATTTAACGCAAAACTGTTGTGTCATTTAAAAAATACAATAAAGATTTCAAATATGCGTTACCAATCTAAACATGCAAAATAGTCATACAGTGAAAATGATGTGATGTGAAAGTCACAATTCATCTGTAAGTCCATAATCTGCAAGCTAAATTAACAAAAATCATTTAAAAATGCTATGTGATACAGAAACGCTATATCTAGATGTCATACTGTTCAAGCCGGCCGCAGTGGCCGAGCGGTTCTAGGCACTTCAGTCCGGAGCCGCGTCAGTGGTACAGTCGCAGGTTCGAATCCTGCATCGGGCTTGGATGTGTGTGATGTCCTTAGGTTAGTTAGGTTTAAGTACTTCTAATTCTAGGGGACTGATGACCTCAGATGTCAAGTCCCATAGTGATCAGAGCCATTTGAACCATACTTTTCAAACGAATTATTTTCTTCTCCGAAATTTTAACCGCCTTGTATATGCAGTGTTTAATGTAACTTCCTCGTACTTATTACCCTAGAACACATTTCTCAGGTTACCTAATCGACTTGTTTAAAATTGTTTTTTTTTAGGAAAAATAACCCGTCAAACACGAGTAGGACTCGACCCCACAGGGCTACGTGTATAAACAATAATAATAATAATTCCGTGTGGCTCAACGGCCTGGTGTTCGTATTTCAATTGGACGCCATACCTAATCACCCCCTCGTACCCCACTTATCCAAGTGGGGAGAGGGGACCTGCAGTTTAACGTGGAATCGGAACTACGTGTTGTTTCCAGTGACTCGGCACATCGATTGTGGGTGAAGGCTACACTAAAGCGAACACTGGGAAAATCCGTGGTGGGGCAGAGCTTCGAATCCCTAAGCTCTCGATTTCCAGGTATTTTCTTCATCACTACGCAACCAAGCCCGACATATATAGAGATAGTTCACCTGTAGGGTTGTAACGTTCCATTATGGATTTTCCATTGTTTCATTTTTATCTGTAGGTTTTCTTGAAAGAGTTTCCGAGTATCAATAAATGGGATATATATGGGCGCATCTTTTGACTGGACTGACATTCAATCTTAAATTATTTACACTGTCAAGGGACTATATCTTAGTATTTGACACACTTTTCAACTTGAAACCTTTACCCATTCCTGAGAAAATGGGTCTCTACAGACGGCAAAATGTTTTGATTGCACTGAGTTACAAGCTTCCACTATTTACTCCGCCAAGAGATTGTGGGCCTTAGTATTTGGCATGAATTTCCACTTGATACCCTCGCCGTCTCTTAGAAAAAGGGGTCTTATCAGTCGGACGGACAGACAGACAAGCAACTAGGTCATCCTATAATGGTTCCGCCTTTACCGATTGCACCGTTGAACCTTAACAGCCATTATCCAGCACAATATGCTGTAGCTTCACAACACTAACAGTAAATTAATTCCCACTAATGTGCTTTGATATGTTTATAGTTATTTCACCACACAATTGTTTTAAATCGGGAAAGTCCCCAAAACTCAGTTCATTTACGGGAAACGTATATCCTCTCCTCTTTGCCTTTCTGACTGACGTAGCGTTTCAGTCGGGAACATAGAATAGCTCAAATTTCTAAGCCTTCTCTACTGCTTATTTTATGACGCTGTGGATAACTTCTCTCTCATTTTGAGTACGTCCTCTTACTAAATATTAATCGGCCATTGGTTGATATTATAACAATGCACTGTGTACAGGCATAGTGTGATGAAAAACCTGTAAGGAAAATGTAACTTAAATTAATTATTATAAAAATTAGGCAGTTCGTACTATAACATTTCTCTAGTACTACTAGGTTTAGCTATTTTAATACAGCTGTAGTTAGCTATTCTTTTGCTGTCCTTCGTTATTGTCGAAATGAAACACCACATACATGCTTGTTTTCTTGACTAAAATTTGCTGAAGATGAAGTAAAATACAATAAATACAATTTATTCTGCCTGTTCTGCCTTGCACTTCATCCTAAGATAACAAAATTATTGTCCTACAATTTTGTAGACCTACAGTGCAAGTTTATTTGAATAATCAAGAACAATAATAAATTATCCCATTTCTTCAAAATCATTGCAGTACCCACCATGAAACTGTAGTAGTTCAACCTCGATTTACAAGTGAAGAGATTTGACGCATCGTTACTGTAGTGGCACTATCAAGTATTTTAGGTGAAAGTATTAAGTCTTTAGTGTAAGTGAGTGAAAGTAGCATGGAGACCCTAGCGTAGTATTGCTGTAAGTGGAATGGCCGTCAAGCACGCTATGTCGACACGTAGGGCACAATAACAGATACTCAAGTGAGTTGCGAAGTGAGGACACCTGGGTGCAGCAGCAAACCCCACGCAGCAAGGAATGAGGTTGTAGGCGCGTTGTTGCCACCACATTCGAGCGAGTCTTTTTGTTACGGTGACATGACTACACACGAGGTTTTAGAGAAAGAAATGAACAGTAACGGAGTTTAAATGGGGCTATCTATCAGTGCTCTCAAGGTATGTTGCCGTGGGTAATAATTTACATATTGAGTGCTGAATTAATGTATTCACAGACTAATTGTACTGCATAAAAAGAAACAAAGAAAACAAAGGAAATAAACAGAAAGTAGGGCAGCAGTCAGTCGCATACTTGATTTCAGATCTAAATTTCTGTCAAAAATTAGATATCTTTAGTGCTAAAAGTATAATATACTACTGGCCATTAAAATTGCTACACCAAGAAGAAATGCAAATGATAAACGGGTATTCATTGGACAGATATATTATACTACAACTGACATGTGATTACATTTTCACGCAGTTTGGGTGCATAGATCCTGAGGAATCAGTACCCACAACAACCACCTCTGGCCGTAATAACGGCCTTGATGCGCCTGGGCATTGAGTCAAACAGAGCTTGGATGGCGTGTACTAGTACAGCTAGCCGTGCAGCTTCAACATGATACCACAGCTCATCAAGAAAGTGACTGGCGTATTTTTACGAGCCAGTTGCTCCGCCACCATTGACCAGACGTTTCCAATTAGTGCTGGAGAATGTGCTGGTATCGAATGAAAGGTAGAGCCACGGGTCGTAACACATCTGAAATGTAACGTTCACTGATAAAAGTGCCGTCAATGTGAACAAGAGGTGACCCAGACGTGTAAACAATGGCATCCCATACCATCACGCCGGGTGATACGCCAGTATGGCGATGACGAATACAAGCTTCCAATGTGCGTTCAGTGTGATGTCGCCAAACACGGATGCGACCATCATGCTGCTGTAAACAGAACCTGGATTCATCTGAAAAAATGACGTTTTGTCATTCGTGCACCCAGGTTCGTCGTTGAGTATACCATCGCAGGCGCTCCTGCCTGTGATGCAGCGTCAAGGGTAACCGCTGCCATGGTGTCCGAGCTGATAATCCATGCTGCTGCAAACTTCGTTGACCTGCTCGTGCAGATGGTTGTTGTCTTGCAAACGTCCCCATCTATTGACTCAGGGATCGAGACGTGGCTGCACGATCCGTTACAGCCACGCGGATAAGATCCCTGTCATCTCGACTGCTAGTGGTACGAGGCCGTTGGGATCCAGCACGCGCGTTCCGTATTACCGTCCTGAACCCACCGATTCCATATTGTGCTAACAGTCATTGGATCTCGACCAACGCGAACAGCAATGTCGCGATACGATAAACCACAATCGCGATTGGCTACATTCCGACCTTTATTAAAGTCGGAAACGTGATGGTATTCATTTCTCCCCCTTACAAGAGGCATCACAACAACGTTTCACCAGGCAACGCCTGTCAACTGCTGTTTGTGTATGAGAAATCGGTTGGAACTTTCCTCATGTCAGCACGTTGTAGGTGTCGCTACCGGCGCCAGCCTTGTGTGAATGGTCTGGTTGCATATCACAGCATCATCTTCCTGTCGGTTAAATATCGCGTCTGTGGCGCGTCATCTTCGTGGTGCAGCAATTTTAATAGCCAGTAGTGTACATACACTGGAATAAGGCGCTGAATGTAATAAAACGTGACCAGTATCAAAGTTACACAGAACCACAGACTTCATAGTGTGTAACGTACCACTTGAAGGGAGGAATGTAGAGCAAATAGGTTTATAACCACAGATTTTACATGACCTGAGAATGTATTATGCTGGTGCATAAGTCTTAGCCTCCTTCGAAAAAGGATTTTAGTCATCATTAATATATTTTCCTTCACTATTTACAACATTCTGCTAACGCTGAGGTAACGTCTCAATTTCCCCGACTGTAGAAATCACGTGATTTTGGGACGCAGAACTCGTCGAGCAATGTTCGGAGCGCATTTTCACCCGGAAACGAAGTTCCTTGAATGTTGTTTTACAGATGGCGGAAAAGGTGAAAATCTGAAGGCACAAAGTCAGTTGAATAACGTAGGTTCTAAATGACTTCCCTGTCGAACTACTGCATAGCGTATTACGTCAGTGTAGCAGAACGAGGGCGGACGTTTGCGTGGAATAGCACCTCTTCACGCAGTTCTTCTGGTCGTTGTTCGTGGATTGCTTCTGCAGGAAGTCTCAGTTGTCGTGACAATAAGTGTCGGCAGTGATAGTAACACCTATGGGAAGCAATTTTTAGTATACCACATTGTTAAAGTTCCACCGGATGCCAAACATTATATTTCGTGAATGCGCGTAGAACTCTGTACGGGCAGCTGCTGCTTTGTTTGGGCTCAACCTTTCGTTTCCTTTCCTGATCTTAGCATAAATACACCATTTCTTATCACTAGCTATGGTACCGGATAGAAATGTTCAGTGTTGTTCATAAGCAAGTTGATGACGATCAAGCAGGTACGCACGTATGTCCACCGACACATTCTTGTGATAATGGCTCAGCGCATGCGGTACCCATACACTCGATTTCTGAATCCTTCCTATCGCATGCAAATGTTGCGCGAGCGATAGTGGAATGATTACAGTTCATCACGTTTATCGGCTCTCGAGTACTATGACGTATATCATTGTGGATGAACGCGTTTAAACGTGGAAAGTAACTAATGACAAAACAATCCTCCGCAAAACGAGAAAACCTTTTTTTTTGTCGTATCCTGTTTATCAATATTACCACCATACACGGCGCAAATGTTTTTTGGCTGCTTCCGCTGCTGTTACCTCTCTATTGAGCTCAAACACAAAAATATGTCTGAAATGTTCCGATTTCATCACACCGCAACCCATTTTCACAGCCTATCTCCAAATGACAAAATGACATTATGTTAACTCAAACAGCAACAGGTAACTACAAGTAAAAACTGACAATCGATAAATAACACCATAGGAACCGAAATACCAACATGCAAAACAAGAACCTATGAAAATGTGCACCAACCTAAAAGAGAGCTTCATTCAAAATGTTGCTGCTGTTCACCGCCTTACACACCCAGCCACAGCTGTTCTGTGATTCAAAAACTTTTCCTATAACTCTTGACAGTATCTGTGACAATGATAAGCTCAGGGCAATACATACATTCTATGGAGCTTTACTGTGTGTCACTCTCGATCAGTAGCCACGAGTTTCAAGTTTATATGTTCTTATAACGGGGGGTACTGGTATGCAGATTTTTGTAATTAGCACAAGACACTGTAAAACAAAATAAAAAGTAATATGGTGATCAGATTAAACTTTCAATCATGATGAAGGTAATTAAAAACAAAAACTTCAAAAAAATTTATCAGTAATTTTAATTCACATTCCTCACACCAGGATCAGTGCATCTTTCCATTAAGTTATTACATCTGATGCCTTTAGCTTGTAATG
This sequence comes from Schistocerca serialis cubense, assembly GCF_023864345.2. Lineage (NCBI taxonomy): Eukaryota > Metazoa > Arthropoda > Insecta > Orthoptera > Acrididae > Schistocerca > Schistocerca serialis. The sequence goes on along the minus strand of NC_064645.1, from coordinate 589,952,154 downwards.
TATAGAATTCAAAATTGTTATTTTACTATAGCTGTGGTCTGTCTATTATAATTCACAATAAAAAATTTGTTTGAGCTACTGATTAGACTCGCGTTTCAGTGAATAGAGGCCGTTTCAGTAAATAGAGGCCGCTGTTTAACCTCTATTACCTGTACGTTGTTTGCTTGTTTAGCTCTGCAAACAGCACCCGCAGCTTGAACTAAGCTATGTACATAGAAAGGTCGTGGAACATTATGTGCGGTTATGACTCTACCAGGTCAACATGACTCGCTTCGAATGGTATATTACTTACTGGGAAGTCTCCAGTTCCCTACATCTATGATACTGATCTTGTTTTATGCCATCCAGTCTGATTCCTATGTATGTCTAATACTTTTATCACTGATGATAGCTATTCTGTAGCTGAAATCTATATGTACGATGACGTGTAGATTGAACTGCGACTGATTGTTGACTTCCGTCCTGTTTGTGCATTACATCACAGTTGTGGAGTACTGTGGTTCTGATGGACTCCAGGCTGATAATTATACTATAACTAAATAAAATTAGATGCAATAACCTTGTTTTCCTCTGTTGTTTACAAGTGCAGTTCATCTTCCACTTGTTTTGACACTGTGATATAGATCTTTCATAAATTCCAAAAGCGTTAATTAAGGAAGTCCAGGAAACACAGAATTATTGGCCATTCACATTCACACGAAATGAACAGATCGGACTTAGGGTTTTTTTTTGGCAGACTTATTTAACAGGAGAACTATACTAATAGCTCCGCTTTTGGAACTCACTCAATAGCCAGAAGTAATTAAAAAACTAGAATCAACAATTCTGCAATTTTTGTAGGCGTGACAATATACTTTTGTCGTGCACGATGCAACCACCTTTCTAGTCTCAGTTTCTTTCCCTGTTCTACCTTCATAACTAAGACCAGAAATTTTCATTTCCTTTATTTTCATTTTACTCCAGTTTTCTTGTGATAAAACTGATTTTGTACATTTTTTATTAACAGGAGCTGAATTAAAACTTTGACATCAGCAGAAGTCATCTTGTTGTAGCGCAATTTTCTACCCATCCTTCTCAAATAAATTTTACTTTCATTTCATTCCTGTAAGATGTATTTGTTTGAAATGTTTACTTCTTCAGCATACACTGCATTTTCAGACTGCAGGTCTGGTGTACAACTAGGATCAGGCATTACAATTTGGCTTAAAATACTAAGAGTAGGGCTGAGTATTTTCCGACATCGATGGTTCATATTCAATACGGAAACAAAATATTTGCTTGAAATTCCTTATCATTAGTCTAATAAATTTATTCATGGAAAAGGAATGAGTTACTCTGTTACCTCTACAAATTACTTTTGTTGGTACCCTCTGTTAACAGTCAAAAAATATCATTACCTACCTGTAATCACGTTTAAAGAAAAAACTTCATGAAAACAGATATATCACGAAATTTCAGAAGCAGAGAGGTGAACAACTACACAATATACAGATACAACACACTAAACACATGAAGTCTGATAAAAAATATACTTACGCTATAGTTCCCTTACAAAAGGCTTTTATTAAACGTTTTTATACCATCTCAATTACATTTATATCAATGTTTGTGCATCAGTAAGTTACAAACATTTGAAGCATCATTGCTCTTCTAATCTGACGTTATGATTTTACGATATTACAACAACAATACACTTATCCTAGTGAAACCAATAACGAACAAAAATTCAGTCATTTTTCTATCTGTCATTAAAGGTTTCCCTGATAAGTATGTAGTGATTACTTTTATTTCGCAAAATTGACAGTTATCCTACTGTTCCACCGAAAAAGTTATTTGATAATTATAATGGTGTTAAGAAAGGATAGACAACGTATGGTGATGCATGGAAAGTTAGAACTGGGTGTCATGACTCAGCAGATCAGGTAAATTGGACGTAAGAGGGTGCTGCAACAGTAAATTAGCTATTGGTATTCTGTCCTAATTTGATCTTGAACTATCGGCTGAAGGACGTAAAGTTGCAGTGCCCAATTCATGACGTCAGAAGCTATGACCCCCTTATCTTCTTCTGACAGAACGTTCACTACACACACACACACACACACACACACACACACACATACACAACACATACACACTCAACCACCCACCCACCCACCCACCCACACACACACACACACACACACACACACACACACACACACCTCACTGTAATTTCACATGGGGAACGTGTCTGGATGACAGAGACGGTTCAGGCGACTGCCCATGTAAAGAGTGAAAAAACGGGTTAGAGACCAGGTCCGGCGCAAATTTTCACCGGTCACCTAATTTACTTGCCGCCGATGTCTTCGTTTCACCTAATATCAGACATGGTTTTCTTAACCTGGAGAGGCAGTAATGCTGATACATATTTCCGTGAAAATGGTAACAGGAATTAAGCATCTCTGAGACTTTTTGTCATATTCAGTGCTATAATGCCCTAAGTACAGTAACGTCTGCCTTGTTATCTTTGGAATTATTTTTGAATGCTGAAACTACATTTACGAAATTCTTAAGTTTTCTCTATTAAGAACTAAAATTAGAATACTTTTTGTTACGTGACACTCTGGATGAAATACACATTAATGCTGTTTTACAGAATTTACCATCTACCATTACCTCCATTCTTTAAGTCTTTGTTGTGCTGATGTACTTGTGACAATTCTTTTGAAGTTAGTCGAAAACAATAAACTTCCTCGCGAACGTAAAAGCTGCAGCTGTGAAAAAGCAGCTAGCTCAGTGGCAGATAAAGTATAATAGTCTTAGTTTGTGCAAAGCATTGTTCCTAAAGGCACATCACAGTGAGAACTTTTTTTATCCTTATACATTATTGATATTTGGGAATCGAGCCACGTAACCACGCCATCAATGTTCGTATCTTTTTCATGTTTTTTAAGTCACTTTTATACTCACATGCGCTCGCACTCACGCACCCATGGACTCTTTATTTTTAACCCTATCCGTAAAACACACGCACACTCACACACACACACACACACACACACACACACACACACACACACACACACACACGCACACACACCAAAGGCACTTTTCAAAGCCGGGGCCGCGCCTTGAAACCGCAGACGTGGACTGCAGCAAACGTCATTTTCACTCCGAAATGCGCCTTGGAAAACGTCGTCCAAGTACTTAACACAAATCATGTACTGGATGTAATTAAATCCATGTGAAAAAATACTCTGTTCAAAACTATTTTACGTCTGACACTTCGCCTGGAACCCTTGAAGGTGTGGAGACGAGTCGCTAGGTATCTCTCCATTTATCTCTCTAGGTATCTGCCAGTCAGGGCCACAGTTGGACAAGCGCGTTGTTAACTTCTGAATTAGTTAAGCTCTTTCTCTAGAATAAACCATCCAATTTTACTGAAATCGTGACTTGTTTGTCTGTACCTGGTCATCACATCTCCCTATTGCCGTCCTATTCTTTTAATTCCTTCTTAGAGCCTCTTCTTTTTTATTTTTTCCCTTGTCTTAGAGTGTATTGCCATCGAATTCATTTGAATACATTGTGCGAAAGCAGTGGAAAGAATATAAGATTACTATTCGCTGCGAGGCAGACGCTGCCAGGGATCTCTACCACGAAATAATTTCATTTAAACGCGATGCTCTCCTGTCTGGTGCCGAGAGGGACGTGGTGGCGAAATGTTGCTGCAAGCGGTCCAGAACGACGTTCTGCGTTGACGAAAGCCATCGCCACTGCGCTCTCATTAAGACCTATCTTTGATATTAGTTGACTGACTAGGACAACCCTCTTCAAGAGTGTTAGTCTGCCTTGCACGTCGTCCTTCGTTTATCCCATATATACTGGGTGTTACAAATAGGTACGGCCAAACTTTCAGGAAATATTCCTCACACACAAATAAAGAAAAGATGTTGTGTGGACAAGTGTCCGGAAACGCTTAATTTCCATGTCACAGCTCATTTTAGTTTCGTCAGTATGTACTGTATTTCCTCGATTCACCGCCAGTTGGCCCAATTGAAGGAAGGTAATGTTGAGTTCGGTGCTTGTGTGGACATGCGACTCATTGCTCTACAGTACTAGCGTCAAGCACATCAGTACGTAGCATCAACAGGTTAGTGTTCATCACGAACGTGGTTTTTCAGTCAGTGCAATGTTTACAAATGCGGAGTTGGCAGATGCATATTTGATGTATGGATTAGCACGGAGCAATTGCCGTGGCGCGGTTCGTTCGTATCGAGACAGATTTCCAGAACGAAGGTGTCCCGACAGGAGACGTTCGAAGCAATTGATCGGCGTCTTAGGGAGCACGGAACATCGCGACTGGGGAAGACCTAGAACGACGAGGACACCTGCAATGGACGAGGCAATTCTTCGTGCGGTTGACGATAACCCTAATGTCAGCGTCAGAGAAGTTGCTGCTGTACAAGGTAACGTTGACCACGCCACTGTATGGAGAGTGCTACGGGAGAACCAGTTGTTTCCGTACCATGTACAGCGTGTGCAGGCACTATCAGCAGCTGATTGGCCTCCACGGGTACACTTCTGCGAATGGTTCATCCAACAATGTGTCAATCCTCATTTCAGTGCAAATGTTCTCTTTACGGACGAGGCTTCATTCCAACGTGATCAAATTGTAAATTTTCACAATCAACATGTGTGGGCTGACGAGAATCCGCACGCAATTGTGCAATCACGTCATCAACACAGATTTTCTGTGAACGTTTGGGCGGGCATTGTTGGTGATGTCTTGATTGGGCCCCATGTTCTTCCACCTACGCTCAATGGAGCACGTTTTCATGATTTCATACGGGATACTCTACCTGTGCTGCTAGAACATGTGCCTTTACAAGTACGACACAACATGTGGTTCATGCACGATGGAGCTCCTGCACATTTCAGTCGAAGTGTTCGTGCGCTTCTCAACAACAGATTCGGTGACCGATGGATTGGTAGAGGCGGACCAATGCCATGGCCTCCACGCTCTCCTGACCTCAACCCTCTTGACTTTCATTTATAGGGGCATTTGAAAGCTCTTGTCTACGCAACCCCGGTACCAAATGTAGAGACTCTTCGTGCTCGTATTGTGGACGGCTGTGATACAATACGCCATTCTCCAGGGTTGCATCAGCGTATCAGGGATTCCATGCGACGGAGGGTGGATGCATGTATTTCGCTAACGGAGGGCATTTTGAACTTTTCCTGTAACAAAGTGTTTGAAGCCACGCTGGTACGTTCTGTTACTGTGTGTTTCCATTCCATGATTATGGTGATTTGAAGAGAAGTAATAAAATGATCTCTAACATGGAAAGTAAGTGTTTCCGGACACATGTCCACATAACACATTTTCCTTCTTTGTGTGTGAGGAATGTATCCTGAAAGTTTGTCTCTACCTTTTTGTAACACCCTGTATGTTTTCCTTCACATTTACCAGACTTTCTTCACTTCATCTGCCTAATGCTCAATTATATTGATGCTTCTTATCGATAATCTACTTTCCGCAACTCCTCGTTACTTTCGTCTTCCTTCTGTCAATTCTGTACTTATTAGACTGTTTATTTCATTCGTCTCGTAATGATTCTTCACATTCAATGAGGATGGCAATGTCATCAGCGACTTTTATCGCTGAAATCGTTTCCCTCTGGATTTTAACCCGAGTCCTGAAACTTTCTTTTCATTCCATCAGCACTTCTTCGATGTACAGATTAAACTTTAGATGCGACAGTCACCATCCCTGTTGCACACCTTTTTTTATTTAATATTTCCTCCTTCGTCCTCCATTCGCAATGTACACTCCTGGAAATTGAAATAAGAACACCGTGAATTCATTGTCCCAGGAAGGGGAAACTTTATTGACACTATCCTGGGGTCAGATACATCACATGATCACACTGACAGAACCACAGGCACATAGACACAGGCAACAGAGCATGCACAATATCGGCACTAGTACAGTGTATATCCACCTTTCGCAGCAATGCAGGCTGCTATTCTCCCATGGAGACGATCGTAGAGATGCTGGATGTAGTCCTATGGAACGGCTTGCCATGCCATTTCCACCTGGCGCCTCAGTTGGACCAGCGTTCGTGCTCGACGTGCAGACCGCGTGAGACGACGCTTCATCCAGTCCCAAACATGCTCAATGGGGGACAGATCCGGAGATCTTGCTGGCCAGGGTAGTTGACTTACACCTTCTAGAGCACGTTGGGTGGCACGGGATACATGCGGACGTGCATTGTCCTGTTGGAACAGCAAGTTCCCTTGCCGGTCTAGGAATGGTAGAACGATGGGTTCGATGACGGTTTGGATGTACCGTGCACTATTCAGTGTCCCCTCGACGATCACCAGTGGTGTACGGCCAGTGTAGGAGATCGCTCCCCACACCATGATGCCGGGTGTTGGCCCTGTGTGCCTCGGTCGTATGCAGTCCTGATTGTGGCGCTCACCTGCACGGCGCCAAACACGCATACGACCATCATTGGCACCAAGGCAGAAGCGACTCTCATCGCTGAAGACGACACGTCTCCATTCGTCCCTCCATTCACGCCTGTCGCGACACCACTGGAGGCGGGCTGCACGATGTTGGGGCGTGAGCGGAAGACGGCCTAACGGCGTGCGGGACCGTAGCCCAACTTCATGGAGACGGTTGCGAATGGTCCTCGCCGATACCCCAGGAGCAACAGTGTCCCTAATTTGCTGGGAAGTGGCGGTGCGGTCCCCTACGGCACTGCGTAGGATCCTACGGTCTTGGCGTGCATCCGTGCGTTGCTGCGGTCCGGTCCCAGGTCGACGGGCACGTGCATCTTCCGGCGACCACTGGCGACAACATCGATGTACTGTGGAGACCTCACGCCCCACGTGTTGAGCAATTCGGCGGTACGTCCACTCGGCCTCCCGCATGCCCACTATACGCCCTCGCTCAAAGTCCGTCAACTGCACATACGGTTCACGTCCACGCTGTCGCGGCATGCTACCAGTGTTAAAGGCTGCGATGGAGCTCCGTATGCCACGGCAAACTGGCTGACACTGACGGCGGCGGTGCACAAATGCTGCGCAGCTAGCGCCATTCGACGGCCAACACCGCGGTTCCTGGTGTGTCCGCTGTGCCGTGCGTGTGATCATTGCTTGTACAGCCCTCTCGCAGTGTCCGGAGCAAGTATGGTGGGTCTGACACACCGGTGTCAATGTGTTCTTTTTTCCATTTCCAGGAGTGTACATTTGGGGGAAGTAGGATTCAGGATGGGGGTTCTGCAGACTGGGACTTACTTCGCCATACCAAAAACGTCTTTCTTGCAAGTCAACAGCAATATCACAAATGGAATTTAATGTGGCACAGTTACAGTTCATTAAACATGGGCACTGAAACAACAAAGTAAATCGATTGCAGCTCTTTCGTAAGAATAACAAAGTAATCTGAACTTATCAGCCGACTGGGGTGGCAGAGCAGTTCTAGGCGCTACAGTCTGGAATCGCGCGACCGCTCCGGTCGCAGGTTGGAATCCTTGCTCGGGCATGGATGTGTATGAGGTCCTTAGGTTAGTTAGGTTTAATTAGTTCTAAGTTCTAGGGGACTGATACCCTTACAAGTTAAGTCCCATAGTGTTCAGAGCCATTTTTTTGAAATTATCAAACTGCTCGTTGTCTTCTGTATCGGATTCTTCATGCAACTTTTTTTTTTTTTTTGGATGATTTTTCTAAAGTGTAGCTAACACGAGTGCTTGCTTAGTCAAAGCTTCACCTTCCGTAGCTATTGGCGACCTGTAATCAAACTCATGGCCGTAGTTTGCATGTACCTGTCGCGCCAACATATGAGGGCTTTTCCATGGTCATTGCCACCGTGGTACGTACCTCGCTGCCTCCACCTGTCGTTCGCCGTAGCACTGTAATCTGTTCAAGTTGAAGCCTCCACTTTCCTGTTGTAGTTACTATCATGTTCGTGGATCTCTACAGCGTCCCTGAACAAGCAAGCGTGGTAGCTCTTCTCCACAGCAGTAACAGCAGCGTAGGCGAATATTATTAAGTGGTCGGTCTCACACAACGGTAGCTTCACCAGAAATGATCTATATGCCCATCTCAACCTTCAATAACATTTATGTTCGGTGATCCTGGTGTTGGTGGATCGTCGAGTCATTCGACCACACAATTTTGTACAAGTATACGGCAAGCAGTATATGCCCGACAACTCAAGTGGGACGCTTTTGTCCTTTGCCGATCTAAGAAAATCCTTGATCTTCTTGGTCACTTTCTAGTTAATCCTCACCCTGTGTTTTCGTAATGTACGGCCGATTCTGTCGCTCACACTGGGAATGTATGGGAGAAAAGCCTAACCGATATTTGTTATTCACGCGTGTCACTTTGACACTGCTTAAGCGGCTGATGGAATACCTTCTGTTCCTCAGAAAGCTTTACAGATGTTGCATATCGCATCCGATGTCCTGCGGCTCACAAATGTGTCGCAAACACGTTACGAGCATGAAAATCGTGTCTTTTTTTATGGCTAGGTGATTGTTTGACAGTTCGTGCTGATATCGATTCACGTGCTTCGGTTTTAGATTCCCGCTGAGCCCTAGATTCTCAGCATTCCTCGTCACCAACAATTATAGAGATTGTAGCTGTTTGTTTTGAATTGTTTAGTTTTACGGCACAAAATTACTACGTTCCTACATGCCCATGTCAGAACCATAGAACACTAAGACGAAAAAGAACTTAAACGTGAGCACATGTTAATTCCAATCGATGGGCGGAAAGAGAGCTAAAAACAAGGATTTCCTCGTGGAGAAAGATCCACAAAATATGCCGTAGAGACAACTCTCGAACTAAAGATTAAATGTCCTTCGCCAAATTTCTAAGACAAATAAAGAGCAAAACTCGGCTGACAGTAGGCGCACCGTTCGCTAAATCGACGGCAAACATACATTAGAACGTTGTTGTTGTTGTGGTCTTCAGTCCTGAGACTGGTTTGATGCAGCTCTGCATGCTACTCTATCCTGTTTAAGCCTCTTCATCTCCCAGTACCTACTGCAGGCTACATCCTTCTGAACCTGCTTAGTGTATCAATCTCCTGACCTCCCTCTATGATTTTTACCCTCCATGCTGCCCTCTAATACTAAATTGGTGATCTCTCGATGCCTCAGAACATGTCTTACCAACCGATCCCTCCTTCTAGTCAAGTTCTGCCACAAGCTAATCTTCTCCCCAATTCTACTCAATACCCCCTCATTAGTTATGTGATCTACCCATCTAATCTTCAGCATTCTTCTGTAGCACCACATTTCGAAAGCTTCTAGTCTCTTCTTGTCCAAACTGTTTATTGTCCACGTTTCACTTCCATACATGGCTACACTCCATACAAATACTTTCAGAAACGACTTCCTGACATGTAACTCTATACTCGACGTTAACAAATTTTTCTTGTTCAGATACGCCTTCCTTGCCATTGCCAGTCTACAATTGATATCCTCTCTACTTCGACCATCATCAGTTATTTTGCTCCCCAAATAGCAAAACTCTTTTACTACTTTAAGTATCTTTTTTCCTAATCTAATTCCCTCAGCATCACCCCACTTAATTTGACTACATTCCATTATCGTTGTTTTGCTTTTGTTGATGTTCATCTTATATCCTCCTTTCAAGACGCTGTCCATTCCGTTCAATAGTTCTTCCAAGTCCTTTGCTGTCTCTGACAGAACTACAATGTCATCGGCGAACCTCAATGTTTTTATTTCTTCTCCATGGATTTTAATACCTACTCCGAACTTTTCTTTTGTTTCCTTTACTGCTTGCTCAATATACATATTGAATAAAATCGGGGATAGGCTACAACCCTGTCTTACTCGCTTCCTAACCACTGCTTGCCTTTCGTACCCCACGACTTTTATAACTGCCATCTGGTTACTGCACAAACTGTAAATAGCCTTTCGCTCCCTGTATTTTACCCCAGCCACCTTCAGAATTTGAAAGAGAGTATTCCAATCAATATTGTCAAAAGCTTTCTCTAAGTCTACAAATGCTAGAAACGTAGGTTTGCCTTTCCTTAATCTTCCTTCTAAGATAAGTCGTAAGGTCAGTATTGCCTCACGTGTTCCAACATTTATACGGAATCCAAACTGATCTTCCACGAGGTCGGCTTCTATCAGTTTTTCCATTCGTCTGTAAAGAATTCGTGTTTGTTTTTTGCAGCTGTGACTTATTAATATGATAGATCGGTAATTTACGCATGTGTCAACACCTGCTTTCTTTGGGATTGGAATTATTATATTCTTCTTGAAGTCTGAGGGCATTTCGCCTGTTTCATACATCTTGCTCACCAGATGGTAGAGTTTCGTCAATACTGGCTCTCCCAAGGCTGTCAGTAGTTGTAACGGAATGTTGTCTACTCCCGGGGCCTTGCTTCGACTCAGGTCCTTCTGTGCTGTGTCAAACTCTTCACGCAGTGTCATATCTCCCATTTCATCTTCATCTACATCCTCTTCCACTTCCATAATATTGTCCTCAAGTACGTCGCCCTTGTATAGACCCTCCTTCCACCTTTCTGCTTTCCCTTCTTTGCTTAGGACTGGGTGTCCATCTGAGCTCTTGATATTCATGCAAGTGGTTCTCCTTTCTCCAAAGGTCTCTTTAATTTTCCTGTAGGCAGTATCCATCTTACCCCTAGTGAGATAAGCCTCTACATCCTTGCATTTCTCCTCTACCCATCCCTGCTTAGCCATTTTGCACTTCCTGTCGATCTCATTTTTGAGACGTTTGTAATCCTTTTTGCCTGCTTCATTTCCTGCATTTTTATATTTTCTCCTTTCATCAAGTAAATTCTACATTTCTTCAGTTACCCAAAGATTTCCACTAGCTCTCGTCTATATACCTACTTGATCCTCTGCTGCCTTCACTACTTCATCCGTCAAAGCTACCCATTCTAATTCTACTGTATTTCTTTCCCCCATTCCTGTCAATTGTTCCCTTATGCTCTCCCTGAAACTCTGAACAATCTCTGGTTCTTTCAGTTTATCCAGGTCCCATCTCCTTAAATTCCCACCTTTTTGCAGTTTCTTCAGTTTTAATCTGTAGTTCACAACCAATAGCTTGTGGTCAGAGTCCACATCTGACCCTGGAAATGACTTACAATTTGAAACCTGGTTTGGCCGTTGATTACATGTACCTGTCGCGCCAACATATGAGGGCTTTTCCATGGTCATTGCCACCGTGGTTCGTACCTTGCTGCCTCCACCTGTCGTTCGCCGTAGCACTGTAATCTGTTCAAGTTGAGGCCTCCACTTTCCTGCTGTAGTTACTATCATGTTCGTGGATCTCTACAGCGTCCCTGAACAAGCAAGCGTGGTATTCCATCAGCCGCTTAAGCAGTGCGAAAAAATCTAACACTCGACCAAGTGACACGCCTGAATAACAAATATCGGTTATGGCTTTTCTCCCATACATTCCCAGTGTGAGCGACAGAATCGGCCGTACATTACGAAAACACAGGGTGAGGATTAACTACAAAGTGACCAAGAAGATCAAAGAATTTCTTAGATCGGCAAAGGACAAAAGCGACCCACTTGCGTTGTCGGGCATATACTGCTTACCGTATACACGTACAAAGATGTGTGGTGGAATGACTCGACGATCCATCAACACCAGGATCACCGAACATAAATGTTATTGAAGGTTAAGATGGGCATAGAAATCATTTCTGGTGAAGCATGCGTTGTGTGAGACCGAGCACTTAATAATATTCGCCTACACTTCTGTTTCTGCTGTGGAGAAGAAGTACCACGCTTGCTTGTTCAGGGACGCTGTAGAGATCCACGAACATGATGGTAACTACAGCAGGAAAGTGGAGGCCTCAACGTGAATAGATTACAGTGCTACGGCGAACGACAGGTGGAGGCAGCAAGGTACGAACCACGGTGGCAATGACCATGGAAATGCCTTCATATGTTGGCGTGACAGGTACATGTAATCTACGGCCATTAGCTTGATTACAGTTCGCCACTAGCTACGGAAGGTGAAGCTTTGACTAAGCAAGCACTCGTGTTGGCTACGCTTTAGAAAAATCATCCAAAAAAACGTAGCGTGAAGAATCCGATACAGAAGACAACGAGCAGTTCGATAATTTCAAAAAAATGGCTCTGAGCACTATGGGACTTAACGTCTAAGGTCATCAGTCCCCTAGAACTTAGAACTAATTAAACCTAAGTAACCTAAGGACCTCACACACACCCATGCCCGAGGTAGGATTCCAACCTGCGACCAGAGCGATCGCGCGTTTCCAGGATGTAGCGCTTAGAACCGCTCGGCCACCCCAGCCGACTGATAATTTCAGATTGCTTTGTTATTCTTACGAAAGAACTGCAATCGATTCACTTTGTTGTTTCAGTGCCCATGGTTCACGAGCTATAACTGTGACACATTAAATTCCATTTGTGATATTGCTGTTGACTGGCAAGAAAGACGTTTTTGGTATGGCGAAGTAAGTCCCAGTCTGCACAACCCCCAACAAGATACCAAACTGTTTCTCACCATGGCTCTGCGCGACGAAGGTGCCGTCAACGTACCCAGACCACACCTTAAGTGTGTGCCAAATCTATCTCCTGTTGCATGAGGAATCTGGCCACTTCTATACTGAATGGATTACCCATAGCGATGCTTTCCAGATAGTTATAGATATCACCATTCCACATGAAACAGCTCGTGGTACGACATACATGACAGAGCTTTGGAATGGCATGTTAGAAAATGGAACCGACGTGTGACAGAAGATCAGTCTCAGGCACTTTGGTAAACAAATAAGACAAAAAAAACGGAAAGCTTACGAAGATATCGTTTGGTCCTTCATCCTCCTCATTCTCCTGCAACCCTATGTCAGCTAAAATAATGTTATACTGTTTTCGAAATGGGATAAAGTGAAATACATTATTTGACCTTAATTGTATGTTTTTTTCACAAGATAAACGAACTTGACATGCAGACTATTACAAGAAATCTTTATTCAGTCTCAAACTGTAGGTCATCGTCCTTTTCGTCATCTTTGCCTTCCTCTAAACTTTCGTTGTATCATTTTCTTCTAGAGGTATAGAGGGTATGCTTGCGACCATTAGCCTAACTGCCTCTTGTGAAAGTGGGACACTTTTCTTGCGATGCTTCGATCTGTTACAATTTAAATATGGGTATGAAATTAGTAACAATGTGTGTAATACATCTCTGTTACAAGGCACACGTGAAAATATTTTCGAACAAAATCTATTCTATATTGCCTTGCGTGCTTGATGCTGGGCTCAGCTGCTTCGTCCAAGTATTAGCCTATAGGCGTCCACCCCTTGTAGCTGAGTGGTCAGCGCGACGGAATGTCATACCGAAAGGCCAGCGTTCGATTCCTGCATGGCCCGGAGAGTTTCTCCGCTGAGGACTGGGTGTTTTATTGTCCTTATCATCATCATTTCATCTCCATCGACACGCAAGTCGCCGAAGTGGCATCAACTTGAAAGACTTGCACGAGGCGAACGGCCTACCTGATGGGAGGACCTAGCCACACGGCATTGCCATCTTAGCCTATAGGTGGAATTGCTTAGATATGACTTCGGCACATGCATTAAAACCTTGTGGAGAGCTAGTGACACAGGATACCAGCCATACAAATATGTATACATGTTTGTAGTTTCAGGAGCAATAGCATCAAATGTCTCAATATCAGTTCTGTTGCGAGTAGCAATCACTTCCGGAATACTTTGAACCGTTTAACTAAATCCACATTGAGGCTTAAAGATAAAGTACAAAGCTCTTCTGGTTAATGGCTTGACTGTTCCCAAGGAATCTACAACAGAATAAACCAATTACTGCTATGTTGCACTAGTTTGAATGAATAAAAAAGTAAAATGGTCTATAAATGTGGACAGTGTTACTGTGTTAAACAATTGTCCTCAGTCTACATTTTATGGCTGTAGAAGAAATATAGCTCGATAAGACGTGAAAAGCAGCTAAAAACATTGAAATATCAAGACTTTGTAGCAAAAATATACCGATACAAATACTTTCTATAAAAGTACAATTTAAACAATAAAGGTATGGTGTAAGATAAAGTATATACGTTTCATTTTCATATTCAAGAGGTGTTTGTGTCTAAACGTAACCACAGAAACAAGAGAAACAAACGTTACATATTAGACCGCATGATGAGCACTGTCTGCGACCGACTTTGCAACGGGATACATGAGCCTAGAGGAATATGCTGGCTGCCGAAACAAATTAAGGTTAACACGTTTGGAAAGTATTTGAGAGTAACTTGGTGATTTCGTTTTTGACCGATTCTAGGAGCAAATGTAGATACTCGCATGTGCGGCGGAAGCTGCTGCAGAGGCACCGGCGCCTACTCCCTCTAGCCACACACTTGCACGAGACCAGCGCTGATGCGCCTCTGCGGGACAGGAAGAACAATATATGGTGAATTTCAAATTCACAGCGGTCCAGCTTATTGCTCCCTATAGGACGTTGTGCATATATTGAGTACTAATCGTCTATCCCTATTTTTTACACGTCTTCCACAGAAAATTTCGATAATCTTACATCATTTTATGATGTCCAACCTTTTATAAACGTTGGCAAATCACAGGAATATATATTTCTTAAAGCTTGGCTTCCACAACTAAGTGCAACAACAAAGCAGTTCCTCTGTGGCCTTTACCTTTCCTAAAAACAAATTGATCGTCACCTAACAAATTCTCAAATTTCTTTTCCATTGTCTTGCATATTATTCTTGATTGCTGCACTGATGCATTAGCTGTTCAGCTTATTGAATGATAGTTTTCGCTTTCCCTGCTCCTTTTGTCTTCGCCATTATGTGGGTGATATATTGGTTAAAGTCTGATGGGATGTATCTAGTTTCACACATCCTACATACCAACTTGAATAATCGTCTTGTCCTTACTTTGCCCAGTGATTTTAGAAATTCTGAAGGAATGAAATATTTGGCTTCTGCCTTATTTGATCACAAGTCTCCCAAAGATCTGTTTAATACTAGACCTCATATGTTTATCCAGCTGGAATCTTTCCTCTTCCTCCTGTGATTTTTGAACACTGTATTCGTTATTACTTTCTCAAATTTGTTGCAGAACTAATTATTATTACCAATAACCAGCACATGTTCTTCCGTAGCTCTGTCTTCTAAATGCTCTCTTCCCATAGCGTTCTAGTCGGCGAGTACCTTCCTATAATATCTCTCTTTATCTTCTGCTTGCGAGGTGCACATGTACGAGGGTCAGTCAAAAAGTAATGCCTCCTATTTTTTTTTCTACGTTTAATTGTCAGGAAATTTAAATGCAATTACATAGGTTGAAAACCACAACATTGAGGATCATTTTGTCATTTTTCAATGTAATCTCCGCCCATCTACAGTTTTGGTCCATCTTTGAACAAGGGCATGTATCCCAGCACGGTAAAAATCGCAGCTCTGCTTCCTAAGCCATTGACGCACGGATGTTTTGACGGCCTCCTCATCTTCAAAATGAATCCCACGATGAGCTTCTTTTAGTGGCCCGAACAGATGGAAGTCTGATGGTGCCAGGTCAGGGCTGTATGGGGGATGAGGCAAAACTTCCCTTCCAATTTTGACAATCTCGTCAGAGGTGTGACGACTGGTGTGTGGTCTTGCATTGTCATGCAAAAGAAGAACATCTGCCATTGATTTTGTTGGGCGAACTCGCTGAAGACGTGCTTTAAGTTTGTTGAGGGTTGTGACGTATTGAACAGAATTTATTGTGCATCCCTGCTCCAAAAAATCAACCAGAATCACACCCTCTGTATCCCAGAAAACTGTTGCCATAACTTTCCCTGCCGATCGCACAGTTTTGAATTTTTTCTTCCTCGGCGAGCTTGTGTGACGCCACTCCATTGACTGCCTCTTTGATTCGGGTTCAAAAAAATGCACCCATGTTTCGTCCCCGGTCACAATTTTTTTCAGAAACTCATCTCCCTCCAAACGGAAGCGCTGCAAGTGTTGGGAGGCTATTGTTTTCCTTGCCTCTTTATTCTGATCGGTTAACATTCTTGGAACCCACCGTGCACAAACTTTTGAGTACCCCAATGGTTTAATAATCGTGATCACACTGCCTTTACTAAGAGAAATAATGCGACACACTTCATCTGCAGTCACCCGACGGTCACCACGAATGATGTCATCAACTTGCTGAATGTTGTGTGGAGTCACTGCACTCACCGGCCTGCCGCTCCGCCTTTCGTCAGTCAACGGTGTTTGCCCTTCAGCTTCCTTACAACGACGAACCCATCGTCTAACAGTGCTGACATCCACTGTCACAACACCATACACCTTCTTCAGTCTTTCATGAATGCGTATGGGCGTTTCACCTTCTGCATTCAAGAATTCAATCACACAACGCTGTCTCAAACGAACATCGATGTCGGCCATCTTACAAACTTCTGCTGTGCTGCCACCTGTTGACACAGAAAGTTACTGCTGCAGTGGATTGCAGAAGAAGGTTTGAGGAATGGCGCCAAATTCAAATTTTTCACTTAACTTAATTTCTTTAAGTAGAAAAAAAATGGGAGGCATTACTTTTTGACCGACCCTCGTATATCGAAACTATTGTTAGCGTACGTTTACTGTCGATTCTGATGAGAATAAGGTCACTGAACAGTTCACAATAACGCTCTTTTCCTTACCTTCATCATTATGGCGAATCCCACTCCCCTTACACCATTTTCTACTACTGTTAGTATTAATTGAAGCACTTATCTACTTTCACTTACTTGACTTTCTCTATATTTAGTATTAACTTTTCCATTTCCCTTTCACATTATTCTAGATCCGCTACCGCATTCAGAATTTTGACATTTCGCGCCCCGATTTGTACAATGCCCTTTCGTATTTGTTCAATCCTTTTCTAATGGTCTGCCTATCTCCTCACCCTTCCTACTCCCTTTTACGTATATTCAAATGGGGCACTAATCCCTAACCTTTCGTCAACGTAGAAATCATCATGAGACTTTGGGGCAAGAGGATGCCCCGAATCTCTGACCGGTTCTCAATCTTATTTGAGAAGGCCGTTGATAGCACACCACTGCAGCACCAGAGATATTCCGTCACCATCGCCGGTGATTTTTATTCAAAATCTAGGCTGTAGCTGTGATCGAACGAGGGACGCTGGAATACTATTCAGAGGCGCTGCCCCTACACCACGGTGAAATTGAAATGTAAGACATTTATAATTACCATCGCTTGTACTGCTTGGACTGAGAGACAAAATTAATATTGACGCAACTCCAACACCAACGAAAAACTCAATACAGGAATCTAACTACAATCAGAAAGGTCAGAAGATTTAAGTGCTGGTATGAAAAACGTACAGTAATAACAGTCAGTACACCGACTTCTACTGGTTCATTGTAATTTCTGACGAAATCGGCACAAATAAAAAGGTACAATTCGAAACAATACCAGGAATAACACATTACAAGTTTCTATGTAAAGCAGAAATTAAAATCATAGAAGGTAGTCTGTCCTACCAAACAATAGCTACAGCTGCCTAACAGTTACAGCAGCCTGCTCCTACGAGGGCTATTTGGAAAGTAAGTTCTTGTCGGTCGGGAAATAATAACCACAGCTAAAGTAAAAAACGTGTTATCTGAAACACGTGTTGCACCTGCCAACTGCCTCACATAGTCGTCGCTCTGACTGAGACAACCGTCGAAGCATTATGCTAACTTTCCAATAACCTCGCATAGATCGCCGCATGTGCTTCCTGCCGGTTCTCTACCCTGGACTGCAGCCTGTGTGCGCCAAAATGTTGTCTTCATAGCAAGCGATTCATGAGAGCAGAGATTAGAAGGATCCAAGTCCGGGCTTTATGGTGGGAGATCCAACACCCTCCGTCGAAAAAGGTCCAGGAGCGTCCTCAGTGTCCATCCAGGGAACGGCTGAGAATTGTCATGAAGAAGAAAATGAAAGACAGTTACGTTGTATGGGCTACATGAAATCAGGTGAAACCTCTCACAATCACACTTACAGGGTGTAAATTAGTCACAAACTACGACGTGCAAACACTTTATCCAAGATGTAAATATCACTACAGGTATTTGGATTTATGTTATGACATGTTCGATATGCCTGCTGTCACTGGCGATGATATGGCGCAGACGAATACCGAAATTCTGCATAACCCGCGGAAGTGTCATAACATCAACGCTGTCGATGACCTCCTGAATTGCTGTTTTCAGCTCAGCGTTGGATTTAGGGTTATTGCGGCACACCTTGTCTTGAATATAGCCCCACAAACCGGAGTCACATGTGTTCAGATACGAAGAATGTGGCGGCGAACTGCGACCCATCCCAGTGGCTGTCGGTACCCCAGAGCCAGAATGTGGTCCCCAAAGTGCTCCTCCAGGACATCATATACTCTCCAGCGTCGTTGGGATCCAGTTCTGTCTTCCATCAACCACATCTTGTCGAAATCAGCGTCACTTCGGATAATGGAGATGAAATCATCTTCCAAATCCTTCAAGTACCGTTCGGTAGTCACCGTGCCATCAAGAAATATCGCACACATTATTCCGTGACAGGACATTGTGCACATCACAGCACCCGTTGTGGTTGAAGAGGCTTCTCGATCGCCAAATGCCGATTCTCAGTCTCCCAAATGTGCCAATTTCGCTTATTGACAAACCCATCCAAATGAAAGTGGGCTTCCTCGCTAAACCAAAGCATGCAGCGCATAAGTCGGCCGGTGTAACCGAGCGATTCTAGGCGCTTCAGTCTGGAACCGCGCGACCGCTACGGTCGCAGATTCGAATCCTGCCTCGGGCATGGATGTGTGTGATGTCCTTAGGTTGGTTAGGTTTAAGTAATTCTATGTTCTAGGGGACAGATGACGTCAGATGTTAAGTCCCATAGTGCTCAGAGTCATTTAGCTTCGCATAATAATTCCCATCATGTCCCGCGGCCAACCTTGCAGTTTGAACGTTCTAATGCTAACCGTTAAGAAGTTATGACGATTTTATCTCATATAGTTCAATAATTTCCACCCTGTACTTGGCGGTACACACTATTTCCTAAGCATCTTTCAATGCTGACTGTGTGATCAGAACTGATAAGAACGACGTGACACGATCGATGGGCATACTAGAGGCACTGTCCAACACATCTATGCAAAGCTTCATCGCATTGTCAGTGTGGTTTCCATTTTCGCTATCGATCGGACATTACTTTCTGAACAGCCCTCGTATTAAACACGTGCACATAAACTAAGCCGTATAACTTGCCTATAACAGGCGGAACAGCTTCCCGAAATTTTACTTTTTAATAATAGAACGCTAATCTTCTACGTTTTCCCAATAGGAAAAATAAATTTATAGACCACTGTGGATCAGTAACTAATCAGTAACACCATCACACGGTATCTCCACCCCAGAAGTTTTAAAGCATTCAGGCCCCTCAACTAGGAACTCCCAGGAACAGTATTCAGTTCTCATTAGTCAACCCGATTGGACATTATTACATCATTTCTTGTAAGCCCTGCCTCCAGCCAGGAAGCACCGCAATATTGTCTTGGTAGTGCGAGACTCCCAAAAGTTAGCGGATGAAGACAAGAGGAAATCGCTAAACCCTAAACGACGACTAGTGGACTCCGAGCATAGCTTTTGGCATGAATTGCGAATATCCCTAACAGCACACTTGCAACGAAATCCGGAAGCAAAGTGCGTCAGCTCCGGGGCACTATTGAAGCACTAGCAGATGACGGGGCGCGTCGAAACTCTGACGCTGGCTGCTACGTCTCTAACAACCAACTCCACGTTCTCAAGGCGCTGTCGTGTATCTGTTCACACAGAAAAAGGAAAGAAAATTTTGGACCCCATTAAAATGCTACGAACACTCGCACCTTTACGCTTTACTTTAGTATAAGCAGGATGAATACTGATTAAAGTTTTCCTTCATATGGACATATTTTCAAACATTTGAATTTAATAAAACTATGCAAAATGTAGGTGGAGGATGCGGCGACGTTTTGTCAAACTAAATGTAGGTGCAAAAGGTGTCACTGGTTCCGTACTGACGACTACTGGTATAGCACATTTGTGAGAGTGACTCTGATTTAAATAGTGAAACTTTCTGACAGATTAAAAACATGTGCCGGATCGAGACCCAAACTGGAGACCTATTCCTTTCGCGAGCAAGTGCTCTACCAACTGAGCTACCCAAGCACGAATGACAGAACGTCCTCACTGCTTTACTTCTGCCAGTACCTCGTCTCCTACCTTCCAAACTTTACAGAAGCTTTCTTGCGAAACTTGCAGATCTAGCACTCCTGGAAGAAAGGATATTGCGGACACATGGCTTTGCCACAGCCTGGGGGATGTTTCCAGAGTGAAATTTTCACTCCGCTGCAGAGTGAAAATTTCAGTCTCGGTCCGGCACACAGATAAATCTGTGTGCCGGACCGAGACTGCCCGGAAGTTTCATATCGGCGCACATTCCGCTGCAGAGTGAAAATATCATTCCGATTTCAATACACTACATGATCAAAGGTATCCGGACAGCCCCAGAAACATATGTTTTTCATATTAGGTGCATTGTGCTGCCACCTACGGCCAGGTACTCCACATCAGCGACCTCAGTAGTCGTTAGACATCGTGAGAGAGCAGGACGGGGTGCACAGCGGAACTCATGGACTTCGAACGTGGTCAGATGACTGGGTGTCATTTGTGTCATACGTCTGTACGCGATATTTTCACACTCCTCAACATCCCTATGTCCATAGTTTGCAATGTGATAGTGAAGTGGAAACGTGAATTGACACGTTCAGCACAAAAGCGTACTGGCCGACCTCGTCTGTTGGCTAACAGAGACCGCCAATAATTGAACAGGGTCGGAAAGTGTAATAGGCAGACATCTATTCAGAACATTACACAGGAATTCCAAATTGCATCAGGAAGAATTGTAAGCACTATGACAGTTACGCGGGAGGTGAGAAAATTTGGATTACATGGTCGAATTGCAGCTCATAAGCCACACGGCACGCCAGTAAATGCCAAACGACGCGTCACGTGGTGTAAGGAATGTATACATTGGACGACTGAACAGTGGAAAAACGTTGTGTGGCGATCCGATGGCAGTATGTAGATACGGCGAATGCCCTGTGAACGTTATCTGCCAGCGCGTGTAGTGCCAACGGTAAAATTCTGAGTCGGTGGTGTTATCGTGTGGTCGTGTTTTTCATGGAGGGGGCTTGCACCCCCTGTTGTTTTGCGTGGCACAATCACAGCACTGGCCTGCACTGATGTTTTAAGCACCTTCTGACTTCCCACTGTTGCAGAGCATCTTTCAACACGATCGAGCACCTGTTCGTAATGCACGGCTTGTGGCGGATTGGTTACACTACAATAACGTCCCTTTAATGGACTGGCCTGCACAGATTCCTGGCTTGAATCCTATAAAACACCTATATTATATTTTGGAACGCCGATTTCGTGGGAGACCTCACCGACCGACATTGATACCTCTCCTCAGTGCAGCACTCCATGAAGAATGGTCTGCCATTCTACAAAGAAACCTTCCAGCACATGATTGGCATATGCCTGCAATAGTGGAAGCTGTCATCAAGTCTAAGGGTGAGCCAACGTCATGTTGAATTCCAGCATTACCGATGGAGGGCGCCACGAAGTTGTAAGTCATTTTCAGCCAGGTGTCCGGATACTTTTGATCACATAGTGTAGTTTCCCGAATACGTTCATGTAATAATCGGGTTGTATTCCAACAAAGTAATGCAGGGAACGGTATTTGGTTGGTTGGAGCCGTATGACGTACTCTCGTGATGATGTGATGACAGCGATGGAAATCAACTACGTAAATAGTGGTCGATTTTGTGTTGCATCCAGTCACAAACTAGGTAAGTCACTTCTGTGAACCATGTTACACGTGAAGATCAAGATCAGCGCCAAGACAAGTAACGCGAGCTCAAATTTGTTCATTCGATCAAAACCAAATCGCCTTGAAAGCAACACAAACTATCAGATATACAGCTCGAAGGCGAGGGTCAGAAACTGGGACGCCCTTCTAACAGTAGGTTATTGTGGTACCCGGAACCAAACAAGTCCGACCGACTGAAAGACGTTTCCAATAAGGTTCAAATGGTTCAAATGGCTCTGAGCACTATGGGACTCAACTGCTGTGGTCATAAGTCCCCTAGAACTTAGAACTACTTAAACCTAACTAACCTAAGGACAGCACACAACACCCAGCCATCACGAGGCAGAGAAAATCCCTGACCCCGCCGGGAATCGAACCCGGGAACCCGGGCGTGGGAAGCGAGAACGCTACCGCACGACCACGAGATGATTTTCCAATAAGGGAATTATAATACACACAGGCCTATATCATCAGCATCATGTTATTGTGGAATTACCGTTATGAAACATGTTTTCTGCTAACGTATTATGATGTTTTTGAGAAATAAAATCTCTCGGTGGAAATCAACATGGAATCCGTTAACAGAGATCTTGCGAAACAGATTGATCTGTTAGTCCATGATATCCAAAAAAAACGTAGACGTTGGCGTGCCGATTGATGCTGTGTTACTTTATTTGAGGGGGGCATCTGATACAGTTCGGCACTGTCATTTAGTGGACAAGTTATCGAATATCGGACCAGACCTGTGGTCAAATTTACGATTTACTTGCAACACATTACCCTTAAAGGATCTACAACGACAAGGCAATTTCGGAGTACCCCAGCGAGGTATAATACAAGTGCCATGAGGCTATCCGCACAGGACGCTGTTGTCTGTGAGAAGGTAGCAACACAAGAAGTGTATAGCGAACAGGGGAAGCAAGCAGACGATCAATGATTGGTGTAAGGTCTGAGAGTAAATAAATATCACGTAGAGCGCATTAGTGGGCGAATATATTCACTCCTGTACCATTACACTTTTGAGGACACACTAATGGAGATAGTAACTACTGTAAAATACCGAGGAGTAAGTATCTGAAGCGACCTAAAGTAGAAGACCACCAAAAAATGCGCAAAAAGTCGATCCAGTCTTTTGTTGGAAATCTGGGTGGTGTGGTCTTCAATCGTAAGACTGGTTTGACGCCGCTCTCCACACTAGTAGTGTGGCACTGTGCGTTCTATGCAGAAAAGTGCTGACACCAGCATTAGTGCCTTATTATCTTTGGCTGAGATAATTATATCATATTTTGCTGACATATACTCCCTTATCTCCAAGGTCATTCCAGGAATCATGGCATCCTGACAAGAGCCAAGGTCAAACAGGTTTGGGCCTCCCCACTCCCCTGCACTTCTGCAAATTTTGCAGGAAGCACCGCCTCCCCTCCTGTGTATTCGTAGGAGCTAGACCCCGCATAACATATTTGACTGACATCATCTCCTCCACCCCCACACCATGCACGTCTGAAAAGTTTCCATGAAGGGACACACTGTCCCATAACGCAAACATCCATGCACCCACACACCTCCATGCCTCGAATTTCTGCTCTGCAACTATGTGTCAATTGCTGACCTCCAACACTGCCTCACCAGTCCTCACACTGACAAATTTGATTTGAAGCAACATCACATTCACCATGAAATACTGCTATGAGTAGATTGCATATTTCTCTATAAACAATTAAGAGCCAAAATTTGCTTGCAAATTATAAATAATAAAATAAGAGTTTCTATTTGTTGGAAATTTGTTTTTTTTGCCTTACATTCAATCTCACACGTAAGTAGAGGCAAGTCCACTTTCACTTAATACCAGCTTTGGTCACCAGCAGGTGGCTGTACCGCAAAATGTATATTTGTTTATAAATAATTAAAATCCAACATTCACTTATAAAATATAAATAATTAATGAGAAATTCGTATTTGTTGAACATGGGCTTTACCTTAAACGCCATCCCACAATCCCAGAGAACTCAAAATAGCAGGAAATCCAATTTTGCATTCAAGTTCCTTCTGTCACCAGTAGATGGCTTAAATGTAAGCATTGTGCTTAGCTCAATCTTTGTATCACACCAGTAGCTCCACTGTTAAAACTCATATTTAGGTTTTTTGTTGTACAATGAGCAAGTAGTTGCTGCTGTCACCAACAGGTGGCTCTACAGTAAAAAACACAAATGTGTTGTAAATTAATAGTTTTCCACAGATAAGATGTTGCAATGTTCCAAACTATCAGCAAAATGGTTTTGCAGCACAAGAAGTGCAATGTGTACACCGAGTTTGAGGTTAACACATGAAAAAGTGCTGTAAGACTCAAATCATACATGTGGAAGCATGGGAGCACGGGCACGTGTGGCGCAGGATGAATGGATGTTTTTTCAGGGATGACATGTGTGTAAACGGCAATCGAGTCTTGCTCCCATGAATGCAAAGTGGATGGGGGAAGGGGGGGGGGGCGCTTAGGGCATGGGGTGCTTCATTGCTTCATGCAGAATTTGCAGAAATACAGTGGGTTGGGAGGCCCCCACCTCCTTGACCTCGGCAGTAGGCGTGATGTCGTGACTCCTAGAATTACTTCAGAGGTAAGAAAGTGTCGATGATGACGTCAGCGAAACCTGACATGATCATTTATTTCGGCTGTAATATGACACCAAAAATAAGAAAGCACTGATGCTGATGTCAACACCTTTCTGCACAGAACCAGCAGTGACTCCTTACCCACGCTAGTCTATACTGTGCACGCCTCTTTACCCCCGAATAGCTACTGCAAACCACATCGATATCAACATGCTTACTATATTCGTCTCTTGGTCTCCCTCTGCAGTTTTTACCTCGCACAAATACCGGGAGTTCTCCCTCACAATTCAAAACGTGTTCCACCATCTTTTAGTCAGACTGTGCTTCAAATTTATTTTCCCTCCAGTTTTATTCAGTGCTTACTTAACAGTAACGCGATCTACCCACTTCACCTTCAACAGTCACCTGTAGCGCCACCTTTCAAAAACTTACATTCCCTTCTAGTTCAAGTTTCACCACCGTAGAAGGATTCACTCGGAATGCTCTCATAAAAGTCTTCCCCACACTTAACTTTATATTCGATGTTAACAGATTTCATTTCTTCAAAACTACTTTTCTGCCTATTGCCATTCTGCACTATATATCCTCCCTACTTCGGACATCATAAGTCGTTTTACTGCCCAAAGAGTAAAACTGATCTACTACGTTTCTTTTCTTATTTCCTGAAGGATTTCCCTCAGCATTGCCAGACTCGATTCGACTAAATTCCATAACGGTGGGCTCTGAAGAATCTTTCAAATGCCAAGCTTGCTAGGTACGACAAATATTAGATTTAGATAACCGGTTTCGGCAAGGCTATGTCACCATCCTTGGTCTTGCTGAAGCCGTTCGTCTCGATTTATTAAATGCTTTACTAGCGAACTTGACGCTTGAAAGATTCTTCAGAGTCCTTACTATTGCCTCACGCTGATACAGTATCAAGAATATGTACACTCCATTACCCTTCTTTTGCTATTGTTAATGTCCATCTTATATGTTCGCTTCAACTTACTGTCGTTTCCGTTCAACTACACTTTCATGTTATCTGACAGAGTTACGATGTCATCGGCAAACTGCTCATTCCTTTTTTCTCACTCAATTTTAATTCCCTTTCCAAATTTCTTCTAGTTGGCATCACAGCTTGCTCAATGTATGGACTGAATGACGTTGGAGATAATATACAAGCCAGTCTCACTTCGGCCTTTGTGGCCGAGCGGCACTAGGCGCTTCACTCCAGAACCGCGCTGCTGCTACGGTCGCAAGTTCTAATCTTGCCTCGGTGGATGTGTGTGATGTCCTTAGGATAGCTAGGATTAAGTAGTTCTACGTCTAGGTGACTGATCACCTCAGATGTTAACTCCCATAGTGCTTAGAACCATTTGAGCCAGTCTCACTTCCTTCTAAACCACTGTTCCTCTTCCATAACATCTGGGTCATGAAACTGCTGTATGGATTCCGTAAATATTGTAAATAACATTTCCCATCGTGTATTTTACCCATGCAGCCTCCATAAATTTAAAGACTTAATTCCCGTGAACATCGCAAAATGATTTCTCCAAATCTACAGATGCTATAAACGTAGATTAGCCGTCCTTTATCTGTCTTTTAAGATAAGTCTTAGTTACCGGCATGTTCCAGTATTTCTCAGGAACACAAACGAATTCTATCAGATTTACTATTCTTCCGAAAAATTTGCGTCAGTATTTTGCAGCCATTACTTATTAAACTGACAGTTCGGTAATATTCTCATCTCTAGCATCTGCTTTCTTTGGAATTTAAATTATTCTATTCTTCTTGATGCCTGAGATATTTCCCCTGTCTCGTGTACTTTGCACACGAGATGGAATATTTTAGTCATGACTCGCTTTCCAGTTGTTATCAGCAGTTCAGAAAGATTATCGTCTTCTTCTGGGCATTGTTTCGGCTTAGGCAGTTCAGTGCACCGAGAAATTATTCTCGCAGTATATCTCCCATCAAAGCTTCATCTATCTCCTCTTCCGTTTTTATAATGTTGTCTTCAAGTTCATTTACGTTTGGAACAACATTCGGAAACGTGATTCACCCACGGAGGAAGTGTATTAAAAATACTTACTCGATACCGACCGGAGTGGCCGAGCGGTTCTAGGCGCTACAGTCTGGAACCGCGCGACCGCTACGGTCACAGGTTCGAATCCGGCCTCGGGGATGGATGTGTGAGATGTCCTTAGGTTAGTTAGGTTTAAGTAGTTCTAAGTTCTACGGGACTGATGACCTCAGAAGATAAGTCCGATAGTGCTCAGAGCCATTTTGAACTTACTCGACGGCTACACGAGAGTTGCTCATTCATCTGATATACTTACGTGGGTTGAATAATATAATGCCTTAAAAAAATGAAGCACACAATGCACAATGATTACAGCATCGACTCATATCTATAACGAACGTCACAGTATTAACTCAAATATCAACATAAGTTCTACACTCTCTGACCCGATTCGGCTGAGACAGACTCCAAGATCCTTCTATTCTCTCCTGAAAGAAGCTGACCCACTACTGTTGTTATTGGTCCTTGTCACCGTGGTGAACAGCAGAGATGTCGTCCGATCTGGTCCTACATACGTTCTACTGGCTGCAGATATAGAGATCCTGCTGACTACAGGAATACCTCAACGTCATACAGGAAATTCGTAGAGACCCGAGCTACATGTGAACAAGCAACGGTGTTTTAAAAAACTGCACGACGATCCTGTTGCATGATAGGTAACAAGTGAGGACACAGTATGTCCGAGACCTACCATTTTGCTGTCAGATATCCCTCAACCACCACCAGCTATGACCTGAAGACATAACCCATGGTTGCCCAACTATGACACCCGGAATGACACTGCTGTGCCTTTCCAAAATAATGGATGTTACCTCTCCTACATCGCACGCCATACGTCCCGATGACGGCCATCTGGAGTAGTGCAGCGCCACAATTCTCAGCTGAAAGCAATGCGTCACCACTGATCTGCAGTCCATGCTTGCAGGTCGCGATACTGAAACGCGTCCGTTCGTGTTGCGGTATTATCAGCAACGTTTGCTTTTGACGGTACTTTTCTAGCATGCCTACGGCATCCAGGTTGACACAGACTGTTGCAGAAATTCCGTTACGTTTTCATGGCTGGCAGTTGCAAATGGAAAGCGATGCGGCTGATGTAGAATAAGATAACCCTCTCGTGTGGAAGTTAGAGACGCTCGAATGGAAACTTCAAGACGAGTATACCTACCCTCAGATTCCCACGCAGTTCAACATAGTGCCACTGTCACACAAGAACGTCCCACAAATAAGGATACTGCACGATTCGACAAGGCTGCCAAACAGTGGCCCACAATAAGGCCTCATTGAAACGCCGTCAGGTTAATGCTGTCTCATACGAGTAAGTGGTATCTCTATTTCTTTTTCTATGATCTCTCAGCTCTTCACGCTGTTCATCTCCCTTACCAGGGCTGGTAGCAACGCAAGTCATGACCAGCACTAACGGGGGGTGGTGGCCATTATATTTTTTATAAAGAACAACAATTGTAGTAAATTGTAAACCCGCTCACGGTGCTTGTGGATAAACTTCCACTGACTACTGACCACGTCTTGTGGTCGCTTCATTTTCTGTCAGGAGGAGGAGGAGATTAGTGTTTAACGTCCCGTCGACAACGAGGTCATTAGAGACGAAGCACAAGCTCGGATTAGGGAAGGATGGGGAAGGAAATCGGCCGTGCCCTTTCGAAGGAACCATCCGGGCATTTGCCTGAAGTGATCTAGGGAAATCACGGAAAACCTAAATCAGGATGGCCGGACGCGGGATTGAACCGTCGTCCTCCCGAATGCGAGTACAGTGTGCTAACCACTGCGCCACCTCGCTCGGTTCATTTTCTGTCACTTACAAGGGAACCTCCCCATCGCACCCCCTCAGACTTAGTTACAAGTTGGCACAGTGGATAGGCCTAGAAAAACTGAACACAGATCAATCGAGAAAACAGGAAGAAATTGGGTGGAACTATGAAAAAATAAGCAAAATATACAAACTGAGTAGTCCATGGGCAACATAGGCCACATCAAGGATAATGTGAGCACAGGAGCGCCGTGGTCCCGTAGTTAGCGTGAGCAGCTGCGGAACGAGAGGGCCTTGGTTCAAGTCTTCCCTCGAGCGAATAGTTTACTTAATTTATTTTTGCAAAGTTATGATCTGCCGTTCGTTCATTGACATCTCTGTTCACTGTAATAAGTTTAGTGTCTGTGTTTTGCGACCGCACCGCAAAACCGTGCGATTAGTAGACGAAAGGAGAAGTTCGTTTGCATTTTTGTGGTGACGAGGAAGCTGTAGTCGTTTCCTCAATTTCCCGAGGTAACACAATACACTTCAGAGTTGAACGTTGGCCGGCCACTGTCGCCGAGCGGTTCTAGACGCCTCAGTCCGTAACCGTGCTGCTGCTATGGTCGCAGATTCGAATCCTGCCACGCGCATGGATGTGTGTGACGGCCTTAGGTTAGTTAGGTTTAAGTAGTTCTAAGTTCTAGGGGACTGATGACCACAGCTGTTAAGTCCCATAGTGTTTAGAGCCATTTGAAACATTTGTTGAACGTTGCATTATGATGAGGGACGTCAAACAGAGTAACGCCCTCTGTCCTATAACATCGTCGCCGTCACTTTACCTACTAAGGATACGGCTTTGAAATTTTTCTTCACAGGAGAGGTAGTG
Organism: Schistocerca serialis cubense; assembly: GCF_023864345.2. Taxonomy (NCBI): domain Eukaryota; kingdom Metazoa; phylum Arthropoda; class Insecta; order Orthoptera; family Acrididae; genus Schistocerca; species Schistocerca serialis. The sequence goes on along the minus strand of NC_064645.1, from coordinate 589,922,933 downwards.
TGGTAGTGTGGCTGCCACGATTAGCCTTGTAACGAACAAGCTATTCTGCACAGATGATCCATCGATGCTCATTGTGGTCTTCAGTTAGGTGCGAAGAATCCAGCAGGCATACACCTTTGGATACCTTAACTAGCGCAAAAGTGTGGCAACATTGCCAATAGAGACGTTCGGACCAGCAGCAAGGTGTTAGATTGTGGTCTACATCTACATGGATACTCTGCAAATCACATTTAAGTGCGTGCCAGAGGGTTCATCGACCCACCTTCACAATTCTATATTATTCCAATCTCGTATAGCGAGCGGAAAGAACGAACACCTGTATATTTCAGTACGAGCTCTGATGTCCCTTATTTTATCGCGGTGATCGTTTTTCCCTATGTCGGTCGGTGTCAACAAAATATTTTGCCATTCGGAGGAGAAAGTTGATTGGTTACTTCCAATGAGAGTGCCCACACTTTCCAGAATTGCAGGTGTGTGCGGCCGCCAAGTACGAGAGAGATCGAACATGTTAGCTCGACCTTGTTTTGTGACGACGGACCCTCGCCTAAGGACCCAGCATGCTTTGTTCACTGCCAGGTCTTCGTAGATACTCCAAAAGCGTCTGTGAATATTTGCCATGTTCTGGTTTTCCGCCAAAAGAAGCTCATTGAGAGCTCTCTGCTTGGAACGCACATCCGCTACAGATGCCATTTTGAACGCTTAGTGTAGTGCCACTACCGATCGGAGCTTCATGAACCTATAGGGTCTGAAGTGTAAACATTCCACGATGTCCCGAAACAAATTCCGCATTTTTTCAATCAAAATAGGCTAAGACAAGAGTGTTGCGTTACTTATCGAACGCCCCTCATATTCTCTCTAGAGAGCCTACGGTCAGTCCTGCGCTAAGTGTTTGTCGTGAGCCCTGGAGTAGATTCTGGAATATAGATACTAATGCCGCTACTGTTTTTGTCACGTTCTATATCGCTGTGAGGTGTGATGGAAGGAAGAGTCATTATTCTCATGTGCAGAGTAACTTTAGCTTTTATCTTTCTTTTTTTTTTTTTTTAAGAAAAAAATTTCGACGAGCAACAGTGATCGTCGTGATGAAACACGAGACGAAGGTACGAATAAAGACAATCCACGTCTAACTAACTTCCCTGCTGTTACTGTACTAAACGAGTTCTCCATTTACTTTTCGAAGATGATTAAATAGACTTTAGTTAATATGTACCTTAAAAATAGTCACTCAATATTCGACTGCAATTCTACTTTATTAAACGAAAAATATTCATTTCACAGCGAATATTTCACACGGGTTTTGCTGAATCGTAAAAACTATTATAGCTATTTAAATGATCTGGTACGTCAATGCTTGTGGAATCTGGGACCAGAATTTATGAATATTCATTCTTCCTTCCACTTAATTTAACAATTAAGTTGCCTTCTATCTTGTGCTACGAAAAGGGCACTATAAAGAATTTTGAATTCGCAACTATTCCTGGAATATTTTAGATGGCAATAATGTTATTGGATCATTCGTTTTCATTAAAGATTCATTTGCCGAGCGTAGTGGCCGAGCGGCTCTAGGCGCTACAGTCTGGAACTGCGCGACCGCTACGGTCGCAGGTTCGAATCCTGCCTCGGGCATGGATGAGTGTGATGTCCTTAGGTTAGTTAGGTTTAAGTAGTTCTAAGTTCTAGGGGACTGATGACCTCAGAAGTTAAGTCCCATAGTGCTCAGAGCCATTTGAACCATTTGAAAGATTCGTTTACAGCAAGTTACGTCTACGTTCGAGTTGCTGACTCCCACATATTGTCAATAGGACGCCAAATAACCAAAAGGGTTTATAAAAAAATTATATGAAACGCATTTTCTTTCACCATATTCGATAAGGCATTATTATGCACTTGCACTAATTTCTTTGATCAGGGCCAAAGAACACACTCCATATTCTCTCAGAATTATACCGTAACAAACGTAAGTTGTCGTCAATAGTGCGTCCTGACTAGGTGGGGTGTAGATGACAACACGCATACATCGAGGGAATTATGGGCGATACACGAGAAGACGTTAAAGACGGACATGAAAAGTAATAAGATGCAATCTCAGGTATGGCCAATTAGGAAACTTTCATGTGCTGCTTATCTCAAATGCGATTTCAGTTTCTCAAGAGCGCGGTTCCTCTCACGTTGTCAGGTTGCTACCTTGTTGATTGTTGCAGTTAGCTGACAATTCATGTCGAGTGCCACTTTATTTCAGACACTTTACTTCGTCACTCCAGCCACATTCCTCCGGGAGTGGGTGCCAGGCACAGGAGTAAAGAGTTGTCCTTCACGCCTTCTTTATGGAACACATATATTTCCTCCCTTATTTTACCGCTTTTATATTTTCACGACACAGCCCCTCATTCCATTCGGCGCGGGACCATGTCGGCAGCAACGAGATATTAAATTCTCGGCGTTGCCCGGCAACGCAACTGCGAACGCCAGGCCCCACGTCCCTTTGCCGCCGCGCCCTTTCGCTTGGCACACACACACACACATACACAACATGCACTAACACTCACACGCACTGACACACACTCCGTTGGTATTGGACCCCTGTCCGATACACAGGAAGCTGGTCGGCGGAAGCATGTGACTCCAGGGGCAGAGAAAGTTGCAGGCGCTGTTTCATTCCGGACAGCCGCCTACAATGCGCTGGGAGGGGCATCAGAGAGGGTTGTCGGGCCGCGTGGTTGTGGAAGGAGGGAGGGCGGGAGAGAGGGGGGGAGTGAGGAAGGCCTGGAATAAACCTGCCATCAGCCGCTTCTGCCCTGCGGACAAATGGGCAGCAGTGCACGGTGTTCCCTTTGATGCCGCCGACAAATTATATTTGCTGCAACAGACAATTTTTTCATATTTCTTTTCACGGAAGAAGGGGGACGGGGTTGGAGAGAGAGAGACGGTGGGAGCCCCTTTGATGTCTTCCTACTGACGTAGCTGCTCTTCACTCAGCGGAACTGTAAACTGCAAATGGTGTTGCTCAACCATCCAACACCACCCCAGCAGTGTTCTCTCTGTGGGCCTCTGTTTCCCTCCACGTTAATGTGGGGAGATGATCGACGCCAGCAGGCGATGAGTCGTGGACTCTTCATCCCAACAGCGCTTCCTTGAGCTTTGCGGTAGCTACATCACTGGCTTAAACTGTAGTTTGAGACAGGGATGAAGTCTCTTCTATCAGCTCTAATTTATGTTGCACTAATGATGACTAATAAAATAAGACTAACACGTTGTGTGGTACATTTTCGATTTTAGTCGGTCCTGTAAGTTATTATTCCCCATTTAACATGGACTGCAAGCGCGGTTATTTACTTTGGGAATGTGTCAGACGACGGTATCAATTTTCCAGCCAGGTTATTTCGAGACTTGTATGGCAGATCTATATCGTTGATCTACGGACACCATCAGTATCGTCGTCCTACATATGTGCGCAACTTTGAATGTCAAGTCCATATCTTCTACGACTGTGCTGCATTCTTATCATACAGGTGTACTCCTAACGACTCCAGAGTTAGGTAATTTCTAGACATCTCAAGAAATTAAGATTGGAATGTAGCATCCGGCAGTTTTCAAAACTCTTTCGATAAATACTTGACTATTCCCCATCAGTCTGCGGCACTTACCAATTAGGGTTGATAGTGAAAGTAGAAACCACCCGAGGAAAAGCAAAGCACTTCGTCGCGGAGCTGCTAATCCAATTACATTGGGAGACGCTAAAAGAGAGAGTTACCCAACCCGGTCGCTCTATTTCCCTTTTACGTGCAAGGTCTGGGGCCGCTTCAGGTCTGTACGTCGCCGCCCTCTGGAGTCTCTTTGACGTATCGCGGCTTCGACTGTTGTTGGGGTGAGGTTGCTATGAGGCGAGGCGATGGGGCTGTTGACAGCGGAGTGCGCTAGGCGGTGGTCGAAGCAGCGGAGGCGGTTCCCTGTCCTGTCAGGCAGAGCACAGCAACGTCGTATTGGGGCTGTGGCTCGCCAGTGTTACAGTCTACGGATGGGACTGAGAAGACTGATATTTTGAGATACGGTATGACCAGCGACTAATGTGATTCGCATGTGCCTAGGGGGATAGATTTTCGAGGAAGCACTTTAAGTTGGTCTATTGCTAAATGAGCCCTCTCTCCATCTCATTTACTTTGCTGTAACTTCTGTAACGTGTTTCTTAGACTGTTTAAATTGTTTTATATTCTTTATGAAAGTCAACCTGGTGGCTGGTGGCTATAGTTTTGTATTTGTTACGGCTTCCTTTGGAAGAGCTCCAGGAAAATTGGCGACAAAAGAGAGGTGAACGTTCATTGATGTTTTTAATATGTTGTCGCCCTGTGTTGAATACTGGACTGCTTCAGGTAAATCTCTGAATAAAGGCTAATTTCGTGTGAAATAGGATAATTGGTTGTTCTGCCGAAATTACGATGGAACCAGATGGACGTTTCATAGTTGCGCGATAGACGGACACCCAAACCCGATACCATCGAAGTGCATTAGAAAAATTTTCATCTTTCGTAATTTTGATGGTATGTTTATATAATTGTTTCAAATGTCTAGTTTCTGCATGTTGCTAAAGTTTGTTATTTTATACTCTCGAGAAGGTTGAGTAAGATATCAGTGTGCCTGCTTTTTATTGTACTGTTTTAAGATAATTACTGTAGCTGAAACTGTATTTGAGAAGTTGTGTTGTCATCTCAATATGTGTTCAAGATTCGTAATTGGTAACTAAATCCTAGCCTCCTTTCCTACCGCTCAGTACCGCTGCAACGGAGTGGTTTACTGTTAAAATTCCGAAACCATACATTCAAACAAGAATCAGTGTACTGCTTTCTCCGATGTATTTCTCGTGGAAAGACCATAAAAATGAAATTACATACATTCGACGTTATACTTAGGCATACCAATAATGTGTTCTTCCAGGCACCCATTGCGTCTGAATCAAGACAGGAGGGAAGTGACAGAGTTACACAGAATACCCACTGGCACACAGCACAAGGAGGCTTGCGGAATGCAGATGTAGATGTTCCGACGTTAAATTAGTCAAATAGAAAACAATTTCAGATTAAAATTCTTCCTAAAATTCTCTTAAGGGCCGTAATTGTATTAAAAAGTGAATATGTACATACAAATATACGGGCTGAGGTCCAGAGACTTCTGCCGAGTAATTCCGCATTTTAGTCAATCTTGTAAAGTAGCGTTAGCTGTTTTGAAGTTATTGTAGGTCGTGGTTGTTAACTATTGTTGGAGAGTCTATTGTTTTTTTTTTATTTTCAGTGAAAGGATGCTACTTTCGCTACAGGAAGTTTGCCAGTAAAGTGAGTGAAATAATTTTGGCTTTAAGCCTAGCCACGATGTGGAGATCGGCAATGGCTGTATTGAATGTTCTGGTCGTGTAGATGAGAAGCTGATTGTTTTTAGGATAACTGCAACAGTCTAGACGCAATATTTCAAGCCTCTTCTTCAAAATCTGGTAAGTCGACTTGTAGCCTAGAGTCTCTTTTACTGCAAAGTCATGTATATAGGCATCTGACTATTATTTATGTGTCAATAAAAGCTAATCTTCGCAAGTGCAACAGAAAACAGAATCTTTAGTATCAGAAGGAAACGGTTTATCTTGGAAATGATTATTTAGCCCTATTTAAAAAGAAAAGAGTGTTCCCTGGAGAGTCCAGATATTACGAACTCTTAGAATAATGAAGACACGCGTCGGAGGTTCGAGTCCTCCTTCGGGCATGTTCAAAAAATGTTCAAATGTGTGTGAAATCTTATGGGACTTAACTGCTAAGGTCATCAGTCCTTAAGCTTACACAGTACTTAACCTAAATTATCCTAAGGACAAACACACATACCCATGCCCGAGTGACGACTCGAACTTCCGCCGGGACCAGCCGCACCTTCGAGCATGGGTGTGTGAGTTGTCCTTAGCGTAAGTTAGTCTTAGATTAAGTAGTGCGTAAGATTAGGGACCGATGACCTTAGCAGTTTGGTCCTAAGACCTTACCACAAATTTACAAATAATGAAGACCTCTCCAGAGGATATCGTCCGTGCCTTGCACCTGTCTCTGCCGTTTGCATAATCTATAACACCCCTGAGCGTTGTTTAAATACACAAACAGTGATCTCCGAATATAAAACCAACTTTTGTGTGAGCATTTGGTGTGAGTTGATCTTTAGCGAGTGCTGGATGTGCTGTTGCACTTACCACAAGTCACCGTATGACTACTCGAAAATCACACAATGTACAGAGTCTTTGTTTTAACTGGAGACAACTAAATATTCGAAGACGACGCACAGCACGAACAAAAAGCTCTAGGTAATGAAGTCATCTATCTGTGCCACAACTGGCCACCTTCTTACCGCATCACCTAAGTCGACGGTGTAAAATTTGTATTTTGAAAGGAGGAAATACACAAACAGTGATCTCCGAATATAAAACCAACTTTTGTGTGAGCATTTGGTGTGAGTTGATCTTTAGCGAGTGCTGGATGTGCTGTTGCACTTACCACAAGTCACCGTATGACTACTCGAAAATCACACAATGTACAGAGTCTTTGTTTTAACTGGAGACAACTAAATATTCGAAGACGACGCATAGCACGAACAAAAAGCTCTAGGTAATGAAGTCATCTATCTGTGCCACAACTGGCCACCTTCTTACCGCATCACCTAAGTCGACGGTGTAAAATTTGTATTTTGAAAGGAGGAACCAATAATTTTCACTGTATAATTAGATTCTTAGCTAGAACATACGAACGACTTTCAAAGCCATTATTTTCCTTTCGTTGTAGATGGCGCTGTAATAGACAAATATCAAGTGTGACAGTATTTGCAGTCAAGACCCTATGCATTTCATTGTTCTTTTCATTTACGATGGAAGCGTAAATCTTTCTGTTCTAACGGTTGATAGGTATGTTCGAAATTTACTTTTACGTTGAAATTTGATTCTACTGTAAAATATGGTTAGCCGTTTCAATTTCTGGCTAGGAACTACGTTTAGTGTGATCCAGGAACAAGGACGTGAGTGTAATAGCTTCCTGTTCCAATCGGGATGTTGATTTCGGGGAGTCCCCTTGCCTCTCACCAATAGGGTACTTGATTTCCGGGAGTATCCATGGCAGGTGTTCCTGTCATTATCATTTTAAGAACATTTTACTTTTTACAGTAGTCCTGGTTTATATTCTACCGGTAGCGCAAGAGCTATGCGGCCCGGATGGAAACACACACTAAAATCATTTATACTGATGGCGGTGCTCGAGGGCAGCCATCGAAATGAAACTTTTCCACGGTTATGGGATCACCATAATCAACTCCAGTAGGCAACACAAGACTATGTCACCATACAAGTAGCTAATTTGCCATAAATGTCAACTCTAGCCACATTATTTGTGCTGTATAATCACATTTACAGTTTCAATATCAGCATGAACCGTTAGAATGCCAAGTTTACATTTAGACCGTGGCGTAGTTTCTTATTTGTCAAAACAGTATCATCTGATATTTATGAATTAAAGCGCCATCTTGGAATGGAAAACGATGGTTTGGCAAAACCTTACATTTGTTTTGGCGCAGCATTCGTATACGCAATAAAATGGGGGGTGGGTCTTCATTTGAATGTACAAAGTTGAATCAGCACACACAGGAGGGGTGGCTATGAGGTAGCCAGTTATAGCACAGATAAATGTTCCGTTCACTAATATTAACCTTTCACATAGAACGTTTTTTCCTCAATGCGTCGTTTCCGAGATATTTATTTGTCTCAAGTTAAAACAAACACCCTATATAACAATATTTGCATCTTTAGGGAATGTACAAGCATTGGTGAGTGACGGAATAATTACCAGGGCATCGACTCACAGTATGGCCTCTTGCACATGTTACATAAGAATGCCGTTTAAAGGCAAACAAAGGAAGTTTTGAATAAACAGGTATATGGATCCATAATGAGATTTTCACTCTGCAGCGGAGTGTGCGCTGATATGAAACTTCCTGGCAGATTAAACCTGTGTGCCCGACCGAGACTCGAACTCGGGACCTTTGCCTTTCGCGGGCAAGTGCTCTACCAACTGAGCTACCGAAGTACGACTCACGCCCGGTACTCACAGCTTTACTTCTGCCAGTATATCGTCTCCTACCTTCCAAACTTCACAGAAGCTCTTCTGCGAACCTAGCAGAACTAGCACTCCTGAAAGAAAGGATATAGCGGAGACATGGCTTAGCCACAGCCTGGTGGATGTTTCCAGAATGAGATTTTCACTCTGCAGCGGAGTGTGCGCTGATATGAAACTTCCTGGCAGATTAAACCTGTGTGCCCGACCGAGACTCGAACTCGGGACCTTTGCCTTTCGCGGGCAAGTGCTCTACCAACTGAGCTACCGAAGTACGACTCACGCCCGGTACTCACAGCTTTACTTCTGCCAGTATATCGTCTCCTACCTTCCAAACTTCACAGAAGCTCTTCTGCGAACCTAGCAGAACTAGCACTCCTGAAAGAAAGGATATAGCGGAGACATGGCTTAGCCACAGCCTGGGGGATGTTTCCAGAATGAGATTTTCACTCTGCAGCGGAGTGTGCGCTGATATGAAACTTCCTGGCAGATTAAACCTGTGTGCCCGACCGAGACTCGAACTCGGGACCTTTGCCTTTCGCGGGCAAGTGCTCTACCAACTGAGCTACCGAAGTACGACTCACGCCCGGTACTCACAGCTTTACTTCTGCCAGTATATCGTCTCCTACCTTCCAAACTTCACAGAAGCTCTTCTGCGAACCTAGCAGAACTAGCACTCCTGAAAGAAAGGATATAGCGGAGACATGGCTTAGCCACAGCCTGGGGGATGTTTCCAGAATGAGATTTTCACTCTGCAGCGGAGTGTGCGCTGATATGAAACTTCCTGGCAGATTAAACCTGTGTGCCCGACCGAGACTCGAACTCGGGACCTTTGCCTTTCGCGGGCATGTGCTCTACCAACTGAGCTACCGAAGTACGACTCACGCCCGGTACTCACAGCTTTACTTCTGCCAGTATATCGTCTCCTACCTTCCAAACTTCACAGAAGCTCTTCTGCGAACCTAGCAGAACTAGCACTCCTGAAAGAAAGGATATAGCGGAGACATGGCTTAGCCACAGCCTGGGGGATGTTTCCAGAATGAGATTTTCACTCTGCAGCGGAGTGTGCGCTGATATGAAACTTCCTGGCAGATTAAACCTGTGTGCCCGACCGAGACTCGAACTCGGGACCTTTGCCTTTCGCGGGCAAGTGCTCTACCAACTGAGCTACCGAAGTACGACTCACGCCCGGTATATGGATACCTGTTTTGCTAATAAATTACTCTGTAACAAAAACCTCTTCTTTTACAGAGTTGGCAGATGTACACTGAAGGTCATTAATCAACATCGAAATCTAAACTAAAAACCAAAAAATAGGTCACTTTGCACATTGCGTAAATAAAGGTTCGCCCTATATGAATGCAGTCGATTGAACTTGCAATGCATCTCTTACGCGAAAAGCATGTAACGATCTCACCATCAGGTCTGCAACAACATAAAGAGAATCCAGCACAATGACAAGTAACCGACAACCGCGTTGTTGACCACAGTCAAGGCATAAATAATAGAATCAGAATCGGACTACGCCGAAATTCAACTTTATTAAAACTGAACCCGCAAAGCAAAGAGCGTGGTTGGTCTCCGCAGCAAAAGAGCCTCCAGCGACAGGCGTCGGTTCTCTTAACAGTTCGAGGAGATACTGAAGGCCGTATCTGCGTATACACGTAATCACCTCTTTGGATATGACAGAGCTGCGTCATTATAATATGTCGATGAAACAAGGCGGAGGCAGACTCGTTTCATAGTGCCGTAACTATTGTCTCACTCGATCACGGAAGATGATACTAGCAATGCGTAAGGGGTGAAAGAAATCTTGTGTCGTATTGTCCAGACGGCAATTTTGCAGACCTTGTTAAAACAAGCAAAAATGTAGAAGCTGCTGTTTAATTTGAGTATCAAGGACAAATATATTAGCATTGCGTTAAATGCCAGAAACCTCATACATGGAACAGGAACTTGCAGCCTGTCCGATTTTTTACCAAATGAGAGGTGGGGAAGGCTAACCAAAGACTACGTTTTTTTGGGACGACATTTAGAATATGTAACAGACCTACTAAGGAGACCTCCTACACTACGCTTGTCCGCCCTCTTTTAGAATACTACTGCACGGTGTGGGATTCTTACCAGATAAGACTGACGGAGTACATCGAAAAAGTTCAAAGAAAGGCAGCACGGTTTGCATTACCGCGAAATATGGGAGAGAGTGTCACAGAAATGATACAGGACTTGGGATGGAAATCATTAAAAGAAAGGCGTTTTCCGTTGATACGGAATCTTCTCACGAAATTCCAATCACCAATGCGAAAATATTTTGTTGACACCGATCTACATAGGGGCGAACGATCACCACGAAAAAATAAGGGAAATCAGAGTTCGTAGGGAAAGATACAGGTGCTCATTCTTTCCTCGCGCTATACGAGATTGGAATGATAGACAATTGTGAAGATGATTCGATGAACCCTCTGCCAGGCACTTAAATGTGATTTGTAGAGTATCCATGTAGATGTAGATGTATATGTAGAGGTGCATTTAGTACCTAACATGACATGGATGCCACATAAACGTATGGGTAACCAGTTATGTGTGACGGAATGACAGAAACACCTCTACAAGAACCTTATCTCTGGTTTCAGTCAGAGTTGTATAGAAAAATGAATCATTTAGTGCATATAACCGTGATATAGAACGGTGGCATAAAAAAAAGCTGCAGTATACCTAGCTTAGAGAATGTACGAACGGCTTTGCAATTCAGATGTTCCTACATACGAGGGACGTTCAATAAGAAAAGAAACACTTTCTTTAAGCTGATAAAAAGTGCGGAATGTTGAAAGGTGGCTACACTGAGCCACAGCGCCAGAGATTGCGCTAGAGAGTATTATTCAGCCGCCTCCACTGGCAGTTCTTGTCGAGAAGTCGTAGTAGGCAGTGGTTGTTGAGATGTAGCAGTAGCGAGTCGTAGTTGTGAAGTTGCGGTAGTGAGTGCTTGTTCAGAATTTGTAGTATTGTTTTGATGGGCTAGGCACCAGATGTTATTGGATTGGGGATGCTGTAATGATCAGAGTGTGCTTTTCGTCAATATATATGAAGGTAAAAAAATTCCTTTTTTTCATTATTTGAATGTCTTAAACAATAATCCCTCTTGGTCACAGGTTCAGTCAACAAAGCATCTGGCTCGTGTTCTTATATTAGACTGTATTTCTGGTTTCTGTGTGCAATTATAGTTGTTGTTGTTGTTGTGGTCTTCAGTCCTGAGACTGGTTTGATGCAGCTCTCCATGCTACTCTATCCTGTGCAAGCTTCTTCATCTCCCAGTACCTACAGCAATCTACATCCTTCTGAAACTGCTTAGTGTATTCATCTCTTGGTCTCCCTCTACGATTTTTACCCTCCTGCCCTCCAATACTAAATTGGTGATCCCTTGATGCCTTAGAACATGTCCTACCACACGATCCCGTCTTCTGGTCAAGTTGTGCCACAAACTTCTGTTCTCCCTAATCCTATTCAATACTTCCTCATTAGTTATGTGATCTACCCATCTAATCTTCAGCATTCTTCTGTAGCACCACATTTCGAATGCTTCTATTCTCTTCTTGTCCAAACTATTTATCGTCCATGTTTCACTTCCATACATGGCTACACTCCGTACAAATACTTTCAGAAATGACTTCCTGACACTTAAATCTATACTCGATGTTAACAAATTTTTCTTCTTCATAAGAGCTTTCCTTGCCATTGCCAGTCTACATTTTATATCCTCTCTACTTCGACCATCATCATCAATTATAATATTTCAGTTTTATTTAATTAATTCAGTGTAAATGGTATTTAAAATATCTTGTCTTTTTGAGGAAGAACCGTGCCAGATGTGTACGTTGAATCACACTTCCACACACAGAACAGTTACACTTGTATTTTGTTGTTTCGTAGGTTTTATAGTTGCTGGGGACTTAATTAATTAGTTGTGTTAACGGAAGTTTTCTTTCATTCTTTGTTGTTATTCAATGCAGTCAGATTGCGTACTAATACTAGTCAGGGCCAACCGGTTACGAGACTTCGTAATCGGACAGACAGCTACTAAATAATTAAAAAGTATTTGCATTTCTAAAATAATGAAGCCCCCATGCAATGTGTTGTGGGCCTTCGTGGAATATTCCCACTCTAGTCCATGAAGTTCCGTCAGATGACGGCGCTAAGCGTAATCTATAAATTCGTTCCAAGCAAGGAGATGTCATCGAGTCTCTTTCGCGGAAAACCAGAGCATCGTAGATATTCAAATGCGCTTGCAGAATGTCTACGGGGATCTAGCAGTGAACAAAACCATGGTGAATCGGTGACGAGGCGTCTACCATCACCACAACAAGGTCGCGTGAACCTGTTCGATCTCCCACGTGCCAATCGGCCGGACACTGCAATGCAATGTTTTAATGTGGCGACACTTTCACTCGAGGTGAGCGGCGGATCACAGTCAAATAGCTTTCTGCTCAATTGGACATCTCTGTTGGTAGTGATGACACACTCGTCCACTAGCTGAGTTTCTGAGAGCTGTGTGGCTGCTGGGTTCCTCGCTGTGTAAAAGTAGACTTAAAAAGCAACGAAGGATGAACTGTGCGAAATTGTGCTTGCGCTTTACGAGGCTGATGTGAAAACCTTTACTGCACATCGTAATAGAAAATTAAACGTGGGATGTTCACTTCGTACCGGAAACCAAACAGCAATTCATGAAGTGGCGGCAAAGTCCTAAACCGCACTCTCAGTCGGTAAGGTCATGGCGGCGATCTTCTGGGACTCTGAAGGGGTTATTCTGTTCTATGTTCTCCCTCATGGTGCTACGATCAACTGTCAAGTCTATTTGTGCACCCATCAGCTAAAGGAAGAAATGACACCACAAAAATACTAACTAACTTCTCCACGACAACGCGAGGCCTCACACAAGTTTGCACACCGTAGTCGCAACCTTCCGACTTTCATCTGTGTGCCCCATGAATGGTGGATGATTAATGATTGATGCAGTAAGACGTTGGCTAAGACGTCGACCTGTAGAGAGGGACCATGCGGTCATACAGTTCCTCACAGTAAGGTGGCGTAATGATGAATAGAATGGAGTCTATGTAGAAAAATAGGATTTTTTAGCTAGAAGAGAGAGGGAGTAATATGGTGTGTTGCAGTCCTGAATAAAACGAAACTGCTTTCAGAAAAAAGGCGTTACATTACCTATTGAGCAAACCTCGTACTCTAGAAAAGTGCAATCAGACTGATTTGTTAGATAATGAGTGGATGATTTAGCACCTAAGATGACACAGATGCTACTATAAATCGTGGATATAGCGTTCCAGATGAGGGCTTGTTTGTAACTTCCACATAACAAACAGGAAACTACAATCAGACTGATTTGTTAGAGAATGAGTGGGTGATTTAGTATCTAACATGACATGCGTGCCAACATAAATCATGGATATCGCGTTCCACGTGGGTCCATGCCTGCAACACCTATACAAAGAACTAAACTCCGATTTCAGTCAAAATTCTATGTAAAAGTTTGCGATTTATTGTACACAACTGTGGCATAAAGAATGCAGTGAAGGAAGCGTATGCCTGTAGAGTATAGGAACGGCTTTGCATCTCAGAAATTCCTACATGTGGAAATCCTGACAGGGTAAAATTAATTCGTATAAAAGAAACTTCAGGATGACCCCAATGGATGTTATAAAACTGTTACTGTCCGCAGTAACTGTTAACACTACAAGACAAAAAAGAGCATTTATCGGAAGGGGGTGACAAATGAGATGAAACTCTACAGGTAGTGGCGTCATGTGATAGCATTTCACGGATAACATCGAGATAGATTTGCAACTGATTTGGCAATATTAGCCCACTTATTAGCATAACTTTGCCCCCCATTGGGCCTGGATTCATGCACTGATTCTGTTGGAAGGCCTCGTGTGCTCTCGTGATAAGCTAGTCCACAACTGTTGTAACTGGCCCTCGATATCCTGGACACTGCCGTATAGTGTCGGAGATGACGTCCGAGTAGGTCTCACTTATGTTTTATTGGGAACACATCTCGGGATTTCGCTACTTACAGGAGTACGTCAACATTACATGGACACTTCACAGAGACATGTACCACGCACACACAAGCATTGTCCTGTTTAAAAGTGGCTCCACGACACTGTCACATGGAAGGGCATACATGGGCAGAGTGACCGTGACGTACCGTTGTCCAGTACAGATCTGTCAGTCACTACCAGCCGTGATCTGACCGCACAACTCGACGGTCACTAACACCATGAGGCCAGGAGCAACAGCACTGTGCCTCTCCAAAACAGTGGAAGAACCGGACCTCCCCACATGTCGCCCCCATAATCTGTGATCTGCAGATTTTAGTGAGCAGCAAGCCCTTAGTTTCCGTTTGAGAGCTATCATGTGGGCAATAAAAGTCTATTCCTTAATTAGATATTTTGAATATGATGGGTGCGATAAATTGCGGTACCTTTCTGCTATTTCACGTCGCACTGTGAAATGATCCAACGGTGTTCTGCCAAAGCAGCAATCGACAATGCGGGTCATTAAATAAAAGGACGCTGGCAAGAACATGGTGCCATCGTTATAAATTATTCTGTGCGCATTCTAATTAAATTGATGTTTTAAATTATTCTGTGTAGAAACATATATTTCACGACAGCTATAGAACATGTAGCATATTATTCGTGTCAACGTGTTACCACGAAACACTCAGGTTCATCCATCCTAGGAATTGAGAAAGTGATTTTTGTCTGTTTTCGCTACAAATACAACGTATGTATCGGGTCGCAGGAAATCCAAGTCCGTATCAGAACCTCAACAGTAATTCCTCAGACTGGCCCAGACAGACAGAAAAAAAAGACCAGAGGACTCCAGTTTATGTATGTAGATACTGAAGACAATATTTTTTATTTACTTACGAAAACATGACTACAACTTACTTTTTTTAATGTTTTCGTGCCGGTGTTTATATTAGCTGCATCAAGATTTTGTGTATCATCAGCAGGAACGAGTTAAAATGTGTATTGGACCGGGATAGGAACTCGGAATAGTTTGCTTACGCGCCCCTGTTTACTAGGCAATTACGTTAACCTCTTCGTCCCTCGGACAAGGTGTTTATCGCAACTGCGTGGACTATCTCGGTACTTGTCCAAAAGAACGAACACCACTCATCGATATAATTGATTCGCCTCGATAGGCACTGGATCCACCACATTCAGTGCCGATACACAATTACGACAGACTTTCCGCGGGAATCTCGAAATAGCAAGCATGGAGGACTTGGAAAGGGACTACGGATAGGTGGCACTAGGAGGGAGTGTGGGTTGGGAGAGACGGGTGGCGAGATATCCCGAGCATTTTCGATATCCCCCTGTGTGCAGGTAGCACAGTGGCTAACACAACTGCATAGTAATCACGATATCTTAGGTTCAAATCCTGATCCGGCACACATTTTCAATAGTCGCCGATGATCATGCTGAAAGTCATGATGAAGTTCATATCAATAACCTCTCGCCTTTCCTGTCCTTTCTCCGCTTCTCTTCCTTCACAGTTTCTATAATATGTTTCACAGCAGCGGATTCCATCCGAAGGAACAGACACCACACAATAATATAATATAAATTTTCGTACTTTAAACATAGCTGCGCTACAGCAATGGTTCCACGTAAATCAGACTAAGAACAGCCGACCAGTTGCAAAGGATAAAGTAATCTTTACCTAGGTTTCAATAGATATAAATCTATCTTCTTCAGAAGACGGCAGTATTATAACAACATGAAGTGATATGTCCTTATCGTTTAGGCAAACATCTGCATAATTACATTAATCATATAAAATATAGCCCTGACAAACCCTGTTGTCAGGGCTATATTTTATATGATTAATGTAACTATGCAGATGTTTGCCTAAACGATAAGGACATATCACTTCATGTTGTTATAATACTGCCGTCTTCTGAAGAAGATAGATTTATATCTATTGAAACCTAGGTAAAGATTACTTTATCCTTTGCAACTGGTCGGCTGTTCTTAGTCTGATAAATTTTCGTGTTTGTTCTGCTAATCACCCAGGGTTAATTCTCTTGATTTCATGTCTTCCTTAATTTCCTTCACCCATCTTACTTGTTGCTTGATCTTCCAAATTTAAATTTCCTCTACAATTTTTTTTGATAATTCGGTTCCTGCTGTTTCATAATGTGACCAAAAAAAGAAATCCTATAGCATCTTTAATGGGTTCCTGTTCGCTGTACACTATTTCATTGTCCATATTTTTCATATTTTTTGTTTATGCACGTGCTAGCTGTTCTTGGGTCTACTTTTAGGATGTGGTCCTTTTTGGGTGACTTTGAAAAGAGTTTCACTTTCGTATGTCACCTCTGGCTCAACCACCATCTTGTAATGTTTTAATTTCGTTTTGACGTACAGACATATTCCATTGTATCTAGACAATGTTAATTTTTGAGCTTTTAGCATTTAGTTAGGTCTCACTTGCCACGCAGTCATGTGCAAGTTACATATTACAATTTCTCCTGGGTATTTAAATAGTTTCGGTGTTTTTACGTTGCTGTTATTTATTGTTTTGTGCTTCATTACCTGTGGATCCGCTACCATGATCTCAGTCTTATCGAATATTTGGTGTCCTATTTTTTGTTCTATATTTTTTAGGCTTGGTATTTGATTTCTGGCTTGTTGAATGTTATTGGCTAATAACGCTGTCACCTGCGAATCCCAAGCATTTTACATTTATTTTCTCTTTCTGGTTCCAGTTCTTAATTTATTATACTTTTCCTCGTACCATTCCGTCATTATGTACTCTCGTGCACAGTTGAAAAGTAACGGCGATAAACCATCTCCTTGCCTTCATACTGTTTTAATCTTAAATTCTTAGACACTTCTCCTCTGAACTTAAGATCTGATGTGAGTTAAAGTTCATCATTTTTGTTGATTTGGGACTGAGATCGAAATTCCTTATTATCTTCATCACTGTAGAACCCAAGATAAAATGATACTCCATTTTGAAGTCTACAAAGGTCATGTACGAATGCATACTCTGGAATCGATATCCATTACATTTGGTCTTCTTTTGTAGTAATCCATCAAAAATTTCAAGTGCATATTTCTTCTGAACAGCTTTTCCAGGGTCTAAACCCGCCTTGGTATTCTCTTAGTCCCAGTTCAAGTCGATTTTTACAACAATTGTAAAGACTTCTTGACATGATTTTACTCGTATATGTTGTATCAAAACAGAAAATTCATCTCTAGATGTCTCGTTTTATTTGTCTGCTCTTTTATGTAATTGAGGCATTATAGCTCTAGTCCAGTGTTACGGTACATCTTCTTTGTTCCATATTTTCACTGTGCACTGATATAGTAATACCTTCACTGATTCTGCTGTATAATTCCAAAACTCCGCATTCTTTTGATCTTCTCCTCTTGCTTTGTAGCTTTTGAGGTCTTTAAAAGCTTTGTAGTCTTCATGGATTGCGTGTGGGTTTATACTTTTTGAGGTATTATTATCAGGGAACTTTCGTTTATTCTCTGTAATTCTGGAGGATTTTTGCTAAAATTTCGATATTTTTCTCCTGCTAAGGGCCGTCTTATTACTTTTAAATGTAAATTAAAAGTGAATGTTTCAGGGCAATATCTTTGTAGCTGTGTGCAAAATATATGTTAATAGCCCCCTGAGATAGATCTCTCGCTATTTGTTCCTATCATTAGCAGTACGTCATTTTGATATTGGCGATTAACCATACTTATTATTTTTTAGGTTATCTTTCTTTCTTCTGTGAGCACCAGGTGTCATTTTGCTGTTTCGTGTCCAGGATACCTTAACCAGGCTTGGTGTTTATCTACTACTGTTTTATCAAGCTCACCATTCCATCATTGGCGTTTTTTCCTTGGGTTTCTTACTTAAGCTATGTGTTCGTTGGTTCAGCTATTTGCTTCAACTGGGGAATTGTTTCCTGTAGATAACGTGTTATTTTTATGTTTCTTGTTTGTTCATCGTAGTCTTGTTACTTATCCATTTGTGAGGGTCGTAGTTTCTATTCTCTTTGGGGATAGATATTTTTTCTTGTCAGTGACGTGAATTTAATTTTTACTTTTGTCATTTAATTTTCTGATCCAGTATCTGTCCCTCTCAGAACTTTCACATTGTAGATATCCTTGTGGTAATTTTTATCCGTACAGACATGTTCCAGTTGCCATTCGACTTTTTTCCAGTATGAATGTTTCCAAGTTTTGACTTTATTTGGCATTCTATTGAAATATGTTGACTGTGAGATCGTATCACGGTTGGTGCAGAATTCCACTAGTTTCATGCCATTCCTGTTTGTTCTTGTTTGTGCTAGGTATTTCCCTTGTACGTCTCTCTATGTCTTCTCCCTTCCTAACTGGGCATTAAAATCTCCATTTAAGATTTTGCTGTGATTTTTATTTTTGTTTACTGTCGTCTGATGTAAAAGCTCCCAAAATTCATCCACATCTTCTCTGTGTACTCCCTTATTATTTTTATCATTAGTTGCTGCATGGACATTTATTATTTGCAGCTTTTAGAGTTAGTGTTGGTAGTTTCGGAGATAGTGATTTAAATTCTACTATGGAATAAATAATTTTGAGGCTGACCACAAGTTACTATTCCGAAATGAGGTTATTGCTTCATTGCTCTTTTCCTAGTATTCCCTTATAAATAGTATATCCTTGTGATTCTATTAGTTCCTTATCAAGGTTCTCATTTCTTGAATAATTCATTTCATTTGTAAAAATTTTGAGTTTCCCTGGTTGTATGATGGAATTTGTGTTGTGTGTTGCTATGTAGCTTATATGTCCAGGCTGGAGTCTAAATTTTTATCTTCTGTCAGTTTTGGGTATTTTCATGTGCCCCAAATCATGTAAGCTGTGTTTCAAGTGACTGTCCACCGTATCCGAGTCCAATCTTTCTTGACAACTTCCAAACGGTCGATTTTTCTGTAAAAGATTTCCTTCCATGTTTGACTTTCAAATGTAGTCAGCATTGCGTGGTGCGAGCTCTGAGTTACAACCGTAGAAGTTGTTCTGTGTATGGCCCGTGAGAGTTATTTTATTTCGCTCAAGTCCGCCAGCAAGCCGATTAAGACCCCTGTATCCGCAATCTGAGACGCGCCACGTTGAAGTATCACCTGTTAAGACAGAGTAATAGGTTTGTGGTTTTTCTGTGATATAATTACAATTAAACAATTTTGAGACTTATAACTTTACTTTTACTGTGAAACCTTGCTTCTTCTCCAATTTCATGATTCCAGGTCAACGGGAAGCCCCCTATAGGTTTTTATGGGCGAGTTATCGAATATCAAAGTGCCGCATCTTTTACTGAATTGACTTAAGAGCTTAAAAAGGATACACTGACAAGAGACCATAGACCTTGATGTGTTATTTAAAACTGAACTTCATGACAAGAAACGTTGTTAACAGTCGGGCAGATAGACACACAGACAAACAGACAGGCAGACGGACGGACAACACATTGAATCACGGAATCCAAATATGTGAGTTTATTTAATTGCATGTGTGTTCCCGAGGTATGTTGAGTAGCGCAGTTATTCTACAAATAAGCAATGAAGGAATTTTGAACTTAAGCCATTTTTCAATAACAATGTAAAGTTTGTGAGTGATTTACATTTAAAGGAAAGGATTTCTATTTTGGCCTTTTTTTTACCAGTTAGACGCACCTTCAAAAGTATTAGTGAGCTGTTTGTTTTCAGAAGTATTGTTAGGCACGTCAGAACACATACTGAAAGTTAGCCAAAAATTTTTTGTTGTCTAACTCTGGAAAATGAAAAAGATGGAAACCTTTATTTCTTTGTAGGGACTAATACTGAACAGTACTGAACAATGAAGTTAATTTATTAAGCTGAACTCAAGAGTCAGTATGACAACTTTCGTTGCACGACATTGCCTCAAGTCATAAGTTCTGTGGCACTTTTTCAATAACAGTTTAAGATAGGATGTAGATTCGACTTTTAAGTTAACAAAATATGTTTGAATAATAAATTATCCTTTACTTTCAACAAAAGTATAATTGAAATTTTGGTAGATAAACAGTCTGAGTGATGTACTAGAATATTATATGTCATCACCCTCAAGTAATTTCTGTGGCTGATGAAATTCTACCGTGGCCCACAGCACGTGACACTGCAGGTCTTACGAGTGCCAGCAGCCGTCTCCGAAAGGGAGCGAGTGAGTTTAACGAATCTGGACTGCCCATTTAAATTCATGGAAGCTCTCGATATCAAATACAAACTTAAGACCTTCCGTGGCTACCTTATAAATTACGTACTGATTTCGCGTGAGTCCCGCACGGAGCCGAGCGTTCGGGAAGTGTGGACAAGCTAACTTGAGTGACGACTTGAGTTCGTTACGGGTCCAGTATTTCTCTTACGCATCGAATTCTACCGTGTGACATGCCATTATTTTGTGAAGCAACTAAAACAATTCTTGCACTACTGGTACCATTTTCATGAAGTTTCAGAAACAGTCCTTTCTCATTTAGGCAGACAAAACGATACTATGTAAGAAGAGATAGGAACCTCTTTGCAATAAAGAAGAACATAAAATAAAAAGGAAGAAGTATCCATATGGAATGTAGTCCCGACGATTAACACGGTCCTGCTTACGAAAAAATCTACCTGAAGGGTATTATACCTTTTCCAATAAGTCCGAAGGAAGAACACAACGCTTATTTATAGCCAGGGGAAACTGGCTCACCCCATCAACTCCGTGGGACACTGAAGATCGGAAAGCACTCAGTTATCCACGTTACGTACAGGAAGAGAGTACGCTGCTTTGTGGAGCACATAATCGCCGCTAATATTGTGATGGGACATCTCAACTAGCAGACGACGGTCATCCGAAGTAATGCAGAATCGCGATTTATTGCTGGACAAACTGCGACGCCACTGATTAGCAGACCATGCTTGTCGTCACGGAAACACTCCAAACGCAGCCATTTGTATTGTGGTGATAACGGCAGCCTAGGCATGCGACGGTAATTTCTTTGTCCGACTGCGTCTTGTCTCGGACCAGCGGTGAAGGTGAAGCAGTATGTTGTCCGGTGGTCATTACATGTTCTTGGATGTGAACGGACTGCGATGTCTTGGTGCACTATACGGCGATCCTACATCTACATCTACATTTATACTCCGCAAGCCGCCCACCGGTGTGTGGCGGAGGGCACTTTGCGTGCCACTGTCATTACCTTCCTTTCCTGTTCCAGTCGCGTATGGTTCGCGGGAAGAACGACTGTCTGAAAGCCTCCGTGCGCGCTCGAATCTCTCTAATTTTACATTCGTGATCTCCTCGGGAGGTATAAGTAGGGGGAAGCAATATATTCGATACCTCATCCAGAAACGCACCCTGTCGAAACCTGGCCAGCAAGCTACACCGCGATGGAGAGCGCCTCTCTTGCAGAGTCTGCCACTTGAGTTTGTTAAACATCTCCGTAACGCTATCACGGTTGCCAAATAACCCTGTGACGAAACGCGTCGCTCTTCTTTGGATCTTCTCTATCTCCTCCGTCAACCCGATCTGGTACGGATCCCACACTGATGAGCAATACTCAAGTATAGGTCGAACGAGTGTTTTGTAAGCCACCTCCTTTGTTGATGGACTACATTTTCTAAGGACTCTCCCAATGAATCTCAACCCGGTACCCGCCTTACCAACAATTAATTTTATATGATGGTTCCACTTCAAATCATTCCGCACGCATACTCCCAGATATTTTACAGAAGTAACTGCTACCAGTGTTTGTTCCGCTATCATATAATCAAACAATAAAGGATCCTTCTTTCTATGTATTCGCAATCCATTACATTTGTCTGTGTTAAGGTTCAGTTGCCACTCCCTGCACCAAGTGCCTATCCGCTCCAGATCTTCCTGCATTTCGCTACAATTTTCTAATGCTGCAACTTCTCTGTATACTACAGCATCATCCGTGAAAAGCCGCATGGGACTTCCGACACTATCTACTAGGACTTGTATTGGTCGGACGTGGTCGACTGGATCCCTGGTGGCGAGTGTGCCTGCCCTCACGTCCAAATTCAACCCAACATGCGACCACTGTCAAATCCCAATGCTCCAGAAATATGAATATTGCACGATACGACTTGCTGGCCGAATGGCAACCCACAATGAGACCCCTTCCAGTTAATGCTGGATGCTGATAACGCTGTCTCATTTGAATATGTGGCGTCTCCGTGTCTTTCAAAGTGAACACTCAATATCTGACGCTGTTCACACGTCGTATAAGCTTTTCATGACCTGGTAACAACACGAACAACTCTAATGCACTTTGGAGGACATTTTCCTGTCAGAGAGAGAGAGAGAGGCAGAGAATATACACTCATCACCCAGAACATTAGACCATCGACCTAGTATCGATATAATCCCATCGAGGTGATCGCATCGTCACCTGGCTAGTAATGACTACTATTCAGACACACACTAGGTGAATGTAGTATCAAAGATCGCGCTGTCCGTGTATAGAATGAGAAAGGAGCTTTATCTGTCTGAGTCCGACCTAGGGCAGATTGTAATGACCCCGAGGCTCGCCACGAGCATATCGCAAACTGCACAACTTGTCGGATGTTCGAGGAGTGCTTTGGTGAGAATCTTCAACAAGTGGCGAAACTGACATAATACCACATCCAGACGTTGTGGAGCTGGATGGCCAGTCTTCTTTACAAATGTGGGGTGTTGTAGGCTCGGCAGGCTGGTAAAATAGGACTGACGTTGAACTGAAGTGTAATTAACATCAGGCTTTATCGCTGGACAGAGTACAAGTGTGTCCGAACACGCAATGTACCGAACATTACAAACGATAAGCCTCCGCACCCGACGACCCAGGCATGTGCAAATATTAAAACTATGACATCGGAAAATGCGATGGAAATGAGCATTTGGACATTGGCGCTGGACGTTGGCGCAGTGGCAGAGTTTAGCATGGTCTGATGATTCGTTCTTCACTATCCTGATGGGAGGGCGTGAATCCGTCGTCTTCCAGAGGAACAGCTCTTTCACACCTGTAACGCGGGACGGGGACAAGCTAGCGGCGGCTCCATTATGCTCTGGGGAACATTCACGTTGGCGTCCAGTGGTCCAGTGGAGTTCGTACAAAACCCCATGACGGCTAAGGAATATCAAGCACTGATTGTAGACAGTAAGTTTTCCGACGGTAGTGGTATTGTTCAACAGCATTATGCACCATGTCAAAAGGCCAGGAGGGTGATGTGGCGGTTCGAGGAACACAGTGGCTAGTTACAATTTGTGTACTGGGTTCCTACTCGCCAGATAGGAACCCGATCGAATGCATCTGGGATGTGATTTAACGTGTTCCGATATGGTGCCCACTTGCTCCAGCGACCTAACAACGCCTCACTGCTTCCATGTCACGACGCGTTACCACTCTTACTGGTGACAAGGTGGACATACCGGGTATTAAGTAGGTGGTCGTAATGTTCTGGCTGATCGGTGTACGAACTCGACGATGGCGAACTCGTGTACGAACCTATATTCACATCCGACCACGTCTTCTGAACGCTTCGTCTTCACTGTCAGTTATATATGTTATGTGTTGTGTTTATGTGTGTGTGTGTGTGTGTGTGTGTGTGTGTGTGTATGTGTGTGTGCCTATTCTTGGATGATGCTTTTACCTATAGAGATGTTGCGAACCTAAGAAAATGTAGCGACATGTAAAAAGATTTACACGACATAAATAAATGTAACGTTAGGCCCAGAAATAGGAAAAATGAATCTCTACTTTTCTATTACACAGCTTGGGACCATTCACTTGAAACAATCACAATCGTTAAAAGCTGTCATTATGGTTCCCAACAACTTAAACTGAAATGAACACATAAGGCTGTTTGTAAAAGAGACGTAAGACATTTATTATAAGAATCCTATTGTATTGTATATTAACTGGGGCCTAGAGACAACGGAGAGGCTGCGGCGGGGACGCAGTAGTCCACAACCCCACCACGACTACCGCAGTCCACTTCACCCCTCCGCCGCCCCACACCGAACCACTCTGTCAGGGTTATTGTGCGGTTCGCCACCAGTGGACGCTCACCCCACCCCCACCTCCCACCCCAGGGAACGTCTCATACCAGACGAGTGTAGCCCCTGTGTTTGCACGGTAGAGTAATGGTGGTGTACGCGTACGTAGAGAACTTGTTTGCGCACCAATCGCCGACATGATATAGCTGAGGCGGAATAAGGGGAACCAGCCCGCATACGCCGAGGCAGATGGAAAACCGTCTAAAAACCATCCACACACTGACCGGCTCACCGGTCCTCGACACAATTCCGCCGGGCGGATTCTTGCCGGGGACCAGGCTGAGAAACCTAAGAAAATGTGAAGTTATAGCTAGTAAAGTCGTTGGTGTATTGATTCGAGAGCATCATCTGTCAGTCTTGGAGCCATTCCAGCTGGGATTAATAGAGGAAAATTGGATTCATCCAAGAGCATCACTTGTTGATGCACGTTCGTCTAGTAAGCGAGAGAGCGTTACTGATACACTATTCAAAATCCTGGTTCGTTGTCATTCTCTGGAATATTTAGTATTAAAATTTCGAGAAATTTCGTTCCAAGAAGAGTCAGGCAATTACCCACCTTCATCCAACATCACACCAAATGACAGTTACAGAGAAAACCAGAAAATGTCGAGTCTGTCTACACGTACGTCTACATGGACTCTTCACAAGCCACTGCACGGTGTATGGCGAAGGATAACCTGTAGCACACAGTCGTTTACACGGAAGCATGTGGCCATTCTCTCTGGACAGCTTTCATAACTGGACCAAAGAAGACTAACTACAACGACATGGCACCGAAAGTAAGTTTCGCTCCGCTGGAAGTGAATACCACATAATTTTCGAAGTTCAAATACAGCAAAGGATTGCTATGCATGCCAATTTAACTCTGAAGTGGGTTGGGCTGTGATGCTCGTATGCCAGTGGTGGCTGGGATTCCCCACCTGGGGAAGGTCGGCAGCCGAGTCGCAAGTCTTTTAAGCTGACACCACACTGAGCCACTTGAGTGTCGACGATGATGAAAACATGATGAGGACAGCACATCACCCAGTCCCCGAGCGGAGAAAATCTCCGAACCGGTCACAAATCGAACTTCGGCCCCACTGCATGGCAATCAGACGAGCCGGACATCCAACTAACGGGCGACGGTTTGGCTGTGCCGATGCCCCAACCAGAGGACGGTCTAAGCGACACGGTAAAAATCACAGTAAAAGAATTGTGTTACCAGTAGTAATTTTCACACAGCAGTGGTTTTTCTGAAACTATATGCCAGATCGAAACTCTGTACTAGGCCAGAATTCAAACCTAGGACCACTGAATTTGGCGAGGAAATCCTCTGTGTAATCAGTAACCCAAGCACGATTCATGACCCGTTCTCACACCTTCACTTCCACCAGTAGCTTATCTCCTACCTTGGAAAGTTCACAACGTTCTCCTGCAGAGTGAATTATCACTCCGAATGGGTTTTATGCGACGTTTTGAAACGTCCTGGCCGATTATTACTGTTTTCTGGCCCTAACTATAACCTGGGGTCTTTGAAATTTGCGGAGAAATGTTCTACTAATCTCCAAGCGTGACTTATTACGCATACTCGAGGCATCACTTCCGCCAATACGTCTTATCCTACCCTCCAAACTTCAGAGAATTTCTCCTGCATAGCTTGAGGGATTAGCATCGTATAGCCACTTCATAACCAGTGCGGCAGGGAAAGGGGTGGCTCTCGCGAGGGGGCGGCCGCCCTTCCTCCTCCCTCCCACAACAGACATCTGCCATCGCTCACCTGTACATGCTTTCATCTTTGAGCAACAGCATTCCACACACACACAGACACATACGCTTTGTCTCTTCTAATAATAAACTGCGAAATCAACAAGAGCTGAAATGGCGTAAAATGCTAATTTCTCTCTAACATAGGGGCAACCACAGAAAATTATGAACTGTTAAGTCTGTCCCTGACATTGGTACAGTTGAACTGTAAAATTCCATCACATGTAAAATGTGCTGACTGCCATCAACAGATGACTTGACCGTAAGGTTGTTAAGTACCTGCCTACGTGTAGTCGTATGCTTTTCACACATATCATGCAGTCGATGTCAAGGTTGCTGATTTTGAGAGTTCTCTGCATAGGGCTATATAACATTTATGTATATTCAAAGGTGTTTTGTTACAATTTCTGATGTAACTTGGAACATTTATTGCAGCCTTGCAGTAACATAGAATA
Organism: Schistocerca serialis cubense; assembly: GCF_023864345.2. Taxonomy (NCBI): domain Eukaryota; kingdom Metazoa; phylum Arthropoda; class Insecta; order Orthoptera; family Acrididae; genus Schistocerca; species Schistocerca serialis. The sequence goes on along the minus strand of NC_064645.1, from coordinate 589,896,506 downwards.
CTTTGTGCAAGAAGTTGTAATTCTCTCTCACATACACACTCTGGCACTGGAACAGCAGAACTGTTAAGTTCCGTACAACGTAAAAATGGAGAAACCACAACTGTGCTGTAAAGTCGGTGTCCCTCATGTCGAGTTCTGTTTCACTATTTATGAATGCATCCTATCCATAGACAGTTATTCACTTAAACTGGAGCTAAACGTTCTTCTACATGCCCCTGCCCAGAGCTAAATGTTTCCAGTTCCTCATCAAGAGCTGATTCTCGACTGCCTCTTTATGCAGATGACTGAACATGTCATTTGTACTTTAGTAATCTTAACTGAATGTTTTATTCGACATATTCGTGGTTTTTGATGAAATGTAACACATTTTGGAGGTATAAATTTCCATTTCATATTACTTTTTAAAATCTGACCTAACATTCTAATATATAAAAGTATGTACAAGTAGGCAGGTAATTTTCCAGCACCATCCGGATTAGATGATACTATATATAACAATTTTATTGTGTGTAAACCGGGGACCTAGAAACGACGGAGAGGCTCCGTCCCAGCCGCCGCCGCAGTGGTCCACATCCCGATGACGACTACCGCAGTCCACTTCATCCCTCCGCCGCCCCACACCGAACCCAGAGTTATTGTGCGGTTCGGCCCCCGGTGGACCCCTCCAGGGAACGTCTCACACCAGACGAGTGTAACCCTTATGTTTGCGTGGTAGAGTAGTGGTGAAATATGCGTACGCGGAAAACTTGTTTGCGCAGCCATCGCCGACATAGTGTAACTGAGGTGGAATAAGGGGAACCAGCCCGCATTCGCCGAGGCTGATGGAAAACCGTTTAAAAACCATCCACAGACTGGCCGGCTCACAGGACCTGGACACAAATCCGCCGGGCGGATTCGTGCCGGGGACCAGGCGCTCCTTCCCGCCCGGGAAACCATGCGTTAGACCACTCGGCCAACCGGGCCGGCTGCACATCACATTTACTGCCTGCTGAAGCACAACCTGCATTGAAATCAGCAGCAAATACTTCCTCTGAAATTTTCTGATACCTTCCCAAACAGTCCATATGCATACTCCCACCATCCAAGACCCTCATAAGCCATTTGGTACAGTTTCGAGGTGATTTGTCACAGCGTGTGAGGAAAGGGGGTTTCGGAATGTATATCCCCCGCTCCATACAGAATGCTGAAGAGTCATTCCCTGTGTTTCAGCGTACCCTTCGTAAACTCAGACTCCTTACAACCATGAATAACAATTAAGTTCGACGATTGTTGGAACTATTTCAATACAGTTGGGCATATTTCAATCTGCTGCAACCTAGCAGGCTTGTAGAATTTCTCCAAGACTGCACACACTGCCGTTTTGCATCACATCCCCTATCATTCACTATTGTGACCAATAGAAAGAAGTCTTGCTCAAGTGCCCTTGTTGGAGGAATAATACAAGCATTCATAGAAAAGTGATTAGAAATTCTACCACCCAATTAGTCGATTACGAACATATTTAAGAGATCGTTCATATCTTCAGATCGCTCAACTGTCAGCATTAGAAGTCCACTAAATGTTAGATGTATTATATGTAACGTAAAACACAGTTTGTGTGAGGGATCACCTAAAAATGAATTAAAAATGCAATTCTATCTGGGATGTTGGATCAGTTTCTGTACACAAAAAGTATGACAGGAATTTAGAATGCATCTAAATGAATGTGAAATTTCCATTCCGCCAAACAGCCTACAGTTAAAATCATTGGTAGAGAATAATAAAGCCTCCAATCAAAAGAGCGTGCAGTATACCCAGCTGAGAATGAACTGACTTTAAATTGAAGTCAGTTGAACTAAAGTGAGTTGGAAAATCGGTGTTAGTTAAGGGGTAACGCTATCACTTATCAAAAGAGTGTGTTGTTGGTATGGTACAACTAGCAGAGAATCTATGATTACGAATCTATAACTACTACTGCTACTTCTGCTACTACTACTGCAGCCATTTGGGAACCTATTTCAGTCTATAGTATGAATCTACTGCTATTACGTTAGTGAATTCACCATGGCATCTAATGTTTGAATATGGAATGAATGTAACATTTCAACAGCCACTAGTATTGTCAGCTAAGCTATATCGCTCCCATATCTTTAAGAACTACTGTAGCGCATTTTCCCACACAAACACCCTTGTAGCGTCATATAAGACTCAGTTGCACTACAGTGGCTTGAGGAAAACTCGCATTGACGTGAATGATGTGTTAGCCATCAAATTTGTCTCATGCGAATGCATTTGGAACGCTTTTCTACAACTGCTGTTTATGGGAATTTTGTGTGTACATACAAAGTCAGATACCATAGAGGAACACGCTGTAGAATTGTTTTATCTACATGCTCGACCCGCCAACAAACATAAGCTTGCGTGTAGAATGTCCTGTAAATCTTAAGAGAAGACGGTTCGGTCGCGCCACCCGCAAATCTGGACGGCAGAGACCTCGCTTTGGTAGCGTGTTATTGGGAATCACATACGCATTCTTCAGAAATAATTTACAAATCCTTTAAATATGTTTGACGTCTACGTCTCTCGCTTACGTACATTAACATGAGGAACATTCACTGTCCAGTATAACGGACTGTGCTCTCTCTTCTAGCAGGAAATCTGTAAGACTTGTCACGTTCTTCTATTGTGTAGCAAGACGAAGACTTTCATCAATCGAAAGGGAAACTCTTCAACGAGCGCAACTATTTGCAGATCTTACGGGTGCAAGATTTTCATCCCACCTTTCTTAACTCGCAAATAGTAGGAACAACACGTTTTTATCTTAGTTCTTGCACTGTCTTAAGCAAGCCAAGATATCAGTGGGACGATTCGCTGATGACATTGCTATCCTGAGTGAAAGTGAAGAAGAATTACGTGAACTGCTGAACGGAATGAACAGTCTAGTTAGTACAGAGTATGGACTGAGAGTAAATCAAAGAAGGACAAAGGTAATGAGAAGTAATAGAAATGAGAACAGCAAGAAACTTAACATCAGGATTGATGGTCACGAAGTATATAAAGTTAAGGAATTCTGCTACCTATGCAGTGAAATAACCAATGACGGACGGAGCAAGGAGGACATCGAAGGCAGACTAGCAATGACAAGAAGGGCATTCCTGAGCAAGAGAAACCTACTAGTATCAAATATCGGCCTTAATTCGATGAAGAAATTTCTAAGAATGTTCATCTCATGTACAACATTGTATGGTAGTGAAACATTGAGTGTGGGAAAACCGGAACAGAAGAGAATCGAAACATTCGAGATGTGGTGCTACAGACCAATGTTGAAGATCTGGTGGACTGATAGGGTGGAGGTTCTGCGCAGAATTGGAGAGGAAAGGAATATGTGGTAAACACTGATAAGGAGAATGGACAGGGTGATAGGACACCTATAATGACGCCAGGGAACGAGTTCCATGGTACTAGACGAAGCTCTAGAGGGCAAAAATCGTAGAGGAAGACCCAGATTGGAGTAAACCCAGCAAATAATTGAGGCCGTAGTTTGCAAGTGCTAATCTCTTCTGACTGCTCTATCCAAAATTCTAGAAAAAGTAATGTATTGTAGGGTAGCTTCACACTTCGTAAAAATAAAGTTATAACAAGATGACAGTTTGGTTTCCAGAAAGGCTTTTCAATGGAAAATGCAATATATTCTTTCACTAATGAGATATTAAATGCTCTGAGTAACCGGAAGTCACACGTTGGGATTTTTTGTGATCTCTCAAAGGCTTTTGATTGTGTAAAGCATGGAATTCTGCTAGATAAGCTCAAGTACTGTGATATTAATGGGAGAGCACTCAAATGGTTTAAGTTGTGAGCGTGGGGTTGATATGTTATTCTGTTATTCTGCGTCACGGATTAATCTGAGATGTACCCTTTATCCTGTGGCTCCTGCAAGATGCATTTTCCACGCCCACACTACTACAGAGGTCAGACAGACGCTTCTAACCTTCTAAAGAGAAATGCCTGAAAAACTTTCAGCAATAAATGTCTTCTGGAGTCGTCCGCTGTAAGGAAATGACACAAAATTTCACAGAATTTCTTACGTAACTAGTGGGATACCTGGGTACTGGAGTAGTGCTCGTTAGTGTAAGAAAAACATGGAAGTAACGAAACTTATTATTTATTTTGCAGCCGGCCGCGGTGGCCGTGCGGTTCTCGGCACTTCAGTCCGGAACCGCGTGACTGCTACAGTCGCATGGTCGAATCCTGCCTCGGGCATGGATGTGTGTGATGTCCTTAAGTTAGTTAGGTTTAAGTAGTTCTAAGTTCTAGGCGACTGATGACCTCAATAGTTAGGTCACATAGTGCTCAGAGCCATTTGAACCATTTTTTATTTATTTTGAAAAATTCTGAGATATCACAATGCAACTTTTAGTTATGAATTGAACAAGTTATATCCTGGTTTTTTTCGGAATGTGAAATTACCTCTCAAGGATAGGATTCGCTAATGACATTTCTATACAAAGTTTAAGATTGTTATTGACTTGGCAGAGTGGCTGATAGTCGCGCCTACTCAACTTAATTATCCTTTAGAATGTTGCTAGGTACGGTCAAGGCAGTCGCGTGTGAAATCCAGTGAAGTGTACTGTTGTGGAGGAAATATGGGGCTCGCAATAGCTGTAGCGCACAATACCGTAAGCTGCGTGACTGCTGTATGCGCTGCTGCCTGCTTAAAAATAAAATAACTCTGGATTGACTTTCGCCAATCAAACTCTCCCTACGCCTTGATGAAGTCAAGGATTCCTATTCCCCCCTAGTCTAACTATTGGCGTGGTACACCGGTCAGATAACCAGTCCACCGCGATGCCACTCAAAAATTCGCTCGGAGGCGTTTAACCATTACTCTGTCCGTTCACACCGCACAATAAGTGTGGCGGCCAACACAGTGAACAACGCTTCATCGCAAGGACTCAATGTAGAGCCACACTTCGATTCGCTCTCGACAGAGGTGCTCTCCCAGTGAAGTACTGAGGAGACACTTGTTCCTCGCTCTCTGTTTGAGTACATGTACGAGCGCGCACGCTCTGGTTACATGTTCTCACTCCAAGAGCGACAACGGAACGGCGGCTCTCCACGCCAGACGTGAAGGGGTATATCTTTCGGTCTCTTCCATTACTCCTTCCGCTGAAGGCGTCAGAAATATCGTCTGCCACCCAGCATTGCTCTTCTAAAACGGGAGAATGACGTTTTGTTTAAGGCGACCAATCCGGAAATCTGTAGTATCGGCGTTTGGCGTTTGCTGTCTCCCTGTGAAAATCTCTGAAACTGCGTGCTATGTGTAAAGAATGCATAGGTTGGACGTTGCCACATATTGTAGCGGAATTTGCTTTTAAGCCAAACATGGGGTAGTTCCCCATTTCACTCAGGTACATGCTGTCTGTTCCACGGGCAGCCGAAGTTGACTCGTCCTCTGAAGGGACCAGCCTCCCAGTGTGTGGTTTGCCTCTGTCGAACTAAAAACTCCTGTGACCGTCGTGTCTGGAATGTATGTGTGTACGCCAGCCTCGAGTATTTCAACTCCAGTGCACACTTGTTATTTGCATATCGTTTACATGAATTCATACAACATTGACTTTATCTTATGGAGTTCGGGTTCGAACGAGGCGTCTTGATGTGCAGAATATGATTGTGAGGGCGGAATATGTAAAAAATCAACAAAATCATACCTGACTGGAAGAGTGCAGAAAGATGAAATAAGCAGTTCACATAATATGTAAAATACTGGCGATATCTCAAACTGGGGAACAATCAAGAACGGGGTGCCGTAGGGTTTGGTCTTGGGTCCCCTGCTGTTCTTAATATATATTAATGACATGCTATTCTATACACACGAAGATGCAAAACTGGTACTTTTTGCCGATGATACAAGTATAGCTATCACACTCAACAGACATGAATTAACTGGTGAAATGGTAAACGATGTTTTTCAGAAAATCATTAAGTGGTTCTCTGCAAATGGGCTCCCATTAAACATTGACAAAACACAGTACATACAGTTCCACACAGTAAATGGAACGACACCATTAAGAAATATAGACTTCGATCAGAAATCGGTAGCTAAGGTAGAATATTCAAAGTTGCCAGGTGTATGCACTGATGAGGGGATGAACTGGAAAAAAACACACTGAAGATCTGCCTAAACATTTGGGTTCAGCTACTTATGCTATTAGGGTCATTGCAAATTTTGGCGACATACATCTCAGTAAATTAGCGTACCACGCCTGTTATCATTCTCTGCTTTCGTATGGCATCATTTTCTGGAGTAACTCATCATTGAGTAAAAGTGTGTTCATTGCACATAAGTGTGTAATTAGAATAATTGCTGGAGCTCATCCAAGATCATCCTGCTGACACTTATTTAAAGAGCTAGAGACCTTCACTGTAACCTCACAAGGGTGTTACAAAAAGGTACCGCCAAACTTTCAGGAAACATTCCTCAAACATAAGTAAAGAAAAGATGTTATGTGGACATGTGTCTGGAAACGCTTAATTTCCGTGTTAGAGCTCATTTTAGTTTCGTCAGTATGTACTGTACTTCCTCGATTCACCGCCAGTTGGCCCAATGGAAGGAAGGTAATGTTGACTTCGGTGCTTGTGTTGACATGCGACTCATTGCTCGACAATACTAGCATCAGGCACATCAGTACGTAGCAGCAACAGGTTAGTGTTCATCACGAACGTTGTTTGGCAGTCAGTGAAATGTTTACAAATACGGAGTTGGCAGATGCCCATTTGATGTATGGATTAGAAAGGGGCAATAGCCGTGGCGCGGTACGTTTGTATCCACACAGATTTCCAGACGAAGGTGTCCCGACAGGAAGACGTTCGAAGCAATTGATCGGCGTCTTAGGGAGCATGGATCATCCCAACCTATGCCTCGCTACTGGGGAAGACCTAGAACGACGAGGACACCTGCAATGGACGGGGCAATCCTTCGTGCAGTTGACGATAACCCTAATGTCAGCGTCAGAGAAGTTGCTGCTGTACAAGGTAACGTTGACCACGTCACTGTATGAAGAGTGCTACGGGAGAACCAGTTGTTTCCGTACCATGTACAGAGTGTGCAGGCACTATTAGCAGCTGATTGGCCTCCACGGGTACACTTCTGCGAATGGTTCATCCAACAATGTGTCAATCGTAATTTCAATGCAAATGTTCTCTTTACGGTTGAGGCGTCATTCCAACGAGATCAAATTGTAAATTTTCACAATCAACATGTGTGGGCTGACGAGAATCCGCACGCAATTGTGCAATCATGTCATCAACACAGATTTTCTGTGAATGTTTGGGCAGGCATTGTTGGTGATATCTCGATTGGGCCCCATGTTCTTCCACCTACGCTCAATGGAGCGCGTTATCATGATTTCATACGGGACACACTACCTGTGCTGCTAGAACATGTGCCTTTACAAGTACGACACAACATTTCTGTCGAAGTGTTCGTACGGTTCTCAACAACAGATTCGGTGACCGATGGATTGGTAGAGGCGGACCAATTCCATGGCCTCCACGCTCTCCTGATCTCAACCCTCCAGACTATCATTTATGGGGGCATTTGAAAGCTCTTGTCTACGCAACCCAGCTACCAAATGTAGAGACTCTTCGTGCTCGTATTGTGGACGGCTGTGATACAATACATTCTCCAGGGCTGCATCAGCGCATCAGGGAGTCCATGCGACGGAGGGTGGATGCACGTTTCCTCGCTAACGGAGGACATTTTGAACATTTCCTGTAACAAAGTGTTTGAAGTCAAGCTGGTACGCTCTGTTGCTGTGTGTTTCCATTCCATGATTAATGTAATTTGAAGAGAACTAATAAAATGAGCTCTAACATGGAAAGTAAGCGTTTCCGGACACATGTCCACATAACATATTTTCTTTGTTTGTGTGTGAGGAATGTTTCCTGAAAGTTTGGCCGTACCTTTTTGTAACACCCTATATATATATATATATATATATATATATATATATATATATATATATATATATATATATATATATATATATATTCACTTATGAAATTTGTTATTAACAATCCGAGTTAATTCAAAAGTAATAGCAGTGTACGTAGCTACAACACTAGGAGAAGGGATGATCTTCACTAAATCCAACTTTGACTCAGAAGGGGGTAAAATAAGCTGCCACAAAAGTCTTTGGTCACTTATCTAATAGCATGAAAAGTCTGACAGATAGCCATATAGGATTTAAAAGGAAATTAAAGATTTCTTAATGGCAACTCCTTCTACTCATTAGATGAATTTTTGTATATAGTAAGTGAGTAATTTACTCAACCCACTCAACAAAATATTTATTATGTGTCATGTAATATTTTGTGTAATGTATTATCTTGTATAGACACCTTTTATTAACCTGACACGTTCCACATCATTACGAAGTGTCGTATTCTTCATCTATGGAATAATTACTAATCTAATCTAATCTCTAATCCACTCTGGGACGACGAGGCTGGCACAGGAGTGGAACTTGTGGCGGGCAGCATCAAACCAGGCAGAAGACTGATGACAAAAAAAAGTACACTACTTATGTTCATCTTCCTTACGATGACGTTGAGCTCAGTGGTTAACAGATGTACCTGACTAAACTGCTTTAGAAATGCGCTGAAGACGCTGTATATCCTACATACAGTGCTTAACATTTATAACACTGAACAACAAATTTTAAGTGAAAGTGTGCATGCTTCTCATCACCTTGTATGATTCCATCAGAAGTATGGTCTCCGAAAAGCTCTCAAGCACCTAAAAAGATGACCTCCTTTACTTTGGTATCACTTAAGTGAAGGAATTTTTACCTTAAATACTTAAACGCGTCACCATCATTGTTCATTCCCTTAACAAAGTTTTACATGAGACCCAATTTGATGTGCAAGGGTGGGGTCAGAATATTTTTATGGTCTGCTAGATGTTCACTCTTAATGTTCTTTATACTTGGTTGAAGAGATTTTCTGGTTTGCCATTCATGTTAACTGTAATGAAATGCACGAGCTCGGCTATCCCATTCACAGAGAAAGCAGCAATATTTAGTATAGCCTAACTGCATACTTAATAGCACTGGGACCACTTTCAAGTCAGCACAAATCTGCAATTGAACTTGATGGCTTCTGGCAAAATTTGCATGTTTTGACATGACTCATTTATATGCACACTGTGCGCAAATGTTTCATATGGCTCTAAGTAATATGGGACTTAACATCAGAGATCATCAGACCACTAGACCTAGAATTACCTAAACCTAACTAACCGAATGACATCACACACATCCATGCCCGAGGCATGATTCGAACCTGCGACCGTAGCAGCATTGCGGTTCCGGAATGAATCATCTAGAACCGCTCGGCCACAACGGCCGGCCACTGTGCGCAACTGAAATAGAAGGATGCTCATTATCAACATGTAAAAGCGCTGCCTATATAGTCAACTTCGACGAATCAATAAAGATTCTCGATTCATCATCCACCATTAATTTTGAGAGTGCTCATTAGACCATTTATGTCAACACATGCCACAAGACTATCTTGCATCTTTAAAAAATTGAGTGAATTGTTGCTCTCTTTTGCGGTAGAATGAAACATTTCCATTGCGTTCCTGAAAATTGCGCTGCTGCAGTCTTGATGTAAAATCTCAGCCTTAGCTTTAGAGAGCTGCAAATCTGTAATGAGATAACTTAATTCACTTTGAGACCATTTTTGTGGATCATCAGTTGATGATATATTTGGAAGAAACTCTGGATCTGGTGACGTACATGGTTCAGGACAATCAGAATCCCCAACAGTAGTAATCTCGTACTCGGTCGCTGGTTCAGGTATTGGCTATCCTTCCCGATGTAGAACTGGACGTATAGCAGATGGAATGTTAGGATGGATCACTGTCCGCTTCTTCTTCTTTGATATTCGCTTCCTGATAGTAGCAGTCACTGACATAGTTAGTAGGCTCACGCCAGATCATGGGCACTGCAAAGGGCATTGAGCGTCAATTCACATGCTTCCAATTCCTGAGGTTGCTGGCACAGGTATTGTAGATCACATGTGGAGCCCCGGGTTTATCCTGAACACCTTTGTATGTTGCACCCAAAAATAACAACTGTAAGGTTTTTTAATCAATGCAGTTCTCCACACACATGTCAAAATGTGTCAGTACTGTTAACACAAACTCGTGGCATTTTTGTTTATGTCAGTGGCACTCAACTTGAACAACTGATTGTTAATCTGGAAATAAATGTGCAAAAATTATTAGATGCAGTAATTAAGTCACTTAAGTTAAAGAGGAGGGAGACAAAGAGGTCTCTAAAATTGGTATCAAAAAGTTTATATCCAAAATATTGCTCACAAGTAAGAGCAGGGACAATAATATAATTCAGTGTTACCAGTTATAATGTTTTTGACAAACCATTGTAATATTTGATTTTAAACTTAACATATAAATCCGTATATAATTATCTAAGCGTAATAAAAAAGTGTAAAATGAAAACCAGAGTTCCTGTTGAATTGTCTTTGTGATATTCGCGATCATCTCATTATAGCTGATAGGAATTGGCTATTTTCATTCGATTCACATTTTCATTGTTGCACAGAGTAATGTATCAAGGGAGTCGTTCATAATTTACACTGGTAGCCTGAATATTGGATTGCTTCCTGCTTATAGGAGGTATGACTGGAGTTTAACGTACAGCTTCACATGTTAAATTTGTAGTATTATTCCAAGATAAGGACTTTCACGCATCTTCTGCTAAGCCACAAAACTTAGAAATGCGACTACGTATTTGCTGCAAGTCTTCACACAGTGCATAGTGTAATGTATATTATATGTCTCTCAAATGGAGCGATGAGGGTACGATTATGTACTTCTTTTCATACATTCATTGTCATCGGTCAGATAACTTCGTCTATGGTCTTAGAAAAAAGCTTGGTATTTACACTGTGTGCTTATAATATGCTTCTCACGTACTAGCGCAGTATTTCTCTACTGATATTTTTCTTTAAAATTTGTACGTAAGATCTGCTGTATGGTGTTAAAATACTAAATAACACGCATTGTGAGTTTTGCATTCTGGTCTTGTATACACACATGGAATTAAGAGGAAAAATTGCACCTTAACATATTTCGATGAATGATATACTAGTTTAAAAATCGAACGATTCAATTCTTTTAAACACACTAGGACCTTTTCCACTCGATGTGCAATACAATGTAGGTAGTATTGTGCGAACGAAATGGTCCACACTCTATTAAACAGCCATTCTCTCGATCACCTTAAGGTTGTCTTGAAGCTCAGTGGATGTACCGATCACCAAATTAATTCTGCTTTTCAATTTGGACCATCAAGTTAACCAGCACCGGATACTAGTAAATCAGTTTGCTTTCCTACCCTTCACTGTAGGTATTTCTTCAAAAATTTCTAGAATGCTCAGGAAATTTGACACTAAAAGTGATGTTTCGCCTTTGGCCAAGACTACAACCCCGTTTGGATCTGTTAAAGATGATTTGGGGTTGAGGAAGCCTGGAGTTTGTAAAATTCCCTGTCATTGTAGAAAGGCCTAAATTGGACAGACTATTCACACTGTTCAAGACCGATGTGTGGATCATCAAGGTCACATACGTTTGCTCCAGCCGAAAAATCTGCCGTCTCCGAACATTGTCTCAATAAAAGGCATAACATGTCGTTTAAAGAGACGCAAGTTATTGCTCTGGCCTCTCGTTACTGGGATTGTGTGCCCAAGCAATCCACCAAAATACGACTATCTGATGCCGGCCGGGATGGCCGAGCGGTTCTAGGGGCCACAGTCTGGAACTGCGTCACCGCTACGGTCGCAGGTTCGAATCCTGCCTCGGGGATGAATGTGTGTGATGTCCTTATGTTACTTAGGTTTAAGTAGTTATAAGTCCTGGGGGACTGATGACCTCACAAGTTAAGTCCCATAGTGCTCAGAGCCATTGGAACAATTTGAACGATTATCTGATGACATTGATAGAGAACAAGGTTTTTCCTTCAAGCAAGACATGGAAACCAATTTTATCTGATATAAAACAACAAATTGCGATTTACCACCTTCGCCAGTTTCTACCGACGGCGGCGCTGGAATTCTTCGCTTCGCGGAGGGGCACCTCATCCGCTTCTCTCACAGGCGCAGTGGCCTGGACCCGGGGTATAAAGGAGCCGCCGTTTCTGATGTTCCTTCAGTTCCGACGTGATTGTGTACTCAGCGATCGCACCTCAAGATGGGGCTAGATGGATCGCCGAAATATCGTGTAGTGAAGACGATTATAACCACCAGCATACTCGTGAAGAGCAAAAACATATAAGACGCCGGGAAAATCTGCGGAATCACAAAAGGTTAATGCATTTTGTAGTTTTTATTGCTACTCTCTCTCTCTCTCTCTCTCTCTCTCATATTTCGATGCATGAATTTTAGTTTAAGAACATATGCTTCTGTGAAATTTCCTGGTAGATTAAAACTGTATACCAGACCGAGGGTCGAACTCGGGACCTTTGCGTTTCGCGGGCAAGTGCTCTACCAACTAAGGTACCCAAGCACGACTCACGACCCGTCCTCACAGCTTCAATTCTGCCAGTACCTTGTCTCCTACCTTCCAAACGTCACAGAAGTTCATCTGCGAACCTTGCAGAACTAGAACTCCTGGAAGAAAGGATATTGCGGAGAAATGGCTTAGCCACAGCCTGGGGGATGTATCTAGAATGAAATTTTCCCTCTACAGCGGAGTGTGCACTGATATGAAACTTCCTGACAGATTAAAACTGTGTGCCGGACTGAGACTCGAACTCAGGGCCTTTGCCTTTCGCGGGCAAGCGCTCTACCAACTGGCAGAATTTAAACTGTGAGGACGTCTCGTGAGTCGGGCTTGGGTAGCTCAGTTGGTAGAGCCCTTGCCCGCGAAAGGCAAAGGTCTCGAGTTCGAGTCTCGGTGTGGCACACAGTTTTAATCTGCCAGGAAGTTTCATATCGGCACACGTTCCGCTGCAGGGTGAAAATCTCATTCTGGAGACATGTTTTCGTATTTTATCATTGTTGTTTAACATCGGAAAGAGTTTTTGTTTATTCGTGAATTCTGGTTCCTATCGGTCGTTTTATAATAACTGTGTCGCCCCCCTTCCCCCCCCCCCCCCCCGCACCCCAAAAAAAAAAAAAAAACTGCCAGCTGGTTCCAATCCACTGCCAGAAACTGCTGCAAAATATTCATAATATGGGGATGGTGGCACTGTGCAGCAACCGGAAGTCGGTTAAGAAAATCTACAGGAGGCAGTGATAGGTGCGATGGGTTTACTTTGTCAGATACGCAATATGTATGTAAACGAGGTTTAATATTGCACAGAGACAGAAATTTCATCCGCAATGGTCGATTACAGCGCATAATTATATCTGTGATAGGCAGCGGATGTACAGCACGGTTATATGCGCGATGGCGCGCGCCGCAGCCGTTCTTTATGGCAGCCGCGTGGCGTTAACAGACGGCGGCGCCGGGCGCAGACTTGGCGTTTATTGGCACGTGTGGCGGCTATCAGCGTTCGTCGGCAACGGGGACGAGCGTGTGCGACCGCCAGCGGCCGGTGTCATTTGCAGCGAGCGGCCTTTGAAAGCACTCAGTGAGCGTGAGTCGCGCGCGGCGAAATGAGAGCGCGCGCGGGGACCCCGTTTAACACGTTCGCTGCATGCTGCAGCCGCCGCGGGAACATCAGAGACTGGCAGGCGCAGCGGCTGCGGTGCTGCGCACTGGGCACGGGGTAGTGGGGGTGGGAATGAATGCGAGGTCGTTCGACTGTTGCCGTCACAGGGAAACGGGGAGTGCCGAAAAGAAAATTGTGAACCACCCACACAGGCGCAAGAACGTGTTCCAACCAAGCGCGTACGAACACACGTGGCTGCGCTCGCATACACACACATACACACACACACACACACACACACACACACACACACACACACTATCTATCAAAACCGGTCTGAAGTGTAAAATTAGTTTTTCGTTATTTAAATTTGATGTAGGTGAACTACCTAAATGTTTCAGATCAGTACATTCCTTTTCACATGAGCCATATGCCCAGATTCAGCAGGGAAAAGAAGGGAACCACCAAAAAAATGATTCTATCGGAGCAGAAAACTACGATTATGTTCTTATTTATTTAGAAGACTCCGACTGAAGGGTGGGGTACCACATGGGGTACCAGCTGCCACATTCTGCCCTCCTCAGCACATTCAAAAACTTTCCCTAAAAAATTGGCATTGTAACATATTCGCACTTTCGTCACTGAGAGAGAAGACAGTGGCCGTGGTCTGGAAACAGAAAACTAGTAAATACTTGAAGTCACTAGACAATAGTTGTCTTATAGAAAGAGCGAAGGAGATAGTGGCAGTGTAGGAGAAAGAGAGGCACACAGTGGCAACGGAGCGTAGTTGAAAGTGACTGAACTGTGCTAGGAAATGAGCGAAGGAGACATGTAGTGAAACAATGCCTCCAGTAATTGAAATTACGATTCTGTGTGTGTGTGTGTGTGTGTGTGTGTGTGAGAGAGAGAGAGAGAGAGAGAGAGAGAGAGTGTGTGTGCATATTTAAGCTTGGTGAACGCCCAAAGCTGAGGTTATCAGCGCCAGTGGAAAATTTAGTACGAATGAATGTGGTTAAAATGTCTAAAGCATCACAAAACAAGTAAGGCTGGCGCAGTGATACTCACTCCCTCCCACCCCCAAACATTGGTACCTGCTCAATCACACTGTTTCACAAAGCTGTTTTACGAAATATAAAATTGGTAAAATGTACTAAAACTGCAAAACACGTGTGACACAAAGAAAATATAAGATTATAAAACAGGGAAACGTGAGTGATTGATCTCTTACAAAATAAAATAAAATAAAATAAATGAAAAGTGAAAATTATTGGTGAGACAGCCACGCTGTTAACACATTAAGATTCTCCCTAAAATTAAAGGATACAAGTCGGATATTCCACAAAACCTTAAAGGCGTAGGTATCACATTCCTGATTTTACTTATACTAGTAGTTCGGCAGTTGCAGAATATTTAGACAAAGATAAAAGTCATTCGACAGTCGCACAAGAATACTTTTATTTGGTCCACTCTAAGCCGCGCGGTTAGAGGCGCCACATCACTAATCTTACGGCCCCTCCCGCCGGAGGTTCGAGTCCTCCCTCGGGCATGGGTTTGAGTGTTGTCCTTAGCTTTAAGTTAAAGTAGTGTGTAAGTCTAGGGACCGATGGCCTGAGCAGTTTGGTTCCTTAGGAATTCACACACACATTGGTTCACTCTACCGGTTTCAATAGTTTGAATTACGACAATCTGCCTATTTGCTTCTGTCTCGGGTACTTCAGCCGACGTTCGTCTGATGATTTTACTGACATTTCGCCAGCACGAGTGGCTAGCATTGTCGAAGCTTCACCCTCCATTGCCGGTGGTGAACTGGAGCCGAGCTCGCGACCGCAGACTATGCGTACCTGGCGCGCCAACGTCGGATGGCTTCTCCGCGGTCATTTCCTGTGCGGTTCTCCTCTTGCTACTTGCGACGGTCGTTCGCTGCAGTACGGGAAGCCAGGATTCGTTTACCTATAGTTCAACAGTTTAAACTATCTTCAGGAGTGAATTAAGCTAAAGTCATAGGTACACCGAAGTCAAAATAAGAATCGGATTGCAGTGTCCTTTTAGCCGGCCGCTGTGGCCGAGCGGTTCTATGCGCTTCAGTCCCGAACCGCGATGCCGCTACGGTCGCAGGTTTGAATCCTGCCTCGGGCATGGATGTGTGTGATGGCCATAGGTTAGTTAGGTTCAAGTAGTTCTAAGTCGAGAGGACTGATGATCTCAGATGTTGTCCCATAGAGCCATTCCGGCAGTGTCCTCTGCCACATAATCTATAAACAGAGTGATGTCGCTAAAAATGTGTATGCTACCCATTGCACATATGTCCGCCTCCGTTGGCTGAGTGGTCAGCGCGACAGAATGTCAATCCTAAGGGCCCGTGTTGGATTTCCGTCTCGATCGGTGATTTTCTCCGTTCAGGGACTGGGTGTTGTGTTTTCCTAATCATCATCATTTCATCCCCATCGACGCAAAAGTCGCCGCAGTGGCGTCATATCAAAAGACTTGCACCAGGTGCACGGGCTACCCTAGTCACACGACTTTTATATTTATTGCACACATCATATATTTTTAGCAATATCACTTTATTTTATTGACTGTGTGGCAAAGGACACAGCCGGTGAATTCTTATTTTGACGCTGGCTTACAAATGATTTGAGCCTATTTCACTTCTGTAGATGACAGTTTAAACTTATGGAACCAGGAACGTGAATCAAATAAAGGTTTTCTGGTGCAGCTGACGACTGACTTTTTATTTTTGTTGAGCAACTACATCCTTTTGATTCTCATTCATAACGAGGGGCAACTCTGTCAGTATATCAGTTTCTGCCTTCTCGCCTGAATACAAAACACAGTCATAGGGCTGTGTGTGCGAAGATGAGAAGGCCCTCATTCCGTCTTCGTGGTAGAAAGGATGTACGCCACAGCAGATTTGTTGATTTTACCGGCATAGCATATTAGCTGTCACATCCCCTCATTAATCTTCCCACTTATTCATAACTCTACATCTACTGTGAGGTTATTGCAAATAGGGGACAGCACACTCATGTCTCTGAGTATCGTGACATGCATCCTGGCTGCTACAACCCCCATTTAGTTTCCCTTAATCCCACGTGCTTTGGCATCTTAGTACAAAGATACCTCCTTACTCAGCCTTTTTAAGTGGAGCAGGGTGTTCTGTATATCCTGGACTGGCTGATCCGTTGAGTACTCAGGGAGTAGGAACAGACGAAGAATTTAGCAGCCGTAATACATCTGATCTTCTGCTCTGTCCACGAATATCGCATATAATCTTGCTTAGAAGATAGTCAAGTCTAGAGCAACTAGATCTTGAGTACACAGTCGAGGATACAACAAAGCAAACAAAGGAGTCCGTTTTTGTAGATTCATCCTTGAATACAGCCTAGAGTTGAGGTGCCCACTCAATATGTCACAAAACATTGTATGGAAGACCAAAAGATACTCGTATACCTGCTTAATATCGTGTAGGTACCCCCCCTCCCCGATCACGCAGAAGTGGCGCAACACCATGTGCCTGTGCCATGACCTCGACTAATGTTTGAAGTAGTTCTGGAGGGAATTGACTAAAATATCCCTACGCAGCAGTCCATAAATCCGTAAGGGAGATCTCTTCTCAACAGCACGTTGCAGTGCATCCCAGATATGCTCAATAACGTATATGTCTGGAGAGTTTGGTGGCCAGCGGAAGTGTTTAACCTCATAGGAGTGTTCCTGCAGCCACTATGTAGCAATTATGGACCTGTGGGGTGTCTCATTGTCCTGCTGGAATGGCTCAAGTCCGTTGGAATGCACAATGGACATGAATGGATGCAGGTGATCAGTCAGGATGCTTACATACGTGTCGCCTGTCAGAGTCATATCTAGACGTATCAGGGGTGCCATTTCACTCCAAATGCATTGCCCCATACCTTTATAGAGCCTCTACCAGCTTGACCATGAATTCATCAGGTTGTCACCACACCCGCACGCGTCCATGCACTCGATACAATTTGAAATAAGACTCGTCCGATCTGCCAACATCTTTCCAGTCATCAACAGTCCAAAGTCGGCGTTGACGGGCCCAGGTGAGGCGTAAAGCTTTGTGTCATGCAGCGGTGGTGGTGGTAAGCACATAACGATGTTTCATTCAATGGTTCGCATGCTGGCACTTGTTGATGGCCCACCATTGAAATCCGCAGCTATTTGTCGGAAGGGTTCCACTTCTGTCACGTAGAACGATTCTCTTCAGTCGTCATTGGTCTCGTTCTTACAGGCTCTTTTTCCGGCCGCAGCGATGTCGGAGATTTGTTGTTTTACCAGATTCCTGATATTCACGGTACAATCGTGAAATGGTCGTACGGAAAAATCCCCACTTCATCGCTACTTCGGAGATGCTATGTCCCATCGCTCGTGAGCCGCCTATACTACGCTCCAACCCACTTAAATCCTGATAACCTGCCATTGTAGCAGCAGTGACTGATCTAACAGCTGCACCAGTCACTTGTTGTCTTACATAGGCGTTGCGGTCCGTAGCGCCGTATCCTGCCTGTTTGTATAGCTCTGCGTTTGAATACGCATGCCTATACCAGTTTCCCTTGTGCTTCCGTGTAATTTAACCACAATGAACTTTTTGACTTACTTTCTTTTTATAGAGATGGCACTGTATCGTTTGAACCTTTGACGAGGAGTATTTCGCTGACTTCTGCATTGTTGATGTACAGACTTCTTAGTAATTCTATCCTCTGTTATTGCATACTTATTTGTTGCACTAAATCAGTCCTTTACTCGAGTCTGTGTATATCTCCTCTTATTGAAAGCTTGTAATTACTACAGATTTTCTGACACCATATGGTGCCTTGACAGTTCTTTTCTGCTTGAATTTCGATATTTACTAATAAAAGATTGTAAACAATTTAGAGACTTAATCTTAATTCAGAAATACACTGTGTATCGTTTAACATGCTTGTATCTCCTTCTACTCAAGCCCCGTGGAGGGTTAGTTTACATTCTTTTCTTTTATTTCTGCTAGGTTGTGTACCTTTCTCGCTTCCAACCGGCTTGTTGTCATCGTGCACGTTCTGTGATACGTATTTTCTAGTTTATGCTGCCACTCAGCGTCGGTAGATACAGACCAGTGCACATGCGACGGTATGCCTGATAATTAAGTTTTTAAAAGGCCGCACATAAAAAACGGGGTCTTCCGTTACTCACACCTCAGGTTCTATTGGTGATAAAAAGGTAGGGTCAAGCGTTTTGGTTACTCCTTGGGCTAGGGACCATTTGTATATCCTACAGAAGCATCGTATCGGTGGGCAAAGTATGGTTCTTACATAGGTCGGTCGGTTCTTTTTGCGTTTTTTTATAGTGTACGGTGGGCTTCATGGTACTTTCGGAGGCAACAATAGTTCGTGGTCGGTCCTCAGAAAACTCCTAAAAGGATTGTTTTACTATATTTTCCCCATCGTCAGGAAACTAAAACCCAGCCGAGGATTACAATACGTCTATGGACAGCAATATTGCTCAGATCCCCATCTTGAACAACCTTCGAAATTTTCTTCATGTCTTTATCCGTTCTAGAGATATAGAAGTTAAAAACTTACGCTAAATTTACACATAAAATGTGCACATAAAGTCCAATGTGACGTGTAATCTTAGTTTATATAGTGGCCTAGTGTGGAGAAATAAGCTTTAAATTGTCTCCGTTATCATCTGAGAATACCACTTGTAGTAAAAAAGCACATACAAAATCTTTTTGCATGTTAAAACCGGTCTGAAGTGTAAAATTAGTTTCTCGTTATTTAAATTTCATGTAGGTGAACTACCTAAATGTTTCAGATCAGTACATTTCTTTACACATGAGTTATATGCCCAGCTTCAGCAGGGAAAAGAAGGGAACCAGCAAAAAAATGATTCTATCGGAGCAGAAAACTACGAATGTGTTACTGTTTATTTAGAAGACTCTGTCTGAATGGTGGGGTACCACATGGGGTACCAGCTGCCACATTCTGCCCTCCTCAGCACCTTCAAAAACTTTCTCAAGGAATTTGGCATTGCAACATATTCGCACTTTCGTCACTGAGAGAGAAGACAGTGGCCGTGGTCTGGAAATAGAAAAGTAGTAAATACTTGAAGTCACTAGACAATAGTTGTCTTATAGAAAGAGCGAAGGAGATAGTGGCAGTGTAGGGGAAAGAGAGGCACACAGTGGCAAGGGAACGTAGTTGAAAGTGACAGAACTGTGCTCGGAAATAAGCGAAGGAGACATGTTAGGGGGGGGGGGGAGGGAGGAATAAAGAGAAAGAGATTGTGGAAATAGGTTTCAGTCAGTGATATTTAGAGACGGGTATATAGCAAAGCCAGCGAGATAGAGATAAACAGTGACAGTGAGAAGAAACAGCAGCAGTAGGAACAAAGGACAGAGATATTAGCGTTAAGAAAAGGCGAATAGAAGAGAATGACAGTGACAGGAGACTGAAGTAATAAGACGGAACGAAGTAGACTGTGGCTGCGACACAGAAGACAGTGACTCACAGCGATAATGACAATGAGTTGGTCTCAATGAATGTGTGAGAAAGGGAACTAGCGATGGTGTAGAGGGTGAGAGCG
Source organism: Schistocerca serialis cubense (assembly GCF_023864345.2). Lineage (NCBI taxonomy): Eukaryota > Metazoa > Arthropoda > Insecta > Orthoptera > Acrididae > Schistocerca > Schistocerca serialis. Next base: position 589,876,263 of record NC_064645.1, on the reverse strand, counting down.
AGTTACAGGTAGGGGAGTTTGTGGGATTCTAAGGTGAGTTACACCTTAAAAAATGAGCGAACATGTTCACATGCCTAATTTTTGGGAACATCTTTAAATGTACAAAAAAAATGGTTCAAATAGCTCTGAGCACTATGGGACTTAACTTCTATTGTCAGCAGTCCCCTAGAACTTAGAACTACTTAAACCTAACTAACCTAAGGACATCACACACGTCCATGCCCAAGGCAGGATTTGAACCTGCGACTGTAGCAGTTGCGCAGTTCCAGACTGTAGCGCCTAGAACCGCTCGGCCGCCCCGGCCGGTTTTAAATGTACAGAGGAAAGTAATATGCGGCAGTTGGTCCCACTTTTCATCCAGAGTTTCATTAGCAATCAGAAACATATTCACATATTTTGTGCTCCCATTGAAGCATTTTTCTGTTGATAAACATAATAAAGTTTTGTCATAAGAAAGCACCTCACTGTTGGATCAGCTGCGCATCATTAACTTAAAATGAGTTTTTCTGCTGTCTGTGATGACGGTTTTCTGGAAATACACTGAAGTGACAGAAGTCATGGGATACCGATATGCATACTTGCAGAAGGTGGTAGGATCACGTACACGAGTTATGCATACTTGGAGAAGGTGGTAGGATCATGTACACGAGGTATGCATGCTTGCAGAAGGTGGTAGGATCACGTACATGAGGTATGCATACTTGCAGAAGGTGGTAGGATAATGTACACGAGGTATGCATACTTGCAGAAGGTGGTAGGATAACGTACACGAGGTATGCATACTTGCAGAATGTGGTAGGATCACGTACACGAGGTATGCATACTTGCAGAAGGTGGTAGGATCACGGACATGAGGTATGCACACTTGCAGAAGGTGGTAGGATCACGTACACGAGGTATGCATACTTGCAGAAGGTTGTAGGATCACGTACATGAGGTATGCATACTTGCAGAAGGTGGTAGGGTCATGTACACGAGGTATGCATACTTGCAGAAGGTGGTAGGATCACGTAAACGAGGTATGCATGCTTGCAGAAGGTTGTAGGATCACGTACACAAGGTATGCATACTTGAAGAAAGTTTCAATTACTCTTGCTATTCAAGTCAAATTCTGTACGGTATTGGGTTCCTGTTTTGTATTAAAAGTGCATATTAATGTTGTAACAAGATCCATAGTTTGTCTATTGTGCTCATGCTGCATAACGATTAATAGAAAGACAACTATCTATGAAAATAGTAACTTCTTTATTCAAAAGACAGTGAGAAGTAGTCTGTTAGTGAATTCCATTTAATTTCCGTTCTAAATAAAAAGGTATTTAGCTGAGAGAGACTTAACCTATGAGCAGTTTACAATTTTGCAGTGAACTACATTAACAATTTTTTGTCAGATAGAAAAATGTTTCAAAAGTAATATTGAACCTATGCCTATTTTATGATTCTACAGTGAATATTGGTAGTAATATTATTGAGACCATTCAGTTGACCAATCCTTGAAGGCAATAGTATATGTAATTTTCTGTTACCATTATGCAAATAGCCATGCTCTCTTATAATGTTAGCACTTTCTTTAACGTGAACACATGCAGGTGCCAGAGTTCCTTGCACTCTCGTGTGACGATGTATAGGCTGTGATTGCCCATTGACGTTACTTATTTTCAGTTCCTTGAATGAGAATGTTACTCATTCGTATGCCTTATTAGACTGGCGACCGTTGTTATTATCATTTGGATACTGTGGATAGGCAAATTATTGTTTGTTACTGTTTGAATATTTATGTAATTCTGACTCTCACTTCCGATAAGCTAGCTCCGTTAGGTATTTCACGATCAACCCAAACAAAATTCCTCTCAGAGGGTAAGACTGCTCTGTTGCTTTATACCATAATCACTTTAACAAAATAGTTCTATTTTACAATCTGCTTCCCACTTTAAGGTTATGGTATAGCAGCAGCAGACATGAGTGTTATACGTGGATTTTCTGTGACAGGACTATTTGTTCTGTTGGGACATAGTACGTAACAATTCTAACTTGGTATTTCATAGCACACACTACGTAAAACCGTTTGCAGTGTTGTAAATTCCAGAAGACCATCGTCACGACTTTACCAGCTATGGAGCAGCTTTGAACTTTTTCTTTGGAAGAGAAGTATTGTGGCGCCAGTCCATGGATTGGCTTTTTGTTTCCGGTTCCAAGTGATGAAGCTATGTTTCATCGCCTGTGCCATTGTTTGACATAAAGTTGTCACGATCAGACTTGTAAGGAGCGACCAGTTCCGCACAGATGGTCCTTCGTCGCTCGTTATGGTCTTCCGTTGGGCGGCGAGGAACACAGCAGGCACACAGCTATGAGTACCCCAAATGGTGGACGAGTGTGTCACCACCTCCAACAGAGATGTACATTTGTATAACGATATTGTGATTCGTGATTCACCTCGAATGAGAGCGTCTGCAAGAGTCGCAGCTTCGTACGGCGGCAAGCTCGCTGGAGATCGGCTGGTTTGCGCGACCTTGTTGCAATGATGCAGACGCTTCGTCCAACAACCTATTATGTTTTTGTGATTCTTGAGTTGCTCCCGGCGTATTTGATAGTCAAAATATCCACGGGTGTGCTGCCGGTTTATAGTGTCCAACGGGCACAATATTTCGGCGATCATACATGTCGCCATCATCAGGTGAACTGACGGACTGAGCTCCTGTGAACGTGCCAGCACGGAGATCCGTACGCTATGGCTGCTCAGAGGGAACTGGGTTCGGTCGCGGCGGCGTGTCAATGTGGCAGGTCGTATATTGGTCAGACGATGCGTACCGTCGAGGATCGATGCCGTGAACACCAGAGGCACACTCGTCTGCTGTATCCGAGCAAGTCGGCGGTCGCTGAACATTGTTTGTCGGAAAATCACGCCATGGAATATGACCGTACGAGGATTCTGGTACAGACGTCGAGATACTGGGACAGCGTTGTTAGAGAGGCCATCGAAATTCGCACCAATGACGACCTCATAAACCGTGACTGTGGCTATAATCTTAGCAAGGCTTGGGAACCAGCGATCTGGTTAATCAAGAGTAAATCGAGCAAACGTATAGTTGTGACGACCACGGCGGACAGAGCCATCACACCGACGTCATATCAGACGCCGTCGCAATCTGTTCCACCGCGCGACCGTGGCGCGGGGCGCGGACGGCGGAGGGAGCGCGCCGCGGGCGGAGGGTACTTAAATCGGCCGCCGCCGCGACCGAACCCAGTTCCCTCTGAGCAGCCATAACGTACGGATCTCCGTGCCGGCACGTTCACAGGAGCTCAGTCCGTCAGTTCACCTGATGATGGCGACATGTATGATCGCCGAAATATTGTGCCCGTTGGACACTATAGACCGGCAGCACACCCGTGGATATTTTGACTATTATGTTTTTGTTAAATGCCAGGTCTCCAAAGACATCCTGCAAGCACGTGTATCTGAAATTCTCTGGTTCTCTGAAAAAAAAAAAAACTCAATGTAAGATCTCCGCTTGGAACTGCTACGTATACCGCCGCCACCTACCGGAAATCGATGAAACCACAGGGCTCAAGCGGGAACGTTCCAAGATGTCCCACAACAAATTATGCATTTTTTTCAACTGACAGGCCCTCATCTGTTATGGGGCTCACAGTGTCTTAATCCCTTCCAATTTTGCCTCTGTTCTCTTTCTTTCTTCTACTTTGACTAAGGCAATGTACTGTACTGCGTACGGTGCTTGACGTCTTATCAAAAAACTAAAGTTTCTCATTTCCACGCTTATGAAGATTGATTTTCGAATGTTGGTATTATTGAGACGTTGATACCCAGTTCCAAAATTTTTGGCTGTGGTATTATTTGCTTCTGAAGTACTTAGCTTGCTGTGAATAACTTCTCAAAACATTTGAATTTTTCAATTATGTCTGTCTTTATCAATTTCTGACTGTCAAAGGTGTTAGTTAGCTGCTTCGTTTACGATAAACAAGACGCAGTACAATGAAAACGTGACTTATGAAAAAATAAGTAAAACGATTATTATTACAAGAGAAATCGCGATAACAGTAAACGCATTTGTCCCACTGTGAGACAAGAATGTCAGAGTGTTTGCAGTTGCCCACACAATAATTGTACCCAGCCAGCATCTCTTCGTCCGAAGGAAATCGGCCACTAACGTCTTTCCTCAGGGATTCAAAACTGTGCAAATAGCATTGGGGGAGACTTATACTGTATGGAGGATGTAGAACGGCTTCCTAGCGAAACTTTTGTTGCGTAGTCGAAAGAACCCTAGGAAAATGTGGGGGGGGGGGGGGGGGGGGAAGGGTGTTGCATTAAGCGGCAACAGTAGGATGCCGACCGTCAACATTCCTGGGCTTTTTAACTTTTTTTTTTGAGTCACCATTCTTCCGACTGGTTTGACGCGGCCCGCCACGAATTCTTCTCTTGTGCCAAATTCTTCATCTCATAGTAGCACTTACAATCTACGATCAGAGCTTCACTGGATGTATTCAAGTATCTGTCTGCCTCTACAGTTTTGCCCTCTACATCTCCAACTAGTACCACGGAAGTAATTTCCTGATACCTTAACAGATGTCTGGCCATCTTGTCCCTTCCTCTTCGCAGTGTTTACCATACATTCTGTTTCTCTCCGATTCTGTGCACAACGTCCTTGTTCCTTACCTTCCAGTCCACCATACTTTCGACATACGTCAACTGGGTGTTACAAAAAGGTATGGCCAAACTTTCAGGAAACATTCCTCACACACAAAGCAAGAAAATACGTTATGTGGACATGTGTCCGGAAACGCTTACTTTCCATGTTAGAGCTCATTTTATTACTTCTCTTCAAATCACATTAATCATGGAACGGGAACACACAGCAACAGAACGTACAAGCGCGATTTCAAACACTTTGTTATAGGAAATGTTCAAAATGTCCTCCGTTAGCGAGGATACATGCATCCACATTCCGTCGCATGGAATCCCTGATGCGCTGAATGCAGCCCTGGAGAATGGCGTATTGTATCACAGCCGTCCACAATACGAGCACAAAGAGTCTCTACATTTGGTGCCGGGGTTGCGTAGACAAGAGCTTTCAAAGGCCCCCATAAATAAAAGTCAAGAGGGTTGAGGTCAGGAAAGCGTGGAGGCCATGGAATTGGTCAGCCTCTACCAATCCATCGGTCACCGAATCTGTTTTTGAGAATCGTACGAACACTTCGACTGAAATGTGCAGGAGCTCCATCGCGCATGAATCACATGTTGTGCCGTACTTGTAAAGGCACATGTTCTAGCAGCACTGGTAGAGTATCCTGTATGAAATCATGACAACGTGCTCCATTGAGAGTAGGTGGACGAAATTAAAGTGAGCTCTAACATGGAAATTAAGCGTTTCCGGACTCATGTCCACATAACATCTTATCTTTATTTGTGTGTGAGGAATGTTTCCTGAAAGTTTAGCCTTACCTTTTTGTAACACCCTGTATAGCAGCACATCTCAAATGCTTCGATTCTCTTCTACTCCGGTTTTCCAACAGTCCATGTTTCATTACAACAAAATGCTGTGCTGGATACGTATATTCTCTGAAATTTCTTTCTCAAATTACGGCCTACGTTTGATAGTAGAAGATTTCTCTTGGCCAGGAATACCCTTATTGCCTGTGCTAGTCTGCTTTTGATGTCCTCTTTGCTCCGTCTCTCAATGGTTATTTTGCTGTTTATTTCGTGATTATCAGCACTGAAAAGTTTCTCGCTATTCTCATTGCGGCTGCTATCCCTTAATTTCGTCTTTCTTTAATTTAATCTCAACCCATACTCTCTACTTATTAGACCATTCCATTCAGAAGATCATATAATCATTTTTCAATTTCACTCAGGATACCAATGTCATCAGCCAACCGTGTCATTCACATACTTTCCCCTCGAATTTTAACTCCACTCCTGAACCTTTCTATTATTTTTCTCATTGGTTCTTCGATGTACAGATTGAACAATAGGGGCGAAAGACTACATTCCTGTCTTACACCCTTTTTTAATCCAAGACATTCGTTCTCGGTCGTCCACTCTTACTATTCTCTCTTGGCTCTTGTACATATTGTATATTACCTATCTGTTCGTATAGATTACCCCTATTTTTCTTAGAGTTACGAACATTTTGAATAATTTTACACTCTCCAGCACTTTTACAAGTCGACCAATCCTATGGACATGTCTTGATCAAGAAGTCTTCCTTATATTATTAATCGCAAAGTTACAATTGCCTCTTTGGTGCCTTAACTTTTTCTAAAGCCAAACTGATCGTCATATAACACATCCTAAATTTTCTTTACCATTTTTCTGTATCTTCTTCTTGTCAGGAACATGGATGCATGAGCTGTTAAGCTGATTGTGGGATAACTGTCGCAACTGTCAGCTCTTGCAGTCTTCGGAATTGTGTAGATGATATTTTCTGACAGTCAGATGGTATATCTCCAGGCTCATAATTTCTACACACCAACGTGAATAGTCGTTTTGTTGCCACTTCCCGCAATTATTTTAGAAATTCTAATGCAATGTTATCTATCCCTTCTGGTTTGAATATAAGTCCTCCAAAGTTACTTGAAATTCAGATTCTAGTATTGTTTCCCATATCTCTTCTACACTGACTCCTGTTTATTTTTCTAACAGACAAATATTCGCTGTTCATTACAAAATGCAAGGCAGTATATGGAAGAGGCAGTACCTACGCAATTTGATAAAATTGAAATTCAACTCACCTCTCCTACTGAAATTAGGAAAATTTTCACTCAAAAGTAAAAGCTCACATGGAATTGATGGCATTTCCAATAGAGTACTAAAAGCTTGTTCCCAACAAATAAGTAGGATTCTAAGCCACATTTGTAGTAGCTCACTGAAAGAGGGATTTTTTCCAGATAATCTGAAATATGCTATTGTTAAACCATTGCATAAAAAAGGGGATAGATCTGATGCTAACAACTACCACCCAACGTCACTTCTGACAGCTTTGTCCAAAATTCTTGAAAAAGTAATGTATTTAAGAGTAGTATCACATAATTGTAATTGGGATATTTTGTGATCTCTCAAAGGCTATTCATTGTGTGAATCATGAAATTCTTCTAGATAAGCTTAAGTATTGTGGTATGAGTGGGACAGTCCACAAATGTTTTAATTCATACTAAACTGGAAGAATGCAGAAGCTTGAAGTTAACAGTACACATAGTCTGCAAAAACCAGCAGAGTCCTCTAACTGGGGAGATATCAAGAATGGTGTCCCACAGGGTTCAGTCTTGGGTCCCTTATTGTTCTTAATATATATTAATGGCTTGCCACTCTATTTTCATGAAGATGCAAAGTTAGTTCTTTTTGCTGATGATACAAGTATAGTAATCACAAACAAGAATCAAGAATTAGCCAAGGAAATTGCAGATAATATCTTTCAGAAAATTATTAAGTGGTTCTCTGCAAATGGACTCTCACTAAATTTTGAGAATATGCGGTTTACACAATTACATACAGTAAATGGCATAAAACATTTGATAAATATAGACTATGAACAGAAGTCTGTTGCTAAGGTAGAATACTAAAAATTTCTGGGTGTGTGTATTAATGAGAAATTAAATTAGAAGAAACACATCGATGATATGCTGAAATGTTTAGGTTCAGCTACTTATGCTATTAGGGCTATTGTAAATCTTGATGATCAACATATCAGTAAATTAGCCCACTATGCCTATTTTCGTTAACTCCTTTTATATGGAATCATATTTTGGGGAAATTCATCATTAGGGGAGAAAGTCTTCATTGCACAAAAGTGCGTAGTCAAAATAATAGCTGGAGCTCACCCAAGATCACCTTGCAGACATTTATTTAAGGAACTCTGGATATTCACAGTACCTTCGCAATACATACATTCACTTATAAAATTTGTCATTAATAACCCATCCCAATTCATAAAAAAACAGCGAAGTGCATAGCTACAACACTAGAGGAAAGGATGATATTCACTATTCTGGATTAAATCTCACTTTGGCACAAAAAGGGTTGAATTATGCTGCCACAAAAATCTTTGGTCATTTGCCAAATAATATTAAAAGCCTGACAGATAGCCAGCCAACATTTAAAAGCAAATTAAAAGAATTTCAGAATGACAACTCCTTCTAATCGATAGATGATTTCTTAGATATGAAGTAGTAACTGTAAAAAAATAAAAAATTAGCTAATTTGTGTAAAGAAAACTTATGTTAAAGTGACACGTTCCACATCATTACGAAATGTCATATTCATGATCTATGGAACAAGGATTAATGTATGAATGTATGTATGTCTCATAGAGGCCTTCAGTGTATTATATCCACCTATCTGTTCTCCGCTCCGCACTTAACAGCGGAGTTCCGGCTGCATTCTTATTGTTACCACACTTGCATTTAATGTCACTGAAGACTGTTTTGACTTTCGTATATGCTGAGTCAGTCATTCCGAAAATCATTTCCTTTTGGATTTCTCCACATTTTTGATGCAGCCATTTTATCTTAGCTTCCCTGCACTTCCTATTCGTTTCATTCCTCAGCGACTTGCATTTCTGTATTCCTGAGTTTTCCGGAACATTTTTGTACTTCCTACTTTCATTGTTCTAAGTTCTCCGCAGTTACCTTCTATGTACATACGGTTTTCATTCCAACTTCTGTGATTGCCCTTTTAAGAGATGTCCATTCCTCTTCAACTGTACTGCCTACTGAGCTATTCCGAATTTATGTATCTACAGTCTTAGAAAACTTCAAGCGTATCTTGTCATTCTATAGCACATCCGTATCCCACTTCTTTGAGTATTGATTCTTCCTGACTAATGTCCTAAACATCAGACGACTCTTCATCACTACTATTTTGTGATCTGAGTCTGTATCTGCTCCTGGGCACTCCTTATAATCCAGTATCTGGTTTCGGAATCTCTGTGTGGCCATGATGTAATCTAACTGAAATAATCCCGTATCATTTTGCCTTTTCCATGTATACCTCCTCCTCTTCTGATTCTTGAACAGAGTATTCGCTATTATTAACTGAATCTTGTTACAGAACTCAATTAGTCTTTCTCCTCTCTCATTCATTGCCCCAAGCCCATATTTTTCTGTAAGCTTTTCTTCTACTACTATTAGAGTTTCATCTCTATTACGTACTATATTACCCTTTCAGTATCCACATATACTTTCTCTATCTCTTCAGCTTGTGACGTCGGCTTGTATACTTGAACTATCGTTATAGGTGTTGGTTTGCTGTCGTTTCTGATGAGAACAACCCTATCACTGAACTGTTCAGAGTAACATAATGTTTACCTACGTTCCTATTCATAAGGTATCCTGCTCCTGTTAAACCATTTTCTGCTACTTTTGATATTGCCCTACACTCAACTGACCAAAAATCCTTGTACTAATTCAATTTCACTTCACTGACCCGTACTATACCTAGACTTAGCCGATGCATTTCCCTTTTCCGATTTTCTAGTTCCCCTACCACGTTAAAGCTTGTGAAATTCCACGCTCCGACACATAGAACGTTATCCTCTCTTTCATTATTCAATCATTTTCTCGTGGTCACCTCTCCCTTGGCAGTCCCGTCCCAGAGATCCGAATGGAGGGCTATTCCGTATTCCTTTGCCAATGGAGAGATGATCATGACACGTTCTTAATTTCAGGCCACATGTAGTGTGGATACACGTTTTGTGTCTTTAATTCAGTGGTTTCCTTTGCCTTCTGCATCCTCATGCAACTGATCGTTGCTGACTCTTCCACTTTTAGGGGCAACTTTCCGCCTGTAGGGTAGAATGAGCGTGACCTTTTATGCCGGAAGTCTTCGGCAGCATTAAGCGGTGGCGGTGTTTCGAACCCTGGACCTAGGAGGTTCTGATCAGTAGTCAAAGAAGCAACCATTTTTTAAAATTTTGATCTATTTGTTCGTTGCATTTGTTCAGGGTGGATGCCCTATAATATCCGCTGAAGTTCATTGTTGATCAATTCACTCAGATATTTTAAATTACTGAGGGACGCTACCGCTCTGACAGAACATTCTGAGCTAACGTACCGGCTTGATAATTCCTGATTCTTCCGCCACCTTTACGACACAGGTGCAATTTGTTGAACCTGATGGCGGGCTTAAATTTTTGCAAAGTGTCCACATACCGCTGTAAGTTAACTGCAGCGCCGTGTTCCAGAAAGTCAATGAGCTATGACAGATGTACAACGTTATGGAATGCGTGTAACTCAACATTGACACACTACCTGCATACGTTTGCATGACAGTTACAACAAATTTAAATGTACCCCTTGGATTAAAGAAAACTTATTTGTGGGAGAATCTATTAATGAACTATTTCCAATTGTTTGCATAAATTTTCTGTGGGTGTATATACTGCTTTTTTGTGTCCTAAAGAGATTTTTGAATAATATCCCTTTCCCAGGTTAATAACAGTATCACCATAGTGGAATAAAAGCATGGGGAATACAAAAGTTTGCGAGCACAACGTAAACACGAAAGTAAAAAGATGTGAATCATGTGGAAACAATGCCCAATGATCTGTGCAGTAAAATGAACACGATACTGCAATTCGTACTAAATTATCACTCTACGAAAATAAACACTGGCTAACTAAATCAAAATTTAATTAAGATAATTACTTTTAACGTAGATAGACTTCATAATGGTGGGTTAAATGTTATTAACGTTAATACACTCGGTTTATTGAGATCAGGTTTTTAAGCGGCGTCGTAATTTACTTCTGGTTCCGTAATTTAATCCATTACGGTTTGTTTGCAGTGTATTCAGAATGAATAAATGAAGGGCAAATTATTTTCAACTGCTTTAGTAGATGTTGTGGAAATATTACTCCTCTCACGCATTCGGTGTTGTTGAACTTTTTAGCTGCCCCTATCGCAGGAGGTTCGAAAGATTTGTAGTACTCTTCCAGGGCATCATAAATCTGGAAAGATGCTAACGTTTCGTGGAAATGTATCGTGCAAGAGTTTCATGTTCGTTTTTATATTTTGTTGCCCCCCCCCTCCCCCCCCCCCTCCCAATTAACATTACTGTCCCTCGTATTTTCCGTGATATCTAGAATTTCGCTATGATGTAAAATTACTGTGCTTACAGATCCTCTGTGCTGTCATTGTATCAACTGTACTTAAACAAATTGTTTCCTCTGATTACAGTGAGATCTATACAGGTCAGCAACTCGAATATTCACCTCCTTAGCCCCTCAGAATACACCGTTTCTTCTTAATGGGACTGGCACGTTGAGATAACGATTCCACAACACACTCAAAACAAAGCTGAGTCATTCTGGTAAATGTCAGTTCAAAGTTCTGTGGTGGTGGTGATATGTTGTTTGAATGTAAGACTTCGGCAGCTATAGCCTCAGCACCAAAATGTGTCGAGACGAGAGTAGTTATAATGGCTTAATGTTAAGAATAGACTATACTGAACAGATAATGAAATAGTTATAGGTTCTTAGTTCAGACACACACACACACACACACACACACACACACACACGCACACCACACACACACACACACACACACACACACACACACACACACACACACACATACACATTCACACAAGCGGAAAAGAAAAAAGTTCTTCCTACGTCAGTTCTCAAAAGTTTAGCTGAAACTAGAAGCAGTTCCATTAAAAATTGATTAAGATATTATGGAAGATATTAATACATGCGGCTGGTACATCACTAGACAAAAAGGGTCAGCCAGCCACCCTGCAATGCACTAAAACCTTTAACCCAGTGCCTTAGGCACGAGCCCAATGAATGCACGAGATTTCGGAAGCTTCGTGACATTCGTCTCATCGTTAACTTAATCATAAAGGAAATCCCACCGTCACTTTTACCCCCAATTCTGAATATAAATTGATCCCTAACAAAACGTAAATTACGATTCATGGTTCAGCAACTGGATTAATGATTGATCAGTCCTCTCGCAGAAATAGAAAACCATGCGTTACTGGGCATGGTTAATCGGAAACGGGTCAGGGCACTTTCAAAGGCTGTCTGAAATGTTCGCAGAACTTTGAGAAGAGAACCGAGGATTCGCAGTTTGCTTTAGACAGATATTAATTGCTAGGAACCATCCGATGCAGGTTTTCTCAGTCCATCGACACATATTCTTGATCGATGAGTTCGACACACTGTCTAGCTGAATTTTCAATTATCCAGTGGATAACTACATAACAGACAGGTATAAAAGACTGTTTTATTTCATCCATAGTATCTCTAGACAAGCAGCAGTCTTTTTTATTTTATATTTATTTCCATACGGCACAAAATCACAAATGCCGAACAGAATCAGTTATAAATGAATCGCTCGTCAGTGGTCATTTGATAGCTGGACCGCCCGAAATAAAATGGTCGGAAAATGATGAGAGAACTGTAAGTTCGTTTCAATAAAATCACTTTGAGTACAAGGCCACGTCGTTATGAAACACTAAAACTACTAAAATGTCCATGTTTCATCCAACTTCATAGCGGACCATTTCTCGGCGACTAACTACTGGATTGTAAGTGTGATGTACGCCTACAAACTGATCTATTTCGGTTGTCAAGCGGTTATCATAGGCACATCCTGGGATGCCACTGGACATAAAGCAAACAAGTTTGTAATGGATGTGTGCTTGCACAGTAGGCTATTACCAGTGCTGCTCTGGCGGGTGATAGGGAATAGGCAACTTGTAACCAGGGGTAGCATTTTGCTGCAGTGAGACGTCGATGGGGCACTGTAGTTCTCCCGTGCCACATGTGTCATGTAGAGCTGCTGGCTCGCGAATATATGCGGCCAGCGGACTGGAATCATTGTCTGTCAGGACACGGATAGCTTGTACCTATTTTTTATTATGATTCCGTTACAGCGTCTTATTATTTCAATACCTTCCCCTATTTTCGTTGCCACATCCATCGCTGTCGTTTCAGCAGACGAGATTCTTAAAATTTAATAGACCATCCACCGCCCTTGTCAGCTATAGGTGATTTCTTGTGTTTTTCCAGCACCATTCGAGCCCCGACATATAAATGCTAATCGGTATCCCGATTTCGCCACCGTACAGTTCACCCACATTCGCGTTGAAGTTCGTAGACGCCTACAGTGAGGAGATCAGCAACGGGATCTTTCGTGGGCCTCTTCAGATCTTGGATCCGGTTACTATTTTGGAATATAATTTCTCTATGGCTAGCAGCTTCTCTGCATTTACTAACGCCTCTCACATGGGGAAAACGAGCAACAGCAAGAGCTTATTTTGTTCCTTTGCATATTTATACTCACTGTACCTCATAGCTCTTGTTTTTTGTTACTATATTCATTCGTCTGGAATGTGGTCCGGTGCTCGTTTAGTTCAAATTGGAGGCTGTCAGCTTCGCCAATCCGATGAGCTGTCTGTCACCGCTCGTAGCATACCGTTATTTTGTACTGGACGGTGGCGCGATTCCGCATGCAGCTGTTGCAGCTCGTGGTCGTGCGGTAGCGTTCTCGCTTCCCACGCCGGGTTCCCGGTTTCGATTCCCGGCGGGGTCAGGGATTTTCTCTGCCTCGTGATGGCTGGGTGTTGTGTGATGTCCTTAGGTTAGTTAGGTTTAAGTAGTTCTAAGTTCTAGAGGACTGATGACTATAGATATTAAGTCCCACAGTGCTCAGAGCCATTTTTTTCGCATGCAGATGTCTGTTACCATGCAGTGGTTTGCTTTTAACTACATAACCTGTATTGCCACTACAAATTCTGTACAATTTTAAATCTGTTATTTTACATTTCTAGCGTGAGTTTCGTTTTCCTGCGAGCTTTTCAGATGCTTACCAAATCTGCGTAGTTCTCCTTTCTCACGAGGCTGTATGACAAATGTATAGTCTACGCAACCCAGACAATAACTTGAGAGCAGAGATGCTTCCATGAATACGTCAGCTGATACAGGTGAGACGGGAGAGAGATTAGCCACTCCGCATGCCTGCTCTTACAGTTTACCCTACCAACTAAAATATGTTGATGACAGTAACTATTGCACCAAGTCACAAATATCTGGCGTTAATCTGGCGTCATTTGCTCATAGATGGTGGTTTCAGCTATAGTCACGTGGGGAAGCAGAGATTTTATGTCATAGCTGACCATCAGATCCGTAGCTGGAACTTGTTGTTACTATGGCTGCGTAAAAAGTGTAGAATTAACAACATAAAACACTACGTCACCAAACACTTGGCGTAACTTGAGTGCCTGATGTTTCCGCATATAATGTTGGGCAAGTTTATCCCATTAACGACTGGTCTTGGTAGACAGTGTTTCCCATGCACCTTTGGTGTCCATTATATTCTTGGTGGTACTGCAACTTCCGACTCAAACCCGTTGTCTGTGTCAGCATCGAATGTAAGCCATTAAACAGGGCTTGGTTCTGTCTTTCCATCTTCCTGTGGGGTCACTTTTCAGTTCTTCGTAGGTCATTCAGGAACTCGCTCCTCTGGACTTCATAAGATGTAGTGCCCATTATTACTGTGATGTTTCTTTTGTGTGCCCCTACAGTTACAGTATCTTTGTTGTTATGAAGTTTACTGAAGGCGACTCTTTGTTCAACAGATACATTCTGCTTCGGTGACTTTACATGCCATAGGATTCTAACAATCTCGTGTCGTGTCTTCTCTGCTTATACTTGGCGCTGTCTTCAGAGCGACTCATCTACAGATTGTGCACTGGCCTCTGCTAAAATATGCTGGGGCATCACAGGTAAGCTGAAACCATCAGACAGCACATCTTTAGCTGTCTTACTGATGCTATGCTTCGTAAGATTTACCACACTGCAAGACGCATCCAATTTTGATGAATATTTCTTTTTACCTGTGCGAGCTCCGTAAATTTCCTCTGCTTCTCTCATCATGTAGGCTTCCTTGCGCTTTATTTTGTTGACAATCTCCCAGACAACAGCCGACAACTTGGATGCCAGCCAATGTTTCCGGAGTAGAGCCCTGTTACTAAAATCCGAGATGAAATTTAGGGCCGGTCGTGGTGGCCGGTCGGTTCTAGGCGCTTCAGTCCGGAACCGCGAGACTGATACGGTCGCAGGTTCAAATCCTGCCTCGGGCATGGATGAGTGTGATGTCCTTAGGTTAGTTAGGTTTAAGTAGTTCTAAGTTCTAGGGGACTGATGACCTCATATTTTAAGTCTCATAGTGCTCAGAGCCATTTGAACCATTTTTGAAATTTAGGTGATGGATTCTTTCCATCAGTAGTGAAAGGTCATCACGTTTGAAGATATCACTTGCTAAGTGAAAAATGGCTACAAGTTACTGACGGCCAGGCTGCCAGCAATCTCACTCCATCGGGCCACGTTTGTTCACCAGACAGCAGTTCCAAAATATAAAAAAGTGGCATAATGGGAAATGGCATATAGCATCAATGTCGCGCTACAGGTTGGCTATTGTCTACTAATCACCTATCAGAGTATCACAGACAGTAGCCTACCATACATCTACACCCCCATAACATAAATATGCTGCCTAGTAACATAAATTATATCATTGAAACTGATGGGAGAACTGTTTTCATACCAAACAAGCCAACATCTACACAGAATGCAAAGACATAGGCAATTCCGTTAAAGAATACTGATGAACAAATCTTCGGTACAGGAAAAAAGAAATAAACCAGCAAGAAATAAGGCTAAGAAAACCACTTACAAATTTCATACCGCATGCGTTATCATTTTTCATTTTCACTTTGCGGAATTCAATTCTTCTAAGTAAACGAGAGGCGGCGAAAAAAAGTTTAGTCCCAAATTGCAGTGGCACGTTATTGAACTATTCAATAGCCAACATAACACTATTGAGCCGTAATCGTGGCGAGAAAAACGACAGTAGAATTGTACCATATTGTACCATTATTCAAGCTCTCAAGTTAAGACATATTTAACTCACAGAATGTAATAGACGAGAATTTATGCAAGATGTAAATTAGCTCTAGCGTGTAGTAAGAATTTTAAAAATAGTAATATTTCCTAAGGATATTAACCAGTAAAACTGCACCGATGAAAGCAATGTATCCGTTACGAGATCCGGACAAACCACATTGTTTCAAGCAGTTTATCTCTCGTTTAGTTCCCCAGCTATTGTGAATTGTCTGCATTGTGGTAGAGTGTTGGTGGAGATTTTAGCAACATCCAGTTTACGGGACCAAAAATTAATCTTGTAATTTAGCTTGTGAGTTGGTGGACAATTTGCGTTAATGGTCCAACGCTTCAGTAAATTCGTGTTGTTATAAATATGATGATCTAGGTCGAGGGTCAGCCGGGCAAAAGGATGACCCTCGACGAAGAAGGTATACACTTGCAGCCGGTGTCGCTCACATTTGGAATACCTGGAGGGACCTTCAGTGTACCAACCGTCGTCTGTCAGTGAACTGTCAGTAGTATTTGGAATCTCGAATGTTTCGTGTACATTAATTTAGTTGCAACAGAGCTGGTTCCTGGCTTGATAACTATACACAGAAACATCTTTGTGTAAATGTTTGCAACAACATTTTGAACAAGCTGACGGCGACATAATAATAACGCTAAGGAAGTGTTATAAGCTCTGTTGTTCCTGATCTATATTAACGACGTAGGAGACAACTTGAATAGCCGTCTTGCGGATGACGCTGTCATTTACCGTCTTGTAAAGTCACCAGATGACCAAAACGAATTGCAAAATGATTTAGATAATATATCTGTACAGTGCGAAAAGTGGCAGTTGATCCTGAATAAAGAGAAGTGTTAAATTATTCACATGAGTACTAAAATAAATCAACTAAATTTCGATCACGCGATAAGTCACACACACCTGAAGGTTGTGAATTCAACTTGAATACCTAGAGATTACAATTACAAATAACCTAAACTGGAACGTTCACGTAGATAATACTGTGGGTAGAGCAAACCAAAAACTGCGATTCATTGGCAGAACACCGAAAAGGTGCAACAGGTCTACTAAAGAGACTGCTTACCCTAGGCTTGTCAGCCCTGTTTTGGAGTACTGCTATGCGGCGTGAGACCCACACCAGGTGGGACTGACGGATGACATCGAAAATGTTCAAAGAAGGGCAGTTCCTTCTGTTTTATCGCGAAATAGGGGGGATAGTGCCACATACATGATACGTGAATTGGAGTGGCACTTATTAAAACAAAATCGTTTTTCGTTGCGACGGAATCTTCTCATGAAATATCAGTCACGAGTTTTCTCCTCCGATTGCGAAAACATTCTATTGGCACCCACCTATATGAAGAGACAGGATCATCTCGATAAAATAAGAGAAATCAGGGCTTGAAGAGAAAAATTTATGTGCTTGTTTTCCCTGCGCGCCGTTCGAGAGTGGAACAGTAGAGAAACAGCTTGAATGTGATTCATTGAACCCTCTGCCAGGCACTTGATTGTGAATAGCAGAGTAATCACGTAAATCTAGATATATATTAGGGGAACCAATGTGGGTAACAGCTTTTGTAGACACCAGTCATCCCAGTAAGCTGACATAACATCTCCCAGACCAGAAAAGCGTACGACGATCTGTACTCACCGTGAAACAGATTGTCGTAGCTCTGTTTTCTAATTGTCAATGAAACAATGGATTTATTTGTTCCACAAGTTCAATTGGACATCAATAATACGGGAACGTTTCAAAAAAGAAATCTACGATTCTCGTAGGAAATTTTTATGGTCTCTTCAACAACGGATTTATTTGTTCCACAAGTTCAATTGGCCATCAATAATACGGGAACGTTTCAAAAACCTACGTTTCTGGTAGGAGATTTTTAATGTCTCTTCACCATGTTAGCCCAGCTGCATACTCAGCTTGAAAATATCAATTGACCGCATCTCACAGCCACTCCACAACACGTATCTCAATTTATGCGAATTTTCCTGTTTCATAAATTAAGAGGGCAAGACAAAAAAGAGTAGATAACTTATAGCTAGAATAGTTTTGTGGGTAAATATCACTGCAGGTAAAATAATTCCTATACATAATGTCCCTCATCCACTCTCGTCTGTACACTTGGATCATCTCTTAGCAGGATACCTAATTCCGTTCTGGCAGAAGATTTTTGGAATCGTACCTTAACATCGCTTCGATATCCCCGTCATCCACCGAGAAGAGGGATCCACGCAAATGCTCCTTAATCGAAAAAAAGAAGTAAAAATCATTTGGAGTTAGCTCATGACTGTGTGCTCCAACATCCAAAACCTAGATTTTGAATGCTCTGGGTTTTTTTTCCCGTAACCATGAGGGTGTTCATTATCTTGAAGCAAAATCACACCTGTTAAAGGTTTCCCTCTCTTCGTTATTTCGATTTAAGTTTGCAGATTTCGCAGCAGCTGACGTTACTTGTCAGTATTTACTGCTTGGCACTGAACAATATAATGAGTCAATAGTGGACTTTTCTTATTCCGAAACACAATCATCATCAAATTTACTATAAAAGCCCGGATGCGAAATAGTTTGATGAAGGCCATGCTCCACCGGTTAGTCTGTGGTTCTTGGTAATGGATCCACATCTTCCCAAATGTTACTACGCGAGTACGTAAGTCTTCTCTTTCCTCTTAAAAATGCTTTAAATACGATCTCGACTATTCTAAAAGTCCTGGTTTGTACTCATTTGTCAGTCGATGTGGAACTCAGGGAATTTTTTTTTCGGTTGCTTAGTGAATCAAGGAGGATTCTTAATGCTGAATCGTGACTAATGTTCAACACGGCCTAGTATCATTATATTGCACAACAATCATCGTGGATGTCTAAGGAGATACAAACCATGTTCTCCAGGAATGCATGGCGACGGTGTAACGTCGTACCTGATGGTTTTGTGATTGGCTAGCACCTCTGTAATGCTTTCTCGAGCGATTCTCTCCTTCGTGTTGAACAATGCCATACGCGGGTGTAAAGGTGCTCTACTTTACATGTTGTTTACTTTAGACAGCTTATAAACACATAGTTCAGGGCAAAATACTTTAATTCCGCCAGAACAGCGACTGCAAAACGTTCTGCTCTTAAGGCAACATAGCAGGAAGCAGTGACAAAAAAAACCTTGAGGACTGTGTCACGGTCAGTGTTTCATGGACGGTAGCTGAAGTTCCCATGACGTTATATCTAAAATTATTTGGCCGTAAGTTGTCAGGAACTGTCATGCATATTTTCATTTTCAAAATGAAGAGTGCAATTTAATTTTCATCTTGAAAGGTTTCTGATGTAAGTATCTGAAGGAGGTGTATTGACAACGCGACTCATAAGTACTTATGTTCAAAAAATAGCAGTAATGTACACAAGTAAGGTTGATTCGTTCTATGTAGTACATGAAGTTTCTCCTAGTTACGCGAATGTTAATCAACATTAATAAGAACACAATTGTCTTTGTGATCTCTACAGAATCAACACACTGGTGGTAGCATATCCATTCGCCATTTCTTCTAGGTATTGAAACTTAGTAAGTAGGATATCTCGGGATAGTCGGTGTCCACTTTTAGGTTTCTGCCCGTTGCAGTTTTTCAGTCATTCATTGAACAAAACTGTAACCTTTCGTGCTACCCTTATTTGTGCACATGTACTGTACTCTGTTAGTTCTATTGGCATGAGTCCCACAAACTTGGCAGTCAGATGGTCAAGACGAATGGGTTCCATTTTAATCCGCACTTGGACATGGTGAGACTTCCCCAAAAGTAACTGAAAACAAGTATGATTTAACTGAAATCTTTGCTTAGCTCTCAGCTAGTTGTCCCATTTGAAGACTGAGTGACAACAATCACCTGAGGCACTTACAGACATTCTCACCACAAAAACTGAGGATCTTCCGTTGGACTGCAGCCTTCTTCACATCTGAGGAACGCGAAGAGTCACTTGAAGGAATTTCGAACAATATGCACCACAAAATCTGTCAATCATGAGTGTACCAAATCTTAATCCTGTGGACACATGTGCCGCACCACGAAATGGCCTGACGATAACTAAATGGCTAATCAATGTGACTGTTCCATCTACATACTCAGTGGTACGAATTATGTAGTATGTTGGCTTTACCTGATTAATAAACTTTTGTCGGCCCGTGACTGAATCCAAAGGACAATAAATATTTCCTGGTTAGCAGTAGAGTATTACTACGAAAATGTGTCAAACTCGTGACTAATGCAACGTTTTCCAAGCTACTCACTAGGTGCCACAAGATCCCATATTTTGGGACCATGGTTGAAGACTGCTAGATACGTTATCTATCGTTCATTAGGTGAGATTGAAAAGTTAGGCCACTTGTTACTAAGATAATACAATTGGAAATTCAGTTCCTTGAAGTACATATTGGTGGATAACGAACAAAATAGCCGAGCACGAGCAACACACTAGTAAGAGCAGTCAGTGGGAGCTCATTGAGACAACAGCGAGATCTAGGAATATCACTCCATCAATGAGAAGTCAAAGACCACCGAGGACTGTGAGATATCTTTGTCTTCAGATGAGTCAATGAGGCATCATGCTAAGAGACTTGCTAGAATTTCTGCGAAAGCGTTCTGCGTTGACTTCTGGAAGTTTATCATCAAGTTGCCGGTTCAGTTTTGTGACTTTTAATACGATCCTTATGTACTATCCGTTATCTGTTATCAACAACTTTATGATATCCTCATTAACCGTTCTTTCTTATGGTTCGATGCTTGAACCTTAAAGCATACAATCGTGCTACATTCGTCTGACCTCAGTCACAAACTACAAAAATGACACTATCTCTACTACCTAGACACTGCAAGACAAAAGAAGGTTTGCAGGCAGACAAGTACTCCACATCGGTTGCAGGCCTAGCTGCAATGGAATTAGGCTGACAGTCAAGCGGCCGAAGAAGGGAAGAGGTAGGTTGCAGAGGGCGACACGCAAAGCCAGATTACATGAAGGTGCTGAGTGCCAGCTATCAGTCAGCAGCCACAGACACGAAAGGAGACCAACACGTCGTGCCGACATAACATTAGCATGCCTCTCATGCAAACAACATTGATTCAAACATATTCTTAGATGAAGTGGTTCATATCATACCCTATTTGCGCAATTACTGGGTCGTATCTGTGATCAGCCAGGTCATTCCAGACGTAATATATTTATTGTTGATTTGTGAATGGTAGCAATGATTAATATATATTTTCAACGCTTTATTACTGAGTTGGCTTTTATTACATTGCCAGCTAGAGTGGTCGAGCGGTTATAGGCTCTTCAGCATGGAATCGCGCGACCGCTACGGTCGCAGGTTCGAATCCTGACTCGGGCATGGATGTGTGTGATGTCGTTAGGTTAGTTAGTTTTAAGTAGTTCTAAGTTCAAGGGACTGAAGACCTCCGATGTTAAGTCCCATAGTGCTCAGAGCCATTTGAACCATTTTTATCACATTTTTGGCGCCTAACGTAAAACTACCTCAAAGTATTTTGCTTTTTAAGCTTTCATTACAAGTAATATGAAAGTATTTTGTAAACATTCCGCTTTGTAGACTGACTCCAATCTTCCGGTATCATATAAACTAAGCAAAGCCTGGCTCACTGTTTTACAAATGATTTTCCCTACTCTGTTATACCATTTCATGTTCCCATGAGTTTATATAGCCATGTATTTCCATGAGTTAACTAATTCCAGCAGTAACTCACTGAAATTATAGTAATGGGGTGCAACTGTTCAGCGTTTTGTGGAGTGCCCAATTTCCCATTTATGAACACTGAAACCCTGTTGCCAATCTTTGTACTAGTCATCAAGACCTTCCACAGTTTTAACCAGTTTCTCGTGGGTGATACTTTACTTTTGATATTTGCATAATATGCTAACTGTGGTGTTACTGCTAGACACCAAACTTGCTAGGTGGTAGCCTTTAAATCGACTGTGGTCCGTTAGTATACGTCGGACCCGCGTGTCGCCACTATCAGTGGTTGCAGACCGAGTGATGCCACACTACAGGTCTAGTCTGAACAATTTTGCAATTGCACATAACGTTTCTGATGCTCGTATAAGGGAACAGATTTTGAAACTAGCCAATTGCTCCCTTCAGCAAGTGATGAACATATTGGATCGGCAGGACACACTTGACTTTTCTCAGGAATCGTTCGAAACTTCGCCAGCCGTGTGTGAGGTTAACCGGCCCGCCGGGCGAGCTGCACGGAGCAGTAAACAGCCCTCGCGCCCAGCCGCGCTACTACCACCACGCTCTCAGCCACGTGTGCCGAGCCAGCAATCACATGCCGTGTTCAAATCATTGGCGTCAGAATTGCCCGGCACGCCAGGCTATTTGCTTTTACTGTAATAAAAAAGGACATGTTGAGGGTGTTTGCCAGAAACAGCTCAGATCGGAAACTGAAAACCATTCCCGGCCCTTTGCTTCGCGCCGGAATCGGAATCGAACCAAGGATACTCCGGCTCACGAAACTTTGCCCATGGAAATTCATGTCGTTCATTCCACTCCGTCCAGTGCCATTCTCTCTAACAGCGACTATGTTCGTCCCACAAACAGTGTGCGTCGACATCGCCGGAACTCCCGTCAAGTTGCAAGTGATTTTGTACCAGTGTCAGTTCACCGTTGCACGAGACAGTCGCTCTTGACGTCAGCAGGACAATAAATTTTTTATCGACTTGGGCATTAACGGTAAAGTGATACCATTCCAGCTCGATACCGGAGCTGCAGTTTCACTCATCAGTCAAGACACATACAAACAGCTGGACACACCTCCGTTGCGTGCCGCAAATGTTAAGTATCTATTGCGGTCAAGATATCCCTGTGTTAGGACAGTGCAGCCTTCTTGCAACATACAAAGGACAAACAAAACTTGTGTCGTTTTATGTCCTTCGTTCTTCTTCTGCAGTGAACTTCTTTGGTTTCGAATCAATTCAGTTGTTTAACTTGTCTATAGTGAATCAGGTCCCATCAGTGAACCAGACTGTGCCTTCCGACAATGTTTCTCGTCTACGTGAAGAATTTGCAGACATTTTTGCACCGAGCCTCAGTTGCGGTAAGAACTATGAAGCACATTTGGAACTGAAAGTAAATGCGCAACCGAAATTTTTCACAGCGTGCAATGTTCCCCACGCAATGCGTGATGGGGTCGCAAAAACATTACACGATTTGGAATCACAAGGTGTAATTGAACGTGTACAGGCCCCTCTCTGGGCATCACCCTTGGTAATATTGCCAAAACCTTCGGGAAAATTGAGACTTTGTGTGGACTTCAAGGCAACAGTGAATTCACAACTTGTGATTGCAACTTTTCCTTTACCCCACCCGGTAGATCTTTTTGACAAACTGTGCCCGGGCAAATATTTTTCGAAGTTGGACCTAGCAGATGCGTACTTGCAAATATCGGTGGACGAAGACTCCCAGCCCGTTTTGGTGGTTAACACGCATCTTGGTTTGTATCAATTCAAACGACTGCCATTCGGGTGTGCATCCGCCCTGCATTGTTTCAGCAATATTGACAAACTGTTTGTGCATCGGTCCCTACTGCACCAAACATTTGGCCAATCTCAGAACTTTATTTCAGGTCTTGCGACATAATGGTCTTCGCTTACGGAAGGACAAATGTGTGTTTTTTGCTCGTGACTTGCCATACCTGGGCCATGTGCTCAATGCCCAAGGCATACATCCCAGTCCCACACACCCCCGTGCCATACAAGAATTGCCTTCGCCGCAGAATTTGAAGCAGCTACAGAGTGTGCTGGGAAAAATCAACTATTATCACAGATATGTGCTGCATGCCTCTTCCATTTCAGCTCCGCTTCATAGCTTACGCCGTAAAAGTGTTCCATTCGTCTGGACGCCTTTCGCCGGTTGAAATCGGCGTTGCTTTCCAATACTCGCCTTACGCCATTCGATCCCCAGAAGTCCCTTTTGTTGATGGTGGATGCATCGGATTTCGGGATCGGTGCTGTGCTTGCGCACAAAGATGGCTCGCACGATCGCCCCATTGCCTTTGCGTCCAAATTGCTCTTGTCTGTGCAAAGAAACTATTCACAGATCGAGAAAGAAGCATTGGCTCTCGCATTTGGTGTTACAAAGTTTCATGACTTCTTGTATGGTCGTCACTTTACCATAATCAGAGACCACAAACCTTTGACATCGCTTTTTCATCCGAACAAGCCTGTACCTCCACGTGCAGCGCAGGAATTCAATCGATGGTCTATTTTCCTCTCGCAGTACCGCTACGATATGTTGTATCGGTCCACTGCTAAGCACGGAAACGCCAAAGCTTTGTCCCGTTTGCCTGTTGCTGAGGATAGAGCATTCGTTTCCTCCGAATTTGCTTGCATGTTCATTGATTCGGAAACCGATGACGTGGTCGAATCGTTTCCGATTGATTTTCGTCGTGTAGCTACAGTCACAACTGCCGACCATGTTCTTGCTATCGTTCTGCGTTCTGTTGCTACGCAATGGCCCTTGTCAGAGTCACGGATCGGGGACCCGTTGGTTCGCCGATTTTTTGCTCACAAGGAGAGACTTTTTGTTCGAGGTGGTGTTTTGCCGTTGTGTTCTGATAATGATCAGTCCATGGTCGTTTTCCACGTTCGTTACAGTCCCCTGTCTTAAAGCTTCTCCACCAAGGACTTTGGGGTATAGTGAGAATGAAACAACTTGCTCGTCAACACTGCACTTGGTTCGGAATCGATGCCGCTATTACGAATATGTGTTCTTCTTGCACGGTGTGTGCCAATCAACAGGCAGCGCCACCACGGAAATTCTTTGCATGGCCAAAGGCTTCTTTCCCTTGGCAATACTTACACATCGATCTTGCTGGGCCATTCTGGAATGCTCGATGGTTGGTTGTGATAGATTCATTCAGTAAATTTTCTTTTGTTGTCCGGATGTCTTCCACATTATCTGCCACCATCCAAGCGTTATCTGCTGTCTTTTGCATTGAAGGTCTTCCACAGACAATTGTTTCCGACGATGGCACACAATTAATGCCCCGCAGAATTTCAGTCATTCCGCGAGGCCAATGGTATTCAACATCTGACGTCCGCGCCGTTGTCGCCACAATCAAACGGTGCCACTGAACGATTAGTCAGGACTTTCAAATCACAGATATTGAAGTTGAAAGAGTCACATTCTCGGGAGGACGCGTTATTGTTCTTTTTGTCCTCGTATCGGTCTCAGCCCCGAGATGGTCGCTCAGCGGCTGAGTTGCTCCACGGTCGCCATCATCGAACCTGGATGTCTTTGCTACATCCGCCGCATGAGGTTCATGTGCAGCGGCAGACACCTGGTTTTGCCCCAGGCGACGTTGTCTACTACCGCCACTGTCGAGGTTCACGGCGTTGGCTCTAAGGGCGCATTCTTCGCTGCCTCGGACGCGCTATGTATCTGGTTTTGGGGGCCTCTGGTGAGGTGCGCCAGCATCTCAATCAGCTGCGCCTTTGTCGTCGCACGGGATCTGCCGCTCCCCGTCTGCTTTCAGCGACGGTGCCGTCCGATCAGCGCCCCGGGGACCTATCTACTGGCTCGCCTCAGCCATAGTTGTTACCAACGCTGCCTTCCATTTTGCCCCATGGCGACGCGCCGCCGCCTGTTCTCCCGCCGGCGACGCCCGCAGTGGACGCGTCGCTGCAGCCGCTGGGCGGCCCCCTGGGTCACGCGCCACCGATCGCTCCCCGGGACCAGTTGTCCTCCGACATAGAACTCTCGCTCCGGACCATATGTCGTCTTCGCCCGTCGGGTGCCCCGGCCCGATGGAGGCCGACCCTTCGGCCCCTCCTGTCTCTCTACGGACGCATACACCGCATGTTGGCGTGCACCCTGGACTAGGTTTTCAGGCGTTCCCTAGCTCCCCGCGGTCCGAATGGCAGGGTGCTGGTGGCACAGCCTCGGCTGTTGTTATGCTCCCCATCTCGTCGCATACGCCAACATGGGGTCCACCCCACTGCGGCCGGAGTCCTTATACCACAACCGTACGCCGATTTGCTGGGGAGGAATCTGGTGTCACCACCAGACACCACACTTGCTAGGTGGTAGCCTTTAAATCGGTCGCGGTCCGTTAGTATACGTCGTACCCGCGTGTCGCCACTATCAGTGATTGTAGACCGAGCGCCCCCACACGGCAGGTCTACTCTAGAGAGACTCCCTAGCACTCGCCCCAGTTGGACAGCAAACTTTGTTAGCGATGGTTCACTGCCTACATACGCTCTCATTTGCCGAGACGACAGTTTAGCATAGCCTTCAGCTTCGTCATTTGCTACGACCTAGCAAGGCGCCATGTTCAGTTACTATTCTGAACAGTTAATATTGTGAATCATGTACCGTCAAGAGCGACGTTTATCATTAATGGATTAAAGATAAGTATCAAGCTAATTACGTCCGCTTTCGGAATTCTAATTCCTTGTCATGTTCCAGACTTCACGTCAGTATAGTCCTTCCCTCCTCACGCCAGCCTGCGTGAGCTAAAACGCGTGCATATCGGCCTCCTCTCTTAACATGGTGTAGCCTCTTCTGCCAACACAAGCCAAACATTTTGCAGTTACCGTCAATATTTTCTGCCAGGTAATAAAAACACAGTATCAACAGCAAGGAATACAAAACTTTTTTCCTGGCGCATACCTAGAACTGCTCCTACATTTGTCGATGTTGCTCCGATCAGGATAACATGCCGCACCCTCTCTACAAAGATAACATTAGTTTATTTAGAGATTTACTTTTCAAAAGGCGTACGCATCATGCCTTAAGATTCTGTTCTTTACACCTTACTTCTGCTCTTGTTGCTGAGACTAATACTTTGGACTTGAGCTTGTCCTGAAAGTGGTTTGAAATAGCCGTATCGCTAGATTATGAGTATAAAGGATCTTTGGTTGAGGGACTTGTGAAACCCGTCAAGAGCTGTTGAAAATAAAGGTAGAAATAATTTTGGTTTATCTCTTGAGTTATAAACTTCTTTATTCTCCCAGTAGAAGTAAACAATTAGCGTGCACCGAAACATTTTGAAATGTGTGACACAAGGAGCAGCAGTGTGGGAATTGTGGGACTCCTTTTCACACACTGTCTTACTCTAATTTCAGCTGTTACCGACTTTTACATTAATATAATGTTTAATAAAATCGCACACCAAGCTACACGAATTTCAATTTACCTTGCGATTGCATAGTTAATGTGTGTAATCACGACTAAACATATTGAGTATGCTGTATCAGCCTAGTAGCTTATTCCTTCGCACACAAGGCAGGCCGTGTGGGTAGCCGCCCCTCCAGGAAGCTCTCACAAACACCGAGATGTTTATATGGCACGGGCTGTTTACCACTAAGTCACACGTCGCCTTCACAGCTTCTCCCGACAGTGCCTGTCGCAGCAGAGAGCGCTGTGACAGAAAAGTACGCCAGATCACGTGCCCTCGCTGCGGCACTTGAATATCTACCCGCTCCCAACCACATAGGCCTTCGCCGGACCGTGCGAAGTCATTTAACCCCTACGCTTCAAGTCGGCAGTACAAGGCGTTACGTCCGGCAGTATAAACGGTCATACAGCCACATCACAGACAACGTTACAGGAGAGATATTTCTGTATGTAGTGATGTGAATAATCATCCAAGCACATTACAATGAATTTTCGTTTTTTTTTTCAATGAAGATATGTTTATGTCTAAGATCATTCATCAGTACGAGGATACTACACACTAAGATGAACTTAAATTTTGGTTTTTATTTTGTGTATACGGTATAACATATTAAATATCAATAGATAATCTTAGGTAATTTACTGGAAACAGAAAATTTTTTTAAATGGTGTGTTGCACATCTGTGTTACAAAACCGATTCCTTCGTATCAGAGGAGGTTTGGAATCACACAGATGAAGAATATATAGTGATTTCTTATAAACGTGGGCGATTTATTGGCGGACTATACAGCACAATCTACGTATAAATCGGAGTGTTCGATCAACGAAAGTGGAAGGTAAGGGTTTCTCATTACGTCGACGTCGATATAGTTAAATACAGAGCATGAGCTTCAACAGAAAACTAAATTAACACATCTAAGCCAAGCATACTCCCATACCCTCTATGACTATTCGAAAGGGTAGGCGTGAAATTTCATTTCAAGTGGCCAAGATGGACGCTACATGAGTGTATGCGTGTTACTCACGTAAGAAGTTACTGAGTACACATTATTTCCTTACACTGGATTATTCAAAACTTTTACATTACTAGCGCTTTAGCATTTTGTGTTTTCTGTATTTTTTGCTCTGATGATGACTAATAAGAGTGGAAATCGGTGAAGTGCGATAATTTCACCGAATGTGGTCAAAGATAACAGTGAATAAAAATTTATCTTTGAAAACAAATCACCTGTTTCAATTTGGCAGTTCCTAATTTCAAAGAAAGGAAAGAGTTATGGGCAGTGTTTTTTTATCAGAAGCCATATTTAACATAGTTTTCACTGATTAAAGAATACCATGCATGTCCGGAACAGGACCGAGAAACTCCCTTCAGTCCACATGCTAGGCTAGTACATGAACAGCTGTGCAACCTACCTAGCCACGGTCTCTAGAAGCGAAAAGGTTAAATTTGCGAGACACGACAGTGTTGAAGTAATTGCATATGGTACCAAAATCTCGCACGGTTCGGGGCTGGAGAAGGGTATTAAACGTGGCTCTGCTTAAGTATGAGAACTACCAATCTTTTCAAGAGGTAAAGGGGAGCAGAGGTGTAGCGAAATGGTAAGGGCAGACAGAGCATTAACTATGCAAGAGAATAACGTGACCGTGTGCGTACTACACTCCCGGAAATTGAAATAAGAACACCGTGAATTCATTGTCCCAGGAAGGGGAAACTTTATTGACACATTCCTGGGGTCAGATACATCACATGATCACACTGACAGAACCACAGGCACATAGACACAGTCAACAGAGCATGCACAATGTCGGCACTAGTACAGTGTATATCCACCTTTCGCAGCAATGCAGGCTGCTATTCTCCCATGGAGACGATCGTAGAGATGCTGGATGTAGTCCTGTGGAACGGCTTGCCATGCCATTTACACCTGGCGCCTCAGTTGGACCAGCGTTCGTGCTGGACGTGCAGACCGCGTGAGACGACGCTTCATCCAGTCCCAAACATGCTCAATGGGGGACAGATCCGGAGATCTTGCTGGCCAGGGTAGTTGACTTACACCTTCTAGAGCACGTTGGGTGGCACGGGATACATGCGGACGTGCATTGTCCTGTTGGAACAGCAAGTTCCCTTGCCGGTCTAGGAATGGTAGAACGATGGGTTCGATGACGGTTTGGATGTACCGTGCACTATTCAGTGTCCCCTCGACGATCACCAGTGGTGTACGGCCAGTGTAGGAGATCGCTCCCCACACCATGAAGCCGGGTGTTGGCCCTGTGTGCCTCGGTCTTATGCAGTCCTGATTGTGGCGCTCACCTGCACAGCGCCAAACACGCATACGACCATCATTGGCACCAAGGCAGAAGCGACTCTCATCGCTGAAGACGACACGTCTCCATTCGTCCCTCCATTCACGCCTGTCGCGACACCACTGGAGGTGGGCTGCACGATGTTGAGGCGTGAGCGGAAGACGGCCTAATGGTGTGCGGCACCGTAGCCCAGCTTCATGGAGACGGTTGCGAATGGTCCTCGCCGATACCCCAGGAGCAACAGTGTCCCTAATTTGCTGGGAAGTGGCGGTGCGGTCCCCTGCGGCACTGCGTAGGATCCTACGGGCTTGGCGTGCATCCGTGCGTCGCTGCGGTCCGGTCCCAGGTCGACGGGCACGTGCACCTTCCGCCGACCACTGGCGACAACATCGATGTACTGTGGAGACCTCACGCCCCACGTGTTGAGCAATTCGGCGGTACGTCCACCCGGCCTCCCGCATGCGCACTATACGCTCTCGCTCAAAGTCCGTCAACTGCACATACGGTTCACGTCCACGCTGTCGCGGCATGCTACCAGTGTTAAAGACTGCGATGGAGCTCCGTATGCCACGGCAAACTGGCTGACACTGACGGCGGCGGTGCACAAATGCTGCGCAGCTAGCGCCATTCGACGGCCAACACCGCGGTTCCTGGTGCGTCCGCTGTGCCGTGCGTGTGATCATTGCTTGTACAGCCCTCTCGCAGTGTCCGGAGCAAGTATGGTGGGTCTGACACACCGGTGTCAATGTGTTCTTTTTTCCATTTCCAGGAGTGTATTATTTGCTGAAAACTGATTTCGTAGACTTAGATTTGCATCTATACTTTACAAAGTACTGTGAAGTGCAGAGGGCACTTCTGACTGCATCCGTTATTAGAACGTTCTCGTGTTCCACTGACGTACGGAGAGCGGGAAGAACGACTGCTTAAACTCGCACGTATGCGATGTCATTAACTTCGCCTTTGCTGTCGCTACGGCAGCGATAGGTAGCAGGCTGCAGTTTATTCCCAGTTTCCGCAATTAAAGGTCTGGAAACACATTAAGTAAGCTTTCACGGTAGAGCTCACCTCTGTCTTCAAGCAGCACTGTCTTCATCACGTCCGTAATGATCTCTCTCATGGGTCAAACAAAGCTGTGACCATTCCTGCGGCCCTTCTACACTGCAGGCCATTAAAATTGCTACACAACGAAGATGACGTGCTACAGGCGCCAAATTTAACCGACAGGAATAAGATGCTGTGATACGGAAATGATTAGCTTTTCAGAGCATTCACACGAGGTTGGCGCCGGTGGCGACGCCTACAACGTGCTGACACGAGGAAAGTTTCCAGCCGATTTCACATACACAAACAACAGTTGACCATCGTTGCCTGGTGAAACGTTGTTGCGATGCCTCGTGTAAGGAGGAGAAATGCGTACCATCAGGTTTCCGACTTTGATAAAGGTCGGATTGTAACCTATCGCGATTGCGGTTTATCGTATCGCGGCATTGCTGCTCACGTTGGTCTAGATCCAATGACTGGTAGCAGAATATGGGATCGATGAGTTCAGGAGGGTAATACGGATCCCAACGGCCACCGTATCAGTAGCAGTCGAGATGACAGGCATTTTATCCGCATGGCTGTAACGGATCGTGCCGCCACGTCAACAGATGGGGACGTTTGCAAGACAACAACCATCTGCACGAACAGTTCGACTACGTTTGCAGCAGGATGGACTATCAGCTTGGAGGCCATGGCTGCGGTTACCCTTGACACTGCATCACAGACAGGAGCGCCTGCGATGGTGTACTCAACGACGAACCTGGGTGCACTAATGGCAGAACGTCATTGTTTCGGATGAATCGAGATTCTGTTTACAGCATCATGATGGCCGCATCCGTGTTTGGCGACATCGCAGTGAACGCACATTGGAAGCGTGTATTCGTCATCGCCATACTGGCATATCCCCCGGCGTGATGGTATGGGGTGTCATTGGTTACACGTCTCCGTCACCTCTTATTCGCATTGACGGCACTTTGAACAGTGGTCGTTACATTTCAGATGTCTTACGACCCGTGACTCTACTCTTCATTTGATCCCTGCGAAACCCTACATTTCAGCAGGATAATGCACGACTGCATGTTGCAGGTCCTGTACGGGCCTTTCTGGATACAGAAAATGTTCGACTGCTGCCCTGGCTTGCACATTCTACAGATCTCTCACCAATTGAAAACGTCTGGACAATGGTGGCCCAGCAACTGACTCGTCACAATACGCCAGTCACTACTCTTAATGAACTGTGATATCGTGTTGAAGATGCATGGGCAGCTGTACCTGTGCACGCCATCCAAGCTCTGTTTGACTCAATGCCCAGGCGTATCAAGGCCGTTATTACGGCCAGAGGTGGTTGTTCAGGGTACTGATTTCTCAGGATCTATGCACCCAAATTGCGTGAAAATGTAATCACATGTCAGTTCTAGTACAATATATTTGTCCAATGAATACGCGTTTATCATCTGAATTTTTTCTTGGTGTAGCAGTTTTAATGGCCAGTACTGTACATCTACATTGATATGAATACTCAGCAAGTCACCCTTAGGTTCACTGAAGCACTTCCACGCTATTTCTCTACTGTTCCACTCTCGAACAGTTCGCCGTGTGAATGAACACTCACATCTCTCAATGTGGGCTCTGATTTCTCTTTCGATGATCATTTTTCCCTTAGCTGGATGACGTTAGGAAAATAGTTTAGCATTCGGATGAGAAATTTGGAAATTGAAATTTCATTAAAAAAATGTCGCCCGTATCGAAGAACGCCTCTTGTTTAATAATTGTTACCCCAACTCGCGCAACATATCCGTGAAACTCTCTCCCCTATTTCGCGGTTGTACAAAACCACCAGCCGTTTTCGAACTTTTGCGATGACCTCCATAGCAAAATTTTACATTTCTGAGCATTTAAAATAAGTCAGATATCGTTCTACTCTGAAGTATTGCAGATACCTGACCATTTTCCGATAGCACTTCTTATTTGTGCAGCTTTTTTCATACGACAAGGGAAGTGCTGCATCTTACGGTACTCATCTTGTGTATGAGAATATAGTTGTAGAACCGGCATAATTTCGTAGGGAAATTTTAGACAATTTTACTATTGCTTTATCATATGCATTGACGGAAGGAAGAATCATAACACCAAAAAGGAATTGTGTGACGTAAACGGAAGTTGGTAGGGGTGTTTCTACATCTAAAAGATGATGTGTATGAAAATTTCGAGCTAGTCACATACGAGTGACGCCATTAATGTCATTATGAGAATAAAAGTCGGATTTGGCTTAAATACATATTGTAATAATCGTCAGCATAAGTTACCTTTGAGACCTTACATGGTGAGCTACGTCACTCAAGAACGCCTTTAAGGCGACACCTCACAGAGTTTGAGCGATGTCGTGTAATACGGCTACGAGATGATGAATGTTCCTTCAGCTGTACTGCAGAAAGACTTTGCAGCAATGTAGCCTCTGTTCATGACTGCTGGCAGCGGTGGCCACGAGAATGTACGGTCGTAAGAAGAACGGGCTCCGGACGGCACGTGGCACTACCGAGAGAGAAGGCCATCGTGTTTGGCTAATGGCTCTCGAACATAGCCCTGCATCTGCAGCAGCAATCTAAGCAGCAGCTGCTACAATAGTCACACAATGAACTGTAAAAAATCGGCTGCTTCAAGGATAGCTGCGAGCCAGACACCCTGTAGCGTGCATTTCACTAACCACCACTTTCGACTTCAGTAGTGTCAAGCGAGAGCTCATTGGAGGGATGGTGGAGGAGGTCTTTTGGCTGTTCTGATTAAATGTTGTACTGCCTCGGCGAAAGTTCTGGCCATGTTTTGGTTAGAAGGAGGCCAATTGAGGGCCTGCCACCAACCCGTCTGAATGCTGGATATACTCGACATACATTTGGAGTTGGGTGGCATTTCGTATGACAGTTTCATATTGCGCGCCATGACTAAACATTTGTACGTCAGTCTGATGATTCGACCTGTTGTGCTGCCATTCAACAGGATAACGCTTACCCACACACAGCTGTTTTAACCCAACATGCTCTATAGAGCGCCGACGCGTTGCCCTGGGCTGCTCAAGCACCAGATATGCCCCCAATCGACCAAATATGCGACATCATCGGACGAAGACTCCAGCGTCAGCCACAGGCAGCATTCACCGTCCCAATCTTCACCGACCAAGTGCTGCAGGCACGGAACTCCATTCCACAAATTGACAGCCGGCACCAACACAACACAACGCATTCACGTCTGCATGCTTTCAGTCAATATTCTCGCGGTTACGCCTATTATTAATGAACTAGCATTTCACATTTGCAACGGCTTATCTCGTGCTTCCATTAACCTGAGATCTTTCAATGTTAATCACTTACCTACATTATCTAGGCAAGTGTATTCCCGAAATTTCATTGCTCTACATTAATTATTTTTTGCTGTATCGATTATTTTCCGTCAGTGTATACAGTCAAAAATTTTCCGTTCGAAGGCCGTACAGTGCTGAATCGTTATGCCAGTCAAGCAGGCTCGCTCTGTGCGTTTGGCCGATCACCCCACAGACGCAGCGAGTTGAATATACTCGTTTGGTAAAACACTCTGTGCTGCTTCGTGAGGAAGTCTGTAACTGCCTGCTGCACATCGTCGTCGACTCTGGAAGGCTTTTTCTTAAGAGA
This sequence comes from Schistocerca serialis cubense, assembly GCF_023864345.2. Taxonomy (NCBI): domain Eukaryota; kingdom Metazoa; phylum Arthropoda; class Insecta; order Orthoptera; family Acrididae; genus Schistocerca; species Schistocerca serialis. The sequence continues at coordinate 589,842,178 of NC_064645.1, read as the reverse complement.
TCCAAGGCGTGATAGTCGCTTGTGGAGAGGTCAGGACTAAAGGACGGCTGCACGAGTGTCTCCCAACTTGAGTTGATGTAACTTCTGCATTACGACACTTGCGATATCGGGACGTGCGTTACTATGAAGCGTCAGCACCCCTGGTCCACAACGGTTATTTCCAATAGATATTCTGCCCCATACAGATTCTTCGTTCTCCGATGGGTGTCTTCCGGTGTTTGTCCTTCGGCAGTCAATAAATGAATAACAGCATATTAGTCCCGCTTGCACGCATTTGATAATAATGTCGTCATAGTTCACTTTTCCATATTAACCGCACACACGTTGGAAAAACGCCAATGCCACACTGATTCCTGGCCTATGCTTCCCAGTGCTTATGTACCCGCATCGGAGTCGTGCTGCGTAGCATATACGGTACAGCATCGCCCTGAAACGGAAAATTCTCGATTGCCCCTTATAGACAGAAAGCCGTCCGTGTTTTCCAACTGATGCTACATTTGTTTTTATCAAGAATGCTATGTATCTGCAGTGATTGTTCGTTATTTAAACTATCTAACTATTTGCGAGTACATAGTTGAGGTTTTTATACATTCATTTTATGTCTTTTTAATTTATCCATGTGTTCGTCTGTTTGTATGAGGTGCATATAGTACTGGACTGTTCGAATTGATAGGTCCCATTTAAACATTTCACTTCACGTAACCTATAGTATAGCACAATGCACATGGTGTTACCCACATCAAACAGAGCTGCCTGAGAGATCATTGGAGCTGTAGGTGAGAATAAAGTGAGGTGTCGATGAGGGGCTGATGTGCGATTGGGTGCTGGGGCACAGTGCGTGTGAAATTTTTGTATCTTATTACTATCCGTTTTCTATTCTTTTATGTCATTTTTAGTTTTATGTTAAACTGTGAATTCATTTGAATGTTGTTCTCCTGTAATTTCTCTTTCAGTCGTAGATCATATTTTCATGTTTGTTTATGGTATTCTGCATGAAATATTCCTCTCGTAGTGTACGCATTTGCTTTCTTTTGTTGTTACGTCATAAGATAGTCATGTCTGTTCTTATCTCTGTGTGGTGAAGATTTTCTTTTATTAGATGTTCTGCATTTGTGGAATGGATGTATTCACTTTTCATATAATGTTCTTTGCACCTGATATTTAAATATCTTGTACGCATCTCATTGTAGAATTGCAGTTATTACATGTTAACTCATACACTCCTGAACTAGTGTATTGGTCATTTTGTCATAATTTAATTTGTTTCGTGTTTGCTATTTTTCTTGAGGGATATGCTAATTTGATGATTTTTGGTTTTTGGGAGGTATCTGGGCAAACGGATTCTTGTCCTATCTATATGTCTATATGATAAAGCAATGTTGATATAACCACTGAGGAAAAATGGCTGCAAATATTAATAGCTTCTAGACAGTTTACTGAATTGTGATCGCAGTTAAAGCCAAGAGTCGGAATCCGGAAATCAAGTATGTGCAAAAGCTCCGTGGAGTGTCGCAGTGTTAGGGTGCACATGAGCTATTGTGATAGTAGGGCAGACAGCGGATGCCGCGGTACGGCGAGGCGGCGGAGATGGAGAAGTGCGAGTGCGCCTGAATACATTACTCGGAATTACTTCCCTTTGTGCCGGGGCTGGGGCCTGCGATCTACTTGCTAGGCATAGTGCCCGAATCCGCACGCGCGAGGACTGTGAGCCCTCACGGCCAGAACTGCCGGATATTGCGGGAGCGACGCGGTAGCCAACACTTTTCTCTCAGAATGGTCTTCGCGGAAACTACCGCTACCGACACCCCAGATCACACACCGATAGCTCTTCTCCGTATCAGGACAGTGAAGATGGCCTGGCGAGATAAACATTCCCGCGCTTCCTCCTAAAATTACGATTCTAACGTGTTACTCACAAGAGAACCTCCCCATCGCACCCCCCTCAGATTTAGTTATAAGTTGGCACAGTGGATAGGCCTTGAAAATCTGAACACAGATCAATCGAGAAAACAGGAAGAAGTTGTGTGGAACTATGAAAAAAATAAGCAAAATATGCAAACTGAGTAGTTCATGTGCAAGATAGGCAATATCAAGTTTATTGTGAACTCAGGAGCGCCGTGGTCTCGTGGTTAGCGTGAGCAGCTGCGAGACTAGAGGTCCTAGGTTGAAGTCTTCCTTCGAGTGTAAAGTTTAATTTTTTATTTTCAGACAATTATCAAAGTTCAGGCGCTCACACATAATCAACTTAGCTCTCCAAAATTCCAGGACATGTTCAGATTTTCTTGGACATATGCAGGATTTGACGGTCTACACACGGAAAAATTTGCAAACGTTAAAACAGTATGTTTTGACAGAGCACAGGGAAAACTGTGCGACTGTGAAACTGTTGCATTCATTTGTTGCAGTTTATGTGACAAACTCTTATGTTTTCATCACTTTTTTTGGAATGATTATCACATCCACAAGAAAACCTAAATCGGGCAACGTAGAAGAATCTTCTTACCCGTTCGCCATGTGTACAGGTTAGGTGGGTCGACAACATATTCCTGTCATGTGACGCACATGCCGTCACCAGTGTCGTATAACATATATCAATCGTGTTTTCCTGTGGAGGAATCGGTTGACCTATGACCTTGCGATCAAATGTTTTCGGTTCCCATTGGGGAGGCACGTCCTTTCATCTACTAATCGCACGGTTTTGCGGTGCGGTCGCAAAACACAGACACTAAACTTATTACAGTGAACAGAGACGTCAATGAACGAACGGACAGATCATAACTTTGCGAAAATAAGAGAATAAACTTTACATTCTAGGGAAGACTTGAACCGAGGACCTTTCGTTCCTTAGCTGCTCATTCTAACCACGAGACCACGGTGCTCCTGAGTTCACACTATCCTTGACGTTGCCTATCTTGCGCATGGACTACTCAGTTTGTATATTTTGCTTATTTTTTTCATAGTTCCGCACAACTTCTTCCTGTTTTCTCGATTGATCTGTGTTCAGTTTTTCAAGGCCTATCCACTGTGCCAACTTATAACTAAATCTGACGGGGGTGTGATGGGGAGGTTCCCTTGTCAGGATGTCGACTTTCAATCTTGGAGCGGGAGGAACGTACTTACAAGGGCATTAGGGGTCACTGACTAACGCCATCATTCTCACATGGTACAATTGTGGTGGTATGTCAGTACCGTTCCGTTCTAATGCCATCGAAGTACTAGTGTCGCATTTCAGAACATTCGCACTCATCTGACTGGTTCGTTGTCTTTCCATTGACGCCGTTACATGCTGATTGTGTTTGGTACATTTGTTACTTATCGTTCAAAATGTTTAAGACAATCTCTGAGCCCACCTACTATGAAGTGGATTCTGTAATACCGTATTTGGATACAAAGAATCTTAAGCCACCTGAAATGCATCGTCAACTCATAGAGGTTTATGGTGAAAATATAGTGACTGATGAAACGGTGAGAAAGTGGGTGAGACAATTCAATGATGGACGAACCAATGTTGATGACGAAGTACTAATGGAACGGATTTCTTGTGTCAGTGATGGTTTGGTTGAGAAAGTTACTGAGAAAACTCGTGAAAACACATGGTTTGCAATAAGAATGCTTTGTAATAAGTTTCCACATGTTTCAAAAATAATTTTGCATGAGTTTCTCACAATCGCTTAAAATTTCCCAAGTTACGTTCCCGCTTGGTTCTGAAAATTCTTACGGATATGCACAAAACGAAGCCACTTAGCAGTTTTTTGGCGTTTCTTAACCGATACAGTGATGATGGAGATGAATTCTTGAACATAACTGTGACCGGTCATGGAAACAACATTCAATGGTGTGAAGCCACTCACGATCCTCCATAAAACTAAAATTCAAACCAAAGTTGTCTGGGATAGGCAGGCCATTCTGTGAGTTGAGTTCCTTCCCAGAGGCGAAACCGTCAATGCGGTACGGTTCTGTTTCACACTGAGAAAATTTCGGCGTGCAGTTCGAAATGAAAACGTGGAATGGTTAGTGACTGTGTTGCTTCGTCACAACTCACGTCCCCATTCTACGGGAGTCACTCAATAAATTATTTATCAACTCGCTTGGGAGCAGTTCGATCGTCTGCCCTACAGCTCCAATTTCGAACTTTGTGACTACCACGACTTATTTAATGCAAACCATGATTTCGGAGGAAGGCGTTTCGATAGCGATGGCTGAGCAAAACGCGGTGTTCAGCAGTGGCAGTCTTCACTGCCCACCTCTTTATGTGAGGACGCCGTAGAAAAGTTGGTTCCCCTGCTATGAAAAATGTGTGAATCATGGTGGCAGCTATGTACAATAACTGCTTAATAAATGCTACTTCTTGTAAAAACAGATTTTGATTTAAGAAAAAAAAAGGATTTTATGACTGTCTTCAAACACAGTAATTCCTTTCAGGAAATGTCTCGTAACACATACTTAGAGTCAAGAAATGCTGTTTTAGTATGATGAGCTTATCAAGCGTTTTCGAGAAATCAGGGTTCAAAGCTATACGTGTGTGTTGATTACCATGCAAGGGCACAAGGAATCCAGCAGCATTGTTAACGCAACAGGCTAAGTCGCAAGACTAGAAGACTGCTTGATCTGCGTTCGAGGAACTTCACTTCTTTTTTCTAAAGTTCCGCCTACTATTTGATGCTTTTATCGACACCAGGAACCATTTTTAATCACAAAGGAAGAATAATAGTTAAGGTAATGAAACAGACAGAGAAAGTTAATGAGGCTACTGAATTCAGTATATAAAAGGAGATGACACTGTAATAATCATGGAGGACTGCAAAGCGTCAGTAGAGGTGGAAATAGAAGACAGAGCTATGGAACGATATGGATTAGGTTGTAGGATTGAGAGTGGAGAAAACTGTCCAATAATTTTCGGCTTGTAACATCGGTTACACTGTTCAAAAATAACAAAGGAAGCAGATGTGCTTGAAAAATGCTTATAGATTCTGGAAGATCTCTGGTGGATTACATTATAATCAAACACGGCTTTCGAGGTCGGGTGCTAGACTGTACCCAGGAGCGGATATAGATCCCAATCCAAATTTAGTAATAAGAAGTAAACCACTCTTCTTAAAAGGATCGAACTCCCATGTGTAAAACAATTATAAATGTCTAATTACAAATTAATTAATGTTTTAAATATTCTCCGTTAACAACGTAAGCGAGGAAAGGTTTGAAATTGTGTTTCAAGTTTTCTGGAAGTCGCTAAGTGCATTGAGTATCAAGCACGGTACAGTCCGAGTAAATCAGAAATGGTTCAAATGGCTCTGAGCACTATGGGACTCAACTGCTGTGGTCATCAGTGCCCTAGAACTTAGAACTACTTAAACCTAACTAACCTAAGGACATCACACACACCCATGCCCGAGGAAGGATTCGAACCTGCGACCGTAGCAGTCGCACGGTTCCGGACTGCGCGCCTTGAACCGCGAGACCACCGCGGCCGGCTGAGTAATTCCCACGCCGTTTTAAGAACAAGTTTGTTTTTGACGCAGTTCAATGTTTATGACGTCATATTTCCTGAATTGTGTATCTTATAGTAATATAATTATGCAGGTACATTCAAAAGTATATGCGGATACTGTTTGCAAATAGAGTTAGTAGTAAAGGAGTAATAAATTAAAATGCCATGCCCGGTGCGACTCGTTTAACACGAGCAATCACGGAAGTATGACGGACAAACGTAGGTACAGACAAGGTAACCGCGAAGAATGAATTATTGGAAAAACACTTCAGACTTTCAGTGAAAGAAAGAAGTACAAAAATGTTTACGGAAATGCAAAAATGTAAGTCACTTCGTACCGAAATTTAATAGAAAGTGTAGGAAAGCCAAGACGAAGTGGCTGTATGCAAAATCCGAAGATAACAGAAAGCAAATAGTTGTCAGAGAAACTGATCAGCGTATAGAAAAGACCAATCAACCTTCAGTGAAATAAAAAACATGGGCGTCAACATTAAGAGTGCAGTGCGAAATCCGGTTTGGACTGCAGAGGAAAGAGCAATTATATGGAATGAGTACAGTTAAGGTTCTCACAAGAGGAAGGACTTATCTGATAACTTCATTGAAGAACAAATGGCAGTCGATATGGAAGACACAGAGGATCCGGTTTTGTGAAGACATGCGATCGAATAAGGTAAAAGAGATGGATAATATTCCTTCGGAATCATTGGGTGGCGGGGGGGGAGGGGTGCGGGGAATGGCAATCAAACGACTATTGTAGTTGATGTGTAGATACTGTGGGTATGGAGATATACCCTGATGGTTTCGGAACAATGTCAGAAACATAATTCCGAAGGTGGCAAGATCAGATAGGTGTGGAAGCTATTGCACCATTAGCATAACGGGTCATGCATCTAGGACGCTGACAAGATTAATAGATGTAGAATAATGGAAAAGAAAATTGAGGAACTGTTGGATGATGAACGATTCTGCTTTCGGAAAGGTACGGACACCAGAGAGGCGGTTTTGACGTTTCGATTGTTAATGGAAGCTAGGTTACAAGATCTTTCGATTTCGAAAAAGCTGTCAGCAGTGCACAATGGTCCCAGATGTTCGAAATTCTGCGAAAAATAGTAGTAATCTGCAGGAAAAGATGAATAATTTACAAGTAAGGTACAAGAACCAAGGAGGTAGAGTAAAAATGGAAGACCAAGAACAAAGTTCTCAGATTAAAAGAGGTTGAAGGCAGGTATTTAGTCTCACACCCATACTGTCGAATTTACGAGCAATGATGGAATAAAAAGAAAATTTGAAGAGTGGAATTAAATTCAGAGTGAATGTATATCAGTGTAAGATTCGCTGATGACATGATATGCCTAGTGAAACTGAAGAAAAATTACAGGACAGTGTAACGAGTACAGAGTAGTGATTGGGAGTAAATGGAAGAAACACACAAATAATACCGTTAAGCATGAATGAAATTAACGTTAAACTTAACATCAAGGACAACGAAGTAGACGAAGTTTAAAAATTATTCTGCCATGTAATCAAACGTTACGGACGACCCATGGAGGACAGAGAAGCATGGGCAAACACTGTACTCGTGTTCTTGGCCGAGAGAAGTCTGCTAGTATCGAACTTCGCTCTCATTCTACCTGAGAGTGTACGTTTGGAGCATAGCAGTGCATGGTAGTGAATTAAGACCTGTCGGTACACTGAAAGAGAAAAGACTTGAAAAGTTTAAGATGTGGTACCTTTGAAAGATGTTTGAAATTAAATGGACTGATAAGAAAGCAATAGAAGGTTGTCCAAGGAATATGTGAAGGGACAGGATGACAGAATATGGAATGAGACATCAAGAAATAACTTCCATGGTACAATATCTACTTATGTAGGATAAGAAACTGTAAGGGAAGAGAGGGGAACACATCCAACAAATAACTGTGAATGTAGGGCACCAGTGCTACTCGGAGATGAAGAGGTTGCAAGCTTTCATTTTTATCAATTGCAACAAAAACTGTAAGAAAATAACAAAGATAATGTAAATCATAACACTGGGAGGGGTTTTGGTCTAAATAACAATTGATTTGTTCATTCTTAACATCACATGGCAAAGAGTGGCTAAAGAAATGCAACACAAACAATTTTATCTGACAAACGCTTTCAATAACATTTGGTCTATGGTTAAAAAAGTGATCAGCTGGAGGTCAACACACCACACTTACCAGAACTAATCGTTTCATCTGACTTCATAAATGTGAATCTGTGGGATGGTCCAAGAAATGCGCATGGCTAAGCATCTATACTCTACTATTCAATAATGAAAAATATGGTGCTGAGAAGCATATATTGAAGCCCTACGCCATAGAAGCAAATACTTTAACCTTCTGCAGGTCAAGACGGCACAGCACGACGCGCTCGCCTACTGCAGTCGCGGACAGCGAAAATCTGTTAGTAGCGGCGCGCGTCCGGAAATATGCAAGTACGCTGTCTCGCGTTCGGCTGATTCGAAGCGCAGATACTTCCCTATCCATCTCTGTCGGATTCTAGTGTGCATGCGGAGTCATTTGCTAATCTGCCGAACCAATTTGACTCTGTGACATCACTATGCATGACGGAATATGTCAAACTTTTAGACGGCCGACTCAAAACAAATAAGTACACCCACGCATAACTCATTGTGTGCGTGATGCAAGAAGCAGTACCTCTGATGCTTCAGATGGTGACTGGCACAGGCTCTAAGTGGCACACTTAGGTAAAGTCCTGCCATTCTTTACTAGGGAAGCTTTCTCCACAGCTTTCCACTGCAGCTCAGTAGCATTTCACATTTGCATGCTTAGACTACACTCACTTTAGCACAAGCCAATTACGAGCTGAAGATCGGCATTCGAAGCTGGGAGACCGCCATCCTGCTCTGCATACACAGATTTAACCAACCAGCGACGTTAAAAATCAATTTTGAAAAAAGGAAAAAAGATTCAGCTTCATGCCATCTTTCCCATGCCTTTATGCCGTATCTTTGTTAAAAGCATGACTTGGATGGAACCACAGAACTCCATAAAAAGATCGCTATCTCCCTTGTTCGAACTTTTCAAGGAACGGCCGTTAACTTGCGGAAATCCTGGTGCCTTCACAAATAAGTTTCGTAGCAGAGACTGGATGCCTGGGTGCCACTGCCCTGTCCCACAGAATTCGGAGAAACTTTCAGAGGTCTCATCCACTTTCTACCAAACAAGGACCCATGCTCTGCTTCCTTGTCCGCCATCAGACCTTACAATGTGCCGCGCATATCTGTAGGGACTCCTTAGCGTTAGTAGGCCTACCTGGACACGACCACCAACCGACTGGTGCCACCCAATGTGTCTGCACAATGAGACCAGGGGACTTGGTTATAGGCAAACGTTTTCACCAGGTTCTGCAGAAAAAAGCTCCGCTCAGCTCTCAGCTGCTATATCCTTTTACTGCTGTCAATTAACTCAGCACCCTCTTTCTTTTAACACAGATAAAGCCCACGGCATACAACCAAGAGTGAAGAGTGTTTAGTACTGCCAACCATTTCATGTTAAGTATGAAGTTAGATCGTATCAGATATAGCAGATATAAAGATCACCTTCCCTATGAACATTAAGCATCATGACACTGTATCAAAAGTGAGAGTGCCCTGCAATCTCTCAAGATTTTTCGGTGTCATTACCCGGTACTACTTGTCTGGAATTTCATTGACTACGTTCTAGCTATCTTCTGTTATTAGTCCTGCTTTGAACTGAGGCCCGAGGATCAGTACAGACGTTTCTCGAGACGCTGTGGACTGCATTGGGTACCAAACTGACTGACGCACGCTATACGGCTCAACAATCTGGAGTGATCCAGAACGAGATTTTCACTCTGCAGCTGAGTGTGCGCTGATATGAAACTTTCTGGCAGATTAAAACTCTGTGCCGGACCGAGACTCGAACTCAGGACCTATGCCTTTTGCGGGCAAGTGCGGCGAAAGTAGAGCTGTGAGAACGGGGCGTGTGTCATGCATGGTAGCATTGGTAAATCTTTTCTTCATGCTTACCGATCTCTCCCCGATTAGGAGGATTTAGGGCAAAACCCCCCAATCAGCTCAAGATATTCATGATCTAACCTATCAGCTGGACAGAATTTGGCATAATGTCCCTCAGGGGGACATCCAACGTATCTAACAATCAGTGCAAACCGAATAACTGCTTGCATAAGGATCAGAGGTGGGACAATTCATTATTGACTTGCTCAATAGCTGAAGACCTTTCTCTTGAACAAATTATCAAATTTATCTGACATGGTAATCTTTGTGCATGTATGGTACACCAACGAATTTCATAAAACTCCTTCATGGTGCTTCTTTTTTGCCTTAGAGAGCCGGCCGAAGTGGTCTAGCGGTTCTAGGCGCTCAGTCAGGAATCGCGCGACTGCTACGGTCGCAGGTTCGAATCCTGCCTCGGGCATGGAAGTGTGTGATGTCCTTAGGATAGTTAGGTTTAAGTAGTTCTAAGTTCTAGGGGACTTATGACCACAGATGTTGAGTCCATAGTGCTCAGAGCCATTTGAACCATTTTTGCCTTAGAGAGTACTTTTAATTCAGTGTAATACACAAGGTACAAACAATAACTTTTAAAAATATTAAAATAAATTTATATAAAAATAACTCAGACAATAATGAGTTAAAGATCGAAAACATGCATGATGAACTAAGGTACCATGCTTGTATGACAGACATCACTACAATTGCTGTCAGCCTACCAATGAGGACAAAGACCTATATGCTTCACAGGTGTTTCGTTTTTTAATACTCTGTTAGAGCTGCTTGACTCCTGTGTTGCATCTGGCCACTTCTAACGCCAGAGCGATATTTGGAGAAAGCTGTGGGATGCGTTTATCAGTACATGCCGAGATTGTAGTCAAGAATATTGCCTGAAGAGGAACATTCTTTATTAGTTGCTTTTCTTACAGCTCTCCGATGATATTAACCTGAGTGATGACTGTTGTGACAGGCAAATGACGCATGCCAAGGCAGCGGAATCCTGTGGCAGCACAGCAGTGGTTGGCAATGCTGGCACCCTTGCTGACGCACGCCAGCTGTCAGCTCCACGGCGCAATGGTATTAGGCTGCTGGGTTGGCGAGCATCGCCGGTGGTGTGTGAGATACATGCCGGCGTCCCAGTCTGAACTCAGGACACTGGGAGACTGGCTTCAAAGTCAGGTGATGGCATGCACAGGGTGACCTCGCATCAACAGATCGCGCTCGAAGACCAAAACCAGCAAGGCTAGCCAATGGCTTCCCGAAACTGGTGTAGCTGCTTTATTATGTTGCAGCAGCTTAACTGCACTCTACATCTACATCTACATCTACATCTACATTTATACTCCGCAAGCCACCCAACGGTGTGTGGCGGAGGGCACTTTACGTGCCACTGTCATTACCTCCCTTTCCTGTTCCAGTCGCGTATGGTTCGCGGGAAGAACGACTGTCTGAAAGCCTCCGTGAGCGCTCTAATCTCTCTAATTTTACATTCGTGATATCCTCGGGAGGTATAAGTAGGGGGAAGCAATATATTCGATACCTCATCAAGAAACGCACCCTCTCGAATCCTGGCGAGCAAGCTACACCGCGATGCAGAGCGCCTCTCTTGCAGAGTCTGCCACTTGAGTTTATTAAACATCTCCGTAACGCTATCACGGTTACCAAATAACCCTGTGACGAAACGCGCCGCTCTTCTTTGGATCTTCTCTATCTCCTCCGTCAAACCGATCTGGTACGGATCCCGCACTGATGAGCAATACTCAAGCATAGGTCGAACGGGTGTTTTGTAAGCCACCTCCTTTGTTGATGGACTACATTTTCTAAGCACTCTCCCAATGAACCTCAACCTGGTACCCGCCTTACCAACAGTTAATTTTATATGATCATTCCAGTTCAAATCGTTCCGCACGCATACTCCCAGATATTTTACAGAAGTAACTGCTACCAGTGTTTGTTCGCTATCATATAATCATACAATAAAGGATCCTTCTTTCTATGTATTCGCAATACATTACATTTGACTATGTTAATGGTCAGATACCACTCCCTGCACCAAGTGCCTATCCGCTGCAGATCTTCCTGCATTTCGCTACAATTTTCTAATGCTGCAACTTCTCTGTATACTACAGCATCATCCGCGAAAAGCCGCATGGAACTTCCGACTTCCCTCAGTCTCTAGCTGGCACAGAGACTGCATCAGTCGAATGAACGTCGCCAAAGGTATACAGCTACCTGCAGAGATGGAAGCATTTACAATCGCTCCAGCCCGTTATGTTCGTAGCTGGCCTCTCATCCTGTAGCTACTGTAGAAAGGCCACGTTGTGCTACAGCATGTAACAGTGCAGTCCATTAGTAGGTAGAGGTACAAGGAGGTAGAACGCTGCACTGCAGAACGCCGAACCTGATTTCTAGGATCTCATAGCTGCACATTTGGTGGTTGGCCACCATACAACTCAGCTTGTCGGGAAGACCTGCCTAAAGTTGGTGCAACATTCCCCTCCTCCCCCCTCCCCCCTCCCAGCATGGGACGATTTGTACCTTAAAACTGCCTACTGCTACTGAACCTACGTACTGTGTGGTACTGCTGAGGCTATACTTTTCCTCTTGTCCTTGCAGAGCAATCTCTCTGACACCACTATCATTTACACGTTGTCTGTTCTTCTTCCAAAGTCACTCCACCACATGGTGTGTGGCGAACAGTACACCCAGAATGTCCCAACACTTTGGTGAAGCACTGTGGTCTATCCGGTTTGTGGTATGTAATACACTGAGAGTTTAGTTAGGCAGATGCCTCTCCACAATAGCGACAACCAAGGCTAGCAAAGATCCAGAGAACGAAATTCTCTCTTCCACGATTTGTTGACCTGCTGCTATCTTGTCGAATAGTCATCGTGGAGTGCAATCTGTTTGTTGTGGAGACTAAGTAAGATGGAACCGGCCGGCGGTTAAAGGCGGTTAAAGGTGGTTAAAGGCGCTGCAGTCTGGAACTGCAAGATCGCTACGGTCACAGGTTCGAATCCTGCCTCGGGCATGGATGTTTGTGATGTCCTTAGGTTAGTTAGGTTTAACTAGTTCTAAGTTCTAGGGGACTAATGACCTCAGCAGTTGAGTCCCATAGTGCTCAGAGCCATTTTTAAGATGGAACCAAAGATAACGTTCAGGTTTGTTGTGTTCTTCACTGACAAGATTTCGAATGAATCGTCGGTTAGATACAGAAATGGATACGTTAGGTTCTTCACCGTAGATGATGTTGTTCTAGCTTGAAGCCAAATCGCTGGTCGTGATATGTCACATTGAGTCCCACTTAGCAGTATCCGCTGTTCTCTAATTCCGTGTGTTTCGTTCCTCTTCAATGCCTGCTCGTGGCAGTTTGTGATAGTACACTGGTTGAAGATATAGTCAGCTATCACTTTCGAGAAATATTGGTTAGCTGTAATGATGTCCCCATGGTATCCTCTCATGCCCATGTCCCTTAGAAATAGTTCCAGTTTGTATGTCCCCCGCAACAGTTAGGACCACTATGTAGGGGAATACTGTAATCAGCTCATTCTGGCATCGCTGCAGCTCTGCTATTGTCATCAATTTTCTAGGCTTCCTATCTAGCGTAACTAATAGAATACCTATTCTGAGGTTTACTAGTATCTGTAAAGTCTCCCATTTCACAGAGTTACGGTTTACTGCATATCATTCATACCTTATTTTAGTGACTGCTACTCCTATATCGCCTTCTCTTCTATCTTTTGATCTAAAAGCGTATGTGAGGTATGCACAGACTCGTTGGGAGCCGCTTGCTCGTTTGGTGCGGCCACTTTTCCTTTCTCCTTTCTTGGAACCGACACTGGAAATGGTGGTAAAGCCCGCCCGGATGGCAGTGCGGTCTAAGGGACGGCTTTCCGGATGGGAAGGAGCGCCGGTACCCGGCACGAATCCATCCGACGGATTTGTGTCGTGTCTGGTGAACCGTCCAGTCTGTGGATGGTTTTTCGGCGGTTTTCCATCTGCCTCAGCGAATGCGGTCTGGTTCCCCTTATTCCGCCTCAGTTACACTATGTCGGCGATTGCTGCGCAAACAAGTTCTCCACGTACGCGTACACCACCGTTACTCTACCATGCAAACATAGGGATTACACTCGTCTGGTGTGAGACATTCCCTGGGGGATTCACCCTGGGTTCGGTGTGGGGCGGCGGTGGGGTGAAGTGGACTGCGGTAGTCGTAGTGGGATTGTGGACCACTGCAGCTGCGGCGGGGATGGAGCGTCTCCGTCGTTTCTAGGTCTCCGGTTAACATAACATACAATACAATCCGGGTAAAGGCTCTGGCGCACCCTGCAATGGTGGAATACATTCCACGTGGGTCACTCGGGGGCGACAACTTTACACATTAGAGCGTGGTCAACTCAACCACTTGGCATAGTCCTTGAGAACGAACATACCTTTTGGGTATAAGGGTTCGTCAGCATCACCAATTGCCCTACGTGGTATACAGGCAATTTGACATTCCGTTGTCCATCGGATCTTGTCATTCTAGTGCCTCTGTATTCGCTTTTTGCGCTTCAATATTTTTCACGAAATTCTGCACTGATGCATTCCTTCCCCACACTAAGGGTTTCACTCTCACAAATCCTGATGTTATTCCACCCATATACTTCCTCACAAGACGACAGTCCTATACTCTCGCGAACGTTTGAATAGTGCTCGTCCACCTGTAATGTAATATCATATCATAGTTATTATGATGACTGTTGACATAGTAACTCAATGTCCTCCCTATCATTCTGTGTATCCGGTCCCTTCTGCTATTTGCTTGCGGGTATTGTCAGTTTGCAAATTCGTAACAAACGACAACATGAATTTAATACCTAGGTCAGTAATTAACGTCTCTAGAGTACTGAAGTTAAATAACCTATTTTTAACCATAGCAAGCCCCTCTGGTTTGTCGAATTGGAATAACTGCCATTTATGACAGCACTAATACACTTCACAAAAATATTAGATTGTGCGCATTTATTTACATTGGTGCTTCAGAGCGACTGCAAGGAAGTAACTCACCAATAAGCAAGTGTAAGACTGAAACAAAATGAATAATAGAGACTCTTGCCCTGAGTTAGTTCTTAATTCCAGTACGTGATAGCCTTATGTTATCCATGTAGAACTGTTTCATGGAAATTCGCAATTGTTGGTAATAAAACATGGAGTAATGAGTTACAAGTGTGTGCCACTATTTTAATTAGAGATTCATGGCATACTTCTAGAGTACTCGTGTATTTTTCATTGTTACCGAAGTCGTTTTATTATGCTTTCGACACGTCAGTTTTTATTCAAGATGTGATACTAAAAATTCCATTATAAATAATATCAAAATCGTTTACAATATCTCCCATTAGGCTGCTTACTTCAGAGTATCCCAAAATACATTGTAACACGGATTGTATTCCAAAACAGAGGCTGTGCCAAAAATTACATAAACGCCGTAAAGAAACTCAGCGTTAATTTAATCAGTAAATAATTATTCGAAGTTCTGCATCTATATCTACATCTACATCTACATCTACATCCATACTCCGCAAGCCACCTGACGGTTTGTGGCGGAGGGTACTTTGAGTACATCCATCGGTTCATCCTTCTATTCCAGTCTCGTATTGTTCGTGGAAAGGCACATTATCGGTATGCCTCTGTGTGGGCTCTAATCTCTCTGATTTTATCCTCATGGACTCTTCGCGAGATATACGTAGGAGGGTGCAACTTACTGCTTGACTCCTCGGTGAAGGTATGTTGTCGAAACTTCAAGAAGAGCCCGTGCTGAGCTAGTGAGCGTCTCTCCTGCAAAGTTTCCCACTGGAGTTTATCTATCACCTCCGTAACGCTTTCGCGATTACCAAATGATCCTGTAACGAAGCGCGCTGCTCTCCGTTAGATCTTCTCTATCTCTTCTATCAACCCTATATGGTACGGATCCCACACTGGTGAGCAATATTCAAGCAGTGGGCGAACAAGTGTACTGTAACCTACTTCCTTTTTTTCGGATTGCATTTCCTTATGATTCTCCCAATGAATCTCAGTCTGGCATCTGCTTTACCGACGATCAACTTTATATGATCATTCAATTTCAAATCACTCCTAATGCCTACTCCCAGATAATTTATGAATTAAACTGCTTCCAGTTGCTGATCTGCTACATTGTAGCTAAATGATAAAGGTTATTTCTTTCTATGTATTCGCAGCACATTACACTTGTCTACATTGAGATTCGATTGTCATTCCCTGCACCACGAGTCAATTCGTTGGAGGTCCTCCTGCATTTCAATACGGTTTTCCATTGTTACAACCTCTCGATATACCACAGCATCATCCGAAAAAAGCCTCAGTGAACTTCCGATGTCATCCACAAGGTCATTTATGTATATTGTGAATAGCAACGGTCCTACGACACTCCCCTGCGGCACACCTGAAATCACTCTTACTTCGGAAAACTTCTCTGCATTGAGAATGACATGCTGCGTCCTGTTATCTAGGAACTCTTCAATCCAATCACACAATTGGTCTGATAGTCCATATGCTCTTACTTTGTTCATTAAACGACTGTAGGGAACTGTATAAAACGCCTTGCGGGCCGGCCGTTGGTGGCCGAGCGGTTCTGGCGCTACAGTCTGGAACCGCGCGACCGCTACGGTCGCAGGTTCGAATCCTGCCTCGAGCATGGATGTGTGTGTTGTCCTTAGGTTAGTTAGGTTTAAGTAGTTCTAAGTTCTAGGGGACTTATGACCTCAGCAGTTGAGTCCCATAGTGCTCAGAGCCATTTGAGCCATTTGAACGCCTTGCGGAAGTCAAGAAACACGGCATCTACCTGGGAACCCGTTTCAATGGCCCTCTGAGTCTCGTGGACGAATAGCACGAGCTGGGTTTCACACGATCGTCTTTTTCGAAACCCATGCTGATTCCTACAGAGTAGATTTCTAGTCTCCAGAAAAGTCATTATACTCGAACTCAATACATGTTCTAAAATTCTACAACTGATCGACGTTAGAGATCTAGGTCTATAGTTCTGCGCATCTGTTCGACGTCTCTTCTTAAAAACGGGGATGACCTGTGCCCTTTTCCAATCTTTTGGAACGCTACGCTCTTCTAGAGACATACGGTACACTGCTGCAAGAAGGGAGGCAAGTTCCTTCGCGTACTCTATGTAAAATCGAACTGGTATCACTTCAGGTCCAGCGGCCTTTCCTCTTTCGAGCGATTTTAGTTGTTCCTCTATCCCTCTGTCGTCTATTTAGATCTACCATTTTGTCATCTGTGCGACAAAATACAGTGCAGTCTTCCTCTGTGAAGCACCTATGGAAATGTTTCGGCCTTTAATCTGTCATCCTCTGTTTCAGTAACATTTTGATCACAGAGTGTCTGGACATTTTGTTTTGATCCACCTACCGCTTTGACATAAGACCAAAATTTCTTAGAATTTTCTGCCAAGTCAGTACAAAGAACTTTACTTTCGAATTCATTGAACGCCTCTCGCATAGCCCTCCTCACATTACATTTCACTTCACGTAATTTTTGTTTGTCTGCAAGGCTTTGACTGTGTTTATGTTTGCTGTGAAGTTCCCCTTGCCTCCGCAGCAATTTTCTAACTCGGTTATTGTACCACGGTGGCACTTTTCCATCTCTTACGATCTTGCGTAGCACATACTCATCTAATGCATATTGTACGATTGTTCTGAACTTTGTCCACTGATCCTCAACACTATCTGTACTTCAGACAATACTTTTGTGTTGAGCCGTGAAGTACTCTGAAATCTGCTTTTTGTCACTTTTACTAAACAGAAAAATCTTCCTACCTTTTTTTAATATTTATTTTTACGGCTGAAATCATCGATGCAGTAACCGCTTTATGATCGCTGATTCCCTATAATGCGTTAACTGTTTCAAATAGTTCGGGTCTGTTTGTCACCAGAAGGCCTAATATACTATCGCCACGAGTCGGTTCTCTGTTTAACTGCTCAAGGTAGTTTTTAGATAATGCACTTAAAAAGATTTCACTGGATTCTTTGTCCCTGTCACCCGTTATACACGTTTGAGTCTCCCAGTCTATATCCGGCAAATTAAAATCTCCACCCAGAAGTATAACATGGTCGGGAAATCTACTTGAAAGATTTTCCCAATTTTCCTTCAGATGCTCTGCGACAACAGCTGCTGAGCCTCCTTTAACCGTGACCTTCACCCAGATTATTTCGCATTTCGGATCTCCGTCAGTTTCCTTCGATACTATTGCACTTCTTACCGCTATAAACACGCCTCCCCCTTCACTGTCCAGCCTGTCTCTGCGGTATACATTCCAATCTGAGTTTAGAATTTCATTACTGTTTACACCTGGTTTCAGCTAACTTTCCGTCCCTAGTACTATGTGGGCATTGTGACCGTTTATTAATGAGAGCAGTTCTAGGACCTTTCTATAGACGTTCCTGCAGTCTACTATTACCACATTGATATTGTCATTTCCTGTTGCGTTTTGCCTACTACTACCTTGTGGCGTCTCAGGAGACGTGTTGTCGGGCCTATGGAGGGAATTCTCTAACGTAAAAAACCTACATGTGCACTCCACACGTACTCCGCTACCGTTGTAGCCGCTTCCTGCGTGTAGTGCACGCCTGACCTATTCAGGGGGACCCTACATTTCTCCACCCAATAGCGGAGGTCGAAAAATTTGCACCCCATATCTCCGCAGAATCGTCTGAGCCTCTGGTTTAAGCTTTCCACTCGGCTCCAAGCCAGAGGACCGCGATCGGTTTTGGGAACGATGCTACAAACAGTTATCTCAGATTCCACCCCGCGAGCGAGGCTTTCCGCCTTCACCAACTCCCCCAACCACCTGTATGAACTGAGGATGACCTCTGAACCCAGACCGCAGGAGTCATTGGTGCCGACATGAGCAACAATTTGCAGTCAGGTGCACCCATTGCTCTCTATCGCCACCGGCAGGGCTTCCTCCACATCTAGGATGAGACCCCCCCCCCCCCCCCGACCTTTCCGCTAACTCCCTAAGGCGCTCCATCAACCGCCTAACGTTGGAGCTCCCAATCACTAATAAACCCCTCCCCCCGTGTGACTCCTCGGACCTTGCTGAAGGAGCGGCCACATGTCCACTCACAGGTTGAGCGAGCGATGCCACACGGCCAGCCTCCACATTGACCCTCCGCCTCGGGCGCCGCGAACGCCGCTGAACCCGCCACTCCCCTTGGGGAGAGGGTGGCACAACCGCGCCCGGTACCCGCGAAGACGTCTCGACAGCAGGGACCATGGGCGAAGCTTGTAGAAGATTTACGTGGTAGCCGGCCGCGGTGGTCTCGCGGTTCTAGGCGCGCAGTCCGGAACCGCGCGACTGCTACGGTCGCAGGTTCGAATCCTGCCTCGGGCATGGATGTGTGTGATGTCCTTAGGTTAGTTAGGTTTAAGTAGTTCTAAGTTCTAGGGGACTGATAACCACAGCTGTTAAGTCCCATAGTGCTCAGAGCCATTTACGTGATAGGGCGCCACATTATGTAAATAATCATTTCAACGTATTCTGTAACATATGTAAATAATAAAAAATAATAATATCCTGCAGCATGGAGCTCGTTAGAACAGTTTGTAGGTAGTTAAGTCATTATTTGTAATGGAATATGCGATTCACGTTCTCAATAATCTTTGATCTACAACAAATTTTAAGGCAAAATCAAACTCAGTCAACGTCTGATTTCCGTAAGAAAGAGAGAGATTAAGACAACTGAAAACTACTGTATTCATATGATGTAGAGTCATAACCCACGAAAACGGCCTTTGATGTGTAATGAAAAAGTGAAGGACGTAGGTAAGTGTCTCAATTTATCTCTTAATTTGGATTCCAGAATCTATTCCATGAATGCAAAAATAATTCATAGCACCAGAAGTTACCTAGGGTAGTGGAGTATCTATTTATGGAGCTTTACCGTCTGCAACTATATCAGAATGAATTAGTTTTCTATTGAACTTGTCACAAACTGCGGGAAGCGGAAGCTTGAATAATAGTACGACCATTCTGTATTTGATCATTCTGTATTTGTCCAAAATTTATTTGTGTCATCACATTGCAGTATTTCCACACCTAAATTAAAAGACTGTCTCCACCATTAATAAAATTAAGACTACATAAGAGCTACAAGATGCATGGGGTATGAAAATTTTAGTATTAGTAATTGTAAAGGGCCTATTTAATGAGGGAGGAGAAAAAGCAAGGAAAAGAAACTAGCAGCTTTTGACGCGTGATGCTACAGCAGGATGCCTAAAAATCAAGTAGAATGTTAGTAGGTTAAGAATGGATAGGCTAGTGCAAGAAGTGGTATAACATATAGAAATGTGTAAATTGATGATCTCTAAGTCACTAAGGGTAAAGACTGCAGAGGGCGTTCCAAAAAGATTCGTTTAGTTTCACAAGATTATATCTTCTACATGAATGAATGTAGACTCTTGGAGTAGATTTTTGAATGACCGAAACTGAAAATATACTTTGTAGCATATTTCAAGTTGCTGGTTCATGTACTTGAGAGTTGATATATCTCTGACTCCGCTAGGTCGCTCGATCTTTCGTTACCCAATGTGTATCGAGATGAAGAGTGACACCACAACAGCCAAAAGTGTTTTCCGGTCTCCATTTCAACAGCTGCCTCCCTATTACAAGTCTTCGGCGTGCTTTCGTAGAGAGTAAGGTGTTGCGCTTCTTACTACTTTAAGGGGCATGACCCTCCATGGTTCACCGATCTCGTTGTATTTGGCTCCCAAGACGACAGCAACAACATGATTGTACGAGTAGTAACTCTTGAAATGCTCTTGAAAGATGAATGTAGTCTGGGTATCGTCTGGATGCATACTGGGCGTCCATTGGAGGGCACTATCATAATTTCTGAAATCTAATGAAAACTTAGACAATAAGTGTGCATGGCTGTGAGAGTTATATCCTTGTAAAATCGGAAGGTTCTTTTGAAAATGAAATATTTACAATATTACACGTAGACTGTCCTGTAGCCCAATTTTCTGTTTACATTGACGTTGAACGTGAAAAACGGATGAACCTTTCTGGAATACTTCTCTTATGTTAATGAGTAGATGAGCCAAAACGATACGACCACCTGCTTAATAACGTGTTGGTCCAGCTTTGGAACGTAGCAAAACAGTGATTATGTGTCGCAGGGATTCGTCAAGCCTATGGTAGGTTCATGGAGAAATGCGACACCAGATCCCAACGTACGGATCATGCAGTTTCCTTTAGTTACGGACGGTGGTTTGTGGCGGCGGTGCTGCAGCCCGGTAGCGTCTCAGAAGTATTCCAATGGCTTAAGATCAATCATATTTGTTGTAAAACATATCAATGTGAATTTCTTATCATGTTCCTCAAACTGTAGCAGCGCGAGTATGGTCTCGTGATGCGGATAGGTATCCTGTTCGAAGATGCTACAACCGTAGGAGAAGATTTCAAGCATCAACTAATGCAGGTGGTCCTCAATAACGTTGTTGTAGTCCATGGTTGTCATGGTGGCTTCGATTACTATCATGGTCGCGTGGAAGCTCAAGCGTTCGGACAAGACTGTTGATTTGGTGTAGCTATAATCGTTATTCATCTAAGTGACACACTGCAGTTCATCTACAGTCCCTTTTCCGACTGAAATCTTAACTGTTATTACCGTTGGTTCAACTTGGGAACTGTACAGAATGTCTGCAGCAAAGTGTCCTGTTTATCAACTGCGCTGAACGCTGCGGTCTTAGCACCTGCACCAGAACCATCACAGTACTCTGTCGTCAGATCTCTAAAGACTGCTGCGTATCCTATTTTACAAAGGAGGTTAACCACGGACCTCCACGATTTGTGATAAGGCGTCTTCAAGCAATGCCTTGCCGCGTACTCGACGTTCCACCCACCTTTGACCACCTCTCACAGACATTCACGACCCTAGCACGCTAACAGCCGACCAGCTTCGCTATTTCCGATACATTCGTTTCCAAGCTCAGGCGAAAACAATCTGCCCCTCGTCAAAAGTCACCTATGTTAGTGTATTTCCCAATTTGCGGCTCGTTTCGCAGCTACAATGGTTTCGCACTCGTGTCTGCTTCATTTTTAGACTTTCATTTCCACATCATGTATCCCAACATCACTAGGCGACACTGAATCTCGTAATGGGCAATAGCCATACAGTTTTAGAAAATGTTTGTTTGTAAAGGTGTAGGGATTGTTCTAAGGTAAGAAGGGACTGAGGAAATGAAGGACCGTTTGAAAGATTGCTTCAATTCAGTGCTGAAAAAAGTGCAATCAATCAGTGATGTGACCTGTTCAGGTCTCTCCAAAATTCTGAATGTTTCAACATAGTGTTGGTACTGCAAATAATGAGGAAGAGCAGTGGGAGTATACAATTAGCTTCAATAGCGTCGATATATAGTTTACGACACGAACTGCGATGGAGGACCTCTATCAGACTGGAAGCATGTGAGACGCTGACAGAGGTGGCTACGTGGCTAATTGTTCGTCTTCCCGCGGCAAATAGTCTGCGCCCACAATTTACGACGATGGGTACCGCCTCTACAGGGTGGGGTAAGTAAATGTGGCCCGGAGAATAGAGTTCCAGGGTACATAGAAACTCAGCAGATGAAACGGAATGCAGTGCTAACCTGACAGCAGATGTTGGAAGTGAGCACCTTTTCTCTCTTGGCACTTTTTGGCCCTGGTCAGAAAGTTGCTGAAGACGGATCGAGGCTGCACTGCTGGAGATACTGCAATCTCATGCGAAATGTTCTGTAGCAGTTCTTGAATGCTATGAGTGTTACGCGATACACCACAGACTTGAGGACTCCTCACATGACGTAATCGCACACTGACAGATCAGGTGGCCCAGGCGGCCAGCAAGATCCACGACCAGACTGACCTCTGCTAACAAGTTTGCAAGCGTGAAGATTGTGTAAATGTGCTCAAAACTTCGACCGGCTGTATGGGCAGTTGCTCCATCCTATTCGAAGGAACTCCTTCATTAATGTTGCCACAAATGGTTTCAAAATCGTATCGTCCGGGCTACTTTTATTTGCTTCACCCGTAGAATGTTCATCCAAGAGTGACCAACGACTACCACTCATGTCATGGAGTAATAATTGTTATTATACACTCGAGCGAGCATAATAGCTATCCTGACGAAACTAAATCCCATATTTTTGATTACCCAACGGGTTTTGTCGTCTGCAGTCCGAAGACTGCTTTGATACAGCTCTCCAAGCTACTCTATCCTATGGAATCCTTTCATACTGCATAAGTAAGGTAACGTACGTCAATTTGGACTTTCTTACCATTTGGTTTCTACAATTTTTGACCTCCAAAATTCATTCCATTACAAGATGACAATTTCTTGATGCCTCAGGATACATCCTATCAAGCAGTTCTTTCATTTAATGAATTTATACAATCAATTACCTCTCTCCATAATTTGATTGAGTACATACTCATTTGTTGTCCGATCTACCCAGCTAATTGGAAAAATCTTCATTCCTTCTCGCTAAACTGTACATCGTTCAGATTTCACTTTAGAACCAGGCTACGCGCTAAATACGTTGGTAAAAGAATTCGTAACAATTTCATTGATATTAAACGTTTAAAAAGTTCATCTTTTCCAGTCATGCTTCTCTTGTTACTTCCAGGCTGCATTTTATATCGTCCATACTTCGGTCATTTTGCCCAAAGAGCAAAACTCATATACGATACTTCTTTTGGTGTTTCATTTCCTAACCTGATGCCTGAGCATCGCCTGGTTTAATTCTAATCACTCCATTACACTTGTTCTATTTTCATTGGTGTTCCTCTCATAACGTCTTTTCAAAACACTATCGAGTCCGTTCATCGGCTCTTTCAAGACCATAGTCGTCCCTGCAAAGTCAAGATATAACTGGCCAACTTCAAAGTTTTTATTTCTGCTCTCGTATACAACTCCCAGAAAGCTTCGGCTTGTAGGTCTCTATACGCTGCATTAGCAAAATGGCTCAGTAGTGTGTTCATGTTTCTTAAGATGTCGAACCAACTATCAACCATCGGTTTTCATAAACACAAAAAAAATCTTCCAGCTGCAGAGACTATGTCTGTGTAGTACATTTTTAACTGAGTTCCTACATTTCCACGCTATTTCACACTGCGTTGTGACTTCGAGAATGAGTAGAGTTGAAGTTAATACTTACGCGTTCGTACCTGTTCTGATGCCATGGGCCGGGATTAGATCCTCAAGACGACCACATTATACTACTCTGCTTCTAGCACGTGGAGGAATAAGTTCCACTTCAACATCACATTTAAAATAAATCTAAGAGGCGTGTCCCCTTACTGAGGCGTTTGTCACAATGTTTAACACATTTTACACATATTCGAGGCGATCCAATTTCCGATATCTGTCAGTTGTATCTCTGAAACATCTGAAAAGAACCTTATAACCGTTTATAGCCGTTTCTGAAACAATGTTATGGACTATTTCCATTGCTGTCCGATCGAGCGTCTGGTTTCTCAGTAATGACCTCCAAACATTAACTGCAATGGGAGCAGCCTTGACAAAAATCGTTCATTCTATTCTGTGGAAGAGACTGATACAATCGTACCTAGTATGAAAGTTCAGATTATAATCTATAGTGGGGAAGCTCAGACGTGGTAGGGAAGACAGAAAATTCGAAAAAGGAAATGCAAAGGCTCAGTCCAGAAATAGTAGGAGACAGTGAAGTGAAATGGAGAGAAGACAAGAATTTCTGGTCAGATAAGTAAGGTGTAATATCAACAGTAGCAGAAAATGGTGTAACGGGAGTAGAATTCGTTACGAAAAGGAAGGTCGGGCCGAGAGCGTCTTACTATGAACAGTTCGCTGACAAGGTTGTTCTTGTCAGAATCGGCAGCGAACCAACACGGACAACGTTAGTTCAGATATACATGCCAAAGTCGCAAGTTGGAGATGAAGAGACAGAGGAAGCATATGAGGACATTAAAGGATAATACTGCACGTTAAGTGAGATGAAAATCTAATCATGAGATGAAAATCTAATAGTCATGCGGACTGGAATGCAGTTGTAGGGGAAGGAGAAGAAAAAAAAAATGGTTACAGGAGAATATAGGTTGGGACAAAGAATGAGAGAGGAGAAAGACTAATCGTGTTCTGTAATAAATTTTAGCTAGTAATAGCGAATACTCTTCTCAAGAATTACAAGAGGAAGTTTGCTTGAGAAAGGCCGAATGATACAGGAGGATTTCAATTAGATTACATCATGGGCAGAGGGAGACACCGAAACCAGAGACTGCATTGTAAAGCGTATCCAGTAGCAGATATAGACTCACAAGTAGTGGTGAAGAGTAGGCTGAAGGTTAAGGCATTAGTCAGGAAGGATTAACACGCATAAAAGTGGGATACACAAGTACTATGGAATAACGACACAAGCTTTAAGTTCTGTAAGGCTATTGATATAGAAATAAGGAATAGCTCAATAGGCAGTACTATTGAAGAGGACCGTATACCTCCAAAAAGGGCAGTCACTGAAGTTGAAAAGAAAAACGTAGGTACAAGGAAGGTAAGTACGAAGAAACCATGGGTAACAGAAGTAATACTTCAGGTGATCGATGAAAGAAGGAAGTACAAAAATGTTCAGGGAAATTCAGGAATACAGAAATACACGCCACTGAAAAAAAAATGGCTCTGAGCACTATGGGACTTAACAGCTATGGTCATCAGTCCCCTAGAACTTAGAACTACTTAAACCTAACTAACCTAAGGACAGCACACAACACCCAGCCATCACGAGGAAGAGAAAATCCCTGACCCCGCCGGGAATCGAACCCGGGGACCCGGGCGTGGGAAGCGAGAACGCTACCGCACGACCACGAGATGCGGGCCACGCCACTGAGGAATGAAATAAATAGGAAGTGCAGGGAAGCTAAGACGAAGTGGCTGCATGGAAAATGTGAAGAAATCGAAAAAGAAATGATTATCGGAAGGCCTGCTTTCACATATAGGAAAGTCAAAACAACCTTCGATGAAATTGAAAGCAAGGGTGGTAACATTAAGAATGCAACCGGGATTCCATTGATAAATGCAGAGCAGAGAACGGATTGGTGGAAAGAGTACATTGATGGCCTCTTTGGAGGGGATTTGCCTGATGTGATAGAAGAGGGAATCGATTTAGAAGAGAAAGGGGATCCAGTATTAGAATCGTAATTTAAGAGAGCTTTGGAAGATTTAAGATCAAATAATTTAGAAGGGATAGATAACATACGATTCGCTGATGACAGTGCTGTTCTGAGTGTAAGCGAAGAAGAATTACAGGTTCTGCTGAATTTACAGTCTAATGAGCACAAACATGGCCTGAGAATAAATCGAAAAACGACGAAAGTAACGAGAAATAGCAGAAATGAGAAAAGCGAGAAACTTAACAACAGTATTGATCGTCACGAAGTAGATGAAGTTAAAGATACCTACTACATAGACAGCAAAATAACCATTGACAGACGGAGCAAAGAGGACGTCAAAAGAAGACTAGCACTGGCTTCAAAATGGTTCGAATGGCTCTGAGCACTATAGGACTTAACATCTGAGGTCATCAGTCCCCTAGAACTTAGAACTACGTAAACCTAACTAACCTAAGGACATCACATACATCCATGCCCGAGGCAGGATTCGAACCTGCGACCGTAGCTGTCGCGGGTTCCAGACTGAAGCGCCTAGAACCTATCGGCTACCCCGGCTGGCACTAGCAATGACAAAAAGGCCATTCCTATCCAAGATAAGTCTTCTAGTACCAAACATTGGCCTTTATTTGAGGAAGATATTTCTGAGAATGTACGTTCGGAGCATAACATTGTATGATAGTTAAACATCTACGTGGGAAAACCGTAACAGAATAGAATCGAAGCATTTGATTTGTAGTGTTACAGACAAATGTTGAAAATTAGGTAGACTGAGAGGGTGAGAAGTGAAGGCATCCTGTGCACAATCGGAGAGGAAAGTAGTATGTGGAAAACACTGACAAGGAGAACGGACAGGATGGTAGAACATCTGTTAAGACATCAGTGAATGACTTCCTTGGTACTAGAGGGAGCTGTAGAGAGCAAAAAATATAGAGGAAGGCAGAGACTGGAACATATTCAGTAAATAATTGAGAACGTAGGTTACAAATGCTACTCTGAGACGAAGTGGTTACCACAGGAGAGGAGTCTGTGGTGGGCCACATCAAACCAGTCACAAGACTAATGACTCAAAAGAAAGAAAAAAAAATCCTGTCGAAGGAATGAAGATTAGCGTCTAACGTCCTCTCGAAGTTGAGGTTACTGGAAACGAAGCATCAGCTTGTATTGAGTAAAGATGGAGAAAAAGT
Source organism: Schistocerca serialis cubense (assembly GCF_023864345.2). NCBI lineage: Eukaryota > Metazoa > Arthropoda > Insecta > Orthoptera > Acrididae > Schistocerca > Schistocerca serialis. Next base: position 589,815,296 of record NC_064645.1, on the reverse strand, counting down.
CGGCTATAGTCTTTTAGACAAGTTACGATAAAATGTTTAATTCTATTCGCAATATATTAGGTGAAAATTATTACAGTACCCAAAAGCGGTCTACAGGGCTATAGCAGGCAGGTGTGTCTGGCTAAACGAAAAAAAAATTGTGTTTCAGCTGCTCTTCACTAAACCTTCAGTTCCAAATTAATAGAATTCATCCTATACGCCATTTTGAAACCAAAAGCAGTTTCGTCTTATCGTTAACGTAGACAGGCATTTACTTTACTTTACTGCTTGCATTCCATGTTAAAAAAAATAACTACTACATCATAGAGTGGAGCACTGAAATGTGTACTCCATATAAACATGAGCAGATGGACTCCGAAATCGAAGAAGGTAGCTATAGGGCAATGATAATTTAGAGAAGTAGCCAGTACAGAATCACGTTGTGTCACTTCATCTGTGACGAATAGAAGTTTGCCTCAGTTGGACAAATACTTTCAGCCATCACATCTGAATAGCCTCCAATTACAACTGTACTTTGAATTCTTCATATTATGTGACGTAGAAGCGACGTGGTGGCTCGCAGAATAACCGCAAAGAGCATCGTACTTCTCTGGCACGAATACTAAGCTACTTTGTCTGCTAGATTGTTTCTCTTGATGTGACGATACCTTGGTACAAAGCATAATACCACAACCCTTGCAATGATGCAGCGGAAGAGAGTAATCACGTATTTCAATCTTTTACTTGGTCAGTGCATCTGTCGAATTTCACGCAATCAATCGAAGCAATTTACTAACACTACACAAATACCTCTCACTGATAACAGAGAAATTTCAGGGAGGTGAAATCTGCGGACTTAAGTCACCTTGGCGCATATTACCATCATCGTTCTGCTATATTAGGTTATGCCAGGTCCAGAGTGCTTCACAAGAAAGAATTCATCCACTTTCACTACATCCTCTATATGAATAAGGACATAAATTTTTGTTCAGTTTCAACGTACTTACTGGAACTGTAAGTTTACCCGACACAAGTTGTAACTTGCCCATTCATATCCTTTCTTGTCTGCTCATTACCCAGTACACCTCTTGTAGATTTAATGACAACAAGAGAAATAAATTTGTAAGTTACCAATTCATATCTTTACTTGTCCGCTCATTATCCTGTATGCTTCTTGTAGATTTAGAGATAAAATAAGTAAAATAAATTTAGATGTGTCCGTTTGAATACACAACTTGAACTGCGCCACTGGCTTTCAGAACTTTTCATTTTTCCTTATTTTTCTTTTTCTAATCTGTGAGGGATTACTTGTACGTGCCTCCTCATACTAGTACACTGATCAAACAATGACACTGCGTAGATGCACAGTAATGCAGTGTTACAGGTAGGCACGCTGCGGACTATCGTCTAGATGCTGGATATCTGTCATGCGCCCGTAGGAGAACACAATGAACATTAAGGGAGGGTAAATGAACAATTTTCTTCATAACATAAAAGCAAAAAGAATCGCACGGATGCAAGACCCTGCAAGTAAATCGGGTGAATCCTTGGAAAAATTAAGTTTTAGTCCACCGCGTAAACGAAAATACACCCATAGCCTATTTCTTCTATACAGACCTTAATACTGGATGAATCTTTAAAAACCCTTTACACTTCGCCAAAGAGAGTTCAGTTATCATGTTGCATTACGTTATTTGTATTTCCGGAATTTCCCACTGACACAGAATAATTAGTAATTCCTTAAGAACAACAACGGCAATCTAGCGGTAACGTCGTGCGTGTTATGTTCGTAAAATCTTCAGAGAAAAGTTCTGAAGCTCCTCCAAATACAATATGCACACAATATTTACTTCATTAAGCAGCACATGTAAGTTGTTCACAATTTTTACTGCACGGTATCAAAGAAATCTATTTGTGAAAAGCTGTCTTGAGTGCCCTCAGATGTTCCAGCAGAATCCGGTCTCGCTTCGTTGTTGACCTTTCAATAGTTCACCGGAAGTGCCGAGCAGCTTTTGTGGCAGATTCTGCGAGAGCAGGCCGACAAGGGACCACGAGATTCGTGACCAGGAAAACACTTTAAAACTCGTTCTCTTCTGGCCAATTTCAGCCACTGCAATGAATGGAGGATCAAGATAGCAGGGGGCTCGTAACTGCGGGACCACGGAGCTCTTACCACCATCCCACCACGTCCTCCCTTTCCCCCTCCAACGGCCGACTTGTCCCACCAATGAATGGCCTCCTGGAGGCGAACTCTGGCAGCTGAGCTTTTATTGCTATCGGCTACTGCCGCTGCTGCTACGGCTCTAGCTTCAAACGTGGGATAGCTACACGGCAGCCTAGCCGCCCTGGCTTCAATCGTTTTAAATTTGACACCGGTGGCGCTGCTGAAGAACTGGCAAGCCACTGAAAAAGTTTCTCTTCGCCAGGCGACGAATTAGTCTCACAGACTGTATTCATAAGAAGCGGAGCCAATAGCTACGTTTCTTAGTTTGGTAATGGAAATTATTTTAGCTACAATTCTTGCAGTCACTCATAATTTCAAATGTATCTTTCAATTAAAACGCAACAAATGTTTATTAATTTACCCCGCACTTGAGGTTTTGGTTAATCCCGCCATGAAGGAGGGGCTTGAGTGACATAGAAAAATCCCAGTTACATATTAATATACAGACTACTTCTCTACGGTAAACTAACAACAAATTTTGTCTAGTACCAGGCTACACGCACCGATAAAATGAGAATCAGACACAGATTAATTTATAGGGAAAGGTAATTTGGTAGTATTACAAAGAATTGTTTTGTTTTGTTGGTGCCAAATAATTAATTTTTTTAAGTTATTACACATATAAGCTACATTTTATAAATGTAATACGCACTTCCTACTATTGGCACTGTTCGTAACTGTACTCAACACTGAAGCACAGACAAGAAGGTAGTTCTGCCGTCGGTCTGCAGTAGCAGTACGGTAACTTTACAACACAAAGTTTCATTGAGCCTGCTGCAGCAGTCCTCATCTTCAGAACATGAGCATTCACAAAAATTGTCACACACGTAGATAGCGTTCTTGGTAGGTTCTTTTTGGCAACTGTCATGGCAGGGTATGAAGCAGAAACAGCATTGTGTCAATTATGGACCTTTTTCTTCACATCAGTTATTTGTGCGAAATTCTTGCCTCCAATAATATTTGCTACAAACGTTTTGCAGAGAGTTGTAGAACTGATGTAAGAGTATTGTTGACACTCGTACAAATGAGTAACCGAAAATGGAGTCCGATTGTCGTAAAGCTAAGCATTGATATCCTAAGGTGCCTCTCGTCACATATTACACAAAATAAATAAACCAAATTGCTTATTTTCACTTTATGTCTCATATACCTAATGTGTATAAATAAAAGGTACGTTGCTTGCTTACTGCAGACGTAAAATGGACTCACAAATATGAAGAAAACGACAACTCTAATTCCGTCGTGAAATGTGCCACTCAACAGTAACTTGTTTAATCAGTGCATGCGTTTGAGCATGGGAGAACGCAGCAGTACTGCTACACGAGAATACTTTGTCAAGCCATCTGATGGCAAAACAAGGAAACATCGCAGTGAAAATTATACCAAAATACCACAAAATTGCCTGTACAGCGAAATTACCTTACTTTACCGTATATGTATATGAGTATTAATTTATAAGATGAATATTAACAAAAGTGAATCAATATTAATGGAATGTAACCCAATTAAATCAAATGATGCTAATATAGTTATATTTGGAAAGGAGACATTAAAAGTAATCGTTTAGTATTTCTGGTTGGGCAGCAAAATAACTGTCAAGTAATGAGCATATACACTGAAGAGAAAAAAAAACTGGTACACCAGTCTAATATCGTGTAGGGCCACATCGATCACACAGAAGTGCCACAACACCACGTGGTATGGATTCGACTAGTGTCTGAAGTAGCGCTGGAGGGAACTGACACAATGAATCCTTCAGGGCTGTCCATAGATCCGTAAGAGTACGAGGGGGTGGAGATCTCATCTGAACAGCACGTTGCAGGGCATCCCACATACGCGAAAAATGTTGAATCCTGGAGAGCTTGGTGGCCAGCGAAAGTGTTTAAACTCACAAGAATGTTTCTGGAGTGGGGTGTCGCATTGTCCTGCTGGAACTGCCCAAATCCGTCGGATGCACGATGGACATGAATGGATGCAGGCGATCAGATAGGATGTTTACGTACGTGTCGCCTGTCAGAGTCGTATTTGAAGGTAACATGGGTCTCATATCATTCCAACTGCACACGCTCCACATCAGTACAGAACCTCCTCCATGATGAACAGTCCCCTGTTGACCTGCAGGGTCCATGAATTCATGAGGTTTTCTCCATACCCGTGCACGTCGATCCGCCCGATACAATTTGAAACGACACTCGTCCGACCAGGCAACATTTTTCCAGTCGTCAACAGTCCAATGTCGGTGTTAACGGGCGTAGGCGAGGCCTACAGTTTTGTGTCGTGCAGTCGTCAAGGGTACACGAATGGGCCTTTGGCTCCGAAAGCCCACATCGACGATGTTTCGCTGAATGGTTCGCACGCTCACGGTTGTTGATGGCCCAACATTGAAATCTGCAGCAATTTCCGGAAGGGTTGAACTTCTGTCACGTTTGGCGATCCTTTTCAGTCATAAATGGTCCCACTCTTTCCGGATGTTTTTCCAGCAGCAATGATGTCGGAGATTTGATGTTTTACCGGATTCCTGATATTCACAGTACACTGGTGAAATGGTCATACGGGGAAGTTTCCCACTTCTTCGCTACCTCGGGAATGCTGTGTCCCATCGCTCGTGCACCGACTATAACACCAAGTTCAAACTCATTTAAATCGTGATAACCTGCTATTGTAGAAGCAGTAACCATTCTAACAACTGCACCATACATTTGTGGCTTACATAGGCGTTGCCGGCCGCAGCGCCGTATTCTGCCTTTTTGCATATCTGTCTATTTGAATACGCATACCTACTCTAGTTTCTTTGCCGCTTCAGCGTAAAATGCAGTCTGACATTAAAAGAAAAGAGTGTTGTTACTGGTATAAATTTGTTAGCACTGAATATACATTTAACTATACATAAAAACCAAAACAGTCTACGATATTATTTTGTTTTAATCAGTGGCTGATTTAGATCGTAATGATCATCCTTAGCTTGATCTGTCTTCTTAAAGATAACAAATGAGAAACTTCAAGGAGCCATATCAGTCTGAAGATGATTAGAATCCGGTCATTGAGTAAAACAAATACTTTCGCTCATATACTGTTTCGGTTTTTGTATGTTGCATTCGATCGCTGTTATCTTCAGGGTCACCACATCACCCATGGTATACGTTTAACTGTTACAAAGTCTTGATTGCGGGTAGCCTTGTACTAAAGTGAAAGGTGGACGATAAGCAGTTCACACAACAAGAGAATAAAAGCTTATGAGGTATGGTGCTACAGCTGAGGACGCATCCTGCGGCATGAATTCATCGTCGATTTGCTAACATGTGGAACTTGAGAGGTAAAAATTACAGAGAGAGACCAAAGTTGGAACACAGTAAGCAGATTCAAATGGATGTAGATTACAGTAATCATCCGGAGATGACGAAGCTTACACAGGACCAACTAATACGGCGAGTTGCATCAAAACATTCGTCAGTCTGTAAATCTCAACACAACGTATTTGTATTAGGAGAATAACAATTGCTTTCAAAAATCTACTACTCCTCCACTTTTCACGTCAGCTGCTGTATTTGTGCAATACTAAAGAAACGCAGTTATATTAAATCCGCGCATTTCAAAAGTAAGAGCCATGCGGAATTTAAATCCCAGAATACGAATATTCTGGAAACAAGTACGCGTAGTTCTTCTTACGTATTTGAGAATGCCTGACATGTACTGGCAATTTGTGGCAGACTTTCCACTAAGTTATTAAAGTTTTCTCTCAATCGTAGATAGTCCATATGGAAATTATATTGACGTCTGCTATTGTGGATAGGGTTTAGACTGTTCACTCAATATCCGCTTTTGTTGTTAACCACGACCACCATTACGGAGGAATTATAGGATGAAGCCAAACTTCACGATACAGCTGCAGAGGCTCTCATGCATATTTTCTGAGCTGTTTTGTATAAGGTGCCGACGGTCTTTGATACTTGGTTACCAATCAATTGCATTTCTGTTTTCTTAGTCATTTTTATGCGTGCATCAGTGCTGAACTGGAAGTGTCTACACAACAGTGAAAACATTAACTACTTGCGCTCTATTGCTTGTTTGGATATATACATCTTCCATTGACTAACTGTACATGATTTGACGACAATTACGCCCACTTTGATCTTCGCTATCGATCTTAAATCAAGCCTGCTCAATTTTTTTCTGGTAATTTTTTTCACACAGTTTTAGTGCTGGGACAGAGACAGGGCTGGTGGTTCATTGTCCTCCTTATGTAAGAAAACAAGCCCCTCGGCGATTTATGAACCTTATGCAAATAAATACTGAATTTAATTGATGAAAGGAGAAAATACAAAAATACAGAAAATGAACCGGGCAAAAAGGAATACAAACGCCTCAAAAACGAGATCGACAGGAAGTTCAAAATGGCTAATCGGGGATGGCCAGAGGACAAATGTAAGGATGTAGAGGCTATAATATAGATATTGCCTGCAGGAAAATTAAAGAGACCTTGGGAGAAAAGAGAACCACTTGCATGAATATCAAGAGCTCAGATGGTAACCCAGTTCTAAGCAAAGAGAGGAAAGCAGAAAGGTGGAAGGGGTATATAGAGAGTCTATACAGGGGTGATGTTCTTGAGGACAATATTATGGAAATGGAAGAGGATGCAGATGAAGATGAGATGGGAAATATGATACTGCGTGAAGAGTTTGACAGAGCACTGAAAGACCTAAGTCGAAACAAGGCCCCGGGAGTAGACAACATTACATTAGAACTACTGACAGCCTTGGGAGAGCCAGTTCTGACAAAAGTCTACCATCTGGTGAGCAAGATGTATGAGACAGGCGAAATTCCCTCAGACTTCAAGAAGAAAATAATAATTCCAATCCCAAAGAAAGCAGGCGTTGACAGATGTGACAATTACCGAACAATCAGTTTAATAAGTCACAGCCGCAAAATACTAAGGCGAATTCCTTACAGACGAATGGGAAAACTGTTAGAAGCCGACCTCGGGGAAGATCAGTTTGGATTCCGTAGAAATGTTGGAACACGTGAGACAATACTGACTCTACGACTTATCTTAGAAGAAAGATTAAGGAAAGGCAAACCTACGTGTCTAGCATTTGTGGACTTAGAGAAACCTTTTGACAATGTTTACTGGAATACTCTCTTTCAAATTCGAAAGGTGGCAGGGGTCAAACACAGGTCGCGAAAGGCTATTTACAATTTGTCCAGAAACCAGATGGCAGTTATAAGAGTCGAGGGGCACGAAAGGAGAGCAATGGTTGGGAAGGGAATGAGACAGGTTTGTAGCCTCTCACCGATGTTATTCAATCTTTATATTGAGCAGGCAGTAAAGGAAACAAAAGAAAAATTCGGAGTAGGTATTAAAATCCATGGAGAAGAAATAAAAATTTTGAGGTTCGCTGATGACATTGTAATTCTGTCAGAGACGGCAAAGGACTTGGAAGGACAGTTCAATGAAATGGACGGTGTCTTGAAAGGAGGATATAAGACGAACATCAACAAAAGCAAAACAAGGATGATGGAATGTAGTCAAATTAAATCGGGTGATGCTGAGGGAATTAGATTAGGAAATGAGACACGTAAAGTAGTAAAGGAGTTTTGCCATTTGGGGAGCAAAATAACTGATGATGGCCGAAGTAGACAGGATATAAAATGTAGACTGGCAATGACAAGGAAAGCGTTTCTGAAGAAGAGAAATTTGTTAACATCGAGTATAGATTTAAGTGTCAGGAAATCGGTTCTGAAAGTATTTGTATGGAGTGTAGCCATGTATGGAAGTGAAACATGGACGATAACCAGTTTGGACAAGAAGAGAATAGAAGCTTTTGAAATGTTGTGCTACAGAAGAATGCTGAAGATTAGATGGGTAAATCGCATAACTAATGAGGAGGTATTGAATAGAATTGGGGAGAAGAGGAGTTTGTGGCACAACTTGACTAGAAGAAGGGATTGTTTGGTAGGACATGTACTGAGGCATCAAGGGATCACAAATTTAGTACTGGAGGGCAGCGTGGAGGGTAAAAATCGTGGAGGGAGACCAAGAGATGAATACACTAAGCAGATTCAAAAGGATGTAGGCTGCAGTAGGTACTGGGAGATGGAAGAAGCTTGGACAGGATAGAGTAGCATGGAGAGCTGCATCAAACCAGTCCCAGGACTGAACACCACAACAACAACAACATGCAAAGAAATGATACACTTTTTTAATGATCACGTATATATTTAAGGCGAATTAATCATCTTAATGGCTGTCATTTATGACCCACATTCCCTTCGTTGTAATAATTTGTGACCCACTGTCATGGTACAGCTGTTTGTAAATCTAGCCTGCTCTTTTATCCTAGGAAAAATGCATGATGATTCAGTGCTCTAATGCAAATTATTAGTTGATAGACCATCTTCGAATTCCAGAAATTTTTAAAATAGATACATCGCATGACATTCATGTCTTTGACGTAAGTGACTAACACGAAGACCGCGATCATAGACTGCGATCCTACAGACACACCCTTGCCACTAGAGTGACAGTTGCTTCTTCATTACACACCATATGAAAGGCACGCTGTATTCACATTGCAATACCATTACCGTCATTCTCTGAAAGATCCTGTGCAGCTCTACATTAGTTCTGTAGTTCTGGTATACAGATACTCTGATACGCAGCTATTAATAGCTCCCAGCCACAGCAGCAATGATAACTGTGCCAGGCAGTGCTAGACTATGGATAGGGACATCCCATTGTAGAATCCATGTCAGTAACTCGCAGCTTTTGTATCTGTCACCTCACTCAACAGCTATGAAACCAGCTTAGCACTATCTCCTTCTTTAGTGAGAGCACTTTATATATTCGGTATGTTCGCTACCAAACCACAAATAGTATTAGAGTCTGTGTGGAAAGAAGTTACACATAATTTACGTATAAGTTACCTCTTTAGCAAAGCAGGTGGTCGTTGAATATAACTCATCAAATGAATTCGTAATTGAGAATATGGACAATCATCAGCTGTGAAGTGGAATGACGACAACGAAAATTTGTACCAGACCGGGACTCGAATCTGAACTTCCCGCTTATCGCAAGCGGTCGCCTCACCATTTGGCTATCCATGCACGACTCACTCCTATACCCAAACTTCCATTTGTCGTAACCATGCGTCTACGACCTGAACGCGTATATCCATTATGTTCCCATATAGATCAGACGTCATACTTGAAAGTCGCTTGCCCGGTATCGGCAGATAAATACGATACTGGAGCGCCTGTGTTATTCTGCTTCCGAAGCAAGGTTCCTCTGGACATGCATTCATGTCCAAAAGAACAGACACTGCGGCGACCTCATCCATTACGAAAAACTTCAAATAAATTCGTAACTGCGAATAGGGCCTACCATCAGCTGTAGAATGGAATGACGACAACGAAAATTTGTTCTGGACTGGGAGTCCTGATTTCCCGCTTATCACCAGCGGTTGCATGACCATTTGGCTATCCGTGCATGACTGGCAGTCACACACTAACTTCCATATGTCGTCATCCATGCGTCTACGATCTGAAATCGTACATCAGTGCATGCATGTGCTACCCTGATTACGATACATGCATACACGTCCAAAGGAATCGTTATCAGAATAACACAGGCACTACAGTATAGCAGTTACATTCAACTATTCCCTTAAAAACTCAACAAACTGCTTTCCAATTTCTAGATCCATGCTACGGTAGTCTTTGAACCCCAATGAACACATTGAAAAACGGAGCACAGAATAGCGCTGCAAGTATCAAAAATGCGCTACTCCAAAAGAGAGTTATGAATCCAAGCTTAATACCGTAGTCTTAGGAAAGTGTGTATCACGGTATTTTATAAGATGATTACCAAATTGTAAATCCTTGTTCACATGTGTAATATCTAAATTATTATGTAAACTAATGTGTATCGGTATTTGTCGCAATAGTACACGGAAAGCTTAGGTGGTGTAGCAACTGCGTACGTTACACTCACCACTGTAAGCATACTGACAACTATTGCTCCAGTAGATGAAATATGCGAGTCAAGTGTACTCCTCTATTGATACAGAAGATTAAATTAAGACGATAGTGTTACGTATATCTGTTACACTTGAAATCTCTAATAGGGAATTGTCTAGGACTGTTTGGCAATTTCATTCTTTTTTTTCAGGCCTGTTGAAAGACATTGTTTATAGAAACCAATCAGAATTCCGTAATATCTGTTATTGGTGGTGTTGTGGACACAATTTCATGAGTCGAGGAAAAGATCTGTCTCCCGCATTAATGCGGCAATTGCGTATAATATTTATATTGTCTTTGTTATGGTCTGTATTAACGATTTTCATATACTTTACAGACAGACAATTAAAACTAACCTTTATGCAGGAAAAGCACAGTTTATAATCTTTTCTTTGTATTCATAAAGCAGTCAACTTACTTGTGGTGTTATTGCCCAGTAGAAAAACTGCAAAACGCTGCTGAATACAACACAGAGGCTGTAATGTACACTCCACTGAAGTGAATGACACAGAGCATATCAGACCTCACTGTAAATGCTATTTGGTAGTATTTGAAACACTTAAACGGTCCTCATCCGAAACAAACACACAAAATCAAATCAATAGCTCTAAATCTCAGATTGCAGTCTGATAATACCACGTCAGGTATTAAAGAAAGATGTAAGAGTTTCCAGCAGATGTGTATCAGGGCACTTTACAATATTAATAAAACAACACCATAATCTTCGTTACTGGGCTTGCCATCTGATATATAAATTTCTTATATCTTTACAACTGGGCTCGTCCACATAAATCAGTCTTGATCACAATGACGTTACTGTTTCCCTAGCAGTCTTCCTGTGTACAGAATTTGTCGATTGATGTTAGGTACATATACAGGGTGAGTCACCTAATGTTACCGCTGGATATATTTCGTAAACCACATCAAATACTGACGAACCGATTCCCCAGAGCGAACGTGAGGAGAGGGGCTAGTGTAATTGTTTAATACAAACCATACAAAAATGCACGGAAGTATGTTTTTTAACACAACCCTACGTTTCTTTTAAATGGAACCACGTTAGTTTTGTTAGCACATCTGAACATATAAACAAATACGTAATCAATGCCGTTTGTTGCATTGTAAAATGTTAATTACATCCGGAGATATTGTAACCTAGCCGGCAAGAGTGGCCGAGCGGTTCTAGGCGCTACAGTCTGGAACCGCGCGACCGCTTCGGTCGCAGGTTCGAATCCTGCTTCGGGCATGGATGTGTGTGAAGTCCTTAGGTTAGTTAGGTTTAAGTAGTTCTAAGTTCTAGGGGACTGATGACCTCAGATGTTAAGTCTCAGATCCATTTTTTATTGTAACCTAAAGTTGACGCTTCAAACCTCCGACGTTCAGTTGCGTGTTGTAACAAACACGGGCCACGGTCGGCGAGCAGCATCTACAGGGACGTGTTTACGGTGACGACCGTGTTTACGAGTGTGACTGTTGTGCACTGTTGTGGTTTGGTCTAGCTGTCGCAGTGTCCGCATGTAGCGCTTGCTGCTATTGTTATTCTGCATTCGTCACCGCACGCATACCAACTGTAGTATACCGTGTTACTAGACGTCTGTGATAGTATAGTGTTGTAAGAACTGTGACCATGGTGTATTCGAACTCTGAAAAGGCGGAGATGATACTCATGTATGGCGAGTGTCGACGAAATGCAGCTGAAGCCTGCAGGGTGTATGCAGAACGGTACCCAGACAGAGAGCATCCAACGTGCCGCACATTGCAAAACATCTACCGCCAACTGTATGCAACAGGTATGGTCGTAGCACGCAAACGGGTCCGTAACAGGCCCGTCACAGGAGAAGCGGGTGCAGTTGGTGTGTTAGCTGCTGTTGCCATGGACCCACACTTGATTACACGGGACATTGCGAGAGCCGGTGGACTGAGTCAAAGTAGTGTCATGCGCATACTGCATCGTCACAGCTTTCACCCGTTTCATGTGTCGCTACATCAGCAATTACATGGTGATGACTTTAATCATCGAGTGCAATTCTGTCAATGGGCATTAACAGAGAATACGTTGAGGTTCTACCTGTTTACCGATGAAGCGGGTTTCACAAACCACGGGGCAGTGAATCTACGGAACATGCATTACTGGTCTACCTCACCCCTCATGGTAATGTACATGTGCGTCAGTGAAAAAGACCAATAAAAAGGTGTTAGCATGTGGACGTAACGTGATGTTCCAGTCTCTTCTGTACTTAAAGTCCATCACCGTTCCCTTTGGATCCTACGTAATTCGGTGCTCTCCGATACACACGATCGACCAGCAGAGGTGTGGTATTCAAGCTTCAACTTTAGGTTCCAATATCTCCGGATGTAATTAACATTTTACAATGCAACAAACGGCACTGATTACGTATTTGTTTATATGTTCAGATGTGCTAACAAAACTAACGGAGTTCCATTTAAAAAACGTAGGTTTGTGCTAAAAAACATACTTCCGTACATTTTTATATGGTTTTTATTAACCAATTTCACTAGCCCCTTTCCTCACGTTCGGTCTGTGGAATCGATTCGTCAGTATTTGATGTGGTCTACGAAATATATCCAGCGGTAATGTTAGGTGACTCATTCTGTATAAGTATATGGATACCCCGCAAATCATAGTTAGTTGCCTGACTGGGGGCGGAATCATCGAACCAGCTTCACAATAATTCTCTATTATTCCAATCTCGAGCAGCGCACGGAAAAAAGAACACTCAAATCATTCCGTGCGAGCTCTGATTGCCCTTAATTTATTATGATGATCGTTTGCTCCTATGCAGGTTGTCATCAACAAAATATTTTCGCACTCAAAGGATAAAATCGGTTGAAATTTTGTGAGAAGATTCCGCAGTAACGAAAAACGCCTTTACTTTGATGGTGTCCACTCCAAATCCTGTACCATGTGAGTCATACTCTCTCCACTACTTCGTGGTAATAGAAAACGTGATGCTCTTCTTTGAGCTCTGTTGAGGTAATCCTTTAATCCTATCAGTTAAGGATCACGGACAGCACAGCAATGCTCCAAAGGAGGACGTACAAGGGTAGGGTAGGCAGTCTGTTAAGTAAACCTGGTAAATCTTCTAAGTGTTCTCTCAATAAAATGCAGTCTTTAGTTTGTCTTCCCCACAACATTTTCTAATTTTTCTTTCCAATTTAAATTGTTCGTAATAGTAATTCCTTGGTATTCAGTTGAATTTATAGCCTTTAGATTTGACTGCTTTATCGCGTAACCGAAGTTTAAAGGAATACTTTTACCACTCATGTGAATGTCCTCACATTTTTCACTATTTATGGTCAATTGTAAATTTTCGCACCATTCAGATACCTTTTCTAACTAGTTTTGCAGTTCGCTTTGACCTTCATATGAGTCTACCAGACAATAAACGACAGCATTATCCGCAAACAACGTAGGACGGCTGCTCAGACAGTCTTATAAATTATTTATGTAGATGAGGATCAGCAGAGGGCCTACAACACTACCTTGTGGACCTCTGAACTATGAACTGTCACTTCTGACAGGAAATCACGAACCCAGTCACATTGCTGAGACGATATTCCATAAGCACGCAATTTCGCTAAAAGCCGCTTGTTTGGTACAGTGTCAAAAGCCCTTTGGTAATCTAGAAATACGGGATCAATTTGAAATCCCTTGTCAATAGCTCTCACTTCCTGAGAGCAAAGAGTTTGTTGTGTTCCACAACAGCGATGTTTTCTAAATTCATGTTGACTGTCTGTCAATAGATCGTTTTATTCGAGGTAACTGATAATGTTCGAACACAATATATGTTCCAAAAACCTAATGCATATCGACTTTAACGATATGGGCCTTTAATTTAGTGGATTTCTCCTACTAGTTTTCTTGAATATTGGTGTGACCCGCAAGACTTTCCAGTCTATGGTTACACATCTTTCATCAAGAGATCGGTTATACACGACTGTTAAGTATGGAGCTATGCATCAGCATACTCTGTAAGGAAACTAATTGATATACAGTCTGCACCAGAATAGTTGCTTTTATTAAGTGATTGGAATTGCTTCACTATTCCGAGGTTATCTACTTCTAAGTTACTCATGTTGACAGCTGTTCTTGATTCGAATTCTGGAATATTCACTTCGTCTTCTTTGGTGAAGGAATTTCGAAAGGCTGTGTTCAGTAACTCTACATTCGCAGCACTGTCGTCTATAGTATTTCCGTCACTATCGTGCAAAGAAGTCATTGCTGTGCCTTGCCGCTAGCATACTCTACATATGACCAGAATCTCTCTGGATTTCTTGCCGGGTTTCGAGACAAAGTTTCGTCATGGAAACTATTATAAACATGTTGGATTTTTTTCCGCGCAAAATTTCGAGCTTGTGTAAAACATCGCCAATCTTGGAGATTTTGCGTTCGTTTACATTTGGCATCCTGTTCTCGGTGTTTCTGAAACAGTGTTCTGATCCATTTTGTGTACCAAGCGGAATCAGCTCCGTCGCTTGTTAATTTATTTGGTATAAATCTCTCAACCGCTGCTATTCTACTTCTTTGAATTCAAGTCACATCTAGTGTACACTTACACTGTTAATTTCGAAGGAGAGGAGATTGTCTCTCAGGAAGGCGTCAGGTGATTTTTTATCTGCTTTCTGAATAGGTAGGGCACAGACCTCTATTTTGTTAAATATCCCTGCAAAATCTTGCGTTTTATTCACATCCTTAACTTAATACTCGTTTAAATAAACCAGTTGCAATAATGCAGATACTTGGTCCATTAAAACATCCATTTTAACGTCTGTCCACTTTGTACGGTATATCCACCGGAGGTATCATATTTTGTGGAATGGTTTCCAATGTTTCTGTGCCAGTTTCTTCCAGCACACTTCCAGCTGCCTCGGTATTTCTCCCGTACTGCTGAAATAGTAGCTTTTTCATGACACCATGTCTCAGGAATGTTTCATCCTTCCTCTATTGAAATACTGATATATAATGAAATCCCTGTCTTACATCTAGTGCTTACAATAAAGCCCCACAGCTTCAGCCAAAAATTCCAATTACTCCAACTGCACAATGTTTCTTCATAAGTATATCTACAAAATGAATGTAGTATTACTAAAGTAGAGTTTATAAACGGTTCAGCATATGACAGTGCGCAAAGAATTATATCTATTGTGCAACGGACACAGATTTTCTCATAGCAGTCCATCTCAATACAGCAATGAGGGGAGAATACAAGTTCCTTTTAGACTTCTGTTCCCACATACCAAGGCACCTCTTAATAAACGATTCAGTACAGACTCAAATGAATTGCGCACTACGAGGAATGAAACTGCGTATCATACAACTCTGTGATAGATGATACAAGATGAGCATTTTTTTCCCATTGTGATATTGGTCAGCACAGGTTCTGGCTCGATGCAGATCTTTATTTAATGGTATGGTACTGTAGCTCCACGGTCGTATTTCGAAGGAATCACTGAGAAAATGTTACTACTTGAAGTGCTTAAATTTCATAGAATACTATTTATAATACAATGATGGGAAACCAATTCAGGAATTGTATATGTGGATTTTTTTAACAACTCTCAGCGTGACATGTGTGTGTACGAGGCGAATGCTTACAAATCCTTTCCGCGTTTCACCTAGAGACTCTAAGCGACAGTTGAGTACCAGCTTCAGAAATTATTATGAGTTACAGGTTTGTTTCCAAAATAACTAACACTGCGTGCATGCACACTGTCCGTGTGAGAGAAGATGTAGGATGCAGAGCGAAAATTGAGTCAGGAAACACACCCCAGGCTGTGACTAAGCCAGGTTTCATCAATATTATTTCTTTCAGCAGTGCTAGTCCCATACGTTTCGCAGCAGTAAAAGTCTGAAAGGCATCAGAAGAGGTCCTGGCGGAAGTAATGCTGTAAGGACGGGTCGTGAGTCGCGCTCACGTAACTCAGTCAGTAGACTGCATGACCGCAAAAGACGAAGATCGCGAGTTCGGGTAACGGTCAAGCACACAGCTTTAATTCGGCAGAAAGTTTCGATGTAGGCTACCCTATCCCATTTCCGATATCAAAGTCATTCCACGCCTCAGTATCACATGAGAAAATGGAGAAAGTATGTATTAAACCCGTAAAGTTTCCATACTCATTGTGTGTTACCACCTCATGGGAAGATTGGAAGATACTGTTGTATGAAATGGGTGTCATACTAAGTAATGTATAAATAAAGGTGCAGCATTAAGGCTTATTTGATCATTGCTATGGAAAACTATGTATTTCCGTAAATTCTCATCATTAACAAATGTTCTGCATTTTAATATCAGCACTTCCTTTCCTTTTTTGCGAGCGCAGCTTGCAGGCCCGAGATCCTTACTAGCTTTGAGTAACAGAGCAAATAGACAAAATCCGACAAGGAATGGCAAGTCTACGATCATTTAGTTGGTGGGTCGTGTCCAACGAAATGACTACAATGAGAAATTAAAGGTAAAGTGAAGGTTTACTAACAGTCATTGTTTCCATTTGAATGGAACGTGAACATGAGTTAAATGACAGGAATACTCTCCAAGACACATCGTAAGGTGCTAAGTTTGTGCTGCACATCTGATTTTCGGTACAGGCTTCTCTTTGACAATAGCACTGTCTGGGAAGAACTTTCGGAGTATACAGTCCCACCTACTGTAAAGAGTAAAGGGTGCACAGGCGTGAATTCATTAAGGATGTGGGGAGCAAATTAGTCATGTCTAAGATTTAGTGACTAATTTTTCTCATTGTGATATCTGTCTACACAGAGAGTGACAGGTTGGGAACTGAGATAGTTTCATATCTAATGGAATAATATAAAATCTGTATTACATATCTGATTCATATTGGTACCTCACCACTTACGTTGTCCTGTGGATGCAACAAAATTATTATTACAGCTGAAATGAATATGCATGTGTCTGTACGTGCAAACACTTGAGATCAGTCCTCAGCACCCACTAGTTGTGTTTCAAAATACTAAATGATGTGGGCACATCCTATCTAATATGATTGTTACAGTTAATAATCAGAATTGGCGGCCGAAATCTTCCGGGATAAGAAGTCACCCTCATTCTGCCAGCCACATTGGAGGAGCGGATAGGGATTCAGGCCACTTTCTTGCCCTGGGGTAGGAAACTGCCACTAAAGGCGGAAGAAGCAGCAATGTTCAACGGCATGTGAATGTAAAAGGTCATGGAAACCACTGCATTAACGACACATAATGAGTATCCACAGGACATGTGGCCTTCAATTGAAATATTGTCAAGATCATCTCTCCATTGGCAAAAGATTCCGAAGGGGACTACCAAAGCAGAGGTAACCACTAGAATAAAGATTGAATAACCAATGACACGATAACGTTTTACGCGCCGGGGCGTGGAATATCAGAAGTTTGAACGTGATAGGGAAGCTATAAAATCTTAAAAGGGAAATGCAAAAGCACAGTCTAGATTCAGTAAGGGTCACTGAAGTGAAATGAAAAGACCACAAGGATTTTTGGTCATATGACTATAGGATAATATCAACAGCAGCAGATAACAGTACAGCGGGAGTAGGATTCGTTACAAATACAAATGTTCAGGACAGAGAGTTGTTACTTTTAACAGTTCAGTGATGGGGTTGTTCTTATCAGCAAAGCAACACTAACAACAATAGTTCACGTATACATGCCGACGTCGAGGCTCACGGTGAATAGGGTGAGAAACTATATGAGGACATTGAAGGGCTAATACAGTTCGTAAACGGAGATGAAAATGTAGTAGGGTGACTGGAATGCACTTATAGGAGAAGTAGTAGAGGAACAGGTTATAGGAGAACATCGGCTACGGACAAGGACTGAGAAAGACTGATTGAGTTCTTTAATAAATTTCAGCGAGTAATCCCCTCAAGAAGCACAAGAGGTGGATGTATACTAGGATTTTTTTTTCTTACTTTGGCTGGAGTCGTCACCCTGCACAGGCAGGGTGACGACTCCGGTGAGCGACCAAATGGTGTCAATTGCCCTGAAGATGACATTATCGCGGGTTGAAACCGTTTGGCGGAAAAATAAATAATGCGATTGTGACTGTAATTTTGAATAATTAATACTAGGAAGAGACCGGGTGATACGGGACGATTTCAGTTCATGGTCAGGCAGAATTCAGAAATGAGACACTGGATTGTAAGGCGTATCCAGGAGCAGATATAGACTCAGATCATACTTTAGTAGTGTTGAGTAGGCTCAACTTTAAGAGACTACTCAGGGAGAATGAATACGCAAAGCAGTGTGATACGGAAGTACTAAGGAATGACTAGATACGACTGGAGTTTTCTAGGGTTATAGATATATCAATAAGGAATATCTCAGTGGGCAGCATAGTTGAAGAGGAAAGGACATATCTAAAAGGGCGATCATCGAATTTGGAAAGAGAAACATTTCTACAAAGAAGGTAATTGCGAAGAAACCATGAGTAACAAAAGGAATACTTCAGTTGATCGATAAAAGGAAGAAGTACAAAATGTTCAGGGAGATTCAGGAATACGGAAATATAACTCGCTGAGTAACGAAATAAACACGAGTTTCAGGAAAGGTAAGAGGAAATGGCTGCATGAGAAATGTGGAGAAATCGAAATAGAAACGTTTGTCGGATGGACTGATACAGCATATAGTAAGGTCAAAACAACCTTCGGTGAAATTAAAAGCAAGGGTGATACCATTAAGAGTGCAACGGGAATTCAGCTGTTAAATGCAGAGGAGACAGGGGATAGGCGGAAGGAGTACATTGAAAGCCTTTGTCAGGGGAAAGAGTTGTCTGACGTGATAGAAGGGGAAACCGGTGTCGATTTAGAAGATAGGGTACCCAGTATTAGAATCAGAGTTTAAGAGAGCTTTGGAGGACTTAACATCATATAAGGAAAAAGGGATGGATAACATTCCATCAGAATCCCTAAAATGACTGGGGAATCACCAACAGAACGACTATTCACTTTGGTGTGTAGACTGTATGAGTCTGGCGGCACACCATTTGTCTTCCGATAATATATCATCGACGCACTTCCGAAGACAGCAAGAGCTGACAAGTGCGAGAATTACTGCAGAGTCAACTTAACAACTCATGCATCCAACTTGCTTACATGAATAATATACAGAAGAATGGAAAAGAAAATTCAGGAGATGTTAGACGTCGATGAGGTTGGCTTTAGGAAAGGTGAATACACCAGAGAGCAAATTCTGACGTTGCGGTTGGTAAGGGAAGCAAAACTAATGTAAAATCAAGGAACTTTCACAGGTTTTATCGATCTGGAAAAATCGTTCGACAATCTAAAATGGTACAAGATGTTCGAAATACTGAGAAAAAAAGGAATATGCCATGGGGCAGGACATGTAATATACAATAATTACAAGTAGCAAGACGGAATAATAAGAGTGGACGAACAAGAACGAAGTGCTCTGATTTAAAGGGTGTAAAAAAGGAATGCAGTCTTTCGCCCCTACTGTTCAACATGTACATAGAAGAAAAATAATGATGTAACTGAAAGAATTGTTCAGGAAAGGAATTAAAATTAAGGTGAAAGGATATCAATGATACGATTCTAAATGTTGCTAGATCGTGCACCAAGAACAAGGCTTACCCTTCCGCCTGCCATGCCCACAGCTAGTAATGAGCTGCTGTATGGTGAAAGGGAAGTTTCTATAATACGCCACTGTATCATCTTCTGGAGCTCCTGTTTGACGGCCTCCACTTTGGGCCACGGAACAGAATAGGTTGCTTAGCAGTAAGATTTATGTGGCATGACTTCCATTCCATAAACATAACAAGTTATCAGGCAAAGCATTAATGATAAAACCAGGAGGTATTTCTCGAGTGACATACGTAAACCCATTTCCTGTTCGTCCGATAAGGTTTTCGCTTCATCCGATTTCCATCGTATGAGCGAAGAATTTATTTCGTTTTGTTCGAAGTCAAATGGTTCTAAGCGCTATACGACCTAACACTGGAGGTCATCAGTCCCATAAACTTAGAACTACACTACTGCCCATTAAAATTGCTACACCACGAAGAAATTCAGATGTTAAGCGGGTATTCATTGGACAAATATATTATACTAGAACTGACATGTGATTACATTTTCACGCAAATTGGGTGCACAGATCCTGAGAAATAAGTACCCAGAACAACCACCTCTGGCCGTAATAACGGCCTTGATACGCCTGGGCATTAAGTCAAACAGAGCATGAATCGCGTGTACGGGTACAGCTGCCCATGCAGCTTCAACACGATGCCAAAGTTCATCAAGAGTAGTGAGTGGCGTATTGTGACGAGCCAGCTGCTCGGCCACCATTGACAAGACGTTTCCAATAGGTGAGAGATCTGGAGAATGTGCTGGCCAGAGCAGCAATCGAACACTTTCTGTAACCTGAAAGGCTCGTACACGACCTGCTACGTGCGGTCATGTATTATCCTGCTGAAATGTAGGGTTTCGCAGGGATCAAATGAAGGCTAGAGTCACGGGTCGTAACACATCTGAAATGTAACGTCCTCTGTTCAAAGTGCCGTCATTGCGAACTAGAGTTAACGGAGACGTGTAACCAATGGCACCCCATACCATCAGTATGGCGATGACGAATACACGCTTCTAATGTGCGTTCACCCCGATGTAGCCAAACACGGATACGGCCATCATGATGCTGTAAACAGAACCTGGATTCATCCGAAAAAATGACGTTTTGCCATTCGTGCACCCAGGTTCGTCGTTGAGTACACCATCGCAGGCGCTCCTGTCTGATGCAGCGTCAAGGGTAACCGCAGCCATGGTCTACGAGCTGATAGCCCATGCTGCTGCAAACGTCGTCGAACTGTTGGTGCGGATGGCTGTCGTCTTGCGAACATCCCCATCTGTTGACTCAGGGATCGAGACGTGGCTGCACGATCTGTTACAGCCATGCGGATAAGATGCGTGTCATTTCGACTGCTGGTGATACGAGGCCGTTGGGATCTAGCACGGCGTTCCGTATTACCCTCCTGAACTCATCGATTTCATATTCTGCTAAACTTTTTTCGGCAGTGCATTACACCACCAAGTTATATATTAGTGTGAGAATCCAGAAAAGAACTGAGGGTTCGGGATATAGTGGAGTACATCTACATCTACGTGATTACACTGCTGTTCACAATAAAGCGCTTAGGAGAGGTTTCAATGAACCACCTTCAAGCTGTCTCTCAACCGTTCCACTCTCGAACGGCTCCCGGGAAAAACGAGCACTTACATTTTTCTATGCGAGCCCTGATACCTCTTTATCGTGATGATCATTTCTCCCTATGTAGGTTGGCGCCAACAGGAAGTTTTCGCAATCTGAGGTGAAAACTGGTAATTGAAATTACATGAGAATATCCAGTCGCAACGAAAAACACCTTTGTTTTAATGATGGCCACTGCAATTCACTTGTCATGTCTGTGGCACTATCTCCTCTATGTCGCGATAATACAAAATGAGCTGCCCTTCTATCCACTTTTTCATTGGAAATGGAAATGTCGTGTGGCTAGGGCCTCCCGTCGGGTAGACCGTTCGCCTGGTGCAGGTCTTTCGATATGACGCCACTTCGGCGACCTGCGCGTCGATGGGGATGAAATGATGATGATTAGGACAACACCACACCCAGTCCCTGAGCGGAGAAATTCTCCGACCCAGCCGGGAATCGAACCCGGGCCCTTAGGATTGACAGTCTGTCACGCTGACCACTCAGCTACCGGGGGCGGACACTTTTTCATTGTAATGCGTTCATTATAATCTACGGATCTCACATCGCACAGCAACATTGCAGAATATGGCGGACAAGTGTAGTGTAAGCAGTCTCTTTAGTAGATCTGTTGCACCTTCTAAGTGTTCTGCCAATGAATCGCAGTCTTTGGTTTGCTCTACCCACAACATTATCTATGTAATCGTTCCAATTTAGACTATTTGTAATTGTAATCCATAAGTATTTAGATTTTACAGTCATCAGATTTGTGTGACTTATAGCGTAATCGAAATTTAGCGGATTTCTTTTAGTACTCATGCGAATAACTTCACACTTTTCTTTATTCATAGTGGGATGTTTGTAAGAAATTATGGAAAAAAATGAAAGTAGTGTGTGGTTGCAGATATCGCGTAAAACTGAAATCAGGATGGTGAGACGGGAACTGCACTCCAGAAGGCGAGTCCACGGCGCCGCCTCATACAGTAGCTTCAAATAAGGCATCACGAGCTGTATTTTTAACTGCTTTCACCTCAAGTATTTTAAAATTTGGTGTTCGAGCCATGGCGCCCTGTGAACCGATCGAATGTATGTTCGATAATGATAATTACACACTATATGGAAACACCTATTGAGTCCATTCAATAATGTAAGTATATATTGTTCGAATATGAGGAATCATTCTGCAGTCACATAAGGTTGGGGATCAGTAAAATCTATACAAATTTCCTGTTTCATTAAACTGATTATTAAATAAGAAAATTATAGGAATAAGATTATCTTGGAAATGAACATAGGGGATCGAATTTTACTTTATTCTCGTTTTACCGCGGCTTCGCCACAGAATGTACCATCGACTTCTAGTTTCGGAGTTTCTTAATACAGACATGGAAGGGTGGCGACCTACTTGAGGCTGAATTCTGGCTGTTTGCCAGCACTTGGGGTTGTGGCCAAGAGAACAATTGGTGGAGTAATGATATGCAGTAAACTTTAGAACTCAACTGTGCTCAACTTTCAAGGAATATTTAAGATTATGATGCAACAAAATGATCGTCTGTAAAAAGCAGACACAATTTAAAATACTTTAAAAGTACTATCCCATTTGTTTGTATTTCATGTGTGTGTTCCACTGACTGCTAACGATAAAGCTGTAGCACTTGTCACACAGTAATTGGTCCCTCTCTTACACTCTCATTCTTGTTCTATATCCCTCCCCCTACCTCCCTACCTTTCTCTGTCTCTCTCTTACTCACTTTCTGTCTCTCTCTCTGTCTCCCTCCCTTCCTCGCTACTTACATCTGGTACTTAAGCACATAGTGGCGGCGTAAATACCACACTCCTTCCAACTTCTGGATGCACTGAGGACGGCGAGAAAAAAATGCAGAAATAAAACCAGAAGCAACTGCAGCAATCCTAAAAACTTCTTTTTCCACTGTCTTGCTTTTCATCGTGCATCACCCTGTTTCCCGATCTGAAATACATCCTTGAGAATTTCATATCTTTGAGTTTTTCTTGGACACTACAGTAGTTCTGTCTCATCGATGAAGAGATCGGTTTTACGTCTCATGGACCGCGTCCATTCGGGTGACTGGGCCTGTTCACAAGATATAATTGCGTATAATAGGCACATTAAGTTTCATACGTTGGCACTTTCACGCAAGTGGCCATTACAACGGATGCGCTAGCATCTGTATTCTCGTATTAGTCTGTATGGAGGACTTGCACCAACGCATTTCTTAATGTTTTAATGATGGGTACACAGGAAATACTGCGATACCAGCGGGTATCGGAATCTTCGTCTACATAAAAACAGATTTATCTAGTCCATCTTCATAAAAATTAATTTATTTGTAGTTAAATATTTATATTTAACGAGTCTAAAACAATGTTGAAGTACTTAACATACTTTTTTTAATTCACTTCTACTAATTATGCTGCATATGTACAGAGCGATTGAGCCTGACGAAAACATAAACTCTTTGCGGTTTCATGTGGACGGACCTGCTGGGAAGTGGTTGTATGTGGAAGTAGAGGCGTTTGTGAGGCTACAGAGAAGAGATGTATTGGCTTTTTGTGTTTTATCGATATCGTGCCGTCATAACATGAGCAATGTTTCGGTACACAAACGTTTAAAAATTGGATACTTTACTTCATTCAGTGTACCGTAAATTATAGATTTTCGCAGTAATTTTATCAGTTAATTTTCTCCTTACTGTTAGAGGACCTGCGGATATTATCATGCCGCTAAAGAAGATAACGAGGCCACCATCAAGACAACCAGCTAATTTAATTGCATCTTTTGTTATGTGTATGTGTCCTTCGAAACATCTCACTTGAAAGTAGTAACCAACGTCTGAATTGAAGACATTATTGCATTTGCAACATTGAAAACGCATATTACAATTTTGCTCGAAATCATTGACGTTTTAATGGTAATATCTGATTGGTCTAGGTCGCACTATAATGTTTCCCCAAGTGTTAGAGGATTTCGTGACTGTGTGTTTTCGTTCAGTAGCGGTGAGACGATTTTATCGCTGACAAAAGACACTGCGATTATCTAAGTAATTTAAGCGAACAAGGATTCGCCACTTTTTTGTTTGCTCTCTTCCTGGTCAGTCATTGTCTGGTACGGTCATAAAAATATTGCTCCGTCTATGTTACGTAGAGATTTTGTTATTTGTGGTTGCATAATAATAACTACGTAATTTCAATGTTTTTGCTATTACGACTATTCATACCTTTTTTCCTTAGCTTTTTACATGAATTTTGCCCTTAAATGTGGCCTACTTCGTGTGGGGATGTCTGATAGTGAATTATCGATTATTACCGGTACCAATCAGTGTAATACGTTTGGTTTTCTTTCAGAATAGAACCTGCATCTAAAATTTCACTTTTCACAAAACGAAGTCCGATAGCTTTTAGGCGTAAATCAGGTCCTCAAATTGTAGTCGCCAACAGACAATTCCCGTAGAGGATCCCACCTAAAGAAATATGAATCATGATGGTGGTAATTAAATTCCAGCTTCAATATTTAAAAAATATTTTTACCTGATTTTTCAAGTATGTAATTTTCCTTGATTTAATTGAAGACTCAATAAGCCAAAGATAGTTTTCATTTGATGCAGACTTGTATTTGAGTTCAAACATTTTAAAAGCCAGAATAATAATAAAAATAAATAAATAAATAATAATTTAAACCCATCACTAAAGCACGTCAATACTGTATTACAGAATACGTCATCTTTCCGTAAATCTAAGTTTTTAACATAATCGACGAACTGTGCGGTTCAAACAGTTGGCAAACGTGACAGGAAGATTAGTTCGTTACGTCTGTCTGACATTATGTGCATGTGAAATTGCCACAAATTTCTCTATGGAAATGCTTACTCTGTCATTCTATGTATCGAATGAAAAGCAATAGCAACGACATCAGAGGGATGATAATCATGTTTCACGAATCATTTATGTATATTGTGAACATTATCATCAGTTTTTGCTTCTCTTGGAGAACACAATTACTTTTGTTTACATTAAACAGTTGTCGTCAATTTGTATCAGACAAAAATTAAATTGGTTACACGTCGGAAAAGATAGGCCTGTCGACTGTGCGACACATTGTGGAAATACGTTCGTCCAACAAATAAATGTCATCCCCTTAAAAAGAGCAAACAGGTCACTTTGGAGCTCTGTACATGATGATTAAGAACTGTTGCTACGTGGCTTATGACACTTCACCAATGGCATAAATTACAGCAATGGAGTTGTGCGCATACGTCAGTCGGTAGAATGGAATCAGGTTAGTAAAATAAAAGTGACTAAAATTGGAAATTACCACGGCGTACAGCTGCCGATCGTGTGAAATCGGAAATCTGTCTCTTGACGTATGTCACTTCAGCCGAAAACGGAAATCGGTCGCGTTACATCGGTCGCTCTGTGTGTATTAGGATCTTTACTTTCACCACTAAATTTACGAATTAGTTGTTGAGGATTCGAAAGCAGCTCAGAATTTGTGACAAACAAGGATATATAACAGCCCCCTCTCGAAAATCGCGAGTTTTCTGAAATGAACAGCCAAATATTTCATAAAGGAAAGAGCGTAAATGTTACTGTTGGTTGTTTCACTCATGGCAATACCGTCTTAGTTTTTTAAGCAGACTGAAGTCACGAAATCGATGAAACACATTCCTAAGAGAGCATGCTCTTATAAGTAAATAACATCAAATACTGCAGAACATCGTTGTGTTAAATTATTCAGAAAGTCCAAGAATACACACTGAAGCGCCGAAGAAACTGGTATAGGCATGCGTATTAAAATACAGAGATATATGAACAGTCTGGATACGGCGCTGCGATCGGCAACGCCCATGTATGACAACAAGTGTCCTGCGCATTTGTTAGATCGGTTCCTGCTGCTACAATGGCACGTTATCAAGATTTAAGTCAGGTCGCACGAGACGTTGGACACAGCATCTCTCAGATGAAGTGGGGATTTTCCCACACGACTAATTCACGAGTGTACCATGAATATCAGGAATCTTTAAAACATTACAGCTCCGACATCGCTGCGGCCGGAAAGATCTACAAGAATGAGACCAACGACGAATGAAGAGAATCGTTCAACGTGGCAGAAGTGCAACTCTTCCGCAAACTACGGCAGACGTCAACAAGTGTCAGCGTGCGGACCATGTAACGAAACATCTGCGATATGGGCCTTTTAGAGCCGAAGGCACATTCGTGTACTCTCAATGACTGCACGACACAAAGCTTCACGCCTCGTCTGGGCATGCCGCCACCGATATTGGACTGTTGGTGAGTGGAAATATGTGGCCTTGTCGGACGGGTCTCGTTTCAGATTATATCTAGATGGTGGAAATGTGCGGGTATGGGGACAACCTCATGAAACGATTGAACCTGCATGTCAGCAGGGGAATATTCAAGCTGTTCGAGGCTCTTTAATGGTTTGGGGCGTGTGCAGTTAGAGTGATACGGGACCCCTGATACGTCTAGATACGACTCTGACAGGTGACCCGTACGTAAGTATCCTGTCTGATCACCTGCATCCATTCGCGTCCCTTGTGCATTCCGACGTACTTGAGCAATTCCAGCAGGTCAATGAGACACCCCCATACGCCCAGAATTGCTACAGAGTGGCTCTAGAAACACTCTTATGATGTTAAACACTTCTGCTGGCAGCTAGACTCCCCAGACATGAACATTATTGAGCATATCTGGGATGTCTTGCAAAGTGCTGTTGAGAAGAGAACTCCATCCCCTCGTTCTCTTGCGGATTTATAGACAGCCCTGGTGGATTCATGGTGTCATTTCCCTCCAGTACTACTTGAAACATTAGTCGAGTCCATGCCACGTCGTGTTGCGACTCTCCAGCGTGCTCGCGGGTGCCCTACACCATATTAGGCAGGTATACCAGTCTCTTTGGCTCTTTAGTGTATTAAAAATGCGAAGATGACGAAAAAGTATTAGCATACGCTACTTCTTCAACTCTGTAACTTCATGACCACCATAATGCCACACAAATGTGAGCGCTCTTAAAATCATCCAAAGTCTTTTACTGCTAATGTGTCATAAACTAACATGTAATTATAACAAATTGTACCTTTCCCTTGTAACGGCGTAGTATCATAATGCGCATGTTATAATACAGAAATATCGAAGAAGATAGGTAAGGACGTCATATGACCGATTTCTGATTTGAGCCGTACCCCAGCAACTTATTTCCGATCACAGCCGAACGACAGCTGCACGTTTTGGCACTTTCTAATTTTAGTCACTCGTAGTAAGCTTGCCAACCGCATTGCCGGTTCCCGTCTGGTTACAGATGTTAAGCGATGTCGGGCTGGGCTAGCACTTGGATGGGTTACCATCTGCCGAGCGCTGTTGGCAAGCGCGGTGCACTCAGCCCTCTTGAGGCAAACTGAGGAGCTACTTGATTGAGAAACAGTGGCTCCGGTCTCGGAAACTGACATATGGCCGGGAGAGCAGTGCGCTGACCACATGCCCTCCATATCTGCATCCAGTGACGCCTATGGTCTGAGGATGACACGGTGGCCGGTCGGTACCGTTGGGCCTTCAAGGCCTGTTCCGAAGGAGAGTAGTAAGCTTAGTCTACGTTGTTACAGAATGACAGGAAGCGTATCAAAGAGGACGGTCCAACGTATCTTAAAGGAGTATCACTCGCAGGCATGTAGCACAGCTTAAGAACTGTGGTTGGACAGGAACTGCTGAAGTCAGTGACTGTAGGTACATCCCAGTGAGTTTCCGAGTGAACATTGGGAAGGGATCTATATGCAATGGATATTCACAGTCGCGTTCCTCGTAAAATGCCATTGCTCACAGCAGCTCTTAAAAGCTGCACGCCTTCAGTGGGCCACAGAACACACAAACTGTGCGATAGCTGACTGGAGCCGTGTAGTGTGGTCTGACGTGTCGCGATTTTGTCTCCTTCCAAAAGGGGCTAGGCGCCGAGTGCCCCGACGGCCCTATGAGGTGTTAGTCCTGCAATGATTGAACAGCGTAGCTCAGGCTGGATATGGTTCTGTGATGTTTCTGTGGTGATTTTCGTGACACGACTGTGGCCCATTCATTCATGTTGCAGTGAAGATCAACCAAGATGTATATTTCGGTATTCTTGGTTACCAAATGCTCCCCCTTTTTCACTTCATAATGATGTGTATGCTGTGGACAGTTTCGTGTTTCAAGATGACCGTAGTCATTTTCACAGGGTTGTTCAATTGTACGTCAGCGGGTTAACGAACACTCAGGCACCCTGTCCAACTTCGACAAGATCGCAAAATCACACGACGTTAATCCCTCAGAAAATATCTGTGACTATTTGGAACAGTGAGTGAAGACTG
This sequence comes from Schistocerca serialis cubense, assembly GCF_023864345.2. Lineage (NCBI taxonomy): Eukaryota > Metazoa > Arthropoda > Insecta > Orthoptera > Acrididae > Schistocerca > Schistocerca serialis. The sequence goes on along the minus strand of NC_064645.1, from coordinate 589,786,480 downwards.
GCAATCAACCTCCTAATAAAATGGTACCTCTACGACATACTATAATCAATGTCTGGCTTCAGCTGGATAACTGAAGAAATATCAGGACCCTCCTCCTTGCCTTACTAAAGAAAATAGAGGGGACGTCAAGCGGTATTTGTTTTTCGTCTCCAAGAATTGAGCAGTTTTTTGTCCGATATGTTTACTTTTAGGTATCTAGGAGAACAGATACTACTTTTTAACTAGCGTCTGCCTTTTAAAACAAGTTTTGAGTGAAAAAAGTATGCTTTTTTTCAAAGCCTTACTAATTATCTGAAACAAGCTTCTCAATCCTAAGGCACTGCGTAACGATAGAGCAGAATGTTATTTAATATGTTACAAAATGTGTCGTTTCGTTACATCTTAGCGGGGAGAATCCTCGTTAAAAATAGTGGATAATGTGTCACAGTGGTTAAGAAGATGTGACCACATCAGGAAAGGAGAGAGGGTTGGGGTTAGCTGCCAGTTATGTCGAGGTCATTAGATACCATGTACTGACTGGCTCTAATTGCGAAAGGATAGGAAAGGGAATCAGTCTTAGCCTAAACAAGGGAAACTTCCGGACATTTGAATTAATTGATTTAGGAGAAATCGGATGGAGATCAAGCCCCTTACCGTGACTCTTCCTTCTCGGAGCGTTCATTTCAAAGGGGATTCAAATCACCGTCTAGCCATTCAGAACTAGATCTTCCGTGATGTTCCTAAAGCCATAAAGTCATATTTCTGGATCACTCCTTTGCCAAGGAGATGGTTGGTCTCCTATCTGAGTTTGTGTTCATCTCTTAATTTTATTTATTTATTTTCATTATTTATCTACCAGTTTCCGTGTGACAATAACGACCAGACTTACATGGTCTAGAACGATCTAGTGCATAGCTTACGGAATGATGGTTGAAAAATTCATAAATAAAAGAATTAATAGTACACGGAAAGATTGTAACTATGAATGAATAAATCGTGCTTGGGTAGCTCAGTTGGTAGAGCACTTGCCCGAGAAAGGAAAAGGTCCCGAGTTCGAGTCTCGGTCCGGCACGCAGTTTTACTCTGCCAGGAAGTTTCATATAAGCGCACACTCCACTGCAGAGTGAAAATCTCATTCTGGATAAATCCATGTTGCCTGTAGAATATCGCTGGTAACGCACTGAAGGCAACACGAGAGAAGGAAGCGCCTCTGTATTCTAATAATAACTATGGCCTTAGGGTACACTCTGTTGTTATTGTTCTTAATATGTGAGAGCATACTTTAATAAAACATGACTGTGTAGATAAAGTATCTATAAAAGCATGTTTCCAAACCTTACGAATACTAAGGACAAAGTGCACCGTAACGCCACAACTATTACAAGTGTACAGTGGCCCTTACATCCCTCGTATGGGTCTTAAGTGTGTTATCAGCGGAAATCTACTGGCAACATGTATGAAACGTAGAGTAGGGATTCATCCTCCATCGATGAACAGGTCAATTTGAACGGAATGTTATCGAAGAAGCGGGGAATTTTATGGTAACAAAAAGAAAATTAACGAAAATTTTACCAATAGAAGACGCTGTAAGACGCAGTAAATGCAATATACGAGAGCTATTTGGAAAGTAAGATCCGATAGGGCGCGAAATGGAAACCATTGTGAAAATCTGATGAAACTTTGGACAGATTTGCTGGGCAGTGTCTCCAATAAGCCCGTCGATCGCGTCACGTCGCGCTTTTCAGTTCTAAGCGCATAGTGAGCACCTAAAGTTTCCTAGATAGGTGTCTCCAGCCAAGTTTGAGGCCCTTGTGAGAGATCAGATCTCCTCTTTGGATGAACAAAGTGAACACAGGAGTTACGACTTTAAAGCACTGTATTGCGTAAGATGTCTACAACTAGTAACAGAAGATTAATAGTGCTCCACAGCAATTAAGGTTTACGGTTTGAAAACTGTGAGGAAGAAAGCTCGTAACATGATAAAGTTGATTATCTTTGGCAAAGGAATTTATTGTGAGACCTCCCACATGGGAGTAGATGAGAAGAAACGTAGAAGCTAACCATAAACGTTGACAACTGTCCCACTAACGAATTTTTAAAGTAAAGGACGAAACGCGTCTGGAAGAAAAAAATTCAGCAGGAAAAGGCGATTTTTATTCACCAAGTGAACAATTCTGTGCTTGCTGTGGTTGACGGCCACGCAAACTTGATGCTGTAATGCTTTACCACAATACATTCCTCTCTTGTTCGAAGCGTTTTAAGTCAGGGGCAAGGGGTTAGCAGTACGTTCGCAGAATATCTTCAAATCCAAGACCATCTCCACCTGTACAGTTCGAAGCGATTATGCATTTCGTTCATAAAAATGAAGGCTGGGCAAAATCCATGCTTGGATGCATCCACATTGGGTACAGTGTCACAAGTTGACCGAAGAGTATAGTGAGCTCAAACATTTGCAAGTCAGTATGCCGACGCAGCAGTATACCATCCAACATCATACTACCTGCTCCACCAAAATGATTATGTTCGACTCTGCTGATCGTACCTCGTACGGTGAGACGTGGGTATATATGTTGCAATGGCGAACATGATCGATTTTTATTTCAGTTTTGAAAGGTATACTGCAATACAAGCAAAGAGACGTCCAAATAACACGATATATGACAGGGAAACGTTGTTACGACACTGTACTCCTTCTCCACGGGCAACTTTACGGGAGTTGGCATACATCATTGGGGACATTCTGGAGTAGCTGCATGGTCATCACTGGTATCTGTTCTTTCGGGAACGGATACTACCTTCATATATAGTTTTCAGTAGTCGTCGAGCACCTGTTCAGTCTAAGTCATTTATTATTACTCATATTCGAGGTAAGTGGTGCAGTCATGAAAATTTAGTCATCATCTAGAAAAAACAGTTACGTATATAATTCTTTGGTTGTTTTCAGCTACTGTCTGCAGTGTTGGTACAGAAACAGATTTATAAAGAGGAGATAGATAACCGTTCTCATTTTGGTTCCTCAGTGCAACGGTACTTTCAGTGTGTCCTACGATTGCAAACACGCAGGTGTACATCCAGACAAATTGAACGAAATACAAACGAAAGTGTGTGACATTTTTAATTTGATGTGATAAATAAAACATTATGACTAGTTCTCATACCTTAGAGACGAGTGATAACACATCAGGTAGTACATGTGCTAATTACATTTCATCGAAGACGTTAAGGACGACTCTTATTTAAAACGATGGTGAAGTTGTTAGTGAAAGAGTTTCGGCTCCCTCAGTGGCAATACTGCTGTATGATTTGTCAACAGCAGATGGCGTTAAATATGTATCGTAATTTAAGCACTGCAAAAGGTCATTAAAGCACGATAGTGACCTTTTCAAACGTAACACTGATCGCAGACGAGGACATGCTGCATGATTGTGACAACAGCATCAACACAGTACGAAAACAAAGCCATATTTAATAGGGTGTCGAAGTGGACAAATGCAGTTATTTGAGCTCAGTTTCGATGGCATTGATCGTTAGCTCTTTCTGTGGACTCGCTGTGCTTGACAGCAAAGTGTCAATCGCTTGGTTCACACAGCTTAGTTAATAAATACCACCAGAAATTTAAGCAATATTCTGCAATCTAATGACGGATCAGTTACATAAACTGTGCTGTAATTTAACTACACAAAGGATTCGCTTTCTAAAGATTCTTCAATCAAAAATAATTTACCGTAATAGGCTACACTGTGCGCAGTAAAATCAGTTATTGCTTTCAGAGACTGACTATTGCAGAAGACTTCAAACCTAATTTTTCACACCATGTGTAATGTCAGACTATGCATCCGAAAACGAGTAAGTTCACACATAGTGCTCGAAAATAAGCATGTGCCTTCAGTCAGGAAGGCCAAAGCAGAATTTGGTGAGCACTATCGATGCATGTTAGTTGACCGGCACAAGTTCTGATACTCCAGGAGATACATGTGTCCAGATCCACTTCAAAGATGAGCACTAAATTGGATAACTAGTTCGTTAGTGCTCAGGATAGCTGAAGAGATCGTTCAAAAACTGAAGCGGATATTCGGTTAAATCGTCCGACATTCTTGTCGACTACTTCGATTTGCTGTCGTTGGAGGCTAAGTTACAGAAACGTATGGATAGAGTCGGTGTGATTCTGCGTTTCCTTCATTACTTTTTTCCCTCCAACATTTGCGTCTAGTTTGCTACCTTAAGAACTTTGTTTCTTGTTTTGCTTCTGGACACGCTTACCGGAAAAGCTCAAGGTAGAGTGGATTTACGAAGATTTGTCCCTCAAATTCATTTAAAAGTTTCTCATCTGGATAACTACACTTTCCAATTGAATAAGAAATGAGACCGGTGTCTCTTCCTGTTGTTATATTGCTTACAACATGCTCCAATAAAAAATTTGTAACACTACAAACATGTATTGTGCGTTTGTGTATATGTATGTGTGTATGTGTGTGTGTGTGTGTGTGTGTGTGTCTGTGTGTGTTTTGAAGGATGATGACGGCGAGAGAAGGGAGAGGGTGAACCCCGCTGCCAGTACACACCTACTCCCCGTGAATAGCACCGTAGGGGGAGGCCAAGGTTAGAAGTTAGGTAGCATCCATCCCACGGACGGATCACCAACAACAATGTCAGAGACTCTCACTTCATTAGTCACAGCGGAGAGTTTTGTATTTAAACCAGGACACTGGTACAAAGTCTGGTGATCAGGAACTAGGCCACCACGTCTCCTACAGCTGCCGACCAAACACTGTCAGCGAAAACTTTTGCACCATCAGGATTCAACCGCCACCGCAAAAGCATTTGTTAGCGACCCCGAAGACATAGCCGGGTATTACAGCCAACTGTCGGCTATCTCTGGACAAAAGAGGAGGCTGAAGATTGCCTAATGTACAACTCCTTCCACACGCTGCAAGCAACTCTGAAGTGCATGGAAGAGAAAATTTTCCAGTGTCACGTCAATTCATATGTGGGGCGTGGGAAGAACCATTGTCTAAACACCCGTGCGCACACTGCAGTTAGTGTAATCTTACGCTGGCCGATAAAACCGAGCGGTTCTAGGCGCTTCAGTCCGCAACCACGCGGCTGCTGCGGTCACAGGTTCGAATCCTTCCTCGGTCATGGATGTATGTGATGTCCTTAGGTTAGTTAGGTTTACTTAGTTCTAAGTCTAAGGGACTGATGACCTCAGATGTTGAGTCCCATAATGCTCAGAGCCATTTGAACCATTTTGTGAACTTACGTTTACGATATTACATTAACAATCCCTAATGGAGCCGTACGTTGGAGGTTGTGGTGTTTTCTTAAACTGATCAATTAAGTCTGAGTCTTGAAACTAGGTAGGCTTCCGGGGTATAATTTGCACCTATGTTGAAGCGTTTGTTAGTTTAGTTATTTCTGAATCACTGTGACGTCTTCACATGGGTCAGAGAAACCAGTGACTATTCGTGCTGCACATCTTTGTAAATGTTTATCATCCCCAGATAGACCTGTTCGGCATGTCCCCAAAATTTCAGAAATATTCTAGAATGATTAATGTTGTTATACTATCTCCTTTGCAGACTGGTCGCATTTCCCTAGAATTCTACCAATGAACCGCAGTCTGCCAATTTCTTTACCTAGAACTGTGACTTTGTGATCGCTCCATTTCATGCCACTAAAAAAAGTTACTCGCAGCTATTGGAATGAGTTCATCTATTGCAACAGTGACTCATTGATATTTTAGTCACAGAATACTACTTTTTATTGTTTGGTGAAATGATGAATATCACATTTATGAGCATGAAAAACAAGTCACCAATCTTTGCGCTGGTCTGAAATCTTATCAAAAAGTAACTGGACATCTGAGCAGCTTTCTTGAGAAAGCTTTTCATTCTATATCTACATTATCTACCAAACGTCTGGGGTTACCATTAATATTGGCTGCAGGGTTTTTAACATACAGCATGAATAACAAGCGCCCCAGCACATTTTCATGTGGCTTACCTGCAGTTCCTTCAAGATCTGTCGATGACTCTCCATCCTAGATAACATTCTCAGTGATTTCTAAGATAGCAAACGTGGCATAAGCAATTATGGAAGCTTGGCAAGCGGTTGTTGTTGTTGTTGTCTTCAGTCCTAAGACTAGTTTGATGCAGCTCTCCATGCTACTCTATCCTGTGCAAGCTTCTTCATCTCCCAGTACTTACTGCAACCTACATCCTTCTGAATCTGCTTAGTGAATTCAAAAATGGTTCAAATGGCTCTGAGCACTATGGGACTCAACATCTTAGGTCATAAGTCCCCTAGAACGTAGTACTACTTAAACCTAACCAACCTAAGGACATCACACACACCGATGCCCGAGGCAGGATTCGAACCTGCGACCGTAGCAGTCCCGCGGTTCCGGACTGCAGCGCCAGAACCGCACGGCCACCGCGGCCGGCGCTTAGTGTATTCATCTCTTGGTCTCCCTCTATCATTTTACCCTCCACGCTGCCCTCCAATGTTAATTTGTGATCCCTTGATGCCTCAGAACATGTCCTACTAACCGGATCCTTCTTCTTGTAAAGTTGTGCCACAAATTCCTCTTCTCCCCAATTCTATTCAATACCTCCTCATTAGTTATGTGATCTGCCCGTCTAATCTTCAGCATTCTTCTGTAGCACCACATTTCGAAAGCTTCTATTCTCTTCTTGTCCAAACTATTTATCGTTCATGTTTCACTTGCATACATGGCTACAATCCATACAAATACTTTCCGAAACGACTTCCTGACACTTAAATCAATACTCGATGTTAACAGATTTCTCTTCTTCAGAAACGCTTTCCTTGCCATTGCCAGTCTACATTTTATATCCTCTCTACTTCCACCATCATCAGTTATTTGGCTCCCCAAATAGCAAAACTTCTTTACTACTTTAAGTGTCTCATTTCCTAATCTAATTTCCTCAGAATCACCCGAGTTAATTCGACTACATTCCATTATCCTCGTTTTTCTTTCGTTGATGTTCATCTTATATCCTCCTTTCAAGACACTGTCCATTCCGTTCAACTGCTCTTCCAAGTCCTTTGCTGTCTCTGACAGAATTACAATGTCATCGGCGAACCTCAAAGTTTTTATTTCTTCTTCATGTACTTTAATACCTGCTCCGAATTCTTCTTTTGTTTCCATTACTGCTTGCTCAATATACAGATTGAATAACATCGGGGAGAGGCTACAGCCCTGTCTCACTCCCTTCCCAACCGCTGCTTCCCTTTCATGCCCCTCGACTCTTATAACTGCCATCTGGTTTCTGTACAAATTGTAAATAGCCTTTCGCTCCCTGTATTTTACCCCTGCCACCTATAGAATTTTAAAGAGAGTATTCCAGTCAAGCTTTCTCTATGTCTACATATGCTAGAAATGTAGGTTTCCCTTACCTTAATCTATTTACTAAGATACGTCGTAGGGTCAGTATTGCCTCACGTGTTCCAATATTTCTGCGGAATCCAAACTGATCTTCGCCGAGGTTGGCTTCTACCAGTTTTTCCATTCCTCTGTAAAGAATTCGCGTTAGTATTTTGCAGCTGTGACTTATTAAACAGATAGTTCGGTAATTTTCACATCTGTCAACACCTGCTTTCTTTGGGACCCGAATTATTATATTCTTCTTGAAGTCTGAGAGTATTTCGTCTGTCTCATACATCTTGCTCACCAGATGGTAGAGTTTTGTCAAGACTGGCTCTCCCAAGGCCGTCAGTAGTTCCAATGGAATGTTGTCTATTCCCGGGGCATTGCTTCGACTCAGGTCTTTCAGTGCTCTGTCAAACTCTTTACGCAGGATCATATCGTATCTCCCCAAGCGATACCGTCTCAATATTAATTTTACTTTTGAACTAGGAAAGAATAGTGCCACTGATCCGGTTATCGTCAGGAAAAATGATATGCATATCTTCGATATATTTGGTACACCGATGTGGACAGATGTTGAGATTAATGTATGTTCATTCTATCACAACACTATAGCAAAACATTTTATACCTCTGTGATCTATCGGCTCTTGCATCTCTACCTTTGCAGCAAGATGACGTCAACAAAAACTAGAAATTTTAAAGCAGATGCAGTAGCTAATTACTACGCTACAGCAGATGTCATTGATGTTTATAAAATGCTTAAAAACAAAAGCTCTCACAAAATGCTAATAACAGAACTCTGACTGAAATTAAGTAAGTGAATCTAAAAAGAAATTATGTTCCTATGGCATATAATGGTCAAGTTTCACAGAATGATGAGCAATGCTTTCGGAAAACTAACCCGAATATAGGCTTAAAAATCATGTCATCGGCAAAAAACTGCTTCCAAACGCTTGAGGTTTCTTAGTTCAGCAGCAGATGTTATGGAGAGCAAGTATTCCTAGAATAAGACAGTGACTGATGTGCACATTGCCGCAGGGAGGCATCTTGTACAATAAAATATAAAACTGCTGTGTACTGCACCTCAGGGAACGCTGCTCAATCTACAGGGAGAAATAGGAATTTGTGGTGAAAAGAGAAATTCTGCCGAACTAATATTCCTTTGTTTTAATTGCTTCTATCTGATGATTTACAGTTGTCCTTATGTATTATTTGACACAAGTACTGTGAATTTGACACTTATATTCCAAATCCCCTTTTCACGTATGTTTTCGCACTTACCTCAAAATTTTTAAAAAAATGTTATAGCGTTGTTAATAATTATTTCCCTTTGTGGCTTGAATCTGTAAGTATGGGTACTCTGTTGGACATTTGTCTTCCCTGACATATCATGGTTGACATGAACAAGCACACATAGAGGTCAGTATCCTGATGTCCTTAAACAGTGACAGCTGTACTTTGACTAACTCTTTATTATTGATTATATTATTAGTAACGAGAGTAAGGCCAAAACTGCACATACCTAAACAGTGCTCAATATACATGGAATGCTTTTAACCGTTATTATAATGCTTTCACGCTTCAATATCATTTTAGATAGTGTGTGTTTTGAAGGTTACGCTGTTTTCGAATTTACAGAAAAGCTGTTTCCTGTTTATTTATTTCTACTCTTCGTTCCGTTGTTGTTATGGCCAACAGCGTACTTCAGGACGTGTCTTAAAAAAGCGTGGTACGTCTTTATTACCTTCTACTTTGGGCCACCGTTTCAATAAAGTATGTTTTAAGGATAGTTAATTGTTCACAGCAACCGAAAGCCATTTTCCGTTTATTTTAGTTTGAGTGATAATGGTATTGTGGCCATGAGTGTACACAGACTCCTAGTCTTCAGTAAGCTTGGTACATTTTCCACTATTTTATTTTTCACTATTTTAAAGTAATGCATGTTCTTTAAAGACTGTTAAACAGACATTAAATGAAAAAACTGTTTTCTGTTTCTTTTCGTTGACCTGAAAATGGCTGTCAGTTAATTCAACACGGTTCACAACCAACTGCAACTTTACATTTTGTTGTAATCAAGACCATTTGCAAATAAATCGGACCATTGTATATCCATCTTCCGATAATGTCAGCTCTTAGAAGTGGAGAAATACGCGTCTTGCATCTGTGAACCGGGGCGGGGAGAAGAACATGTAAAGCAACGCTAAGCAACAGAATTAAAGAGCACTTTTGCGAAACCCCGTAATCGTTTCCAATTTCGAAGCATAAGTTTGAAATTTGTCTCCAAGCTACCTGCCTTCCTCTGTAATGACGCAAGAGCGTGGCGCCCTTCGACGTCAATCTGTGACATCAAACAGGAAGGGGTTGACACATGTGAAAGAAAGGCTAGAGCCTAAAAGTTCACGTGACGTGTAAAGTGGGTTAAGGATGTAAGATTGATACCAAATTTCACCAAAATTCTGCCCAACGCTACCGTGGACGTGTCACACGGTGGAAAGCTCGTCACAGCCCCCCATACCCACTCTTCACCCATTCTCCTAACGCCTCCTTAATGGAGGTCAGATATGCGACGCATAGGATTGAGGTCACCCCGTTTTCTTATGGACGGCAGAGAAATACGTCTGACAAACCACTACTCAGAATGAAACGAAACGCTCTTAAGGGGGTATGGTACGTAGAGCGTCAATGGAACCGCCAATTTCCTTGGGACGTTGGTTTCCACACATTTGATGGTCGAAAATGATAGTGGGCGCTGCATTGAGTAACAGGAAGACGTTCTGGGCAACCTTCGACACTGCTGGGACCTTTGGACGTTACAACCATTACATATGGACACTGTGGGCGTGCGTCCTCACTGAAGGTGATCACACACCTTATAAATGCTGCACGACCACGAATTTTGCTCTCGTGTACAGGTTATAACTGGGGACAATTCAAACTAAATGGACGAAATTTCACAGTGATCCGAAGCAGCAAAAGGCCCTCATTCTTTTTCAGTAATCGTGTTTTATGCCACCCTGTGGCGTGGAGAACTGCGACATTCGCAAATAACCGCCCCCCCCCCCCTAGTTCAACGAAACACTCTGTGGAATCCTCCTACGTCTTTGAGGAAAAAACGTGTGAAGGAGCCTGAAGCATCTACAGGTAGGCAACGACTTGACACCACTCTGAGGTTGCATACCTGATCTGAGGTTGCATACCTGCAGGCGTCTAGTGGTGTTTCTCAGGTTTTCTCTGTGAAGGTATATTTTTAAAATACTCAGGAAATGTTGGTTGGTGCCACCGAATGTTTTACAGAAATGCGAGGGGGCAGGTGTCTTACAAGGACCGTTTTATTCCCGCGTATGCCAGCGTCACACCCATCTGTGATCACGCCACTGGGAGGGAGTGAAACAGGAGCAGTGAAAACGTATTAAGTACCCCATTTTCCGCTTCGTATTAATTTCAGATTTCGTCGAACGGTTCCACTCTGTATCATATGAAGTTGATCGTCAGTAAAGCAGATGACAGACTGAGATTCATTGGAAGAATCCTAAGGAAATTCAATCCGAAAACAAAGGAAGTAGGATACAGTACGCTTGTTCGCCCACTGCTTGAATACTGCTCAGCAGGTGGGATCCGTACCAGATAGGGTTGATAGAAGAGATAGAGAAGATCCAACGGAGAGCAGCGCGCTTCGTTGCAGGATCATTTAGTAATCGCGAAAGCATTACGGAGATGATAGATAACCTCCAGTGGAAGACTCTGCAGGAGAGACCCTCAGTAGCTCGGTACGGGCTTTTGTTGAAGTTTCGAGAACATACCTTCACCGAAGAGTCAAGCAGTATATTGCTCCCTCCTACGTATATCTCGCGAAGAGACCATGAGGATAAAATCAGAGAGATTGGAGCGCACACAGAGGCATACCGACAATCCTTCTTTCCACGAACAATACGAGACTGGAATAGAATGGAGAACCGATAGAGGTACTCAAGGTACCCTCCGCTACACACCGTCAGGTGGCTTGCGGAGTATGGATGTAGATGTTGATATCTCAATAGAAAAATAGCGGTCGCGTTGCAGTTCAAATTAGGTGAGATCACGTTCAGTGGATTTGCAGCCGCTTGTTGTCTGTCGAGAAGGGCAGAATGGCCTACGAGGTGTCAACAGTACCATTTTGTAAGAAACGTCGTCATTGTGGTCACTGCACTGAGATCGTTTTCGTCCTCGAAATGTGTGTGAATCAACATCATAAAGGGGTTGTTTCATTGACGACCTTTTAGTTTCGATTCGGGGCGGTGGTTTGTCTAGAACTCATAAGAAAGCAGCGTGATTTCAACGCTGGGTGTCGCGATTCTGACCTCCATTGCAGAGGCGTCAAAAGAAGGCCTGAAATGTGGGTAAGACGTGATGTGAAGGCCTAACCACCGCGTGAAAAATAAATGGTATGGTGTCGTTGGCCGAAATGTCGTGAAATTTGGTGCCAATGGGACGTCGTTTATCCACTTCTCAGCTGTGGCCTTTCTCCCGCTTATGTCAACATCTTGCTTTCTGAAGCCTTGTCGAGCCAGAGATTGACGTTTCAGGGCACCATGCTGTTGCAGCATTACAGAGAAATGCTTTAGGTACCTTTGAGCCAAATTTCAAACTATTTCGTCTCAATGGGAAACAATTACGGGGTTTTGAAAAAGTGATCCCTTAACTATGTAGCGCAGTATACAAGGGAAATTCGGTTTTCGCAATTCGATTACCGTCTTACAGTAGCTGCGTCGCTTGTAAACGTAGTAATATCTAATCGTATGACACACGCTTCCATCTGTCTCTGAGCTTATTCGCAGCGTTGTAGTCTCCCCGCGCTATCCAAGACTGGCGCCGCGCGCTGGGGCAGGTAGTGTTGCAACTGACAAGTAGCCCCGCGGGGAGGGCGCCGTGGCAGTCTGCAGAGCGCGCCTCACGGCGCCCACGGGGTACGCTGGCGTAGGCTGCGCCTGCCATTAGCGCGCCTAATGGCCAGGCGGCCGCAGGCCCGGCCAGAATAACGGACCGCGTAATTGAAGGTGGCATGAATTAGGGCGCAGACAATTCCTCCGCTGGGACGACCCGCCGTCTGCGGCGGCGCCTACACAGGCGCTCAGCCACAGCGCCCGACACCTCTCCATTACCTCCATACGCGCGCGCACAGTAGCAGCGGCTGCGTGACAGTTCTCACACTAGCGTAAGAGCCCACATTGGTGTAATAAAATCTATGAAGAAACAAGAAGTTGCGAAAAAGACAGCGGTGATAAACTTTAACTTCAGGCTTGAGAGCCGCGAAGTAGACGAACAGAAGGAGTTCTGACACCTTACAAGGGAATCTCCCCATCGCACCACCCTCAGATTTAGTTATAAGTTGGCACATTGGATAGGCCTTGAAAAACTGAACACTGATCAGTTGAGAAAACAGGAAGAAGTTGTGTGTAACTGTGAAAAAATAAGCAAAATATACAAATTGAGTAGTTCATGGGAAGATAAGCAACATCAAGGACACTCGGATTGCAGGAGCGCCGTGGTCTCGTGGTAACGTGAGCAGCTGCGGAACTAAAGGTCCTTGATTCAAATCTTCCATCGAGTCAAAACTTTAATTTTTTATTTTCAGTTTATGTGTCAAACTCTTATGTTTTCATCACTTTTTTGGGAGTGATTATCACATCCACAAGAAAACCTAAATCGGCCAAGGTAGAAGAATCTTTTTACCCAATCGCCAAGTGTACAAGTTAGGTGGGTCGCCAACATATTCCCGTCATGTGACGCACATGCCGTCACCAGTGTCGTATAGAATATATCAGATGTGTTTTCCTGTGGAGGAATCGGTTGACCTATGACCTTTCGATCAAATGTTTTCCGTTCCGATTGGAGAGGCACGTCCTTTCGTTTACTAATCGCACGGTTTTGCGATGCGGTCGCAAAACACAGACACTAAACTTATTACAGTGAACAGAGACGTCAATGAACGAACAGACAGATAATAACTATGCAAAAATAAAGAAAGTAAAATTTTCACTTGTGCGAAGACTTGAACGAAGGACCTCTCCTTCTGCAGCTGCTCACGCTACCACGAGACCACGGCGACCCTGAACTCACGTGCTCTCTGATGTTGCCTATGTAGCCCATGGACTACTCAGTTCGTATATTTTGCTTATTTTTTCACAGTTTCACACAACTTCTTCCTGTTTTCTCAATTGATCTGTGTTCGGTTTATCAAGGCCTATCCACTGTGCCAAGTTATAACTAAATCTGAGGGGGGTGCGATGGGGAGGTTCCCTCGTTAGAAGAAAACTGGATGTTACAGACGAAGCAAACAAGTGGCGACAAAGACGAAGTTTCTCTCCAAAACAATTCTACTAGTATCTAAGATAGCTTTGGATTTGAAGAAAGATTTCTGAGAAAGTACGCTTGCAGAAAGATATTTTTTCGTAGTCATCACGGACTGTGGGAAAATCAGCATGGAAGAAAAGTGTCGCGCTTTGTGTAGTGCTCTAGAAGGTCATTCGACTGGTTAGATACGAAAAGAGTTGATTCTCCTTTGAAACGTTGCAGAGAGGAACATGTGGCAAAGACTGACAAGGACAACACAATAAGATACTTAATAAGATTTTAAGTAATAACCTCCGAGGCACTCTACGGGGCATAAGTGGGAATAGGGGAAGGCCGAAATAGGGATATATGCAACAAATAATACTAAGAAAATACAGTGTACGGGCTACTTTAATTCGTAGAGATTAGTATAGGCGAGGCAGTTGTGGCAGACCATATTAAACCAGATCGGAAGCTGAGGACTCAGAAATATCTGTAGGTCTCAGAGAAAATAAATGAGGAGTATGGGGCAACGGTGAGACTTGATTTTAAACTAGTTCGTTGCTTTTGATTGTGCCGCGACGCTGTAAGGTGGAAAATGTTCATGGGAGTGGAAGATTTTGTGACGTCCGATGTCACGTTTTCGACAGTTTCTCAAAAACAGAATCAAGTACGAGTTTTTGAAAGTGAAATGTATCGAGGCTTAAGACTATGAAGGACCATTCTCAACGGTCCATATTGCACTGAATGTATACTATATTGTGTTATAGCTGAGCCGTTGCGGCTTTAATTTTGGGGGCCGTGCCTCTCCACTGGCGCCACTAAATACTTTTACAGTTGATATCGATCCCGGTAACACGCCAGGGCTAGGATCTTTAGTCGAGGAATGCGTTGGAAAAAAAAATTGGAAATTTGTGGTAAGATCTTATGGGACCAAAGTGCTTAGGTAATCGGTCCCTAAGCTTACACACTATTTTATCTAACTTAAACTAACTTACACTAAGGACGACACGCACACACACAAACCATGTCCGAGCACACATAACGAATGCCATACTAAAACACCAACACTTCCCCGCCTTTTGGAAGACGGCCGAGGTCCTGATGTTCAGGAAGCCGGGGAAAGACCTCCCACAAAATTACCGACCCATCAGCCTCCTGAGCTCGCTCAGTAAGATTGTTAAGAAGGTGATTCTCAAAAGCATCACTAGGCACTGCATAAAAAATGACATCCTGAGACCGGAGAAATTCGGCTTCAGGAATCACCACTCCACAAGACAACACCTCTTACGGGTCGTTGAACATATAACACATGGCTTCAACACAAACAAAGCAACAGGGGCGGTGTTCCTGGACATCGAAAAGGCTTTCGACTGTCTATGGCACAACGGCCTCATTCACAAACTCTGCGACACAGGGTTCCCCGACGGCCTGGTGCGTCTCATACACTCTTACCTCACAGACAGGAGTTTCAACACTGATGCGCAGGGAAAACAATCAACACGACACGGTATACACGCGGGAGTACCCCAGGAAAGCATACTAGAGCCCCTACTGTTTAACTCTACATAAACGATCTCCAAACCGCTCACAACACAACGATGACAATCTACGCGGATGATACAGCCATCATCGCGCAAGATTGGAAACCATCAAACATTACGTCACGCTTACAGACTGCACTCAGACTGGCTGAGCCTTGCTTGGAGATTCGGCGTGTTAGAGTAAACGTCGACAAGTGCGAAGCCGTTCTGTTCACTCGAAGAACGAAGCAACTGCGCAAACACCGATACTGCAGACCAATAACTCTACATGCACGCCCAATACGTTTCCGTGAGAAAGTCAAATACCTCGGTGTCTGGCTGGACCGGAAATTACTCTGGGGGGACCACATACAACACATGATCAACCGAGCTAGCGCGAGGCTCAAACAGCTCTATCCTATGCTCAACAGGCGTAGCACACTGAACAGAAGGGTGTCGAGGTCCATGTACATTACACTTATCCGACCCCTGATGACGTACGCAGCTCCTGTCTGGGGATACGCTGCGCCTACACGCCTGCGCCGTCTGCAGCTCATACAAAACAAAGTACTCAAAATCATAAGCAATGCTCCACGATACACACGCATCGCGGACCTTCACCGGGAATACCGACTTGAGACTCTCGCGGAGGTAATCCACAAACTCACCACAAGACTATACAGAAACACCAGACACTCGCAGAACCCGTTTATTCTGAATCTGGGGAACTACGACCACAACCGTAGATGGAAACATAAAAGACCAAAACACATACTTGTAAGGATCTAACATCTATGGCCAAGCACACGCAAACACAACGGTACAAGTGAGCCCTTGTTAATCGGACGCCATTACTGGATATCCAGCTGGAACACACTGCCGAATAACTGGCACCACGCAGGGAAGCCGTACCGTACACTGCATGCAGACATGCTTCACACATCCCCCACACAGTGAGATGATCAATGACCGATCTCCCACTACTATATAACGATCTTGATTGTTCCAGGAATATAGCGGCTGCAGCAACTGCGATGCATCGCCATCGCTTGCCACGGTAATGATGCATGATACCAATATTAACAAATCCAACCTTGCATGAACTATCGCAGCTAGTAAGCCACTACTGATCTTACTACCCATCCCACTGTCGCAGAGGTTTTCTTCCCACGGCATGAGCCTTGGCACTTTTTTCCCTCTGCTCTTCAAATCGCTACGCCCACTCGCGTTTCGTCCACTATCTATCACCTGACGGGCAGTGTTAATGCGTAGTCTTACCCAGACGCACGGATAACATCACAGCCCAGCATCCTGTGATCCACTTACTAGATAACTAAAATGTTGACGGAGGTGACAGTAGAACTTTTGGTCTGGTCACCACGTTGGTGCGGGCATGGAGTGGCCCCATCTCTAATCAAAAAAAAAAAAAAATAAGAAAAAGAGGTGACAGCCGGAGAGTGTTGTTGGGCTTAGCGGGCCGTGATACCCGGAGTTAGCGAGAGACCACGTGATTGGCGAAACTGTTTTTGCGGCACACCTGCTGCCTAGTTGTGGAGCTTGTGAAGCCGCGCGTCATTAAGTTGGCCGCAAACGATGTTTTCCGGCTGGATTAAGTATTGACATCCACGAGTTGTGGGAGCGGCAGCTGAAGCTGAGTGTAACGTAGTCAGCAAACACCGGGCCAACTCTGGAGGCTTAAGCATTACGACACCCGTTGATCACCTACACGGACTGGAGGCAATAGCATCCCTGCTTGGGATTCTGGGAGTCATGGATCCCTCGCACCCGAGCAGAGTTAAGTGTTGATCTTTTATTGGTACTTGTTATCGTAAGCTCACGTCTGTATTAATGGCGAATTGTCCTTTGCACCTCCGAGTTATTTTGTGGGATGTCACCGGACAGTGTAACTGATTTTAATCTTATTATTCCAGCTCAAATTCATTGCAAGTGTATGAATACTCTCCGTTGTAACATGAGATGATATGGTTGGGACTGCAAGATAATTCAAGGAAGTGTGGCTACCAACTTGTTCCACGCGCGACTGCATCAACGGCTGGCCGGAGTGGCCGAGCGGTTAAAGGCGCTACAGTCTGGAACCGTACGACCGCTACGGTCGCAGGTTCGAATCCTGCCTCGGGCATGGATGTGTGTGATGTCCTTAGGTTAGGTTTAGGTAGTTCTAAGTTCTAGGGGACTTATGACCACAGCAGTTGAGTCCCATAGTGTTCAGAGCCATTTTTGACTGCATCAACGCGAATGGTATCCTGTGATACAGGCGGCATCCATGCTGCATTCATCTGGTTCAAGAATTTATATTAGTGGTTGGCACTGTGTCATAGCGCTGCACCGGTTGTTTCATCATATCGCACACATTTTCGACTGGCGAAAAGTATAATCATCTGGCGGGCCAAGGCAAAAGACTTGCATCGTATGACAACCAGATGGCACGTGTTCGTGCATTGTCTTGCTGAAATATGGTATCTGGGGTGTTGCCCAGATAGGGCATGGCTACGAGTCTCAGAACGTCACAGCGACCTGGACACGCACTGGCTTTGATTTGTGGTTGTACCCAATACCAACTCACACCATAAGATATTGATTTGGCGCTGTATGTCTTGGGTGAATGCTGTCACTGTGATGCCGCTCCCCATGTCTGCGGGGAAAAAAGGTGTTCACCATTTTCAAAACAAAAAGTACTTCGATTAACCGAAAGACATTACCTGAGGCCATTCCTGTCCCCAGTGACGTCGTCCCATACACCATCGCCGTCTATCATGTTTCTGCTCATTCGTCAAAGGCAGGCGTAGAAGTGTGACGATGGGCACGTAGTCCATGACGTAATACACGATGACGGACTGTCACCCCTGACAGAGTACATTGTGTCCCACTGTTCCACTACAGGCGAGGAGGACGCAGCTCTTTCCTACAATTCCGTTCGTATGAGGTGTCGATGTTTCAGAGGTGGGGGGGGGGGGGGGGGCAGGGGGAGGGGGGAGTAATCTGGATGGTGCAACCTCACCTATCTCGTTACGTTCTATGGTCTTTCATGAATCTTTCTGTATACACCCGTTGCACTGCTGAAACACTGCGTCCCACACGATCAGCAGTTTCCCGGATGGATGCATCACATTCTCTCATGCCAATAATGCTCCCATTTTAAAATTCACTGATATGACGTTACATTTCGCGCATACCTCTGCGAGGCATTCTGCATCTGCTCAAGTCCCACTGACTCAGTACTTCGATTTATAGCGACAACGAGGGCCGCAGGCACATTTCACCGGCAGGTGATGTTGCCCAGCGATGTCAATGTTGGTCTTGAACCCGCGGGCGGACATGGTTGAAATATACTTATGTCACATTCTGTGAATATGAACCTTCTACCTACGGCCGTTTAAGGTGTTTTGTTTTTCCTGAATATTCGTATAAGTAATCACTGTTTGACTACAGTAGGTTCACGCTATTCGGGGCCCTTATGAAATTTCCCTGTCGAAATACGTCGCGGAAATCGAAACGTATACTGTTCTGATTATGTAATATCGATGTATTCCAAAGTCTAGTAAAGACGGTCAAAGCATGAAATAGTAATAGATGGTTCGAGGATGATGATTCCTTTGCGACAGTCCATTGGGCAACTTCATGTGACTAGTTTGGGAAGTAGAGATAAGAAAATTCTATTACTCGTTTCGTATTTCTCGTGTAGGCATTACAAGGTAGGTGATTTAAGTCGTATAGGGAGGTATTTATGCCGGAATTCCTCCCTGGATTCACACGTGAATGGAATGAATTAGCGAACAACTAATGATGATGCAACATATTACCCATGTGCATTGCACATGGGCAAATGTGTTAGGCACTTGTACCATGTAACAGGTACTTCCACTCTGACACTGTTGACACCTTGTCGTACGATGGACTTAATATGTCTAGAAATCATATTTACAGAATGGCCATTTAACCACTGCTCACAACTCAGAGACTTGACGGAGATTCGCTGCAAGGCAAGCACAAGTTGTATCCACGATTACCCTTGAAATGAGCAACAGGACTAGGGTCAGGAGTGATAAAGATCACGAAGTACCGCATTGCCTGTAGGGTATTCCTTAAACCGGTACCATGCTGAACCATAGCCAGACGCACTGACCCCTCAGCTAAGGAGGCGGACTTCATAGTCACAAAGTGTGACTAATAGAGCGATGTGATTGTTTATGGAGCGGAGCATTATCTTACTGAAAGTACAAGTAACATGTGGGGATATGTCTTGGAACGGAAATTTTAGAGTAACTGGTCACAAGGGTCATGCAACATTCTCCAGCTGAGAAGAGACGATGCCAGGTCTATCAGGGAACCTACATCAGCAACAGGTTCAACTAAAAGCATGTAAGTCGTGTGAATAAAACGCTAGTCATATGACGTACCATATCTTAAGGACATGAAACGTACAAACATGTAAGCCACTGAAAGATTAATTTTATTAACTGAAGACTAGGAACAATTTTGCTCACCTAATTACGAAATGTGGACAAAAATAAAATTGTCACTTGTTACCGCTGTATACTATAAGAATTATTTTAAGACCTGCTACACGAATTGCTGGTATCCATATAATAATGGTGGCAACTCGACAGAGGTGGTCACTCTGCTACCAGTTTCATAACCCTCTACTGATTTCCACCTTCATTGTACCACGTAAAAGAGGCCAGCTCCAGCTTAGCGCGGTTAGCACAAAGTATCTACAGCAGGACTTCTTCTTTAGCGTAGGGTTGATAAACATAAACCTTCCGCGTGAATCATTCTGTCTATTACTGAAAAACTATTGAAAACCATGGAGGAGTAACTCAGATTACCCTTCACATACAGAAAGAAAATAATGGGCGGGAGACTTTAATTTACAATGTACACAGTAAATACATATAAATACACTCCTGGAAATGGAACAAAGAACACATTGACACTGGTGTGTCAGACCCACCATACTTGCTCCGGACACTGCGAGAGGGCTGTACAAGCAATGATCACACGCACGGCACAGCGGACACACCAGGAACCGCGGTGTTGGCCGTCGAATGGCTCTAGCTGCGCAGCATTTGTGCACCGCCGCCGTCAGTGTCAGCCAGTTTGCCGTGGCATACGGAGCTCCATCGCAGTCTTTAATACTGGTAGCATGCCGCGACAGCGTGGACGTGAACCGTATGTGCAGTTGACGGACTTTGAGCGAGGGCGTATAGTGCGCATGCGGGAGGCAGGGTGGACGTACCGCCGAATTGCTCAACACGTTGGGCGTGAGGTCTCCACAGTACATCGATGTTGTCGCCAGTGGTCGGCGGAAGGTGCACGTGCCCGTCGACCTGGGACCGGACCGCAGCGACGCACGGATGCACGCCAAGACCGTAGGATCCTACGCAGTGCCGTAGGGGACCGCACCGCCACTTCCCAGCAAATTAGGGGCACTGTTGCTCCTGGGGTATCGGCGAGGACCATTCGCAACCGTCTCCATGAAGCTGGGCTACAGTCCCGCACACCGTTAGGCCGTCTTCCGCTCACGCCCCAACATCGTGCAGCCCGCCTCCAGTGGTGTCGCGACAGGCGTGAATGGAGGGACGAATGGAGACGTGTCGTCTTCAGCGATGAGAGTCGCTTCTGCCTTGGTGCCAATGATGGTCGTATGCGTGTTTGGCGCTGTGCAGGTGAGCGCCACAATCAGGACTGCATACGACTGAGGCACACAGGGCCAACACCCGGCATCATGGTGTGGGGAGCGATCTCCTACACTGGCCGTACACCTCTGGTGATCGTCGAGGGGACACTGAATAGTGCACGGTACATCCAAACCGTCATCGAACCCATCGTTCTACCATTCCTAGACCGGCAAGGGAACTTGCTGTTCCAACAGGACAATGCACGTCCGCATGTATCCCGTGCCACCCAACGTGCTCTAGAAGGTGTAAGTCAACTACCCTGGCCAGCAAGATCTCCGGATCTGTCCCCCATTGAGCATGTTTGGGGCTGGATGAAGCGTCGTCTCACGGGGTCTGCACGTCCAGCACGAACGCTGGTCCAACTGAGGCGCCAGGTGGAAATGGCATGGCAAGCCGTTCCACAGGACTACATCCAGCATCTCTACGATCGTCTCCACGGGAGAATAGCAGCCTGCATTGCTGCGAAAGGTGGATATACACTGTACTAGTGGCGACATTGTGCATGCTCTGTTGCCTGTGTCTATGTGCCTGTGGTTCTGTCAGTGTGATCATGTGATGTATCTGACCCCAGGAATGTGTCAATAAAGTTTCCCCTTCCTGGGACAATGAATTCACGGTGTTCTTATTTCAATTTCCAGGAGTGTATTTAGATCCTGGTAAAGTTTCGCTGCGCTCTGGAGTTGCTGCGGCTGTTCACTGTACTACTTTCTCTGCCTGATATCGGCCCCTCTGTAGCAGATCAGCACGTGGCTCCCACCATTACCATCACTCCAAAAGCCAATCAAATAAATTAAGCTTGAAATACATAATAGTAGAGAAGAGGACCTGCTGGAAAGTCATGCCTCCGAATTTTTTATGAGTTAAAGATTTTTAAATAAAACAAACTTTACTAAAATTGTACATCTTCACGGTTGCCGCCAGATGGCACCACATAACCTGGCGGTCTGCTTCGTAATTATGTGCGTAAGAAGCAGCATGATGTAATCGAGTTTCGAGGGCTCGTCCACACGTCGAACACCGCCTGAACAATGCCAGACCACACACAACTGTTGTGACATCTGCTACAGTCTATCATCCTTTGTTCACTGTTGTTGATCATCCTCTATACAGTCCCGACTGGGCCATATCAGGCTTTCACCAGTTTGTAAAACATAAGGAACGCTTTCGAGGATTTCACTTTAGTAATCATGATGTGGTACAAGATTAAGTTATGTTGTGGCTCCGTCAACAGACATTCTGCCGTGACAGTATTAACAAACTCGTCTCTCGCTCGGAGAAATGTGTAAGTCTACAGGGTGACTACGTTGAGAAACATATGACATGATGAATAAAGATGTAGAAACATGATAACGTTTGTTCTATTTAAAAAACTTGAAGAGTTTTCACGTAAAGAAATCGGAGGCGTCACTTTCCAGCATGGCCTCGTATCTCTAAGCGAACATGGCAAACACCTTGAGCTCGAAGACATGCCAGAGTAGCCCACTTGGGAATCTGCAGCCTTACTGCTTCATTTTCTCTGCAATATCAGGTAAGTCGCAAAATTTTCACTTTGTTTCATAGAGATATCTTCATATAGAGATGACAGCCATGCTCTTCAAAGGCTGTGAGCACGATTTTTAGCGCAGAAATCGGAGATTATAACAGTGAAAATGTAGATAAAATATTTTCTACACCATCCAAAAATTTCCGGGGTTTAATATACGTGGATAACTTAAGTAATCGATGTAATAGTGTATTTATTTCTGACAGTATTAATTGATTGTAATTATAACGAAAATACTGTAAATTGTGGAGTTATACAAGGGAACTTTATTAAATGTTTGGATGTTGTGGTCTTCAGTCCAGAGACTGGTTTGATGCAGCTCTACAAGCTACTCTATCCTGTGCAAGCTTCCGTATCTCCCAGTAACTACTGCAAACTACATCCTTTAATATACGTGGATAACTTAAGTAATCGATGTAATAGTGTATTTATTTCTGACTGTATTAATTGATTGTAATTATAACGAAAATACTGTAAATTGTGGGGTTATAGAAGGGAACTTTATTAAATGTTTGGATGTTGTGGTCTTCAATCGAGAGACTGGTTTGATGCAGCTCTACAAGCTACTCTATCCTGTGCAAGCTTCCGCATCTCCCAGTAACTACTGCAACCTACATCTTTCTGAATCTGTTTAGTGTATTTATCTCTTGGTCTCCCTCTATGATTTTTACCCTCCACGCTGCCCTCCAGGGCTAAATTGGTG
Source organism: Schistocerca serialis cubense (assembly GCF_023864345.2). NCBI lineage: Eukaryota > Metazoa > Arthropoda > Insecta > Orthoptera > Acrididae > Schistocerca > Schistocerca serialis. The sequence continues at coordinate 589,763,332 of NC_064645.1, read as the reverse complement.
ATCCCTTGATGCCTCAAAGTATTCCCTACCAACCGATCCCTTCTTCTAGTACGTACGTATGGATAGCAACGACGAAATGGCAGTAGCTGTGCCGTTGTTTATCTTTGAGTGTGGATACCCTCTGTCGCGTTGCGAAGAGAGAGGAAGCAGAGTAGTGCGGGTCACGGAAGAGTGCGGAACTGTTTGTTGGGTGCTCGCTCCAACGCGATGTGCTGCTATGCTCGCGCCAGTGTAGACGCGCCTGATTCGCTAACCCGCGAGTATTGAGAGCATTGTAGGAGTGGACAGGTGGAGGAGGCGGCAGTTGTAACTATTGCCTGTCCCGTAATTATCTGGGGCTGTGGAGACGACTCGAGATTCTCAAACGTCAGCGTCAGCAACAGCGACAGCTTATTATTGTCGTCGGCTACATTCTTCGTCGTCCGCACAGCTATCACATTGTAAGACCGTTACCTGACAGATATAGGAATATAGAAGCTTTACCCAGTTAAGTTTCTTTCACAAAGTATGGCTAACTTGAATAACAACTGGCCACAGTTAAAACTCTTAGGGCACCTGTGTTGTCATTGTCCTCAGACTTTATTACCAGCCAGAGACCCTTTTCATTTCCATGCAATCACCAAGTATCGTAAGAATATGAGAATTGATTAAATATTCACTGTCAGTTTTGTGTGTTAGCTAATGACCAGTTTCAGTATAAATTTTCTGCCTCAGTAATTGTTCATTCTTGAAATGCATAACAGGGGCTAAACGAATTTGCAAATGTTAGTATTAGCTTCATTTACTTAAAGTAATATAAAATTTAGTTGGCGAAACTAATAACTAAAGATACATCAGCAATTATGTGTGGGCAATTTCAATTATTCTGTATTTAGCTTGGTATGTAATTTATTGTTATTTTAAAAATAAGATTAGTTGCTCATTTGCTTAAAGTAAATTTAATTCAATCTTTCAATAATCAAAAGTAAAATGTTTGCCTTTTTCTAAATTTTTCCTTACGTTACACTGAGGTTTATGAAAGTCATTTTTTACACTACAGAGTTCAAATTAAGCCACTCACTTACTTAACCAGTAACTCCATTTAACTTTACTTCAAAAATTCATTATTTCAGATTAAGTAACTGCAAACTCGGCGCTTTCGGATTCATTTATTTTCTCGTGAGCAGTTCTGCTGTTGAAAGGCGAGACAACTTCTGTTGCCTCGCCAGTGATGCCTGAATTTCTTTGCCGTTACCTTTCTTAAGATTATGGAGATTCATTGCCCTAGAGGGCTGGCGACCATTTCATTATTCCTTTCTTTTTTAGCTAATCGGTGTTTTATTTGTATTACCAGTGATATCTGTAGTAAAAATTACTTGGTACCATTTATCCCCCTGTGCGGTTCGTGAGCGATTGCACTATATTCCACACATTTCAAAATTATCAACAGTATTTAGCTTAAGTTTACAACAGATTCTTCCTTCAGAAGAGTCTGTTGTACACTTTCCTCTAGCTAACCGCTGCTATTTTCCTTCGGTAACGATAGCGTTACTTACTGTAAAATTTTGTTAGGTACATGCGATCACGGTCAATAATATCGCAGTCCAGTAGGCCGATTAGGAAGTGGCAGGTTACACACTGATTCTAAATCAACGTGAAGTTTTTAGAATCCTATCCCGTTACATTACCGACACAATTGCGGCAGAGGTGGATTCGTTTCTCTTTCCTGTTATTTGGTAAGAATAGAAAGGCTATCGGATAAATTTTTTTGTTTCGTGATTTGACATTCCCAGGACTGCATGAATAGTGTGTATTTCATGAAATCGCTTCCTACAGCATTTGAATGAACAATACGAAAGTAATGTTTACTCTTTAGAGCCTTTCTTCTTGTTCTCTGATAAAAAATTGAATTATATCTCCAAAGTGTTTGTCATTCAACAGAAAACTGCAACCCTCATTTATAGTTAGTACCACCGTTGAAGATAGACTACTTGCAGTGTTTCTCATTCTTTCGGGTTTCCATGAGACTTGTCCCAGGTTGCTGTATAATGGTTTCTCCGTTGCATGGTATTCTAATATTTCAGTAACAAAATCATACCCTCGACTTTGTATGGTCACGTAAGTGAAATGATATGATCGTATAGCATTAATAGCCGGGAGTCCCCACCTGGGGTAGTTTGCTGCCGCGATGGAAGCCTTTTCAGTTGACACCACACTGGGTGACCTACCTGTCAATGATGATGAAATGATGGTGAGGACAACATAATACTCAGTCCCCCGAACGGGGGAAAATCTCCGACACGGCGGAAAATCGAACTCGGGCATGCTGAACCGTATCCAGAGGCTCTGACACCTCAGCTGAGGAGGCGGACTTCATAGTCACAAAGCCTGACTAATATAACGATGTGACTGTTTATTTTATGCTGTTAATATTCATAAAATTGTTAGCAAAACTTTATAAAAATGTCATTTTTACTATTTTTATGTGCTCGACTAAGCCGGTGGCATAACATGGCCAGCGAATAAAGATCACAAAAGACTGGTGAGGGTGTATTTGAAGGTCATTTTTGCGCGATTGTACTGAATAAGTCGAAAACTGGGGCCTCTGGCGAAAACGTATCCCAGTAAAAAACCTCACATTACATTTCATACAAAAAGGTCCCGCCTGTTTTTTTTTCTGTAGGACTAATAGCTTGCGCGTAGCTAGCGAAACAGTATGAAAATATCGCGCTTGTAGGTTTTTGGAGGCGAGATGTAGCACTGAGTGTTGGATAAAACTACAAAGGTAGGGGCAGCCGATCGCTCTGTGTATTACATACTTCTCATTCCTATGATTTAAAATTATTTACACAGACCTTCCTCATGGATCACTCTATGTGTTACTGAAAACTGTATCAAAATCTCTACCGTAGTTCCTGAGATTAAGCGTTACGTACAGAAAGAGAGACATAGTTGGAGATCTTAATTTATAAATTTGTGGACGACGTACGATGTGTTTTTAACGTGAAACCGTTTAAGGAGAGGGGCGACATTCATGAAATTGACTGAAAACGTCAGTTTTTAGATTACTTTCTATTCATGGGTAGAACTCGTGGACAATAAGTTCCCAAAGATTCAGTGATGAAATCACAGCCGAAATGCTTGAATAATAACTGAATATGTGAGACGACTTCCCAGTGACGGCCACTTTTTGAAGCAACTAGCTTGATTAACGACGATTGCATAGATGCCTTTCAAGCAAACTTGCACAGGATGCATCTAGAAGACTGTGACGTCTATTTTTGTTTTATAGATCTATGACTCTGTTCCGTGTATTGGAAACAATAACAAACCAGCTACTTCGTTTATAAAGAAGCAATTCTAGTTTTGCCAAATTTTCATCTGCTACAGTTTTCAGAATTGCAACTTATATACAGTTATTCAAATTAATCATGCAAACGTAGGGAAGATGAAGGTATTGGAGAGAATGGGCGTTAAGACATTTTGAGAAAAATAGATTTACAGCGCCTCTAAGCAGCTGTAAAGTCAGTTGAATATCTGATGAAGCGAACAAAGCAGAGAACAAGAAACAAGGAGAGAATCCTTGAAGTGAAAGAGGTCTCGGAGTTAAAATCTGGTGACATAAGAAGAAACGTTAGGTTGAACATTAAATTGCATTTCCTGAAAATTATGTTTTTTTAAAGTTTATGTACTTCTTTTTCAGACTCTATCACAGCTAGTGCTCTGAAAGTTTGTGCACTACATCCTATTAGCAAAATAAGTGTTCTCGCAAGAGTAGATTTTTGAAAGTCTGAGTGCTACCTGAGATATAGAAGAAGTGCTTGCTGATCTTGCATGACTTTTACATTATTCCTGAGGAATACGTACATATAATACTTTCTTAAAATAAAATTTGGAATTCCACGATAAAGATAAATAAATGCAACCTGAGGAACTGAAGAGTAAATGTGTTGATTTTATATATAGCCCGGTACAAATTTTCATTGCCATATCTTCAAAAACGTGAACTTCGTGCATTTTTAAGCTGTGTTTTTCTTGAACGTCCCCGCTTAAGTCGCATGAATACGATATTTTAAATTCGATACCGTTAATTATTTTCTTTCTCTTATTTACAGTGAAGGTGCTACAACATAATTGTGTCTTCTTGCTGCTCTGTAAGCTGCTCATGGTACAGGAATAGCTCCAATTGTAATATATGTAGGTGCCTCATACTGGCATCGCGACTGGTAGCTCCTTTAATTCAGTGAGTGACCTTGACTATTCCCGAAGAGTGACCAGTGCAGCTGCGGCGTCGGCGGCAGCAGTGGGCAGTACCCGCAGCTCGCAAGGGGCGGGGTACTGCCGACGGGGGTTGTTACAATGCCTGCTACCCGCTGGCACGAATTTCGTTACAGGGCGGACAAAGCCCAGGTCGGAAGCCGTCCCAGGAGGACCATGTTTCCGAAATTGAGTTTCGCAGCAGTGGCAGTCGCCTCTCGGTTCCCCTCCCCCCGACACCCCCAACACCCCCTACCCCTACAACCCACCCACCGGCTCAGGGCTGCCAGCAAAGCCCCCGAGGTGGTGGACGCTTGTTGTGTCAGGCCCCAGCTCCTCACTTCTCGCCGAAACCACCGGAGCTTTTACCTTCGGCTCTCCCAGGGTCTGATCGGACGGAGCTTTCCCCATCACATTGGCCCTCCTAACCTCGCCGTCTATCAGACTTGCAACCAAAATGACAGGAAATCCATCAGGTGGATCAACGGAACGTCGAAGACGTGACGCAAGAGCAACGGGGTGACGACCCCCGATTATTCGCCTAATACACCGTCTCTGCAAATTTCCGTTCCAGAACTTCACTTCTTCTAAATTTACTAAAGTTATTTACGGCGTTGCTTCATCTCATCATAGCCTCCTTGAAAATTAAAGCTTCTGTGCACTCACCATATTTCATTGGTTGTTACAAGTCGCAAATTTAATCTATGATTTGGGACGTTATTTGTATATAGGGTGAAGAACTCGGGTAAATAGAGCTTTATTATATTATAGGTTCACAGTGATAGACCAGTCATGGCTCAAAAGGTACACATCTGGTACAGCATCAAACCACAAGTATGGTTTAAAAGAGTTTATTTAAAAGAAATAGTATGGACTCCACAGTCACAATCAGCAAAATTATTGCTTTCGAAAGAAGAGCATATTTTTAATACCAAAAAAATGTGATATACGACACTTTTAACTATAGTCACTATCTACGAGATGACTGTTTCAGTCGACCAATATTTCAATCAGCACTGTGTCGTCACTACCTGAACAATATCATATCACTCACCATAAGACCATCGCAGAAATTTCTCCGTGTCTATAATTACTAACCTTTAGATGGTATGTCAGAGGACTGTTCGTTAACAAGCACAACTGATTGTTAACCTCCTAAAATCGAGCGCGACGTCCTTAATGATTTATTACTGGTGGCTTTTCCTTTGAATCCTTGATTATTTTCATCCTCTTATAACGGCGTTCCATCTTCCTTCCAGCTAATTCATCACCTAAGCACACTCCTTTAGTATTTTACAAAAATTCTATGTCTGATATTTCTGTCGTTTCTTTGTTGCCTTATGCTACCTGTCTCATTTCCAAAAAAACTTTGCAGCTTTAGCTATGTTGATATGCATTCTGATTTTAAAGTCTTCTCACCTATATTTCCTAAAACGCCTACTAATGCATTCACTCATTTAGCTGTACTTCTGTGTGATATCTCACATCTTAACAGAAATATTGTAACCCGAATATTTAAACAACGCTTTGTATGATTTTTACTTTTCTATTTTAGAAGTCTGTATATATTTTCCTTTTGCAGACGCTGTTTTTGATTTGTTTACACCCCACAATGGACAACTTGTACGTGAATGATGGTTAAGTCCCAAAATCTGAAGTTAATATAAACTGCATTTCTTAATTATCCTTTGATTACAGTTGAACACCAAATTTTAATGAGTAACAAATATAAATATCGTATATGCCAGCCACAGTGATAAAAATGGATTTATCAGACTATGGACAATGCCTTAAGCAAACACTGTAACCATCCCTTTAAATTTTGTTAGTTTTGTATTCCAGTCTCAATTGTAACAAATGGTATTATAATCAGTTTAGAGTTCTTGTAACATCAAACGATTTGAGTACGTTAAATAATAAAACAATTGACGAATTACCGCTGTATTTAACGTAGTTTATCATGGCTGTGGAACCTGTTGACTATCCAACATTTTCACATAAGCTGATGATCACATGAAAACAATTAGGATACAATTTTCGTCATTTGAGGCTGAAATATACACTAATAAGCCTAAACATTGTAATCCCCCGCTTAATAATGAGTTCCTTCAATTTTAGAACGTATTGAAGTAACTGTTGTGCTTTGCATTGATTCGATAAATCTTTGGGACTATTCCGGAATCACATGGCTCAAGATGTCACACCATTACTGTAAATTACGGACTGATGATATTTGGGCTCGGGGCTGACGCCCAATAACGTCTATTACATGATCCATTGGGTTCAAATTAGGTGGACCTGGCGGTCAATAGGTCAAAGTGCGTTCACTGTCATTCCACGCAAAGCACTATATCACGATTGCGGCCTTGTCACAGTCAGGTAGGTACCATACCATAAGACGCCATCGTCATCAGGGAAGACATCAAGCATGGATGCATGCGCGTGGGCCGAGACAATGCTTACGTAAACCACAGCGGTCACGGTGCCTTCGATTCTACCGCTGGTCCCGTGGAAGCACAAGTGAATGTCCGCTTCGGTGTAATACTGTCTCCACTGCGCTTAGTCCTTGGTACAATGCACGGATCGAGCAGATATTCCCGTGGATGACGGCGTATCCTGATACGACCAACGCCCTGGTGCAACGAGAAACGTGATTCTTTAGACCGAGCGACACCTTACCATTAGTTAGCCGCCAAATTTCGATGATCCCGTGCACACTGCAATCGTAATTGACGATGTCGCTGAGTCAACATAGGAACACATAGGGGCTCTGGTGTGGAGCACCATGTTCAACAATGCGAGCTGCATCGAAACACTTGTGCCCGCACCAGCATTGTACTATGTCATCCAGTGTGTCACATATCTTCGCCTATCCTACTGTGCAGAGAGGCAAGCCACCTACTTTCACGTTCGTGATGAGGAATGGACGTCCAAAACCTTGTCACATAATCGTGATTTCACCACCAGTATTTCAATATCGTTTCCAGTCAACAATTTATCGTGTGACTTACACGGTTCCTTGATTCTGCTGTTACAAATTACACAACAAACAAGTATTAATATGTTATTAAACCAGAAAACGGTTTGACTATAGTTAAAGCACTTCTCTCATCCGCAATGCGACTAAACAAATACTTTTGTTGTAACTGTTGTACTACTAGCGCGAAAGTACAAGTCGATATTCAGCGAAAGCATTTTCCTTCTATGGTATCGATAGTTCCGATGCCACGGATTCGTACCTACGTGCTCAACTGTACAAAATTATGTATGCCTCTGCATATATTCATGCACCAGTAAGCCCTTTTTACTTACTTGCAGTACCGACATGTTTCTCCTCACCTGCTCCTACTCGCTTTCTTCATTCGGCCAAACTTTAAGTTTTCAGTAGCAGACCCACGCGCCGCCTTCCAGGTGGGATACAAAACGTTCCCTTCGTTAGGCTTGAGGCTTCCCTCTTACAGATTCATCACGACATTACATTATTAGGCATACCTTGTATGTTACATATCCTTGCAAGTCACTCTCTGAATCTATTACTGGCACCTGGTCATGAGCAAAGAAGGCTAATGTATTTTTGTTTTACTAGTTAGTTCAACGCAGAGTGTCTCTAGTTTACAATGATTGTCTTTTTGACAAATAAATTACTTTATGGTTAGTCTGTTATCACTAATATAGCATTTTTATTGTGTGCAGTTCGACAAGAGACAAGCTGTACAGATTCCTCGCTTCGATGCCTCGAAACAAAAGAAAAACCGTCTGAATGGTGTAAAGAAATTCGTGAATTTTTTAAAAGTATAATTACGTATGCGAATTACATTTACAAACCGGAATTCTCCTCTAAGACTCTCATTGAGCATGGTACTTACGCAGTCTAGTGACGTTCTATGAGAAATGAAATGTCAAACAAGCTTCAAGAGAACACATGACGATTCAGATTTCCTGAAAAAATCTTGACAACAGTTACATGTAGAGAGTATCCGGTACAAGGACATGTGACGTAAGGAATGTCACACTCTTTTCTTATGTTGCACATGTCCTAAAGGACAGACACCACACATTCATGTAACTGATTCGCCTCGATAGGCAATGAATCCACCACATTCAGTGCGGATGCTCACTTACGTCCGACCTTTCTGCGAGAATTTCCAAGCAGTGAGTTTGGTGGATATGGGAAAAGAGTGTGGATGGGTGGTGCTGGGTAGAAGTGGGGGTCGGTCGATGGCCAAGCCGAGATAGTCAGCGCGGTTGCGATTAGCACTGTATCTAAATGGGGTAGTGGTTGACCCAACTGCCAAGTGAACTGGTGGGGCACACATTTTCACTTTTAACTGCTTATGCAGCACAAAATCCTGAAGCAGCTGATATTAATAATTCTTTCTCTTTCATTTCTCCCCATTCCTTCTTCAGATTACATAATATTTTCTGAGGGTGTTGTGGAGTTAATATTTCTACACTCCTGGAAATGGAAAAAAGAACACATTGACACCGGTGTGTCAGACCCACCATACTTGCTCCGGACACTGCGAGAGGGCTGTACAAGCAATGATCACACGCACGGCACAGCGGACACACCAGGAACCGCGGTGTTGGCCGTCGAATGGCGCTAGCTGCGCAGCATTTATGCACCGCCGCCGTCAGTGTCAGCCAGATTGCCGTGACATACGGAGCTCCATCACAGTCATTAACACTGGTAGCATGCCGCGACAGCGTGGACGTGAACCGTATGTGCAGTTGACGGACTTTGTGCGAGGGCGTATAGTGGGCATGCGGGAGGCCGGGTGGACGTACCGCCGAATTGCTCAACACGTGGGGCGTGAGGTCTCCACAGTACATCGATGTTGTCGCCAGTGGTCGGCGGAAGGTGCACGTGCCCGTCGACCTGGGACCGGACCGCAGCGACGCACGGATGCACGCCAAGACCGTAGGATCCTACGCAGTGCCGTAGGGGACAGCACCGCCACTTCCCAGCAAATTAGGGACACTGTTGCTCCTGGGGTATCGGCGAGGACCATTCGAAACCGTCTCCATGAAGCTGGGCTACGGTCCCGCACACCGTTAGGCCGTCTTCCGCTCACGCAACAACATCGTGCAGCCCGCCTCCAGTGGTGTCGCGACAGGCGTGAATGGAGGGACGAATGGAGACGTGTCGTCTTCAGCGATGAGAGTCGCTTCTGCCTTGGTGCCAATGAAGGTCGTATGCGTGTATGGCGCTGTGCAGGTGAGCGCTACAATCAGGACTGCATACGACCGAGGCACACAGGGCCAACACCCGGCATCATGGTGTGGGGAGCGATCTCCTACACTGGCCGTACACCACTGGTGATCGTCGAGGGGACACTGAATAGTGCACGGTATATCCAAACCGTCATCGAACCCATCGTTCTACCATTCCTAGACCGGCAAGGGAACTTGCTGTTCCAACAGGACAATGCACGTACGCATGTATCCCGTGCCACCCAACGTGTTCTAGAAGGTGTAAGTCAACTACCCTGGCCAGCAAGATCTCCGGATCTGTCCCCCATTGAGCATGTTTGGGACCGGATGAAGCGTCGTCTCAAGCGGTCTGCACGTCCAGCACGAACGCTGGTCCAACTGAGGCGCCAGGTGGAAATGGCATGGCAAGCCGTTCCACAGGTCTACATCCAGCATCTCTACGATCGTCTCCATGGGAGAAGAGCAGCCTGCATTGCTGCGAAAGGTGGATATACACTGTACTAGTGCCGACATTGTGCATGCTCTGTTGCCTGTGTCTATGTGCCTGTGGTTCTGTCAGTGTGATCATGTGATGTATCTGACCCCAGGAATGTGTCAATAAAGTTTCCCCTTCCTGGGACAATGAATTCACGGTGTTCTTATTTCAATTTCCAGGAGTGTATTTCAGACTGCCGACTGATAAGTTCAGAATTTATGTCCTGGCAATCTGACGAAACAACAACAGGATGGTCAGACCACTGTGAAGCAGACACAACATAGCGCTCATTAGACAGTCTGTCTTGGAATGTGAAAGCTGAATAATACCATCTTCACTTAATCTTACCGACTGTGCGAGGCATTGTTGCCACTTGTGAAACACATTTATGGCGTGCGCACTGTGCACAATCATGTGTTTGAAAGCAACTTGGGCAGGACTTCCATGATGATACTGACTGCACCACGGCCTCACGTGGTGACTGGTTCGCTCATGATGACGTCTGACTTGAAAGGGACGCGAGGGTTGGCCCCTGTACTGCCTTACTACTGCCAACAGATGTTGCGGTGTTTGAAAATCATACTCAGTTACCTTGATAATGTCCTGTGACTCAATAATTAGCAGTACTGTACTGACGTCAGCATTTGGACGCGTTAGTACAGAAGCACAAATATGGGAATCAGACACGCTCGCAATATTCGCATCTCTCATTGTAATGTCACAGTAATTTAACCCACACGAACATTGGAAGTGACATTGTTTTCTGCAGAAGAGCTTCTGTGAAGGTTGGGAGGTAGTAGACGAGGTACTGGCAGATTTGAAGTTGTGAGGACAGATCGTGAGTCGTGCTTGGGTAGCTTCGATGGTAGAGCACTTGCCCGCCATAGGCAAAGTTCCCGAGTCGAATTTCGGTCCGGCACTCAGTTTTAATCTGCCCGGATGTTTCATATCAGCGCACACTCCACTGCAGGGTGAAAATCTCATTCTGATCTCTTTGATAAGTTTGTCCTTTCTGTTCAGTAGCAGTCCGCTTCAGCTGCCGGTACATTTTCCACTGTAGTTACAAAATAAAGGTAGATGCTTTTCAACGTACGACCCTGTAGAATTGCTCTTTCAGTCTGCTGTGGAAAATCCTTCCGACAATGCAGTGTCTTTGGGTTTCTAGCCAATATTAATGCTTTACGTGACAAGTACAGTTCTCTGCTCAATGGTGGTTAAGGCAAGCCCCAAGGGTTTGAGGCCCAAGTAACAGATCAAGTTTTCTCGTGCCAGTAATGTCCCTTGTGCATTACAGGATCGGGTTGCCGTAAGGTTGCAGCGGTTGGAGGACAGTGATGTCAGCAAAACAAGGTTGTCCAGCCAATGGGTGTCGCCACTGGTGGGCCGCACCATACTGTTGGACGGGTTGCGACTCTGTACACACTTTAAATTAACTGTCAATCCACGAAATGTTGTTGGTTCCTTTCCTTCACCCAACCCTGAGGATTTGATCGACAAATTAGGTCAGGGTCATTTCTTCTCAGAAATTGATACTCAGGGGGCCTACCTGCAACTGCGTTATTTGAAGAGTGAAAGAAGACTTCTGTGATCAACACATACGAACGATTACTCCAGTTTTAGAGGTTACCATCGGTAACACTTCCGCCCCTGCTCTTTTCCAAAGGTACATTCAGCAACTGATGTCACAAGTACCTTCTCGTTCTAACCATTTAGATAATATGCTGGTCTCTAGTCTTATGCCAGCAGGACACTTAATTCATTTAGAGACGCTGTTTCAAGTGCTGTCCAAAATGGAACCGACTTCCAAGTGCTCTAAGTGTTCCGTCTTTCTCACTGAAATTGAGTATCTCTGGTACATGAATAATGCGCACGGCATCCATTCGTCACCGTCGTACTTAGCGACCATTCGCGCCTTTCCTGTGTCAACCAATGCATAAAAATTCGAGGCTATAATGAAGAAGCTAACTTATTACATTTGTTTTATCCGAATGCTGCTCAGATCGCGGCACCTCTAAATCGGTTATGGCTCAAGTGCATTCCATTCGGATTGTTCGCCGGATGTCAGACCGCTTCCCAGCAGTTGAAAGACGCACCACCAAGAGATCGGCGTTTGTTCGAGATCAACCCCTGTACGCCTGTCATTCTAGCAGAAGATGGCTATCTTGTGCCATTTGTGCAGTATTGTGACTTCGAATGGGCTCCAATGACAGGCTAATATCTTTTGCGTCAAAGACATTGACCAAGGCCTTACATAGCTACAGCCAAATTGAAAAGGAGGCGTTGGCTATCATTTATAGGACCACGCACTTCCATCACTACCTGCATGTCCACTGCTCTTCTCTAGTCACGGACCACAGGCCACTGACGGTTCAGTTTGGGTCCTCCCAGCCTCTCCAATCAAATACAGTGCAGAAGCTACGGTGGTAGGCCGTTCTCTCGTTCAATTATCAGCACGAGTTGTTACATTGGTCCACTAGCAAATAATCCAGTGTCAACCTTCTAGCTCAACTGTATGGTTAAATGATAGTGACGTCCCCTTGGGTATAATATTCCGTATGTAAAATAGTTCCCCATCAGGATCTCCAAATGGAGGTTACTCAGGAAGTTGTCCTCATCAGGAGGACCAAAAGTGGCATTCTACGGATCTGACTGTGGAATGTCAGCTCTGTTTTCCGGTCAGGTAGGTTAGAAAATTTGAAAAGGGAAATGGATCAGTTAAAGTTAGATACGGAGAAGATTAGTGAAATTCGGTACCAGGAGGAGCAGGAGTTCTGGTGGGGTGAATACAGTGTTATAAGCATAACATCAAACAGCATAACAAAGGAGTAGGATGAACAAGAAAATAGGAATGTTGGTAAGCTACTATGAACACCATAATTAATGCATTATTGGAGACAACATAGACACGAAGCCCATATAAACCACAGTAGTACAAAATTATATGCACACAAGCTCCGCAGATGATGAAAGTGATTCAGACGAAAATTTAGTAATGATGGGGGACTGGAATTAGATAGTAGGAAAAGAAAAAGAAGGAAAAATACTAAGTGAATGTTGACTGGGGGTAGGGAATAAAAGAGAAATATTCCTGGTAGAGTTTTTCACAGAGAATAACAAAATTATCACAAAAGAAGTTTGTTTACACAGAAGAGACCTGGAGACACCAGAAGATTTCAGATTGATCATGTAATGTTAATACAGAGATTAAGGAACGAAATATTAAATTTTAAAATATTTCCTCGGGTATATGAGAACTCTGACGTTAGTTTATTGGTTATGAATTGTAGATTAATACTGGAAAAGGGTAGGAGATTAAGGAGGTGGTAAGTTGAAATAACTAGATGTGGCCGAGAGTTTCAGTGAAAGCTTTAGTGAACGATTGACTAGAAAAGGAGAAAATAATACAGTAGAAGACGAATGGGTAGCATTACGAGAGGAAACTGTGGAGGCAACAGAAGATCAAATAGGTAAAAATCTAAGCCAAGTAGAAATCCTTACGTAACACAAGAGATTCGAATGTCAGTGATGAAAGGAGAAAATATAAAAGTGCAGCAAGTGAAGCAGGCGAAAGGGAACACTAAAGCCTAAAAAATGAGATTGATGAGATTGGCAGAAAGTGCAAAATGGCTAAGCAGGAAAGGCTTGAGGACAAATGTAAGGATTGAGAAACACATTTAATTACGGTAAATGTAGACACGTCCTAGAGGAAAATTAAAGAGGCCATTGGAAGAAAGAGAAGCAGCTGCATGAATATCAAGAGCTCAGATGGGAAAATCGATCGTAAGTAAAGAAGGGAAAGCTGAAAGGAGGAGTATGCAGATGCTCTGCACAAGGGAAATATACTTGAAAACAATATTACAGAAAGGGAAATGGAATGAGATGATCATGTGATGGAAGATATGGCACTACAAGGATAATTTAACAGTGCTTTGAAATATCTACGTCGAAAAGGCCCAAGTAGAAGACGATATTCCGTCAGAGGTACTGAGACTTTGGAAGTACCAGTCATAACAAAATTTTTCCATCTTAACTATCAGGTTAATAAGTCATGGTTGCAAATACTAACACGAATTCTTCACAGAAAAATGGAAACCTAGTAGATGCCATCTCGGGAAGGATCAGATCGGATTCTCGAGACATGTAGGAAGACGAGAGGCAATACTCACCCTAATACACATTTTAGAATATAGGTTAAGGAAAGGCAAACCAACGTCCATGGCATTTGTAGACTTGGAGAATGCTTTTGACAGTATTGGCTGGAATACTCTTTCTCAAAATCTGGGGGTAGGAGGGGTAAAGCAGAGGGAGCGAAAGGAAATTTACAAAATGTACAGAAATCAGATGGCAGTTAATCGAAGGTCACGAAAGGGAAGCAGTGGTGAAACAGGGTTTTAGCCTCTCCCCGATGTTACTCAATCTCTACATTGAACAGGCAGTAAAGGAAACCAAAGAAAAATTTTGAGTAGGGATTACAGTTCAAAGAAATGGACTAAATATTTTGAGGTTTGCCCATGAGATAGTACTTCTATTAGAGACAACAAATTACTGGGAAGAGCATTGGAACGGAACGAACATTGTCTTGAAAGAAGGATATAAGATGAAGATCAAGAAAAGAAAACAGAGAATAATGGAATGTAGTAGAATTAAATCGTGTGATGCTAAGGGAATTAGATTAGGACACGAGACACTTGAAGTAGTAGATGAATTTCGTTTTTTGGGCAGCAAAATAATGGACGATGGCTGAGGTAGGGATGATACAAAATGTAGATTGGCAATAGCAAGAAAAGCATTTCAGAAGAAGATAAATTTATTAACACTTTATGTAGGTTTAAGTGTTAGAAAATCTTTTCTGAAAGTGTTTGTCTGGAATGTAGCATTGTATGGAAGTGAAACATGGACGATTTCCTAGAAGAAAGAACACAACATGTCATTCTTAACGGTTCAAAATCTGCAGATGTAGAGGTAATTTCGGGAGTACCGCAGGGAAGCGTGATAGGACCTTTATTGTTTACAATATACATAAATGACTTAGTTGACAACATCGGTAGCTCCGTGAGGCTATTTGCAGATGACACGGTCGTCTACAAGAAAGTAGCAACATCAGAAGACTCGTACGTACTCCAGGAGGACCTGCAGAGGATTAATGCATGGTGCGACAGCTGGCAGCTTTCCCTAAACGTAGATAAATGTAATATAATGCGCATACATAGGGGCAGAAATCCATTCCAGTACGATTATGCCATAGGTGGTAAATCATTGGAAGCGGTAACGACCGTAAAATACTTAGGAGTTACTATCCGGAGCGATCTGAAGTGGAATGATCACATAAAACAAATAGTGGGAAAAGCAGGCGCCAGGTTGAGATTCATAGGAAGAATTCTAAGAAAATGTGACTCATCGACGAAAGAAGTAGCTTACAAAACGCTTGTTCGTCCGATTCTTGAGTATTGCTCATCAGTATGGGACCCTTACCAGGTTGGATTAATAGAAGAGATGGACATGATCCAGCGAAAAGCAGCGCGATTCGTCATGGGGACATTTAGTCAGCGCGAGAGCGTTACGGAGATGCTGAACAAGCTCCAGTGGCGGACACTTCAAGAAAGGCGTTACGCAATACGGAGAGGTTTATTATCTAAATTACGAGAGAGCACATTCCGGGAAGAGATGGGCAACATATTACTACCGCCCACATATATCTCGCGTAATGATCACAACGAAAAGATCCGAGAAATTAGAGCAAATACGGAGACTTACAAGCAGTCGTTCTTCCCACGCACAATTCGTGAATGGAACAGGGAAGGGGGGATCAGATAGTGGTACAATAAGTACCCTCCGCCACACACCGTAAGGTATAGATGTAGATGTAGATAAACTCTTTAGACAAGAAGAGAGATTTCTGAAATGTGTGCTACAGGAGAATATTGAAGATTAGATCGGTAGATCATGTAACTAGTAATCAGTACTGAATAGAATTCGGGAGACAGGAAATTCGTGACAAAAGTTGATCAAAGGAAGCGATCAGTTTATAGGACATATTAGAAGACATCAAAGGGTCACCAGTTCAGTTTTGGAATGAAGTGTGGTAAGTAAAAAATCGCAGGGGGAGACCGAGAGATGACTACAGGAAGCAGATTCAGAAGGATGTAGGCTGCAGTAGTTATTCGGAGATTAGGAGGATCGGACAAATTGACGAACATGGAAAGCTGCATCAACAAAGTCTACGGACGGAAGACCACAACAACAACAACATTGTATTGAATCCAAAATTCCACAATAAGTGTATATTGGATGTGGTTTTCTGTGCTCATCTCGATCTCAGTAAGACATACAAACTGCATAAAATACTTCAGTTTTTACGGCAGAGACTGTGGCCATTTTGGTAGCGATTAAGTTTGTATCTTCAACTTCCTTACTGAAAATATCTATTGTGTCCGACTCCGGCAGTGGCTTTCCTACATCGAGTTGGAATACAATTACCAACTTTTATATTTTTGACGTGATACTGGAGTGTATTCGCTGTAAACTTAAGGGGCTGGCAATCAATCTGCTGTGGATACAGTTTCACGCTGCCATCCGCTATAATGAGGAATTTGACATGTTAGCGAAGCAAGCTGCACTACAGGAACAGTTTTCGATTTGAAATGACCGTATATAGACTGCTTACTTGAAGCCAAGACTCACTAAAGTGCTTGGTACGTGAAATGTGTCCCAACAAAGGAAAATTGAATGTTATGCGGTAGTACAACCTCAAATTCCTAAAAGAGTGTCGTTTTCGTGGAGGCATTAGGATCGATCTACAATTTTTACAATCATTCGACTCTGCTCGAATCATGCCTCGTTTCCTGTACATCTTTGTTGAATCAACGGTTACCATTCCCTTGTGTGTGAGTGTGATTCCGAGTCGGAAGCTAGTGTAAGCCATTCGTGCTTTTGTGTTACGATTTTGGCAATTAACATCGGAATTTCTGGAACCTTTGATGAGTATGGGTTATTTTCTTCCTCAGTCAGCGTTTTATCTTTAGGTTTCTTAAAGAAATTCACCTAAGTAAAATGATTTTCAATTTTCTTAAGCGTATAGGGAAATATTTGTAGGACTCACAATTCCGTTTATCTTTATCACTTATTAAATTTAACAAATAATGTGAAATGACAGCATAATTATGTGTAGTCTGACTATAATTTTATTTGTTAAACGTTTGTCATGGAAAAACTGCCAGCATGAGCTTTCAGTTCTGTAAATATGCATTTACGTATTTTCTCGGTGCAAAATTCTATGTGAACATGTGTTCTCAATAGCTAAAAAGAGTACAAACTCTGGAGGCCAAACAAAACAAACAAACAAATAACATACGTCCTTACGCTACACTCAATACAATCATGAGAAACTTACGAAATTTTCTAGGTTAACTCACGTTTTATGGAAGTAATGTTCAGAAACTTTATAATTCATGCCACATTTTCAAAATGGGTATATTCATTTACTCCACACAGATAAGACTCGTCTGAGGGACGGATATAAATAATTATTTTTTTTTAATCTTCCACATTTGGTGGGATGGATGAGCTGCTAACACAATACACTAATATTTAGTAACATGATGTAATATTTGAAAGATTTCTTGAGTAATATTCTATAAACTGTCTACGTAACATGCTGAAAGAAAACAGCAGTATTCAGATATACGTGCTTTGACAATAACGATTGTACTTAACCATAAAGCAGATAATTATAAACGTTGTCTGTATGTAATTAGGTACCTATTAAACATGAGCAACTATAGTAAATTTTCCTCTTGCTTTAGTTACTGGATCCGATATTTGCTATAAATAATATGTAGCTTGCTTGTTGTCAACCTTCTTAGTGACACTAATGCACAACGAGAAGCCTTAGAATTATCTCCAGTAACTTTACTTAAGATTAAAAACCATCATAGGACTTCGGTACTTGCAATTTCACAGTCATTAATAACCGAAAGCGGTATTTCACTAGACATCTTGCTCATTTTAAGCAGAGATGTTTTTGTGTTTTTTTTCCGGTCCATCAACTGAAATATAGGAGATTCACCCAGTAATGGAAACTCTTCCGGTCAATACAGTCAGGATTTGAATGCCACAGAGTGAACCGAACTGAGCCTCTTTCCATAATGATCTGGACGTCACCATCTTATCATCATTCAGCGTTTGTACTTCCAAATAAATTAACGCTTTCATTCTCATGTTCTTGGTGCAGTGCAACGTGTGTCGACGGGCTAGGTCTGCTGCCGCTTGACTTAGTTGCACATGTGTCATCATTAACGGACTGTGCTCGTGAAATTGAACTGTGTGGGAGGTGGAAGTTCAAGTAGTGAGAATTTTTCTTGACAACTGTGATGTGCTGAAGTGTGATCTGTTCTTCAGGGTTGTGATAAGGAGATGGTAAGATTCTGAGCATTTGATATCTGTGATCACGGTAAAGGCCTAAACGGGCCAGTTATATGGGTCATTCGCGTATATAACGCATTGTTTGAGTGCAGAATGAAATAAATATGCCTCACTGAGAAAAGAAACATGGAACTGTATCAACAGTTTTAGCCATATTTGTAAATAAAACTACTATATTACCATCCGTCCGTGATCGATGAGACTTCTAGCATGTCACAAACTGTTGAACGGTGGACTCCCAGACTATAACTTCTTCATCATGAATTTTAATCTAGTCTTAGCTATATAAACTTCGGAGGTACGCCATTCCCAAGTTCGTCCATTTTGTCTTGGTTTAGCGGCGGCTGCAGATTTTATCGCAGCATTAGCGATGCTATATCTCGAGCTATGTCTTCTCTTACAGCTACATGGCGTTTGACGAACCTCTGTGGTGACACTAAAAGACGTTGCAGCTATTAAGAATCTTGTACGCCAATATTTATTTCTGATGATGCACTTTATAATCAAAAGAATAATAAGAATTGAAGCAAGTAAAATGGTGAATACGTTAACACGTTGCAAATATAGCTCATTTGTAATTAAGAGTAAAACAGGGAAAATAATATCAGCTGTAGAACTTTAGGTCACGTAAATAATCTACAACTGCAACAGGCGAAACATTTCACTGACAATTTGGCCACAGCCTTTTACAAACAATGCAAACCGAATAGCATTACAGTTTCATTAATTATTCCATTCAGAAAACTTTTAATATTTAAGACGTAGTTTGTAAATACCGGAGGTTTAATGTCTAATGAAATAACTTGTAGTAATCGTCTGCTGTCATGATTCGACTAGTGTGGAAGTACCAGATACTGAATATTTTATGCCATTACTTCTCACAGTCGTCTGATATCATAAGTCGTTATAAAAACAAGCATCAAGTATCCGTCAACGAATGACCAGATACATATTCACATGCAGTAGGTTATGATTGGGGCTCAAGTACTAAGCTTTTCATCTCAGAGCAGCACTTATAAATTATTCCTCTACAGTCTTTATCCTCTGCAGCTCCCTCTGGTACAATGGAAGTTATTCCCTGATGTCTTAACAGACGTCCTGTCACACTGTTCCCTCTCCATGAGAGTTTCTCATACATCCTTTCCTAGCTTATTCTGAAGAGAGCCACCTCATTCTTTACCTTATGAGTCCATTTTATTTTCTGTATCCTTCTGTAGTTCCACACTCAAAGGCTTCGGTTCTCGTCCGTTCCTGTTTTTCCAAAGCACATGTTTCACTAACATACATTGCTGTGACCCCCCATGAACCATGGACCTTGCCGTTGGTGGGGAGGCTTGCGTGTCTCAGCGATACAGATGGCCGTACAGCAGGTGCAACCGCAACGGAGGGGTATCTGTTGAGAGGTCAGACAAACATGTGGTTCCTGAAGAGGGGCAGCAGCCTTTTCAGTAGTTGCAGGGGCAACAGTCCGGATGATTGACCTTGTGACATTAACCAAAACGGCCTTGCTGTGCTGGTACTGCGAACGGCTGAAAGCAAGGGGAAACTACAGCCGTAATTGTCCCGAGGACATGCAGCATTACTGAATGATTGCGTCCTCTTGGGTAAAATATTCCGGAGGTAAAATAGTCCCCCATTCGGATCTCCGGGCGGGGACTACTCAAGAGGACGTCATTATCGGGAGAAAGAAAACTGGCGTTCTACGGATCGGAGAGTGGACTGTCAGATCCCTTAATCGGGCAGGTAGGTTAGAAAATTTAAAAAGGGAAATGGATAGGTTAAAGTTAGATATAGTGGGAATTAGTGAAGTTCGGTGGCAGGAGGAACAAGACTTTTGGTCAGGTGATTACAGGCTTATAAATACAAAATCAAATAGGGGTAATGCAGGAGTAGGTTTAATAATGAATAAAAAAAATAGGAGTACGGTAAGCTACTACAAACAGCATAGTGAACGCATTATTGTGGCCAAGATAGACACGAAGCCCATGCCTACTACAGTAGTACAAGTTTATATGCCAACTAGCTCTGCAGATGACGAAGATATTGAAGAAATGTATGATGAGATAAAAGAAATTATTCAGGTAGTGAAGGGAGACGAAAATTTAATAATCATGGGTGACTGGAATTCGTCAGTAGGAAAAGGGAGAGAAGGAAACATAGTAGGTGAATGTGGATTGGGGGGAAGAAATGAAAGCGGAAGCCGTCTGGTAGAATTTTGCACAGAGCATTACTTAATCATAGCTAACACTTGGTTCAAGAATCATAAAAGAAGGTTGTATACCTGGAAGAATCCTGGAGATACTAAAAGGAATCAGATAGATTATATAATGGTAAGACAGAGATTTAGGAAGCAGGTTTTAAATTGTAAGACATTTCCAGGGGCAGATGTGGATTCTGACCACAATCTATTGGTTATGAACTGCAGATTGAATCTGAAGAAGCTGCAAAAAGGTGGGAATTTAGGGAGATGGGACCTGGATAAACCGAAAGAACCAGAGGTTGTAGAGAGTTTCAGGGAGAACATAAGGGATAAATTGACAGGAATGGGGGAAAGAAATACAGTAGAAGAAGAATGGGTAGCTCTGAGGCATGAAGTAGTGAAGGCAGCAGACGATCAAGTAGGTAAAAAGACGAGGGCTAGTAGAAATCCTCGGGTAACAGAAGAAATATTGAATTTAATTGATGAAAGGAGAAAATATAAAAATGCAGTATATGAAGGAGGCAAAAAGAAATACAAACGTCTCAAAAATGAGAACGACAGGAAGTGCAAAATGGCTAAGCAGGGATGGCTAGAGGACAAATGTAAGGATGTAGGGGCAAGATAGGTGCTGCCTACAGGAAAATTAAAGAGACCTTTGGAGAGAAGAGAACCACTTGTACGAATATCAAGAGCTCAGATGGCATCCCAGTTCTAAGCAATGAAGGGGTGGCTGAAAGGTCGAAGGAGAATATAGAGGGTTTATACAAGTGCGATGTACTTGAGGACAATATTATGGACATGGAAGAGGATGTAGCTGAAAACGAAATGGGAGATAAGATACTGCGTGGAGAGTTTGACAGAGCACTGAAAGACCTGAGTCGAAACAAGGCCCCGGGAGTAGACAACATTCCATTAGAACTACTGATGGCCTTGGGAGAGCCAGTCATGACAAAACTCTACCGTCTGGCGAGCAAGATGTATGAGACAGGCGAAATACCCTCAGACTTCAAGAAGAATATAATAATTCCAATCCCAAAGAAAGCAGATGTTGACAGATGTGAAAATTACCGAACTATCAGTTTAATAAGTCACAGCTGCAAAATACTAACCCGAATTCTTTACAGACGAATGGAAAATCTGGTAGAAGCGGACCTCGGGGAAGATCAGTTTTGATTCCGTAAAAATGTTGGGACACGTGAGGCAATACTAACCTTACGACTTATTTTAGAAGAAAGATTAAGAAAAGACAAACCTACGTTTCTAGCATTTGTAGACTTAGAGAAAGCTTTTGACAATGTTAACTGGAATACTCTCTTTCAAATTCTGAAGGTGGCAGGGGTAAAATACAGGGAGTGAAAGGCTATTTACAATTTGTACAGAAACAAGATGGCAGTTATAAGAGTCGAGGGGCATGAAAGGGAAGCAGTGGTTGGGAAAGGAGTGAGACAGGGTAGCAGCCTCTCCCCGATGTTATTAAATCTGTATATTGAGCAAGCAGTGAAGGAAACAAAAGAAAAATTCGGAGTAGGTACTGAAATTCATGGAGAATAAGTAAGAACTTTGAGGTTCGCCGATGACATTGTTATTCTGTCAGAGACAGTAAAGGACTTGGAAGAGCAGTTGAACGGAATGGACAGTGTCTTGAAATTAGGATATAAGATGAACATCAACAAAAGCAAAACGAGGATAATGGAATGTAGTCAAATTAAATCGGGTGATGCTGAGGGAATTAGATTAGGAAATGAGACACCTAAAGTAGTAAAGGAGGTTTGCTATTTAGGGAGTAAAATAACTGATGACGGTAGAAGTAGAGAGGATATAAAATGTAGACTGGAAATGGCAAGGAAATCGTTTCTGAAGAAGAGAAATTTGTTATCATCGTGTATAGATTTAACTGTCAGGAAGTTGTTTCTGAAAGTATTTGTATGGAGTGTAGCCATGTATGGAAGTGAAACATGGACGATAACTAGTTTGGACAAGAAGAGAATAGAAGCTTTCGAAATGTGGTGCTACAGAAGAATGCTGTAGATAAGGTGGGTAGATCACGTAACTAATGAGGAGGTATTGAATAGGATTGGGGAGAAGTGAAGTTTGTGGCACAACTTGAAGAAGGGATCGGTTGGTAGGACACGTTTTGAGGCACCAAGGGATCACAAATTTAGCATTGGAGAGCAGCGTGGAGGGTAAAAATCGTAGAGGGAGACCTAGAGATGAATACACTAAGCAGATTCAGAAGGATGTAGGTTGCAGTAGGTACTGGGAGATGAAGAAGCTTGCACAGGATAGAGTAGCATGGAGAGCTGCATCAAACCAGTCTCAGGACTGAAGACCACAACAACAACAACAACAACGTTGCTGTGCTCCAAATGTACATTTTCGGAAATTTCTTCCTCAAATTGAACCATGTAGTTGATTTTTGTAAACTTCTCTTGGCCAGGACTGTCCTCATTGCCAGTGGTAGTTTGCTTTTCATACCCTGGTTTCTCCGACCGTCATGAGTTATTTTGCAACCTGGTAGCAGAATTCCTTAACTTCTTGTTTCTCATGATCACCAATTCTAATGTGCAGTTCCTCGCTATTATCATTTCTACTACTTCTCAGTACTTTAGTCTTTCTCTTACTGACAGTCAGTCCATAACAAGTTGTGATTAGACTGCTCATTCCATTCAACAGGTCCTGTGAGACTTATTTGCCATTACTGAAGATATTACCGTCATCATCGGATCATATGATTGATATCCTATCACCTTGAATTTTAATACTACTCTTGAATCGTTCTTCTATTTCTGTCATTGTCTTTTCGACGTGTAGATTGAGCGGTAGGCTGTCTTACAGCCTTTTGAATCCGATCACATCGTTCTTGGTCTTCAGATCTTATTGTTCACTCTTGGTTCTCGTACGTTTAGTACATTTCGCTTCTATCCCTACCGCTTAATCCTATTTCTCTCGGAATTTCTAATGCCTTGTGCCATTTTACTGTGTCGACAAATCTTATGACCTGTCTTAATTTTTCTTCAGTTTTCCTTCCCTTATCCACCGCAACGTCAGAAATGTCTGTCTGATGCCTTTACCTTTCCTAAATCCCATCTGATCGTCCTCTGAAGGATACTCGATTTTCTTTTCCATTCTTCTGTATGCTGCTCTTGTCAGCAGCTTGGGTGCATGAGCCATTATGCTGGTTGTCCGATAATTCTCGCACTTGCTGGTAATTGCATAATTTTGTTCCGAAAGTCAGATAGCATATCACCATACTTACACATTCTACATACCAACATTAATAGTCGTTTTGTTGCCGCTTTCTCCAATATTTTAAAAATTCTGAGGGAATGCTATCTATCACTTATGGCTAATTTGATTTTAAGTCCTCCAAAGATCTTTTAAATTCTCTTTCTAGTTCTGAATGCCCCATTCTTCCCTGTCGACTCCTGTTTCTTCTTCTAACATGTCATCAAATATGCGCTCCCCTTCACGGAGGACTATCAGCTCTCTCTTTTGTACTTAACACTGGAACTCCCATAGCACCTTGCTTTTAATTTCACCGAACTTGGTTTTGATTTATCTATATGCTGACTCAATCCTTCTGAAAATAGTTTTCTTCCCTATATCTCCAAATTTTTCGTTTACCCATTCCGCCTTACCTTCTCTGCACTCTTTATTTATTTCGTTACTAGGTGATTGGTATTTTTGTATTCTTTAATATCCTTGCACATTTTTGTATATCTTTCTTGCGTCTACGGTTTGAAGTGTTCCTCGTGTTATTCATGGTGTCTTGCAAATTACCTTCCTTGTACATACATTTTTCTTTCCAAATTGTGTGATTTGTTCAATCCTTATCAACTGAAATGCCTGCTGAGTTACTCATTACCTTTTTCTCCCAGCAGCAAAGAACTTTAAGCGTCTCTCTTCATTCATTAGTACTTCCGTATTCCAAGTCTTTGAGTACCGATTTTTCCTGACTAGTTTGTTAAATTTCATTCTACTCTTCATCGTTGATAAATTATGATCTGAATCTGGATCTGCTCCTAAGTATGCATTACAATCCCATAAACGATTTAAGACTCTCTAATCGACCAGAACTAATGCCTCTGGAATCTTCCAACACAGCGACCTTTCCTAATTATACCTCCTCCTGTCGTGATTCTTGTACCAAACGCATATTCTCTAGTAAACCTTTCTTTTACTGCTTTCTTTACATCCAAATTATTATTGACTTTTGTTTTGATTTCTTTTTATGGACTTTGTTATTACCCGTTAAATATCTTCATATAAATCTCTATCTCTTCACCTTCGGCTTGTGATGTCGATATGTGTACCTGAACAATTTTTGTCGGTGTCGGTTGGGCGTCGATTTTAATGATAATAGCCCTATCACTGAACTGCTCACAATAACTTACTCTCTGCCCTACCATCCTGTTCATAACGAATACTACTTTTGTTATACCATCTTCTGCTGCTGTTGATATTACCTGCTCTTGATATTACCCTATAGTGGTCTGACCAGCAATCATTGTCATCTTTCCATATCACTTCACAGACGCACCCTACATCTTGATTGAGCCTCAGCATCTCCTTTTATCTGTTTTGTATCTTCCTTACCATGTTTAAACTACTGATATTCCCCCGACTCGAGTACCATACCCTTTCGCTGATTATTCGGTCATTGTCTCATGATCACCTTCCACTTGGCAGTCACCTTCCTGTGACCCGAATAGGTGGGTAGTCCGGAATCTTTTACCAGTGGAGAGATCATCATGACACTTTTTCAGTTCACAGGCCTCAAGTCCGTTAGACACACACTATATGTCTTCAATGGAGAGGTTTATATCGTCTTCTGTAGCCACATGCCGTTGATCATGTCCGATTCTTCCTCCTGTGGCAGTTTCCCACCCCGAGTGCAGGAGAATACCCTGGAATTCTGTTCGGTACTCAGTCATATTTCACAAGGCCGTTAGCAGAAGTGGGGTAACTTCTTCTGCAGGAAGTGTTCGTCGAGGTTTGTTGATGATTTTCATTTAAAATTTAAACAGTGGTGAAATTCTAACCTGGGGACAAGGACGTTCTGATTGGTAGTAAAAGAGACAAACCCCAGACCACATCGCCAAATACACATTCTTATGCAACATATTTCATATTTGATAGTGGGGACATGTCTTCCCAGAATTAAATTAAAAACTGTCATTTTCAGCCGGTACTGATCGAGGTTTGGTGGCAGCTTGCCTTGCCAATTAGGAAAATGCAGAGAACAATGATTCTCTCTGCCTCACTATCGGCTTGTCTCGTACTCGGCTGAAAAATCTTGGTTGCTTCGTTGCTCTGAATGGTCGCTATTCGAACAGACTGTTCTATTTCTAGTACTAGTGAATAAATAGAAAAAAACTGTGAAGGACTGTATACATCTTAGTTGCTTGTGTGTCATATTGTAATGAAAAATGTATAATACCATCTCGACGTTTATTTTGCTGCATATTCACCTGAGCAAAGTATAACTTACATTAATAATAATTCTGTGGAATGTTATTTTAATATCTTATTGTGCTGGATGATTGACAAAGAAACTAATTTGTTGTGTGTTTTTAGCTACGTTAACCTTTGACAGATAGAACGTGAATCAGGTACTTTGATAGGAAACTACTTAGAGGGGGAGGGGGGGTGACAACATTCCTGACAGTTGATATTATACATTTCTGTGCGAGTCATTTTATCCAAGCATAGCCTGGTTGAAGTAGACTATAGTTGCTGTAATACCAAACTGGATAGCATAGCAGGCACATTCGGAGACGGGATAGGTTTTAACAGGACAACTATCTTCCCGGTTTATGGATAGCCGCCATTCTTTTGTCAATCACTGAAAAATATTACACAAGATGGCAAACAATTTATTTCCGAAGCTGTGTCCTTCTAGGAAAGCCCTAATTAAAAGATAACTTTTGTCAAATGAGAAATTTGTATATTATTGGACACAAGATCTTGACTTTCCGAAACTGCAGATGTAGCGAGAAACAATCGCCGTTGTTACATTGCAGAGGTTTCCAGTTACTTCCCTAGTGCTCAGGAATATTGCTCTTTCTTAAGAGATCCACTCTTCCTCTTTTCCTTTTTTGAGAACCGTTCGAAATACTTAGTATAGATGGCTATTTCAATATACTGTAGTTCAGTGGGGATGCATTCTGTGATATGTAAAAATGTTTATTATTCTCTTTAATAGTCAGACAATCCGCCCTTCGCACATCAAACATTAAGACCAGTTGAGAGAGTGTTAGATGAGTTCTCGCGGTCCAAAGATAAAACGTGTTTCCGAAACTGTACAAAGACAGACTTTTACAAGAATTCGTACTTACTCGTTTTAAACACAAAATATTTTCTTTATGCAGGCTAAAACAGATTAATAATGAAGGTAGCAATATTTTAACGATAATTAATGACTTGTTTCGGCTGAGAAATCAGCCATCTTTAGATTAATTAATAAAATTAGTGGAAATTCTAATCACAAGTTTGGATACAAACACATTGTCATCGTTGTAGCTCATGCTTGTGCAATGAAGTGGCCACAGGAGAGGCTTTGTATGTTACGAATCAATGGAACGTTACGTAAAAAACACCTTTCATACGCAATCACTGCCGAACGTCATAAAAGCTGCACGGGAACTGTGTCCCACTTAATAGCAACAGGTTTTATGAGGTCAGTACAGAGCAATGAAGAAACTTGCAGCCGTAACATAGCATCAGTCAACAACAGTGATGTGTGCCCAAATTAGAGCGAGCCGACTGACGACAATGTGGCTGCATGCAACTTTGTCGTTAGACTCTGATTTCATTTTATAATTGGTTTGAGGACGGCTGATTGTTAAAACATTGCGAACCGGACTATGGATGGAATTTACTTAAAAAATCTTTAAAATTTACATAGATCGCTTGTCTCCAACCTGACCATGACAGGAAACCACATTTGCTTAATCATTAGCAGGTTCCGTAGGCCCATGCAAACCGAAGCTGCTTGGTCATGGAACATTGTTCATTATAAAATTTTAAACAAAAGACTAAAGAGTTAACAAACAAAGGAAGAAAATGGCGGGAGAATATACGATAAATAACGCACAGCAGAGAAAATTTCTGAACAACTACAAGTAACTTGTGTTCAGAATAAAAGAACAGTGCACAACGTTTCTAAAATGCGAGAGAATGACTAGTACTCTTATCTCTTTTTAAATAAAAGTCAAAATGTAAACCACAAACCAGTGGGGTATTGACAACGAGTCCATTGATGTTAAATAATTAATAATGGTGCCAAACTTTAAACGGCCAAAAAGAGTAGCATCGGTAAATTATGAGTATAACTGGTGACTCAATAAAACGTTCCCTCATTAATTTTTGTCTTCCTGTTTGATATCAAAGCACATCTATTTAAGTCGACAGTTATATTGCTTACATTTGTGATGAAGCTACTACAAAAATATGGGTGAGAGAGGGAGTGTGCCAATAGTAGCAGTTTGACGTAGAGGTATCAATATTCCCGACAGATGGACACAAAGAGTGCAGCTTCCTGTTGGTGTTGCTTTCGCATCAAGCGGCCATATCTTATCAACTGCGTGAGTACTTGCCGTTGGCTTGTTGTTAAAAGGTAATTAAGAGGTAGGAGTCAGACCGACTGCATCGATGCAACCGTGCCAACATGTGAGTGGATTTTCATCTTGAGATCGTTTTTCTTGAGTCACAATACATCCACTCACATTTTATAATCGCAATTGAAAGACTTATGCCAAATAAATTAGCGAACGAAGGAGTTCGTCCCCCATGATAAATAAAACGGTTCAGAACATTGTTGCAGAAACAACAACAAAAGCATGCCAAATTTAAACGAAGGAAAAATCAATGATTGGCGATCATTTACAGAAGCTCGAATTTAAGCGCGAACTTAAATGCGAGATGCTTGCAATAGTTTCCACAATGAAAACTTGTCTCGAAATCTGTCAAAAAATCCGAAGAGATTCTGGTCGTATTGTAAAGTGTGCTGGCGACAAGACAAAATAGCAATGGATGTACTAACGATGATAGTACTGCTACGGAAAGTTATTAAACACAGACTTCCGAAATTCCTTCATCGTAGAAGACGAACTAAATAGTCCCCAATTCGGATCAAAATTAGCTGCCAACATGAGTAACTTAGAAGTAGATATCCTCGGAGTAGGGAAGCAACTTCAGTCACTTTCTAAACGTTCTCCGTGGTGTCTGTTTGTTCTATACCGTATATCCCTACCACTTTCGCGCAACGACGCTCTGAGCGTGTTTTTTAGGGAATTGACTAGTTTAAACCTGGGACCTGTTGCTGGTAAGGAGACGTCAGACCACACATGACATGTAGAATTCAGAAGAGTTCAGTGAGACTAGCGATGATATAACCAAATACTTAATGATTTCAGCGTCAGCTCCACTGTACTCCCTGTACGGGTCTAACACTCTTCGACGAAAGGATACTGAAGAGAAGTGACTTAGCCACAACGTAGGACATTGGTTCCAGAATGAAATTTCACTTTGCGTGCGCTGATTCAAAACTTCCAGGCAGATGAAAACTGTGTGCTGTACGGTGACTCCAACGTCTGACCTTTGCCTTTCGCGGGCAAGCGTTCTCGCGACTGAGCTATCGTTGCACAACTCCAGACCCACTTTCATAGCTCCGCCACCTAAATGCAAATGATTGAACTTCAGGAAGTTACACATGTCGTCCCATGGTACGACACCTGCGCTACAAGCCTGGCGCGTTGTTAGAAGAGAGCATATGTTTCCATTTTTTTGCATACACAGTTCTGCTTCAGTACGGATGACAGTTGCGCCACAGTGAGGGGATGAAATGGCGCAGCAACTGAAAAATTAATCGAGAGTTGAAGTACGCGGGACAGTACGATTCTAGTGTGCTAAGGATCTAAATGTCACACATTCACCACCAAATTCTGAAAGAACCACAACCAAATTCAATGTCGGATCGATCCTTAGTTAAATGGCCTAAACAGTCTTACCAAAGCCCACAGACTACAGACGACAATGCCCAGGCAATCGAGGAAGAGTTTCGGAGTAACTGCAGATTTTCTGATGATGAGGGCGTTCACAAAGAGATTAATGGTTCAAATGGGTCTGAGAACTATGTGACTTAACTGCTGAGAACTTACAACTACTTAAACCTAACTAACCTAAGGACTTCAGACACATCCATGTCCGAGGCAGGATTCGAACCTGCGACCGTAGCGGTCGCACGATTCCAGACTGTTGCGCCTGGAACCGCTCGGTCACTCCGGCCGGCAAGAGATTAATGAATGGCTCTATGACCTCCCTGATTTCTATTCTTGAGCAAATGAACGGTTGGCAGAACGTTCTGATCACAGTTTGAACAGTCCGCTGGTATACTGACGAATCATAGTGTCCAGTGTTGAACACTACGGACCGGTAGTACATCTGCAGACTCTTCTATCAACTAAAGCGGTGGGAGAAACTGAAGAATACGTTCCGACCATTGTTTTCAGGAACATGGTGACTACGTTGACAAAGAATGTGATGTGTCTCTCCAACATTCAATAAAAGTTTCTTGGCCTAGCATAATAATCTGTCATTCAAGTTTGCAGCCATCACTCGCTCTTTTCTTTTCCTGTTTTTATTACTACATCTGTAACAAAATGTAAATTTTTGGATGTCCTTTATTTTGAAAGACTTCTGTAAAATTTTCAAAATCCATGCAGTATTTTTTTCGTCTTTAACAAACTTGTCACCAATAATGCAGTCCATTGGTTTAACGTTTGCTGCAGCCACTCTAACTATTGTTATATGAGGCACAACGTCGCGAAAACCTTCGTCTCAATCTGCCAATCTATCAAATACGACATACGATGGAGGAGGTTTGTCCGTGGTGCATGAACGGATAGTCGAAATGCTTGAGGCTACCGCTCGCGATAAGAGGGAAATACAGGTTCGAGACCCGGTCCAGTACAAATTTTTATGTCATTAATAGGTAGCGCATCTCTTTCTAATACAGTGTAACGTATTACTATATTTACGACGTTACTCACCGAGCCATATACGTTATCTCGCATTTCTAGCTGCTTCTCTCACACAAATAATGATAAAAAATCAGAAACTCAGGGTCGCCACCAGCCCAAGCCCTTTCTAACCATTTAGGAAAAAAACGGAGCTAGAAAATTATTAATTTAATTACTTTAATAATTTAATTACAAATATGCAAATTTCTTTATGTAGCCAGATAAATAGCACTCCATGTGGTGCATGAAGCAACTTGATTAATTCAGGATTGGAAGTCGGAGTAAGTGGGTAAGATCAACAAAACAGAATTTATCTTTCACGTAGATTATTTATTGTATCTAAGTATTTGGTTGCCCATCCTAACTACACATAACTGGTGCCTGACTAGAAATATTTAAGTAAGAATTACGTGAGAATGTAACAGAGCACAAAGACAGAAAATGGGGGTGGGAGACAATGATACTATCATCTCCTTTGCATTCATACCATAAAAATATCTCAGTGAGATTCGCATTACGATTCTATGCATGCACCATTCTGGACAGAGGTTTAACCAATGCATGAGGTTGTGCGATAGTTATTCAACATACTAACTGCGTCTGCTGCTTGCAAACGGCCGAACTAGAGCACGTGGTGCATTCCGAATCAAACTGTTGTGCTGCTTGGTAGAAAGCGCACGAAAGAACAGATATTCTTGCAGAAATTATAGCTCATTAAACAAGCAAACTGTTAAAATAAAGCCTATTGCGGTGCCGTGGTGGACCAGAAGGGTCATTGATTACCAAACACGTGGTACAAAATCGACAAACACAGACAAAAGCAATTTCCACAAAATATAATATTAAAAATCATTAAAATTCATACTCGCTTCGACATAGTATTACACTCACGTACGGTTGAAGTGATCCTGACCATCTTTTCGTAATCAGATTTACCGTTTGGAATTCTACTTCATCGTTGTTCAAAATGAACAAAGTAACTTCCACACTTTTAACTCAAACACCTAAAAGTCGCCTAGTTAAAGCAATATAATTATGGCACATTCGGAAAAATAACTCGCTTCACACCCTTTAGTTAAGCTGAAGTTCTTAAGTATTTCAACATTTAAACATAACGAAGTCCTTACTCAACCTGTTTCCTATCACCTGCACCCCCCCCTCCCCCTCCCCCCCCCTCTTGCCGTTAAGAACTACGATCCGTACTCACCAAGCCGCTTTCGAGATTACCTACCTCCCCGTGCAGCGAAAGCTACCAGAGGAGTGGAACTCCTCACCAACCTCACGCACAAAAACAGCCTTCGATTAAGACGGGTAAACCTCTGTGTTTAGGTACTGGAAACCTAAGTTGGTCATCCTGTGCTCTCCTTCGAACGAGAAGCAACATCGTCTGCTCCCAGAGAGAGGATGACCAACTCAGCTTTTCTCACGAAACCAAACCGAAACCCCACATTAAAACACACACATAATATTCAATAGACCATATTTGAGTGCTCAGTCTTTCAGGAAGAGTTCGTGAATTGAGCTAAAATCGGGGTAGTATAGTGAATACGTTGTACCGAATTTGACAAGCGTCTTATGAAACGTCTTCACAGAGACGTTTCAACAACTAATGACAAAGCATTCGTTATCAGCGAATAAATTCCGAAGTAATTCGTCTATCTGAAGTTCGTTAGTAATGTGAAACGTCTCTGTGATGTGTCTTTACCTCGGCAATCATATTGTTCAAATGGCTCTGAGCACTATGGGACTTAACATCTGCGGTCATCAGTACCCTAGAACTTAGAACTACTTAAACCTAACTAACCTAAGGACATCACACACATCCATGCCCGAGGCAGGATTCGAACCTGCGACCGTAGCGGTCACGCGGCTCCAGACTGTAGCGCCTAGAACCGCACGGCCACTGCGGTCGGCCAGGCAATCATAGACAGTAGACCCCATATATTAGCATTTGCGCCCGAAATGTTACAATGGTAGTAGAAGAGCAATAATCTAAGGAAACTGAAACATTCGATGACTGAAATAAAAATGGATATTGATCCTCAGTGTTCAGAAAATTTGAGTCGACAGACGAAGACCTTAATTTTCTCACTTTAACGTCCACTGCAGTGATGTCTTGGAGGAAGAAATCTACTTGTGTATACTCTGCACCCTCCCAAACCACCCCCCCGCCCCCCCCCCTTCCCTCGGACATTCGATCCCACTCTCAGGCATGGGTGCGTGTGTTGCTTGTCCTAGCGTAAGTTACTTTAATTTATTTAATTTAGATTAAGTGGTGTGTAAGCCTAGGGGGCGATGACCTCAGCAGTTTGGTCCCGTAGGAACTTACCACAACTTTTTCCAGCCAACATACAGTCACGTAAATACAGGACAAACATGGAAGTCAGCGTCCATCTCATCATAACAGAGAACGAGGTCGACATAATATGTCTACTATCATACAAGTGATTGTCCTACGACTTACAGTCGGCACGTCGATGTCAAGGCAGTAACCGGAAGGTAAGAGCATGGGGAGACAAGTGCCTCTTTTCCTGCCAGCCACGCGACCGCACGAATCGATTCTGCTGATAAG
Source organism: Schistocerca serialis cubense (assembly GCF_023864345.2). Lineage (NCBI taxonomy): Eukaryota > Metazoa > Arthropoda > Insecta > Orthoptera > Acrididae > Schistocerca > Schistocerca serialis. Next base: position 589,730,192 of record NC_064645.1, on the reverse strand, counting down.
CTCCGTATTGGCTCAATCCCGCCTAAATTCGACTTTCCTCCCAGAGATTTCTTACCTTAATAGATGTATAAATGACAACAGATTTTTGAGACAGTCAAGTGCCTATCGATATGTGTATGAATACATGGTATGAAAGTGCAAAAAACAGACGCTTTTCACTACTGCAAACTGAGCCATTTATGACGAGAGGATATGAATGAAAATTTAGTGCTCTGAAAAATATAGAAAGATATTAAACAAAACGGCTGAACAGTGGCAGCCTGGAGATCACTTTGAGCTCACACGGTATTTTCATTCTGATCATTCAGATTCTTTCAGAGATGAGTTGAAGTCCATACGGTGGGAGACAGAGTTCATTCTGAGGTGATCTGAGAATTGACTTGTGATTCTGTCAGGGGATTTTCACACGTCATACTAAGTGGTTCTCACTATGTTTTCCAAACAGCGTACTGACTTTGCCTTCTAGAGGTGTGTCATCTATTTGACACTCAGTTTTCTGAGTTTGCGTCTTACCCCAGTATAGATTTCAGTGTTTATAGTCACTTTGTGATATCCTCATTTCCCATTGTGTGTCGAACTGTGTTTCTGCTGGTGCTATACTTGAATAAATATTTGACTGCATTCCGGTCCACGCGCAATGGACGGTGCCTCTGCGATATAACTTCCGTAGACAATAGATTTAGTGCCGGCCGGAGTGGCCGTGCGCTTATAGGCGCTACAGTCTGGAACCGCAAGACCGCTATGGTCGCAGGTTCAAATCCTGCCTCGGGCATGGATGTGTGTGATGTCCTTAGGTTAGTTAAGTTTAAGTAGTTCTAAGTTCTATGAGACTGATGACCTCAGAAGTTGAGTCCCATAGTGCTCAGAGCCATTTGAACCAATAGATTCCGCCCATGTGTACTAGGAGCAGGCGAGTTACCGCTGCGGTGAGAGCAATAAACCTGCATCAGTCACTTGGGTACCAATTTTACCTGGGGGGGCTTAACCCGGAAGAGAGGAACCGGAGAAAAATTAAGCTCCTCTTAGCATCTCTCTCCACTTGCTAAAGCCGTGGTACACTGAGGTAAAAGCTGTCGGCTGTCCATTAATAGCCACGCGACACTACTAGGGACTCGCCGGGAGGATGTCACGACGTGTTTTCATCGTATCAGCAACCGAGACCAAACGTCGGCAACCGACAGTTGCACATATCATCGATACAGTCATGTGTGGAGGCAAAGTGGTTAATTTTCATCCACAGGGGGTGGACAAAAGTACGGAAAGCCAAAAACACAACACATTACATTCAAAACTGCTTCCATCCTTTTCGCAATGGATAAATACAGCTCCTGTATGGTTTTGAAGTCGCTACTTACCGCCTTTCAGTACAATCTGAAAATGACAATTACTTTTCCAGTCATTATCGGAACTTGCCTCGTAGTTGCTGCAGTGTGCCCCTCCTATATCATATGCGGTTGTTGCCCCATTTCAGCCGTGCGCTAGCTGCAGTTACTGGCGCACTGGTTTAGCGGTAAGTACGGTGCTCCGGCAGGCAGGCAGAGTGGGATTGGGCGGCTGGGCGCCGGCAGGCCGCAGAACACGACCGCCGCGGCCGGCAGCTCCCGCCCCCACGCCCCCGCACGCCCCCAGGGGCTGACGCCGGGCCTCGTTAAGCGCGGCGCACAATGCCTGCTGCGGCGGCGGCGCGCTGTTTACTGCCCGCGCGTGATCCCCACGCCTTCGCCCAGATTGCAGGCGGCCCGCCGCCGCTCTACCGCGCTGCCGGGCCGTTGATGGTTACCGCCTGGCCGTTGGCCACCCTCAAGGCGTCAGACGTTCATTACCATTGTTTGCAACGGTAAACACACGTTTTTTTTTTTCAGTGCATTGAGGCAAACCACACATGTAGTGATGGTGACAACTGAATGAAATTAGCCGATTCACCCGTTTCTTGGGAAACAATCGGCTAATTCGGCGTACTTGGTCTTACGCATTATATGAATCATTTGAGTGAAACCAGTCTATGTGGGCAACCGAATGATCAGTGGATGCGGTTGATTGTAGCTTTATGCCGGTTTTATACGGTACACCTATCGTAATCAAGTCTGCACCAGCGTCCCAATTATACAAGTCTGGAATTTCCAACGTTTTAGCCAGCCCTGTTACATGTTACAGCTAACATGTATGTAAATCTGCACCAGCGCACCTGGTGTACATATCTGCAACTGCGGGTTTCTTTACGTCATCTGCGTTGCTTGTGAAAACTAATAGTTTTGTAAAACTGCAATTTACTCATATTGAAACTTCTAATAGGTCTCGTTATACAGGGTGATACACGAAGATACGCAAATATTTTAATATGTTATTCTACAAGTAAACCTAAAGAAAAAAATTGACGTAGACGTAGGTCCGCAAATATTTAGTTACTGAGTTACTTCTGCTAAAAGATTTCGTCTGAAATTTAGCAACTTCGTTAATATGAAGCCATCGCAAAACTGTACGAGCTTAACGTAAAGCACCATTTTCATTTACTGCGGATACACATATGGGGCATGTTTTATCAGATTCACCACATTAATAACATAAAATAAATGGAAATCTTGCTTTAGATTAACCTCGTACAGATTGGCGATGGCTTCATATTAGCGAAGTTGCTAAATTTCAGGCAAAATCTTTTACTAGCCGTATCTCTGTAACCAAACACTTGCGAACCTATGTTTAAATGAACTTTCTTCTTTAGTTTTACTTGTAAAATAACATATTAAAATATTTGCATATCTTCTTGAATCACCCTGTATATTTATCAAGCATTTATTGTTGTCTAATGCAGGTAGAATAAACGTATGTTATGATTATGCAGCACTACTGACTATAGTGCTCCTTTTATGTCCATGCTGGTACAAGTAAATGATTATGAAGTGTTAAAGCAGGAACGTATACCCCCTGTTAATGAAGGAGAAAGGGCACGAAGGGCCACAGGAATTCAGGAACTTCGTCAGGATGGATGTGCTTCGCCGATCGTACATGACGGGATTCGCCCAAGTTACACAGTAAGGGGGGCAGGTATTTCAGAACAGTGCGACCGTAGACATGCAAAACCGCTTTTACAGTCCTCACTAGTAGCATCCGGCACAACAGTTCTGACTGTGGTGACCATTCTCTTGACACTGTCTCTCCTGGCACTGTGAAATAAAACAAAAAGAGGCAATCAAATCATACGCATGCGATACTCTCACCAACTAAGGTGATAAGTACTAATATCTGAATTAAAATTATATGTACATTTATAAAATCATATGAATCCAGAATGGAACATTTGTAGACGTACCTTATTATGGTACACTGTATCCAAAGGATCATACAGACATCTTTCTGTGCTGTATGCCTCAATAAACGTGCTTCTACTTTCTTTGTTTCATTACATATCTAATAAGAAGTTGGCATCAGATTTATAGATTTTCTCAACGGAAATACAAAAATGGAATTCCCATTTGTTTTACTAGTTTATTTTTTTTTTAAATTAAAACTTACCTTCTGCCTAACAGGCCATGAAGGCTCAACGGTACCGACCATTCGCCGTGTAATCCCCAGCCTATAGGCGTCAATGGATGCGGATATGGAGGGGCGAGTGGTCAGCACACAACTCTCCCGGCCGTATATCAGTTACCGAGACGGGAGCCACTACTTCTCAGTCAACAAGCTCCACAGTTTGCCTCACAAGGGCTGCTGCACCCTGCTTGCCAACAGCCATCCAAGTGCTAGCCCAACCCGACAGCGCTTAACTTCGGTGATCTGACGGGAACTGGTGTTACCACTGCGGCAAGGCTGCGAGGTAGCACAGCTCACCAACGTTAATTTCACCGCTGATGTAACAAAAGAAAACCAATTAATTTGAATCAGGTTATAAAGTTCGACAACAGTGTTCGTAAATTTTGTGTATATCGCAAGCCCACATTCTCTGTAATGTCATCAACCAAATTTCCTGCCACCTAACAGTCAATAAGAAGAATTTTTCCACGCTGTGATTCATACATTACTCATTCTTCCCTAGAGGAAAACATACCGGGTGGACACCCATCCAAGTACTAGCCCGGTCCGACAGCGCTTAACTTCCGTGATGTGACGGGAACCAGTGTTACCACTGCGGCAAGGCCGTTGGATTTACAAAAAAATTACTAACGGAAAAATTTGTAGGATAACTCGCGCAATTGTCAAAGGACTCCTCAAAAGTTGTCGTCTGCTGGCCACAAATGAAACCAATACCAAGCAGAAAATCTGCTCGAAATGCTGTTGCCTGCACATGTGCCCATACAGGTCTTCCACTGCGTATACGCAGCTCTATGGGAAAACAGATCAATTCCTGTTTCTTCTCGGCGGATGAAGCTTCTGCCTAAATCGCAGCTTCACCCGTTCAGACGCTAAATGGCAGGCCGTCTACACCTGGCTTGTACATGTTCGGCGTGTCTTGCAGTACGAGCTTTGGGTATCTGTTGGACTATTCATTCATTCTTTTGAAGGAAAATACGTCTGTGGAAACAACCGAATGAGAACGGTGGTCGCAGTTTGGCGCATCCACATTAGTAACGGATGAACACGTTTCGTAGTTCCTTGCTTAACACCTCTGTTGCGGTTACCTATCTGACGGCTTCCAGAGGCAACAAAAGATTATAAATATGTCATGTAATTGTTGAGCGAATTTAAACTTTTGAAACGTTGTCATAATCTCATTTAGCGGTATAATCTTACGCTAAAGGTTTAAAATATTAAGACGTTTGTTCTAGTTAGACACTGTGTGTATATACCTGTGTATTTAGAAGCACCATTGCTCAGTACGCGCAAATCACCACGAATGCATCCGTCAATAATCTGAGAACAAGAGAGCACTTAGCGACCTCCAGCAAACTTTAAAGGTAATTTCAATCCTTCCTAAAACTTTTCTTCACTGACTGTAGTCACAACCTAACGACAGGAAAAAGTGTTATCGCTTAGATTTTCACAGCTCGTGCAGTAAATCTTCAGCATAAGGCGTGCCGTTTTAATTTATTACTTTTTCACCCCAAGCTCTATTAGTAACACATTTTGCAGACGGTATTCACACATATCCCTTAGTTTACCGACTAAGTTATCTCATTGCACTTCATAAAACTCTGAGATCGGTGAAACACTAGCTGTTGCCTGAAATGGAGCGAAGTAAATGTTAAGCATCAGGCATGACGCTAGAACCTCTTACATTTTTACTGCTATTTGATGAGTATGTGCCACACAAGATCGTAAGAGATTGAAAACAGCCACCGTGGTACAACAACCGAATTAGAAAACTGCTGTGGAAGCAAAGGGAATTTCGCAGCAAACATAAACATAGCCAGAGCCTTGCAGTCAAACAAAAATTACGCGAAGCGAAATGTAGTGTGAGGAGGGCTATGCGAGAGGCGTTCAATGAATTCGAAAGTAAAGTTCTATGTACTGACTTGGCAGAAAATTCTAAGAAATTTTGGTCTTATGTCAAAGCGGTAGGTTAATAAAAACAATATGTCCAGAGACTCTGTGACCAAAATGGTACTGAAACAGAGGATGACAGGCTAAAGGCCGAAATACTAAATGTCTTTTTCAAAGCTGTTTCACAGAGGAAGACTGCACTGTAGTTCCCTCTCTAGATTGTTGCACAGATGACTAAATGGTAGATATCGAAATAGACGTCAGAGGGATAGCGAAACAATTAAAATCGCTCTAAAGAGGAAAGGCAGATGGACCTGATGGGATACCAGTTCGATTTTACACAGAGTACGTGAAGGAACTTGACACCTTCTTGCAGCGGTGTACCGTAGGTCTCTACACGAGTGTAGCGTTCCAAAGGAGAGAATGACAATTGAATCTCAATGTAGATAAGTGTAATGTGCTGCGAATACATAGAAAGATAGGTTCTTTATGATTTAGCTGCAATATAGCAGGTCAGCAATGGGAAGCAGTTAATTCCATAAATTATCTGGGAGTAGGCATTAGGAGTGATTTAAAATGGGTTTGATCATATAAAGTTGATCGTCGATAAAGCAGATGACAGACTGAGATTCAGTGGAAGAATCCTAAGGAAATGCAGTCCGAAAACAAAGGAAGTAGGTTACAATACACTTGTTCGCCCACTGCTTGAATATTGCTCACCAGTGTGGGATACGTACCAGATGGGGTTGATAGAAGAGATAAAGAAGATCCAACGGAGAGCAGCGCTCTTCGTTACAGGATTATTTAGTAATCGCGAAAGCGTTAAGGAGATGTTGATAAACTCCAGTGGAAGACTTTGCCGGAGAGACGCTCAGTAGCTCGGTACGGGCTTTTGTTGAAGTTTCGAGAACATACCTTCACCGAGGAGTCAAGCAGTATATTGCTCCCTCCTATGTATATCTCGCGAAGAGTCCATGACGATAAAATCATAGGGATTAGAGCCCACACAGAGGCATACCGACAATCTTTCTTTCCACGAACAATACGAGACTGGAATAGAAGGGAGAACCGATAGAGGTACTCAAGGTACCCTCCGCCACACACCGTCAGATGGCTTGCGGAGTATGGATGTAGATGTAGATGTATTTCTATTTGAAACGCACTTTCCAGGCAGTATTTACAGTACATTCAGTCTCAATGTACCTGCCAAATTATGTCATTTTACAACACATCGTTCGGCTGGTTTGACGTTATAAGCATTGAGAAGCGGGAGAAAAAATAACTTTTCTTTAAAATACATGCTTAACTTCATTTCTAAAGATTGAAGCTGTTTTATATAAGAAACCTTGAATCGTTACCTCTCCAGTCCTGAGCGAAACTGTTCAGTACTTTTGCCTGAATTTGTATGCTATTTGCACCCGTGGTAAAATTTTGAATAGTGATCAGCACTGGCGGCCGAAATCTGCCTGCCAACGGCGTTGCCAAAGACGCTGGAGGAGTGGACGGAGGTTCAGGAAACTCTCTTGTTCTTGCTAATGAAAACTGCTCCTAAGGGCGGGAGAATCAGAAGGCATCAACGGTATGAGGATACAAGAGGCAATAGAGACCACTGCATTAAAGACACATAACGTTTATCCACGGAACATGTGGCCTGTAATTGAAAAAGTGTCTTGATGATCTCTCCATTGGCAAAAAATTCCGGAACAGTCCCCCATTCGGGTCTCCGGGATCGGACTGCCAAGGTGGAGGTGACAACGGGAAAAAGATTGAATAATCAACGAAAGAATAACGTTCACCAAGTCGGGCCATGGAATTTCAGAAGCTTGAGTGATGTAGAGAAGCTAGAAAATCGGAAAATGGAAATGCAAAGGCTCAATTTAGACACAGTACGAGTCAGTGAAGTGATATGGAAAGAAGACAAGGATTTCTGGTCAGATGAGTATAGTGTAATATCAACAGCAGCAGAAAATGTTATAACGGGAGTAGGATTGGTTATGAATAGGAAGGTAAGACAGAGAGTGTGTTACTGTGAACTGTTCAGTGACAGTGTTGTTCTTATCAGAACTGACAGCAAACCAACGTCAATAACGGTAGTTCAGGTATATATTCCGACGTCGCATGCTGAAGTTGAAGAGAGAGAGAGAGAGAGAGAGAGAAAGTATACGACGATACTGAAAGGGTAATAGAGTATGTAAAGGGAGATGAAAATCTAATAGTCATGGGTGACTGGAACAAAGTTGTAGGGGAAGAAGTAAAGGAAATACAGGACAATACGGACTTTGGACAAGGAATAGGATAGGAGAAAGACTAATTGTGTTCTGTAATAAATTTCTGCTAGTGACAGCGAATAATCAGTTCACGGATCACAAGAGGGGACGGTATTCTTGGAAAAGGCCGGCGGATGATACTGGAAGATTTCAGCTAGATGTCATAATTGTCAGACAGAGATTCCTAAACCAGATACTCGATTGTAAGGCGTACCTATAAGTAGATATATACTTACATCACAACGCAGTAGCGGTGAAGAGTAGGCTTAAATTTAAGAGATTAGTCTGGAACAATCAATACGCAAAGAGTGATTATGTTTGGCTTGTGGGGCGCTCAACTGAGCGGTTATCAGCGCCCGTAGAAATTCCCAACCTTTGCTCAGTCCAGTCTCGCCACTTTTATGAATGTTGAGGAAATGCTGAGGACCACACAAACACCCAGTCATCTCGAGGCAGGTGAAAATCCCTGATCCCGCCGGAAATCGAACACGGGAACCCGTGCTCGTGAAGCGAGAACGCGACCACGAGATCACGAGCTGCTGACAATACGCAAAGAACTGGGATACATAAGTACTAAGGAATGACGAGATACGCTTGAAGTTATCTATGGGTGTAGACGCAGCAATAAAAAATAGCTCAATAGGCAGTACAGTTGAAGTAAAATGGGCATCTCTAGTAAGGGCAATCACAGAAGTTGGAAAGGAAAACATAGGTATGAAGTCGATAACTGCGAAGAAATCATGGGTAACAAAAGAAATACTTCAAATGATCAAGAAAAGAAGGAAGAACAAAAATGTTCAGGGAAATTCTTGCATAAAGATATACAAGTCGCCCGCATCTCGTGGTCGTGCGGTAGCGTTCTCGCTTCCCACGCCCGGGTTCCCGCGTTCGATTCCCGGCGGCGTCAGGGATTTTCTCTGCCTCGTGAAGGCTGGATGTTGTGTGCTGTCCTCAGGTTAGTTAGGTTTAAGTAGTTCTAAGTTCTAGGGGACTGATGACCATCGATGTTAAGTCCCATAGTGCTCAGAGCCAGCCATTTTTTTACAAGTCGCTGAGGAATGAAATAAACCGAAAGAGCAGGGAACCTAAGACGAAATGTCTGCATGAAAAATGTGAAGAAATCGGGGAAGAAATTATTGTAGGAAGGACTGACTCTGCATAAAGGTTAGGCAAAACAACCTTCGGTAAAATTAAAACCTAGGGTGCTAACATTAAGGGCGCAACGGGAATTTCGCTGTTAAATGCAAAGGAGAGAGCGGGTAGGTGAAAGGAGTAATTGAAGGCTTATGCGGGAGAAAAGTTGTCTGATGTGATGGAAGACGAAACAGTAGTCGATTTAGAAGAGATAGGGTATCCAGTATTAGAATCAGAATTGATGATAGCTTTGGAGCACTTAAGATCAAATAATGCAGAAGTTATAGCTAACATTCCATCAGAATTAATAGAATCATTCGGAGGAAGTGGCAACAAAACGACTATTCACATTGGTGTCTAGAATGTATGGGTCTGGTGACGTAACATCTGGCTTTCGTAAAAATATCATCCACACATTTCCGAAAACTCCGACAGCTCAAAGGTGCGAGAATTACCACACAATCAGCATAATAGCTCAGGCATCTAAGTTGTTGACAATATAGAGGAATGGAAACGAAAATTGAGGATGTGTTACATGACGATCAGTTTGGCTTTAAAAAAAATGGTTCAAATGGCTCTGAGCGCTATGGGACTTAACTTCTAAGGTCATCAGTCCCCTAGAACTTAGAACTACTTAAACCTAACTAACCTAAGGACATCACACACATCCATGCCCGAGAAAGGATTCGAACCTGCGACCGTTGCGGTCGCGCGGTTCCAGAATGTAGCGCCTAGAACTGCTCGACAACTCCGCCCGGCAGTTTGGCTTTAGGAAAGGTAAAGACACAAGAGAGGTAATTCTGAAGTTGCGGCTGATAATGACAGCAAGACTAAAGAATAACTAAGACACGTTCATAGAATGTGTCGACCTGTGAAAAGCGTTAGAAAGTGTAAAATGGTGCAAGATGTTCGAAATTCAGGGAAAAATAGGAATAAGCTGTAGGGAGAGATGGGTAATATACAGTATGTACAAGAGCCAAGAAGGAACAATAAGGTCGAACGACCAAGAACGAAGTGCTCGGATTAATAAGGGTGCAAGACAGAGATGGTCATTCTCCCTTACCGTTCAGTCTGTACAGCGAAGAAACAATGGTGGAAATAAAAGAAAGTTTCAGGAGTGGAATTAAAATTCGACGTGAATGGATATCAGTGATAGGATTCGCTGATGACATTGCTATCCTGAGTGAAAGTGAAGAAGAATTAGATGATCCGCTATATGGAATGGGTGGTCTAATGGGTACAGAATATGGACTGGGATTAGATCGAAGAAAGACGAAAGTAATGGGAAGTAGCAGAAGTGAGAAGAGCGAGTATCTTATTAAAACTAATTAAAACCATAAATACCAATCATGTAGAAAAAAGTTCTTTGGTAACGAAATCTGATAAGGGTAATACCATTGTCATTGCTAGTAAACAAGTATATATTACAAAAGCTCTACAGTTCTTTGAGAAAAACAGTATTTCAGAGCTACATGAGAACTTTGCAGAAATAAGTCAGAACCGTAGTTAACGATGCCAAGTCTCTTCGTAAACCTTTTCTTAACTAACATTTAATGACCATGAACTCTCAACCGCCAATGTTACGAGCTGTAGAAAGTCCATAAAGAAGACCATCCCATCCGCCCACTTTCCAAAAGTATGAACAGTGGCTATCACGACTTAACCAAATTTCTGCAAGAAATATTGAAAAATCGTTCGTTTTCCATAATAATTATACTGTTTTCAATAGTCATGATTTAGTTAGTAAACTTAAACACGTTCACTGCGATAGAAATACGACATTAGTTTTTTTTTGCATTAAAAATCTTTACACGAACTTGCCAGTACTTGCAACTTTAGACATAATAGAAAATAATTTACGTTCATTCAAAAAAGACATATATGATGAGCAAATCACTGATTTTATGAATTTACTTCGTGTCGTAGTGAAATAGAATTATTTTGAATTTAATGGAAATCAATATCAACAACTAGTTGGCCTTGCAGTGGGGAACTCCTTAACAGGAATCCTTGAAGAAGTGTTCATTAATTCCTTAGCAATAAAATTTTTCAGCATCAGCTGTTGGCATTATTTCATACGCTAGATATATCGACGACATCTTGATCATTTATGAAGGGATTAACAACGGTATTGATCGACTTTCGAATATTTAACGAGATTCACAAAATCATTTCTCTCACTTGTGAACTTGGAAATGAGTTCCGGCAGCTAAACTTTCTAGATGGCACTCTTACGATTGTAGACGACAAAATTGTCTTTAATACTTTCCATAAAGAAAACTGTTCCGACCAAATTATAACTTCCACTTCCTTACAATCACATTATCATAGAAAAGCCTTTTTTATTCAGCTATCCATAGAGATACCTCCATCCCCCTTTCTAGTGAAAATTTCGAATCTGGAATCAGACTGATTAAAACTATTGCAGTCAGTAATGGCTATGATCCTTCCATAGTAGATAACATTTTTAGCAGTAAAACCAATAACAGAATCAACACCCTAGGCACTTCTAATAATGCACCCAATGAAAGAAAAATTTTTCTCCGTACCATTTCTAAGTCCAGTTTCTTACAAAATACAGCGTATGCTCCAAAATAAGTATAACTGTAGACTAATCTTTTCCACTAACAATTCTTTAAAAAGAATATCGTACGCAAGTTGAAACCTACGCTTTCCCCTTAGTACCGATATTTATATATTATTTGCGACAATTGTCGAGCCTATTACAAAGGGATACATGCCGAGCTATTTCAGGGGGAAAAAGGCACCAATGTTCATAATTCAACTAACTTTCGCCGATCATTTATTAATCACAGCGCATAGTCCTAGAGATGTAAAAGAAGTACAGATTTGGCACTCAGAAAAATAAGGCTTTAAGTTTAACATCTTAGAAGAGCTATAAATTTTTAAAGACCTCTCTCTGAAGGAAGGTCTCATTCTTAACGAACAGCTGCAATTACGCAACTAAAAGTTCTTTCAGTGTATAGAGCCGCTAATTAAATTTGTGTAAAAGGCGATACTCTCGTCATTGTAGCTCCCTAAACGTCGTTTTTCCTTACAATCTTAAGTTTTATGTATATATTACTTGAACTGTGTTTTCTTTTGTAAAAAGACTTCTACGTTATGTTGTAACTTCCTTGCAATGGTTCTTGTTTGTTACAAGTATTGTTTAAAATTGTTCTTGCCATGCCTCATTTGCTCTTGCGTTGTCTGTATTTCTGTTACTTCATGCTAGACGGCCCGAATCTGTTTTCACGTCCACCTCGTGGCTGCCTCGGCGTTTTAGCCGTTTAGTCTGACGGTTGCGACTGTGCTAAGCCGCTCTTGGTCCTAAACGACCTTGCGGTTGTCATGATATCCCATGGAGTATTTTATCGCATTGACAATTATGTTACACTTTTACAGTTTAGTTGTTGATTCCTATGTCATTTCTGTTTGACGAGAGCGCTTTTGCTCAAACGTTTTAAACCATGGTGTGATTACATGTGAGTACATTCTGTTTGTTCGTAATTTATGGACGTAGCCCTGTTAAGTGTATTTTATTTCAATCTATGCTATTATATGTTTAAGTAGTCCATGTCACTTTTTATTCTGATGAAGAATTCCCTAGTGAAATGTAATCCGTGATACATAGACAAAAAGATTTTGCAACCGAAGTGGCTGTATATACGTCCTGTAATTACGTTTGCAATGTGCCTCTTCCTATAACCATTATTTTTGAGTACGAGTCTCAAGTGCTGCAGTAGTTTGTCGTCGTCAGAAATAACTTTGCTTTATGTAATAACGCGTTCAGAATCGCTTTCTTGTGTACTGGGTATTGAAAACAGTCTTCGTTCATTGTGCATTGTCCATTGTGCATTGATCTGCTGTACACTGAATGACCTTGCCACCAGTTGAATACTTGATAATTTTATTTAAATTGACACTGCTTAAAAACAGAGATTTTATTCAAATGAACTTCGTGTCTGGATCAGAAAGTTGAAATGCTCAGTGGCGTGGCAACGGAAGACTTGTATGACCAGATAAAAAGTGATCAAGACAAATATCAGTGCGACAAATGCGACAAGCAGTATCTACAAGGGTGAACTATAACGTGAACCTGTATTAAAGAAACTGAGCTAACATTAACAAATGATAAAAATATATTTCTCGCAAAAAAAGGATTAATTCCCAGAAATGACAGTAAATGTTTAAAATGCTACGGAAACAGAAATATCGGTGACTGGTACAGACCAGAGGGAAGAGAGAGAGATGGAGCTTCAGTAAATTTAAATAAAAAAGTAATGGGTCATTTATCACTCGCTCATGTCGAATATCGACAGCTGTGGCCCTGCTTTGCATGTTTTTAACCGCCGCCGCCGCCGCCGCCGCCGCCGCCGCCTGGGAACGGTACCACATCGTCTTGCGAGTTGGCGGCTGGTGTACGGTCCTGCGCAGGCTGCCTGATGAACTAGGGGATCGCGTTGTAAAAAGAGGTATACGGGCACGAGTTACTGAATGCTTGCACCTATCTGGATTGCACATGAGGTTGGATACTTTCTGCGCGGCTGCCAGGAGGCCTAAAATGGCGCATTTGGAGGTCGAATCTGGTTGCCTAAATAAAGTAAAACTGGAAATACAGACGGCTGGCGGCGTTTTTATTTGACCTTTTATATTGATCAGCCGAAGTCCCTCGACCATCCTTTATAAGAAAGGACTTTTTTCCGCGTAGGATGTTGATGTGTTCATATTCTCCTGTACGTTTTTATGCTTCTACGGAGCAGTTGTTACGACCTGTGTCGGGAATGTCGATAGTTGCTATTTATGTATCAAAATGTCGCTAGCAAAATCTGCTTCACCAGGTCCTTCATCTATTTTATACGCCTTTTAAGTTACGAGATATGCAAGCTCATGCAACTGGCAAGTGTATTAATGAAGTTTATTATGTTACTGTCAATTCTTAGAATCATTATCCTGAGTGGATTGTTCACTTAAGATATCGTATCCTGTCTGTGCCCACTTACTCTTATTCATGTTCACATGCCGCTTTCGTGCACTTGAAGACACTGGATCATTAAGTATATTTCATCATTCATTCGTGTAGGCGGCCAGCTGAGTAAAATGGTATGTTCTCTTATAATCTGCTGAGTACTTGTTTTAACTTATCTGTTTTAATTATAACGCTACTTATGCTGTTAATCTGCATGTTTGCCTTTTCTGTGGATTTAGTTGTTAACCTTGCCCAAGTGTAATATTCTAAGCTGGCTCGTCTTTGAAACGTTACCTTTAGAGAGGTACTTGTCGATTGACTATATGCTTTTGCGAACCAGCGTCATGCAATTCCCTTATTAAATGCTTACGAAATGTTTCGTAATCACCATGTCTAATTCTGCTATAACTCTTACAAGAATTTTGTAATTCATATCCCGTTTTTTCTTTTAATTCTGCGTCATTGTATTTAACCTTTAAAGTTTTACATTCGGACAGGGCTCGACTGAAGTTACGATTTTGTGTTCGGAATTCCTCATAGTTAATTATGAAAACTTTAACAGATCTTTCTAATGGTAATTGAAATGTAAATTATGAAAATGTGTAATCTGAATAACTATATACACATCCAAGTAATGTATATTAGGTGATACTCACTTTAATCTCATGTTGCACGTTGTTTCTGGTTTCTTCTGCTTTACAGTGTAAGTCAAAACTGCAAATCATAAAAACATATAGTTCTCAAATATTGTATGCCTCATATCACATGTTTAAGTTATGCCTTTGATGGTTAACTAGTTTGAAGAACTTTGTCTTTTTCTAGATTGCCACTCAAGCGAATACATGAGGGTTAAGAGTGTGCTGATACGTTTTCCTCTCTGTACTTGACTGTAAGAAATTATTTGTTTCTTAGCGTTAACTAGATTGTTTTAAACACATAAATTTGAAAATACATCTTTTTTAAAAGTGTACTTCTCGTTCAGTTCTACGTGAATGGAGATATAGTATTTGTCTCTCAAATAGTTAGCAACCCTACTTATGATGTAACCTAAGAGGCTGGGAAAGTATGTAAGTGAAATCACTTTCACTCAGAGACTAAACATTCACATAACTGCCGTAACGGTCGGAGACGTGCTTCACATTCAGTGAAACCAATTAAACTCGAAAGGTGAGCAAAAACGTTTTTGTATGGGACATAGCCGCAGAGACTTGTTACATTCTGTTGTTTCATTCGACCGAAACAAAAAAAAAGGCCCTTACGAGAACACAATCGACTGGGCAATCGGTTGTTAAAACCGTTCTGTCCCATAATTACGAATAAAAATCCCATGAAAAGTTAAGCTATCAGTACAAAACTCATATGTGGGGCCCTAGATTCAAAACCTGACTTTATTCTAAGACTACAGGAGTCGATAACAAAAAAACTGTACGCAAAATGTTAATCGAAAGAATAGGCTGTTACAGCTCAGTGCACGATTCAAAATCTACAAACCAGGCAACTTCGAAGTTCGTTAATTTTGTAAAATGAACTATCGATCACTGATTTAAAAGCATTATATATTGTCCCAATGAAATATCAGGCATTGCTCTCTGTAGAACTAATCCTTCTAATATATTAAATCAATTCCAGTAGCTCTCGCATGGTACAACCACAAACAATTCAGTCCAGAATTAATATAATTTCACGACTGCCTTCTTCTACAGGAAAATTTTAAGGTTCTTCTGAAGAAAGAACGGTTGGTGAAATATGCAGTGTCTCTCGTTCCGTGGCGAATGTTCCGTGCTGTAGTCACACCTATTTTGTCCGATGATATTCCACAGCCCAGAACACGATGCTATATGTTTGGCTTAGACGCGCTTTGCTGTATACATGCTACGGATTTTCTCAGAATGGTTAATAAATAGAGTTTATAACAATTTTCGTCCTTCTCTCGTCTTTCAGAAAAGTTTTTAGATACATTACGGAAATTTAACACTTTAAATGAGAAAAAAAATTTAGAAAAATATGTAAGTGTAGGGCTCACCGATTATAGTAAAGGATCGATTCGCCCGTGGCCCACCAATCCGTTTAGCAGTTCGTGGCATTTAACATTTTGTAGAAACTGGAATATTAGTACCAAGTATCAAGGAAATGCATATCCAAAATCAGGAAGATTTGAAATGAAAGTAGGTATTTTACAGCAAGGGGTTCTACAAACTGCAACAGTGCAGTTTTGAAACTGTGGTTTCCCGATCACCTGGTTGTCGTATCACGACCATGTGATACAACCATATGACATTAAAATTACTCCGCCTCCAACAACGGATCAAGAACGAGTTAGAGCTGATTGCTGTCAGGTCTTAACTGAACTAATAATTATTAGGAACGATAGTTAACAGGTAATTTCAATCAGCTACGAGACCAAATTTCTCACAAGTTCATTCGTTAACCGAAATAACACCACTGTATGAGGCAGTGAAACTCCTCTTGAAGATGGAGAATATGATCATGAACTCCTGAGGTGTATGTTCGGCGTACTGTGACCACCTTTGGAGTAATATGACCTTATGGGTTTGATAGACTTACTGTGAAAGCAGACATCTACCTAACTATTTTGCAATAGTGTGCCATTCATGACATTCCACTAAACATCTAATGTGTGGGATTCTTCTAACATGATGATGCACCACCGCAATATGTGCACATTGTTCCTGGTTATCTTGTCCAAATATATCCTGGTATAAGGCTCGGTAACGATGAGCCATTGCACTGGTCTCCACAAACACTGGACTTGACATCACTAATTTCTGGTTGTTGAGAATGATCAAGGAGCTTGTGTACAACAAGAAAATTACCATCGCTTATCTGCAGAACATAGCACTGGAAGTGATAATATGTGTGCGAGCTTTAACTACAGTTAACCGTTGATTGATATGAGTTACAATTTGTGGTGAACAAACTGAGACCATTACCTAAATTTTACATTATGACAACTTTCAATGAAATTCATTTAAATACACAATTCATGACCAGAAACTCATCCACCATATCAGTTGTAACAGCTTCGAATCACCCAGCTCCAATTTTTCGTTACTCTTCACACGGGACCTTTTTTTCATTATTATACACACTACCGTTGTTTTTAAAATGCTTGGTGCACTTTCATATACACTCCTGGAAATTGAAATAAGAACACCGTGAATTCATTGTCCCAGGAAGGGGAAACTTTATTGACACATTCCTGGGGTCAGATACATCACATGATCACACTGACAGAACCACAGGCACATAGACGCTGGCAACAGAGCATGCACAATGTCGGCACTAGTACAGTGTATATCCACCTTTCGCAGCAATGCAGGCTGCTATTCTCCCATGGAGACGATCGTAGAGATGCTGGATGTAGTCCTGTGGAACGGCTTGCCATGCCATTTCCACCTGGCGCCTCAGTTGGACCAGCGTTCGTGCTGGACGTGCAGACCGCGTGAGACGACGCTTCATCCAGTCCCAAACATGCTCAATGGGGGACAGATCCGGAGATCTTGCTGGCCAGAGTAGTTGACTTACACCTTCTAGAGCACGTTGGGCGGCACGGGATACATGCGGACATGCATTGTCCTGTTGGAACAGCAAGTTCCCTTGCCGGTCTAGGAATGGTAGAACGATGGGTTCGATGACGGTTTGGATGTACCGTGCACTATTCAGTGGTGTGTCCGCCGTGCCGTGCGTGTGATCATTGCTTGTACAGCCCTCTCGCAGTGTCCGGAGCAAGTATGGTGGGTCTGACACACCGGTGTCAATGTGTTCTTTTTTCCATTTCCAGGAGTGTATGAGCAGGTATGCAACAGGGGATGTTGTCCTAAACGTGACTCTTATGTCGCAACGCTCTCCAGCGGAAGTTGTGAACTATTTCTGACATGCAAATTACTAAATGGACGTGCCTGAATTAACTTCGTTATAGAGCAGAGAAAATAGCGACTAAGACAGTGGATATTTCGATGGACTGAACAACGAATAGTGACGGGTACTTAAAAAATTTCTTTGCCGCTTCTTTCGATTCACTAATTCCAGCTTTACGTATTTCACCCTTCCAAATGCGCCGGAGAGCACCTCGGCTGGGCAATTATGCTAGCTGCTACATTTAACACTGTACAAACACTGCTCCTCTTTCTCGGAGCCTGTTAAAACATACGTTTGCTCCCTTGTTCACATGTTAACCATGCTTCTCTGTGCTATACACTGCACTGAAATCTGACAGTGAGATAGAAAGCAGTCTTGTGGTTCACTGGTCCATAGATGAAGACACGTTCCCAAAATCAATCAAACCCGCCTCTGAACGGAGGTCCCCTGCATCGAATATTTCAGAGTAGAAGAATAGGAAACTTTCGTGATATTTTAAAAATCGTTGGGACGACTAAAAATTTGCTGAATGGAGGATGCATACTAGTAATCTGTCAGTTAACAATCCGCATTTCAATCAACTCTCGTACGAAGTTGGGGCAGCTCCCCAACTTTCATAAAACTCGGGTGCACCGACCTATATTTATTTATCAAAAGCCGTAGGTGGAACATTGAACATTACATTGACGAACATGGCTACAGGAAAGGACTTTCTTCATGGCAACATGTACAACGGCCGATTACCAAGGAAAATAAGTTTTCTACGAGTTCCAAACGTTAAAATTTGATGTGCGACTGATAACAAACCAAGTAAAGGGAAAGGGAAATGCAAGGATAGGAAATTATATTCATTTCCAGAGAAATTGTCCATGAGAGGTGTGTCAGTTGTCGTCCCCACAAAATGTGGAAGCATTAAGGATTAGGAACAAACAAATGGAACAATTATGACTCTATCCCATCCTAAGCATGGACATGAGCGCACGTTTGTGGCAGTGTATGTCCCATCAAATGACGCTCATAGCAAAACCAAAGATGAGTTTTATGAAGATTTGAGAAGTTTGCAGGAAAAGGTAAATGCTCAGAAGGAAATAGTCTTTACGGGAGATTTTAACGAAAGGGGAGGTTTAGAGTTGGATGATGCAGTAGAATTTAGATATGGAGAACATATCATTAATGAAAATCACAATAGACTAGTACATGTAGCCACTGCACTGGAAAATTTTAAACGATTTCTTCCCACACAAATGGATACATAAATACACGTGGCTGAGTCAGTCACGAGATATGAGAACTGATTACATTATACAAAAGAAAATATCTAGACTTGGAGTGAATTACTTAAAGGTACACAGAAGTCCGGAATGTGGCTCCGACGGCTTCCTGCTTAGAGTACAATTTGTCTTTTCATCATGTGAGAGAAGGGAATTGTTCAAATGGCTCTGAGCACTATGCGACTTAACTTCTGAGGTCGGCAGTCGCCTAGAACTTAGAACTAATTAAACCTAACCAACCTAAGGACATCACACACATCCATGCCCTAGGCAGGATTCGAACCTGCGGCCGTAGCGGTCGCTCGGCTCCAGAGAGAAGGGAATCTCAGGAACATAATGTTCCTATTAAAATTATACATACTGTTAAATATATTATAATAATCTCAATCATGAAAGTGTGAAATTTCTTTCCAAGCCGAGAGTAGCAAGTAAGCTGCAATGTTTTGATGAAGGCGGAAATGCTGAAGACAGATTTCAACAAATCAAAAGATGTGTTCACAAGGCAGGATATGAAGGGTAGGCTCAACAAAGCGTAGAAAAAATTTAAAGCCATTGTTGTGGAGGGAGAACATAGCCGAAAACATATAGAGTTAACAATAATGTAAATGCATGATGATTAGAGAGCAGGAGGTCAGAAAAGAGACGTTTAAAAGTAATTATTAAAAGGAAAAATGAGATGTGGGAAACGAGATGTGAGAAGGTAGGTATGGTGGGTTACAAAGATAACAGAAGCCTGGAAAACAGGTAACAGAAGCCTGAAAAACAGTGAGGAGTTTAAGAAGAGATGTGGAAGAAAGGACAAAAATAAGAGTTATCGACATTAGAGAGTGGAAAACTCATTTCGAGGCACTGATATCGGAAAAGAGGGCCGGATATAAGGACTTACAGTTGGATTTACAGAATTAATTATCGATAGGAAACGTAGCACAATAACTACAGCATAAACTGGAACTTCTGTGAAAGAATTGAAAAACGGATTACCTCCTGCACCAGGGAACTTACCAATAGCGTTAGCAAAGCAAGGGCTGAATATTTTGGAACAAGTTGTTTAATAGATGCATGTTAGACGGAGGAGATGTACACTTGACAGCAAAAAAAGTAGGTCACTGCCGAATACAACCAACTTAACGTAGCTGTGTTGCAGGTCCTCTAAACACCCAAACCCCGTCGGGAACAGTCGTTTGACTACACACAATGGGTACCGCAAGAGAGTACTATGAGACCAAAGGTCTTTATGGCAGTCAGCCTAAGCGTCAACTAATATCGTCATACAAAACATATTAGAAAACACAATCTTAGCGATTAGACACCCCCTAAAACTCATAAACGAACCTTAATTGCAACAAGTGACATTCCAAAAGTTCTGAGAAAATGGATTATTTTACATATATCGTACAGTAATCCGTAGTCAAAAATAAATACTTAGACAATATATGGCGTTACAAAGCTGTACGGCAATTGGAAAAAAGTTTTTCGCTCTCTAAAAGATTTCCATCCACGTGCTGAAGGTCGCTCAACGGCGAGTGGCTCTGGAAACCGGATATAGGACGAACCAGTAGAAAAACGCGATTAACGGCAACAAGCACTCTAAGGAAATCTCAACATTAACAGTGAATCACCAGTAATATCATTGTTCTCGTAACACATCAACATCTACGTGTACACAAATTTGAACTTTAAATGACATGACAAACGTCGTCGTTCTGGACCTGGCTTCCAACCCAGCACCTATAGCCATTGCTGACTAAGCTAAGCTTTGTTTGTGCCTTATAGAGACCGGAACACTAGCCATAAAGAGACGTGAAGTATAGATAGACCTTTGCACCAGCATGAGTTATCAATTCAGATCCTGAAAATAAATGACGAAAATGTTTGTACTGAACTGGGAAACCTGTGATAACAGTTACCATACTGAGAACTACCCCCAACGACGTTTAATATGGTGTCATTCACAAGGAACAAGGCATGCTCATGATTAAAATTGAAATGCCATCATATTAAGCTTGTGAGAGGGATGCGAACCCAGCACATAATCGAACTGTTAACGAAGTACAGTCATGATCAAAAGTATCAGAACGACCTGGATTGCATTTCGCCTGATTCCCATGCAACCCAGATAACGCAGATGGCTAGCAGGTCCTCTAATCGCTCCTTGTTACAGTCGTTAGACTATTGAAAATGGTTCCAGCAAGTCACCACTAGAAAACACTGCCCGGTATCGCAATAACTCAGGATGTAAAGTAATACCACGATACAAAAACATCAGGGAACACCTCATCTCAGATAAGACTGTCCTTAAACCTTATAAGCTCGCATTTATTGCAATAACTGACATAACTGAAATGTTAGCACTCTCATTATTATATCAGATAGGTAATGCACGTAGTAAGTTCGTCGTATTCATGATTTCCTCTTCAAAGTAACATACCAACTTGTTATTTAACACAAAATGTCATTAATAATTTACGTTATTCACGAGCATCTAGTTGAGAATATGTATGAACTTCAAATGACACGACGAACCGACTCGTTCTCCATATAGATTCAAACCCAGGTCATGCAAACTAAGATTTCGTGACTGACGGAAATTAACAGTCATTACTGACGAGGCATAAAGAGAGAGATATACCTAGATTTTAGACAGGATCAGTTAACAAATATCAACTCTAAATTACATAACGTAAACATTTTTAACGGTCGCGAATTCCTACCCAGAATCTATTGTCCCTGTTAACGAACTACGAGAGATGTTAAATTCTGCTTCTTCACAAGTAACTTACTTTAAATACAGTGAGGTAAATTTTTGTATTGGACAGGGATTCGAACCCAGAAACTAATCTAATTGGTATCGAAGCACAATCAACTTTGACATATCGGATTTTCTCGGCAGTAGCTAGAAGTGTTATTTGAAATGACGACAGGAAACATTAATTTTTTCCTTCCCAGGACTCCAACCTGGCACGTATCGCTGTTATATTCTAGAGAAAAGGAACGTTAAGTATGGGTTTGTTACACCAGCAGCGACATGTGAGCATGTTTGAACTAGAAATAATATGACGAAGTGTTCAGTGCTGACTGAGAATCGAAACCCAAACATATCGTTGTTGACTACACACAAAGAGACGTCAGCTACCGAATTTTTCTCCAGCAGCTACTCGGAATAACATCCTTGAACTTACAGTGATCTCGCAAATAGTTCTGAGTCTCACTGGGAGTGAAAATTGTCAGATATCGTTAGTGTTGACAACGAGTGAAATTGCATTAAAAATAAAAATTATTATCCACCAGCAGATAGGTGTTCTCATGATAGAGCTTGATATTACATAGTGAAATGTTCAGTGCTGGGCCAAGATTCCAACCCATTCATGCGAAATATGAGGAGATGTTGAGGAATCTGCAGTTTTGAACAAACAACAAGTTGTAGTCGAGCTGTATTGTCACGAAGGGATCAAATTCCGTGTTAAGGGCGGTCTGAGTTGCATTCCCAGTTCAGAACCAATTTTGTCGACATACAGAAGCTCAAATAAAAGACGGAATAAGTGTCCTGTGACCATACACAGGGTTTGTTTCGTCACTAGATATAAATAACTAGTATAAGAAAGGTTACTGGTGATAGAGTTTCTACATGTCGACACTCCTTACTTTATTGTGGTTCCACCTAACTTCTACTTGGTAGAGAAGGAATATCATGTTTAATGTGATTTTCAGACCACAATGCCATTCTACCTTCTTCACTTGGCGTAGCCAGAAGAGAATAGAATCTGCCTCTCCCTATCAAAAAACATCGGCAGAAACTATCATCAGTCCAACAGACCACCAAACCATCTTCTCTACGACTCATTTCTCTATCATAACACCGTTGCGGCACACAAGTTGAGAATTCTGACACACAGGCTCCCTGGAGTGGTTTGCAGGATGTTAAGTAGATTCATTTACTTGGTTGACCGAATCGCCATGAACTAGCTGCCTTGGCTACCCAGTGCATACATTAGACTCTATTTTGTAATCACCGAAATAAAATAACGTAACTGCCACGTACATAGAACTGCCTACAGTGTAAGATGCAGGAATTTAAATAAGAAGTGTTCCTTTCCATTTGAGCTACTCTATTGCGCTATCTGATTGTTGAAACCATCGAGCAGTGCAAAAGAATTGCTGTAACTGTCTGTCTCTCAGAAGTCTAGTTCCGGCCGTATGCATTATCTCACAGCACTGTGGAACGCCAAAGTTCTGGAGGAACTGTTGTTCACTTCCGGAGGTACTGTAGCTACGTCACAGCTAGTAGCGTATCGGTAAGCGTCGCGCACTGTTAAGACGTCGCGTGTTCTATTACATTCGCTACTACATTTTTTTTAAATTGCAATTCTGCTGTCTGCTAAAGTTATCAACTTAATGGGACTTTGAACGTAATTCTCTTCACATCTCAACCTAAAATAGTCGCATGTGGAAAAAGGGCTAACTTCTGCGTCATTTTGTTCTTTTCAGGTTTAGTAGACAGCCAGGCAGCAGATGCATCTCGAGGCTTTTGTATTATGTATGGGGAGAGAGCATCGTGCCAAAATAGTCAGAAAAGTATTTTCTACATTAGCTGTCGCCTGGTAGTAGCATTTAGTTCTTCTTCAAACCTTGTTTGACAGCTTTAACTCTGAACAAGTCTCCTACATGCTTGTAATCAATAAACTGCATGTGCATTGTCAGACTGTTATAGATAACATCAGAGAGTTCGCATATATAGTTGATGATTAAATTCTCTCTCATGTTTTGTTTTGTTTTAACAACACTAAAAGAAACCTTACGAAAACTGTGCACTGTATAGTAGGAAATGAAATAAAACTACCCACGATAACCTCACGTCGAAAGTAAGTCTGTTTTAACAAAACTGAGTATCTGTACACAAGCGTGCCTCTATCTGCACGAATCAGTAAAACACTGTTCACTTAGATTTCGATTGGGTCTGTGTTTAAATGGTATGCTGTGTCACACACAACAGGTATGCAAACGTGGCATTTCATAAATAAAATTACGTATTCCTAGAAACCCAAAATTTGCTTGTCAGCAGCGGAAAGAGGCGTTACCTGTTGTGCAGCATTGTAAGTTTTTCACCATTGCACTATGAGCTGAAAGTATTTTCTTACGATTTGCTTATCGATGTTTGATCTGATTGCTTGTAACTCTTTCACAGAAGGGATAAAAACGCTACATTCAGCGAGGCTGGAACCGCGAACCATAACAGTCGCACTTCCACAGGTCAGCACGCCAACACAGAGCTTCCTCTTACGAGGCCAATAGTGGCTAGAACTCGTAAACCGCTATTTACAGGACGAGATTAGTTGCGATTGCCACGTTCAATGACTTTGTTGGGATGAAAACGGTAAATTTACAATCTTCTGTTACACCTCAAGCGATAACAACTCAGGTTATTCAATGGAAATGACATGAGAAATCAAGTGAACTTTGAGGCTTAATTCCGTGCACACCAGGAAGTAACTCGTCGATCACAGAGTTGCCAAACATACCTTGCGTTGTTGCCAAATCTCAGTTACATTACCAGCAGAAGAAGACAAACCGATGTGATCCTACAGCGGGCTGGGAAGTGACCACAGCTGGCGCCTCCAAGACGTGGCTGCTACGGCCTGGAATACGTAATCCGTCTGATTCGCATTTCTGTAACTAGGTTTAGGAACTGGAGCTTAGCTGTTAATAATACTCAGAACTGACTGCTAGTAAGCATCATAAATCAATAACTCTCATAGTTGTTTTTTATATTTCTTTCGTAACTGTACTCGAAACTAATAAACTCATTCACGGACGTTTTCGTGCCTCGGCGATAGTCGAGCACAACAAAAAAATAAAAATAAAAATAGAATGTGCGTGTGTGTGTGTGTGTGTGCGTGTGTGTGTGTGTGTGTGTGTGTGTGTGTGTGTGTGTTTGAGAGAGAGACAGGGGGTAAAATACTGTTGTAAAGAAATTGAATACTGGTATGTAAAGAAATCTTTCATTAAAATGACTCGTTCCACATCATTACGAAATGTCGTATTCATGATCTATGGAACAAGTATTAATCTAATCTAATCTAATCATATCATATTGCTGACTATCCATGAAGAGTCATTAAGTACCGAAATTTTCGCCTATATCAGTAACCGAATCTAAACTTGAAAATAAACCGGGACTCCTACCAAGACCCTTTCATCCCTGTTAACTAACCATGAAAGATGTCTGATATAACTCAATTCAGAAGCAACTAAGTGTCCATGAATTTAAAGATGAAGCGCATGATGTGAAGTTCTGCGTCGGAGATACGAACCCAAGACGTAATCCGATTGTTAACTAATTAAAATCAAATGTTACGTATCGGTTTTTCTCGCCAGCTGCTAGGTGTTTAATCTAAAATAAGGATACAATTTTTGTGCCTGAGCGACAATCGAACCGGACTCCTGTCGTTCTTCTTTATTGTCCACAAATATTGCTTAAGTATCAATTGCTTACTCACCAACAGTAAGATGTGTGCGTGTTTGTCCAGAAATTATCGGCAACATGAACAGACATTAAAAATGCACGTTAATTTTCACTAGCAGACCGGTGTGCACGTGATAGGGCTTGAAATGAAATTATGAATATTTTTGTACTGAATCAGGATTCGGATCCACATATTTACCTTTGCAGGAGACCTAGAGAAGACTGCAGTCTTGGGAAAAGGAATGAAATGATTGAACTATACTGTTCCGAGAGATTCAGATCCTCGAAAGAGGAGATACGAATTCGGATCACAGTCCAGCACCAAATTTTTCAACGTCTCTAGTTCAATCAAGTACTAGTAAAATAAGAGCCCTGTTCCTTTAGACGGCTATCAGTTAATCAAATAAAATAAAATTTTCTTATGTAAGTAAGTTTACTGGTGACAGTGTTTCTGTTTACCCTGACCTCCACCTATGTCATTTTCCAACGTAAACCGGCTCTGCCCTGTTTGGAATGAAGGAACGTGATGTTTAATGCGGATTCTGGATTATAACAGCATTCTCTTTACCAGAGGTAAAGTAAATCTGTTTGTACCTCTTAAAAGTGAATGCCTGAACCCACGCATTGCACTTGTGATAGTTCGTTCCACCAGACCATTCTGGCCACATTTCCCATCCCCGGGAGTGTGCTGTAATGGATGATGTGCTTCGGTTACTAAACTAGTCACGGTGCAAAAAAACGCGAGTCTATTAAATGGTTAAGTATAAGAAAGCTTCTGACGTGGAGATTATGCTATTCTCATTTCATAGCCTCGATTTGAAGCCATTTTGAAATTTTCACAATTTCAGGAACTTTCTTAGTTCGAGAAAATCCACTGTGAAGTGTGAAGTTACCGGATAATTCTATTATCACCGTCATTACTACTATCATTTTCTTCATGCCGCTGCTGGAACACATGTGCTTGAAGATCATTTAAGATTTTTTGGTCATTATAGAAGTAGTTGCCCAAGAACAAGTTCTTTCCCTGTCTACGGAATCCTTTTCATGTTAATATCAAATATCAGCAATTACTCGTAGATCACATTAAACTAAAGTAATTTATGAAGACGTTACTTGATAACGAAAACACGTTACCTTTCTTCATTTACTTGCGCCTAGAAATGGCTGTTGAATACTGCCAAAACAAAAGCCAAGGGATCTTACTGCCTTCCAATATCCGTCGCTGTCGGTTCTTCCATATTATTCGGTCGACGTGACCTGTTTCAAGTTGTGTATGACACAGAATGTTTTAGAAAATCAATTGTTTTCCTTTGCAATAAAGTGAAAGATTTTCATTCTAACCTACCCAAGTCCAAAATTTTCGCAATATTAGTTCAAATTTAATATTCGCTTCCATAATGTAAGAAAAGTGTTTCACAGTTGCAAAACCCGCATCCGACTCACTGTCCTTACACCTAGACGCTGGCTATAAATTCTAGCTCAAAGTGACGCCAGTTTAAGTAACCTAATGTAGCGAAGACTGTTTGCCAGTGCTCTTTCTCATCGGAAAATATGCAATTCACTCATTGGGCTCCATAAGTACACTGTAACAGTATTTTCTGGATGTATGCAATGCATACGGATTGTAGAATTTAGTGGTGCTCTCTCTTCCGCTTCTGCGAACAATATGCCTGACCTAAACGGGCCCTTTACTTACAGGCCCTGGGCGGTGCAACATCATATTGACAACAGTAATGTGCTTATACTGACAACCTGATTGTTCGTTTTACCCGATTTTGCGATCATTTAAGTAAAACAACATGACCTTCGAGTGGGAGACATTTCGTCCCGCTTTTCCTTCTGTGAAATATGTCAGTAAGTTTCCTGCATTCGAACCAGCGAAATGCGGCAGAGTACGGCTCGTAAACAATTTACAAACCACGATTTAGTGCCGTTAACACGATTTCTTTAAACATTGGCGTAGCTGAAGGAATTTAGTTTCTTCTTAAATCGTCTTATGCAGCAACGTTCACAGATATCTCAAATAGGAAAAGCTCTTTATCCAGGTACGAAGGTTGTAAAACAAACTTCCCACAGTTTGTGTCAGGTTGATCTTTTCGTCTGATAGCACTGCGTAAGTATTTTGTGTAAGAGGTATTAAAGTAGTGTTCCTGTAGCTGCGGGAATCGTTGGTAGAAAACGAGTTTCACACCAATGGGTACAGTACTGATAAATATTCAAGATGATTATCAACCTAAGTCTGCGTTCATCCACAAACAGAGGCGTATTTGTTATATTGAAGCTAGACTAGGTATCCTTGTCTTCCTTGAGTGGGAATTGGAAGGCGTTTACACACACGTATACGAGGGTAATCGTAAAGGTAAGGTCTCCTTAGGGACACGCAAGTGCCAACGCAGGCACAGACGAGGGATCCTTAATTTTAATGGCAAGCTGAAACCACAGTGTTGGCTGCATGGTGGAAAGGTGATAAACAGCAAGAGTATGGATACGAAGGTCTCAGGTTCGATCCCTCACCAGCCTCACGATTTTTATGTGCCGTTTTACACATATTTCCTCTGGGGCAGTGTTTGTTGATGTGAAAAATGCAGAGGTACACTGTGGTCCGAAACCCACGTAAAACTGTAGGTTCCCCTATTAACTGGCTAGGTAAGTCAACTCATAGGTTGGATGAAAGCAACAGCATACCACCTCCAACAAGTCCGTGCCTATTAAAGCACTGTGGTGTTCAAACCACTCTTGCGACTGATGACTGCTTCACTTTCTAGGGGTTCCAAAACTAATGATATTCGGGTTAATAACATTTTTGTGCTTTCATGCTGTAGCTTTGATACCAGTAAACGGAAGTAACCGTCCGAGCACTGTCACCGTTCGAATTGTCAAGGTCGTAGACGACGATATGTCGATCCCAGTTACAATCTTGGTCATGGCTATGTTTCAGTCGAATACCTCTATGTGACTTTCTGCTTATTTCAAGATATACTTTTATACACTTAGTACGCATCCAAATTGATATCTGATAGACGTGTATTTAGCAACATCAATCCGATATGTTTCTCGTGCAATATATCGGACAATACGTCAGTGCACCGAGATTTCGTTTGTGTGTTGCGCATGGCGCAAGAAATATTTGTGTTATGCTTGCTTCTGTGAATGCGAGAAAGCTCATGAATAGACTGTCAATAACTGGAATTACGCAATAACACACTTAAAAGTTGTATTTTTGCATTAGGTATCCCGATGAAAATAACTGTAAAGAGGTTATATGCCTACTTGCTTACTATCGCGCTTCTCGATGCTTTCCTCACAAAATTGAAATAAAAATAAAATGAGCGAGAGAGACAGAGAGAGAAAACAGAAATGTTTTTCAAATATCAGCTCAGTGACGCCATGTTCGTCTCGTGATGTAAGGCAAGTGTAGTTGGTAGATAACATCTCTTTGTACTATCGATATGTATGGCTACAGGGTTCTTTGATTTCTCTCTGCAAACAACTGGAACAGAATTCAGTAACAAAGTGGTAAGAACACCTACTCAGTGCGCCAATTAAACACTCAGCCATTCTTGGTTATTTTGTTAATCGTATGTAATGCACTAAACATTCTTGATTATTGATTTGTAATTACTACCATAGTTATTGTTATTCGTCACCCCACAACACCTTTCCTATCACTCATTGCCGCCGATGCACGTAACGAACGAATGGGGAATATACACATTTATCTCGGCGTCTTGTGTCAGGGTAATATGAAAATCTCAATAACAAAAGACGACAATAACACCCAACTAGTTCTGTCCAATTAACACTATGACGACAGACAAATTGGCGTCTCAATGTAATTTGATTATAATTCGTTAGCATTTTTTGCAACCTCATTTTATTACCTCTTGGGAGCAGGCATAATATTTTGCTTTTTGAACACCGAAAAATAGCACACAAAGATAGTAGGTTGAAGGATACACAGAAAAAATCAGACCCATGGGTGTGGATCCAGAAGACTAAACAAGAGGGAAACATTACGAAAGCAATTAATATGGTGGTTAGTATACATTATTTGTACAGATCTGAAGATGAAAAAGCACAGATCTGCAGAGTGCCCGCATCTGCAACTTTGTTTCTGCCTTAATGGGCATAATTTTTAGTTTCTTCTCTTCTGAATTATCAAATGAATTGATTATTACGTAGTACAGAATAATTAGGTAACTGTGTTTCTTACAGCTTCCATTCGCACCAACATTTTTCTACATTCTCGTGCAATTCATGAAATTCTACTTGTATGATCACAAGACTGCACATAGATGCAATCCATTTCGAGGTGCAAAGTGTTATCTTACTTCTCGTGACAGGTGGGCAAAGTTGATTTCCAAAGACTTTTTATTGTACTGAAATAATCTTTTGTAACAAAGTAACAAGGTAAGTGTTTTATTCGTATATTTTTTTGTGGGAAACTGTAATCGTGATGGAAGATTACACACCTGAATGCTTGACACAGCTGGTAGGAGAAAACGCTGCATATTAACCAAACCCCGCGCCTCCTCTCCGTATCCTTCTATGACACGAGCACAGGATTCTCCTCCTATAACGCTACAGAGCTGTTCCTAGCACAGCTGAGAATTGGCAACATCGTCACAAACATTTGGCAACACTGTGACAGTGCCATCACTTACGCGTATGGTACTGAACTGACTCGTTAAATTCACTTGATATTCCCTTTCCATTTGAATGACTGGTGGTATATAATCCCCACGTGAACTAAGTCACTGAGACAGAAATTTAAATTTTTTGGCTAAAGAAATGCTATTCTTCACATAAGTGACAACTTTTAATATCTTTCACGATGCGTTATGAGGCTGAGCGACCAACACTATGACGAGAGTGGCGTGCTGGCAGCAGTGTGTCCGTAGCCCCGTGGTACAGAAAGTGTCTTGTGTTCCAACGGTTAAGAAAATCGTCAGTTCTAGCCGCGTGTTCAAGACGCATCTGCTGCCTGATGCAGAAGTCAGCCTTTTTTCCACATGCGACTATTTTGGGTTGAGAAGTGAAGAGAATTATGTTCAAAGTTCCATTAAATTGAGAACTTCAGCAGACAGCAGAATTGCGTTTTAAAAAATTGTATTAGCGAATGTAATACAACACGTGACGTCTTATCAAATGTGCGCGACGCTTAATGTTACACTACTAGCTGTGACGCAGCTACAGCACCTATGGAAGTGACCAATAGTTCCCCCAGAACTTCGGCATTCCTAAATGCTGTGAGATAATGCATATGGCCGGATCTAGACTTCTGAGAGAGAGACAGTTACAGCATTTCTTATGCACTGCACGATGGTTTCAACAAACAGATAGCGCAGTAGAGTAGCTAAAATGGAAAGGAACACTTCCTATTTAAATTTCTGCATCCTACACTATTGGCAGTTCCGTGTGGGTGGCAGTTACGTTATTTTATTTCGGTGATTACAAAACAGAGTCGAATGTATGCACTGGGTAGCCAAGGCAGCTAGTTCATGGCGATTCTGTCAACCAAGTAAATGAATGTACTGAACATCCTGCAAACCACTACAGGGGGCCTGTGTGTCAGAATTCTCATCTTGTGTGCCGCAACAGTGTTATGATAGAGAAATGAGTCGTAGAGAAGAGGGTTTGGTGGTCTTTTGGCCTGATGGTAGTTTAATATGCTGATGGTCTCGGTTCGATTCTAACTTCTGCCGATGTTTTTTGATAGGGAGAGGCAGATTCTGTTCTCTTCTGGCTACGCCAAGTGAAGAAGATATAATGGCATTGTGGTTTGAATATCACATTAAACATGATATTCCTTCTCTACCAAGTAGAAGTTAGGTGGAGCCATAATAAGGTAAGGTGTCTCGACATGTAGAAACTCTATCACCAGTAACCTTCCTTACACTACTTATTTATTTCTAGTGACGAAACAAACGCTGTGTATGGTCAAAGGACACTTATTCCATCTTTTATTTGAGCTTCTGTATGTCGATAAAATTGGTTCCGTACTGGGAATGCAACTCAGACCGCCCTTAACGCGGAATTTGATCCCTTCGTGACAATACAGCTCGACTACAACTTGTTGTTTGTTCAAAACTGCCAATTCCTCAACATCTCCACATATTGCGCATGAATGGGTTGGAATCCTGGCCCAGCACTAAACATTTCACTATGTATTATCAAGCTCTTGCGTGAGAACACCTATCTGCTGGTGGATAATAATTTTTATTTATAATGCATTTTAATTCGTTGTCAACACTAACGATATCTGACATTTTTGACTCTCAGTGAGACACAGAACTATTTGCGAGATCTCTGTTAGTTCAAGGATGTTATTCCAAGCAGCTAATGGAAAAAATTCCTTAGCTGACGTCTCTTTGTGTGTAGTCAACAGCGATATGTTTGGGGTTCGATTCTCAGTCAGCACTGAACACTTCGTCATATTATTTCTAGTTCAAACACGCTCACATGTCTCTGCTGGTGTAACAAACCCATACTTAACGTTTCTTTTCTCTAGAATATAACAGCGATACGTGTCGGGTTGGAGTCCTGGGAAGTAAAAATTAATGTTTCGTCCTTTCATTTAATACATCTAGCTACTGCCGAGAAAATCCGATATGTCAAAGTTGATTGTGCTTCGATAACAATCCGACTGGGTTCTGGGTTCGAATCCCTGTCCAACACAAAGCTTTACCTCACTGCATTTCAAGTAAGTTACTTGTGAAGTAGCAATATGTAACATCTCTCGTAGTTCGTTAACAGGGACAATAGGTGCTGGGTAGGAATTCGCGACCGTTAAAAATGTTACGTTATGTAATTTAAAGTTGATGTTTGCTAACTGATACTGTCCTAAAAAGAAGTATATCACTCTCTTTAGCCTAGTCGGGAATGACTGTTAATTTCCTTCAGCCACGAAATCTTAGCCTGCATGGTTGTTTCAAATTGCTCCGAGCACTATGGGACTCAAAATCTGAAGTCATCAGTCCCCGAGAACCTAGAACTACTTAAACCTAACTAACCTAAGGACATCACACACATCTATGCCCGAGGCGGGATTCGAAACTGCGACCGTAGCAGTCACGCGGTTCCGGACTGAAGTGCCTAGAACCGCACGGCCTCCGCGGCCTAGCCTGCGTGACCTGGGTTTGAATCCATATGCAGAACGAGTCGGTTCGTCGTGTCATTTGAAGATCATACATATTTCCAACTAGCTGCTCGTGAATAACGTAAATTTTTAATGACATTTTGTGTTAAATAACAAGTATGGTATATTACTTTGAAGAGGAAATCATGAATACGACGAACTTACTACGTGCATTACCTATCCGACGTAATAATGAGAGTGCTAACATTTCAGGTATGTCATTTATTGCTATAAATGGGAGCTTACAAGCATTAAGGACTGTCTTATCTGTGATGAGGTGTGCCATGAAATTTGTAGTATCGTGGTATTACTTTACATCTTGAGTTATTGCGATACAGAGCACAGAGCAGTGTTTTCTAGAGGTGATTCGTTGGAATCATTTTCAACAGTCAAACGAGTGTACCAAGGAGCGATTAGAGTACCTGCTAGACAGCTGCGACATTAGGTCGCATGGGAATCAGGTAAAATGCAATTCATGTCGTTCGGATAATTTTGAGCATGACTGTACATATAATCAGAAGTTAAATATCAAATGTTTTCACCAACAGCGAAATGCTGGAACCTTAAATGACGATAGAATTATTTTTGCCTGACTGGGATTCGAACCCAGCATCTAGCACCGTCGTTTTCTAGCCAGGAACAGACGATAAATAGCTATTGTTGGTTCACCAGTAGCGAGATGGGCGCATGGTTAGCTAGACATCAGGCGACGAAAATTTCTGTGCTGAATGGAATTGAAACCCCGCACACGTGGTCATGAAGAAACTTTAACTATCAAATTCTTTTCCAATAATAGCTAGGAATGGCATGTTTGTACTTTCAATGATGTGATGGAAAATACTCTGCTGGCTAGAAGTTGAATCAACATGTCGTCGTTGGTGATCACAACGAACACAACGTCAAACCCAAATCCCTTTTCACCAGTAGGATGGAGAGGAATGTTTGAACTTGAAAAAATGTAAGGAAACGTTTGATCTTGTAATGTTGTGATAAAAAGCTCATCATGTGGCTGTGAGTTGAAACGAACACGTTACAGCTGACAACGCACGAAGAGACGTAGAAAATGCAACTATTTTTTCACTAGTGGTTCGGAGTGCACATGCTAGGGCTTGAAATGAAATAATGAATATTTTGTGCTGATCAGGATTCGAAACCAGATAGGTGCCTTTCGAGGACGCCTAGAAGAGTTTGCAATCTTCGAGAATACAGTGAAATCGAATTCTAATCCCAGTCCAGCACCACAATTTTCAACGTCTCAGTTTCAAATAAAGTAAGAGCCTTGTGAACTTACATGGCCATTGGTTCATTAAATGAAACACGTTTTCTAGTTTACGACGGCTTGCTGGTGACAGAGTCTCTGCCTTACGGGGTTTCTCCATTTGTCACAGCTCAAACAAATGCCCAGTCGGTAGCGAAGGAATGTTATCTTTACTGCGGATATTGAACTACGGAGCTTACTGGCGTTCTGCACTTAGCGTTACTAGGGGTGAAGGAGAGCTACTTATGTGTGTTAAAAATCTTCGCCTGACGTGAGATGTGAACCTACACGTTTTACACATCAATACAATATTAATCCACCAGACCACGAACCCCCTGCCAAGCAGATAATTATGAATTGCAGACTATTCATTTAGATGTAGATGCAGATGTCAAGGGACGCGTAACAGGAATGAGGGCGGGATCTGGGAATGGATAGAGGTGCAGAAGTGCAAAATATAAGCGTGAAATGCTTGCAAAATATTGCTTACTTAGATGTGTTCCACAATTCGTTTTATCTTAGGACCGAGAGATAAGGAAGGACTATTCTCAGAACGAAGAATGGGAGGGGAGAACAAAGAATACGGCATCATAGGTGGTGAGAGGAATGATAGAGAGTAAATACAGCAGAAATTAAAAGAGGAAATGTAGCGTCATTGGAAACCGCTAGATTTGTTTACAAAGTTTTGGGGGAGTGTAATTGAAAGGCACTTGCGGCGATAGTGTCTGAGAGAGAGAGTGTGAGAGAGAATAAAAGAGATATTAACAACGAGTAAACATAAATGTTCAATGTGTGTGAAATCTTATGGGACTTAACTGCTAATTTTATCAGTCCCTAATCTTACACACTACCGAAACTAAATTATCCTAAGGACAAACACACATACCCATGCCCGAGGGAGGTCTCGAACCACCGCCGGGACCAGCCTCCCAGTCCATGATTGCGGCGCCTTAGATCGCTCGATTAATCCCGCGTTGCGAGTAAACATAATATGAAATCGTTGGCGTATTGTGTGGAGGACGGAGGGTTTATTCATGGATGGAGTTGAAGAGAGAGACGTATTTGAAATAACAAAAACTACTGTGACAGAGTCCATCTACGCTGATTACTTCGTATGTATGTAGACAGGGTATAAATGAAATCAAAATAGAATACTTAACAAACTGTATATTCAAAAGAAACCCACTTGAATTAAAAGGGCAACTCAAAGGAAAGCTAGCCCATATTGTATCTTTTCTGTTGCCACGCGAGCTTCCACTTGCTCCCAATTAAGAAAAGTGACGAAAAAGAAGACATAACAAAACATTTTAAGAGCTCTAATATTTTATCCAGAATCCTTTATTATTTTGTACTTCTATCACGCGTCTTGGCATAGAATGTATAAGCCGTCGGACGTAACAGCCTGAAGAAACAACTTCATCCCAGGCTTCCAGGACGCAGTCCCAAAGAGCGTCCGCAGAAGTTGGTTGGTTTCGTGGCCAGTTCTCTGTTAATGTTCTGGCGACCTCAGCCCACACGTTTACCATGGAGTTCACACCAACCGCCCGTGGCGGCCAGTCCATGACCTTGACGCCTATCGTGGAGAGTCGCTGCTGGAAAAATGCAGACTTGTGGATGGGAGAATGGTCCTCTTCCAATGTGACGTCCCCTTCTGTGAAGAATTCCCGCCCCTCTCGCAGAATTCCAACACCAGCAGGTAACAGATAGCCGGCCACTTCTTCTCGTCGTGGTTACATATTCGCGTCGATGGCGAGTCCCTTGCGGCCTGTAAACGATTCGTGGACCGTCGTTATTGGTGGAAAACACCTTCTCATCAGTGAAAATGACATTGTCCCACGACGCCCTCAGATGGAGCTCCGCAAATGCTAACCGATATAAAACATTGTCTTCGCTGAGCTCTCGTATCACGGCGGATCGTCGTGCATGCAGTCCAGCGTCCCTCAGCCTTGGGCGAATCGTGTCACTGGAACCGGGGAAGTTAGTCTCCCGCCGCAACTGCTTCGCGTCCAGAAAGGGATTTTCTGTGCTCCTAGACAATAGGTCCCTGTCTTCCTGCTGTGAAATCACTCTCTTCCTGCCTGAGCGAGGAACCCTGTTGCTGGTGCCTCTTTCAAGGCAGATCCTCCACCATCTCGTTGCAGTGGTATGTGGTACGTCATACCGTCTGCGAGCTTCTCTGATGGAACATCCTCCTTCCTCAATGAGAGCGACGACTCTACCTCGGCCGGCCGGAGTGGCCGTTCGGTTCAAGGCGCTTCAGTCAGGAATCTCGCGACCGCTACGGGTGCAGGTTCGAATCCTGCCACGGGCATGGATGTGTGTGATCTCCTTAGGTTACTTAGGTTTAAGTAGTTCTAAGTTCTAGGGGACTGATGACCTCAGATGTTAAGTCCCATAGCGCTCAGAGCCATTTGAACAATTTTTTTACTCTACCTCGAATAGACCTCTCCCAGTGAGCCATTACGGAGACAGACTGATGTGTATCTCTGCTTGCCGCTCTTATACTGATTCCAGGAGAGAGATAAATATATTTACGTCCAACGGAGCGGCAGAGGCAGAGGCATGCGGCGCAGCCGTGCTGGCTCGTCCCGGGCTGTTGGCCCGCCAACGCCACCGCCAGCTCGCTCACTTGCGTCTCGCCTCGGCCAGCCTGGCTGGCCCGTAGCTCGCGAGCCGCGGCTACTACAGACCCGGGCCGCATGGCCACGATCACCCCTTGAAGGATCAAAAGTTACACCTAACCTACCGAGGTCTGTAGTGCAAACTAACGCAGCTACAGCTATTATGCTATAACATGTGCAGGCACACCTACAGTTGACGATTTATTCAAATATTTGACGAACAATACTATCAAAAATACATTCATTTTAAACATAGCTACCACAAAATATTTCACCTAGCTAGCAATAGCATGACGCAGGAAACTATACTTTCTTGTAAGCGCTGTGCATTAGATGTAGCCTTAAGAAAACCTGTACTCAACCACGACGACTAAGCGGAATGAAAAAGTAAACAGGTTTGGCGGCAGCTTCTCCAAATAATAGTATATACTTAGTATATAATACACGTTTTGTGCACTTATAAGATGTAATCAGTGTCTCTGAAACAATACGTGCTACACGACGGAAATTACTTTCTGCTGAGGCACTTCATTTACATCTCAATGATACACGACTACTAGAGAACATTGCTTTTTACGGCAGTCAATCCACCTGTAAATTAACACCATGATATCTCAGATATTAGGCAACACGTTACTAGGGATGAGTAAGGCCTTAAGGTTTGCAACTAAACATGCTACTCCTAGCTACTACTGAACCTGAAGTTGATTATTAACGTGTCTTCATAACCATGTGTGCGGCGTCCGACTCTCAGTCAACACAGACGTTTTCGTCACCTTATTTCTAGTTAAACGTGTGCACATCTCGCTGATGGTGGACCAACACTGGACATTTCTCGTCTGTTCCTGGTTAGACAGCGACGGCGGTAGGCGCCGGGTTCGAAACCCGGTCAGGCAATATAACTACAGTCGTCATTTAAGGTTCCAACCCCACTACTGGTGACAAACTGTGATATATACACTCTGATTTTACGTACTCATTCAACAATCCTATTAGGTGCTGGGTTCGCATCCTTGTCCCCAGCATTACATGATGGCATTTCTATTTTAAACATGTGCATCCTCTATTCCTTGACAATGCAACACTGTACAACGTCTTTCGAGGTTAATTACCAAGAAGGTTTCGTACAAATATTATCGTCATTTACGTTCAAGTTGAGAATTGATAACTGATATTGGTGCAAACGTCAATATTTGACGTCTCTTTCTGCCTGGTGATCGAGTCTCGATAAGGCACAAAGCTTTGCTTGGTTAACAACGGCTTTACGTTCTGGGTTTGCATCCAGATCCAGAACGAAGACGTTGGTCATGTCATTCAAGGTACAACTTTGTGTACTAGTAACTGTTGAAGAGTAATGTGAACAATGATATTACTTGTGATTCGCTGTTAATGTTGGGAGTGGTTGCCGCCGTTAATCACGTTTTCTTTTAACTGCTTAGTATTACATGAAGTTGATGCGAAACCACTCCACATTGAACGTTGAACGACGTTCAGCATGTGTTGGGTAAACCTTTTAGAAACCAAAGAACTTGTTTCCAATTGCCATACAACTTTATAAATCCATATACTGTCTCAAATATTTAATTGTGCCTAAGGATTACTGAACGATTAATGTGACAAAACTAGTTATTGTAATTCAGTTTACAAACGTTAAGGACTGTCTGATCTCTTCTGTACTATCGTGGAGTTACTTTACATCTGGAAGGGTTGTCATTAAGACCGGTGTTCTCTAGTAGTCTCTAACGGTACCCATTGTGTATCTTACAACGACTGTACTGTGGAGGGTTGCGACTATGTGCAACACAGATATGCTATGTTGGTTGCATACATTCAGGTGCAGCCTACACGTTGGAATTCAGGGATGACCCACTTTTTTTGCTTTCGAGTGTACCTGTGTAATGGAATTTGGCATATCCATGTCCAGTTTGTAATAAATGTAGTAAGAAGGTATGTGGAAACAATCGAAGAGTTAGTGCCACAAACCATATTTCTAGGTTGTATGGTCGGTCCTACGAGTTAAAGATAAGGTAGAGGCATTATTGATGGACGTTGACAGAGAAGTCAAAGAAGATTTTGTAATGAAAACATTTTTATTTTCACAAAACCAACGACAAAGTGACTTTAAAGGAATCTCAGCAGCCATTTAGTGTTCATATATCTAAAGAAGGCGTGTGGCACAGTGCCGCTGAAGAAACTGTCTAGAGTCCTGAGAGGGGAGTGAGTCTGTAAAAATTTATGTTCGAAGTATATAAGACCTCTACCAGTTTTCAGAGTGTGTAATCAAAGAGGGGAATGAAATTTCGTCACAGATTCTAAGAATTACAAAAGGTTTAAAACTGATATGCCGCTTATCGTCTACATTGATTAAGAAGTATATCCGAGAAGCTTTGGACTTTTGGAGTCAGAAATGTGTAGGATTTGACATGCAGATAACGAACGATCAATGTTTGTGCACCTTTCTGTAAGCAGATGTTCAGATGGCCAGTATGGATGATATCTGCATTATGCTAAGCAAATTCTTACAGGAATTTGATAAGTGGGGAATGAAAGAAAGTTTTCGAAAGACTGAGTACCTGTGCAGTGAAGAAAATGTAGGAAACATTATAGTAGAGTGCCAGCACATCAAAGCGTACGAAATATTTAATGCTTGTGTTGCATTCTATCGGAAGACAGAACAGACGATTAGAAAATAGAGCAACGAGTATCCCATGGTAAAACGTCAATCCAAAAGCTAATCCTCTTTCACGTTCTTCTAAGTTAAATTGGAAAATAAGGGAGGTGCTCTACAGAAGTACTGCAGAGCCTGTAACAACCTGTGGGTGCGAGTGTTGAGAGTGTACCAGAAAGACATTTAGGTAGGTTTAGAAATGTACTATCGTTTAGATTATCTTAGTGAGACCACGTAAGAAATACGATTAGAGAAATTAAATAGACTCATGATCATAGACAGAAGCTCGCCTAATACGGACACACGATCTAGATAACAAATGGGCAAAGAAGATCTTGACGTACCATTTTCAGGAAAGAAGGAGAAGATTTAGACCGAAGATTGCATGCTTAGATGGAATGTAGTCGGCCATGAGAAAAAGAGATGTAGAAGACGGAGTAGTATGGGAAGAACGAAACAGATGGCGACAGCTACATGGGATGCGGCGACAGCTGTAGGGAATCCACAGGAGGGAGAGGGAAAGCTATGCTTAATTCTCTGACGTACAAGACCTTCAATCAAAGCATAAAGTGCAAGCTACTCTCGTACGTAATGATTCAGAGCACTGATATATAATATATATTGTAGAGATTAGCTTAGTAAAATAAAACTTTTACTCGGTGAATATATAATTACTACACTCAGCTTTTGTATT
Source organism: Schistocerca serialis cubense (assembly GCF_023864345.2). Taxonomy (NCBI): domain Eukaryota; kingdom Metazoa; phylum Arthropoda; class Insecta; order Orthoptera; family Acrididae; genus Schistocerca; species Schistocerca serialis. The sequence goes on along the minus strand of NC_064645.1, from coordinate 589,690,418 downwards.
ATGGGTTCCTATACTGACTTTATGTTCTAAACACATCTGTTTCGACATAATTATGTCTCTCTTTCTCTCTCTATCTCTCTCTCTCTCTCACACACACACACACACACACACACACACACCCACACGAGTACCACAAGTACACGCCGAAATAGAGATAAATAAGACATCCCGAATAAACACCGACAACGCTTAGTATCTTATGCTCGAAGGGACAGTGATCGGTTTTCAGGATGCAGCCCATATCCGGAAACGCACAGCTTGGACACTGCAGAGCGTCGAAGTGTGAGTTGGGCGTGCGGCAACAAACGCCTAGTGAGTAGCACATCGCCCTGCCTATTTAAAAAAAAAAATGGCTCTGAGCACTATGAGACTTAACATCTATGGTCATCAGTCCCCTAGAACTTAGAACTACTTAGACCTAACTAACCTAAGGACATCACACAACACCCAGTCATCACGAGGCAGAGAAAAGCTCTGACCCCGCCGGGAATCGAACCCGGGAACCCGGGCGTGGGAATCGAGAACGCTACCGCACGACCACGAGCTGCGGACGCCTATTTTAAAGACGGACTTAGTACGGCATACCTTCTACGTCAATGCAGAACTACATAGGTAGTGCTGTGCATCACGCACATGAGCTTGTACATGAGATTGTCTTTGAAGTATTTCAATTGTTCTGTAGACTCACGCAGTAAGGTCTTCTGCTTAAGTTACAGGTGTGGCGTACACCATACTCCTCATGCTACCCCACAGAAAATAATCGCGAGGTATCGGATCTGCGCACTCTGCTGGCTGCGGAACTGTTCCACCTCTAATCTAGAGAATATAACACGCGACGTTGACGTGAATCCGCACAGTGACATCCAAATATGTTGGAACTCCGTCGTGTTGCAGCCACTTGTCCATTCAGACATTTGGCGATGCTTCATCGAATAAGGTAGTCAAACCATCTCGAATCAATGTCAGGCATATCGGTCCTGTTAGGCTGTTTGGCAGTAGATATGGCCCAATGATACAGCCACCAATTATGCCGGCGCAGATGTTAATTGCGACCGTGTTTTGGTGATTTTGAATTACCTGGGCATGCCGATTTTCTCCCGGACTGACATGCCTATTGTACTGGTTCCATATTACGCCCCTAGTAAACGTGCATTCATCCGTGAATAGCTCCAAACTCGAGTACTGTGGCTGGAGTGTGTATTGTTGTAAATATCACTGCTCAAACTATGTCGTGGGTAGTTCTGCTCCCGTAATGTCTAGCCTATCTGCGGTTGGTAAGGATGGAGCCGCTGTTCATGGACAACACGCCGCGTGGCACTTTTATCCGTGGCCAGTGTCTTTTCCACATGACAAGTACTGGTGGACTTTATCAGCACATCATCATCCAGTTCTAATTTTCGAGCCGAGAGCGATAGCGCGGCATCACGTTTCGGACCTTACCAGAGCAAAAACAGCAGACTGGGGATTGTACTCGCAAGTACCAAGCACAAAGTGCTACTGCTTTACTGTACGATGGACACATCTGAGGCAGAAAGTAGCTATGTACATCTTTCCGACTTCTCTGAGGCGTTTCTCGATGGCCTAGAACACGGACTGTTGTGGGGTGTGTCTGTTTGGAAAGCGTTCCATATAGAGTCTTGCAACACACTTATTGCAATCTGCTATGGCGTAAGCAGGTATCATGCCTGTCACTTCCACAGCTGTGTACTGGTAAATGTCGCATTGGTGTCAACAACGCTACTGTACTCTCAGACCACTCAAGGTCCGCGGTAGCACACGTACAAGGGCCGTGTGGAGGAATGTAGTGGATGCGTAAGAATGCTGGTAAGCTCAGTCTGCATTCCTTCCACGTTCGGACACCAAAACAAATTGGAACAAACCGTCACATTCTTTCGTTCTCAGACTCCGACGGTCTCCAGTACTTAAGCCGTGCGTTTTCGGAAATGGGTTTTCTCTTGAGAACGATCAGTCTACCTTCGCACGCAACATGCTAAGCGGTTTCAGTGTTTTTTATAATAGGAAGTCAACTGTCTCGCATGGTTACCTACCGAAGGTTTGGTGATGTAGATCATATATTGCCTTTAAGGACATTTTGTCATTGCATTGTTGTTTCTATATATATGAAGTCCGAAAATATTATTCCATATGAGATTAATAATTCTGAAAACACTACTCGTTGCCCATTGGCTGTATGAGGTCTTTAGGGTAAAGCTATAGTAGAAAGACCAAATCGACTACAAATGTATTCCCTGTGATGGACAAAATACCCAGTGTCTCCTTACAAGAAAATGCGTGAGCTAATGTGATGTATGTGCCTCTGTATTGCTGAGCAAGAATTTTCAATGGAATACAGCAAAATATGCTATATTATAACTCGCCGTTAAAAATCTTAAGATAAATATCAGTGAGTTACATACAGCTAGTCTCTTCTAAAATTAGTTATGAGAGTAGAATGGTAACTGTAAATAATAGCTACATAGTAACTGGACAAATAACTTTATGACCACGCGAATGCAGCCAAAAAAGATTCTATATTGACATAGAAACTACGGAACCAAAGTGTAGTAGATAATTTTTATGTGACTAATGTGCAATAATTTACATTCAAGTAACCGCAGTATCCGGTATTAGAGCGCAGTAAACTGTTATTGAAGTTACTGACATGCAAGAATCTCGTCTGTGGTATTTAGAGATCTTGACTGTGGGTGTAAAAATCCAAAATACACAAAAAATCAGAGATCTTAGAAAGCTGCATTCTGGTTTTATGCCGTCGTGCATTTCCTTTTGGCATGTTGACGTTTTTCGAAAACTCATTAATTGCACCTTTTCACATTAATCAATAGATAATTTTGTTTTTATTTAAGTTATCTGTATGAAAAATATTCTATATATCCATAATTATTTCTCAGGATAACTTAAATACACAGTGTTCAGCAGCTGTTATCAACTTTCATGAGCACTCATTTGAATTGTCACAGTTTCATAGTTATTGAATAACAAATACTGTCCTGCACATCAGATGGGCACTTTAACTTAGACTCTTAAACTGCAAAAACGTGATTTCATGAACTAACGTTCACCTATAATATTTTACAGCTATTTTTAAAAGAATACTATTTTCAATACAGATGCCATTATTTAGTTTATAAGCCTAATTTTCGTTCAAAAGCAACAACAAATTTCTGGTCAAATAAATTACTGATGGAGTTGTTTGAATATTCATAAATAATACGGTTGCACTTTCTTTAAAGTTTCAATTAATTTTGTTTTAAATGAAAGAATTAATTTGCCATAAGCAATGCATCTAAATTAATGACTATTATGTGTTTTTCATTTATGTTTTTACATGGATTGTGACTTTAAAATGATATCTTTTATACTATAGAGCAGAACACGCAGTCAAAAGTTACACTGTGTATTGCATCCTGAACACTGTATTTCAATGATGAAGTGTAGGAGAATTCTTTACGAGGGTCTCCTGTGTGGTAATTAGGAAAAGAAATGAGGACAGACGAAATATGTTACATTTATCAAATGGAATGAAAACAAATGGATAATATGCTGTTATTGTTAAAAGCGGTTAGCCACAATTTTCTCACAAATGAAAAAAATATAAATCTTATATTTTATTATTTATTACGTATATATAATCTGTTTTATTATTTATTACTTGAAGTTCTGCGGGTCAGCGCTAAATTGAAAGAATATAAATAAGTCATAAGGACTTGTTGAAATAAGTAACAAATAAGGGAAAACTTACATAGGTGTCTAATAAATGCCACCACCCATAGCGGAAGAATTTGTCACTCTTTATGTAACAGATCCTGCTTACCTTCACAAGAGAAGTCATAAATGCCGAGGACACGGAATTTATTGTACGATAAATTACTTGTGAAATAATATAGTTAGTTTGTCAAGTTGTTATTCAGTTCATTGTACTTTATAAGCCCTAACTTAATTTTATTCATGCTAGATGCTGTTGAACATAGTGACTGTTCCTTTAAAGTGTACTAATGAAGAAAATTCGCCGGGAGTCGCAATTGAAAGCGGTTATTTTAAAACACGAGCATTGTGGGATACATGTTCTTTCCAGGTAACTACAGTCATTTTAGTCTTTTGACATTCTGTGTTAGAGTTCAATATACATCGACTGTCCTATCATTAATTTCATGCTTGATTCGAAGTAGTTATTTGAAACATCACTTCCCAGGCTTATTCATCCTTACATTTATAACACAATAAAGGAGACACTGAAGAAATTCGGAAAAGATGTTAGAGTTCAAAAGAAGAAATTAAAAGTTTGGGTTTTGTCTGTGATTTAATTTCGTCAGACGCCGCGCGGGATTAGCCGAGCGGTCTTAGGCGCTGCAGTAATGGACCGTGCGGCTGGTCCCGGCGGAGGTTCGAGTCCTCCCTCGGCCATGGGTGTGTGTGTTTGTCCTTAGGATAATTTAAGAAGTACTGTGTAGGCTTAGGGACTGATGACCTTAGCAGGTAAGTCTCATAAGATTTCACACACATCTGTACTTTTTTTGAACAATTCCGTCAGAAAAAGCTGTAATGGTGCAGGGCAGCGGCAGACCACACCGTCAACACTATTGCAGGAATGGCCATGTATGGCCCACTATGGAGGCCGCGGGATCTGTGTGTGGGAATTTCCCAATACAGCGGCAAACTGAGTCATGAGTGCTCACTCAGTAACATCATCTTTTGTTAATCATGACATCCATACAAGCGCTCTATGTCTGCTCCTTAGGAACCGGGCAGGAAAAGTGGACCGTACCTCTTCAGCCTAACAAATCTGGCAGCTGAGGTGGCCTTGGTGATGCAAGGTGGGAATTAGTTTGGTGGCCCTTGACCTTACAGCTAGTCTAGCATTAACTGCAGGTAGCTCCAGGCAGGGATAAGCAGGAACATCATGCGTCAAGACCCAGGGAGAGGTCTTCTGTCAGGAATATCAGTTTGAAACCCGAAACCATCTAATCTTGTTGACAGCCCGCAGACCAGCAGTTTCACCTAGCTATTAAGGCTTCCGAGTTGGAATTCTAGAAAACTTTATTGACTGGAGCACAGCGATCGGTATAAAACCCTACAAATCAATAAAAACAGTTTCGATAACGTTTTCAATATTTTATTTGTTAGCAACCTGTTACCGGTTTTGGCCCTTCCCACAGACCATCTTCACCATTTTTTGTTTGTTTTTATTGATTTTTAGCATCTGGCTTGGGTTGTGGTGGTTCGGCTACACACTGGACGGACGAATTATATGGATATTACCACAGTTTTGGCAGAACTAGAAATTCTAACATCATGTGCTTCTAATAGCAGAGCGAAGGCCTTTGTACTCGCTGGGCCTGGTGGAGTTCAGAGATTGGTCCACTTGCTGTCACGTAGACGGCTGTGGCTGCCCAGTGTTGTGCTACGACATTGAGTAACCCATAAAACTGCTAAGATGAACAGTTATGAATTTTGTCTGTGGCGTGTCTGCAGGCTCCACGGCTGGTTAGAATGTCCTGCCTGGTTCAAATGTTGCAACACAGCAGCATACCTCGAAGAGCAGTTGAATGGGATTGACGGTGTTGTGAAGAGATATTACAAGATGAGTATACACGGAAGTAAAACATGAGAAACGGAATGTAGTCGAATTACATCAGGCGATGCTGGTAGAATCTGGTAGGAAAATGAGATACTAAAAGTAGTCCATGCGTTTTGGTATTTGGACTGCAGAATAAAAGATGATGACAGAAGTGGAGAAGATATAAAATGCAGACGTAAATCAGAAAGAATAGCGCTTCTAAAAAAGAGTAGACATATAACACGAATTCATGAATCTAAATGTTAGGCGGTCTTTTCTGAAGCTATTTGCCTTGATTATAGCCTTTCATGGAAGTGAAACACGAGCGATAATTTGTAAAGACAAAGAGCATTTGAAATGTTGTGTTAAAGAAAAATTTTGAAAATTACATGGGTATATTGAATAATTAATGAAGAAGTAGTCAGTCGAGTCAGAGGAAAAATTGGGGGCACAAGGAAGGATCGCTTACTAAGACATATTCTAAGGCGTCAAAGTGTCTTTAGTTCCGGAAGTAAGGGAAGCATGGTGACGGGGTCGGGTGGGAGGACGCGGAGGTTGCTGAGGAGAACTATAGATTTGAATACAGTAGGTTCTAATGGATGTCATATTCAGTTGCTATGTGGTGACGAATAGGCTTGCACAGGATATAATAGCGTGGAAGTCTGCGCCAGACCTGTCTAACCCCTCCCCAGGACCGAACACTGTATCAACAAGTGTTTCTGGCCTACCTTAGTATGATAAAATCAGTAACTCGATGAGCAGCTGGTTTGCTTCTTGGAGTTCTGTCACTGTGCCGGGAGTGTAATAACCAAGATGTACGTGCTAAATAAAACTTTTTGTTAATGATCATTTGTGACTTTTGACCTTGTCGCAATCTCACCAGTGATCATACCACACTTTTGTTCAAAGATTTCTCCTCTATTTATTACTAGCTGAGTACCTGGCGTTGCCCTTGTACGTACTTATTCCAGTTTCCCCCCAGTCCGTCTCCTCTAATGGCTCTGAGCACTATGGGACTTAACTGCTCGACTCCAGACTGTAGCGCCTAGAACCGCTCGGCCACTCCGGCCGGCAGTCCGTCTCCTCCTTCACCCTCTCTCTCTCTCCATTACCATCCAGAACAGTTAGTAGCAAGTAAGTAGAGAATTTAAACGTTTTGCGTGATGTGGTAAGTTTCCACGTATCACAGTGTTCATGACGTCTTATCTCCTGAGATAAGTGCCGTACAATGATATAATTCTTTTCTGGTGCTTTCAGTGGTATATGTGAACACAGCCTCCAAAATTTTTAGAACAGAATTGGTAGTAAAGATGTAATAAACTTAGAGATCATGCTTCATTTGGCAGTTTGACTTCATGAAAGGCGGAAATGTAGTAAGCTATAAACTTTTTTCTGTTCATCATTTTGTGGTGGTCGTCAGCGAGAAAAAAGTTTGATGAAGATTTGACATTGTGTATGAAGTTTGTAGCAAGGTCTTAACTGGTATAATTCTCAAATGCCGGCCGGAATGGCCGAGTGGTTCTAGGCGCTTCAGTCTGGAACCGCGCGACCACTAGGTCGCAGGTTGAAATCCTACCTCGGGCATGGATGTTCGTGATGTCCATAGGTTAGTTAGGTTTAAGTAGTTCTACGTTCCAGGGAACTGATGACCTCAGCTATTATGTCCCTTAGTGCTCAGAGCCATTTGAACCATCATTCTCAAATAATGGGTGACTAATGTATTGCTATTCTCGCGTCATGCTATATTGCTCTTTTCTGCCTCACTTCTTTGACAGGTGAGTGCTTCTCACACACACAGTGATGCTTTGCGGACGGCAAATGATACGTGCACAAACTTTGGTTGAAATGGGTCATGTGGTTTAAGATGAGATGTGGTACATACACACTTATATATACATGCATGAAATGTATTCGCAGTTTCGAATATGGAGAAACTTCAGCTGTATAATGGAATGATCACAATGAAAATTTGTGCCGCAGCGGGACTCGCAGCCGCAATTCCCACCTACCATGAACGGTCGCCTTCGCGTTTAGCTATCTGAACATGACTCACGACTAGAGCCAAACTTCCAAATATCGTCAACCAGGTGTCTACAACCTGTACTTGTACATCATTACGCATATTACCGTACAGGGGAGACATTTTTCTTTAAGGTGCTTGCCTGGTGGTGGCGGGTAAATACGATATCGCGTATCTGAAGGCACACTGCATCGTAATTCGGAATAACACAGTCACTGCAATATCTTCTTTATCGGCCGACACTGACGTGAAATGTCTCGCCTGTACGCGAATATTCGTAAAGGATGTATGAACACAGGTTATAGAGACACAGTTGATGACATATGAAAGTCTGGGTCTGATCATGAGGTGCATGGATAGCCAAATGGTAAGACGACTGACCACGATAAGCGGGAAATCCGGGTTTTGTCCCGTTCTGGTCCCAATTTCCATTCTCCCTATTTCATTATACAGCTGACGCTTTCCATATTCGCAACTGGAATATATTTAATGAATTTCATAAAGACTGTGGTCTCCATTGTGCCAGTTCCGGACAGGCAAGCACTCATCATAATCCGGAATAACACGGGCCCTACAATATCGTATACATATATTCACTGAAGAGCCAAAGAAACTGGTACACCTGTCTAATATCGTGTAGGGCCGCCGCGTGCTTCCTGCCTAACGTGTAGGGGCGCGGCGAGACCGCAGAAGTGCCGCAACACGACGTGGAATGGACTCGACTAATGTCTGAAGCAGTGCTAAAGGGAACTGGCACCATGAATTCTGTAGCATCGTCGATAAATCCGTAAGGGTACGATGGGGTGGACGTCTCTTCTGAACAGCACGTTGCAAGCCATCATAAATGTCCTCCACAAAGTTCATGTCCGGGGTGTTTCGTGGCCAGCGGAAGTGTTTAAACTCAGAAACGTGTTCCTGGAGCCATTGTGTAACAGTTGTGGACGTGCGGAGCGTCGCGTTGTCGGGCTGGAATTGCCCGATTCCGTCGGAATGTACAATGGACGTGAATGGATGCAGGTGATCACACAGGATACTTAAGTACGTGTAACCTGCCAGAGTCATATTTACAAAAAACAAGGGTCCCATTCCAAAAGCACACGCCCCACAGCATTACTGAGCCTCAACCAGCTTGAACAGTACCCTGTTGACATTCAGGGTCCATAGATTCATGAGGTTATCCTCATACCGCTACACGTCCATCCGCTCGATATAACTTGAAACACGTCCGAGCAGGCATCGTCATTCCAATGTCGGTGTGGACGGGCAAAGACGAAGCGTAAATCTTTCTGTCGTGCAGTCATCAAGGGTACATGAGTGGGCCTTCGGCTTCGAAAGCCCGTATCGATGGTGTTTCATTGAATGTTTCACACACTGATACTTCCACGAGACGTTAGACGGTAACTTTGCATCATAATGAGCTGGTAATTTTCATCAGTCTTACTGCTCAGACCAAAGTAATGGCACGCAGACCCATGTCAGCTGTCTGTGAACCATTTGACACGGACAAACGTAGCTTGTTGACAGAGGCCCGGCGGGGAACGTGACATGTACAAGAGACAGGCGCAGCGCGGAGCAAGCCGTAATGCACGCGCGGCCGGCGTGCCGTGGACAGTGATTGCGTGTGACACGTCGGAGGCGGCGGGGCCGCCACTGTGCGGTCGCAGACGGAGTTAGGGCTGGTGATTACGCAGACCCGCCCACCGCCACTGGCCCCACCCGGCCGTTAACACCTCGCAGCCACGTGTCGGGCGGCTCACACTGGCAAGTCTATTCCAGGACTGTTCCGCCTGAAGCTCTGAGGGAGTAATCTACAAGAGGAACAGTCGTCATAGTGGGGGCATATTTTTGAGTCAGTGCACAAAATAAGGCATAGATATTATTCCTTCGGAGTACCTAAACCATCGGCGGAAATGTTTACCAGCTGGCTACTGATGTTGGAGACATAGGACCAGGCTTTCGGAAAAATATAATCTTCTTAATTACGAAAATATCGCCGGTAGCTTAGAGCGATAACTGTCGCACAATGAGCCTAACTGCCCATAGGTCCAAATTCTTGGCGAGAATAATGTACAGAAGAATGAAAAAGAAAATTGTGGAACTCTTAAGTGGTGAAAAGTTTTGCTCCACAGAAGGTAAAGGCACCAGAGGGGCATTTCTGATCTAGTGCTTCACAGTGGTAACAATATTTTAAAAGACCGAGACGTTTACGTAATATTTGTGGATCCAGAGAAAGCATTCGACCATGCAAATGGCAAACACGTTGGAATTTGTCAGAAAAATAGTGTAAGCTCTATAGCTTTACACGTGCTTCTCCGAGAACTGGGATATATACGATATGTATTAGAAGCAAGAAAGAACAATAAGAATGGCAGACCAAAAACGAGGTACTCGAATTGAAAAATATGTAAGACAAGCATAGATCTTTCTCCCTTTCTGTTCAATATTTCTACCAAGAAAGTAATTACAGAGATGAAAGATAGCGTCAGGAGTGGGATTAAAATTTATGGTGAAGGGATATCAGTGTCAGGATTCACTGGTGAAGGCGAGGAAGAATTACAAGCACGTACTGGAAGAAAGGAACAGTTTTCGTAATCACGAATTATAGCCGGCTGCGTCGCCCGAACGGTTCTAGGCGCTTCAGTCCGGAACCGCGCGACTGCTACGGTCGCTAGTTCGAATCTGCCTCGGGCATGGATGTATGTGATGTCCTTAGGTTAGTCAGATTTAAGCAGTTCTAAGTTCTAGGGGTCTGATGACCTCAGAAGTTAAGTCCCATAGTGCGCAGAGCCATTAGAACCATTTGAACGAATTATAGACCGAGGGTTAACCGAAGACAGATGAAAGTAACGGGTAGACGCAGAAATGAGATTGACAAGAAACTTACTATCTAAATTGGGGACAAAAGCCTGGACGCAGTTAACGAATTCTGTTATGTTGCAAGTAAAATAACGTATGGCTTCTGTCTCGGGTTCTTCGGCCGACGTTCATCTAATGATTTTTCTGACGTTTCGCCAGCACGAGTGACTGGCATTGTCAAAGCTTCACCCTCCATTGCCGGTGGTGAACTGGAGGCGAGCTCGCAGCCGCAGACTATATGTACCTGGCGCGCCAACGTCCGAGGGCTCCAGTTTGAGGGAGGAATTTCAGAGATTGTTCATCTGGTGGACAGAATTGTGTGGAAGTGAACTGTGGTCTGGAGGGGAAAACAGGAGAATGTAAATTGACGCATTTGAGATGTGGTGATGCAGAGGGATGCTGAACATTCAGTGGACTGACATGAGGCTGTTATCCACGGAGTCGCCGACGGCAGAAGTTTGTGGAAGGCACTGACTAGAAGAATGTACAGGACGATTATTACGTTATTAGGGTACTAAAAGGAGTTGTGAAGTGTAAAATCTACTGGGAAAGACAAAGAATTGAATACATCCCACACCACAGTTCAGGACGTTGGGTTTAAATGCTATAATGAGACGAAGACGTTGAAGCAGGAGAAAAGGTCCTGATGGGCACTGGGCCACAAGAAACCGGTTGGCGGACTGATATTCAATGATACGCAGATACGTAAATAACAAATAATAAAATGAATATCCACAATGCTATTACAGTCTAGGGTTACTGCACATATTGGCACTAAACTTACGGGAATCGATGTATACCAGCTACTGCGGTATCCTACCTTAAGAAAAGTAGTACACTTCATAGCAGTAACCAACCAAAATTGGTTTTTAGTAAGCTTCCTTTAAAAACGAAACAAAGAAAAAGTGCTGTCGACAGTTTCGTGGCAAAAAATTCTCGTTCAGATGACTTATAAGACTGCGTGTTCTAACAACTTGGTACGTAATTTTACAAGTGCGTTGGATTAAGATAGAGAGAAATTGATGGGTTGAAATATATTTCAGTGTTTATGGATCGGCTTTAGCATAACAAAGCTCATGGTACATTATTTGCTTTTATTATGATGCCACCATGATGTACCCGCAGACCTAGCCGAGGATCTTGTGGATAACAGAAACTCATGTGACAGACATTAAAACAATTTTTGTGATGTACAGGAGTAGTCCGCTACAGTTTCTTTTAAGTCTCTTTTCTATAAATAAATAAATAAGCCAGTAGATCAAAAGGAATACGAGTAGATATAATAAATCACCAAGTTGATCACGAATCATACTTATAGGGTCAAACATTAAGTAGTCGACCTGTGGTTTCACGAAAGTGCGTCACGGCACTCACATTTCTCCAGAATCATAACATACGGGATCAAAGTCTGCATTTTTCTTTCACAAATATTCAGTGTGCCATGACAACATCCAGGAGTAAACAATATTTAACTTCAATGCAGCTTCGCAGTGCCTGATAGAAAACGGCCGAAATCCTTCCATTTATAGAGATATTACATCCCATCCAGAGATTTGTAGTAATCGATGTATTCCTTTGCCCCCTTCGCGTCAACGGTGAAACGTTAGCAGTACTGGCATGAAAGGAATGCGTAATCGTTTTCACACCAGATTGGTTAGTCTTTCATTGGATCATAAGGTGACTCTAATGAAGAAAAGACATACTGAGTTGTCTGACGGCTTCGTGTGCGGCTAATGGGGCTCCCCTGATGACGTGTCGAGAGCAGCTCGTTACCGCTGACGGCTTTTGACACTATCGACAGGGGCGCCATCTTCCCAGAGCGAGAGAAATGCAAGTCACGCCTATCGCAGGGGCTGAATACTACTGGGGGAGCAACCTGAGAGGGTTAAGGCACTACAAGTGGGTAGCAAAGCTTGAGGAAAATCATAGCGGATAACTTTCGAGGAACATTTTCTTGCATAGCAAACGTCAATTAGCAGCATAATATTGTAACACAAACGAGTGTTGCAATTCAGTTATCTACAGAGTACAGTACGAACTGTAAGAAACATCAATTTTTTTCCTTATTGGGTCTTGCACCATCAACCCGATTAGCAGCACCTTGTCAGGCGTTCCTCACTTTGGCTTTCCTCTTAAGAGCGATATAACTGGTGCGGTTGGTATCCTCTATGATCTGGGTGATGTATTCTAGTCTCGATCTGCTTCTCGTGTTCTTTCCTTCTAACGCTCCCTCTGTGATGCCTCAGGAGATGGCCGACACATGCGTTCCTTCTGTGTTGAATAAGCTTCAAGATAGATGCCATCTTTTCCTTCACACTGCGGAGCCTCTCTTCATTTGATTTCTAGTCTACACAGCTAATCTTGAGCATTCTGCGGTAGAACTGCATCTGCTTCTCCGGGTGTTCATGTTCAACTTCCGTACAGCAGCGCACTCGAAACAAATGTCTTTACTGACAAGGGAACCTCCCCATCGCACCCCCCTCAGATTTAGTTATAATTTGGCACAGTGGATAGGCCTTGAAAAACTGAACACAGATCAATCGAGAAAACAGGAAGAAGTTGTGTGGAACTATGAAAAAATAAGCAAAATATACAAACTGAGTAGTCCATCGGCAACATAGGCAATATAAAGGACGATGCAAGTGCATGGTCGCGCTGGTCCCGTGGTCAGCGTGAGCAGCTGCGAAGAGAGAGGTCCTTGGTTCAAGTCTTCACTGTAGCGAAAATTTTACTTTCTTTATTTTTGCAAAGTTATGATCTGTCCGTTCGTTCATTGACGTCTCTGTTCACTGTAACAAGTTTAGTGTCTGTGTTTTTCGACCGCACCGCAAAACCGTGCGATTAGTAGACGAATGTACGTGCCTCTGCAATGGGAACCGAAAACATTTGATCCAGTAAAACACGTCTTATATATTCCATACGACGCTGGTGACGACATGTGCGTCACATGACAGATATACGTTGTGGACCCACCAAACTTGCACACTTGGCGAATGGGTAAAAAGATTCTTCTACCTTGCCCGATTTAGGTTTTCTTGTGGATGTGGTAATCACTCCCAAAAAAGTGATGAAAACATAAGAGTGTGTTACATAAACTGCAACAAATGAATGCAACAGTTTCACAGTCGCACAGTTTCCTCTGTGCTCTCTCAAAACATATGTTTTTAACGCTTTCAAATTTTTCCGTGTGTAGACCTGTATATGTCCAAGGAAATCTGAACATGTCCTGGAATTTTGGAGAGCGAAGTTGATTATGTTTGAGTGCCTGAACTCTGATAATTGCCTGAAAATAAAAGTTTTCAGTTGATGGAAGACTTGAACCAAGGACCTATCGATCCGCAGCTGCTCACGCTAAGCACGGGACCACGGCGCTACCGAGCTCGTATCATTCAAAAAGTTGCCTATCTCCCACATGGACTATTCAGTTTGTATATTTTGATTATTTTTTAATAGTTACACACAACTTCTTCCTGTTTCCTCGAGTGATCTGTGTTCAGTTTTTCAAGGCCTATCCACTGTGCCAACTAATAACCAAATCTGAGGCGGGTGCATTTGGAGGTTGCCTTGTGAGATGTTTCCCTATTCAGATGTATATGGAAGGGTAACTCCTCTTTTTAGAAACGGTTATGGCCTGGCGGATTCGGCTTGAAAATCCATCCTGATGACATCCATCTGATATAATTTTATTCCCTACGCAGGCCAAAGGATTCGACGGCCTCCAGTCGCTCATTGTTAAGCGATCATTAGACAACGGAGCTTTATCTACTAACTACTAAAAAGTTTGTTTTAGGTTTTATTGATTTTCATGTTATGAGATGTAATAAAACGAACTGAGGTTCGACTCCGTCTGGGACAATCTCGTTTCTAATTGTTCCGTACCTTCACTTGGCAGTACTATATCATCAACAAGCCACCACGTGTCTTTCTTCTCACCACGAGTTTCAATTCCTTCTGCAGCGCCTAGTTTCTCTTTATCTTCATTTATTGACATCTGAATGCATTCATTGAACCCGACAGGGAGATTGAGCAGCCCTGTCGTATACACTGCTTGCTAATAGCTTCTTCTTGATGTCCTCCACATCTCTTCCATTAGAAAGATAGCAATTCGACTAAATACTTATTTATTGTTAGTATTTCTGTAGCTTTAGAGCGTAAAAACAAAGAAGTGGATATTGCGCAACTGGGGACATTATCCTGTGTTTACTAATTCTCTGCATCATTTGAGTGCAAAAAGATAGCTCTACCTGTTATGACCTCAACGTCATGTAATGTTATGATTTTAAGAAAGAGAAAGAACAATAATGTATCTAATTACAAGATTAGTGCTCTTGCAACGCACTCCTAGAATCCTGACAGGTGGATAGAGCCCCAACAAAAAATGGAGTAGAAATAAGGGGGCAACTTAGAAAGAAAGGAAGACGAAATTGTTCTCGCAAAACCCTGTTGAGTACGATGATCCTCTGCTATTCACCGTACATAACCTTGCGAGGTGTGTATATAGCTATAGAAGGGAGCAATAACTTCTATATCTCCTTCCCTGTATATAGTTTAGTAAGAGAAAATTCTCAGCTTCGTTGCATTGACACTGCACTGCAAATGATCAGAAGATCATCGTGCCAAGTCGAGTTTTAGAAGCCTTTTTCTTGCTGACTGCAGAGAGACCGTGATTAAAATATAGGGTGGATCTATGAAGCGGTCAACATGAACCATTGCTTCAAGTTATGAAAGTGGAATTTTTTTCCTACCTTCCTTTCCTTTATACGTAGTAAAGGTGCTTTTCCTGAGTTTGTACCGAAAACATTGGTTTGTAAGTTATTGTTCATAACTAACGAAAACTTCCCCAGAAAATGTATGCAATGCCCAATCGTGAGTCCTGTATATTTTGGAAGCGGTGAATTTTGAATACAGGATCAATGAGTTGCGGTAGCGTATAAATAATTGTTATGGTTCTCACTTCCCTACATAAAGCGTAATGCAGGAATTCGGATTCCTCTCTTATTTAATAGCCTGTCTAATTTAACGGCCGTTGCACTTGATTAATGGTTTCAATTTTTGTTTGCTTTAATTAAGCTATTTATCACCGCTTCACCGAGTCTTCTTTATACGGCTCTGATATTGATCACAGGACGTACTTCTCCTCGCCTTTGTTCCGTAACTGGGAAACAAAACTAAAAGCTACATTCAGGTGGAATTCTTTTTATCTATCTAACGGTGACATCTAACACACGTCATTATAATCCCTCAAGAATATGACAATTGTTAGTTTCTTTTGGAAGAGCGGCTAAAAAATTTTTTGCTTAACAATGTTGTTATATGACACAAGAGTCATTCTCAGAAATCCCTGTCTGGAAATGCATCTTCACGCAATCACTACAGTTGTTTAGATAAACGTGTCGTTTGAAACACAGTGAAACGAGTGAATGAAACTAAAGTTGCCAGAAAAAAAATTGATTAAGAGTAAATGAAATAATGTCGAACACCGGTTGTCTCATTTGAAACGCAAAAGTGAGTTACGCCTTTGCATTGACTGAAACATAGCATCAGCCATGCCAGCAGTATTTGATGACGTAAATGTTATTTTGCAACTTCGTCCGTTGTACCAGATGAATGATCAAGGTATTTAGGACGTGAGAGCATAATTTTCCACAGAAGTTAGTGCTATGTTTAACTACCGACAAGTAGAGTGGATATGACACAGCATCCGGCATGAGACAGATAGCTGAGTCTGAAAACTAAGAACAAGCAACTTTTATTCAACACACAATGTAAGTTTTCACGACGGGTATTGCCTTCACTTAATACTTCCGGGCTGATAGGCCGTGATCGATATATAAAACTCTCCCCTGACGTTTCGTCTCCGACTGCGGGAGACATCATCCGAGGTACAGTTCGCTGCTTTACCTCGGAGGATGTCTCCCGCAGTCGGAGACGAAACGCCAGGGGAGAGTTTTATACATCGATCACGGCCTATCAGCCCGGAAGTTTTAAGTGGAAACCTTTATTGAAGATTTTAAATCCTTAATATTTTTCCCAGTATCTGTAAATCGACTGGATTTTAAATTAAACGTTTCTCATGATGTCTTCCAAGAACAGTGTGATGTGTTCAGCTATATTTTAAACATTATGAGTTTTGAGAGAGCTATCACAGTTAGGAACTGTGTATCCATAGCAGTAACACGCATCTTGGTTCATGAGACACAGATACCCTGTGATGGAATTTGCAGCTTTTGTATGGGAAACTGGCACGAGTTACGTTTCATACATACCATCCTTGGTGTGAACTTCTATAGACAATTGTTGGTGCGAGATGAAACAACAATGCACATCGTCATGTTTGACTAAGAATATCCCGTAAGTCCCAATGGCTACAAAAGCCTTGTTTTTTAAGAATTTTATATGTGTAATACAATTTCATAATGATCGTGCGCTCTTGAACTACTGAATATTTCTTCGTCTATGATGAAGTTCGATTAGATTTAAAGGTACTAAAACAGTGGGCTAGCTCCGAGTAATTGTGTCTAAGTCAGTGGTTCGTGCAGCATACGTTGTGAGGTGTCCCCCTCCCCGATCTTGTTAAATTATAGGTACATGTAAGAGTGTGACAAAAAATGTCTCCGATTAAATTGCTCTCTCCTAACATGAAACTGAGCGATGACATGTTACTCACACTGCCTGTTTATTTTAAGAACATGTTAACAAGGGAAACATTTACTTTGTGCAATAGGTTGGTCATTCGGCATAAATGGATTACTAAAAGGACTTTAATGATCAGGTTGCTTACTAGCTAGTTTGCGTCTTGACTTAACAATAAGTTTAAGTGTCCCATCCAATAGACAAAGAATGCGCTATGAGTACACCTGGCTAGGACTGCGATTTGTAACCCTCTTCCAACAGAATGAGTACTGGATGAATCTTGAGGCGTATTTAGCTGCCACAATGATCACTACACAAATTACCTGCAGAAATCTGAAAGACTCCTACAAAGACTCTGATACTAACCGTGTTATTGAATAAATGACAGGAGACTGTGCAGGCACCTCATAGTGAATTAAAATTGTTTGCTGAAGGTCAATGATCGTGGCGGAACTTCTACTATAGTTTCATTAGCAAACTGCATGAGCATACAACTTGCTAAACAGTGTGGTTAAATGCAGCTGTCATTTTAGCAGTGGAAATGAACGGAAAGAAATTGAGACGAATGGTATTCAAATTACTAGATATTTCATCTTAAAACACAGTTCATAGTACATGGAAGAGCATTACTTATGCAAGGACCTCGTGTAGTACTATATGACTGCTAACAACGAATTCACCCACAAACTGTCATAGAACCCTACGAAAATATCAAGGATGGCTAAATGAAGGAGGAAGTGATTCATTTAATTAACTCCTGATTGGAATGTGCTATAGGGAAACATATTTCTGGCTCATATGAATCGAGACTGAATATTTCACAGTACGAAGCATGTTGCATGTTATCACGGGTAATAGGTCTGTGGAAACCTGACTTCGTTCCACAGAATTACTACTGTAACCTGTGTTGTGCAGTGCATTAACTCACCATAAATCATAGCTTTGAACGAGGGAATGCAGGATGAAAGTTTCAACGTGAGTTTGCACATCGGTGCTCTACAGAAAGTACTTGTCTGAACAAAGCGGCACACACACACACACACACACACACACACACACACACACAAACACACACACCTGGGCAACAACCGCCAGCCAGCCTATCCGTCCATCTAGGCCAGATTTCTTCTTTACACTAAACTCCTTCGTCCAATTCGAATGCAAACATTTTCTTTGTTACCAAGATCGCGCTGACCTCCTATTACGAGACACTGTTCACCAAAGAACGATGCTGACACTACCCACTTCAACTGAGAAAAAACTGTCTTCATCTCGGTCATCAACTACTGACCACAGGTTATATGTTAGTAAAAATGCTTGTGAATTAGAAACCGCGGAATATAGTGAAAGCTGAAAGTTGACATACGTAGTAAGCAACTTTCAACCTTTAGACTAGGATCAGAAAATCAGTGTAGTAACTACGTGCCTTTCTATTGATTAGGATTTCTTGAATAAAGCGAAATGAAAGCAATATCACACAGGAAATTACTAACTCGCGTAGTTAATTTAATGCAGGGCGTGAAATTTGTGCTAGTGGCATTTAGTAATATAATACACTTTTTAAGGACCAATTTCGGTTCAAAAAGATAATACGGACTTTGTTGAGGGACGTCATGGTGCCTTCCTGAAGCAGCTCTTATAGTGTCGCGAAATTCTGGTAGGTGGTGGAGCTATATGTACCCTTCAAAATGACGTCTGTAACGGAGATAGTAGTAGATAGTAGATAGTAGTAGATAGTGTCGGAAGTTCCATGCGGCTTTTCGCGGATGATGCTGTAGTATACAGAGAAGTTGCAGCATTAGAAAAT
The DNA here is from genome assembly GCF_023864345.2 of Schistocerca serialis cubense. Lineage (NCBI taxonomy): Eukaryota > Metazoa > Arthropoda > Insecta > Orthoptera > Acrididae > Schistocerca > Schistocerca serialis. The sequence continues at coordinate 589,671,527 of NC_064645.1, read as the reverse complement.
TGTAGCGAAATGCAGGAAGATCTGCAGCGGATAGGCACTTGGTGCAGGGAGTGGCAACTGTCCCTTAACATAGACAAATGTAATGTATTGCGAATACATAGAAAGAAGGATCCTTTATTGTATGATTATATGATAGCGGAACAAACACTGGTAGCAGTTACTTCTGTAAAATATCTGGGAGTATGCGTACGGAACGATTTGAAGTGGAATGATCATATAAAATTAATTGTGGGTAAGGCGGGTACCGGGTTGAGATTCATTGGGAGAGTGCTTAGAAAATGTAGTCCATCAACAAAGGAGGTGGCTTACAAAACTCTCGTTCGACCTATACTTGAGTATTGCTCATCAGTGTGGGATCCGTACCAGATCGGTTTGACGGAGGAGATAGAGAAGATCCAAAGAAGAGCGGCGCGTTTCGTCACAGGGTTATTTGGTAACCGTGATAGCGTTACGGAGATGTTTAATAAACTCAAGTGGCAGACTCTGCAAGAGAGGCGCTCTGCATCGCGGTGTAGATTGCTCGCCAGGTTTCGAGAGGGTGCGTTTCTGGATGAGGTATCGAATATATTGCTTCCCCCTACTTATACCTCTCGAGGAGATCACGAATGTAAAATTAGAGAGATTAGAGCGCGCACGGAGGCTTTCAGACAGTCGTTCTTCCCGCGAACCATACGCGACTGGAACAGGAAAGGGAGGTAATGACATTGGCACGTAAAATGCCCTCCGCCACACACATTTGGGTGGCTTGCGGAGTATATATGTAGAATGTAGATGTAGATGTGTTCCAGGCAGAGAGCTCACACTCAGTGTCTTCTTGGGAAAAATTTCAGAATGTCTACGGAGACCTTCCAGTGAACAGAAGAACGATGAGTCATTGGGCGAGGTGTCAGTCATCACCGAAAACACGGTCGCTCAATCCTGTCCGATCTCCTGCCTGCTTGCCAGCCGGCCGTACGAGGCTGTGGCTCCTGCAATATTGAAACGTGCGGACACTCTCATTCGAGGTGTTCGACAGATCACATTAAAACACCTAGCTGGTGTACTGGACGTCTCTCTTGGTAGTACTGACACTTTCATCCAGCAATTGTTGCACTCGAAGTAGTGTACCCAATGAGTCCCTCGCCGCCTGACAGGAGACCATAAATTGCAATTAAGGATCAACCTGTGCGGTACTGCTTGCGCCACACGAGACTGATGTTAAGAATTTTCGGTCGAACGCTTTCACAGACGTTGAAATAAGGATTCATCACTTCGTACCAACCAATCTAATATGTGGCGCCTCACACCTCTCCTCCAAAGAAAAAGTTCAAAGCCCCACCCTCAGCCAGTGAAGTCATGACGACAGTCTTCTGGGATTCTGAAGGGGTTATTCCGTTTGATGTCTTCCCTCATGGTGCAAAGATCAACTCTTGAAAAGTATTGCTGTAACCTCAGGAAAATGAAGAAAGGACTTAGGCGTGTTCGTCACCACAAAACTGCAAACGAACTTCTCCATAACAACTCAAGGTCCCAAACAGGTCTGCCCACCCGAACGGAGTTCACGAATCATCATTGGAGTGTTCTTCTTCATCCAACCTACAATCTGGGTCTCACAGCTTCAGACGTCCCTCTGATTGGCCCAGTGAAGGATACACTCCGTGGGGAGCAGCACGTGGATGATGGGAGTGTATAAATGCAGCATGACGTTGGCCCCGACATCGACTAGTGGAGTTTTACCATGCGGGTATACAAGTCCTCACGCTAAGGTGATGTGAGGCCATTGCAGTGAATTGAGATTATAAAGAGAAGGGTTTTGTAGCCAAAAGAGTGGGGGAAAATATGGTGTATTGCAATTCTGTGTAAAATCAAACTGCTTTCAGAAAGCGACTCGCATGTAGATATGTAGGAGTTGGTACCTATTATTGACTTAGTTTACCGAAATTACTAATAGCTTCCGATATATGACAGAAGTACAGGGTATTTGTAAGTGAATATCGAGGTCTTAACGCTTTATAATATTTATTACATTAAATTTACAGTTATAAAAGATATGTAAAATGAAAGAGCAACTCAATCACTTTTCGCAAGAACCTTATAAATGTTCAATGTGAGCACCATTTATCACATGGAACACATCAAGTCTATAGCCGAGATCTTCCCAAATGTTGATAAGTGTGTCTTACGTGATAGTAGCAAAAGGTGCTTCAATCCAGTTTCTTAATTCAGGGAGGCCTGCTGGTAGCGGAGGCAAATACACACGATCATTGATGAAGACCCAAAGGAAAAAAACGCATGGCGTTACGTCAGGTGAACGTTGAGGCCACGCAAAGCAAGCCCTGTCACTGAGCCCCTTGAGGCCTATCCAGCGCTTGCGTACAGTGAAGGTCAACCAACCTCATATTTCGTTATGCAAGTGAGGTGGCGCACCATCTTAAATAAAGTTCTCTGGCTCATCTTCTTCCAATTGAGGGAAGAGCCATTGCTCTAGTGTATCAAAGTAAGAAGTGTCAGTTACAGTAAGTTCACCAAAAAAGAAAGGGCCATAAACTTTCCGTCAGGATATGGCAAAAAAAAAGGAAAAATTACCAGTCGCTTTAGGGGAATCTCGTTGCATTTTTACCACCTCATTAGGATATTCTGAGCCCCAGATGTGCACAATGTGAGTGTTAATATGTCCACTAAGGTGAAAGGTCGATTCATCACTGAAGACAACATGATCAATAAAATCTTCATCATCATGAAACAACACTCCGTTTGCAAAGTTGGCACATAATTCATGGTCTGCCGGCTTTAGAGCCTGGAATAACTGTAAACGGTAAGGACGCAGTTGTATGCGTTTTCTTAAAACTTTGCAAACAGTCGACACGGCAACTTCTAATTCAGCACTAGCCTTCCAGACTGATTTATTTGGGCTACGAGTGAACGACTCTCCCACTGGCTCAACAGTCCCTTCACTAAATATTGGACGTCCTGCTGTGCTCTTCCCTTTAAAAACGCAGCTGGTATCTTTAAATTGATGATACCATCTACGAATATTATCACTTGGAGGATCACAACCGAACTTCAGCTGGAGTGCACGTTGCACAGTAACTACAGCTTCCGTCTTTGCAAACTGGAAAACACAAAACGCTTTTTGTTCACTAATCGCCATCTTCGCTACTACTGCGGAAACATTGCGCGCTGCACATGGGCACTGGTGCCAAACACAACTGTTTGAGTTGCTCTTTAATTTGACATATGATTTATAACTGTAGCCGGCCGTGGTGATCGAGCAGTTCTAGGCGTTTCAGTCTGGAACCACACGGCTGCTGCGGTCGCAGGTTCGAATCCTGCCTCGGGCATGGATTTGTGTGATATTCTTAGGTTAGTTAGGTTTGAGTAGCTCTAAGTCTAGGGGACTGATGACCTCAGCTGTTACGTCCCATAGTGCTTAAAGCCATTTAAACCATTTATAACTAAGTTTAATGTAATAAATATTATAAAGCGTTAAAACCCCGATATTAATTTGTAAACACCCTGAATTTTGAAGTAATGAAAAGCTTCAGTTTTAGCTGAACGAGAAGACTCCTCTGACATTCATCAGTCCAACAATACTATATGGATGACATATTGCAGGATTCACATTCACGTTTTCAAGAGTGTGACTTGTCAAATTACTGTAAAGTAGGGGAGTACAGTATGGATCATAGCGGTCTATGGCATCGACTGCGAATCGTACTTCGTGTTACCATAAAAGACGCCTGTTACCTGGAAGTTAGGACATCGTAGATTCCTGTAAAAGATTGGATGAATTGATGAAGTCAGGTAGCCTCGCAAAATTTGCAGCATCTTTCCACAAGTGATCGTGGTTCTCTAGTTCGAAGCCGGATGGAGGATGAAGAAAGAACAGGGCATCTATATGTTCTAGAGTTGTAGGGTGCTCCAATATGGGCCACACATGTAGTACACTCAGGGAACAGGTACTTAGATAGCAGAAAACATGTAGTATAGACTGAAAATTTTTAAGATACGGGATATTGAAACGTCCAATAAAGTTCAAGAGCAACTGGAGAATACGAGTTGCGCCGTAATTTTAGGAAAAGTTATGCATAAATATGAGATTCATATCCCTCAGTAAAAACAATCTTATCAGTCTGATCGAGACAGCTTGTGAGAATATGATACTGTTTGCGAGAAATAAGCCGCAAAAGCCTCGTCGTTTTATGTAAATATGCAAGTACCACATATCAACAATGTAGTAACGACCGACATTGCTATCGTCCAGCACTCCACGTGTCAACTGCACACTAAGTTTACATGAACTGACTACTAAGAAGTAAGAGTCGACACAAGTTAGTCGGCTTCTACTACCAGTATCAGTTCGAATTAAATCATTTCGAGCATTAGTATGCGGTATTAAAAAAAAAAAGACCGAAATGGAGACATCACGTATTGATACCACCCCACGGGTGTCATTGGACCGAAATTGCAATTACCCGTGAGACGCCGACAGCAGTCGTGCACTTAGCCACTGGTTCACGTTTCTAGCGGATCGGTACCTCCAGCAACCTCTGCCACCGCAATATAGGACGGCTCACTTGTGCTGGGAACCACTTAGCAACGTGATGCTGCGCGGGTGCCTCGTATGTTTCAAATGGCTCTGAGCACTATGGGTCTTAACATCTGAGGTCATCAGTCCCCTAGAACTTAAAACTACTTAAACATAACTAAGGACATCACACACGTCCACGCCCGAGGCAAGATTAGAACCTGCGGCGGTAGCGGTGGCGCGCTTCCAGAATGAAGCGCCTAGAACCGCTCGGCCACACCAGCCGGCGCCACCTGGTATGCGTGGTCCTTCTTCATCGTTGGTGCTTTAGTACTGAGAGACTATTCCTTGTGGACACTTTGATAACTGGACACGGTTCCTCGCTGCATTATTTGTACTGACTCTTCGAAAGTTCGCAGAAATACGAATCAAATAAATCTTTTGTGTGTTCTTTTATCTTATCCACTAATCATTTCTGCTGCTGTTTAGTTTACTATGGCGACACTTGCCACACCACCCTGTGGCCTCTAACCCTACCACTACTATTGTAATTTAGTATGCTCTTACCTATATAACAGAAAACCCTGTCGATACGTTGCCACTTACAACCCCCTTACCAAATTTACTTTACTCTACATACAAAGCGCACTATGTGAGGATAATCCTGTTAATAGGAAGAGCTAATCAATAGAGTTACCCTTTTTACAGGGTCTTATGGTGTGTTGTGTTTAATGGATAAGTGAATCAGAGGATTCAAATCTTTTACTAAGATCTTACCCAATGTTTAGAAACGCAGTACGAATAGTATTATATTGAAGCTATGACAACTCAGTTCATTTAGTGGTTTAAAATATGTACCAATGGTCGCCAGTCTGCCCAGGCAATGAAAAGTGAAGTATTGGAGAAGCAGAAATGATTTTTGCCTATTTTCTTGCTACTGTTTAAGTTGCTTCTTCAAATAAATATTACTCCACGTAAACAATGTTGGTATAGGCACTGGAATGCAGACACTGGAATTTCGTTCTGACTCCTACATCCTTATACATTACTTTTTAAAAGAGAATAAGCCCAGTAAATAACTTCAAGGAAGTTAAAAAAAAAATTTGCCAGGAGTGACCTTTAGAAGGCACTTTCCATAATCAACAAACTTAAATACTAAAATATTTAGATACTGAAGCACACACTTTTTATACCCAACATTTCACTTCAAGAAAACGTCTTTCTTAATGGAATTTACTTTCAAAAGCTATAATTTTTTGAACTAACTCTGTATAGTGATTTAACAGATTCTAATAACTTAGCTTCACTCTGAACTTTACGGAAGCAAACTTTTACCATAACGCTAAGCAATGGTTAAGAGAACTTTCTCATAATTTACACAGAAATAATTTAAATGGTGCCACATTATATTAACTTGGTACTTCATAAGTCAACAAAACAGGATACTCGGATTAATCAAACACCAGGAAGGAACCCTACATGAGTGTGTGATTAGGATGAAATAACAGGGTGAACCAGTTTCTTTAAAGTTCAAAAATGACTATTAAAACCCACTTTAAATTAATGGCTGACGGTGTACAAAAGTAAAACACAAAAAAAAATCTTATCTGCTCGCTTCAGGCTTGAGTGTGGCGAACAATAATAGTGGCTAAACTACCCACAGTACGGCCTGCAAGTATCTTGCTGTATGGGCTCAATTTCTCTTCTTGGCGTCGTTCAATTTTACATACATTAGCCCTACAACTCGCAGCTATACCGTAAGCCGTTTGCTGCCTTCAACCGAGGCATGTTTTGAGCAAATTTGCTGGCAAAGCTTCTCCTTCTCCACAAGGATATTGCCTCAATCACTGCTGCCTATAGACTGAGTGACTTACTTACCGCCCTTGCTCTAGGTAGCGCACCAGTTCGCCCTTGCCACCTTTTCCACTCCTCAGAACCACTTCCGTTTCAAACAAAAGCACACTGGCTTTTAAATAACATCTATTTCTTACATTGTTCCTAACCGTGACCATTTCTTACAACTTTCACATTTTCATCAATATGAACCGTATATACACACACAGATATTTTTAAATACAAAATGTCATCAGAAAATTATTTAACGTAATAAACAATTTACAAAGTATTTTCCATACATCACTCACATACAATGCTAAGAATTTCACCCTCCATTATAGCACACTTTACATATACGGAAAATATAGCACCAATAAGCGAAAATTTTAAAGTAAAAAAATATAAAAATTTTGATGCACCATAAACAATTAATGTTATAAACCTACATACCTCTTCGTACTGTTGTGTACGAATTCGTGTACAAGAAAATTAACTAAAATGCCGACGTTTCGATCGATTTTCTAGCGGTCCTCTCCAGGGAGGCAGCACTCGGAACCTTCTGTAAGAATCAATAGAACTTTCTCTATATTACAATATAAAATAACGAAGATGTAAGAGGCTTTGTTGAACATAAATGACAAATATAACAATTTTAGTACAACATTAAAACGTTTCAAAGAGAGATACTTAGCGAATCCTGATGGTTACTCCGAAAAGTGAAATTAAAGACGTTGTGCTGGCATATTTCTAGCACATGAAACTAACATATTGCCACTATAAGACTCTGACATGAATATTTTTTATGTTCTGGACAGAATTTCTAAGTTTATTTCCATATATAATGGCAAGAGGTACGAGTGCTGCATAGAACGTAATTGATCTGCGTCTTTAAGTTTCACATGCGCTAGCACAGCATTTTACGGTTAGACAGAACTTACACCAAGAAAGCCTATCTTTCATATCAGCTATTAGCAGTAATTAGAGAAGAAGTCACCAAATATATATTGAAGCACCGTAATAAAATAAGGACACTTAACTGCTCCCATGCGAAATTTAGTTGTAGCATCGATACGTTTACATTCCGCCGTCAGGATTAGTATATTACAAAGGGTAAAACTGATTGAGGCTATCACAAAATGGTTATTGTAAAATACGGAGAAGACACGTATTTTCTGGACATGTTTTGAGGTATGGGAGACCAACCGTTGTTCAGTAACTGTGCTGGAACACTGTTACGGAATCAAAACGAGAGTTCCATGACAGATTTGAACCTAGTTAAAGTCTTGTTGACAAACGGATTCACCACCAGTCAGAAGTTAACGGAATGAGATCAAAACGAGAAACGTTAGCTGAATGTTAAATTAAAATTCTGACGAAAATTTCGAAGACTTTAGTGTTACGTAAGGTCAGTAAGCGGTTCAGTAGCATCTAAGCAGTTGTTCAGTTCTCAATCTGAAACTGAAGATGACTCAGAGATGGCTGAAATTATGAAGTCAGTAAAATGGGGCTCACTGTGGAAATTTGGATTTCCATCACTCCTCTCATTAATCATCGCACCGACTCCGAGATTAGTAAGTGCGGAAAATATTAGGCTATCAACGAAAATGGCGCACTGCCGGAAAGACGAATGAACTTGATGAAGGTTATACTGTAGTGGCTCCCCTTAAGGTTGCAATTTACCTTAAGTCTCTGAAGCACCTTGATTCCCGTTTACAGGAAGGATCGTCACAGAACTGTGCCTAACTGGTTAATGTCACCCTTCAGACTACTCGGCTGTCACGTGACGCTTTATTCAATAGCAATGGCTTTCTCATTGATGTGAATTTATAGTATTTCTTGCAGAAGATCCATGTATTCTGCAGGTTAATGTAATTGTTTCCTGGCATCAGTTCTACAATTTGTACAACAGAATTTGTAAGTACAGAGAGCACGTCTGGTTCTGCGTCGTGATTTACTTGTATAGCTGCAAACATCGCTGACCAAGAAATTATCAGTTTCATCCGCCTGCAAGTGCTGGCGAGTTATTTGAAGTTTATATTACCGAAACTTTGAGATACCTAACGCTCATGTAGTTCGATCAGGTGATACAAAGTGCTGATTGCCCAGATTTATTCTCAATACCAGGAGCATACACTGAAGGGTCGAAGCAAAGGGTACACCTGCCTAATATCGCGTCGGGTACCCTGCGAGCACACGAAAGTACCGCAACACGACGTGGCAAGGACTCGACCAATGTCTGAAGTACTGATGCAGGGCTGTCCATAAATCCGTACGAGAAGTGGAGATCTGTTCTGAATAGCACATTGCAAGGCATCTCAGATATGCTCATCATAAGTGACACGCCCTGCTTAACTCGCAGGACAGGACAGGTGGTTAAAATCGTGGAAAGGTTCCAAAGTAAATTGCCGTCAGTTACACTCGAACATACAACTTTATTATTTGATCAAACATTACAAGAGCACAAAAAGGTTTTTTTGAACACACGGCTTTAATCTTTGGGTCTTAATTACTGGCTGAAAGCCACTTTAAGAACGGTTGAAGGTTAATACGTTAAAACGCAAGCATAATCAGAAATTTAAAAGGTAAGCCTTATCTTACAACAGTTCTTTATTTAACCTGAAAGCCCAAAGAATCTTAAATTTTCAAAGCAAACAAGTTGAATTCATAAACGGCTGAAAGCACAACACTTAACGCTAAACAACTTAATTAAAAAAAACAGGGCTTTACGCAAAATATTTGTTGATTATACAAAACTCAACCGAAAGAAAAACTTAAAAAGTAAAGCTTTATCTTAAAACAGTTCTTTAGTTAGGCTGGAGGCCAAGAGAATCAGGCACATCAAGAGCAAGCAAGTCACATTAGAATCGGTTGAAGGCCTAACACGTAAAACTCCACAACATTATTTTTTTTAAATACCAAAGGCCATACGTGAAACAGTTCTTTAATTTAGGCTGAAGACCATAAGAGCAAAACAACTTAAACTGAAAGTCGACTGAGAGCCCAACACTTAAAATTCAACAACCTTAAAACCTTTAAAATACCAAATGTCTTACGTGAAAAAGTTCATAAAATTAGGTTGAAGGCCTAATGAATCTCGTGCCTTAAGGGCAAAACAACCTTAATTTTGAAACAAATCGGCTGGAAGCCATACAAGTACAAACGCCAAGAACAAAAAAAAAAAAAAAAGACATTACGCCGAAAGGTGCTCAGATGTTCGAGGGTCGGCCTGGAATTCAAACACTAACGCTCGCTTAGGTGAGACAGGCAGTTGGGACAATCATTCACGATCAGACGACATCCCAATCGACCTACAGTTAGCGGTCCCACAGACAAGATAACTTCCACTTCACCCGACCAGGGCACAACAGGAAGTTCAACGGAACAACGTAGAAGATGTTGGCTCCCACAACCAATCATACATGGAGCTGTCAAACTGCACACCATGATGGACAGCAACAACACGATGAGGAAACTACACTGCCTGAAATTTACGTCAACGGCCAGGGCAGGTAACCGCGACGTTAACGGCCAGAAGGCCGAACATTCGGCTTGTGCTGCCCTGTCAGTGGCCTATTAGCTGAAATATTTATCAACCATAAAGAAAATAAAATTCTAACACTAAATGATAACATCACAAGCAAAGTTAAATTCTATAAGAGATATGCAGATGAGACCCTCATTCTATTTGATGGCACAGAGGATGAAGTGACAAACCTTTTTAACAAATTTAATACCCCACATAAAAATATCCAGTTCAGCCTTGAACAGGGAGAAGACAACACCATACCTTTTCTTGACATAAAAATATTAAAACAGAACCAAAAGATAGTTTTCAACGTTTACAGAAAACCTACTGGCACTGAAACCACTATACTGAACTACTCAACGCATCACACCTCCCACAAAAAAGCTGGTTATAGATCAATGCTGTACAGAGCACACAAATTTCCACTTCAACATACATAACTCCAACAAGAAATAGAAACCACAACATATACTGCAATAGACAGTGAATATGATCCTTCTCTAATTAATACCATGTCAAAACAGATAAAAAATAAACTGAACAAACAACATCGAACTACATTCACAACTAACAGTGCCACAGCAGTCAAATATGTAAAATGATACATCTTGGAATAGTAGCTGACAAATTGGCAAGACTATTCAAAAACACAGAAGTAAAAAATCAGCTTCAGCACCAACAACAACCTAAGTAGGAATCTTATTCGCACTATAAAACCACCAATACAAGTCTTCATGCATCTGGCATTTACAAAATTACCTGCAGCCAACTTAACAAATATTATATCGGCCAAACAGGCAGACATTTCAGAACGCGATTCAAAGAAGATTTAGACTGATACAGGATAGATAAATGTAACAAATCAGCAGTAGCAACTCACATTAAAGACACAGGCCATCCTTTTAAAATCGAAGACAACCTAGAAATTTTACACAAAATAGGAAAAAGAAAAAGAATGGATATCATGGAAGAAATGGAAATTTACATATATAACACAAAGCATGGAGATGACATTCTTAATGAAATAACCGAATTCAAAAACTCAAAATTCTTCAACAGCCTTAATCCAGTTCTAACTCAATAGATTCAAGATATGTCAATGCAAATAATTGACAACAAATCTGTCAGTACCAAGAATATCGATACAAAACATCGATAATCGATACAGACTCACATGCTACAGCCCGCCATCTTGTGCAGTGTGTATAACATCGAAGAATTTGTGCAGTGAATTACGTTGGCAATCAGTGTCATAATTATAATGTGCAATTGTGTAATGTCAATCAACAGCTCCGCCATTACACCAGTGATGCAAGTGAAGCGCAAGATTATGAAATTGTAAGTGATCAACTGCCATATAAAAGCCTTTCACACTATTTTCGTAACACATAACTGATGCTAATCTATCTGCATCCTATACAGGCTGTGATATACATAGTCAACCACAAAGAAGAAAACAAGCAGAAGACATCACTGTTTTCGATTTCTAGCCATACACTGCCCCCTTCCTTCCACCCAAATGCCACACCAGCAGCTACAGTAAAAAACAATGGGCCAAGTGTTCTAGGTTAATCTAGTCTAAGGCTGTTTATTTTTGAGTAACATTTCTCTATGTATGTATGTATGTACAAACGCCTGAAGATGAACAAAACATGTTCGAAACGTGTTGCATTATATTAGATTAAGCATAAAATAAAAAGTGACTTGTAGCAGAAACAAACGCCTTAAGATAAAAAACATGTTCGAAACGCGTTGCATTATGTTAGATTAATCATAAAATAAAAACTGACTAGTAGCAGAAACTTGAAATAAGTGAGGAGTAACTAATCTAACACCTGCGTCAGACACTTCTTGTCTTATATAGGCGTTGCCGATCGCAACGCCCTATTCTGCGTTTACATATCTCTGTATTTGAATACGTATGCCCATACCAACTTCTTTGGCGCTTCGGTGTATTTCGTATTACTTCATAAAGTTTATGACGTAGGCACGGGCCAGACATTGAAGTATCCTGACTCATGAAAAGTTTGACACCAAAAACTGATGATAAGTTTCTGCGACTGTACCTCAAGATAAGTTTGGGACCAGAATCTGTAGTTCAACCTGAGGAGTTGTAACTGAGCCCAAATCACCCCTTCAGTAAACGAAATGCTGTACAATGTTAGAGTCTGTTGCCTACAAAAGTTCATCTATCGCGAAAATTTCAGTGTCCAGCGCTTACTATTCCCAAGCCCAAATTTTAAGTCAAACTCAAAAATATTTCTTGTCTCATATTGCAATGTTACTAAGTCCAGAGCCTGTAGCCCTCGGCTGCCAACTAAATGCTATGTGTTCCCCCAAATGCGAGAACTGTTTTATCTCTAGGGATTGGAAAACGCTGCCTTCACTAGACTCGCTCCCTCCCCGCCAATGATCTACTTCAACCGACCAGTGTAAAGTTTAGTGTTAGAGCACACACTTATTCGGGGTTACCAAGATAAAAGAGACCCCGTGTTACACAGCTCTAAGGCTCTGTGAGTGCCGTTATTTCGTAACACTATAACGGCGCTCGCGAGGGGTCACGTGATGTCGAACGACGATATAATGGTCAGTGCTGCGTTTTCAGTAGTCGGTTTTGAGCTTGTTGTAAATAAAGTTCTGCAAAATGCCTTTTTCAGTGGAACAATGAGTGTTTATTGTTCAATTTTTTTTTAATGTGAATCGTTGAAAACGCTAAATGAAAGTTACGTGGTAAAATATTCAGAGATAGCTGCTGTGCAAAAAGTGTTGCGCAGAAATTGATAAAAAATTTAGAGCAACAGGTTTAGTCGCTAACGAAAAACGTAAACATGTAAAGCAATTAAGTTCGCTGGGAAATGTTGAAGACAAGACTGTGGAAACAAGTCTACGGGTATTAACTAGACTTCTATCCTTCCAACTAAACATCAAACGAAAGTCATACCAGAAAATGTTGAAGCTGTTACAAATGCCAGCATTCAAAGTAAGAGAAATGCAAACGTTAAAACCTAACTATTACGCACAACAACAATATTGCACATGTTTACCCATGCATGTCGCTCAAGGTTTCGTGGATCCAAATTTTTCTTCAACTCAGACGATGCATGGTTTCACCTTAGTGGATAGGTGAACTCGTAAAACACACACTGATGCTCAAGAAGCAATCCCAGGGTAAGCTCTGAAAGTAAGCGCTTAGTCTGTAGTTTCAGTTTCCTTCAACAACTCCACGATTTCTCAAGTATATGTAATCGAATTATTGCAACCATTCATAGCGCAGGTAACGGTGGAACCGCTTGCAGCTTCCACATGTTTATGGCCTCCCACATCGCCTGATCTGTCTACCTTTGACTTTTATGTGTGGGATGGTTTAAAGGATAAAGCCTACAGTAGCAGTTCACATACACTTCATGACTTGAAAACAAACATTCGCAAACCAACTGCGGAAATCACACCAGATGAACTGGCAAAAGTTATCAGAATCATGTTGAGATGTGCTGAGTCGTGTATCGAAGATTATAATGATCATTTTCAACACCTCCTGTGAACTATTGACCTTTTGTATATTTAGTACGTTCTTTTCCATAATAATAGGTTACTACAGTGTATGTGGTGTTCACAATAACTGAATGAATTACCTGCTTGTTTTTAATAAGACATAGGACCTCTTTTCCTGTGTCCACTCTGTATTTAGACAATATACAATCGTAAGATGAAACCTGCTACCACAGCATTTTCGTGGTACTACAACAGTCATTTCCAGATTTGACAGTCGATTCAACCTATACTTAATCTTTAATCTCGAAAACTGAAATTTTATCAGTCATTCAAAAGTACATCGCACAAAGCAAATTGCTCTAAATATCATTCTACTATTAACTCAGGAACCACTTTTAAAGCTTTCGTGTTGTTCGCTATGGTGATATCAAATTGTACATGTTTCAGATAAATTTTGAATTACAGCCCGTTTCAGTTAAACGCTGATTTTACGATAAAATCAATGTGATATCAAATTGTACATATTTCAGATAAATTTTGAATTACAGCCCGTTTCAGTTAAACGCTGATTTTACGATAAAGTCAATCATATACCTAAAATAGTCAAAATATCCACGGATGTGCTGTCGGTCTATAGTGTCCAACGGGCACAATATTTCGGCGATCATACATGTCGCCATCATCAAGTGAACTGACGGACTGAGCTCCTGTGAACGTGCCGGCACGGAGATCCGTACGCTATGGCTGCTCAGAGGGAACTGGGTTCGGTGGCGGCAGCGGCCGATTTAAATACCCTCCGCCCGCGGCGCGCTCCCTCCGCCGTCCGCGCCCCGCGCCACGGTCGCGCGGTGGAACAGATTGCGACGGCGTCTGAGATGACCCGTGGATATTTTGACTATCAAATACGCCGGGAGAAACTCAAGAATCACATCATACACCTTTACGGGGAGGAGATGTATCGCAGCATGAAGAAATTTGAAAAGTTGCGCCACCGTAGATGTCGTTTGCTAAGTACTCTTGCCTTTCTAAAGAGATGTCGTGCCGAGAATGTTGTTCCAAATTTTGCTAAGGTTATGCATCACATCGATTCTGCAGCAGCTAAGAGAATCAAGAAACGAGCCAGCCTCGCATTGGTACGTGAGAGAGTGCAATTCACCCGCCGGAGCCTTGAGTTTATCTCACAGGAATTACTCAAACTACATTTGCAACTGGCTAGTAAGTTTACTTCTTGTTCCTGGGATTGGATTGATGGTGTCACCTGGGTGTCAGCTGATTCCGCCCATAAGAAGGCTACGGGACGTCAAACAGCTAAGTTCTCACGTCTCCTTGACAAACCATCCCTGCAGGTTCCGTGCAAGACTGTCATCAATTTGAGTGGCATAGTGTTGAGTGATGATGCGGTCTCGGTTTTGCAGAAAGGTCTCAACTTCGCTCCCACCCCCAAGTTCACTCCGGTCGCAGAAATTGTTAGTGCTGTTGAACAGGTTGCAGCTCGACTTCCGCCAGAATCAGCCGAGGAAATACGTCGTGAAACCTGTCGTGCGTTGACGAAATCCAAGCCGATGATGTCAAATATCAGCAGTAAAGAGAGGGCGGCCATTCGTGATCTGAGGGAGTGCTCTGAAATTGTTGTCTTACCGGCTGACAAAGGCAATGCTACAGTTGTTGTCTCCCATAAGGACTACACTGATAAGATGCAGAGCCTGCTAAATGACGATTCCTACCGGAAGATCAGCGTTGACCCTACAAAGAAGGTGGAGAACAAGACGAGGGTGCTTCTCAAGGACGCAGATTTACCGGAGGGTGACGCTAAGAAATTGTTACCCCAAGGTCCGGTACCGCCTAGACTATATGGACTCCCCAAGGTTCACAAAGAGGGGATACCATTACGCCCCATTGTCAACAACATCAGGGCACCTACATATTTGTTGGCCAAATACCTGACGGGAATATTAAGTCCTTATGTGGGTAAATGCCCTCATCACATCCGTAATTCCGTGGATTTTGTTAAACGCCTTGACAGCTTCAGGTTGGATGAGTCAGATATCATGGTGAGTTTTGACGTCGTTTCCTTGTTTACGAGGGTACCCCTGCGAGAGTCACTAGAATTGATTAGTCAGAAGTTTGACGAGAAGACCACTGAACTTTTTAGGCATGTCTTGACTTCCACGTATTTTCTTTTTAATGGAGAATACTACGGACAAACGGAGGGAGTCGCCATGGGTAGCCCACTCTCACCGGTGGTAGCGAATTTGTACATGGAGCAGCCGGCCGAAGTGGCCGTGCGGTTAAAGGCGCTGCAGACTGGAACCGCAAGACCGCTACGGTCGCAGGTTCGAATCCTGCCTCGGGCAAGGATGTTTGTGATGTCCTTAGGTTAGTTAGGTTTAACTAGTTCTAAGTTCTAGGGGACTAATGACCTCACCAGTTGAGTCCCATAGTGCTCAGAGCCATTTGTACATGGAGAACTTCGAGGAGGAAGCCCTGTCGTCATCCGTATGGAAACCTACTTGCTTTTTCCGTTACGTGAACTACACGTTCGTCATCTGGCCACATGGTATGGACAAATTCCTTGACTTCCTTACGCATCTAAACTCCATACACCCCAATATCAAATTCACTATGGAGACTGAAACGGAGGGTAAATTACCTTTCCTTGACGTCTTGGTCAAGAGAAGGGCTGACGGCACCCTAGGTCATGGGGTGTATCGGAAGACTACGCACACTGATCTGTATTTGCTCGCAGACAGCTGCCACCACCCTTCACAGAGGAATGGGGTACTTAAAACTCTAGTACATAGGGCGCGCACTATCTCTGACGCAGAGAGTCTACCCCAGGAATTGGAACATCTGAGAACTGTATTTCGAAAAAATGGGTACTCAGAGTGACAGATTCAACGTGCTCTCCGCCCAACCACTGCAGCACAACCTCTTGAGATGGATGAAGTCACGAGGGAGGAGGTAGGCACTGCATTTATTCCATACACAGGCGCACTCTCGGGGAAAATCGCTCGCATTCTGAAGAAACACCGGGTCGGAACTGTGTTTTGTCCTCCAAATAAAACTCGTGCACTGGTGTGGAGCGCCAAAGATGACCTCGGTTTGAGGAAGGCCGGCATGTACCAGATTCCGTGTCAATGTGGCAAGTCGTATATTGGTCAGACGATGCGTACCGTCGAGGATCGATGCCGTGAACACCAGAGGCACACTCGCCTGATGTATCCGAGCAAGTCGGCGGTCGCTGAACATTGTTTGTCGGAAAATCACGCCATGGAATATGACCGCACGAGGATTCTGGTACAGACGTCGAGATACTGGGACAGCGTTGTTAGAGAGGCCATCGAAATTCGCACCAATGACGACCTCATAAACCGTGACTGTGGCTATAATCTTAGCAAGGCTTGGGAACCAGCGATAGGGTTAATCAAGAGTAAATCGACCAAACGTACAGTTGTGACGACCACGGCGGACAGAGCCATCACTCCGACGTCATCTCAGACGCCGTCGCAATCTGTTCCACCGCGTGACCGTGGCGCGGGGCGCGGACGGCGGAGGGAGCGCGTCGCGGGCGGAGGGTATTTAAATCGGCCGCCGCCGCCACCGAACCCAGTTCCCTCTGAGCAGTCATAGCGTACGGATCTCCGTGCCGGCACGTTCACAGGAGCTCAGTCCGTCAGTTCACCTGATGATGGCGACATGTATGATCGCCGAAATATTGTGCCCGTTGGACACTATAGACCGGCAGCACACCCGTGGATATTTTGACTATCAAATACGCCGGGAGAAACTCAAGAATCACATATACCTAAAATGTTTCTATATAGGAAAGTATACGATGTGTACGATGACATTGTACTATATAATAATATACATATCTGAATTACTGTTTTCTGGCTGTATTTTCGTAGTACTTAATTTTTAATGATTTATACTGTATCGTTTCAAATGCTTCATGAATCGTCAATATATTGTAAGGTGTAGTTGTTAGTAGTTGCTATCGCTTTATATAGAGTATGTCTTTCTAGCTATACTGGTGTAACAATTGGTTAGTATGATGGTAGAAACTGGTTCATTCGCACTAACTCTGCTAATATTTGTCCTACAGACTGTTCTAACAAGTTGATGAGCTCTCCTGCAAAGCTCACTTTCTTTTTGTAGCTTTCATGGATCATGAGTAATTTCATTCTTGCTGGATACAAAGACCAGCTGTTTCACAACCTGTCGCGCTAAGCTGTCAACGTTATCTGTAGAATTTACGGTACTCCATGTGCACTGAAATTCTCAATACTTCTTCCTGAAAGCGAAGTGTGCTACGCAGGGGTGAGGTCGTGACTCTGGTAACCCCCTTCAGTTACCTACATCCCTCTCAATGTTGCCCACCAGCTGTCCATTCGCAGTGCGCCTGCTCTGCAAACATTCTGTACATCTTTGCCGTTGTTATGACAGTCAGCCGAGGCTGTCGAATTTCTTGTCGCCTGTATTAGTCTCGTCATAGCTTAGGCCTCTGTCACTATTCTCTAGTAATGGAATGCTAAACAATTTTATGACTTTTAGGAAATATTTTATATTCTGAATAGGTTTGATAAGGTTACAGGGGCGTTGGTGCTGTAGAGTGGAAGGGCTTGGATTGATGGGGACGTAATTTTTGTATCACATAACTCCAAACACAATTTATTTGGTAACAACAAATATAAATTTACGTTTAACTGAGCTATAAATAGTAATGTCACTTTTAGTCTTATCCCTTATGTATTTGTACCGATAATCAAAAAGAAACGAGAATGATCACAATATCTAATCAATAAATTCAAGACTTACAAATATGCAAAATTTAAAGAAGGAATATAGTCTTCTAACAATTTAGCAGACACCGCCCCCCCCCCTTCGTAGAGACACTCAACGTACTGTCTCCCCACTACATTTCACAATAGAATGTTTTCACCACTTTTACTGTTTTGTCTACTTTTAAATTCCCCGAAAGAAATACTGAATTTTCTGCATGCTAATAATATCTACTCATGGTCACCCTTTCTTTTCTGGTCTCTTCATATTTCTTGAGCAGCTATTCTGCACTGGCTTCCTCACACTGTAACATCCGTATTTGCCTATCCATCGGCTGTGATCACCTTTTTTTATGATTTCCATTCCTTCCGCAAAGAACTACCGAATGTCGTGCAGGTGACCACAGGCTCTCCGTCTCATGGACCTTCGTATGCAGATCATAAATTCTCATTACTTCAGTATCCAACTTGCTTATACGTTGCTTCCTGGTGAGTCTCTTAAACTTCAATCTATTCATCATCATTACGAAGTTACGATTAACGTTTGTACTTCGCCGTACGTAAACCTTGCAGTCAAATACACGTTTTTCCAGTCTTTGTCTGAACGTGATATTATGCAGCGTGCATCTTACTATGTCTCGTATTTTCAATGTACACCTCTTTCTCTTACAATTTTTAAATAGTGAACACGCACTGAAAGCTTCCTTTGTGTAGATTTTGCCTTGCACCTAGCCGCACAGATCATTTCGAATTTACTGTGCATCTTCCAATAGCTGGATTGATGAAAAGACGTATCTTCCCCGGGAACTTTCACGGGAAAGAGCTCTTAGAAAATCAGCAACGCCTAGACATCTGTCTCAGTGCTGAAAAGCTTTTAATTTTGTCTCTTATATTCTAGGCATCACAGAAGCTTCTCAATATGCATGTTCTGCGATACGCATAAACGAATAACACGGAAGATAGCCTAAGAAGATACAACGGTTTTTAGAAGGTATTTTAATAACGGTAGGTATTTCTGTGAAGTCTTATTTATTTCTGAAATTGGAAGACTGCGGTAGCGACTGAATAAATAGATTGTTTCTCGAAACGCAAATCGAGATGGACGCTTTAGGAAACAGAGCATAAACTAGGAATATCGGAATAATAGTCTTATAAAAAGGATCTTCAAATGTGTTGTTAAGTAAGTGTCCTACTGGTGCCGAAAGGAGTCTCACGATCGTTACTATTACAAAATGAATAACTAATCACCTATCGTCCAATCTGGCCACTACACGTAAACGACAACGCCGGCGCATCAAAGCAAAATTTGATAGTATACCAGGTTTTATTTACGTTTTAATTAATCGGCTAACAAGTAAAATGGTAGGACAAGTTAATGTTCTTTAAATAGATATCAAATCTGTCTTTAAAATAATTTTATTTACTCTTAAGTTTCTCAGACGTTAATAAGAAACAACTGATCTACGAAATTATGAGCACTTTAGTAACACTGTGAGAGGTATTAGATGAAAGAAAGACTGCACGGAGAATAAAGAACCTAGATATCCTTATCTGTGGAGCTCGGAGTACCAGATTAAGGGAACAAAATACAAATTGCAACTAATTTAGCAACTCGGGTTGCGTAGGCGGAATGTATGAAAAGAGAGTTGCTCGTTTTACGGATGGCACTGCCACTAATTACGAAAACTTACATTCCTCAAAATCAGCACAGTGTGTCAAACAAGCCCAGTTAATATTCAGTTCCCGTTTCCTCCAACGGTTCGTCTAAGAATGCCCAAAATTTACATCCACCTGAGGGAATTAGATTAGGAAATGAGGCACTTAAAGTAGTAAAGGAGTTTTGCTATTTGGGGAGCAAAATAACTGATGATGGTCGAAGTAGAGAGGATATAAAATGTAGGCTGGCAATGGCAAGGAAAGCGTTTCTGAAGAAGATAAATTTGTTAACATCCAGTATTGATTTAAGTGTCAGGAAGTCATTTCTGAAAGTATTCGTATGGAGTGTAGCCATGTATGGAAGTGAAACATGGACGATAAATAGTTTGGACAAGAAGAGAATAGAAGCTTTCGAAATGTGGTGCTACAGAAGAATGCTGAAGATTAGATGGGTAGATCACATAACTAATGAGGAAGTATTGAATAGGATTGGGGAGAAGAGAAGTTTGTGGCACAACTTGACCAGAAGAAGGGATCGGTTGGTAGGACATGTTCTGAGGCATCAAGGGATCACCAATTTAGTATTGGAGGGCAGCGTGGAGGGTAAAAATCGTAGAGGGAGACCAAGAGATGAATACACTAAGCAGATTCAGAAGGATGTAGGTTGCAGTAGGTACTGGGAGATGAAGAAGCTTGCACAGGATAGAGTAGCATGGAGAGCTGCATCAAACCAGTCTCAGGACTGAAGACCACAACAACAACAACAACAACAACTGCACAACATTCAATATTTCTAAACTTCAATATGAAAGCGACACCTCCAAGCTATTGTTAACGTGATGGATGAGAAATGTAACAAAACGTACGGAAACTCAGGGAAAGGAAACTACTCACCATTTGTGTACAAGATACACATTTTACCATCAAGAGGTAGGCACTGTGCTAAAGCAGTGCCACTTCGGTCGGTGGCCCTTGCTCGTCATGTGCTAGATGACACGACACAATCTGATTGGAAATATCAAACTTTTAGAGGGAAACAGAACAGAGACTCCCACACTAATTGAGCAGCACTATCGTTTCTGGGCCTTTGATGACAGCACAGAAAGGGAAATTGTCGTGTTACAATTACGCGAGGGGCCGACACGATGGTCATTGCACTCACTGTCCAACACACAGACAGGGGGTGATCGTTTTCAGACACAAGCTGTGGAGCAGTCCCAAGCCTAACTTCACTGAAAGTTGCTCAACAACTTAGGGGAGTATGCTGGACCTGATGAGGTTCATAGACTGCCCTCTGCTGACAAATGAGACAAGAGACCATAACGTGGTCCACCTGAACTACTAAAAGGTCGCAAAGATTCCTCTCCAAGTACACGTGTCCAATGCCCACAAATCTATGAACTGATATCGTATAGCGATAAGTGGTAGTAATGTCACAGCCCAGGGAAAATGCGAACTGCTTAATGAGATACCTCGACTGTCTTGTTATATTACTTTAATGTATTTTATGCAAAAAATGATTCTCATATGATGCACTGCTCCTATTGGAAATCGGAATTGAATGGCCGTTGCAGTTTCAGATCCTGCTCTTCACCAACTGGGAGTCCACAGCGTCAACTACCTGTTCCCAAAAGAAGCGGTAACTAAGAACCAACAGAACTGACGTGGAATTTTACGGAAGTCACAGAAATATCTCCCAATAATTTGCATATAAAAATGAATTCGGAAAACAAAATTAATATTGCGTGTAACATTCTACACTGAAGAGCCAAAGAAACTGGTACCCGAGACTAATATCGTGTAGGGCTCCCGTGAGCACACAGAAGTGTCGCAACAGGACGTCGCATAGACTCGACTAATGTCTGAAGTAGTGATGGAGAGAAATGACGCCATAGATCCTGCAGGGCTGTCCATAAATCCATAAGAGTACGAGGGGGTGGAGATCTCTTCTGACCAGCACGTTGCAAGGCATCCCAGATGTGCTCAAGAATATTCATGTTTGTGGAGTGTGGTGGCCAGCGGATGTGTTTAAACTCAGAAGACTGTTCCTGGACCCACTCTATAGCTATTGTGGACTTGTGGGGTGTTGCATTGCCCAAGTCCGTCGGGCAGCTCAATGGACGTGAATGGATGTAGGTGATCAGATAGGATACGAAAGTGTCGCCTGTCAATCGTATCTAGACATTTCTTGGGGGCAATATCACTCCAACTTCACACGTTCCACACAATTACGGAGCCTACGTCAGCTTGAACAGTCCCCTGTTGACATGCAGGGTTGTGGATTCATGAGGTTTTCTCCATACCCGTACACGTCCAACCGCTAGATCCAATTTGAAAGGAGACTCCTCCGACCAGGCAACATGTTTCCAGTCATCAACAGTCCAACGTCGGTGTTGACGGGCCAAGGCGAAGCGTAAACCTTTGTGTCGTACAGTCATCAAGGGTACACGATTGGCCCATATCGATGATGTTTCGTTTAATGGTTCGCACGCTGACGACCCAGCATTGAAATGTGCAGCAATTTGCGGAAGGGTTGCACTCCTGTTACGTTGAACGATTCCCTTCAGTCGTCATTGGTCCTGTTCTTGCAGGATCTTTTCCCGGCCTATGCGGTGTTGGAGACGTAATATTTTGCAGGATTCCTGATATTCACGGTACACTGATATGATCGTACGGGAAAATCCGCACTTGATCGCTATCTCGGACAATCTGTGTCCCGGCCCTCGAGCGCCGACTGTAACATCTTGATAATTTGCCATGGTAGCAGCAGTTACTGATCTGACATGTGCGCCAGGCACTTGTATTATATAGGCGTTGCCGACCCCAGTGTCGTATTCTGAAAGTTTACATATCTCTGTCTTTGAACACTCATTCCTATACCAGTATCTTCGATGCTTCAGTGTGCATTTCATACATACATTGTTTATATTTTTCAGGTATTTGATATCCTACCTATATCTGGATCAGAATAACAATGTGAGTGACGGTTTGCTATTTACAGGGCTGGTAACACAGTAACAGAAGTTGAGAAAACTCTCTTACATGTTCTGTTCCACGTTGTCACATGACACTGCTACGCCAGGTAGCGTTTACTGGAGAGTTGCGGACAACGGTTGTAGCCGGTAACCTGAAGCTTGCCGTCCGTTTTAGTCGTATGCTTTTCTGCTCTGTGAAGAAAGTTTATTTAGTGCTTCAAAATGTCTGAAGCTTGTAGTGGAAGTATGCAGAAAAGTGCTGCTGTGAAACAGAAAGTTCAGAATCTGCTCACGTTTTATGTAGTCAGATAATTAGAGTTTGTGGGCTCAGCGCGGGAATATGTAGAGAAGGAAAGAGAGAATGGTACGCCTCTACTGTCTAGGATGAAGGTTGTCTAAAGAATTGCAAACCCTTCGAAAAAAAAATGGTTCAAATGGCTCTGAGCACTATGGGACTTAACATCTATGGACATCAGTCCCCTAGAACTTAGAACTAGTTAAACCTAACTAACCTAAGGACATCACACAACACCCAGCCATCACGAGGCAGAGAAAACCCCTGACCCCGCCGGGGATCGAACCCGGGAACCCGGGAGTGAGAAGCGAGAACGCTACCGCACGACCACGAGATGCGGGCCCCTTCGAAAATTCATAAAAAGCACTGCTATGTAGGTTTATATCAAAAAACATTGTGCAGAACAGAAGAGGCAAGTTCATCTAGATACGAACACAGAGTGAAAAGAGGAATACAAGACATCAAGTAACAACCTTGTGCTCATTTCCACAAGATGCTGTTATTGCCACATGTATCGGTATTACTAAGGTAGAGAGCACCAGTCCACAAAGACACATTGGTCTCCCATTGAATCACGGTTGTGGTACAGACTGATCTATAGCGCAGCCGGAGGTCTAGGTTAGGATGAGATGTGGTCTTTTGGTCATGAATTGGCTCAACCAACAAATGTGAATGCCAAATAAATGTTGTCGTATCATACTGATTTGTGGTGTAGCATGTTTATGTTTCCGCCATATTTAAACGCACTTTTATTATAAAAGGTGAAACTACGAAGTAATTTCAGAAAAAGTATATTAGGTTATGTACTAGTCTCTGATAAGTAATTTCATCCGTATCATGTACATACAAGGGAAACAAACTACGAGAAAAGCACTGAGGATCCTGTACATACGGTTACCAAGAGACTGTGCCTTACTCCTCGCGTGGTAGCATCAATTAGTGACTGCAATAATTCTCCATTAACAATCAGAGCCCTGTGCTTCAGGAATAAAACAATTAATGGACGCCAAATCGATATATGTGATATCGCTTCGATGGTGTATCGGTTTTTATGAGACACTGTTAAGGTTAGGTTTGAAGTTTATGTGTTCCTCGATAGAACACGGATAAACGTAGGTAATTCCGTGAGCAGAGACTGAACTAAGTACATGTAGGAACGCTGCTGTATCGTGGGAAAAGGCGCAAGAATTATTGTCTTGTATAGTGGAAGTCACTAGTTTAGTAGCGAGCTGTCTCCTGGTCTATAATTCTTGAAAAACAAACGAATGCCATGGTGAGATAAATTACAGTAGTTTGCTAAAGTGACTCAACGGCCCACTACTGGAAAAATTAATCGACCGCCAGACGTTGCAATGGAGAATGTCCCCTACCATACGGTTATTGAAGATAAAGCTCCGATGATGGCCACGAAATATCGCAGACACATTTAAGTCGTTAATGCGTGCCAACGTAGAAGCGCACGATGGTTTACGTAAGACGGACCTCATGGATCTTCAGATACAAAATAAATTACTGTTATAACAGTACGTTGTCGACGAGATGGATAAAGGACGCAGTCACAGGTCTATTAGACTTCCACCGTAGCAATGCCACTTCAACGCAATCGAATTGATTTGGGTACAGATCGCACATAGAATGACAATAAGCAATAAAAGCTTCGCTGTGGCAGCAATTTACGAATCGTTAGAGGAAGCAGTGGCGTAAATTATACCACAGAAGTGGAGTAATGCTTTCCGCCACTCAGAAAAAGTTGTTAAATTAGGACGAAGTGAGTGCAGACAATAATATAGAAGATGTAATTAAACCCTTTCGAGCCGGCGGAAGTGGCCGTGCGGTTCTAGGCGCTGCAGTCTGGAGCCGAGCGACCGCTACAGTCGCAGGTTCGAATCCTGCCTCGGGCATGGTTGTGTGTGATGTCCTTAGGTTAGTTAGGTTTAATTAGTTCTAAGTTCTAGGCGACTGATGACCTCAGACGTTAAATCGCATAGCGCTCAGAGCCATTTGAACCATTATGAAACCCTTCCGAAATTCGAGTGACTCTTCCAGGGTGCATAACACTGATAACGACAGTATAAGGGAATGAAGAGACTATGAACCGACATCTACCCTTGCCGTACTTCGAATTACTTCTGTAGTCATGGTTTGAGTGTCTTATTTTGAGTTACGTCTATCGTAATTCCGTCGTAGGTCTCATTCGCTGCTGAGGAAAATGTCTTTGCACAACTCTGCACCAAATCAACGTTATAGCGATTGGTAAACTCTTAACCAGTACATATTATTTTAATGAACGTAGTTAATGTATTCACATGAAGGATTCAGATTCATTTGAGGATCCGTTTCGTATTGAATACACCACCTGAACGTGAGGAATAGTAATTGTCGTAAAAGACAGTTCATGTCCTGTAGCTTTTATTGAAATCTATATAAAATGAGAAAATGATAAAATTTTTTCCACAGGAGTGCGTTTGTTAAGCTGTAAGGATATTAAGATCCGGTAAAGCTATGTCAAAATAGCACATCAGCAGGGAGAATAAAATACGAAAGCACACCGCTGTTGCTGCGATAGCCATAATGCATGCGTTCGCAATCGCGAACCGATATCATACACTTCCGCGCCTGAGTGTGCTTTGCTGTCGATCACTTTCTTTTACGTTCCACCTATAATGTTGCAATTTTACAATGAGGTGACAGAAGACATGGGATGCCTCCTAAAGTCGTGTCGGACGCCGGCCGGGGTGACCGAGCGGTTCTAGGCGCTACAGTCTGAAATCAAGCGACCGCTACGGTCGCAGGTTCGAATCCTGTCTCGGGCATCGATGTGTGTGATGTCCTTAGGTTCGTTAGGTTTAAGTAGTTCTACGTTCTAGGGGACTGATGACCTCAGATGTTAATTCCAATAGTGCTCAGAGCCATTTTTTTCGTGTCGAACCTCCTTTTGCCCAACGTTGTGAAGCATCTCGACGTGGCGTGGACTCAATAAGCGGTTGGAAGTCCTCTGTACATATATTGAGCCTTGATGCCTCCATAGCCTTCCATAGATACGAAAGTGCTACAGAGGTAGGAATTAACCTCCCTATTATGTCCTATAAATGTTCGACGGGATTGATGTCGGGTGATCCAGGTGACCACGCCATTCGCTCGACTTGTCCAGAATGTTCTTAAAACGAATCGTGATCAGGTGTGGTCCGCTTACATGTCGCATTGCCATCCGTTAAAATTTCATTCATGTCTGGGAACATATCGCGCATGAATGGCTACAAATGGTCTCCAAGTAGCTGATATGCGAGGGCCCACTCCATTAAATGTAAACACAGCCCACAACACTATGAAGCCATTACCAGCTTGGGAATTGCCTTGCTGACAACTTGGATCCATGACTGCGGGGGACTGTGTCACAGCTCTTACCAACTGAAATCGAGACTCATCCAACCAGGTCACGTTTTCCAACCGTTTAGGTTCCAAGCGACATGGTCACGACCCCAGGAGAGGTGTTGCAGGCGACAACATGCTCTTTAGCAAAGGCACTCACGTCGGCCGTAGGCTGCCGTAGCCCATTAACGCCAAATTTCGCCGCATTGTCCTAACGAATACGTTAGTCATACATCGCACATTGATTTCTACAGCTATTTCGCTCAGTGTTACTTGTCTGTTAGTACTGACAGCTCTACGCAAACGCCGCTGCACTCTTTCGTTAAGTGAACGCCGTCGGCCATTCCGTGCGTGGCGAAAGATAGTAATTGAAACGTAGTGCTCTCGGAAGATTCCTGACACTAAACATTTAGTTCCCTAATGATTTCCGATATGGAATGTCCCGTGTATCCATCTCCAACTACGGTTCCGCGTTCGAAGTCAGTTAACTCCTGTCATCCGGCCATAATCACGTTGGAGTCACCAGAGTGCAAATGACATCGCGGTCAATTCACTGGTCTATGATACCTTGTGTATGCGACACTACCGCCACACACACACACACATATATATATATATATATATATATATATATATATATATATATATATACGAGGGCAGTTCAGTAAGTAATGCAACACATTTTTTTTCTCGGCCAATTTTGGTTGAAAAAACCGGAAATTTCTTGTGGAACATTTTCAAACATTCCCGCTTCGTCTCGTATAGGTTCATTGACTTCCAACAGGTGGCAGCGCTGTACGGAGCTGTTAAAATGGCGTCTGTAACGGATGTGCGTTGCAAACAATGGGCAGTGATCGAGTTTCTTTTGGCGGAAAACCGGGGCATCTCATATATTCATAGGCGCTTGCAGAATGTCTACGGTGAACTGGCAGAGGACAAAAGCACGGTGAGTCGTTGGGCAAAGCGTGTGTCATCATCGCCGCAAGGTCAAGCAAGACTGTCTGATCTCCCGCGTGCGGGCCGGCCGTGCACAGCTGTGACTCTTGCAATGGCGAAGCGTGCGAACACACTCGTTCGAGATGATCGACGGATCACCATCAAACAACTCAGTGCTCAACTTGACATCTCTGTTGGTAGTGCTGTCACAATTGTTCACCAGTTGGGATATTCAAAGGTTTGTTCCCGCTGGGTCCCTCTTTGTCTAACCGAACACCATAAAGAGCAAAGGAGAACCATCTGTGCGGAATTGCTTGCTCGTCATGTGGCTGAGGGTGACAATTTCTTGTCAAAGATTGTTACAGGCGATGAAACATGGGTTCATCACTTCGAACCTGAAACAAAACGGCAATCAATGGAGTGGCGCCACACCCACTTCCCTACCAAGAAAAAGTTTAAAGCCATACCCTCAGCTGGTAGAGTCATGGTTACAGTCTTCTGGGACGCTGAAGGGGTTATTCTGTTCGATGTCCTTCCCCATGGTCAAACGATCAACTGTGAAGTGTATTGTGCTATTCTTCAGAAATTGAAGAAACGACTTCAGCGTGTTCGTAGGCACAAAAATCTGAACGAACTTCTCCTTCTTCATGACAACGCAAGACCTCACACAAGTCTTCGCACCCGAGTGGAGCTCACAGAACTTCAGTGGACTGTTCTTCCTCATGCACCCTACAGCCCCGATCTCGCACCGTCGGATTTCCATATGTTTGGCCCAATGAAGGACGCAATCCGTGGGAGGCACTACGCGGATGATGAAGAAGTTATTGATGCAGTACGACGTTGGCTCCGACATCGACCAGTGGAATGGTACCGTGCAGGCATACAGGCCCTCATTTCAAGGTGACGTAAGGCCGTAGCATTGAATGGAGATTACGTTGAAAAATAGTGTTGTGTAGCTAAAAGATTGGGGAATAACCTGGTGTATTTCAATGCTGAATAAAACAACCCCTGTTTCAGAAAAGAAATGTGTTGCATTACTTATTGAACTGCCCTCGTATATATATATATATATATATATATATATATATATATATATATATATATGCATGTCTCTATTCCATGACTGTTGTCACCTCAGTGCAATGGCCAGCAGCTCCATAACACAGTGCACTGCCTGAGTATATACAGGGTGATTATAATTAAAGTTCAACTTTCAAACCGCTGTAGAAATAACACCACCGGTCGCAATGACGTCAAATTGCAACAGAATATTGTCCGAGAAGGGGAAAACGTATGGCAGAAGAAATATAAATGCAGTAATAGACAGCGCTGTAAGCATCTTAATTTAATAATGGTCATCTACAAATGACAAATGATACAACGATGCCTGAGGTGTACGTTTGACATTAAACAAACTGTGCTACTCAGTGTGCATGGGTATACAGGTGTGATACTGTTAGCTACGTAAGCCCATTCACCATGGCAGGTCATATTACATCGGATGGAAAAAAATCGTTTTTATATTGTCCTGTGGCCAAAAACCCAATGAAAAGCATCACTCTCATATGGTTTTAATTGTCCTGAGGCCAAAACCCACGTAAAAAGCATGAATCATATCGGTTTTTAACTGTCCTGAGGCCAGAAGCCACATGGAAAGCATCAATGAAAATCAAATCGGATTATTAATTTCCGTGTGACTGGCGCAAAACGTGTTCAGTATGCTGTCCACCATTTTCCGCAACAAGTTCGAGAAACAGCATGTTCCACAACTGATCAATGTGTTTCCGGAGTCACGTTCAGAATGTGTTGCCCAATGGGTCCCTTCAATGCAGCTAAGTTTGCAATCGGAACACTGAACCAACATCTTTCAGATAGCCCCACAGCCAGAAGCCACAAGGATTAAGATCAGGTGATCGGGGATGCCAGGCTGTAGGGACATGGTGGATAATGATAGCAGAATTTCCGAAATGGCGCTCCAGCAACTGCTTAACTGGATTTTCAATGTGAAGAGGTGCACCATCTTGCATAAAAATGATCCCATCCACACATCCGCGATGTCGGACAGCTGGAATGACGTGGATGCGCAAACGACACTCATAGCGGTTACCAGTGACGGTACAGGTAACAGGACCGGAAGCACCTATCTCTTAGAAAAAAATATGGCCCTATGATAAATGATGCCGTAAACCCCATCCGCACATTGACCTTTTCAGGATGAAGTGGTACTGGCTGATTTGCATGTGGATTTTCCATTGAGCATATTCGACAGTTCTGTATATTGACATATTCTATCAGAAGGAAGTGGACTTTCCCTGTCCACAAAATCTTACACGGTCAGTAATTGTCCACTTCCATGTGAGCAAGAAATTCTAAAGCAAAGTTCTCTCTCGCTGGCAGGTCAACAGGAAGCAACTCGTGCAAATGAGTAATTTTGAATGGACATCAAAGAAGGATATTTCGTAGGATTTTATGTGCATAGTTCGGGCAATTCTCCGTGCATTACACGTTTGCACACCGCCACGCATCTCCTCCTGCACTGCTGTGGCAGCTGTTTTCACTAACGTCGAATGAATTCGTTTCCTCCATCTACAAAGTTACACACCTAAAGAACCCGCCTTTTTCAATTTTCGAATCATTTCCTCCAGACTCACGGCAGTCATCGGCCTTTTTTATAAAAACCTTCAGTGTCCAGAACTTCTGCAAAGCGACGTGTGCACTGTCATCACTCTTGTAATACAGCTTGTAATGGTACTTGAATTACGTAACTATTACGGAACCTCACCTCAACCTCTCGATACCAGCAATATTCTACTTAGTTTCTGTAATATAGTTAACATATTTCCGTGACAACATTCAGATTGATTTCGTTAATGTAGAGGTACTTCGATACATCGATATGTATGTATTGCAATAATATTATTCTAATGTGTATTCTTTCTTTTGTCACTACGATCTTAGACGTACCTGTAACTCTGATTTTTGGGCGCATAAGTGGTTATTAGAGAGTCAAGCTTTGGTCGTCATGTTAAAAAGACGCAAATTGAAGTCAGTTTATGAAATGTGAACTTTAACAGTGAGGAAGATATTTTCAAGTATGTTTTATATTGTGAAGTGATGTTTTGGAACGAGTTACGTGATATTGCAACAAGAGTAATAAAAAAGAAGTGTAACTTAAATTGGGAGTGCTGATTACATTTTTACATCACCATTGTCCTAACTTGCAAAAGTTTACTCTTCAAGAATGGTTTATGAAACACATCTATAAGACTTTTGAATACCGCAGAATAACACCTAGGGCTCTTTGCATCCGAGCTTGGAATCATCACTACCTAGATTTTCGACGATTGAGCCATGAGTTCACAACGAGACCAGCGTGGGAATCACGAAAAGATGAGTGCCTTGTTTATCCATTATTTCAAGAAATGACTTTATTAACTGTGGTCCAGTGACACCTGACACACAATGTAACTTTGTTGTTGCCCAAAAATACAATATTTAGCAGCGTGAACAACACTACAATCATAATTAATTTTTAACCTTTGTTGTGGTAGGGTTGTTAGAGCGCGATCCTACATTGAGACAGTCACGGCGAACTTCGCAGACGCGGAACGAGGAAAAGCCGTGTACCGGGGGTGTTTATACCAGTTTCAGTGGGTCGTGCGCATGACAGGTGTTCTCATTTGCGTATTCTGACACATAAAGCGCCATCTCTTGATCAATTTCAGCACCATTTATTTCTTCTGCCTTGCGTTTTCTCCTTTCTCCGATAATATTCCGTTGCAACTTGACGCCTTTGTTATCAGTGTTGTCATTTCTACAACGCTTAGAAAGATTAATTATAATCACCCAGTACTTAGTCTACAGCTTAATAATTGTCAAATCGTAGTAACGAATTTCTACTAACCATTGCGCTACAATAAAGTTAAAGTTCATGGAGGCGCTTACTGTTGGAGAAGCGTCAAACGAGTATCTCGCCACCCGTATTGTCTTCGCAGTTAGCAGACGGTGCGTGAACGGGACGCAGCCAGTGTCACAGGGCTGCAGAGACTATATTATAGTTCCCTGGCGATGCTCCTGCGCGCGCGCCGTCCAGCCTGAAAATGACTACGTAATTAATTTGTGCCCCCGGACATTATTTCCCTGCGACATCAAAGGAGCCGCGGCCTCGCTGGTGCGTCGCGCCAGTTCCAGCCGCCTCGGAGTGCAGGCGGCGCCACTGGTTGCGATGTAGTTCTGCGCACATGCGCAGATGGAACACAGAATCGCAATGGCGATCTCTTGCGGCCTGTGGGACGGTGTGGAGACCCGCTACCGGGATGGGTCATCATTACCGACTGAGGTAAAGGCGACTGAAACTGGGGTGCAGTAGTTATTACTTTTTTGCTCCTCTTTTTTCCGCCGTTGCTTAGGGTTTGATCACTTTATAAAAGCTTTACGGAACGAAATTGAGTCTCTGTGCCCTTTTCGTAGAGCAAAGTTAGCTCATCTCGGCATTACATGTTATGCATAGGAGGCGATGCATAACTTACATCTATGCGACAGTCTACATACGCTGTTCTCTGGTGACGATGGAAGTGCTTTTATGGAGCAGACTGAGACTGTCGGTTCTATAACTACTGTAACTATTCATTTGAATTAAGTAATGGAAACTCGTCGTTAAATAATGAAAGATCTATTTTTTAGGGTAAGTACAGGATTTCACTGCTGTGAACATACTGAGCTATGCGGCAGATTGAGTAATTGTTTCTGTTCAACCAGATGATGTGTCATAGACTTCTGTCCTCACCAGAAAGGAATTTTGGCTGCTTTTGGTACTTCACATTGATTTGTGCAGTTATTTCACGCAGTGCTGCTTCATGTTTACCAGTGTCATTGTCAGCACTTAATTATCGCCTGCTAGTAAATGGTGCTTCTTTCAGTTATGACCTCTGCTACTATTCGAAACAACTACTTGCACACTCGTGATATTCTCAGATACTTCGTTCAGCGAACAATCACTACAATTCCAAATTTCATGGAGTACTTCACGGATACAATTACAGTACGTAATGCAGCTCTACGTAACCTCAACTGCACATGGTCTAGGAATATTCCTAATCGTTTATGACACTTGAAACGAAATTTGTTTCCCGCAGTGCTCTATACAGGGTGTTACAAAACGGAACGGCCAAACTTTCATGAATCATTCCTCACACACAAATAAAGAAAAGATGTTATGCGGACATGTGTCCGGAAACGCTTAGTTACCATGTTAGAGCTCATTCTAGTTTCGTCAGTATGTACTGTACTTCCACGATTCACCGCCAGTTGGCCCAATTGAAGGAAGGTAATGTTGAATTCAGTGCTTGTGTTGACATGCGACTGATAGCTCTACAGTACTAGCATCAAGTACATCAGTACGTAGCATCAACAGGTTAGTGTTCATCACGAACGTGGTTTTGCAGTGAGTGCAATGTTTAGAAATGCGGAGTTGGCAGATGCACATTTGATGTATGGATTAGCACGGGGCAATAGCCGTGGAGCGGTACGTTTGTATCGAGACAGATTTCCAGAGCGAAGGTGTCCCGACAGAAAGACGTTCGAAGCAATTGGTCGGCGTCTTAGGGAGCACGGAACATTCCAGCTTATGATTCGCGACTGGGGAAGACTTAGAACGACTAGGACACATGCAATGGACGAGACAATTCTTCGTGCAGTTGATGATAACCCGAATGCAACTTGAATCACTCAACAGAGGAAAGTCCACTGGACCTGACGGGATACCAATTCGATTCTACACAGCGTAATTGAAAGAACTTGCCCCTCTTCTAACAGCCGTGTACCGCAAGTCTCTAGAGGAATGGAAGGTTCCAAATGATTAAAAAAGAGCACAGGTAGACCCAGTCTTCAAGAAGGGTCGTCGAGCAGATGCGCAAAACTATAGACCTATATTTCTGACGTCGATCTCTTGTAGAATTTTAGAACATGTTTTTTGCTCGAGTATCATGTCGTTTTTGGAACCCCAGAACCTACTATGTAGGAATCAACCCCTCTTCTAACAGCCGTCTACCGCAAGTCTCTAGAGGAATGGAAGGTTCCAAATGATTGGAAAAGAGCACAGGTAGACCCAGTCTTCAAGAAGGGTCGTCGAGCAGATGCGCAAAACTATAGACCTATATCTCTGACGTCGATCTCTTGTAGAATTTTAGAACATGTTTTTTGCTCGAGTATCATGTCGTTTTTGGAACCCCAGAACCTACTATGTAGGAATCAACATGGATTCCGGAAACAGCGATCGTGTGAGACCCAACTCGCTCTATTTGTTCATGAGACCCAGAAAATATTAGATACAGGCTCCCAGGTAGATGCTACACTTCTTGACTTCCGGAAGGCGTTCGATACAGTTCCACACTGTCGCCTGATAAACAAAGTAAGAGCCTACGGAATATCAGACCAGCTGTGTGGCTGGATTGAAGAGTTTTTAGCAAACAGAACACAGCATGTTGTTATCAATGGAGAGACGTCTACATACGTTAAAGTAACCTCTGGCGTGCCACAGGGGAGTGTTATGGGACCATTGCTTTTCACAATATATATAAATGACCTAGTAGATAGTGTCGGAAGTTCCATGCGGCTTTTCGCGGATGAGGCTGTAGTATATAGAGAAGTTGCAGCATTAGAAAATTGTAGCGAAATGCAGGAAGATCTGCAGCGGATAGGCACTTGGTGCAGGGAGTGGCAAGTGACCCTTAACATAGACAAATGTAATGTATTGCGATTACATAGAAAGAAGGATCCTTTATTGTATGATTATATGATAGCGGAACAAACACTGGTAGCAGTTACTTCTGTAAAATATCTGGGAGTGTGCGTGCGGAACGATTTGAAGTAGAATGATCTTATAAAATTAAATGTTGGTAAGGCGGGTACCAGGTTGAGATTCATAGGGAGAGTCCTTAGAAAATGTAGTCCATCAACAAAGGAGATGGCTTACAAAACACTCGTTCGACCTATACTTCAGTATTGCTCATCAGTCTGGGATCCGTACCAGATCGGTTTGACGGAGGAGATAGAGAAGATCCAAAGAAGAGCGGCGCGTCTCGTCACAGGGTTATTTGGTAACCGTGTTAGCGTTACGGAGATGTTTAACAAACCCAAGTGGCAGACTCTGCAAGAGAGGCGCTCTGAATCGCGGTGTAGCTTGCTCGCCAGGTTTCGAGAGGGTGCGTTTCTGGATGAGGTATCGAATATATTGCTTCCCCCTACTTATACCTCCCGAGGAGATCACGAATGTAAAATTAGAGAGATTCGAGCGCACACGGAGGCTTTCAGACAGTCGTTCTTCCCGCGAACCATACGCGACTGGAACAGGAAAGGGAGGTAATGGCAGTGGCACTTAAAGTGCCATCCTCCACACACCGTTGGGTGGCTTGCGGAGTATAAATGTAGATGTAGATGTAGATGAATGTCAGCGTCAGAGAAGTTGCTGCTGTAGAAGGTAACGTTGACCACGTCACTGTATGGAGAGTGCTACGGGAGAACCAGTTGTTTCCGTACCAAGTACAGCATGTGCAGGCACTATCAGCAGCTGATTGGCCTCCACGGATACACTTCTGCGAATGGTTCATCCAACAATGTGTCAATCCTCATTTCAGTGCAAATGTTCTCTTTACGGGAAGAGGCTTCATTCCAACGTGATCAAATTGTAAATTTTCACAATCAACATGTGTGAGCTTACGAGAATCCGCACGTAATTGTACATTCACGTCATCAACACAGATTTTCTGTGATCGTTTGGGCAGGCATTGTTGGTGATGCCTTGAATGGGCCCCATGTTCTTCCACCTACGCTCAATGGAGCACGTTACCATGATATCATATGGGATACTCTACCTGTGCTGCTAGAACATGTGCCTTTACAAGTACGACACAACATGTGGTTCATGCACGATGGAGCTCCTGCACATTTCAGTCGAAGTGTTCGTACGCTTCTCAACAACAGATTCGGTGACCGATGGATTGGTAGAGGCGGACCAATTCCATGGCCTCCACGTTCTCCTGACCTCAACCATCTTGACTTTCATTTATGGGAGCCTTCGAAAGCTCTTGTCTACGCAACCCCGGTAATAAATGTAGAGACTCTTCGTGCTCGTATTGTGGAAGGCTGTGATACAATACGCCATTCTCCAGGGCTGCATCAGCGCATCAGGGATTCCATGCGACGGACGGTGGATGCATGTATCCTCGTTAACGGAGGACATTTTGAACATTTCCTGTAACAAAGTGTTTGAAGTCACGCTGGTACGTTCTGTTGCTGTGTGTTTCCATGCCTTGATTAATGCGATTTGAAGAGAAATAATAAAATGAGCTCTAACATGGAAAGTAAGCGTTTCCCGACACATGTCCATATAACATATTTTCTTTCTTTGTTTGTGAGGAATGTTTCCTGAAAGTTTGGCCGTACCTTTTTGTAGCACCCTGTATTGTAGCAACACAAATAACCTGCTCATATGAAGGCAATGTCTTCCCTCCAGGAGGAAATGAAGTGAAATGGCACCAAATCGGAAGGCTGGAGGAGGAAGGGTTCGGTAATTTTGTGTAATTAGTTCCACGGCCAGTTTGTATTTAATGATATCGTAATGACAAATGTATGATGAGGCCTAATGCAAAAACCTTATATGGGCGTCAACTTTTGTAACTTATGGCTACTAAACCTTCCTTGAAACAGTATATCATTACTGATTCGTAACTTATCTCTGGAACGATTAGTGTATCGGTTGTTTCTCGTGTCCGCGCTTTGCCGCGGTGCGATTGCTAGCGATCACCTGCTTAGGCGCGAGAAGAAGGATTCGAAAGGGAAGATTTGGTGCCGCAGCGAGACGCGGTGGAAATTACGCTTGTTACAGAGAGAGGGCAGTGACCCTGTCAGTCGTCGTGGCGGTAGTGGTCGAGCCGTGGTCGGTGGTGGGCCGTGCGATCCCGTCGTTTGTTTTGGCCGAGTACGGAAGTAACGCTCGTGAGTGGTGACTTGGAGTGAGACTTGACGCAAATAGTGGAACTGCATCCTAGCTACGTCTGGAGAATAGTTTAGCGTACAGAGATCTGAATTCAACCGTCTGCAACCTTTAGCTGTGTTGGTTCTGGTGGGTAAAGATCGTTGTTGTACGATTAACTGCTGGTTTGTGCTGTGGTCGCAGGTTCGAATCCTACCTCGGCCATGGATGTGTGTGACGTCCTTAAGTTAGTTAGGTTTAAGTAGTTCTAATTTATAGGGGACTGATGACCTCAGATGTTAGGTCCCATAGTGCTCAGAGCCATTTTGCTCCTCGCCCTGTAGGTGCCATTGTTCTTACAAGTACTACCTGTGTCTATTGCGTATTTTACTTTGTTTAAAGTACGAAACCTGTGCAAATTGTTCAAAGTATATAGATCTTGGGTCAGAGAAATATTGCAAGTGTAATATTTGTTTATATAAGTCCAATGCCTGGCAAGTGCTATAAGAGCGAGTGTGGCTAAGTCTGTTAAGTTATTCGAAGTATGTTTTACTGAATAGCAGCGTGTGTAGGCTTAATTATGAGTCTGCCAGATAACTGGTAAATGTTGCTCTTGCTGTACTGGTTACCTCTGTTCAACTGTGTGCGCAAGCAGCTCGAATCATTCAGTGGTATTTTCGTTGTAATTCTGAAGGTGTAATTTTGTCTTAACTCTGTAAAGAACTGTGGTTTCACTGCTTTGCGCCCTGCTACAGTATTTCAATGAACCCCCCACTTAAATCACTTGATGATTAAAGTTGCAATGAAAATGTCTTTCGTGCTTTAATGTATTGCAATTTGCTTTCAGAACTTCGGTCCTATTGGCTGTTTACAAGCCTGTACTTTGATACCTGTTGTCACATCTTGCACTGCAAATGTTGGCTGAGTTCACAATTGGAGTGAAATGTGTCATTTTCTGATAGTTTGTTTGGTGTATTATAGAAGGAACTTGTTTACTAAGCCGACTGGGCTTCTCCTCAAGCGTTGCTGCGTGGCCAGTACAGATAAGTGCGTCTATGATCGCTGAAGGCTGCTAAGTTTGAACGGTTTGAGCACTGCCGTAATTTAGCCATATATTCTATCTGTAAGAAATTTTTTTTCTGACTTAAAATAGTAGCTTGTAAATCATGTTTTTGATGTTTTATCTACTAAAAAAATTTCTGTCCCTTTCGGAGCCACCAGGCTCGTCAGTCCTGTGTCAAATTATTTTGTCTAAGAAATTTGCATTCAAGAAGTACAATATCTGTAAAGTCTTGTGGTAAAACTCATTTTTCTTTAAAAAAAAAGAAAAGAAATCTATATTTCGCAACTTCATTTTTGTCACAAGTTAAAGCACCAGTTTCAAGTTTAAAAAAATTCTTTTGGTGAAGGAAATCACCGCCATCTGAAGTAAACTATATATTCTTAAACGTCACGCTTATTGCTTCACAAATGTTTCCTGAATTTTTGACTTTACTTATTAAATGAACAATTAATAAGTTGTGATTAATTATGTCTCTGTGCTACTGCCAGTTTGCTTGATTTTATGCCTGGTACATAAAATGTGTTGTATATAATCGTCTGTGGACTTAGACCTTTCACTCCCCACAGACCTGAGATCTGCTGTCAACGTAACAATTACATTACGATGTTTAATAAATTGTGAGTTCAGTCAAGATAATTGTCTGCGACACACAAGACGTATAGGACGTTTCATTTTACCCCTAAATGAACAGGTTTCGTTCTTTTCTATACTGTAGAACCTCCGCCATTACATTGCTGTTTCTATCCACCTTTCATTTAAAACCAAAGAACTACACCCAAACGCCAACTACATTACGTTTGAACTTTCTTTTTATGGAGTCAAAAAAAAAAATGAGTTACCCATCTCGGATTCAGCTTTTGGTAAGCATAAATTTTCAGAAGATGATTTGCTACAGGAAATTCCTTCTTCACGTATCAGTTCTGCTTGGACAATCCAGCGTCATGATGGGAAGATAGCTGTTTGAGTTACGTTTGTTTACTGTGTAGACACAGATAACAAATTTTTGTCTTAATAAATTCATGTTCAATGAAATGCATGCACTTAAGTGGAACGTTTAGAATCATACAGATCAAATGCAAGGAAGAAATACAGAAATGTTCCAGTAATTTTGAGTTTTTATAGATTAGTAATTTTACGCCACATCTAAATTTCATTATGGTTCTTCTCTTCAGAATGAAATCGTGGACGAAACACTTTCACTAAAACTTCGTCGCAGAAGATTAGTATTTAACAGGTCTTATTGTCCCCCTGCTAATTTCTGGGTGAAATTCAGAATGGAGGTAATTGTACACTCGCCGGCGTGTGCTGTACGTACGAAATACTCTGTCAATACAAGGAAGCATATTTTCGTTTTCCTCAGAATATTTTCTGTATGATTCTTTTAGTTAAAGATGCCCGTATATGTAATCTCGGAATGTTTTGTTGAATGTATAAATTTTAAGTTTGTGCCATTCGAAACGTAATACAAATTCAATAAAATTGTTTAAATACTTATGAGGAGGACTGCGCACTTATGTATTTTATAGGTTCGTTGTTGTTTTTCGCGTCATAAATCGTGATCGTCAGTTGATTTCACTAGACAATAGTTTCATCTGCAACCTAAAAGAGAAACTCTGAATGTTTTCTGCATCATGTACATAGATCAAGATCAACATTAGAGAACGCCAGATATAGCTTCACTTCGTTAGATGAGTTCTTATCAGACACGACGTACTGTGAAATATCTGACAGAATTTACAATTGCAAGTTGCCTAAATGAGACGAGATTCCACAGCCATGCAGTTTGATTAGAAGAAGCTTGAAGGGAAAGGAGACAAACTTCTGCTTAACTGGATGTATGGAACCATCTTGTGAATCCCAGTTGTACCTCGTGAGAATAGAGAACCAATTGTCTTTCACAATAAACACATTTTTTGCATCCATGGTGGGTGACAGTTACCTGTTTTTTTTCAGGTATGTTATAATATATGAAAGCTTTACGTGTTCCTAAATCATATAACAAAGCGATATTAATGAGTATATAATTCTGCGGATATTTCAATTTTCTGTTGAGATTTGATGTGATCTGTGAAACTTTGCAGTCCTTAGGCGCAGACTAAGGTCGAGAGAGAATTTGCATATAACTGCTGCAAGTAAATAATTTCGTCGTCACATTTCGAAATAGATCAGACTTGTACACAGTTTTGAGAAGAAGTTTTTTCTTTATTAAGGAACCTAAATGGCTTGCCTATACTAAGGGGTCTACTTTATTTACTTTTAAGTATCTCATGCTCGCATTTGTCGTCGGTTCAGTTTTTGCATACGTTGTGAGGTAGCTATGTCTCCTGCATAAGAAACTCCAAGCTTGGGAATTCCACTTACGGTAGTATCACCTAAGACAAAAACTTTACAGTATGAAAACTGTGTGAAAGTATCAACAGAACGCAAATGGAAAATAGTAACAAATGATTGGATTTGTCATAATGTGTCAATAACGGCGATGGACTACTTTTAGAAATGAAATACATTTTACGCTTCGTGGAGAGAACTGATGGCAGAAATAAGGTCTTACGTCGTCTAAGCCAGATAATTGGCTAGCCAGGTTAATAAATGATGTGGCTGCTGTCGGACATCGTTTTGTTAAGAGAATGACATTCGCATATTTTGATATTTCTGAGCCGTGCACGGCTCGTGTTCATCCCCCTGATTGTTTGTCTTCTTCTATAACGGTAGTGCCGCCTCGTTTTCTTATTCCATTTACTGGCGTCACTAGCTTCCTACCTTACTTGCCCATTAGTGGCAGCAGCGCGTATCGATAAGCGCACTGTCGTACCATCTCTGGAGTGACCGGTAGTATTTCCGGGTCGTCGAGTGTCGGGTAGTCAGTGAGTGCGAGACGCACCAGCAGTGCAGTCGCGACAGAGTAGCAGTCGCGGAGGGACCAGCAGTCTAGTCGGTCGGTTGGCGTAGATCAGCAAGGAAGCCCCCGTCGAGTAGAGTGGGGTTGGAGCCAGTGGCGGAGTGTACGAGCGGTTGGAGTGTGAGGTGCTGCTTGCGAGTGCTACGAAGCTCGTCACCCACCGATCTAGGACCTGAAAGTTGAGTCTTCGCTTAACTTGTTATCGAGCCCCAACTGTTTACATTTCTTCGTTTGATCCTGGTTGTCGCTTTTGGGACATTCGTACGAGCAACAACGTGTGTGTTTTTAAGTCGGCTAAGATTCCAGCCGTCTTGTTGTGAAATTTAACTTAACTTATTCCCGGTTGTGGAAGTCTTCGGCCTTGTGGCCATTGACTTTCCGGTTACCTGCCCTGGTCGTTAACGTAATTTTAGGCAGTGTATTTTCCTCGTTGTGTTGTTGCTGTCCAGCGCGGCGTGTAGTTCGGCAGCTGAGGTAGTGGTGTTCGTCGTGGGCGCCAATATTCAGTGTGTCATGTATTGAAATCTTGTGGTCGTTTTGCTGGTTTCGCAGAGTGGAACTGATTTGGTTGGTTGGTCGTTGGCTGTCTGTTGGTTTGGTTGCCTACAGATTAAGAAGTCGTTGGACAGACTGCCTGTCTCACCTAAGCGGGCATTAGTGTTACAATCCCAGGCCGACCCTTGGAAGCTTCCGAGCGCCGTTCCTTGTATGTTATGTAGTTATTTCCCTGTTTAGATTTTAGTTATTTGGTTGATGTGTGGCTTTCAGCTGAGTATCAATATCCCTTAAATTAATATTCTTCTCTTGTCCATTAAGGCATAAGTTTGTTATATTTTTATATGGGCCTTCGGCCGAATTTTACTGGAGAACTTTTAAGATAAGTATTTACTATTAAAAACAGAATTGATCACGATTTATTTATCAAGGTGACCGGTTTCGACCACTACTGTGGTCATCTTCAGACCTACAAGTTGCATACAAAGCTTTAATTAGAGGGCTACCTACATTACAGAAAGTAGATTAAGTTACAAAGCTATAAAACGATGAATTGCCATTGAGTAGGAATCTCTTTCTGTTGCAGAATCACTACTGCACGTCTTACTATATATTATGGAGGCTCCGTCCACTTCTGATGGCATGATGTCGTTACTAACCAATGAGTTATAAGTCGAATTACAATTTAAAATTTCTTAGTTAAAAGAACATTGTCAAGAATCAAAAATAAATACACACTAAACTTAGCTTATTAAACAGCTATTGCCAATTAAGAAGCGTTAAAAATATTTAAAATTGTAGGATAAATGAACTTCGGTGTGGCAGTACATGGGTTACCCTCTAAAGGCCTGTTAGTGAACCAGTTGGAACCACTGGTTGCCATGGTGAAGTTGGACGCCGTTCCAAAGATGAGGCAGCAAGCTTCTTTCCACTGAAGTTGTTGTAAAGTCGATAGACGAACTAGTGGTTGCCATGATGAGGACAAACGGCAGTGCAAAGATGTGGCGTCAGGCTTCTTTCCAACAAAGTTGTTGCGAAAGTGGAATGGCGAAGACTGTCACGTCAGACGATGTATTATTGAGCAGCAACATGTCTTTATTGAAATGATTTTCAATGAGAAGGCTGCTATAATCTTTATCTGACATGTATACTACATGCTGCACAAATACCATACGAAGTAGTTGTCCATATATATGAAATATTGTCTATGAAGATGGTATGTAAATTACATGTGACAATTTTTAAAAGGCATTGCTATTCCTGAAGTTATATGCCAGTCTTACAAACAAATAAAAATAATGAAGATGGAGAGAATTTAAAATTATAGTATTACGAGCCATAGTGTCAAAAATAAAAGGATGTGAATTAGATATCTGCAGTCTAAGAGTATATAAGCAAAAATTCTGAAACAGATAGTCAGTCATAAAGTAGTGGTTGGTGATATAAAAATTACAATGTAAAGATAAATTATTTCCTAAAAGTCTTAATAATTTAAAAAAAAACAAATTACAGAAAATAAAACATTCTAAAGCAGATCAACGAAAAGCTCAAAGAAATGTTTGTCTTTGAACTGAAGTTGTTCGTTTAAAACAGATAATGGATTACTTTTGTGATGTGAAAAGATTTCAATTTCTTCTAAAGTATTTAGCAGTGGTTCTTTTGGAACAGTATGTAATATTTTCAAACTGTTAGAAATGCAACCCTCAGAATGATTGTATCCATCAAGATGTTGACTAAATATTGATTTGGTACGTGCAGTACCAGTAGTATGTTCTTTGAAACGTGTTAGAAAGTTACGGCCAGTTTGGCCAATATACTGTTTCTCACAGTCATTACATATTATTTTGTAAACGCCTGACTTTTGGTATATATTTGAGTCAGCAATTGTGTGTTTCAGTTTCATCTGTAGGGGGTTATTAGTTTTAAATGCTATTGTCACGCCTGTGTTCTTAAATAATTAACAGATAGCAGTTGTTAACAATTATAATTCCCAAAAGATTGATCTGTTATATCAAAAATTACAAGAAACAAATTAAGCTGTTATAAATTCCAAGAAGGGAGTTACAAACATGACATACATGGGACTTATTTCAGATAAAATAAAGTAAATTATTTGGCAAATTGCCTGTTGACTATGTTGTACCACATTATCCGGGCATCCTTAAGGACGAAGGGCTGGCGCATGGTATTCCACACTATGGGCTACTGAATGGAGGATTATTTGTTCTCTATCACATTATGAGGAACAGTGGTTTGTTACAGTTCTTCGTTCTGGGAGGAAACGTATGTGGAAGGCTGGCATGTGTGTAAATGTAGTAGACAATAAAGGCTGAAATGTGAGGCACGATCTGGCCGTCAGAACCATTGGTGAGGTGGACGCAGGCAGGAGCACCTCAAGCAAGCTGCTTGTCAGATGTGCCGCTTCCGGTCCCGTGTCTTATCATGGTGCTCATATATACAGCTTCAGCTCTCATAGCCGTTGATTCCTGCGAGACTGGCCAGGCCGAACTTCCTGCAGGAGGGCGAAATCAGTATGAAAGTGAGAACATCTGCATAAGGCGGATTTTCTCCGTGGATCGGATGTTACTGGTGTTGATGGTTGCTATCCGTTAGAACTGGTGGTGGACTGCTGGAGGCTACTTTCACGCTGGCGTCAGCGAAACGGCGTGGGTGTGGAATGTCATCGCGCTCGCGCTCAAAGAGTTTTGGGGAGAGTATGGATAATGGAGCGGCGCTGACGACGCCGAGTCCCATGATCGGTCCTGCTCCTCGACCTCCTCGTCGTGCCATGCCGTGGACATGGGCACTGGTGTATCGTTCATTTTGTTTTCAGAAGACGGAGTAGCGGTTCGCCGGTTCGTGGTGTAGTTTCTGCTTAGCTATGTCGGTTTAAATCTTCAGAGCCCTCATATTCGCTGGAAGGGTGGGGGCTGGGGGCAGGCACACAGGTGGATGTCACCGCATTCACAACGTCTCGTTCGGCTGTGGCGAATTCTGGGGCGTCCTCGACGTGCCACGTCTCCTCTTGGTTGGAAACTGTGGGGGGGCCTTCTCTTGTGACGTTTCGTAGAACGTTGTTTCCTTACGCGAACTTCCGTGTCCGACGACGGGAGGGAGCTGTGTCGCTCTGCCAACAAAGCCGCCATAGGAACGATGAGCGAATGAACCTCCCTCTTGTTGTCGAGGGTTGAGTCAGCGGCCTGCAGCGTCGGCGCCGTCGGAGTGAGGTCAATGGCCGACCGAGACGGCGGGCGTCTGAGGATCTCTCCGTTGGGGGTTTGGTGGGGCGGCGTTGCGAGACGGTAGGAAAAGAGAGAGCTGCAGCGTACGTCACCTGTAGCACCGTACATGAATACGCGTGTGGTCCGTCGGCTGCTGAAAGTTGCGGAATATGCCTTTGTAGGCATTGGGATCTAAGGTGGCATTTGTTGCCGCACCCGGAACAGGTCCGAGGTTGGCCATCATACATAATTATCGCACGGGATCCACCAATCTGTACGTAGGACGGGACGTTGCTTCGGAGATCAGTAGTGACCTGTCGGATGCCGTTTGGTACAGTATCGTGTCGACTTCTCCGCAGTATGGCCGTGGACTGTTTCGCATGGCCTGAGTGCCGCAAGGACATAGAATGGCAAGTGGAAAATGCGTATTCGACGCTTATCGCATCGGCATTGCCGTCAGCAAGACAGAAG
The DNA here is from genome assembly GCF_023864345.2 of Schistocerca serialis cubense. Taxonomy (NCBI): domain Eukaryota; kingdom Metazoa; phylum Arthropoda; class Insecta; order Orthoptera; family Acrididae; genus Schistocerca; species Schistocerca serialis. The sequence goes on along the minus strand of NC_064645.1, from coordinate 589,627,034 downwards.
CGGAGCCCCTGTTTGGTTTCCCGTAGGATACGTTCGCACGCTGCGTTGTAATGATTTTAATATAGACCGCGCTGCTCAGGATCCACAGACGTATTCCGATAATGTCGGCCACTGGAGTCTTCACTTCCTCCCGGAAAAAACGCTCCTTCTCGAGTGATTTGGGTCGGAGATAGTTGTTGCACAATTTACAGTAAGGGTTCGCCATGTATCGTAAACGGTAAGTCGGCACGTAAGCAACGGGAGCAGAACGTAAAGAAGGCGAGCTCGCGCTCCGCACACGGAGACACTGGCGTGTCCCTTGTGTTGCCCTGCCAAAGGCAGCCTGACCGAGTAAACTGCATCCAAGCACGTCTCACACAGATCTCACGAGCAGAGATGCCAGCTTTTAGTCCCCGTGGAACTTCAAAATCGCAGCACACTCGTCTGCAGATTGAAAATTCATATTGGAAGCAATTCCGCAGGCGGTGCCTGCACTATGTTATCGCAGTACCCTTTCTCAAGGAGTCCTAGTCCCATAATACACTCCTGGAAATTGAAATAAGAACACCGTGGATTCATTGTCCCAGGAAGGGGAAACTTTATTGACACATTCCTGGGATCAGATACATCACATGATCACACTGACAGAACCACAGGCACATAGACACAGGCAACAGAGCATGCACAATGTCGGCACTAGTACAGTGTATATCCACCTTTCGCAGCAATGCAGGCTGCTATTCTCCCATGGAGACGATCGTAGAGATGCTGGATGTAGTCCTGTGGAACGGCTTGCCATGCCATTTCCACCTGGCGCCTCAGTTGGACCAGCGTTCGTGCTGGACGTGCAGACCGCGTGAGACGACGCTTCATCCAGTCCCAAACATGCTCAATGGGGGACAGATCCGGAGATCTTGCTGGCCAGGGTAGTTGACTTACACCTTCTAGAGCACGTTTGGTGGCACGGGATACATGCGGACGTGCATTGTCCTGTTGGAAAAGCAAGTTCCCTTGCCGGTCTAGGAATGGTAGAACGATGGGTTCGATGACGGTTTGGATGTACCGTGCACTATTCAGTGTCCCCTCGACGATAACCAGTGGTGTACGGCCAGTGTAGGAGATCGCTCCCCACACCATGATGCCGGGTGTTGGCCCTACGTGCCTCGGTCGTATGCAGTCCTGATTGTGGCGCTCACCTGCACGGCGCCAAACACGCATACGACCATCATTGGCACCAAGGCAGAAGCGACTCTCATCGCTGAAGACGACACGTCTCCATTCGTCCCTCCATTCACGCCTGTCGCGACACCACTGGAGGCGGGCTGCACGATGTTGGGGCGTGAGCCGAAGACGGCCTAACGGTGTGCGGGACCGTAGCCCAGCTTCATGGAGACGGTTGCGAATGGTCCTCGCCGATACCCCAGGAGCAACAGTGTCCCTAATTTGCTGGGAAGTGGCGGTGCGGTCCCCTACGGCACTGCGTAGGATCCTACGATCTTGGCGTTCATCCGTGTGTCGCTGCGGTCCGGTCCCAGGTCGACGGGCACGTGCACCTTCCGCCGACCACTGGCGACAACATCGATGTACTGTGGAGACCTGAAGCCCCACGCGTTGAGCAATTCGGCGGTACGTCCACCCGGCCTCCCGCATGCCCACTGTACGCCCTCGCTCAAAGTCCGTCAACTGCACATACGGTTCACGTCCACGCTGTCGCGGCATGCTACCAGTGTTAAAGACTGCGATGGAGCTCCGTATGCCACGGCAAACTGGCTGACACTGACGGCGGCGGTGCACAAATGCTGCGCAGCTAGCGCCATTCGACGGCCGTCACCGCGGTTCCTGGTGTGTCCGCCGTGCCGTGCGTGTGATCATTGCTTGTACAGCCCTCTCGCAGTGTCCGGAGCAAGTATGGTGGGTCTGACACACCGGTGTCAATGTGTTCTTTTTTCCATTTCCAGGAGTGTACATGAAGGAGACGTTCTGTGGAGTTTCTAGAGTAGTATTGTACTGGGGGGTAAATCTGTGAGGGCGTATCGTGTGTTGCCTTTGGCTAGTTGCTTCTACTTGATATCAGGAAACATGTTTTAAGTACGATGTAACCAAACAACAAGAATATTCCTTTCCGATGTACATATAGCACAAACATATAATTCTTCTAGGTTCGTTTGAAGATCGTTAGGACATGGCCTTTCCACGTACTTTGCTGACAAACTTTATACTGCCCATAGAAGCAGACCCTTGTTTCCTGTAATGTTGAAGAGTGCAAGTTAACTACTCAGATGTGTCTTCACAACGTTAGGCGTGCCTTGAGCCCGACATTTAGAACGGCTGCTTACTGCATGCGTTAAAAACGAAATTTGTTAAATGTCTACTATTGAATACATACTATTGTTTACACATTGAAGAAAGCAGTGTGTTTTTAATCGTCGGGACGGATTAACGAGAATCCAAGTGTGCTTGAAGATGATACAGCAATATACAGGGTGATCCATTGATAGTGACCGCGCCAAACATCTCACGAAATATGCATCAAACGAAAAAACTACAAAGAACGAAACTCGTCTAGGTTGAAGGTGGAAACCAGATGGCGCTATGGTTGGCCCGCTAGATGGCGCTGGCATAGGTCAAACGGATATCAACTGCATTTTTTTAAAAATAGGAAACCCCATTTTTATTACGTATTCGGGTAGTACGTAGACAAATATGAATGTTTCAGTTGGACCACTTTTTTCGCTTTGTGATAGATAGCACTCTAATAGTCACAAACATATAAGTACGTGGTATCACGTAACATTCCACCAGTGCGGACGATATTTGCTTCGTGATACATTACCCGTGTTAAAATGGACCGTTTACCAATTGCGGAAAAGGTCGATATCGTGTTGATGTATGGCTATTGTGATCAAAATGCCCAACGAGCGTGTGCTATGTATGCTGATCGGTATCCTGGACGACATCATCCAAGTGTCCGGACCATTCGCCGGATAGTTACATTATTTAAGAAAACAGGAAGTGTTCAGCCACATGTGAAACGTCAACCACGACCTGCCACAAATGATGATGCCCAAGTACGTGTTTTAGCTGCTGTCGCGGCTAATCCGCACATCGGTTGCTGACCAATTGCGCGAGAATCGGGAATCTCAAAAACGTTGGTTTTGGGAATACTACATCAACATCGATTGCACCCGTACCATATTTCTATGCACCAGGAATTGCATGGCGACGACTTTGAACGTCGTGTACAGTTCTGCCACTGGGCGCAATAGAAATTATGGGACGATGACAGATTTTTTGCAAGCGTTCTATTTAGCGGCGAAGCGTCATTCACCAACAGCGGTAACGTAAACCGGCATAATATGCACTATTGGGCAACTGAAAATCCACGATGGCTGCGACAAGTGGAACATCAGCGAGCTTGGTGGGTTAATGTATGGTGCGGCATTATGGGAGAAAGGATAATTGGCCCCCGTTTTATGAGTGGCAATCTAAATGGTGCAATGTATGCTGATTTCCTACGTAATGTTCAACCGATTTTACTACAAGATGTTTCACTGGATGAAAGAATGACGATGTACTTCCAACATGATGGATGTCCGGCACATAGCTCGCGTGTTGTTGAAGCGGTATTGAAAACCATATTCCATGACCGGTGGATTGGGCGTCGAAGCACCAATCCATGGCCCGCACGTTCACCGGATCTGAAGTCCCAGGATTTCTTTCTGTGGGGAAAGCTGAAGGATATGTGCTATCGTAATCCACCAACAACGCCTGACAACATGCGTCAGCGCATTGTCAATGTATGTGCGAACATTACGGAAGGCGAACCACTCGCTGTTGAGAGGAATGTCGTTACATGTATTGCCAAATGCATTGAGGTTGGCGGACATCATTTAGAGCATTTATTGGTTCAAATGGTTCAAATGGCTCTGAGCACTATGGGACTTAACATGTTAGGTCATCAGTCCCCTAGAACTTAGAACTACTTAAACCTAACTAACCTAAGGACATCACACACATCCATGCCCGAGGCAGGATTCGAACCTGCGACCGTAGCAGTCCCGCGGTTCCTGACTGCAGCGCTAGAACCGCACGACCACCGCGGCCGGCCAGCATTTATTGCATTAATGTGGTATTTACAGGTAATCACGTTGTAACAGCATGCGTTCTCAGAAATGATAACTTCACAAAGGTACATGTATCACATTGGAACAACAGAAATAAAATGTTGAAACGTACCTACGTTCTGTATTTTAATTTAAAAAAACCTACCTGTTACCAACTGTTCGTCTAAAATGGGAGCAATTATGTTTGTGACTGTTACTGCGCCATCTATCACAAAGCGAAAAAATGGGTCCAACTAAAACATTCATATCTCTTTACGTACTACACGAATACGTAATAAAAAATTGGGGTTCCTATTTAAATAAACGAAGTTGATATCCGTTTGACCTATGGCAGCGCCATTTAGCGGGCCGACCATAGCGCCATCCGATTTCCCCCTTCAAGCTAGACAAGTTTCGTTGATTGTAGTTTTTTGTTTGACGCTTATTTCGTGAGATATTTGGCCTGGTCACGAACAATGGACCACCCTGTATTATTTCTCTTAAATGAATTACAGTTTATCACAGATCATGATGTCTTTGTTTCAGTCCTTTCAGATAATTCAATCCGATCTTTTCTGAAAATATTTAATTCAAACTTCTACCTCTCATTTCATCTTCAGACTTTCAGAAGCCCATATGTAGAGCAAATCACAGTGGCTAGTGCGGTAAGTAGTAAGTTATCTGATGCTGCAACTCCCCTGTCGTTTATAATTTTTTTTTACTGCGTCTCGTTTTCGTAGCACCATAACTGGCTGGTGTGAGAATCACACAATCGAAAAAATTTCTATTACCCGTCTACTTGGAAATGAGCTGAAAGAATTACGGAAAACAGAACTATGCCCGTATTATACTGATGCTGCGAATTTACACACCACGCGTATGAAATGCTGTTTGGTACGTACAGTAACAGCGTCGCTACAAAATGCTGCGATAGCTGTCACTGGGGCATTTCGCTGCTGTAAATCGGAACGCTACATTAGAGGCAAATGGCGAAATGCGGTGGTATTGATATTTAACGAGATACGGTCTACAATGCGGCGTTACGCCCCAACACCTGCTTTACTGCTACTCGTGGCGCAGTCTGCTTTACTGTTTACAATTGCACGCTCTGAAAACTGGTGGACCGTGGTGCTATAATCTCTGAGTAGAACATTTGCTTTTAGCAGCAACGGTACAAAGTGCTACTCTTACTGAAGGCAGTGTAAATCAAAAGACATTTGCGTTAAATCGTATTCGCTGTTTATTCCCCGCGTGACGTGTGAGCTCAGTAGGCATAACATTCGTAATCGCAGCAATCTGGCCCCATTATGTTTCCACTCTTGTCATGGATTTTAGTCACATTTTTGTGGACTACAAATTCTCACCTCAGCACTCAGTCGCATACAAGAATCAACGAAAATCAGCACCAATCAAAAATCAAATAAGCTGCGTAAGAGGCATGAACATCGATCTCTTGGTGATGAGACCTCTACGACACCGTGTGCAGCGTAGGACCCCTGCTAGTTCTACAATTTCGGCCGACCTTCAACTTCCTGTTACCAGTATATTCGAACTGTATTTCTTAAGACTCTGTCCCATTACTCCTGTGGTCTTCCCCTTGGTCTTTTTTTATTAACTTGGTCTCCAATCTAGTAATCGTTATGACCATCTCCCATCTCTTCTTCGAGTGACATGACCAGCCCCTGATATCAGAAGACATTATCACTTTCCCTCACGTCACTGATGTTTGTTGTCTTTCTGATACCAACTTTTGCTCTTTGTTTTTCGTTGTGGTGCGCAACATTAATCTTTCGCCTTTCGACGGCATGTGCTCTACCAACTGAGCTACCCAAGCACGACTCACACCACGTTATCACAGATTTAATTCCGCCAGTACCTCATCTCCTACCTTCCAAACTTCACAGACGCTCTCCTGCGAACCAACCAAAACTAGCACTCCTGGAACAAAGGATATTGCGGAGACATGGCTTGGCCACAGCCTGGTGGTTGTTTCTAGAATGAAATTTTCACTCTACAGCGGAGTGTGCGCTGATATGAAACTTCCAGGCAGATTAAAACCGTGTGCCGGATCGAAACTCGAACTCACGACCTTGGCCTTTCGCGGGCAAGTGCTCTACCAACTGAGCTACCCAAGCACGACTCACGCCCCGTCCTCACAGCTTTAATTCCGCCAGTACCTCATACCAGGTTCGCAGGAGAGCTTCCGTGAACTTTGGAAGATAGGAGACGAGGTACTGGCGGAATTAAAGCTGTGAGGACGGGTCTTGAGTCCTGTTTGGGTAGCTCAGTTGGTAGAGCACTTCCCCGCGAAAAGCAAAGGTCCCAAGTTCGAGTCTCGGTCTGGCACACAGTTTTAATCTGCCAGGAACTTTCACATCGGCGCACACTCCGCTCTACAGTGAAAATTTCATTCTATTGATATTTCCATTCCTCTTTGGGCTACAATTAGTTTTCTAACCATGATTTCACTTAATGTGCATGTCTCAGAACCAAATTTTATTGCTGGTGGTACACCGTGAACGGAAACTGTTTTTTCAGCTGAGCCGACACTTTGGACTTCAGTTTTCAAGAGTATCTCCCATAAGCTTGCCAGCCTAGTTTGATATGTCGGAATACTACAAAGTTTAGGGATCTTTTCATATTTATCACTTGTTCCTCATAGCCATATTCTGTGACCCTTTGCAATTAGGAGTTTCCTACAGATATACATAATATGATCAAAAGTACCCATACACCTGGCTGAAAATGACTTACAAGTTCGTGGTGCCTCCATCGGTAATGGCCGGCCAGTGTGGCCATGCGCTTCTAGGCACTTCAGTCTGGAACCGCGTGACCGTTACGGTCGCGGGTTTTAATCCTGCCTTGGGCATGGATGTGTGTGTTGTCCTTAGGTTAGTTAGGTTTAAGTAGTTCTAAGTTCTAGGGGACTGATGACCACAGATGTTAAGTCCCATGGTGGTCAGAGCCATTTGAACCATCGGTAATGCTGGAATTGAATATGATGTTGGCCCACCCTTAGCCTTGATGACAGCTTCCACTCTCACAGCCATACTTTCAATCAGGTGCTGAAAGGTTATTTGGGGAATGGCAGCCCATTCGTCACGGAGTGCTGCACTGAGGAGATGTACCGATGACGGTCGGTGAGGTCTGGCACAAAGTCGGCGTTCTAAGACATACCAAAGTTGTTCTATTGGATTCAGGTCAGGACTCTGTGCAGGCCAGTCCATTACAGGGATGTTATTGTCGTGCAACCACTCCGCCACAGGAAGTGTATTATCGACAGGTGCTCGATCGTGTTGAAATATGCAATCGCCATCCCCAAATTGCTCTTCAACAGTGGGAAGCAAGAAGTAGCTTAAAACATCAATACAGGCCTGTGCTGTGATATGCCATGCGAAACAACAAGGGTGCAAGTCCCCTCCACGAAATCACGTTCATACCATAACACCACCACCTCCGAATTTTGCTATTGGCACTACACACACTGGCAGGTGACGTTCACCGGGCATTCTCCATACCCACACCCTGTCATCGGATTTTCGCGTTGTGTACCGGGATTCGTCACTCCACACAACGTTTTTCCATAGTTCAATCGTCGAATATTTGCACTCCTTACACTAAGCGAGGCTTGATGAGGGGCTTATGGGCAGCCGCTTGGCCATGAAATTCAAGTTCTCTCACCTCCCGCCTAACTGTCATAGTACTTTCAGTGGATCCAAATGCGGTTTGGAGTTCCGGTGTGATGGTCTGGATACATGTTTTCCTAATACACATTATGACCCTCTTCAGCAGTCGGCGGTCTCTCGGCGGTCTCTGTCGGTCAACAGACGAGGTCAGCATGTACGCTTTTGTGCTGTACGTGTCCCTTCACGTTTCTACTCCACTATCACGTTGGAAACTGTGGACCTACGGATGTATAGGAGTGTGGAAATCTCGCGTACAGACGTATGACGCAAGAGCCACCCAATCACCTGACCACGCTCGAAGCCCGTGAGTTCCGCGGAGCCCCCCATTCTGTTCTCTCACGATGTCTAATGACTACTGAGGTCGCTGATATGGACTACCTGGTGGAAGGTGGCAGGTAGGTGGCAGAGCCACAATGAACCTCTTATGAAAAACTTATATTTTGGGGTATGTCCAGATACTTTTGATCACATAGTGTATTTCCCTCGGGTTTCCATTCGTTCATCATGCTTTTGGTTTTGTCACAGGTCATTTTAGTCCAACCTCAGGGGACACTGATGCAAGTTCAATAACCAACATATGGAGTTCTTGTATACTATTTGCAAATAGTACAAAATCATCAGCGAGCCTCAGGTTATTTAACCTCTTTCCGAGAGTTTTATTTCCCTTTGTTTTCCAATCTAATTTATACATTGCTTTTTCTAGGACTGAAGAAAATAGTTTTGGAGGCATAGAATCACCTCGTATTTTACCCTTTTCGATGGGCAGTTCGTTGGTTTCTTCAACTACATTCACAAACGATGTGGGGATTTTGTTTACTTTGTGAAAGTCTTTAATATAGGCTTGCTCTATTCTTTGATCCGTTAGAGCCTCAAACACAGCTGAATCGAATGCCTTCTCAAAATGAAGGCAAGGCTACGAGGTAGATGTTACTCATTTAATTGTATTGACTGTTTCACGTAGAGTGCGTATATGATCAGTAACACTAAACCCAGCACGGGACGCAGCTTACTCAGTGTGTTGGGTCAGATTAAGTTTAGTTCTCTATATAACACACGTGTGTGTGTGTGTGTGTGTGTGTGTGTGTGTGTGTGTGTGTGTGTGTGTGTGTGTGAGAGAGAGAGAGAGAGAGAGAGAGAGAGAGAGAGAGAGAGAGAGAGACAGAGAGAGAAAGATCATGATTACTCTTTTGAAGGGTTCTACTGATGTATGATATTTTACAACTTAGAGACGAGAATACCTATTTACTTTCGCGCAATTTTGCAGTATTGTTCCTTCAACTTAGAAGTTTATAATTGAATTTGTTGGTGAGGTCTATCTGTAGCTTGTTCCTTCTTCATTCTAGATTATGTTGCTGTGAAATTAATGCATGTTCGTATCTTGGATAAGTGTTTAAGAATTTTATTGACATTTAACTAGAACAATTTCTGTGCTATTGGTTACTCGTGTGGGTATGTCATGCGTATTTTACAAACTGTTACCCTCAACCTTTTGAATGAATTCACTTGTGAGGTCCATGTGGGCTGTTGCGACCATTGTACTGTAATAGTAGAATGTTAGAGAAAGTTTGTATTGCCAGTTCCGTGGCTATGATTAGCAGTGGGGAGGGACTGACGGTCTTGGCTGTGTACACAAAGTTATCAGGAGTCCTCCATTCTTGGTTTGGAGTGCGGCTCTTTTAAGTGGTACTACGTGCATTTCACACATCTTTCGGATGCAAAGTTCTTCAATATAATGATTTTAGTAGTTTTAGTTAATTCATCTTTTTCTGGAAGAATATGCGTAACTCTGAAAACTTCTGTGGCCTGATGAAGTATGGGATACTTTTGAGTGTGGACTGCTGAGTCCCAGGATGTCCTCCCCTCGTGATAATGGCTATTTACAGCTTATGGTTAATAGAAATGCTTTGGTGATTAATTATCCTTATAATTTGTGTAACGATGGGAAGTTTTGATTTTGGAAACTTGGTACAGTGCGTTCTTGGTTCTTAGCTTCCTGTGGGTATTTAGGAACAATATGTGATACTATTATTATGTATTACTTGTTTTGTTATGCTATGCTGAGGTTCTAGTAGCACAGTGGAACATTATTTCGTTATCGTAAGTCGGATGAGTCCTAATTATCGCTTTTGTGTGAGGCCCAGTAAGCTGTTCGTGGGGAAGTTTGTTAATTGTTTTTTGTCCCCATTATTTTGGGAGAGTCAAGAGAGACAGCCTCGACAAGCTGATGTACTGCAGTGCGGTCGACCAGACGTCACAATCACTCTGCTTGACACAAAAACCTGATGGAGTGGTTGGTGCCTTTTTTTGGCTTCTGGGCTTCTGCATGTGAAGAGGAACCCTGCTTGCGTGCTTTAGCAGCTGATGGTAGCACCCTGTTGGTTCAATGCTTGGGAGTGCAGAATGATTCAAATGCCTCTAAGCACTAAGGGACTGAACATCTGAGGTCATTAGTTCCCTAGACTTACAACAACTTAAAGCTAATTAACCTAAGGACACCACACACATCCATGCCCGAGGCAGGATTCGAATTTGCGACCGTAGCAGCAGCAGCATGGTTCCGGACTGAAGCGCCTAGAACCGCTCGACGACAGTAGCCGCCGCTTGGTAGTACACTGCGTCCTCTTTGAGTGGTGTGTTCGGTGGACTGGTTAGTAAACAATAGTACACACGAAAGCCCATTGTTATCATGTGACAAGTTTTGGTTGTTGATTGATGGTATGTAACAACTACAACGGCTTCTGACATCAAATGTAACAATTGTGTTACTAAATGTGACACTTCTGTCACCCAATGTAACTGGGTTTTCTCTTTTCATGCTGTCAAATGTCGGGATGAGCATTCTAAAGCATTCTGTCAGGGTAAAAATATTAAATAAATTAACTTTTCTCTCTTACAACATGTGGGCAGGGTGGGTTCTCCCTTGGCTCGGGTATGAGGTCGAATGAAACATCATTTTTACATAAGATAACTTTTATTGAAAGTTTCGTACAACTGTATCTTACTGGGACGTTCTGGTTCGGAGAGCGGCAGCCGTGTCGTTTACGTAGCCTTCTGCTGCGACAGCGGCGGCGGCGGCGGCGGCGGCGGCGTCGTCTGATTACGCGTAGCGGTGTGTATCTCGTGTCGCCGTCTCGCCCAGCTGACCGGAGACGCGCAGCGCGAGGTGGCCCGTTTAATTATTGCGAGCGACGTCGTGCATCGGATGGTGATACCTTGAATGTGGCGTCCCAGTGTTTCTCTTCTCTAAGCGGCCGCGTGTGTTGTGCGTCGACCAGCGGAGCGGCGCGGCGGGGGAAGGCCAGTGTCCCGAACTCGAACCGCGGACTCCCGCTTGCCAGTCTTCGGCTGTCAGATCTTCATCCCAGCTCACAGGTGACTACTGATGTGAGGCCGTCTCCTTCCCATCCTCACGAGTCACCCGGGTACATAAAAATCAATCTTGAAATACCTTTTAACTTCTGTCTTCTGGCGCCGAGGCTGCTGCTCGCTATTCCATTACAGTGGCTGACTTGGTGCGTCTGTGTATGATGTAGTCTCTTCTTGCATGACGGTCTTCAGCACCGAAACTGACTGAAAACTACTGTTACTCTTCTTTTCTTCCTTCGTCTCCGTCTGTCTTCATCTGTCTTCAACTGTCTTCAACTGTCTTCATCTGTCTTCATCTCTCTTCATCTGTCGGGCCCACCGCGTCTCGCGTATTTATACACTTCAGTTTACTGGAGGTGAACGACTTCACGGCCATTGCCTCTTCTGTCACGTTGAAAAGCTTCTCGAAGAATCTTCTTGACCTCGGTCATTGGCTCTTGGAATGTAGGCGGGGGCCTCTGATCGCATGTGACGACTGAGAAACACGTGAGCCGGTCATTGCCTCTTCCGTCACGTTGGAAAGCTTCTCGAAGAATCTTCTTGACGTCGGTCTTTGGCTCTTGGAATGTAGGCGAGGGCCTTTGCTCACATCCGACAACTGAGAAACACGTGAGCCGGTCGGGCGATGCCCTGACGGCTGAATCGACAGCGCCCGCTTATGTGGAACTTGCTGACTTCATATGGTCATTGTCTCTTCTGTTCTGCCCGCTGAATGCCAGTATGTAACTCTCTAAACCAAACCAAGTTTTCCATTTATATTCTAATTTCTAGTTCACTTTGATTTCACTAATCTATTTACTTAAGTAACACTCAACATTCCTCCACCCTTCGGAGAAATTCGCCCTCGAATTTACCACTCAACATTCCTCCACCCTTCGGAGAAATTCGCCCTCGAATTTACCACACAACATTCCCCCACTCTTCACACGGCAAAAGCACAAACACTGAAAACTCTCGACTTAGAAGATTACAGCCCGCATCTCGTGGTCGTGCGGTAGCGTTCTCGCTTCCCACGCCCGGGTTCCCGGGTTCGATTCCCGGCGGGGTCAGGGATTTTCTCTGCCTCGTGATGGCTGGGTGTTGTGTGCTGTCCTTAGGTTAGTTAGGTTTAAGTAGTTCTAAGTTCTAGGGGACTTATGACCACAGCAGTTGAGTCCCATAGTGCTCAGAGCCATTTGAACCATTTTTAGAAGATTACACACGCTTCACATTAAGTATGTGGAAAATACTTTATCACTTTACAAAAGCACTGTACGGTCATGAATCACATAGTTCTTACATAAATGGTTGTAATAAGTGTAACATATCTTGATGACAATGAATAAACAAAAAATAGATTTTGCACTTAGAAAATTGCAGAGCAACAGCTGTTCAATCTACCCTATACTAATGCAAGAATATCTATTCTACAGTATTGTTTATGTTAACAAGAGACTGTTTAATAAAGAATGAAGTACAATAAACAAAATTAATACACTAATGCTCAAAAGTAACTACTGAAGTACACCAGTTAAGAATGTGGTATCCAGTTAACAGGGATTTGATGAAGTGGTATATTATTATTTGGCTTATGTTTTCGTCTTAAATAAAAGAAAACTGTACAAAGCAGAAACACCAACACAAAGGTTCCAGGTATACCCGTTCCTAGTATTATAATTTTAGTTTTGCGTTCACCTTTTAATTTTAAGACATGTTGCATCATAACATTGGCATCAATTTTGCCTTGCTGTGAGTTTATGAACGTATCTAATGACTTCAGAAGGGAACTGTCAAGGGAGTAATTGAGGCAGGACAGGTTTTGTGTAGGAAATGCTTGCATGGCGTTTTCTGAAAAAAGCAAACATGGTTATAGACCTACGAACCTAGTAAAAACAAAGAAAAGAAGGAATACATTGTTAACTACAAGATCTACATGTTTCTACATTCAACTTTTCTTTCTTAAAAAATAAACCATTATCATTTATTAATTATTTACATTTGTATACTACAGTCTACTAGGATTCAACTAGGACATTCGCACTCTTGAACGAAGATTGTATGGTGCCATGTCTGTATGTTGTGCTGGCGTGGCCACTCTTTTTCCTTTACGGGAACTTCCTCCACCCTCCGGAAAAGCAGACACTATTGTTGAAGGAATTACATCTGGAGCGCCCTTAAAAGGTTTTAAACGACTTGCATGGACAATGGTAGTTCGGGTGGGCAGTTGCAATTTAACGTTGACTGGTGACGTGATCTCAATAATTTGATAAGGACCTCTGTAGTTTGTTACAAATTTCTTCGTTTTTCCTTTGGCTATATAAGGAGTTGAAAGCATAACCCACTGACCGATTTTGTAATTTGGATATTTAGCTTGGGTATTACCTAATCTTTCCTGTCGTTCCAAAGCCTTTGTATTAGATTTTTGAACCTTTTTCCATACATCCTTCATCATTCGACTGAAATCTCTTACTGTTTCTCCGACTTTTCCGTTTTTCTGCCTGATTACATCAGAAGGGGACGGCATTTTTTTTCCATAGACCACTTCATAAGGTGACATGCCAGTTGCTTCATGCGTTTTGGCGTTGTATACCGACACGATTATTGGTAAATACGTATCCCAATTAGAATGTTGTTCGTTAATATAATAACTAAGCATCTTGCCAATTGTCCGATGAACTCTTTCTGTGCACCCGTTGCACTGAGGGTGTAATGGAGTTGTGCGTAATTTGCGTATTTTTAATAAGTGGCATAGCTGTTTCATTAATTCAGACATAAAATTAGATCCCTGATCTGTGATAATAGCTTCAGGTACGCCAAATTTAAGTATCCAGTTGTTAACTAAAGCTTGGGCAACTGTATTTGCTTGCTGATCTGGGAGACTCACCATAGCTAGATAGCGTGAAAAGTGATCGATAATTGTAAGAACATACTTATTACCAGCAGGTGTTTTATGAAATGGCCCGTAGAGATCTACTCCGCAGATTTGAAATGGACATGAAGCCTCGGGGAGCCTCTGTAAGGGTATTTTTGAACGAGAAAGTTCAGCTCGTTGTGCGCACGCAATGCAATTACGAACGTACTGCGCAACATCCTGCTTTCTGGTTTGCCACCAAAATCGCTCTGCTACTCGTCTTTCGGTTGTCCGCTGTCCACCGTGTCCTGCAAGGATATGATCGTGGGCCTCTGCCATTATTTCTTGTCTAAGGTGTTGGGGAACAACAATTCGCGGTCCAAGTTTTGTTTTACGGCATAATACACCATCTTCAAAGCAAAATTGTTTTTGAGTTGCGTATTTTTTACATTCTGTATCCTCATCTTGTGCCTTTCTCCAGTCCTCAGTATCTCGGCCTGTTGCTTCCAAAAGTGCTATTTTCCGACTTAGACAATCTGCATTCGTGTGTTTTTTGCCTGGTTTGTGGATAACTTCGAAATCCATTTCGGAAAGACATAGGGCCCAACGGGTAAGACGACTAGATGGATCCTTCAATCCAAGCAACCATTTTAAAGCTGCGTGGTCTGAAATGACCTTGAATTTCCTACCATACAAGTAGCATTTAAAGTATTTGATACCATATATAACACTTAACAATTCTTTCTCCGTTGTGGAATAATTTCTTTCTGCCGTTGTTAGTTGTCTCGAAGCGTAGGCTATGGGGTGTTCCGCGCCATTAGTATTCTGACTCAAAACAACTCCTACTGAATGACCACTTGCGTCACAGGATAAAATAAATTCTTTATTATAATCTGGGTAGGCTAATACAGGACTGTGTGTTAACTTATCTTTAAGGGTTTGAAATGCAGATTCACAATCTTCAGACCAATGAAATTTTGCACCCTTTTTCAATAATTGGGTTAAGGGTCGGGCAATTTCAGCAAAATTTTGAACATATTTTCGGTAATACGATGCGAGACCAATGAAACTTTGTACCTCCTTAACGCGTTGTGGTGTTCGGAAGTCCTTAACTGCCGAAATTAATCGGGGATCTGTTTTAATTCCTTTTTCACTAATGACATGCCCTAGGTATGTAACCTCTGTCAATGCAAAACTACATTTTTCCATATTTAATGTTAATTTAGCTGTTCTAAGTCTCTGAAAAACATTACGCAGACGCACAGCATGTTCATTAATGTCTCTGGAGAATACAATAATATCGTCTAGATATACACAACATTGCTGAGTTTTGAGTCCTCGCAATACTCCATCGAGTAGTCTTTGAAAAGTTGCTGGTGCATTTTTCAAACCGAAAGGCATTCTTTTAAATTGCCAGTGGCCTCCAGGGGTAGAAAATGCTGTTTTATGCCTATCTTCAGGTGCAACTTCCAATTGATGATATCCACTACGTAGATCGATTGTTGAAAAGTATTTACTGTTACCCAAACTGTCAATGATATCTGTAATGTTTGGAAGAGGATAAACATCTGAGATAGTTTGTTTGTTAAGGTGCCTGTAGTCACAACAAAATCTATATCGTTTCGTACCGTCGGGAGACTTCTTTGGAATAATTACAATATTTGAATTATAAGGCGAGTCAGAATATTCTATAATTCCATCTTTTAGATGCTGTTCTATAAATTCATCCAGTACTGGCTGTAAGTGATGCGGAACTCTATATGGCTTCCTATAAACTGGGGGGCTATTTCCTGTTGGGATCCTATGCTGTGTGATGTCTGTTGCTGGCAATGGACCTTCTGCATTAAATAAATCTTGGAACTCAACTAAAACTGCTTCTATCATGTCTCTATCCTTTCCTTTCAAATGCTCAATCTTCTGGCGCAATGCGGTTTTATAGGCGTCTGGTTTCTGACCGTCATTAATATCTGACCAAATGAAATCTTCTTCTTCAAAAGTACTGACTGTAGCCACTAATATTCCCTTACGCAACTCTTTGTCCTCCACTCCGAAATTGTCAATATGTACCGGTACTTTTCTTTCTCCCTCAACGTCTTGAACCCGTACAACACTCCTGCGTACAAAACAATGTGATACATCTAATTCCTCATTTTCCTCTAAAGGCTCTATCAGACACACTGTATCTGTAGGTACTTCGTGGTCAACGGTCATCCAGAGAAGTTTTCCTGAGCCAGATGGTATCTGATCCCGCGAATCAACCTTCAAGGACGTTGCACGCAGTATAGTTGATTTCGCCTTCCGGTTAGGGAAATCTTGCGGCAGAGGGCCCTTTGCAGCGGTGTCACCTAGCTGAAACACTATTCCGCTAAGTTCTACAGTTTGCTACCTGAGGTCGATTTTAGCGTGATGTTTATTCAGGAAATCCAACCCTAGGATCGCGTCGTACCCGTCAGTTACCTTTGTTACCACTTCTACATCTTCCTGAAATTGTACACCGTGAATATAGAAAATCAATGATGTACATCCTAATGACTTCACTGTACCTCCTCCTACTCCACTCAATCTATACCTTGGAGCGTCATATTGCTTTTCTCCAATACATTCATTACTTACTATTGATACGTTTGCGCCTGTATCCACCAGTATCCTTGCCTCTTTATCCTGTATGGTAGCAGATAACCAGCATTCCGCCTTCACATTCGCCTTAATGGCATGAAATTTTATTGGGAACGCCTGGCGGCGGTTCCGACATTCCCGTTTGAGTTTAACTGATTTCTATTTCCAAAAACTTTCTTAGGCCTGCATTCCTTTAATGTGTGACCTATTCTTTGACAATTAGTGCATTGAGGTTGCCGGCAGTTTTTTGCTATATGTCCCTGTCGATCGCACCGAAAACATCGTACTCCTGCTGAAAATATATTTCGCTTCTCCTTGTATCTGGTGGCAATGTCAATTTCTTCAAAAGCTGTCGCCACAGATACAGCTTCTGCTAAATTTTTAGGAAACTCTGCCCTGACACGACGGGACGTTTCAGGAGGTAACCCACGTAAAAATGTATCCAGAGCTCTATCTTCTGCCTCTTGTAAAATAACCTTATTTGCTTCATCACTAGTTGTCAACTGATAGGTGTTAATATTAACTTTTCTAATCCTATCTACAAAGCTTTCTAACGACTCGTTTTGCCTCTGAGTGATAGCGTTTAACTGTTCCCTATAAAATCTACAGCTGTTCTGTTTTTGAAAACGTTTAAGCAATCCTTTCTTCAATTCCTCAAATGTTGGAGCATTCCGTAATTCTTCATGGTATAAGACGTGTGCTTTAGCCTCTCCTGTCAATCTTAACTTTGTCATTTGTAAGAGCTGTTCATCTGACCATGATCCTAACTTTGCAGCTGCTACTAAATCATCAAAAAAGGCTGTTATGTCCTCGCCAGGTTTACACGAAAAAGGAGTTACTAAGGCTGCTGCTGAGGAATCTAGGGTGGGAGGGATTGAACTGGTTTGGCTAACCTCACTCAACTGTTTAAATAATGCATTATTATCATTTTT
Organism: Schistocerca serialis cubense; assembly: GCF_023864345.2. Lineage (NCBI taxonomy): Eukaryota > Metazoa > Arthropoda > Insecta > Orthoptera > Acrididae > Schistocerca > Schistocerca serialis. The sequence goes on along the minus strand of NC_064645.1, from coordinate 589,609,522 downwards.
AAGCTGTGCTATTTGATTAACTAAGCTCTGAATAGCTTCATCAATAGAAACCGCTTGTGGTGTTGACTCTGACTTTGTACGATTTCGTGTCATCATTTTACAAACTGTTAGTTACACAGTCTTCCTATACTGAATTTAAAAAATATTTCCGACAAACTCTTAAAATCATGAGAGAAAATACACTTCTAAATAAAGAAAATATTACGACTGCTATGCAAACCTCTATCCCTTCACACATTAAAAAATACTAACTGTGGACGTTTAGTGACTGTCATTCACACCTCATATTGAGCCAAGGGTTTTTTCTCTGACACCAAATGTAACAACTATGACGGCTTCTGGACACTAAATGTAACAATTGTGTTACTAAATGTGACACTTCTGTCACCCAATGTAACTGGGTTTTCTCTTTTCATGCTGTCAAATGTCGGGATGAGCATTCTAAAGCATTCTGTCAGGGTGAAAATATTAAATAAATTAACTTTTCTCTCTTACAACATGTGGGCAGGGTGGGTTCTCCCTTGGCTCGGGTATGAGGTCGAATGAAACATCATTTTTACATAAGATAACTTTTATTGAAAGTTTCGTACAACTGTATCTTACTGGGACGTTCTGGTTCGGAGAGCGGCAGCCGTGTCGTTTACGTAGCCTTCTGCTGCGACAGCGGCGGCGGCGGCGGCGGCGGCGGCGTCGTCTGATTACGCGTAGCGGTGTGTATCTCGTGTCGCCGTCTCGCCCAGCTGACCGGAGACGCGCAGCGCGAGGTGGCCCGTTTAATTATTGCGAGCGACGTCGTGCATCGGATGGTGATACCTTGAATGTGGCGTCCCAGTGTTTCTCTTCTCTAAGCGGCCGCGTGTGTTGTGCGTCGACCAGCGGAGCGGCGCGGCGGGGGAAGGCCAGTGTCCCGAACTCGAACCGCGGACTCCCGCTTGCCAGTCTTCGGCTGTCAGGTCTTCATCCCAGCTCACAGGTAACTACTGATGTGAGCCGTCTCCTTCCCGTCCTCACGAGTCACCCGGGTATGTAAAAACCAGACTTCAAATACCTCTTAACTTCTGTCTTCCGGCGCCGCGGCTGCTGCTTGCTATTCCATTACAGCGGCGGACTTGGTGCGACTGTGCATGATGTAGTCTCCTCTTGCATGACGGTCTTCAGCACCGAAACTGACTGAAAACTACTGTTACTCTTCTTTTCTTCCTTCGTCTCCGTCTGTCTTCATCTGTCTTCAACTGTCTTCAACTGTCTTCATCTGTCTTCATCTCTCTTCATCTGTCGGGCCCACCGCGTCTCGCGTATTTATACACTTCAGTTTACTGGAGGTGAACGACTTCACGGCCATTGCCTCTTCTGTCACGTTGAAAAGCTTCTCGAAGAATCTTCTTGACCTCGGTCATTGGCTCTTGGAATGTAGGCGGGGGCCTCTGATCGCATGTGACGACTGAGAAACACGTGAGCCGGTCATTGCCTCTTCCGTCACGTTGGAAAGCTTCTCGAAGAATCCTCTTGACGTCGGTCTTTGGCTCTTGGAATGTAGGCGAGGGCCTTTGCTCACATCCGACAACTGAGAAACACGTGAGCCGGTCGGGCGATGCCCTGACGGCTGAATCGCCAGCGCCCGCTTATGTGGAACTTGCTGACTTCATATGGTCATTGTCTCTTCTGTTCTGCCCGCTGAATGCCAGTATGTAACTCTCTAAACCAAACCAAGTTTTCCATTTATATTCTAATTTCTAGTTCACTTTGATTTCACTAATCTATTTACTTAAGTAACACTCAACAGGTATGACTGGAGTGCGGGAGCTTTCTGAATAAGTGAGCCTCTTTAAGTTTTAAATTTCATGTGTTTAGGGTGATTAACTGCCTTTTGTTTGGGATAAGGTGATCTGACGGTGATCAGCGTCTTTCGAAAACGACTTTCGAGGCTTTAACTCGTGTTCCCTGAGAAGAATAGGTGTGTTCCCTGAGATAAGAAACACCTGATGAAGACCTCGAGTTACAGCGTCGCAATAACGTGTAGGGAAGACGGGGACCACCGGCTGAGTACCCGATCTCAAATCGACGACAATGAATCGATGCGGAAGTCTAACTGATTAATTTCGTTATGAAGACTCTGCGCTCGCCGGTAACTCAGCGCGTCTGGCACTTGTTCACCGCGGCGCTTGGAGTCACAGCACCAAGTGTAAGTGTCCTGGTATTCGTGGCATATTCTTTTACCCAGGCAGATGTTTGTAGTACTGTCTGGTGTCACTTTGGCATTGACCTTTTTCTCACAGTGCATAGTCTTACACGTGGTTTTTTAAATTGTTTTATGGAATTTTTTTTTTCATGTGTATTACTGAGTGTAAAAGTTATTTCCCGTCTCTTGTTATTTTCAGTACGACATCTGAAGGTGGGCGTATAGGAGACCGAAACCAGTCGTGTCCTAAATAAAAGAACCTTACAACTGTAACCATATTTTCAACCTGTGGTATTATGAAGAAACTGATAGTCTTTGAACAATGCTGTTAGCATCACTGATTTTTTACGCATTTTGTACAACAATTCATCTTGTTATTTGTTCTGCGTGTGTGACCAATTTGTAGGTGTTATTGTATAGGAGATTATGGAGATAAATTCATAGGTAGTCTGGTAGAGCACTGATGGTACTCTTGCTGTAGTCGCCACTTGGTAATGGTCTAATCTGCAGCTACGTATTATATAGATGATCTTCATTAGGTCTCAGTATTGGTTTGGTCTCTTACGCTTAATTACTGAAGTAAATTTCTTATATTTCCTGTCAGTGGCTAAGATCCATGTATTAGAATTTCTACCATTCTTGCTGGTTATGTTTCTGAAGCTAAGGTTTGATTTTAATTCTGTTTATTGTGTCGAAAATACCAAACAGAACTCTATTGTTGGAGCACTGCTCAAGTAAATGCGATCATAGAGAGTTATATTCTGTTTTAATGTTACTGTATTATTATTTTGTCTGTTACGTTTGGCAAATTAACTGTTAAATTGAATGTCACATCTGTCTAAATTCCACTACACCATAATCCTATGCTACAGTAGTCAGAATTCAGAAAATGATGGAAGCATATTTACTGTTGTGATAGACAAAACTCCGATTAAATTAAGGGAACACGTGGAACATCAAAATAAATCATTGCAAGAGGATGTACATGCCTTACAAGAGGAACATGAGAAAGATATGACAGAAAATGCAATTAGGTTATATGCTGTTCCAAGTCAGGAAGTTTGAACAAGAAGTAACTAGTTAACTCCCTTAAGAAGGGAGTGGAAGCATTATCCGTAAATACCACAAAAAAAATTACAGATAAGGAGAAGACTCAGAAGCCTGTTACAAAGGTTGCTGGACAGTAGCAAAGATGACTGCTGATTCTGAGCAAAGCTCAGAGACGGCAATAGTACTAGCAGTTGATGTCGCTCATTCAGAGGAGGTCAAATCGCTTTTAACGTTTAAGGATAACAGGGTACTTATAAATGGTGTAAAAATAGAAATTTTTTAATGACTTTATTAAATTCTATAGTCTTCCCTGGTTGCCTCTATGTACCAAATTTCAATGGTACGGTCATATATGCCACCAAACCCTCTTTATTTCTGTTACAGAAATCAGTATTATTTTGAAAAGAACCGTGAACTTTATTTGCAGCGATTATACGTATGATACATTGCAAATGTTGGTGGCAGTTAGGTTTATAGTCTCTGCAAATGATTATCTTTGCTAGTATTTACTTTTGTTTCGCTGTAGCAGTTTATTCACGTGTTATTGAATGTTTGATGTCCAAGTGCTACATATATTTGTGGAATTGTTGTCCAAGTGCTACATATATTTGTGGAAGTACATATCCTTTAGTATGCATTAAATACGAACCATGCCACGCATCGAGAAATGCAATAAAAGGAAATTCCGTGGTAACCAGTTCACAAGTAAAGCAAGCCACACAGTTGAAAGTAACCTATGTATCACTTCTTCACGGAAGAAACTCCCATATGGTACGCCTTTTGATGATTCAAATTTTTGTGCTAACAGTGATACTGTTTGTAGTGGATAGGTTGTTGTGGATGTGGGCATTTTATCTTCTTTGATAAAGGAAATGGCGAAATGTAAACAATGTCATGGTGTAGGCTGTCTGGAAATAACTGAACAACAAGGTAGCAAGAAGGGATTAGCTTCAAAATTAGTTGCTCTTTGTAGATTCTGCAATAAATCATTCTCGAAAATGGCTTCGAACATTGTGCTTAATTCATATGAATTGAATGTGAAGTTAGTGTATGCAGTGCTTGCCACAGGAAAAGGAAAAAAAACGTTGCTCCAACGTTTTGTGGTTTCATGGACCTTTCTCAACCTCCCAGTAGGTTCAGAACGTACATAATAATATTTTTAGGTGCCTTGACGGTTGTGTCCATGAAACGTGGAGTAGAAGAAATTGTAAATATTAATGGTGAATTTGATCCTAAAGCACGGAATCGATATCTATACCCTTGCACCAAAAACTAGCTGCTTTCAAAAGCCACATTAATCAAGGGCTTTTGAAAAGAGTCCCCTTAAATCACCGGAAAAAAGAAGTCCCCACTATCTGAAAATAATTGAAAATTGAAATGAGACCCTCAAAACTTGGTAAAATTGTCTTACCTCTCCTTTCTTCCAAATTTATACTTCACACATATAAAATCCATGGAAATTTATATAGAGATACTCAATTTCACAATGGATAAAATTATTCACACAGAAAAAGATCACACTGAACATTAATATTAGATTTCGTTTGAGTTCATTTCTCAATGCGTTAAATATTTCCGTCCATGCTGCAAGAAGAATAACTAGAAACACATTAATCAAAATTCTTAGCACGATAAGACCAAACTAAATAACAGAATTACATTTTTGTTTCAATATATTTCAAAAATGTTGAAATATAAAAGTCCTAACCAAAAGCAAAAATACATAGGAACACATTTCTCACAATTCCTCACACAAGAAGGTAATATTAGTATCACGATTAATTTTCGTTTAAATTCGTTACTTAATTCTTGAAACATAAAAATCCGAGGTGAATAAAAAAAACTACATAGAAACACAATCCTCAAAATTCTTTTCTAATTTACTTTAAGCTAATAGCCCAAAACAGTTAAGTACTTGAATGAAAAATAGAGTTTTATACGAGCACAAGTATATACACCTATTAACTTAATGTAAACTGATGGTTGAGGGGGAAAAGGAATGGAAAGGAACTAATGATACCAGCCGAAATTTGCCATTATGGAGAATCAGAGACGACCAGTGAAAATGTGTAGTGGACGAGGACTTGAACCAGGATTTCCTGCTAACTAGGCAATTATGTTAACCACTGTGCCACCTATACGCAGTATTTATAGCAGATGTGCGTACTGTCTCAGCATGTTCTATGATCGACTCACATTCCCTCCTAACCCACCATCGTTACACAGAATTGTAAAAAATAGTCCCACATATCACCAGTGTTATATAAAATTGTGAAAGACTCCCCCATACATCACCATTGCTATACAAAGCTGTTACATATTGCCCTATATGTCACTAAAGAAGATGAGTCTTCTTCTGACATCTTGCGTCTAGTTCCAACAAGCAAAAGTGATTAATTTAGAAGTTCAAACATATCAATTCCAGCAAATAAAATGCTTAGCGAAAGGTTCAGACTGCCATCTCAGCACATGCAGACTTCTAAGTACAGTTCCCTCTGATACATACTGAAAGTCAATAATCTACGTCCACGTCTACATCTACATAATTAATCTGCTACTCACAATTAAGTGCCTGGCAGATGGTTCAGTGAACTGCTTTCATGCTGTCTCTCCTCCGTTCCAGTCTCGAATGGCGCGCGGGAAAAACGAGCGCTTCAACTTTCTGTGCGAGCCCTTTATCTTATTTTACCGTTAAGATCATTTCTCCCTATTTAGGTGGGTGTCAACAGAATTTTTTCTCAATCGGAGGAGCGAACTGGTGATTGAAGTTTCATATGAAGATCCCGTCGCAACGAAAAACGCATTTGTTTTAATGATTGCCACTCCAATTCACGTATCATGTCTGTGACACTATCTCCCCTATTTCGCAGTAATACAAAACGTGCTGCCCTTCTTTGAACTTTCTCGATGTCATCCGTCAGTCCCACCTGATGCGGATCCCACACCGCACAGCAATACTCCAAAATAGGGCGGAAAAGTGTGGTGTAAGCAGTCTCTTTAGTAGATATATTGCACTTTCTAAGTGTTCTTCCAATGAATCGCAGTCTTTGGTTTGCTCTGCCCATAATATTATCTATGTGATCGTTCCAATTTAGGTTATTTGTAATTGTAATCCCTAAGTATTTTGTTGAATTTAAAGCCTTCAGACTTGTGTGACTTACAGTGTAGTCGAAATGTATCGGATTTGTATTAGTACTCATGTAAATAACTTCACACTTTTCTTTATTCAGGGTCAATTGCCACTTTTCGCACCACACAGATATCTTGTCTAAATCGTTTTGCAATTCGGTTTGGTCCTCTGATGACTTTATAAGACCGTAAATGAAAGCATCGCCTGCAAAAAATCTAAGAGGGCTACTCAGATTGTCTCCTATATCGTTAATATAGACCAGGAGCAATAGAGGGCCTATAACACTTCCTTGGGGAACGACGGATATTACTTCTGTTTTACTCGATGACTTTCCGTCTATTACTACGAACTGTGACTCTTCTGACAGAAAATCACGAGTCCAGTCGCATAACTGAGGCGATACTCCGTTGGCACGCAGTATGGTTAGAAGACGCTTGTGAGGAACGGTGTCGAAAGCCTTCTGGAAATCTAAAAATTTGGAATCAGTTTGACATCCCCTGTCGATAGCACTAATTACTTCATTAGTATGAAGAGCTAGTTGTTTTCCGCAAGAAAGATATTTTCTGAATCCGTGCTGACTACATATCAATAAATCGATTCCTTCGAGGTAACTCATAGTGTTCGAATCCAGTATGTGTTCCAAAACCCTACTGCGAATCGACGTTAGTGACATGGGTCTGTAATTCAACGGATTACTCTTACTTCCCTTTTTGCTTATTGGTGTGACTTGAGCAATTTTCCAGTCTTTAGGTACGGAAGTTTCTGTGTGCGAGCGATTGTATATTATTGCTAAATATGGAGTTATTGCATCACCATACTCTGAAAGGAACATGACTGGTATACAATGTGGACTGGAGGTCTTGCCTTTATTATGTGATCTAAGCTGCTGTACTACACCGAGGATATGTACTTCTGTGTTTCTCATCTTCTCAGTTATTCTTGATAGGAATTCGGGAGTATTTACTTCGCCTTCTTTGGTGAAGGCGTTTCGGAAAACCGTGTTTAATAACTCTGCTTTAGTGACACTGTCATCAGTGACGTCACCGTTGTTATCGCGCAGTGAAGGTATTAGTTGCGTCTTGCCACTGGTGTGCTGTATGTATGACCAGAGTCCCTTTGGGTTTTCTGCCATATCCAGAGACAGAGTTTTGTTGTGAAAATTATTAAAAGCATCTCGCACTAGAGCATGCGCTGTATTTCGAACTTCTGCAGAACTTTGCGAATATTGGGGATTTCGCGTTCTTTTAAATTTGGCATGTTTCTTTCGTTGCTTCTGCAACAGCAATCTCACCCGTTTTGTGTACCATGGGGGATCAATACCATCACTTATTAATTTATGTGGTATATATATCTCAATTGCCGTCAATACTATCTCCTTGAAATCATTCCACATCTTTTTTACGTTTATGTGATCAGATCGGAAGGGGTGAAGACTGTCTCTTAAAAAGGCGTTTAAGAGCATTTTACCAGCTTCTTTAAATAGATGTATTTTGCGTTTCTTTTTGATGATTATGCGTGTTACGGTATTCAGCCTATCAGCGGTATTCAGAGGTCGCTAATCCCTGTATTCGTCATGATACTCCCTACTTGTCCAGGATTATTTGTTGCTAAGAGGTCAAGTATGCTTTCGCTACCGTTTACGCTTCGAGTGGGTTCATGAACTAATTATTCAAAATGATTTTCTGAGAAAGTATTCAGTACAATTCAGTATAACTTGTCGAGCGTAAATTGAAGTCGCTGCCGACTATAATTGTATGAGTGAGGTACCTATTTGAAATGAGACTCAAGTTTTCTTTTAACTGTGCATCAACTATATCTTCTGAATCGGTGCTCGGTAAAACGATCCAATTAATAGTTTAGTCCGATTGTGAAGTATAACCTCTATTTCGCAGGAAATGTCTATTTCAGTTTCACTAGAAGGCAAACTATTTCTGACAGCAATAAATACTACACCAGCACACGCAAGAAAGCACAAAAATATACTAGTAACTACACAAGTAACGGAAAATAAGTCACTCCTGTTTGAAGCTCGTAACATGTGTAACAAGCAACTCGCCTTATTAGCAGCAGGGCTCGCGATGCTCGCTCACTGATGGTCTAACCGACACTACAGTAAGGCATGTATGACACCTGTAGTTATCGATCTTTTCAGTTTGATAATTGCAGAAATGTGTTGTGGAATGTCTGAAAGAAGAGAGATCACGTATTCATACAGCCAATAAACTTTATTCACGTATTTCATAGAAAATCTTTCAAATTCAATAAACATGGGATTTTCAAATACTTCTGGTTAAATGGACTGCAAAAACAGAAAAAGCCACCATAAACAGAAGATAAATGGCGAAGAGTTCTCGGACTTCCAGCCGGGTGGCGGTGTCTTCAAACTGCGACGTTTCGTCGAGTGACATACCCATCATCTTGTGGCGAAGTGCCGAGACTTTGCGGATGCCGGTCCCTTTATACCTGCGGTGTGCCCCCCACCACCTGGCCGCAGGAGGCTGGGTCCAGTGGAGCCGGCGGGCGGGGTGGAGGGGGAAGCGGGTGCGCCGTTCGTGTCTCCGTCAGAGCATTCTGATCGCGTCTCGTGAGTAGGACGGTTCTTGTTGCGTTCCTGGCGTATTGCGGCTAATGCTGGATTCCAGGCCGCGCTCAGTTGATAGCCTTCGTCGCTGTTCACAAGATTCTCGTGGACCCGTATTTCTATTGATTCTTTAATGACGCTATCCCAATAGCTCCCGGCTCGGCACAGCACCCTGGTGTTTTCGAAATCAAAGGTGTGGTTTTCTTTGATGCTATGTTCAACTATTGCAGATTTCTATATCTGTCCAAGTCGAACATGCCTGATGTGTTCCTCGCACCTTTTAGAGATGCAGCACTGCGTTTGACCAATGCACCGCACACCACATTCGCAGGCAATGTTGTATATACCAGGTGTGTTTAGTTTGAGTGGGTCTTTAGCTGAGCCCAGCAGCTCTTTCGTCTTCGGCGGTGGTCGGAAGACGGTATTTATGTTTGATTCTCTTAATAGCCTCCCGATTTTGGCTGATGTGGGCCCCAAATATGGAAGACAGGCGAGTCTCTTGTTAACTTCCTCTTCCTGAAATTTGTCAGTCTGTCTCCTCTTGAAGGCCCTGCCAATCTGTGTTTCACTGTACCCGTTTTTCCGAAATACCTCTCTTAGGTGGTGTAATTCGTCTGAGAGGCTTTCTTTGTCACAAATGACGTGCGCCCTATGTACCAAGGTGGTCAGTACTGACTGGCGTTACGCCGGATGGTGGCAGCTGGTTGCATGGAGGTACAGGTCTGTGTGCGTCATCAAAGAAAACCACACCTTTGATTTCGAAAACACCAGGGTACTGTGCCGAGCCGGAAACTATTGGGATAGCGTCATTAAAGAATCAATAGAAATACGGGTCCACGAGAATCTTGTGAACAGGGACGAAGGCTATCAACTGAGCGCGGCCTGGAATCCAGCATTAGCCGCAATACGCCAGGAACGCAACAAGAACCGTCCTACTCACGAGACGCGATCAGAATGCTCTGACGGAGACACGAACGGCGCACCCGCTTCCCACTCCACCCCGCCCGCCGGCTCCTCTGGACCCAGCCTCCTGCGGCCAGGTGGTGGGGGGGCACACCGCAGGTATAAAGGGACCGGCATCCGCAAAGTCTCAGCACTTCACCAGAAGACGATGAGTATGTCACTCGTCGAAACGTCGCAGTTTGAAGACACCGCCACCCGGCTGGAAGCCCGAGAACTCTTCGCCAGCTGTATACGCCGGGAAAGCATACATTCACAGAAAATAAATGATTTAGTGCATTCACGAGCTTGTCACACCGTAAATTCAGTCCCTCGTCTATCACATTACCATTGCTGAATCTTTACTATATGATGACCAATTAATTATATAACAACTATCCTGATACTAAATTAATCCTGAGCTAAAAATCTCACTTTGCTCACACACAGACGAGTCCTGTTCGCGTAGAGGGTCTGGTGTGAGTCTCTATATTCTTTCTACAAGTTATTTTACTTTTATACGTGATAGCAGAATTGCAGTCAGTCGAGATCTGCAGGAATGCTCCTGCTCAACAGACTCACTCCTGTGCGCCAAACTATTTCTAAGCTATAATCTCCCCTTTTGGAGCTATGGGACATACCAATCAGTGTCGCAACCCCTCTGTAGCAATAAAACGTAAGGGTGGATTCCATCTTTCAAGAACAGGACCGGGATCTGTACCCTTACGACGGCCAGAGTGTTGTTACTCAGGTAAGTCCCAGTGATTGTTCCAACAAACGTAGCTTTGAGCTACGAAACAGATATATTCTTCAGTATTTTCAAATTCAGCCGTAATATGATATAGTACGACCACCTTCAGCTGTACTACAAAACAATATCCAATCCCTTTGTAACAAGTCTCCTGCGAAGAACATCCATTCCACAGTACGTTCCTGCCAAGTTTCTGTATCCCCTATCACTGAACAAGCGCAGTTATTTCACCCAGAGGTCAAAGAGTTTATAATACCAGCAATAATAGTAGCTGATGCACCTTCGAAACAATGAATAAAATAGTTTTACGTCAGTTGAAGTGAAATGTTTCAATATTAATTTAAATATGCAGATATACTTATTTAATTGCATGTAATAACTCATTCTATAAATGTGTACATATCGAATCTGTTCTCATTAAACTGGTGAGATCCATATCTACAGGTATCGTAAGTGAGGTATTGTGTTATTGGTTACACGATGCATGAGAAAGAACTGCACTGAGATGAGTGCATTTGCTTGGATGTCAGTCTCAGACATTCACTTTTTACTTGTAGGAACAAGTTTTCACTTGCTGGCACTGTTGTGTCTCATCCTGTAGACTAATCACTTTTGCTTGTTGGAACAAGTTGCAAGTTGTCAGAAGAAAACTCATCTTAGTCAACGATGTATAGGGCAGTTTGTAACAATTCTGTGTAGCAATGAAGATATATATATGCAGAGTCTTTTACAATTTTTTGTAACGGTGGTGATATATGGAACTATTAGTTCCAATTTTGTGTAATCATTGTGATTTGTGAGGCATTTTGAAACATTTTTGTAATAATAGGTATGCTATTTCAGGTCCCAAGCTATGGCCCATTCACTATCGGCCACTGATGACAGAATAATTTGAGGATCCCGTATATGATACCGACTGTCAGATCATGGCACGTACACACTCTCAGTTTTCGGTGTTAGAATTATTTGAGATCCAGTAGGTGACACTGCTACCACATTAAGTTCCTTAACTGTTAAATACACCCTTGTATCTAGGTGAATGATGTTGCAGCTTCCTTTTCAATGTCTGGCATCGGCGGTTAAATACGATACTGGAGTGCCTGTGTTATTAATAAGCACGATGCCATGTTTCTCCTGACATGCATGCAAGTTCGAAGGAACAGATACTGCAGCGACTACAACCATTATGAAATACACGAAATGTAATCTCTGATGCAAGTATGAACGAACAACGGTCTGCTGTACCCGGAAATGATGACAATGAAAATTTGTGCAGAACAAGGACTGAAAACCGGATTTCCCGCTTTACAAGAGCGGCTGCTTAACTGATTTGCCTATTCAAGCACGACTCATGGCCAGGCCCATACTCCCATATGTCGTCGTTCCTGAGTCACAACCGGTACTTGTACAGTCTTAATGTAATTACAGTATGGGGGGGATTTTAATTGGAAGTTACTGTCTGGTATCGACGAATAAATACGATATTGCAATGCCTGTGTTATTAAGAACAACAATGCAGTGTTCCTTTGAAAATGCATGTATATTCTTCTTAACCTTATGTACTCTGAAATATTGTGTTTATTCTCTTATACGAGGTAGCTACTTTCAATCAAAATTAATTCATTTAGTAATTTATTTATTAACGTTACAGAGTGACGTACCACGTTCATAACTATGGGTGGGTCTTTTGCTTCTAAGAACTGGTAACAAGCAACGTAAACAGACTGTTCGTCTTTCTTAGTAGCTTCTCTTAGTGCTGTTATTTTTCTTATCTTTTAGATACATACGCTGTTAATTAAAAGAAACATGTGAGTCATAAAGTACATTTATAGAAAGGAAAACTTCTTAAGAAGAAATAACGAGAGGAGAGATTAGGATAATAAACGAGATCCCTGACTATCTGCAGTGGGAGGGCTTCGGTAAACACTTCGAGCCTGTCTCATCTGAATTAATGTATTCTATTCTTCTATGGTTATTACTGTATGTATGTCGTCACATTAACTCTACGTTGTTCATGTATGCGGTTTAACACTACTGTTTGTTACTACATTTACTTCCTCCATTTGCCCACGCCATAAGCAGAAGAGAAACCTCGGAAAGGCGACATCCCCGAAAAGCACTTCTTATCTATGCTGTCCGTTCATATTGGTGTAGCTGTGTCTTACAATAGCACATGTGTATATTGATGTACAATATTCTAACATTAACATGTTTTGCAGTTTGCTTCCCATTCAGTTTACATGGTACACAATTACATGTTAGAAAAGTATGATCAAAAAGCTAAACAATTCCTATTTCATTTCTAAATTCGACGTGTATATTTCTTGTAGTATTGCTGGAGTCGTGTTATTTGCTACTATGCCATCTAAGTATCTGTATATGTTGATACCAGTGTGTACATGTCATCATCTATTATCATATCAGTGTTTGAATCTCTGTTGTCCCATGTATCATGTCGTGGTGTAGGGTTTGGGTCTGGTCGTTATCTTGTATGTTGTCTTTGCTGCTTGTATGTCTTGTGCAGCGCTCTGGATATCTCGTCAGTGATCTGGTTAGGTACGCTCCATTTGTCTGGATCTCTTCAAGCTTGCCGAGTGTCTTCGATTTCTGTCGTCGGTCTTACATGTGTGAGTTTGCCGCATTTTAGTGCTGAGATTCCCTGATTCATGCTCCCCTCATTCACATGCATTACTTTGGCTAAAGCCAAAGTTGGTGCAGCTGTGTAGGGTAAGGACCATGTCTCATCAGGAAGTGCAGCATACTCCAACTTGGGTCGACATATTCAAGCCTCAAACGTTCCAAGATGTTTTGGAACAACCTTCCAAAGATTTAGTGGGCGTTTTCCTGTAATATGCTCCTCTGTTATCTCATGTACCTTGTCCAGTTCTCCCAGTACGAGCCAATATGCTGCTGCTCTGTGTCTAATGGTTACGTCAATGAGGTGTTTTTCAAGTAGAAATCATAGGACTTCCACGCATATTGTGTCAAATGCCTCTGACATTTTGGGCAATACATCTCTTTGCCCTTTCCTCACAGAGCTTTTGTGGGTCGTCAGTGAGAGTCGATGTGGCCAGGCATCTGTTGCGAATCACATAACACACCCAAAGATGGTTGTATAATACATTCATAGCACCTGCAATGGCAGTCTGTAGTGAGTTGAGTTTAACGTGACACGTTCGTGCATTAGTCTTGTCGCTGTCTCAGTTGTCAGTCTAATGTACTCGTTGGACTTTAATCGGTCCTCGAGGTATATCACTAGGTATGTTCTTGTTACTTTTCTCTGTATGCTAGTGTTGCGCAATATAATAGTGGGGTTTTCTCTGCAGTGGCCCTTTGGGCAGTAAACATACTGTCTTGTATGCTGCAATCGCGGCTTGTTATGACTGCAACAATTACTTGCATTCAAGTAGCGCTTTCGACTTTGCAGTTATTGCTACTAGCAAATCATCAGACTTGGGTGCTATAGGCATAAACTTGTCATCTTCGACCAGATTGTTTAGGAACGGCTCTGTGGCAGTATCCCAGAAAACTGGATCGCATATTTAGTTATTTTCTTAATAACCTTCTGTTTTCGTGCTTGCCATTGAGCTATCCTGCCTTCAGCTGAAATGCCACCCCTGTATGGGACTTACACGCTCTTTGTACAAGCACATGCTTTGAAGCCGGAACGACGACATATGGAAGTATGGGTTTGGCCGTGAGTCATGTATTGACAAGCAAAGCGGTTAAGACCATCACTCATGTAAAGTGGGAAATACGGATTCGTGCCACTGTCCAGAACAAATTTTCGTTGTCGTCATTCCCTTATACATCTGATGGTTGTTTGTACTGCATACTGCAAATATATTTTTCATTTGGTTGAAGTGGCTGTAGTAGCCGTAGTGTCTGCTTCTTCAGACGTGCTTGCTTCTCCAAAGCAACATCGCACCGTTATACTTGACAACACAGGCACTACTGTATCGTATATTGATTTTTCAGTGAATATACAGGGTTATTCTAGATGATGGATCCATTTTGAAAAACTCGTACGTATTCAAGTGCAAATCCAAAAGGAATAAGCTTTAAAGCAATGAAAAGAGGAAGTTTCTAAGTTTTTGGCGGGGTAGAGTTCGCTCGGTAATGAGGCCGTCGTTCTGTTTCACTATCAGCTTGAGAGAGATGGCGACTGTGGATCACAAGGTTTTCAGTGTTCAGTTCGCGAAAAGTGAGTCGCAAATGGCAGTGAAGTGGGAATTTCGTATCAAACCAGTAGTCAACAACCAACGTGCAAAAGCGTTGGCCGTTGGTTTAAGCAATTTAAACAGACTGGGAGTGTGTGCAAAGGAAAAGGCAAAGGTCGACCGCGAGTGTCAGAGGTTGATGTCCGACGGATTCAAGAAACTATTGTGCGCAGTCCGAGTATGTCTACCAATATCGCCAGTTGAGAACTTGGAATACCCTAACCAACTCTATGGAAAGTTCTGAGACGGCGTTTGCTGTACAAGCCCTACCGATTACAACTTATGCAGGCTCTCAACCCCGATGACAAGCACAAGCGGCTCACATTTTGAAGTTGTGTGCTAGCAAAGACGGAGGATGCATTTCACAGAGAGTAATTTTTAGTGATGAAGCGACACTCCACCTTAGTGGAAAAGTCAACAGATGCAATGTTCGCATACGGGGTTTGGAAAATCCACATTCACCATTGCAGCAAGGAAGAGACTCACAGAAGATCAACGTGTTCTGTGCCATATCCCGTACCAGGGTTTATGGACTATTATTCTATTTGGAAAGCACTGTTTGGGGAATCATGTACCTGGCGTGTTAGAAGAATGGCTGTTCCCTCAAGTTATGGAAGATTCCCAGGACTTTATTGTCCAACAGAATGGAGCTCCAACCCATTGGCAATGGGATGTATGATGCTTCTTGAATGAATTCCTTCCTAAGCGCTGGATCGGTCGCAGGGGACTGCAGGATCTGGCTCTGCATTTCTGTCAACCTCGCTTCTTGCTACTGCTTCTTATGGGGTTATTTGAAGGAAGCTGTTTACATCCCGCCACTAACAATCACGCGGTCCGATCTGCGGAACCGGGTCACAGCTTCCGAGCACTCAGTAACACCAGATATGATTTTGCGCGTGTTAGACGAGTTTCGCTACCATGTCGATGTTTGCCGTGCAGCCAACCGTGGCCACAATCAACATTTATAACATTTATCACATTTGTAAGCAGCTAAAGGTCTGGATTTAATTATAATTTCATTTAATAATTAAATAATTATTAAAAACTAATAAATTACAATTTTTTACAAACTATTAAATTTATTAAATTGATGTCAAATATTATGAACAAAACTTTGAAACCTCCTCTTTTCATTGATATAAGACTTGTTCATTTTGGATTTGTACTAGACTAAATATGAAGTTTAGAAAATTGGTCTATCATTTAGAATAACCCTGTACAAGTTGTATGAGGTATAAGGGCAGATACTTGTATATGTAGTACCTTAACATGTGTACACATCAGTGTGTTGGTTGTTTTTTCATTTGCACCAGTCTTCCCACAAGCACGTTACAAACTTTACGAATTGATGTTTCTTTGTGATTGTACTGCACTACTGAGTTGACTATGCCTGTCTGTATAGACTCACCGTTTTGCATCCACACCTCAAAATCTGACATGCTGATCAGGGAAAAATAAACATTAGCGGACTGCTCTTGCCTTATGTACTTAGAGGCGCTAAACAAACTAAAAACATACGACTTGTAATGATTATAACTATATTAGTTAACAAATTGAAACTTTTTTCTCCACCTAGTTTGTAAACGGGTGGATTCACCTAATTTTGGGGTGCTGAATACATTGGTAAAATCAGTTTTTCTCTATGACGTCACATTTCCTAGATACACAGCAGAATAAAAAATGGTGACAGCGAAAATTGACACAATTAAGTCAAACAAAAATACACATTCAGAACGTTTGAAATCAATACTAATTTGTATGTATATATGGGCATAAAGCCAATAAAAGATCCAAATTAGTTCATAAGATATTTTCACCTTTAATCATCTTTAGTTTCTGAAAATTGCGACGACGGAGCTCTTCTTTTGTTTGCAGTTTCATCACTCTCCCTAACCAGACCTCAGCAGTAGTCACCCATCATCGAAGGGTTCCAATGGCCTTGGTAACGGTGTTCCATGGTAACAATGTCTTGGGAAAACGTTTACCATGGTCATCGCATACGACTCCCAAATTTTCTGGGAAGAAATCAAGGTGAGAATGTAAAAAGTGAATTTTAAACGACATTCTACACCCCATGTTCTTGTAATTCTCCTGCAGATCATTCACAATGGTAACACAGAGTTAGCTTTTCTGTCACCCAAAAAGCCCTTCACTATTGCTTTAAAAGAAGATGAAGCAAGTAATTGGATATCTCTGAGTTCGGTATCAAAGGTTGGAGCTTTCAGCAATTTTGTTATTTGTGATCCTACATAGATATATTCTTACTGGCTCAACCAATTGGGCATTGTTCCCATTTACATTTCCACGAACATATGGCTTCCTTACAGGGCTTTCCTTGATTGTATAGTGGTTCTTGGTGTCACTGCTGTCCCAAAGGCTCTAAAATCAGCAGTATTTCGTGAATCTAGCCTGTAAACCTGTAAGAAATGCAACAACTTTTAAATAACAGCAAAGCTGCCATTCATGATCCTTATATTTCACTGCCTCTAGCCGCAAAGCCATGGTTTCATAACTTTCTTTCATGTCTACTGCGTAACCCAAATGTACCGATGGAAATGCATTGTCATTATGCAGAAGTACTGCTTTCAAGCTGGTTTTACTGGAGTCAATAAATAGTCGCACTCCTGTGGATTATGTTGTACACCTAGTTGCCTTATCCTACCATTGACATCTCTACATATACACATTGATTTCGGCATATCGAAATATTGAGCGAAGGAAACACCTCTTGATCTTAAACTGAAAATTTTTATCTCTGGAGCTAGAAGGTTCCGTTGTTGCACTCTCGATCCCAAGAGTACAGCTTGCTAGTTTCGAAAGCAAAATCGTTCAATTGCTTTTGATTAAAGAAACGAGGCGAAATGTCATGATACTGAGGGCAGTATTCTTCTATATGTTCAATACTTTCCGATTCACTTGACATGGTGTCTGATTTCGTGGCTTTCACCTTAGACAGGAACAGGCAATCCTTCATCATGGGACACACGCAAATGCACTGAGGATACACTTGGATACTCTATTTTATGTCTAATTATGCTTGAACAGCCCGAAATATTTGTCGGACAGAAGTAACAGCCTGAAGAACGGTCTTCAGGCTCACACCACACTATTCGAACAGCGAATGGCATGGCTCAGCGTCTTCCTTCCAACCACTCGGTTGAGGCTGAAGTACAAGTTACACAGGCAATATAAGGTGCAAAATTTTTATCTTGATCACCAACAACACAATAAAAATAAAATTTATATGCCTCCTTAACCAAATCAGTAACTGGCTTTCTTTGGGGTTTTGGAGTGAAATTCCCACACACATAACACTAGTTGTCGGGGTGGTTTAGACAGCAACTGGTTCACATTTTTCTTAGTGTAAGTTTTAAACACACAAAGTTTGCACTATCTTTCACAGGAAACACTCACTGAGCATCTCTTTCACAACACTCGATACCACACCAACCAATTACTGACCATTAATACATCTAGCTCTCCTCTACAAATCACAAGCAAACAATTAATATCAAAACAGAAGAAAATCAACAAGTGAAATATTGAATACGAAAAATAAGAGAAAAAACTTTTAAAAACCCATAAATGGTACGTGCTAGAACATTTTGAAAGGTATGTTCGGATTCTACACACCAAAATACATACTAGTTTATGTACCACATTGACTAGCGTTATTAGTCAGCGAATGACGTAAATACTGATGTCGTGCTGTTCAGTATACCGGCTTCAGTCACCAACCGAAATATTTGCACTTACGTGTTTGCACACTGTGTAGTACTATATAATATCGCCAACTCCCAATCTCGAGAAACCGATTTCAATTGGTCGCTCCAATACCGCTGGCTAACCCTACAGTTACTGACACCAAGTGAGGTGGACCCCCATCCCCTCCCCTTAACCTATGAACCGTTGACCTTGCCGTTGGTGAGGAGGCTAGCGTACCTCATCGATACAGATGGCCGTACCGTAGGTGCCACCACAACGGAGGGGTATCTGTTGAGAGGCCAGACAAACGTGTGGTTACTGAAGAGGGGCAGCAGCCTCTTCAGTAGTTGCAGGGGCCACAGTTTGGATGATTGACTGATCTGGCCTTGTAAGACTCAGAACAACGGCCTTGCTGTGCTGGTACTGCGAACGGCTGAAAGCAAGGGAAAACTACCGAGGGCATGCAATTTACTGTATGGTTACATGATGATGGCGTCCTCTTGGGTAAGATATTCCGGAGATGAAATAGTCCGCCACTCGGATCTCCGGGAGCGGACTACTCAAGAGGACGTCGTTATCAGGAGAAAGAAAACTGGTGTTCTACTAATCGGGGGGTGGAATATCAGATCCGTTAATTGGGCAGGAAGGTTAGAAAATTTAAAAAGCTAAATGGATAGGTTAAAGTTAGATATAGTGGGAATTAGTGAAGTACGGTAGCAGGGGGAACAAGACTTCTAGTCAGGGACTACCGGGTTATAAATACAAAATCAAAAAGGGGTAATGCAGGAGTATGTTTAACAATGAGTAAAAAAAATAGGAGTGCGGGAGAGCTTCTACAAACAGCATAGTGAACGCATTATTGCGGCCAAGATAGACACAAAGCCCACGCCTACCATAGTAGTACAAGTTTATATGCCAACTACGTCCGCAGATGTCGAGGAGATTGATGAAATGTATGATGAGATAAAAGAAATTATTCAGATAGTGAATGGAGACGAAAATTTAATAGTCATGGGTAACAGGAATTCGATTGTAGCAAAAGGAAGAGAAGAAAATATAGTAGGGGAAAATGGAATGGGAGTAAGATATGAAAGAGGAAGCCGCCTGGTAGAATTTTGGGCAGAGCATAACTTGATCACAGCTAACACTTGGTTCGAGAATCATGAAAGAAGCTTGGATACATGGAAGAGGCCTGGAGATACTGTAAGGTTTCAGACAGATTATATAATGGTAAGACAGAGATTTAGGAACCAGGTTTTAAATTGTAAGACATTTCCAGTGCAGATGTGGACTCTGACCACAATCTATTGGTTATGAACTGTACATTAAAACTGAAGAAACTGCAAAACGGTGGGAATTTATGGAGATGGTACCTAGATAAACTGACAGAACCAGAGGTTGTGGAGAGTTTCAGTGAGAGCATTAGGAGCGATTGACAAGAATGGGCGATAGGAATTCAGTGGATGAAGAATGGGTAGCTTTGAGAGATGGAATAGAGAAGGCAGCAGAGGATCAAGTTGGTAAAACGACGAGAGCTAATAGAAATCCTTGGGTAAATGAAGAGGTACTGAATTTTATTGATGAGAGGAGATAATATAAAAATGGAGTAAATGAAACGGGCAGAAAAGAATACAAGCGTCTCAAAAATAAGATCGACAGGAAGTGCAAAATGGCTAAGCAGGGATGGCTAGAGGACAAATGTAAGGATGTAGTGGCATATATCACACGGGGTAAGATAGATAATGCCTACAGGAAAATTAAAGAGACCTTTGGAGAACAGAGAATCACTTGTATGAATATCAAGAGCTCAGATGGATACACAGTTCCAAGCAAAGAAGGGAAAGCAGAAGGGTGGAAGGAGTATATAGAGGGTCTATACAAGGGCGATGTACTAGGACAATATTATGGAAACGGAAGAGGATGTGATTATACCTAATGTTCCAAATGATTCAATTTTTTCTCTTTCTTGACATACAATGTGTGAAATAATACCAAATCTTGGTAAAATTAGAATGTAAGTCGAAACAAGTCAGCGGGAGTAGACAAGATTCCATTAGAACTCCTGATACCCTTGGGAGAGCCAGTCCTGACAAAACTCTACCATCTGGTGTGAATATACAAATGACAGGCAAAATACCCTTAGACTTCAAAAAGCATATAATAATCCCAATCCCAAAGAAAGCAGTGTTGACAGATGTGACAATTACCGAACTATCAGTGTAATAAGTTCAAATGGTTCAAATGGCTCTGAGGACTATGGGACTTCACTTCTGAGGTCATTAGTCCCCTAAAACGTAGAACTACTTAAACCTAAGTAACCTAACGACATCACACACATCCATGCCCGAGGCAGGATTCGAATCTGTGACCGTAGCGGTCACTCGGTTCCTGACTATAGCACCTAGAACCGCTCGGCCAATACGGCTGGCAGTTTAATCAGTCACAGTTGCAAAATACTAACACGAATTCTTTACAGACGAATGAAAAAACTGTTAGAAGCCGACCTTGGTGAAGATTAGTTTGGATTCCATAGGAATGTTGGAACACGCGAGACAATACTGACCCTACGACTTATCTTAGAAGACAGATTAAGGAACGGAAAAACCTACGTTTCTAGGATTTGTAGACTTAGCGAAAGCTTTTGACGATGTTGGATGGAATACTCCCTTTCGAATTCTGAAGGTGGCTGGGGTCAAATACACGGAGCGAAAGGCTATTTACAATTTGTACAGAAACCAGATGGCAGTTATAAGAGTCGAGGGGCATGAAAGGGAAGCAGTGGTTGGGAAGGGAGTGAGACAGGGCTGTAGCTTCTCCCCGATGTTATTCAATCTGTATATTGGGTAAGCAGTAAAGGAAACAAAAGAAAAATTCGGACAACGATGTAAAATAAAATCCATGGAGAAGAAATAAAACCTTTCAGGTTCGCCGATGACATTGTAATTCTGTCAGATACAGCAAAGGACCTGGAAGAGCATTTGAACGGAATTGACGGTGGCTTGACCGGAGGATATAAGATGAACATCAACAAAATCAAAACGAAGATAATGGAATGTAGTCGAATTAAGTCGGGTGATTGTGAGGGAATTATACTAGGAAATGTGACACTCAAAGTAGTAAATGAATTTTGGTATTTGGGGAGCATAATAACTGATGATGGTCGAAGTAGAGAGGATATAAAATGTAGACTGGCAATGGCAAGGACAGTATTTCTGAAGTAGAGATATTTAACATGGAGTATAGATGTAAAAGTCAGGAAGTAGTTTCTGTCAGTATTTGTGTGGAGTGTAGCCATGTACGTAAGTGAAACATGGACGATAAATAGTTTATAGAAGAAGGGAATAGAAGCTTTTGAAATGTGGTGCTACAGAAGAATGCTGAAGACTAGATGGGTAGATTATATACCTAATGAGGAGGCATTGAATAGAATTGGGGAGAAGAAAAATTTGTGGCACAACTTGATTACAAGAAGGGATAGGTTAGTAGGATATGTTCTAAGGTATGAAGGGATCACCAATTTAGTATTGGAGGGCAGCGTGGTGGGGAAACGTCGTAGAGGGAGACCAAGAGATGAACACCCAGAGCAGATTCAGAAGTATGTAGGTTGCTTTATGTACTGGGAGATGAAGAAGCTTGCACAGGATAGAGTAGCATGGAGAGCTGCATCAAACCAGTATCTGGACTAGAGATCACAACAACAACAACAACATCAACAACAACAAAACAAGGTGGCGCAGATTGAGTCCCGGGACACACGTATAGGCGGTTCAAACCGTTTCTAAGCCGCAGAGGTGCAGTTTTTGGTAGCATTCCTAAACTGTAAAATCAAATTTCAGAATAGTTCCTTCGAAAAGAACACCAGTGATTTCCTTCCCTGTTCCTCCCCTGTCAAAACTTGTTCTCAGCCTGTAACAACCACGTCGTCGACGGGACTGCTAACTCTAACCTGCCCTCTAATTGTTATTGGTTGTTACCTTCCCTATTTCGTTTCATGCCAGATAATACTGAAACAATTACGTCCTCAGAGTCCTTCTGGATTAACAGTGTGCTTCGTCAGTCTATCAGTGTTTAAGTTAGCGACAGTGCACTTTTTGCTTCACTGAAACCTCGCAGTACTATCTTGACACATCGTATGATTTGTTTCTTAAGTCTGTCCTGGTAAGTTTATCTTCTAAGTGGCTGTGCTTCTACCAACATAGCCTTCTGCTTCGCCATTACGTTCAGAGCTGTAGCTTGAGGCTCAAGATATCCGTTATTGTGGGTGTCCCCTGATGGGTGGGTTTATCGGAAATTAATTCACATATCCATCCCTTTTCTTGCGCTAAACACCTGTTGAAGTTGATGTAGAAAATGCATGACGACAAACCTGGTTGCCGACCGGCTTGCGATTCTGGTGGGTACTAAGCCCCCAATTACGTAAGACCATCGACTTAGTACCTTGCCTCGTGTCTGAATTTGGGTTTCTGATGAGCGTTACGAACGCGAGAGAATGGTAATTTGTATTTTCTGAAGGACTGGATCATCTCAAAATTTACAAATTAGATATTTATAAATTGAACTGGCGATTGAGTAGCATTCGTGGAAATATGTTGTGGAAATGTTGTCCCGGGATCGGATAAGATGGTTCTTATTGTTTGTATTAGTGCAGGTGGAGAGGTTTCTGGTCTTAATTCTGTTATTTTATCAAAATGGGTTCAAGGTTCAAGACAATGCTTCGTCAGAGCAATGAGCATATTATACGCAGTATTCATCATCGAGGTCATCGGTCTCATCGGGTTAGGGAAGAATGGGGAAGGAAGTCGGCCGTGCCCTTTCAAAGGAACCATCCCGGCATTTGCCTGAAGCGATTTGGGAAAATCAAGGAAAACCTAAATTAGGATGGCCGGACGTGGGATTGAGCCATCGTCCTCCCGAATGCGAGTCCAGTGGGCTAACCACTGCGCCATCTCACTTGGTTCGTAGTGTTCATTAAGAAAATTTCCTATTACTTGCGTGTGTAATTATTCCGTGAAGTTATGTGCCTGACGGGAACTTTAATTGGTCATACCGGACACTACAGACCTTTTGACAGTAATAAGAGCTCCAGTTACTTTCAGTAGCGTAGTTAGAGTTAACTGACACATGTGCTCATCGACTGGTGGGTATTTTATCTAACGACTATCAGCTTAGCATAGACGAATGTGATGACTACATGAAAAGTGTTTTTATAGAGACAAAGGGACGCTTCTTAATATCCCACTTCTTCCTCTTATAAGCAATTAGTCTACAGTCGTTCAACTTCTGTGAGTTGTTTGACAAATGGATTATGCAGCTTCAGATATACATCATCGTTCTGTGGTTATTGGTTATCCGTAAGAATCTACGTTTCTCCTGTATCACAAAGAAATCTGAGGGAACACTGATTCCAAGACTATAATGAATGATACAGCTATCGATGACGTTTTATGCAACCAAAACAATGGTGTTGGATAATTCGTTCTGCAGATATGAAGCGCAATGTCAAAATGTCGGAGAATAATTGGTATGTATATGAAGACATCTTAGACATATTCACAAACTTTATTTGTGATGCCACTTCAGCACATTAACATGGTGAGTCATATATTTATCTTTTGACTGTTTATATACTTGTAAGTTGTTACTTCCAAGCTTCCCCTTTTAATATCTCATGTTAATTTCGCTGTGTCCGATGGTGAAAAATACTTTATAACGTCACGGCTCTTAGCCATTTACGAAAGATGGAAACGGAAAAATTCACAGACACATCCAAAACCTGTATGATTACACTGTTAATCAACTACACACAGAAAGACTGGAGTGACTTTGATAAACAAAGGCGAATGTAGGGTATATCTCAGTCCTAAAATGACCGTGTAACTCATATCCAATGCTCGATTGTATTTTTTACAGTATGATATGGACAATGTCAACCAAGTCTCTACTGCAGCAAGCTGTTTGCTTTCCTTATTCTTTAGGAGCTAGTACGGACCAAAGGCAGAAGAAATTGTCTAGTAAATGCGGGCCCCCCATGAACCATGAACCTTGCCGTTGGTGGGGAGGCTTGCGTGCTTCAGCGATACAGATAGCCGTACCGTAGGTGCAACCACAACGGAGGGGTATCTGTTGAGAGGCCAGACAAACGTGTGGTTCCTGAAGAGGGGCAGCAGCCTTTTCAGTAGTAGCAAGGGCAACAGTCTGGATGATTGACTGATCTGGCCTTGTAACAATAATCAAAACGGCCTTGCTGTGCTGGTACTGCGAACGGCTGAAAGCAAGGGGAAACTACAGCCGTAATTTTTCCCGAGGGCATGCAGCTCTACTGTATGATTACATGATGATGGCGTCCTCTTGGGTAAAATATTCCGGAGGTAAAATAGTCCCCCATTCGGATCTCCGGGCGGGGACTACTCAAGAGGATGTCGTTATCAGGAGAAAGAAAAATGGCGTTCTACGGATCGGAGCGTGGAATGTCAGATCCCTTAATCGGGCAGGTAGGTTAGAGAATTTAAAAAGGGAAATGGATAGGTTGAAGTTAGATATAGTGGGAATTAGTGAAGTTCGGTGGCAGGAGGAACAAGACTTCTGGTCAGGTGACTACAGGGTTATAAACACAAAATCAAATAGGGGTAATGCAGGAGTAGGTTTAATAATGAATAGGAAAATAGGAATGCGGGTAAGCTACTACAAACAGCATAGTGGACGCATTATTGTGGCCAAGATAGATACGAAGCCCACACCTACTACAGTAGTACAAGTTTATATGCCAACTAGCTCTGCAGATGACGAAGAAATTGAAGAAATGTATGATGAAATAAAAGAAATTATTCAGTTTGTGAAGGGAGACGAAAATTTAATAGTCATGGGTGACTGGAATTCGAGTGTAGGAAAAGGGAGAGAAGGAAACATAGTAGGTGAATATGGATTGGGGGACAGAAATGAAAGAGGAAGCCGCCTGGTAGAATTTTGCACAGAGCACAACATAATCATAACTAACACTTGGTTTAAGAATCATGAAAGAAGGTTGTATACATGGAAGAACCCTGGAGATACTAAAAGGTATCAGATAGATTATATAATGGTAAGACAGAGATTTAGGAACCAGGTTTTAAATTGTAAGACATTGCCAGGGGCAGATGTGGACTCTGACCACAATCTATTGGTTATGACCTGTAGATTAAAACTGAAGAAACTGCAAAAAGGTGGGAATTTAAGGAGATGGGACCTGGATAAACTAAAAGAACCGGAGGTTGTACAGAGATTCAGGGAGAGCATAAGGGAGCAATTGACAGGAATGGGGGAAATAAATACAGTAGAAGAAGAATGGGTAGCTTTGAGGGATGAAGTAGTGAAGGCAGCAGAGGATCAAGTAGGTAAAAAGACGAGGGCTAGTAGAAATCCTTGGGTAACAGAAGAAATATTGAATTTAATTGATGAAAGGACAAAATATAAAAATGCAGTAAGTGAAACAGGCAAAAAGGAATACAAACATCTCAAAAATGAGATCGACAGGAAGTGCAAAATGGCTAAGCAGGGATGGCTAGAGGACAAATGTAAGGATGTAGAGGCCTATCTCACTAGAGGTAAGATAGATACCGCCTACAGGAAAATTAAAGAGACCTTTGGAGATAAGAGAACGACTTGTATGAATATCAAGAGCTCAGATGGAAACCCAGTTCTAAGCAAAGAAGGGAAAGCAGAAAGGTGGAAGGAGTATATAGAGTGTCTATACAAGGGCGATGTACTTGAGGACAATATTATGGAAATGGAAGAGGATGTAGATGAAGATGAAATGGGAGATATGATACTGCGTGAAGAGTTTGACAGAGCACTGAAAGACCTGAGTCGAAACAAGGCCCCCGGAGTAGACAATATTCCATTGGAACTACTGACGGCCGTGGGAGAGCCAGTCCTGACAAAACTCTACCATCTGGTGAGCAAGATGTATGAAACAGGCGAAATACCCTCAGACTTCAAGAAGAATATAATAATTCCAATCCCAAAGAAAGCAGGTGTTGACAGATGTGAAAGTTACCGAACTATCAGCTTAATAAGTCACAGCTGCAAAATACTAACACGAATTCTTTACAGACGAATGGAAAAACTAGTAGAAGCCAACCTCGGGGAAGATCAGTTTGGATTCCGTAGAAACACTGGAACACGTGAGGCAATACTGACCTTACGACTTATCTTAGAAGAAAGATTAAGGAAAGGCAAACCTACGTTTCTAGCATTTGTAGACTTAGCGAAAGCTTTTGACAATGTTGACTGGAATACTCTCTTTCAAATTCTAAAGGTGGCAGGGGTAAAATACAGGGAGCGAAAGGCTATTTACAATTTGTACAGAAACCAGATGGCAGTTATAAGAGTCGAGGGACATGAAAGGGAAGCAGTGGTTGGGAAGGGAGTAAGACAGGGTTGTAGCCTCTCCCCGATGTTGTTCAATCTGTATATTGAGCAAGCAGTAAAGGAAACAAAAGAAAAATTCGGAGTAGGTATTAAAATTCATGGAGAAGAAATAAAAACTTTGAGGTTCGCCGAAGACATTGTAATTCTGTCAGAGACAGCCAAGGACTTGGAAGAGCAGTTGAATGGAATGGACAGTGTCTTTAAAGGAGGATATAAGATGAACATCAACAAAAGCAAAACAAGGATAATGGAATGTAGTCTAATTAAGTCGGGTGATGCTGAGGGAATTAGATTAGGAAATGAGGCACTTAAAGTAGTAAAGGAGTTTTGCTATTTGGGGAGCAAAATAACTGATGATGGTCGAAGTAGAGAGGATATAAAATGTAGGCTGGCAATGGCAAGGAAAGCGTTTCTGAAGAAGAGAAATTTGTTAACATCCAGTATTGATTTAAGTGTCAGGAAGTCATTTCTGAAAGTATTCGTATGGAGTGTAGCCATGTATGGAAGTGAAACATGGACGATAAATAGTTTGGACAAGAAGAGAATAGAAGCTTTCGAAATGTGGTGCTACAGAAGAATGCTGAAGATTAGATGGGTAGATCACATAACTAATGAGGAAGTATTGAATAGGATTGGGGAGAAGAGAAGTTTGTGGCACAACTTGACCAGAAGAAGGGATCGGTTGGTAGGAGATGTTCTGAGGCATCAAGGGATCACCAATTTAGTATTGGAGGGCAGCGTGGAGGGTAAAAATCGTAGAGGGAGACCAAGAGATGAATACACTAAGCAGATTCAGAAGGATGTAGGTTGCAGTAGGTACTGGGAGAAGAAAAAGCTTGCACAGGATAGAGTAGCATGGAGAGCTGCATCAAACCAGTCTCAGGACTGAAGACCACAACAACAACAACAACAACAACAACAATGTACACTACTGGCCATTAAAATTGATACACCAAGAAGAAATGCAGATGACAAACGAGTATTCATTGGACAAATATATTATACAAGAACTGGAATGTTATCAAGTGATTATATTTTCACGCAATTTGGGTGCATAGATCCTAAGAGATCAGTACCCAGAACAACCACCTCCGGCCGTAATAACGGCCTTGATACGCCTGGGCATCGAGTCAAACTGAGCTTGGATGGCGTGTACAGGTACAGCTGCCCATGCACCTTCAACACGATTCCACAGTTCATCAAGAGTAGTGAGTGGCGTATTCTGACGAGCCAGTTTTTCGGCCGCCATTGACCAGACGTTTTCATTCTGGAGAATGTGGTGGCCAGGGAAGCAGACGAACATTTTATGTGTCCCGAAAGGCCCATACAGGACCTACAACATGCGGTCGTGCATTATCCTGCTGAAAAGTAGGGTTTCGAAGGGATTGAGTAAAGGGTAGAGCCATGGGTTGTAACACATCTGAAATGTAACGTCCTCTGTTCAAAGTGCCGTCAATGCGAACAAGAGGTGACCGAGACGTGTAACCAATGTCACCCCATACCATCACGCCGGGTGATATGCCAGTATGGCGATGAGGAATACACGCTTCCAATGTGCGTTCAGCGCGATGTCGCCAAACACGGATGCGGCCATCATGGTGCTGTAAACAGAAACTGTATTCATCCGAAAAAATGACGTTTTGCCATTCGTGCACCCAGGTTCGTCGTTGAGCACACCATCGCAGGCGCTCCTGTCTGTGATGGAGCGTCAAGGGTAACCGCAGCCATGGTCTCCAATCTGATAGTCCATGCTGCTGCAAACGTCGTCAAACTGTTCGTGCAGATGGTTGTTGTCTTGGAAACGTCCCCCACTGTTGACTCAGGCATCGAGACGTGGCTGCATGATCCGTTACAGCCATGCGGATAAGATGCCTGTCATCTCGATTGCTGGTGATACGAGGCCGTTGGGATCCAGCACGGCGTTCCGTATTACCCTCCTGAACTCACTGATTCCATATTCTGCTAACATTCATTGGATCTCGACCTACGCGAGCAGCAATGTCGCGATACGACAAACCGCAATCGCGGTAAGCTACAATCCGACCTTAATCAAAGTCGGAAACGTGATGGTACGCATATCTCCTCCTTACACTGGGCATCACAACAACGTTTCACCAGGCAACGCCGGTCAACTGCTGTTTTTGTATGAGAAATCGGTTGGAAACTTTCCTCATGTCAGCACGTTGTAGGTGTCGCCACTGTCGCCAACCTTGTGTGAATATCTTCAACTTTTGTGGTCTTGTCCTCCTCAGTTGCGCGTAATACTACGGTATATTGATAAATTTCACTGATGGACCGTCTGACAGCAACAGAATAAAACACAATTTTAGTGCCATACGCGTTTCGCCTTTATTTTCTGCAAGGCATCATCAGTGGCCTGGAATATGTACATATGTTAGCTATTTTATTTACATTTTTGTCACTGTGCCTATAGGTTATAAATAGTTCAGGTGGTTGGTATTTTCTATTAAGTAGTAATGTTTTGAACTGTCTCTACGCAACCTGTAAGTACAGTTCAAAACATTACTACTTAATAGGAAATACCAACCACCTGAACTGTTTATAACCTATAGGCACAGTGACAAAAATGTAAATAAAATAGCTAACATATGTACATATTCCAGGCCACTGATGATGCCTTGCAGAAAATAAAGGCGAAACGCGTATGGCACTAAAATTGTGTTTTATTCAGTTGCTGTCAGACAGTCCATAAGTGAAATTTATCAATATACCTTGTGTGAATACTCTGAAAAGCTAATCATTTTCATATCACAGCATCTTTTTCCTGTCGGTTAAATTTATCGTCTGTAGCACATCATCTTCGTGGTTTGCAATTTTAATGGCCAGTAGTGTAAATATTGTAAGAGCTAAGAACAGTTGTTCAGTAGGAGACGTATCTTTTCCAGCAGCGAAGATGAGCGATTGCTCATAGTTCTTAAGGTATTCATTTTGGAGGCCTTGTTTACTGGGCTTATTTGCTTCGAATAATCGCTGCTGTCGTAACACTGAATATTCACCATTGCCCCGCTCTAATTACGCTACCATTAAATATATGTGTTTCTTACATGGGCTGATATATTATCGTAGGTGAACTCCGTTTAGACTAACAGAAGGAGAGAGAGTAGAGTAGAGGTTACTACTGTACCGTTTACATTCCATGTCGGTAGTAGGTTGCTTCGTTGTATTATTTGGCTTCATAGCTCTGTCCTGGCATTCCACTACAGTTACGGCCTAACGTAAAGCTCCCCTGCGTGTAATGTTCGCTCCCTGCACAGGCGTACGCTGCGATTAACACGAGAAACCCGGACAACATTGAGAGCGGCCGTGTTTCAGGAAACACTTAGTTGATTTTCCCTGAACTGTGGTACACTCGAGCAGAAAGTCCCTTTCGTAATGATCACAGCTCCTGCGGGACGACAAACGGCAGAGCGGCAGATTGCTGCGCGGCCCTCAGCGGCTCCTGCTGCCTGCAGCCCGCCGCACACACACGCCTCGCGTGTGGCCGCACGGCACACCACACCACACACCCGCACACCGGGCGACGTACCGCTTGCGGTACCGCCGCGCCTACCGCTCGGGCGCGCACCGGCAGCGCGGCTGCGGCAGAGGCAGCGGCAGCGGCAGCGGCAGCGGAGGACCGCGGTTTGCCGCCCGTTCTGTCAAAGGGCGCAGCCGCGCGCCGACTCACCGCAGCCACAAAAGGAAAACAGCCGGCACTGTGGGGCGCTTAGCGGCCCCGCCGCCAGGGTCCGCCTCGGCGCACTGTGCAGGCCGACCGAATACTAATTTATCGTCGGAACTACAGTGTGGCCGGCCGTTGTAGCCGACCGGTTCTAGGCGCTTCAGTCTGGAACCGCGCGACCGCTACGGATGTCCTTAGATTAGTTAGGTTTAAGTAGTTCTAGGAGACTCATGACCTCAGATGTTAAGTCCCATAGTGCTCAGAGCATTTTGAACCATTTTTGTTTTGAACCATAGTGTGTTTTTGCAAAGACAAATATTATGCACATGAACGATGCTAAAGCCTTCTGGTAGACTATTTCATTTACGCATGCCACTATAAACAACTGTTGTTGTTGTTTTGGTCTTCAGTCCTGAGACTGGTTTGATGCAGCTCTCCACGCTACTATATCGTCTGCAAGCTTCTTCATCTCCCAACACGTACTGCAGCCTACATCCCTCTGAATCGGTTTAGTGTATTCATCTCTTGGTCTCCATTTACGATTATTAACCTCCACGCTGCCCTCCAATACTAAACTGGCGATCCCTTGATGCCTGAGGAAATGTCCTAACAACCGATCCCTTCTTCTTGTCAAGTTGTGCCACAAACTCCTCTTCTCCCCAATCCTATTCAATACCTCCTCATTAGCTATGTGATCTACCCACCTTATCTTCAGCATTCTTCTGTAGCACCAAATTTCGAAAGCTTCTATTATCTTCTTGTCCAAACTAGTTATCGTCCATGTTTCACTTCCATACATGGTTACACTCCATACAAATACTTTAAGAAACGACCTCCTGACACTTAAATCTATACTCGATGTTCACAAATTTCTCTTCCTCAGAAACGCTTTCCTTGCCATTGCCAGTCTACATTTTATATCCTCTCTACTTCGGTTATCATCAGTTATTTTTCTCTCCAAATAGCACCACTCCGTTCCTACTTTAAGTGTCTCATTCCCTAATCTAATTCCCTCAGCATCACCCGACTTAAATCGACTACATTCCATTATCCTCGTTTTGCTTTTGTTGATGTTCATCTTATATCCTTCCTTCAAGACTCTGTCCATTCCGTTCAACTGCTCTTCCAAGTCTTTTGCTGTCTCTGACAGTATTACAATGTCATCGGCGAACCTTAAAGTTATTATTTCTACTCCATGGATTTTAATACCTGTTCCACATTTTTCTTACGTTTCATTTACTGCTTGCTTAATATACGGATTGAATAACATCGGGGAGAGGCTACAACCCTGTCTTACTCCCTTCCCAAACACTTCTTCCCTTTCATGGCCCGCGACTCTTATAACTTCCATCTGGTTTCTGTACAAATTGTAAATAGCCTTTCGCCCCCTGTATTTTACCCTGCATTCAGAATTTGAAAGAAAGTATTGCAGTCAACATTGTCAAAAGCTTTCTCTAAGTCTCCAAATGCTAGAAACGTAGGTTTGCCTTTCCTTAATCTTTCTTCTAAGATAAGTCATAGGGTCAGTATTGCCTCACGCGTTCCCATATTTCTACGGAATCCAAACTGATCTTCCCCGAGGTCGGCTTCTACCAGTTTTTCCATTCGTCTGTAAAGAATTCGCGTTAGTATTTTGCAGCCGTGACTTATTAAACTGATAGCTCGGTAATTTTCACATCTGTCAACGCCTGCTTTCTTTGGGATTGGATTTATTCATATTATATTATATTATAATATTGTATTATATACAACTACCCGACGTTATAAAGCTATTTTTCTTTTTTATCAAGGCTTCTCTCCCTCTCCCTGTATTTAGAATATGTTTAACAAGCAAGCACACCCTGTAAGATCCCCCAGCTTCTAAACTGGTCCTGTTATTACTCAGCTTAGCCGCGAGTCCGTAGAGGGTGTTATATGTGACGTACAGTATAACTGGTCAGCATTTTCACCCGGAATTTGCGAGTGTAAGTTGGACTTTCCTTGATCCGCCTTGGTGGGTCGTGTCGTCGGATTTCCTCCTACCTGAGCGGGGTGCAGCTCTCGTAAATGTCGTCCCGTGCAGATTCTTCGTTGGCGCATTGGATGTCTCTGGCCGTGGAAGCTAATTATCTGAAATTGCTGTCGATCAACTTTGGGGTATCTATTTACTCGAAATTAACATTCAGAATGCCGTAATATCTCTTTTACTCCTATTAGATCAATAATGAAACATTCATGTCGCAAACTACTCGTGACCGAGACCATGGCTACCATCGAACAAGACAGGAAGAGCTCTAAACGCCGACTGCCGACAATGGCGCGCAGTCCGTATCTCTTACTAGTTTCGTCGCAGTTCGTGGATTTCCGACCAAGTTCGTACTTACTAAGATATGCTTTTGTTAATGAACAGGTGTGAATTTTAACGAAGCAAAATTATGATATATAGTTTAAAACATCTAGAGGCTCCTCCTAGTATTCATGTTGTCATAAATGACTTTAATTATTAAATATAAATAAACAAAATCGGTGACTTTGGTGTCAAGTTGGCGGTACTTCCCGACATGTATATTTCCCAGGCTGACTCTTGTTGCTACGGTCCAGCGCAGAGCGCCACCGCACTACGCGCGAAATATGGTCGCTTCGTCACCTAGCCAGCCAGCGTGGGAAATGCTCTCCGACTCATGGCCGGCTACGGACTACAGCACTTCCTAACTATCGTGAATACATCAGTAAGAGGCAATAATTTATTAAAACTGGTAAAAATGTCTTCCTGACGTGAGAGGCACCTTACAACCCGTGGGGCAAAATACATCATTCTGTATCTTTGATACGTTGGTCGCATCATTAGATAACTCTGAAGACTGTGACCTTCCACATACTTCACAACCATGTGTTCCTCCTTGAAACAGTTCGTAAATTCCCCAGTTTCACACATTGTTTCTTTGAGTGGTGCTGTGGCTCCCACTGTGTAAAAAATACTCCGCGCGTGTGGTAATGTAGCCACTGAACTTTGGAAGTAGATAGCAGATTCGAACAAGATATAGACTTAGCCTCTCCTTTGTAGAATACTGTGGAAACGAATATAAGATAAATAACGATCCTGCGAGCGAAAAATGACACCTTTTAGAGCGTGATCGTAGTACAAATACTGAGCAAGAGCTAGCTCAGAGATGTCCAACCGGCGACCCTTAGACCTCTACTGGCTCAGCTCAGGTACCAGTGTCGTCCAGTGACCAGTTCAATACTTTCAGTCTGAAACTCCCGACACATGATCCTATTCTCTCATTTTTCCGCCTCGTCTTTGTTTCTTCTTTCTTTTGCTCGGTGGTTATTTTTAATAGTGTTTACTGTTAAGTAGATTTTGTGTGGCCCAAAAATTCTCATCTTTTCCAGTGTGGTCTAGGTAAGCTAAAATGTAGGACGGTGACGAATCAGAGAATGTGGCAGCAATATCTGAAGCCAGCGATCACGGAAAGGATGACACTATGTGGGAAAAATCCGCAACACCAAGAAACACTCGCTGTAACTCATCTAAGGTGTTGTAATGTCAATCACTGCGGTGGAAGAACCAACACACGAGAAAACTAGATTGTCTTCTGGGATACGTGAGGTGTGTCCCGAAATGAACATTACTTTCCACAGAGAACGTATCGGTTGTGATTCTGATTTTGATGTAAAAGACCAACGCTCCAGAGTACTCTGTCTGTATGAGATTTAACTTTTGACATGATGATAAATGAGTGTTTAGGTGACAAAAGCAATTACGAGGGTCGTTGCATAAGTAATGCCCCACATTTTTTTCCTCAGAACATATGTGTTGTTGAGAGTCAGAATTTGATGACAATATACATCAACATTTCTTGTCCACGTTCTACTTTTCTACGTAGTCTCAATCACGTTCTATGACAGTACGACAACGTTGTGGAAGAGCATGTATTCCCTGCTGGTTAAAGCTCTAGTCCTGTGGGCGTAACCATATTTTCGCTGCATGTCTAACAGGATCCGTGTCAGAAAGGCCTCTCCGTCGGTCTCAAAACGCTCCAACAATGCAGATGAAATGGCCTTTCTTTGAATCTTGTGGTTCGCTGTGAGCACTCGTCGAACCTATCGTGAGCACCTCTTTTATATACGAGAGTCTCGATCACTGCAGACCCACTTCCAATGCTAACCGACAACTGTAGAGCAAACTGTAGAGTTACGATTCGCAGGTCGGCACGAATAATCGCATCCGCACGATTCACCACGTCTGGAGCAGAGGCTGTGGCGGGAGATCCCGAGCGTCGCTGATCATTGAGCTTGTTTCTGCATTTCCTGAGGCTGTAAGTTTCTTTACCCATCGCTGAACCGTTTATGGATTTTCGCTACGGCTTCTTTTTCTCCACACAAGAATTCAATAACAACACGCTGCTTGCAACGTGAGTCTCACGTAGACTCCATTTTCACCTTGTACTACGGCTCTGCCATCAATCAGAACGGTTTCGAACTTCACCAGCGCACAGAACAAACATCATATGTGAAGCACCCACCAGGACATTTGTATATGTATATTAATGGCTTTTTTGAAAAAAAAGTGGTGCATTACTTATCGAACTAGCTTCGAAAATACCTCTTTAAAATACTTTAATGTTACGATGTTTGCACGTAGATTCCAATTTCCTGAATAGTTTCATGAATCCCTTTCTCTGACTGGCGTAAAAAATACCCTACACGTGTAGTTACTTCGCAAAAATACGCTCCTGTGCTCACAGGTTAATCCGATGTAGTCAAATGCTATCAGGATTTAATTTGCTGTGGTTGAAGATGTTACGTATACAGACGTTGGATAGGGACGTGAGCATAAAGTGAGAACCGCGTGCTCGAACATAAATGTAGATGCCAGCCCAGCCTGTTGTCGTATTTGACCACAAACGGCCCCTGTGCAATGCCCTCAGTATGTTGCAAGTGTTACGTTTTGTCTGAACAATGGCATGTCTAGTTGTGAGTGGACTGTGTTGGAGCTAACTGAATTCGAACGGGAACACATTGTAGGGGCAGTATGATGGGTACTTCCGTAACTAAAGTAACTGAAGTGTGAGATGTTTCAAGAGTACCATACCCAAGAATTATACCGCATACAGGGGATACGGAGAAACGTCATTCCCTAGCCGCAATGGACGAAAGTGTCTGTTGAATGATAAGTCACGGATGGTCACTGAAGAACTTTGTAACAGAAAATAAGAGAACGACTGCTTTAACCACTGTATAAATGAATTTTCACACTCGCGGACCATGTCAGCGCCAAAACAAGACGAAAGTGGCTCCATCAGACGTGATCTGCAGTATAAGCAGGAATTCCAAAACCACACGTCAGAGATTCAAATCACAATAGCAGGAAAACGTCATGTCGATGCCGTAGTAGCTGTACTATGCAGCAATGAGAGAATGTTATTTGCTTGGATGAGTCTTGTTTCACAGTGTTTCCAGCTTCTGGCCCAGTTTATGGCTCAAGAGTGAAACATGGCGGCGGATTCGGTGATGATTTTGACAGCCATACCATGGTATTCCGTAGGCCCCATGGTTACTCTGCAAGGTCGCATTACTGCCTAGGATTACGATACCTGCTTGGCCTATCAGATCCATTGCACTGTACAATGTTTGTTCCAAGACGACAGGACCCCGTTTGCACAGCTTTCATCATCGAAGACTAGGGCTGTAAGTTCAAGGACGATTTGTCGCATCTCAGTATTAACGAGACTTTGCGGTTCACTTCGTATAAAACGGTGCATGATTGCCATCCTTCTCTAATGTTTCCACTACTTACAAGGATGAATGGCAAAAGCGTACTTGTTTTCATCCATTCCAACTCGACTGCACCTGTTTCGAATGTCAAAGGCTTTGCTACACGTTACTGGGCAAGATAATGTGTTTTATTTGTGATGCTTCACTACTTTTACCCATTATTGTACGTGAACACTGTGAGATCAGAAGCAGTGACAGTGTGCCTGTTGCCAATCCCATAACCCTATTTAGCAGTATTGTTCATTGCCATTTAATAGACAGTATAATGTCCTTTGTTATTTGTAATAATTTACCAGTTGTACTTGTAGCGAAAACCACTGTTTATTGCACAAAAATATCAGCTTACCCATTCAGGGTTCAGATGTAGTGTTTAGCGGTAGCAGTACAGTATTTTGAACGAACTGATAGTTTGGATGTAAAGTTATTTAGGAGTCATGGTGACACCCGTGGTCTAGGGGCAGCAGTCGGCTTTCAGCCGCGTTACCGTGCGGACGGGCTCGGCGCGCCGGGCAGTGCTCCGCAGGTGTTGTTGTTTACCCGCTAGCGCGCGGTCGCGTCGTTGTCTTGCCGTATAGTACCTGTACCGACCCGACATGGCATTCTCATATCGAAAAGCTACAATCAAACTAACGTTCAACGCATCGTACACGAGACCGAAGGCCCATGAAATTGAACGGTTTCTACGAGACATCATGCACATCGAACCACAAGAACTGATAGGAATTCATCTGTCTATTGTAACCAGCACAGTGTACCTCAAACTGATTGACGAAGCGGCCTGCGACTGATTACTCCAACGATCTGCAAACGGCTTTCGCTTCTGTCACGGAGACGGTAACGTGAGCGTGGTAGGAGTTGACCATGCTGGTCTGGGGGTGCGTACCGTGCGCATCTTTGAACTACCGTTCGAAGTCCCTGCCAACCTAGTCGTTGATGCGCTGCGGCCATACGGCACAGATCTGAGCCACACAGAGGAGAAATGGAACACATTCGAAACGTACCCTGTCCTTAACGGGGTACGACAAGTGCGCATAGAACTTAAGAAGCACGTTCCATCGTATGTTTTCGTTGGTGGCTGCCGCGCAATTGTTATATATGATGGACAACCGAGGACCTGCTCGGGCTGCGGCCAGGAGGGCCATGTTAGAACTGAGTGTCTGCAGCGCCGCCTCGTTCAGGAGCCCCGCAATGAACTTTCCCAACGATCCACTATGACCTCTCTCCCGCTAACATATGTGGAGGCGGCACGACATGATGTGATTGATGATCAAAACCTGCTACCTCCTCAAGCCGCTGCCAGCTCCGTTGGAGAGTCAGCGCCGTCGACGACGCCGCAGCCCAACGATGCAGAGGTTCCTACAGCCTCTG
Organism: Schistocerca serialis cubense; assembly: GCF_023864345.2. Lineage (NCBI taxonomy): Eukaryota > Metazoa > Arthropoda > Insecta > Orthoptera > Acrididae > Schistocerca > Schistocerca serialis. The sequence goes on along the minus strand of NC_064645.1, from coordinate 589,571,754 downwards.
CCCACCGCAGCGTCGTGGGCACCCAGCCACCGTCACTGTCGGGATCAGACACAGGGGTTCCTAGCGACCGAGACTGTGTCGAGCCCCGCCCTCAAGTGGATGTCGAATCTCGGACCCGAAAGCAAAAATCACCCAAGCGACACAAGAAGAGGCGATTGTCAGCTGACGAACAGGACAGGAATGTGAAGCCGGCGGAAGACATCGACTTCGTTGACTCGCCCAGAATTGCAACGGACTCCAGTGGCATCATTCACCAGAAGGTGCCTGAAGACAAGGAACAGTCTCCTAAATCTGGTGGCCCAGAAAACGAGGCACACTGCGTCGACTCCCAAAATGTGGGCTCCTGTGAAAGCGTCCAGCCCCCAATGACATCACAATCGTCTCTTGGTGATTGGGCAGACGATATGGAGGCAGATGATGCACAGCAAACATCGATATCTCCACCAGAGCCCATGGCTGACAATGAGCCCGGAGGGCTCTGCAAGTCAGGGACTCCTACGGCACAGTAATGCACAGCATGCAGATGGATGGCTGTGTGGTGTGTGGTGTGTGAAATCACTGTGGGATTGCACCGGGACACTGCCTCCGCCACTTGATAGTCTCAGTCATACCGTGTGGGAACAGTCAACGTAAATGGTATCCACTCCACTGTCAAGACCCGCATGTTACACGACATGATCAGAGCGGCAGACTTGGACATTGCCCTTCTCCAGGAGGTCCGTCCCGAGCTGTGTTTAGACCTATATGGCTACACCACGTACAGCCTACCCGTAGGTGATGGCGCAGGAGGAACGGCCATCCTTCTCCGAGATGGCATAGACGCGACGGACGCGACGTACTTGCCGAACGGGCGAGGCATCGCACTCACACTTGGCGCAGTGCGCCTCATTAACGTCTACGCTCCCTTCGGTAATTCGCACCGTGGTGACAGGCATGTCTTCTATTCGGAGGAGTTGGCCCCACTTTTGCAAGGAAATATGGACCATTACATAGTGGGCGGCGATTTTAACAGTGTTCTGCGGCCCGAGGACCAGATACCGCATTACGTACCATGCCCCGCTCTACAAGCATTGATACGTGACCTCGCGCTCCACGACACATGGCTCTTGCATCATGGGACCCAGAGTGGATATACGCACTTTACCAGCCATTCTGCCAGTCGTCTGGACCGGATATACGTCTCGCGTGCCCTCCACACAGCAACCCGTGATGCAGAACTCTGGCCGACGGCCTTCACGGACCATCTTGCGTACATCTGCACTGTCACCTTGCCCCGACAACTCACAAGACGCAGCAGGGCCCGTGGTCGCTGAACGTCTCCCTCCTTCGCGAGGAAGCGTGTCGGCGAGCAGTCACTGACACGTGGCGTCGATGTATCAGGCGCCTGCCTATGTATGCTTCCACGTTGCTGTGGTGGCTGGGATGTGTCAAACCTGCCCTCCGAAAGACCTTGATGGCCTACGGGCGTGACAGATCGAACTGGCAAAGGGCAACATCGGAATTTTACTATACAGCGTTACGTGAGCTGGCGACGCAACCGCCGTCTCCCGAACGTCAGATGTCCGTGCAACGCATCAAAGCTCGTCTACTTCGCATCAGGACAGAGCAGCTAGACGGTGTCCGCATCCGTGCGCGAGTGCAAGACTGTATCCCCAACGAAACAGCGTCAGTGTATCACATTGTGGGCGAGAGGCGCCACCGCAAACGTCAGCTCATTACGGCGGTAAACACGGAGGACGGCGGGCGCGCAGTGACACAAGCGGACATCGCGCACACGTTCGCCAGACACTATGGGACCTTGTACATGGAAGATCCGCGAAATGTACGTGATTATGACGGGCTGTTGCACGATTTTCCCGCCCCTCGGGACGTGGCACCCGATGATAGTCTGCTGTTGCCCATTACACCCGACGAGCTGACATCGGCCTTGGCACGTGGAGCACCGAACAAGTCGCCTGGACCGGACGGTTTACCCCTGGAATTCTACCGCACTTTTTACCACCTTATGGGTGACAAGTGGCTCCAAATGTTTCAAGACCTGATCCGCCCTGATTTCACTGTCCCCACAGAATTCACAGAAGGCATCTTGATTCCAGTTCCGAAACCGAATGGTGGTTGTAGGTGGCAGGATTTTCGCCCACTCACACTCCTCAACAACGACTACAAGGTCTTCGCCCGTATCCTCCGCGCGCGTCTCCACACCGCTATCGGGAAAGCCATCCACACCGATCAGACATGTTTAGGTGGTGTCAGCAACATTCATACGGCGTTAGGAGCATACCGCGACGTAATTGCTTTGACGGCGGCCTGCAAAATACGAGGCGCCCTTGTCGCCGTAGATTTTCACCACGCATTCGACCGCGTCGATCACGGCTTCTTACGCGCAGTTTTGCATCGCATGGGCCTCTCTCCGGAGTCTGCACAGGTGGTCCTTCGACTGGTCCACGGAGCGCGCTCCCGCATGATGGTCAACGGTTATCAGTCTGGTCACATTGTTGTTGGACGGTCAGTGCGAAAAGGGTGCCCCCTGTCGGGCATATTATTTGCTGCAGCACTTGAACCAGCTTTACATGGTCTACGGCAGCGATTAACTGGTATCTCCTTGCGGGACGTGACCTTTTGTTGTGGTGCATTCGCCGATGACGTGGTGTTCCTGGCCAGATCAGAGGATGAAATGCATATGGCGCTACAGTGGCTACGCCAGTACGGGGCGGTCGCTGGGAGCGTCATCAACGTGAAGAAGACAAAGTACATGGATGTCGGAGGGGGGATTTCCCACAAAACGGCGGTGACCTTTGACAAGGTGCCCGTACTCAAGTGTTTAGGAGTGCAATTCTATAGCAATGTCCGCCGCACGGCGGCGGCTACGTACCGCCGGCTCCTACACCAGACAAGTGCTCTGCTGCAGGACAACAAACTGCGTCGCTTGGATATGCTCCTCAGAACACGTTATGTCAACACCTATCTTTTCTCAAAACGGAACTATTTTACGCATATCCTTCCCTTGACAGCTACGATGGCCGACAGATTTCAAGCAGCATATGGACATTTCGTAAGCACCGGTCTGGTTTTTAAAGTCCGATACGCCACCCTGACACTGCCGCAGCGGGCGGGCGGTATCGGTTTAATTCACGTATATAACCGTGCGCGATCGCTTTATCTCAACACTATGCGTCGCACGTGGACCTCTGCCAACGCCACTCTGACGGGCACCCTGATAGCGGAAGTGGCACCACACTCTCGGCATCCCCCGGTTTCTGTAGGACACATTTCACCGGCACTCACCCACATCAGAGACTTCTTTGTTGACTTCAGCTACTTACGTTCAGAACTTCCGACGACACGGAAGCCCAGCACAAAAGACTATTATCGCCTCTATCAGCAGCGGCAACCTGTAAATACGGTCACCCACAGACACCCTGAAGTTGCCTGGAACACGGTGTGGCGAGCGGTACACACGCCTTTTCTACCTACGACATGCTCAGTCGCTGACTCGGATGCACACCGTCTGACGTGTGCCGCGACCAGCGAGTGCTGGCTACTGACGCAGCGCATGCTGGCATTACTCTTGCGGCGATTGCCGGAGTCTATCTCCCCTGATGACGTATTGCGCCCCGACGTCGTATACTTTCCATCAACCAGAACGAACGCCGTTAACTGGCTAAAAGGCATGGCCGTTTACTACATATTTTGCGATGCTCCCAAAGGCACACTCGACTTTTGGTCCCTATTGATGACGACACATGCAGCTTCAGCCGCCACCCGAAGTACAGAACTCGTTTCGCAAATTATTTAGGTTCATTATTTGCGGATCCTCCTGCTCACTGGGGCGTTCCGGGTATGAGACGCTGAAAATGAAGAAGAATCCTGGAGCATATTGATCCTCTACGGACGGAATAGGGGGGAACCCCTCCCAACAGACGAGAAGACGACTCGGACGCTCGGCTACGGCAGTTGTAGGATCTTTCTTTGTAATGAAACAAAAATCAATCTATAATACACAAAAAATGTTATAAAAATTAAAGAAATAAATAAATAAAAAGAACAACATCGACAAACCCACTCCATCCTCTTCCTGATCCTTCGATCCTCGAACTCGAACACGTTGCTTGGGCGTGGCGGCGGGATGGCCAGGCTTCGGGTGTCGACCCCTGCCCTACCCGTCGTCCTGCTCCTGCAGCGGTTCATTAGGGCGAAAAAAAAAAAGGGGGGGGGGGTAGCGTCTTTGATTCATAATCGAACTTCTTCGGTCCCGGCTTCGATCCCCCCCACTGCCTAATTTTGATAATTTATCAGCATTGGCGGCCGAAGACTTTCGGCATAAGAAGTCAGCCTCATTTTGCCAACGGCCTTGTCAAAGAGGGCGAAGGAGCGGATAGAGGTTCAGGGCACTCTCTTGTCCTAGGGGTGGGAGATTGCCCCTAAAGGCGGAAGAATCAGCAATGATCAACGACATGAGGATGCAGAAGGCAATGGAAACCACTGCATTAAAGACACGTAACGTGTATCAACAGTACATGCGGCCTGTAATTGAAGAAGTGTCATGATGATCTCTCCATTGGCAAAAGATTCCGGAATAGTCCCCCATTCGGATCTCCGGGAGGGGACTGCCAAGGGGGAGGTTACCATGAGAAAAAGATTGAATAATCAACGAAAGGATAACGTTCTACTAGTCGGGGCGTGGAATTTCAGAAGCTTGAACGTGCTAGGGAAACTAGAAAATCTGAAAAGGGAAATGCAAAGGCTCAATCTAGATATAGTAGGGGTCAGTGAAGTGAAGTGGAAGGAAGACAAGGATTTCTGGTCAGATGAGTATCGGGTAATATCAACAGCAGCAGAAAATGGTATAAGAGGTGTAGGATTCGTTATGAATAGGAAGGCAGGGCAGAGGGTGTGTTACTATGAACAGTTCAGTGACCGGGTTGTTCTAATCAGAATCGACAGCAGACCAACACCGACAACGATGGTTCAGGTATGCATGCCGACGTCGCAAGATGAAGACGAACAGATAGAGATAGTGTATGAGGATACTGAAAGGGTAATGCAGTATGTAAAGGGGGACGAAAATCTAATAGTCATGGGCGACTGGAATGCAGTTGTAGGGGAAGGAGTATAAGAAAAAGTTACAGGAGAATATGGGCTTGGGACAAGGAATGAAAGAGGAGAAAGACTAATTGAGTTCTGTAACAAGTTTCAGCTAGTAATAGCGAATACCCTGTTCCAGAATCGCAAGAGGAGGAGGTATACTTGGAAAAGGCCGGGAGATACGGGAAGATGTCAATTAGATTACATCATGGTCAGACAGAGATTCCGAAATCAGATACTGGATTGTAAGGCGTACCCAGGAGCAGATATAGTCTCAGATCACAATATAGTGGTGATGAAGAGTAGGCTGAAATTCAGGACATTAGTCAGGAAGAATCAATACGCAAAGAAGTGGGATACGGAAGTACTAAGGAATGACGAGATACGTTTGAAGTTCTCTAACGCTATAGATACAGTAATAAGGAATAGCGCAGTAGGCAGTACAGTTGAAGAGGAATGGACATCTCTAAAAAGGGCCATCACAGAAGTTGGGAAGGAAAACATAGGTACAAAGAAGGTAGCTGTGAAGAAACCACGGGTAACAGAAGAAATACTTCAGTTGATTGATGAAAGGAGGAAGCACAAACATGTTCCGGGAAAATCAGGAATACAGAAATACAAGTCGCTGAGGAATGAAATAAATAGGAAGTGCAGGGGAGCTAAGACGAAATGGCTGGAGGAAAAATGTGAAGACATCGAAAAACATATGTTTGACGGAAGGACAGACTCAGCATACAGGAAAGTCAAAACAACCTTTGGTGACATTAAAAGCAACGGTGGTAACATTAAGAGTGCAACGGGAATTCCACTGTTAAATGCAGAGCAGATAGGTGGAAAGAATACATTGAAAGCCTCTATGAGGGTGAAGATTTGTCTGATGTGATAGAAGAAGAAACAGGAGTTGATTTAGAAGAGATAGGGGACCCAGTAATAGAATCGGAATTTAAAAGAGCTTTGGAGGACTTACGGTCAAATAAGGCAGAAGGAATAGATAACATTCCATCAGAATTTCTAAAATCATTGGGGGAAGTGACAACAAAACGACTATTCACGTTGGTGTGTAGAATATATGAGTCTGGCGACATACCATCTGACTTTAGGAAAAGCATCATTCACACAATTCCGAAGACGGCAAGAGCAGACAAGTGCGAGAATTATCGCACAATCAGCTTAACGGCTCATCCATCGAAGCTGCTTACAAGAATAATATACAGAAGAGTGGAAAAGAAAATTGAGAATGCGTTAGGTGACGATTAGTTCGGCTTTAGGAAAAGTAAAGGGACGAGAGAGGCAATTCTGACGTTACGGCTAATAATGGGAGCAAGGCTAAAGAAAAATCAAGACACTTTCATAGGATTTGTCGACCTGGAAAAAGCGTTCGACAATATAAAATGGTGCAAGCTGTTCGAGATTTTTAAAAAAGTAGGGGTAAACTATAGGGAGAGACAGGTCATATACAATATGTTTTTCTTTTTTTTTTTTTTTTTTTTTTTTTTTTTTTTTTTTTTTTCACTTGGCGCCCTGATTTTACGACCCACCACCTAAGTGCTTAAGGTGGGTCTATTTTGACCACTTGGCCGCTACGACCGGTGTGCGGACACTGATGTAGTTGATGAAACTCACACCAGTTCCCGCATCCGGTCGCATCGTTGCCCGTGTCCCGCCACGTGGAGGCGGGTCTGTGAAGGGAATAATAAGAATGGACGATCAAGAACGAAGTGCTCGTATTAAGAAGGGTGTAAGACAAGGCTGTAGCCTTTCGCCCCTACTCTTCAATCTGTACATCGAGGAAGCAATGATGGAAATAAAAGAAAAGTTCAGGAGTGGAATTAAAATACAAGGTGAAAGGATATCAATGATACGATTCGCTGATGACATTGCTATCGTGAGTGAAAGTGAAGAAGAATTAAATGATCTGCTGAACGGAATGAACAGTCTAATGAGTACACAGTATGGTTGGAGAGTAAATCGGAGAAAGACGAACGTGATGAGAGGTAGTAGAAATAAGAACAGCGAGAAACTTAACATCAGGATTGATGGTCACGAAGTCAATGAAGTTAAGGAATTCTGCTACCTAGGCAGTAAAATAACCATTGACGGACGGAGCAAGGAGGACATCAAAAGCAGACTCGATTTGGCAAAAAAGTCCATTCTGGCCAAGAGAAGTCTACTAATGTCAAATACCGGCCTTAATTTGAGGAAGAAATTTCTGAGGATGTACGTCTGGAGTACAGCATTGTATGGTAGTGAAACATGGACAGTGGGAAAACCGGAACAGAAGATAATCGAAGCATTTGAGATGTGATGCTATAGACGAATGTTAAAAATGAGGTGGACTGATAAGGTAAGGAATGAGGAGGTTCTACGCAGAATCGGAGAGGAAAGGAATATGTGGAAAATACTGCTAAGGAGAAGGGACAGGATGATAGGACATCTGCTAAGACATGAGGGAATGACTTCCATGGTACTAGCGGGAGCTGTAGAGGGCAAAAACTGTGGAGGAAGTCAGAGATTGGAATACGTCAAGCAAATAATTGAGGACGTAGGTTGCAAGTGTTACTCTGAGATGAAGAGGTTAGCACAGGAAAGGAATTCGTGGTGGGCCGCATCAAACCAGTCAGTAGACTGATGACCAAAAAAAAAAGTGACATAAGAGATCTCTGTGAGATCTTCCTATGTTTGCTTACTGACATAAAATCGAGCCATTGTGGATATAGTTACGTTATTGTTATGGCATCCAGAGCTGCAGATCCACGGCTTTCGTAATGTGGGTTTACCATTAACCTTAACCAACGGCCTTACCCCTCTGGATTCACGGGTTTTTGTAAGATCAACGAAGTTAGGCAACACCGAGTGTGTCCACGAGATGGACAAATACCACTTGGGTACGCCACGCGCTGTTGGCAACTTTTCCTCTGTATTTATGGCAAAGGACAAGAGAGATGGTGGCGCAGAGTCTCTGATCACCATACTTTTTGCCAATGCCCTGGATTAAATTCAAAATTTCTCTGCAGTATCTCATGACGTGAGGACATGGATACTGTTAACGGTGATCCGTCCGTCGGATAATGACGTTAAGCTCGAAGGCACCCATTGGAGCTATTCGAGATAAGTAGACTATGTGCCGGCTGCAGGTTCCAGTATGGGTCTTTTCTCATCATTCATCACAAACAAGACACTTCAGTATACAAATACACCTATCGCTCTCACCTACAAATATCATATACAGTTAACACTCAATTCTCACTGAGCGAAGAAAAGGTGCCAGTGTCTTCAGAGCATAGGAATAATCCATCGAGTTAGCCGATTGATATTGTCTCTTGGGATCTCGCACCCAACCACGCCATACGACTTAATTTTGTTAGCCCTTAGCACAAATAAAACCATGTACCCATCTGCAGTATAATATCCGCATAGTCTGTGTTGCCGCCACACCATTACGCAGAAACGAAAATACAATGCCGTATTAAGTGATACAAAGCTTTGCTTCGAAACCAATTAATTAAGGCCTTTTGAGTCAGATTATCATTTGCACTAGTAGGAATTGCGCTGAAGACCGAATTTAAGTAACATTGAGTGCATAACAATATAATTTGAAGATTATTTCTGCATACAGAACTTGCAAACAAAGTGTTTCCAAGTCTTTGCTGCAAATGTTAATGAGTGGTAGTCCGCCCCATGGGGGATAATTTTTGTTGAAAATGAAATGTTCGGTGATGCTTTCCGGCTTCGCTAGGCGCCATTTGATTGAACTTGTTGGCTCTGGAACGACGAAATTTCAGCGAACTGGCAGCATTTATAAACAGGTGCGCCACATCTGCATACTACCTGTACCTTAGAGTTGATGGAGTGAAAGAAGAAATTAGGAAAGAGTGTCTGTAAGCGGAGAAGGCAGCTGACTGCCCACTAACTGCAGCCTCTCAATGTAGCCAGGAAACTTCAGCGAACATTTAATCTCTAACAGACGGTCTTCATCATGATATAATTTATTAGTCTTAGACTTTTGTTGCGACGACTTGGAAACACTGTGCCTGATGTATTGAAAGAAGCAGTTATACATGAGGATCGAAGGGCTAAAAATGTACAATCAAGGATCAGAACAAAAATAACAAAAATGGTAACTTAACAGAACCTGGTAGACATAAATTTTGCTTTTTAATTGTAGAGTATGTAATCTGATTTTGCCCAGTGGAAGCATTTTGAAAGTTGTCTATACGTTTTTGTTGGTGTCTTCATTAATAATGAATTATCAAAACATCACCTTTAAGTGAAACATTTTACCTGTACCGAGGTATTTGGGTCTCTTACGTCGACTGACATGCCTCAATTGCTTCAGAATGCTTTCCCAAGTAAGTGTCAAAACGCAGGATGAGCAGTTCTCAGGCAATAGTCTTGATGTATTTGTAACAAAGAAGCTACCCCCAAAAAACCTGTTACGCTACCACGAATAAAAGATGGCTCCGATTTTCAGCGTATGGAAACCAAAGGCGAAAAGACGAATCACACGATGACGCCTGATAGTCAATGTATCATTTCATTTAAATTTGTGTTGTAGCCGTCAGTGTATACTACGCTACATCCATACCGTCTTTGATCAAGTGATTTTGGTACTGGTGAACAAAGAGTCAACCGTCTGAAGCAATCGGTCTCATGCAGATAGAGTACTTAAATTTATCACAAACTGATAGAGCGGAGAATTCAATCGAATTATTTCACAACTGTCTTCCTCATAATGAGAAGCAGTACATAACAGAGAATGAGAAGGTTCCTTCAGTCTTATGCATAGCGCTCCGCTTCTTCTGTCATGCGCCATTGCTTAGCTTATCTGGTGAATTTTGCGCCTACCGCTAGAAAATTACCTGTGCTCAGTTGGATACAGAAAGAGAAATCCGCAGATGATACTAGGCATACCTGTCTACCATGCAGTAACTCGCATGCAAGGAGGCGAAAGTTATATTATTATGCTGGTATTAAAATTTTGGATTGCGTCATTATTCTAACTCGAAAAAAATGCTGCGGCTTGCAACGATTCAACAATCTACTATTGCAGCAGCATTCCTTTGTCTCTGATCACATCATTGTTCTGACTTACACAATAACGGAAATATTTTATTTGAAACTAATTGAACTTAACCCTATACAATGAGATCAAAACCTTATTAGGACCAAAATCATTTAAAAGAACAATACTCACCTCTATTTCAAATTTTTGTAAGACTAATTAATAATTTTGTAGGATTATTTCCACATATTGTCACCAGAACAAGGCAGTAGGTTGCACAGCGTCTATACGTACGGAATGCAGTGTAATGAGAAATTCTGAAACACGGAATTCCAGGTCATAATTTCCTCTCATAATGTATTTACATGCATTAAATACGCTTTGCTATCGTTCTCTCGCATCCTCCATTTTAGACAAGATGCTGCTGTCGTTTTCCTCCAAAAGCTGAGGACAAGTTTGTGTGACGGATGATCTCATTAGTAAAGCCTTGGCAGAGTCAGTCTGCTTTTTCCTCTCTCTGCGTGCTCTGTCCCACATATTATACTGTACGTTACGACATAATTTTGTATGCTGAAATAATAATACCCACAGAACACCGTGAGATACCCACGCCAACATGGTAGCATCATTTTCTCAGAAAGTAATGCTCCAAGATTTGCCGCTATTTAGAGATGTTATTCATGTGGTGATGTTACGTTGATTTTGTTCGGCATGAGAGAATTTGATTTAAATTAAAAGAATGTCTAGCCTCCAGCAGTCTACCAAAATTTCGGATACCTCCCGCTCGACATTTCAGACATCTGTGTAAAAGTGGACTTTCATAAGACTAAAACTAGGGGCAAGATATCATCGCCAGTCATTATCTGACCGGTTTGATGCAGCCCTAACGATTTCCTCTCCTGTGCCGATCACAGGATGTATTCCAATCCCTCACTTCCTCCACAGTTTTCTAACTCTACATCTTCTTCTAATATCAAAGACGTTACTCGTTGATGTCTTAACAGATGTTCTATCACTCTATCCCTTCTTGTCATCAAGGGTACACGAGAGGGACTTCGGCTCCGAAAGCACGGATCGATGATGTTTCATGGAATGGTTCGCACGCTGACTCTTGTTGAAGACTCAGCATTGATATACTCAACAATTTGCGGAAACGTTGCACTTCTGTCATGTTGAACTATCCCATTCAGTCGTCGTTGGTCCCGTTCATGCAGGATCTTTTTTCGGCCATAGCGATGTCGGAAATTTGATGTTTTGCCAGATTCCTGATATTCCAGGTACACTGATGAAATTGTACTGGAAAATCCCCACTTCATTGCTAGCTCGGAGATACTGTCTCCCATCGCTCGTGCACAGACTATAACATCGCGTTCAAACTCAGTTAAATCTTGATAACCTCCCTTTCTAGCAGTAGTAACCGATCTGACAACTGCGCCAGGCACTTGTCTTATATACGCCTTGCCGATGCCTCGCTGGGCCCGTCCAAACCAAAATTGGACTGTTGAAGACTGGATACATGTTGCCGGATCGCACGAGTCTCGTTTCGAATTGTATCGAGCTGATGGACATCTACGGGTATGCAAATAATCACATGAATTTATGGATCCTGCATATCAGCAGAGACTGTTCAAGCTGATGGAGGCTTTGTAATGGTGTGGGGAATGTGCAGTTGGAGTGGTGTGGGTCCCCTGATACACCTAGATACGACTCTGACAGGTGACACGTATGGAAACATCATGTCAGGTCACCTGCGTCCTTTCATGTCCATTGTGCATTCCGACGGACGTGGGACAATGCGACACCCTCACACGTCTAGAATTGCTAGAGAGTGACTCCACTTCCGCTGACCACCAAACTCCTCTGGTGTGAAGATTATTGAGCATAGCTGGGATACGTTGAAACGTTATGGACACCCCTGCAGGGTTCATGGTGTCATTTCCCGCAGTGCCACGTCGTGTTGCAGCACTTATGCGTGCTCGAGTGGCCCTACACGACATTAGGCAGGTGTACCAGCTTCTTGGCCTCTTCAGTGCTCAGACTATCTTGGCGAGGAATGCACTTTTTATAACTTCCTTACTCCATCTGTCATGGGTTATTTTGCTGCCTAGGTAGCAGATTTCCTTACCTTCAACTGCTTCTTGATCACCAACGCCGAAGTTAAATTTCTCGCTGTTCCTGTTTATCCAGTTTTCATTATTTTCATATTTTTTTCGATTTACTGTTAATTCAAACTCTGGACTCGTTATTGTTCATTCTATTCAGGAATTTCCATTAATTCGTCTTCACTTTCACTGAGGATAGTAATGCTGTCAGTGAATTTTGTCATTGATATCTTCCACTCTTGAACCTTTATTTTATTACCATCATTGTTCCTTCGATGTACAGATTGATCGGTAGGGACTTTTTTAATCCAAACGGTTCGTTCTTGGTTTTTGTAGTGGGACGCGAAATTGAAGCGTCACCCATCCACCAGTGTCAGCCCAGTTTGCAGGTGAATATAAGTTTAATTTAGTGGTTTGTTTATGTATTTTTGTAATCTTTGTAATTGTTGTGAATTATCTAAAGTTTTGTATTTATTTTTTATGTTTCATGTACGGAGAGGGCGGCGCAACGAACGGAGACAGCATCTTCGCTGCCGGGGCCAGAGAGAAAATTGCTGGCCACTATACGTCGCGGGTCGACAGCCAGAGAGCAACAGAAGATCCTGTAACCGAGTTGTTGCGTCGTGCTTCTAAAAACTGAAAAAATAAGAATTTGTAATGTTTGTACAACAATGACGTCATAGAAAGTTTAATCATGTTGTAAATGTTCAGTCCTATCTTGTCAAGGCTCAGGTTCACGTCTATATGTAGGAAGATAAAAAACTAGTGGATGCCACTAAAGTTCAAATATGTGTTCCGAGAATTTATTTATGAAGAATTATGTTAAGAAATTATAAATTTATCTGACAATATTATTAATTTTTGACAACGTTCATCGCGAGTTTGAGTCTCGAAAGTTTATTCAGTGTGGTTCTAATATTTATTAAAGCAGATAACTTGCATTAAATATAACTTCTGAGAAGAAAGAAACGACATCTAAATTGAAAAACTTTGCGCAAACCAAATGGACTGAGTGACGTAATTCTGCGCATACGACTCAAGTGATGATGTGTTACTTACAGTTTCGTTCAAGAACCATTCAGAGACAATTTAAACAGAATTTAAATAATTTTGAAGTGTGTTGTAACTGACGTAGGTGACAAAGTCTGCACATGGTCATAGGTCAAAAGAAAATTAATTATACAAAACTTAAGTCGTTACACTACATTTTCCACTCTCACTGTACCCTCTCCCTCTTGATTCTTGTTACCCACCTGTCCCTATAGTTACTCCTATTTATGTCGTAATTTCGAACTTCTTGAACCATTTGACATCGTCGATCGCTTTTCCGTGTCGACAAATCCTATGAACGTGTCGATTTTTCTTTAGTCTTGCTTCCATTATCAATCGCAACGTTTGAACTGAATTTGCGATGACTTTACCTTTCCTAAGTTGAAAGTGATCATCATCTATCACATCCCCAATTTCTCTTCCATTCTTCCATTTATTAATCTTGTCAGTAACTTGGTTCGTGAAGTTTTAAGCTGATTGAGCGATAATTCTCGCACTTCTTGGTTCTTTCAGTCTTCTTAACTGGTGGATGATGTTTTTCCGAGAGTTCGCTGGTTCATCGCCAGACTCTACACACAAAGGTGAATAATCGCCTTACTGAAACTACCCCCCCCCCCCTTCCTCCAGTGATTTTGATGGATTGTTATCTATTCCTTCTGCCTTATTCGATCTTAAGTCCTCCAAAGCCCTTCTAAATTCTGATGATGGTACCGGGTCCCCTTAGCTTCTCAATATCGAATAATCCTTCAGTGTACTCATTGCGTTCAATGTACTCATTCACCTATCCGCTCTCTTCTCTGCGCTTGACAGTGGAATTTCCATTTTATTCCTAATGTTACTACCCGTGGTTTTAATTTTACCATGTGTACACACAGTGTAATTTCCATGGCGCAGAATTATTCGCCTCCAGAAGTGCTGTGTGAATAGTTGCAGTGAAACCAAACTATTTCCAATCAGCACCTTTCCTTAGTTCCTAACAGCTAGGATCTATTCGGGATGTAGTGTTCCCATAAAGTGCGATGAAGCGACGCACATGTGGAATATCAAACAGGAAATGTTTTTTTTTTTTTTTCAGTAACGTTGGTGATTAGTCTTCCAATCCATCTGACCGAATGTGGTAACACACTGGTCACGTATTCTTGAGAAAGAAGACGGAACTGCCCATCTAGCTTTACCTTAAAGCGAAACCACCCCATATTTCCCTAACCTGATTTTGTGGCGCAGCTCTAATAACCCTGTCTCCGAAGGGAAGTTAAAACTTAACCCCCGGATCGTAATACATTTTTTAAAGATTTCGATTGAATGCCAAGAACTGACACTACGTTATTCCTACATGATTAAATTTAATTTTTTTTTGTCTGCTAATAATTTCGTTGGTTGAATCTGCGATCATTGTGCTCTTGCGTTGTTATAGCCTTGTAAATCGCTTAATGCCTCTTAGATCACTTGACGTACTTCCGCCTCTGTGATGTTCTGGCTGTTGCTGTCTTCAGATAAAAACTTGACCACTTAAAACAAATGGAAGTGACAGTTACACCAAAAACGTAAATGTGGTGTGCCGCTGTTGGCTGGGATGTCCCACAAGGTGGTTTTACAAGCCGGTCCTTTCTCCGAGCGCACTAGCCTTGTCGTATGTGTGTCTGCGGAGTGTAGGATACCGGTAGCGTACAATATTAGGTTTGTGTTTTATGATGACGTTGGAAGAAGGGAGATGGTGCAACTCTGCTCCGCCACATAGCCTACTGGTCTGAAATACATAATACCGAAATACTTTCGGTTGCAACTGTGACCATCGCAATAAAAAAAAAAAAAAAAAAAAAAAGTTTCAGGCTATAGTGATAATTTTTTTTACTTCTTCAACTAGGGTGACGATTGAGTGCTAGGGTATGGCCTGAGGACGGTGCTATGAACCGAAATCGTTTGCCAGCAGACGAAATTAAAAAAAAAATACGACCATGGACTAGAACCTGAAGCCTGTCTTTTCATCTCGAACAGTAGCAAGGGGGCCGTGAAGCTGAGCGTATCAATCCAACAGACGATTCACCATTAACAGTTGTTGCATGCTCTCACTTCATTATATACAGCCCAGAGGTTGGGAATTTACCAGTCTTTCTGCCAGTCTTTTGGATTAATCAGGATTTTTGCGTCACCACTTCACCTTCTCTTGCCGAATTTCATTCACCACGAAGATTTGAACCGGCTTACCTCCGAGTCAAGAGACTTTGCACATGCTTGCGTTAGGGACGTCGGCTATTCATGCGAGCCCAGTTACACTAGAATGTGGTTAACTGCCTATTCCATTTTTCTCCTTTCTTTTACGGCATTTAGGCTATTGCAGGCATCATATCTGGTATTGCGATTAGGGTAACATAGGAAACAGAAGAATAGACAAGTTGCCAATCGACACAAAATAAAAACACACAACAAAATATAAAACTCCTGCAATGAAGTTCAGTGGCAGTTATAAAATAATCTATGCCTTTTCTGGGCGTTGACTGGAATTTTGCTCTGAAGTCTGCAGTATCCTAGACGTAGTAATAAATGAAAAATCACTGAGCGATTTGAACTCGATCGGAAATAAGCAAATAAACTAACATTAGTCTCATTTCGTACTGTTACACCACACCACAACACGCTATTTTCATGCACCCTTGCAGACTTGCGTCACTGCAAAAAAAGTAATCTTTCATTTTCTAATAGTGGTCATTTTTATGTTACTGGAATATGACTTTCTTTTTGTATTTTGGCAAAAGGAGGAAGGTCACTCGTACGTGTAATAACGAAACACAATTGGAGTAATAATGTATGATAGTGTTAATGATGTAATGTTGGCAGTTGACTTGTAACGTGGGATTAGTGCATTCTCCAAAGTAATTGGACATGCTTTCAACGCGAATTATGAGGCTTCATCATCATACCGATACCCCGGAAAGTAATTCACTTACCTTCGGCGCGTAAACTGTCGTTTCGCTGGCAATTTGTCAGCTTTGTCACGAGAGATACTGTCGAACTTCATCACTGCAAAACAGTAGTGGACTGTTTACGATGAAAGTCGGCAGATGGAGCGTATCAGTACCGTTTCCCTAACACACACACACGCACACACACACACACACACACACACACACACACACAAACAAACAAGCGCGCTTGCGCTCATACGTATATAAATACATTCATACACTTACACCCAATGTTCACGCCATCCTATTTTCCCGCTCATCCTGCATCAACAGACTGCCGTCTATCCCTGTGCCCTAAGCTCACAGCAGTCACATTAGTATCAGACCTATCAATAATAAGCTTCAGTGAATTATAGTCATTTGATAAAATCCGTTACGAGCGCATCGCTCAAAACAGTGTATCCCAGACCCCACCCCATTCCACTCCATTTCTGTTTCCGCACTGTACCGCGGCGTGTTTCACAACTGTGCATTGCGCGCCTCCGCTACCATTTCGGCTTGACAAGTTTTGTTTCCGCCGGGACATAAATTCTGCAATCTGTCCTGTCTCCGGGACCAGCTGCGCTCTTGTTCCGTGTTAATGAACACGTCGTCATTCATGGGCGGTCGGCATGCACGATCACATCTGAGAGTTTTAAAACTCCCTTTGCCTTCTCCGGTTTTAATTTACGTCACGTCTCCATGCCGAGTTCAATCTAGCAGATTTCGTTAGCTAGTCAGACGTAGAGTAATACTGTTTCTAAGCGTCACATTCATGTTGCGCATTATCCTTTGACACTCTTCAGTTACGAATAAAACGTTCTCGGTTTTCCAGCCGCGTCAATTCGAATAAAATGCTCGAGCTTTCGAGCCTCGTGCCGCTAGACCTCCCAGGCTTTATGGATTACCAAAGATACACAAGGAACGTGTTCCCATGAGGCCCATTGTTAGTACAATCAGTTCGCCTACATACAGACTTGCTAAACATCTGGCAGGATTATTAGCATAAAAATTGGGACATTGCGAACACCATGTTGTCAACTCGCAGAAATTTGTTGAGACACTCAAGAGAATGAAGATAGGCCCAAACGACCTAATGGATAGCCTGGATGTTGTGTCACTTTTTACGTGGGTGCCAATAGAAGATACGCTGGTTCTTTTGGCCCACCATTTTCCATCTGGAATCATTAAGTTGTTACGTCACGTCCTAATGACAACGTACTTTTTGTACTGCGATGAATATTATGAAATGACTGGCGGCACAGCCATGGGTCTTCACTGGACTCGCATTCGGGAGGACGACGGTTCAATCCCGCGTCCGGCCATCCTGATTTAGGTTTTCCGTGATTTCCCTAAATCACTCCAGGCAAATGCCGGGATGGTTCCTTTCAAAGGGCACGGCCGACTTCCTTCCCCGTCCTTCCCTAATCGGATGAGACCGATGACCTTGCTGTCTGGTCTCCTTCCCCAAATCAACCAACCAACCAACAGCCATGGGATCACCACTGTCTCCAGCAGTCGCAAATTCCTTCATGGAGCACTGTGAGGAGCAGGCTCTGCAAACTGCGACATTATGGCCATCTTGCTTTCTACGATATGTTGATGACACCTTCTTGATAGCCGACCAGTGTGGCCGAGCGGTTCTAGTCGCTACAGTCTGGAACCGCGCTGCTGCTACGGTCGAAGGTTCGAATCCTGCCTCGGGCATGGACGTGTGTGATGTCCTTAGGTTAGTTAGGGTTAAGTAGTTCTAGGGGACTGATGACCTCAGATGTTAAGTTCTATAGTGCTCAGAGCCATTTGAACCAACCACACCTTCCTGATATGGCCTCATGGTGAAGATACACTACAGCAGTTCGTCGATCATATGAATGGTGTCCATCCGAACATTAAATTTACTGTCGAGATGGAGAAGCATGGCAAGCTACCATTTGTGGATGTTTTGGTAGAGTGGAAGGCAGGAGGCCAGCTTGGTCATTCATTCTACCGGAAACCAACTCACACTGATCGGTACTTGAACGCCAATAGTTTCCACCACCCTGTACACAAGAAAGCTGTCCTGAACATGCTTGTTCATAGATTACATAGATTATGTCTGACGACGACCAGTTACAGTCAGAATTGCAGAACTTAAAACGTGTTTTCGGGGAAAATGGATACAGCAAAAGAGACATCGCAAACGCTTTCAAGGGCCGCCGGCATAAGACACCTGGTGAATCAGTAGAAAAGGCCAAACGGACTGTGTTCCTGCCATACTATGGAGCAACTAGCAGTAAGTTAGGACGTCTGCTGCAGAAACATTGGCTACTACCAGTGTTCCGGCCCGCCCCCAAGATGCGAGATATGTTGCGCTCTGTTAAGGACGACATTGCTCTTCGAGTGTCTGGTGTGTATGGTTTACCCTGTGAATGTGGTAGCATGTACATTGGATAGACAATTGGCACGGGTGCGGAGCGTTGTACTGAGCACGAGCGCCATATAAAACAAAGGGCTTGAGAAGTCGGCCAAAGCGGAGCATTGCCTAGAAAACGGACATAAAATACAGTTCGAAAATACAAAAGTGTTGGCTCATGCGACTACATATTGGGACTCCGTTATAAAGGAAGCGGCCATGATTCGCTTAAATAACAATTGCAACAGAGACCAGGTATACACACTCAGCAGGGCATGGGGACGGGCGTTGGACATCGAAATAGTGTATGAAAGCCATCGTATCCCCTACCGAAGGCAGCTCACAGTCAACTGCAGTAGCTGGTTCTCGATAGTCTTGACACCAACACAGTCACAGAGCAGACTTCCAATTCGATCCCACTCATATTGTGTAAAGTACAGAACAGCGGGTCTTTCCGGGTCGGGGGTACCCTATCACGCAGGCAGTTCACAGACACACGTACCCCGTGTGGACGAGAATCGTCCTGTTGAAAAATGGAACCACGATCATGTCTAATGAGAGGTAACACATCATGCGGCAGGATAGCCGTAACATACTGCTGTGCTATGACAGTTCCCTCAATCGCAACTAGCAGTGTCTTGAAGTAATACCCACCCCACGATGCAATGTCAAACACCACTGCGCCTCTCCAAAATACAGAAGCACGGCGAGGATTCCACAGGTCACCGTCATACTCACCTATGATGGTCATCTAGGGTAATGCAATCCGTGATTCATGGCTGAATAGAATGCGGAGCCCTTCATCAACAATCACTACCTCCCAATGACGTCACAACTCGGAACATTGCCGATTTTTTCGTTGAGTTAGTTGTAATACATGGAACGTTAATTCCTGAGTCGGCTGTTGCTTATCCCTGGCCAACGGTGCGAGTGAGACAGAATGTTGCATAGAGTTCATTTTTCGTTTACAGGTGGCAGACTTTCCTTGTGAAGGGGTACAATATGCTTGGCGCAAAGTGGAGCAATCCTCTCTTGTGGGACCCAGAAGCCTTCCAACAGACCTTCCCCACGAGCATGCCTTGCTTCACATTGTTATGCTTAGCAGCATCAATCTATTGCCACATCCGAATACCCCACAAATTCGCATATTATGCAATTCGATCACTTGGCCATGAGGAGATCCATAGTGTGACCAGTTTAAAATTCTATCAGGTGGAGATGACGCAGTCTTGACGCGGTGTCCTCTTCACCGCGGATACTCAGCCTATCGCGCTCTTCACGCAGCTTATACACCGCACCAGGCCTAGCATCAACAGCAAATACAACCAACACTAACGCGATCTTGTGGCCGACTACCTGACATAGAGGAATGAGAATTTCAACTCTGTTAATTTAGCTATACCTGCCCGTAATATGCGCTTGTATGCAGTTAAACTGACACGTTTTCTGGGTGCTTCATATTTTTTGCCAGGCAGGATGTACCGTCATCACTTTTGCATTGTTTCAAAACTGCCAACTTTCCATACGACTCGTAATGAAACTGGTAGTTTAAGTGTGATAGATGCGCGACGCGGGAGCGGCAGTTTCAAACGTGGCGCCTGCCCCTGGCGCCACCTGAAGTCACCGGTGCTGCCACGGGCAACAGCTCCGCTAGCTGCCCGGGTCGACTTACACGCGCGCGCCACATTGGATCGATCTGATTGGCTGCTGATGATGTCATTATGCGGGAGGCCGTAACTGCCCTGGCAGTCGGTGTACTCCTGACGACGATGGCGGAGATGGCCATCGAAAGCTAGAGCATTTTATTCGAATTGACGCGGCTGGAAAAACCGAGAACGTTTTATTCATGTATGCCGTCGTGAAAGACTCCGAGGACACATTCTTCAGTTATATCCGTTGCTTTCTTACACCCCATGAAACAATCTCAGAATGCTTACTTAGGGCAATCTACCACAAATGTCTACTGAGTTACGGGAGAAGAGTGGCAAATGGGACGAAAAATTATTGTGTGAAAGTCTGTTACATATTCGATAACCAGTTCGACGGTGAAGAGAATGAATTACCCCGTGACGGAATCGAGACAGGTGGACTTGCAAAACAAATGGCAGCAGCACGGAGACAACAACTCACTGCTGTCGGAAGAAAAATCAGAAAAATAATGACTATTGTACGATGTCAGTCTTTGTTTTGTGTTTGTTTCCGACTGACGTTAATTTTATTTGCACCTCGCCAGGATAACTGACATTAATATTGAATCAATTGCTTCGAAATTCAATTAAGAATCAAACATCACGGGCGCAGTGACTTTATTGTTATTAGCAAAATATACTACGCATTTATTTGATCTAGTAATCTGTGCTTTTCTCTTACAAGCGGATGTGTGTAACTATGTGATATTTATTTTCAGTTGAATGCGCAGCAGATTTACTTTTGGTCATTAATTGCTGCGTGGAGATACAACATTTTATTCGTTTATTTGTGTCGAACCAGTCTTGGGACAGTAATCCGCCTAGAGTGGCGATACATCACTGTCTCAGTGAACTGAACTGCTCACATGCAGTCAGAAACAGGCTGGTGTTCGAAATGTATCACCATTTGTTTCGTACATAATTCATGAGTCGTAACAGATATACCGTTGATCATATCAAAAGCAGTAGCAGTATGGCTTCTAGAAACAAATGAGTTTTCGAAATGACACGATATTCACATTACGTTCGCTAAGAGACTTGTGTTTATATTACGGAGTGCAATGGACGATTGACAACCAAGAAGGGAGGTGTCATTCGTCACAAACTTAAAGCCGATGTCCACCATCTTAACTACTCTAAAACATTAGGTTCACCGCATTCGTACCTCCATATTTCACCGCAGTGATACTTCCCCGTTACGTCACTCTGCCGTTCCCGTACCCAGTTTCGACAGCGTTAGGTGCATCGATTGTGCGGAGACGTAGTTGTTTCATCAAAAATGCCATCGTGCATTGTTTACTGTTCTACTAATCGATCGGACCGTAATTTCAAGTTTAAACGAATCACATTTCAACCGTAAGTGAAGCAATTAAAGCACTATTTCCTTTTATGTGCATAAATTATTGTTTCACCGTTTACTTTTATTGTTATGGCTTTATTTCTGTCGTTTGACTTTAGATTTGCCGTACTGTACTACGTGTTCTTTCATTCTCTGCTTTCCTGTGGTTTTCATTGCCTTCAAAGTCGCAAACGCTCCGGCATCCGAGCCACACTGTATCAGTTGTCTTGTACCCGCACAACACACGGCTTCGTAAAGGCGTTGATTGTTGGGCAGCATCCATGCCCTAAATTCCTCTCACCCATTGTAATTATTCATTGTTTACATTTCCTACCACTTTCAAAGAGATTCTGGATAGAAAAGCCGGAGACAGCGGTCATGTGTGAGTGAGTTTTGTGTGTATGATTGTATGAAAGTGTGTGTGTGCTGTGCTCCCTTTCTGAAGGAACCTTTGACGGAAAATTTATGTTAACACTCTTTTCGTTGTGCCTGTCTTGTGCTCTGCGTGTGAGTAGCAATGTATCAGTTTCAAAGTATGGTTATTCCCTCATGAAGTTTGTTCTAAATAATCCAGTGTACCACACCAGGAACAATGATGTACACAATTACAATACCAGAAAAAAATTATATTCATTACGTCACATTAAGCTTGTCTGTAGCACAAATAGGGGTTCAGAATGCTGCAACCAAAGGTTTTGATCACTTATCCATTGATATAAAATGCCTGACACACAGCAAAGTAAAATTTGAATCTAAACTGAATACATTTCTCTTTGATAACTGGTACTATTCCGCAGAAGGTTATTTGTTACTGTAATGTGTAAATGGTAATGGGTAGGAAATACAAACATGTGTCTGTCTTTAATTAAAAAAAAAAAAAAAACGTAAACACTAATAAATGATCACCATGGAGGCACATTCACAAATAAAAAATTGTTATCTGTATATAATGACTCGTTCCCTATCATTGTGATTTATCATGCAAATGATACATGGAAAGTGAAACTAAGCAATTATTGGTATATTATAAAGAATGGTACAGACTTACGCACTTTGAAAACCTCAAAATGAAACTTAAAAGTAAAGTGATGGAAGTAGACGTACATTCTAGTTGTGCTATCTTTGGTTATTCCTGAAAAACTGACAGGGTTACAGGCGAGAAATATTCCAGGAAAAGAAGCAAATAGCTTACTTTTGGAATGGTATGTCTACATCTTACTGAAAAGTTACTCACATACATGTTGAAGCAAAATATCGATTTTAAGGGATCTTATACGTTTGAGACCATTCTCTTAATCAGATTTAGAGGTTTCCACAATGCCGAAAGATGTTTAAAAACTTATTTACCCCCTAAGTTGCTATTATTGGCCGCACATTGAATGACATATCACAAGTAAGTTTTCAAAGTGAGAAGATGGTTAACTATAGCGAGGTTAATGAACTGACAATCTAAACAAACAAGAAACCTCTTCTGCTTGGAGTTCTATTTATTTGTCAATCAAATAATCATTCACTTTGTTGGCATGCAAAAGATACGACAATGTGCCTTTCCTTTTTCCACATTGTACACGTTTAAAGGCTAGCAAAGAACACGTAGGTAAGGTTTTTGCAAAAGTGAACACTAAAAATGTTGTGCATACGAGCTGAAAGCTGAAAATGTAACGAATAATATGCAGTACCGATACCACTACGCAAACAATTATTCGTTTCGAAGTTCCAGTGTCATTTGCTTACGAAACAAAGTAAAAGTGGAGTTAAATTGATTATGAGAACACGCTTTTCACATCACTTCCACCTGTTTCTGGTTGTCCGATATACAGCAACGAGAAATAAGTTACGTTAATGAGGCAAAATATGTCGTACTACTAGAACAAAGACGCATTCAAGAACAGGGAATAGATCGAAATTGCCTTCCTTACAATATGTTGTTCATGTAAGTACTGTAATTTTTGGCATTTAAAACAGTTGGCATTTAAAACACGACTGAAATAACGAACAAGAAGCAATCGTAGACAGTAGTCTGCTAATGTTTTCGGCTACTTAAATTGGCGGCAGCCCCAATCAGCTCGAAACAATGTACTGCGTTAAGTATCTATTGCCACCTACTTTTTTTTTTTTTTTTTTTTAGCTCCATTCTAACAACGCAGCAGCAAGTGGCGCTCGTGTTACTTTTTCACGAAATGGAAAGTCGTGCTGTGACACAGAAGAAGTGGGCACCTTGCAAGATAACCACTCGCAGGCCGTGTGGTCTATTTGCACGGGAACCATCAATACTGGAAACAAAGCGGCCTCAGTCGAAGCCGCAATTACTTCGTTACACAGACTACTGTTACTGTGTTGCCCTTCAACACTTAGTGCCTTATGCAAGATGGAATAAGGTGACATACTGAAACACATAGTTGGATTTCTTATAGGAGCGTTTCGGACTGGGGCTCATTTCAGTGAGATTTAGAGGTCGTTTCAATAATGATTTCGATGTCATTTCAATACGGACAATTTTGGCCCCCCTATATTCCAGACCTCAGCCTATGTAACTTTTTCTTTGGTCGGACCTGAAGGGAACATTTTCCCCAAAACGTTTACATGATTTAACGGATCTCAGACCCATTTTTCTTCAAATTTGCAGTAAAATCACGGACGATGTGTGCCATAGGGTTGTTGCTAACACCACTGTTCGTATGAAGGATGTAAGGAATCAAAATGGTGGATATACTGGACGTGTCCTGACTTAGAATGAATGTCGGGTGTGTTTTCCATGGTAGTACATGCTCCTTTTAGTTATCTTTATAATAAAGTGGTTATTCAAAATCAAAATTATGACACGTTCCGTGCGCCACCGTGCATAAAATTATGGCTCCAGATATGAGTAGTGTAATGGCACATTCACTGTATCAGGGGATGTTTACTTTCGGCCCGTAGTGGTTCTCGTACATCTAAACAAAGATTTTAATTTTTTTCTGTACGTTCGGAGGGAACTGGTGGCTGAGATTTCTTCAGTTATAAACTTAATCTTTCAGTAAAGTAGTAGATACGCCACGCCTTGAACAATAGAGCTTTAACACTAGCATAATTCGCACCATACGTGTATGTGCCACGTTGACAGCTGAATTTTCTTTCTTACCTAAACTCTGTTCAACTTAGGAGTGACATATCAGTACCAGCCCGTGGAGGCAAGGAAATGAGTTGCCATCAATCGCGTGGAACACACGCTTAATCTTACATTTCATTCAGCTCTCTCAAACTCGCGAATCATGTACTAAACAAAGATCGAATTGGCGTCAGTGTGTCCTGTAAGAACTGCACGACGTTCGCATTTTAGTTTTACTTACGACAGCGAATGATTAAAACGATTTTGGACTGTGTCTGAAAATGTATAAATGTACTTTACGCCGAAGTTACCGAATGTTGAATAAAGAGCAAAGTTGTTTTTTTGTTGTTACATGTTCTTCAACGCACTATTCATAAGAAATCCTAAGAACGTGTTTTCAAACTGCTATCAGCTGAAATGGTTTCAGGAATCTCTAATATGAGACAGCCTGAGTGAAATATTAAGTATAACCACAGATCAAGTAGGTCATCTTGTGCAGAGCGCTCCGTTCAAGCGACTGAAACTGAGCGAACGCCTTTTGGATTCATTACAAGTAACATACTCTTGAAGTCATGTTATTGCGTTTTCCAATGAGTATTTATATTCATTTGTAGCATAAAAAAGAGACTGTGCCTGTTAATGGAGGTGAGAAAGCTTACCGGCTTGGAAGAAAGAAACTTTTCAGTACAAAATACAGGGTGTTACAAAAAGGTACGGCCAAACTTTCAGGAAACATTCCTCACACACAAAGAAAGAAAATATGTTATGTGGACATGTGTCCGGAAACGCTTACTTTACATGTTAGAGCTCATTTTATTACTTCTCTTCAAATCACATTAATCATGGAATGGAAACACACAGCAACAGAACGCACCAGCCTGACTTCAAACACTTTGTTACAGGAAATGTTCAAAATGTCCTCCGTTAGCGAGGATATATGCATCCACCATCCGTCGCATGGAATCCCTGATGCGCTGATGCAGCCCTGGAGAATGTATCACAGCCGTCCACAATACGAGCACGAAGAGTTTCTACATTTGGTACCAGGGTTGCGTAGACAAGAGCTTTCAAATGCCCCGATAAATGAGGTCAGGAGAGCGTGGAGGCCATGGAATTGGTCCGCCTCTACCAATCCATCGGTCACCGAATCTGTTGTTGAGAAGCGTACGAACACCTCGACTGAAATGTGCAGGAGCTCCATCGTGCATGAACCACATGTTGTGTCGTACTTGTAAAGGCACATGTTCTAGCAGCACAGGTAGAGTATCCCGTATGAAATCATGGCGGTGAATCGAGGAAGTACAGTACATACTGACGAAACAAAAATGAGCTCTAACATGGAAATTAAGCGTTTCCGGATACATGTCCACATAACAAATTTTATTTATTTGTGTGTGAGGAGTGTTTCCTGAAAGTTTGGCCGTACCTTTTTGTAACACCCTGTATAAGGGCAGCGATTATATTGCAAACAGTGAGAGCGATTTACTTTGTATCATTTTCAAAACGTGAATTTCTGAGGTGCACTCTACTCTGGCTCATCTGCTGATAATAGATATCTTAATAATAATGAAAATTTAGTAGATACATATTTTCACATGTAAGTAATTAAAATGCAGACTCAAAACGTTCCGCTGAATCCGCTTATCCATGTTTTTGTAGCGACAGTGGAACATCATCTCTATGACAGATGATTGAAGGGACGCTGACAATTTCGTTATTTAAGTACACAAAATTCTCAGTTTTCTGAAACACCTAAATCCTCCTATGATTTTTGCATGATCCACTGCATGTAACTGACGTTTTAAGAGTTTCTTTGATACGTTGTATCGAATGCTGATAGACTTTTTTTATTATTGTTGCCTATGTACCATTTAATTTCGGTATACATCTGTTCTTTGCTTAGAAAAAGCAATGATGCGATGGCTGCCTAATGAGCGTCGATTTCGTATCTGGGAAACTGTAGCTTAAGGCGATATACTCGTATTCCATTTCAATATTATCGAATACTTCAACTTTGCGGCAGTGGAACTCATAAATCGTCTCTATCTTTCGACTTGGTACGGCAAGTTTCTTGTATGTACAGCAGTATTGTGAGGTACATAACAAGGAGCAATTCTTGACGGTCTGTCCATTGATCTCTTACTCCCAGTTCACTAGCCAAAAAAGCGAAGTCGAACGTTTCCACTGAACAACAGTTAATGAACTTTTCTCCAGCCTTCCTCAGTATTGCACAAAATCACGTTGTTGTTGTGGTCTTCAGTGCGAAGACTTGTTTGATAGAGCTCTCCATGCTACTCTATTCTGTGCAAGCCTCTTAATCTCCGAATAACTGGTGCAAAATAACATCCTTCTGAATAAGTTTCAGCGAGCGACGAACGACTCAGCGTTACAGGGAGCTGTCTGACCCATAGCGCAATCGGAAAGTGTGTAATCTCCCCACAAAATTAAAAGACAATGATACTGAGCCAAATGTTGACTCCACACAAAAATGAATAGTAAAAATGAGTCATGCGTAACCTCCCTGCAAAATTAAAGAATAATAATGGCCCAAATATAAACTCCCCACAGTAATAAAACTCAATGATAATAAAAATGTGCAAAAATGTTAAGTCCCCACAAAATTAACGTTAAGATGAACCTGATAAATTTTATAAGGGCAGCTGCACTGACCTTCGGCCCTGTGCAATAATTAAACCTGAACACAAAAATCAAAATTCTTACCTCAGTAAACTGCATCTATATCTGCTCTTATTCTTCGGCACAGCTCCGTGCAATGCTGGCCCGTATTTAATTTTGATTTTTGGAGGGAATGCATGGGAAATATTGTTTGACTTGAAATGAATCTGTTTCTTTAAAAAGGTTACTTTGTAGAAAAATTATTATTTGGGCATTTCTTGAACAAATTAATTACAGTTAACATATGTTATTAGCTGAGCGCAATGCTGCTTCATTACCTTCGATAACAATATACCTCGTCCAGAAGTGTGACCAGAGACCCATGTCGACGCCCGCCGACTCCTCAAACACAACTTCCGACTGAGTCCAACTCACAACAGCAACTGAACTCTCGCGCGGTCAAGCGCGTACTAGCAACGACAACTAACTCTCTGGTCAGAGATTCTGTCATGCCTCGCCATCGCTGGTACTGTTTCATAACCCTCCACTCGGGGGGGGGGGGGGGGGGTCAAAAATTTGGCAGTGATGGTGAGTCATTTGGACTTGCCATGAGCAACAAATTTTTTCTTAACTGATCAACTTAACAAACACATGTAGAACATGAAGTAAATATGGTGCACAGGCACCAAGTACACAACATATCAGACAATGACAAAAATATATATACAATGAGTGCAGAACATATCAGCAAATCATAAAAATGTGTATACAAATCATATTGATAAACGACAAAATTGCACACTTACTGACTTTCAGCACAAAACATATTAACAAAAGACATAAGTGCACATGCATTGAAAAATTCTTCAAAGTCTTCACAACAAATAGACATAATGAGTACAAATCTCATTGACAAATGACATAAGTGCACATGTACTGTAGTTCAGAACATATCCGCAAATGAAAAAAAAAATGTACATACAATGAGTAGAAATCATGTTAGAAAAATGACAAAAGTGCACACGCACTATAATTCAGAATATATTAGCAAATCAAAAAAAATGTATTGGTCATGAATACAAATCATATTAGCAAAAAAATAATTTTCACTATGTTACAAGAATTAGGATAGGAAAGGGAAGGAGTGCATCATGGTTGTAGCACTTTAGGTTGCACGCAGCTGCACTGAAAGTCCATATCTTTCTACTGGAGCACAACACCAAGTGAAACAATCTGAAGTTCTTTTCCCAGAAGTATTTATCAGCATAGCTAAGACACTGAAATATCGTAGTAATATTCCATGTTATCATTTTAGCAGTACATTAGGTACACCAAACAGTGGGACCATAATAAGATCTCCATCGCTCATGGTGGTGGACAGCATGTCGTGTTAACACCACGTCCTTGTAAGGTACACCAACGTAGAATTAGTGCAAAAACCAAATATAGTGCTCCATGATCAAGAGGATATACAGGATAAACGGATATTTCAGTAATTGAGGGTAGTTAGGCCAGAAGGTAAAGAACATTAAGTTACATACTAGTCTTCACTGAGAATTACATTAGTAGTTTGTGGCATTCATTGCCTAGTTATAGAACATTTCTGTACCATGTATGTAGTATTACAGAATAATGATCATAAATTGGCGTTTTACACAGAACATTGGCACTCATTGCCTAATTATAATTCATCAGAAGTCATAATATTCATATGGTGTTTTACAGAGAACATTGGTATTCATTTCCTAATTACAAATCATCAGAAGTCATTATATTCATGTGGTGCTTTACAGAGAACACTGGCACTCATTTCCTAAATACAAATCATCAGAAGTCATTATATCCATGTGGTGCTTTACAGAGAACATTGGTACTCATTTCCTAATTACAAATCATCAGAAGTCATTAAGAACATTAGCACTCATTGCCTAATGATAAATCATCAGAAGTCATAATATTCATATGGTGTTTTACAGAGAACATAGGCACTCATTTCCTAATTACAATTCATCAGGAGTCATAATATTTATGTCCTGTTTTACAGAGAACATTGGCACTCATTTCCTAATTACAAATCATCAGAAGTCATTATATTCATGTGGTGCTTTACAGAGAACACTGGCACTCATTTCCTAATTACAAACCATCAGAAGTCATTATATCCATGTGGTGCTTTACAGAGAACATTGGTACTCATTTCCTAATTACAAATCATCAGAAGTCATTAAGAACATTAGCACTCATTGCCTAATTATAAATCATCAGAAGTCATAATATTCATATGGTGTTTTACAGAGAACATAGGCACTCATTTCCTAATTACAATTCATCAGAAGTCATAATATTTATGTGGTGTTTTACAGAGAACATTGGCACTCATTTCCTAATTACAAATCATCAGAAGTCATTATATTCATGTGGTGCTTTACAGAGAACATTGGTACTCATTTCCTAATTACAAATCATCAGAAGTCATTATATTCATGTGGTGCTTTACAGATAACATTGGTACTCATTTCCTAATTATAAGTCATCAGAAGTCATAATATTCATGTGTTGTTTTACAGAGAAAATTGGTATTCATTTCCTAATTACAAATCATCAGAAGTCATTACAAAATAATATTCATATAATGATTTACAGAGAACATAGGCACTCATTTCCTAATTACAAAGTATTATTATATATTTTTTATTATTTGCTAGCAATGCATTGCATTGAGATCGATAACTAATTTCTGGGGGATAATAATATTTGCATTTGACTTATTGCTGCAAATGAAGATGTGTAATGTCATTCGTCATGAGTCAGCCGTAGCAAGGTTATGAAATAAGTAGAGTATATGTGATCACATATATAAATGACATAGACTTAATGGACAACTGCTTGTAGCACATTAATTTCATAAATAATTTCTCCTGCAAAAAATATACAAAAAAAAAATGGATTATTAATCTGAAGGAAGAAACGCATTTTATGCTGGAAAGTGTTGACCTCGAATTAACAGGCAGTGAAATGTGTATAAAAATGTGTTTCATAGCTGACCCTTCCAAAACCTTCATTCATCCTACTATGCAATATAACACATACTGTCAAAACGAACTGCAACAAATAGTTAAATAACTACATAGCATAAATACATAACTTCAACATTATCCTCATCTGTAAAGAAAAAACTTCATTATCCATCACTTCATTATCCATATTATCATAACTCCATTATTATCATCACCTGTAAAGAAAAACTTCATTATCCATAGTAGCAAATTCTTCATCATTATTCATCAGTATTCATTATCATCTGCAAAAAATCACTTCATTACTCATTATACAACTATTCCTTATTTCTACCATATTTCATCACTAAAACTAAGATGTGTAGTTCTGTCAGACTGCCTGCATCAATCGCCTTGTATTCTGAAAGAAAAAATTAGTTAAGACTGCTATTCTACGATGTGTATAGTATATCCTTGTTAATGCTTGTTAATCCTGATCCATTTACTCTTCATCACGAGGTTTGCATCTTCTTTCGTTCATTCCTAAGGTGAAATTCCCATTTCTGTTTAATTTATTTCTTTTACGCATCATTTCTTTCTGAAATTGATGAACAAAGTTAATGTCTTGCATTTACATCATATACTCACTAAATAATGACTGGTTTATGGTAACATAATTAAGCATACAGCATAACATGAAAGAAAACGTAATATGTGAGAAAAAATAGACAGTGTTCAAATGCAAAAATGTACACAGAATATCACAATGCAGCAGCAAAAAGTGTAAAACAGTCACGATGTTGAGATATCATAAGGCAAAATGTCAAAGTCAACTGGTGTATGTTATATCTTAACTATTTCACATTGCATACAAACAAAATATGAAAACAATCGCACAGCATACGTAATTTTATCTGGAAAAATGTGGACAGTCTGATACGTAACGACAAGAAGAGCGACCTGCTAACCTTACCTTGCCGGGCACTTGCCAAGAAAAATTACGCCAGTCATCAATAGTTAATCACATAAATGTAATTGCATAAATGGTCATAAAGTGTGTAAATTCATGTGCAAAAATATGCACGGTCTGATGTGTAACGACAAGAAAAGCGACCTGCTAACCTTACCTTGCCAGGCACCTGCCAAGAAAAAATACGATAATCATCAGTAAGTAGTCATGTGAATATAATTGCAAAAGTGATCATAAAAAAATGGCATTATAACATGTTAAATCATAAAGCATCTTCATTCAATAAAAGGTTTGATGTTTGACCAGTGGTGGTTTCCTTTCGATTTTCTGGTTCTCAAAGTTTCGACGTGTACAACATTGGGGTGAGGAATACTGCGAATCCGATATGGACCTGCGTATAGAAGTTCAAATTTACTGCACCTACCTTTTCCTTTGTTAGATAAATGTTGTGTACGTACTAATATCTTCTGTCCGATGTGAAAGTCACGGTGTGTACAAACCTGTTTCTGCTGTCTTCTCCGGCGCTCTGCGGCACGTTTGATGTTGTTCAGCGCAATGTCAATTATCTCATGGTGTCGTAGTTGACGAGATGTAGGAAATGTTACTAATTCTTTAATTTTGTTAGGTGGTTCAACATTTTTCAGTATAACAGACGGAGATAGCATAGTAGATTCATTTGGTATGGAATTAATTACATCCTGGAATGAGAGTATGTGTGTGTCCCAGTCAATATGTCTTTTATGGCTGTATATTCTACACAGTTTACCAATTTCTTTCATTAATCGTTCACAAGGGTTCGAAGAAGCATGGTACCTGGATATATAGATCGGAGAAATGTTTCTAGCTTGTAACATACGTGTCCATATAGCAGAACGAAATTGTGATTCATTGTCGGAAATTACTTTCATCACATGCCCTACATGAAATAGAAAATGTTTTACACATGCTATCGAAACAGTTTTAGCAGTAGCTTTGCGTAACGGAGTGAAGCTAACAAATTTTGATGTGAGCTCAACAGCGACAAAGATGTAGCAAAAACCTCTATTAGTTCTGGGAATCGGACGAAAAATGTCTACAGCGGCCATATGTCTCAATTTAACAGGTACAATGGGATATAATGGAGGAATTTGTGAAGTTGTGTCTGACTTAGCTTTCTGGCAGATTTTACATGACGCTAACACCTGTCGTATACGTTTCTCCATGTTGGCAAAATAACAGTTCTGTCTCAGTATAAGAAAACATTTTCTAGCCTCGTAATGTGCGTAACTTAAATGAGTATACCAGATTAGTTTGTTAATCAGCTCGTCAGGAATGCATAATAACCAATTGTTGCCGTCAGGATGAGAGCGGCGAAATAGAATGTCATTGCGTACAGTGTAATGGTTTCTAATCGTAACAATATTCCGATCTTGCCAGAGGTGTTTAATCTCTTTCCACACGTTGTCTTTATTCTGCTTTTGTGCTATGTCCTGTAATGACGACGAAATGAAATTTTCAAATGCCACTTGTTGAATGTACATCACGCTGAAATTTGCTTTACAGAAGTTGGTTGCGATGTCTTGCTGATTGTTGCTGAGAGAACGAGATAGTGCGTCTGCTACAATATTTTGTGTGCTGGGAATGTGAACTTTTGTAAAATTAAATTCCTGTAAATAAAGCTTCCATCTGCTTAATCTGTCGTGTGAAAATTTAGCTGAAAGTAAAAATTGTATCGCTCTGTGGTCTGTGTATACGGTGGTATGTCTGCCATAAAGAAAGTGCCTAAATCTCGTAAATACCCATACAACACATAATGTTTCCAGCTCGGTAACGGAATAATTTCGTTCAGCAGGTGACAAAATGCGACTTGCAAATGCAATGTTATTAATTATTGTAGAACCATCTTCTTCAATTTCCTGAAAAATTTGTACGCCTAAAGCGGTGTTAGAACTGTCGGTGGCAATGGAAAAATTTTTGGTAAGATCTGCTTGCGATAAAAGTGGTGCATTCTACAAAGCATATTTCAGGTTCATAAATTCAGAATTTGCTTGCTTATCCCAGGACCAAATAGTGTTTTTACCTGTAAATTGGCATAATTTAGGTGTGTCTAAAGCATAGTGATGAATAAATTTACGAAAAAAGTTAATTAATCCCAAAAAGATGGGTAATTGTTTTTTTGTCGTAGGAACAGTAATGTCACGTAAAGCTTGAAGTTTTTCTGGGTCAGGCGCAATGCCTTCTGCGGAAATTACGTGTCCCAGAAATTTTATAGAAGTTTTACCAAAATGCGTTATACTGAGATTAACTGTGAGTCCTTGTGCACGAAAAGTTTGCAACAGTTGTTCAAGAATCAGATTGTGTTCAGACCAGTTAGCTTCTACAGTAAGAATGTCGTCTACGTACGTTGTAATTCTGTCTTTAAGTTCTGTCGGAAGTATTGTATTCAAACCGCGAATAAAAGCTGCAGAAGAAATAGTTAAACCGAATGGTAATTTGCAAAATTGATAACAGTCGCCAAAACAGAGAAATGCTGTGTACTTTCTGCAGTTCGGATGGAGCTGAATTTGCCAAAATCCCGATTTCAGATCTAATGTAGAATAAATAGCAGTACCGTGAAATTTCTGTAGAAGTTCCTCTAATGTCTGTGGTCGATCTGTTTCATTAATAATTATGTCATTGATGTGACGTGAATCAAGCGCGAGGCGAAGTGAACCATCTTTTTTCTTAACAATATGTAGCGGGTTTATGTACGGACTAACTGCCGGTTCAATAATTCCTTGGTCGAGCATATCTTGCAATTCTTTTTTAACTTGTTCTCTGTGAATATATGGAATGGGATAATGCTTTGCTTTAAATGTGTCGTGCTGTTTGACTTGAAATTCATACATAAAACCGGACATCGTGCCAGGAACATTGTCAAAAACTGGAGCTTGCTGTAAAAGAATTTTGTGTAGTTGCGTCCGTTCGTCGTCTGTATTTGCACTGCTCTGTTTAACTTTATCAGAAATCATCTGCATTACGTCGTAGTCAGCTTCGTCTGAAGTATTATAGTTATGTACGTACGTATCCGTGAACAATGTGGAATTACAGTCTATTCCACGTGATACGGAAATGACCTCTGTACGATTAATTGTCTTTTCTTCTGCAGATAATAAGTGCTGAAATTCCAAAGCCAATTGTACATTCTCGTCCTTCAACATTAAATAGGAATTTGGAAAATCAATAACTGCGTCGTGTTGTACCAGAAAATTCGTACCTAAAGTAACGTCTGTTGCCAATAAAGGAACAATCCAAAAATCTGAGTGAAATGTGTGACCTGCAATGCAAAATGATAAATGCGTCTGTAATTTAACATCTTCTCCTTTACTCGATACTGCTCCTTTCACTTTCGTGTTGCCTAATTGTAGTGTAGGATAGGTATTCTCTTTGTTACACTCGTTGAAAGTTTCTTCATTTATAACTGACATAGGTGATCCAGAATCGATTACTGCTGAAAATTTCGATGAACCAATTTTAAGTTCGATGACAGGATGTGAAATGGTTTTCTGAACAACTGGTCTTTCCTGCAAAAGAGTGTCTCTGATGTCGTCAAAAGTAATAACATCATCGTGAACAATATTCTGCGTGTCAAAAGTAGTGCTTGTGTTACTGGAAGATGCGACCTGTACAGTATCTAGTCAGATTCTATCTGACGTGTTATTATTTTCAGGAGGATTCTGTGGCATTTCGACTGTTTGAACTATTCTGTTATTTCTTCCAGACGTATTACGTTCTGGATGATATCTACTGTCGGGTTCATTCATGAGAATATGTTGTTGCTGATCATTTTGCTGGTGAAAAGATCGACTGTTAGTAAACGTATGTTGATAATTATGCTCATTGTTTTTACGTCTGTCGTGATAGTCATTTCTATACGGTGCATTGCGATAGGAATTACAATACTGTGTTTTCTGTACGTAGTTGTTTCTTTTCTGCCGTGCGTTACTATTTGTTGTACCAGGGACTATACGTCCACTCGGCGAAACATTAAAGCCTGGCTGACCTTGCACACTGCATTGTTGGTTAGGTATGCTAACCGGCTGGCTTTGATACTGTTGCGGAGAAAAACGTCTATTGTTATTAAAATGTGGTTCTTCCTGCTGATAATTTTGTCGATACTGATAAAATTTTGTCTGCTATTAAAGTTCTGGTGGTTGTCGTTCCTAAAGCGTCTATTAGCTTTGCTATTGAAATTGCGTGGTTGATCGTAATTACTGTAAGTTTGCTGATCTTGGTTGTTATATGAAAAATATTTGTTTACGAAGGAATAATCTGATTGCTGCACTTCTAAAAGCTGCAACAGATCCCTGAATGCCGAAATATTTTCTTTTCGCTGACCCATTAAAAGTGACACTCTTAATGATCGTGGCAATTTAGAAGCACATAATTGAATGAGTGCAGATTCACTGTATGGTTCACTTAGGTACTGGTTTTGTTGGACCATGTGCTCAAAAAATTGCGTGACACTGGGAAAATTTGAGTTCACATAATTTGGCAAACTAATTAATTGATCCTTACTTCCGCGCTGTGTCGGCTTCGACCAATACGCTGATAAAAAAGCATTCTGAAACTCTTCTACCGAATAGCATTGTCTCGCGATCGGTCTCATACGAGTTGCCGGTTCGCCTTCCAAAAAACTGCAAATAAATTCAAGTTTGTATGTTACGGGCCAAGTCGGTGGAAAATCAAAGCTAAATTGTTTTATCCAATCTAGCGGGTGAATCTGTGTTCTGTAATTTTTGAATACTTTCAATTTTCTCACTGATAGAAAATGTATGTAACCAAACTTATCGTCTCTGTATGTCGGAACCGATTCACGATTGAATGAAAATCTATTTGACTGGGCTGTTCTGAATCTAACTCACGTACCCTTTGTAGATTACCTAAATTATATTGGCTGTGTGAGTGTGAGAAATATTCGGAATTCGCCGTATGCTGTGACGTGCTATTAACTGAAATATTTTTTATCTCTCTTACCTCTTGTTGTAAACTTGAAAATTTTCTATGTAATGCATTATTAGACGAATCTATCTCACTGATTGTCTGCTGTAGATTTTGGAATTCAGGTGTTTGGTTAAACGAAACCGGTGAAGTATCGTCTGATTTGCTGTCATTATTATTTTCAATAACTTCAATTCGACTGGCCAATTCATCACATTTTTCAGACAGTATTTTTACCTGATCATCGGTTTTAGTGTCAGAGGCAGTAATCTGTTTTTGCATTGTACGTGTGGTTTCGTTCAGTTTTTTAACGTCAGCTTTGATGTCATCGGAATCCTGTGTTAGTTCTAATTGTTCGAGTCTGTCGGTCACTGTTTGAATATCTAGTGTGTGTGTATCTGTTTTTGATTTAAGATCAGAAATTTCATCACGTAATTCGGTGTTCAACTGTTCGATGGCATTAATTTTGTCCGATACAGTAGCAATATAGTTGTCTACGTATGTTTTTGCCTTCGCAAACATTTTACGTTTGTCTTCTTGTCTCTGTACAGTAATTGTTTCCATGACTTGACGTTTTATTTTATTTTGATCCTGTATAAATTTCCGGAAACGCGTATCACTGTTTTGCAGGTGAAGATTAAAACGTTCGTCAATTTGTCTGTTCTGTTGTTGGAATTCCTCGTCTACTTTTGCATCCAGTGTGCGCGAAAGTTCTGCTGTCATTACTTTAAACTAGTGGCGTAACTGTGTTGCTTTATCAGAGGATTGTTTACCGACTGCACTAATTTCCTTTCTAAGTGTTTCTGTTGTAGCTGTTTGCATATCCCTTAATTCTTGAGCAACAGATCTAATTTCTTCGCTACTTTTCCTAGCACAAGCCTCAATTTCGTGGCGTCACTGTTCTTTAGTATCGTGACACTGCGCGGCAACGGCTTTAATCTGTTCACTAAGCTGTCTGGAATTGTTGTCTAATTTTTCATTTAACCGTCTGGAATTGTTGTCTAATTTTTCATTAAATTGTTTGTTATTTTCTTTAAGGTTGTCTTGTTTTTTATTAAGCTGTTTGATCTGTTCACTAATTTGTTTGACATTTTCATCAGTTTCATTCTGTTGTTTGAAATTTTCACTAAATTGTTGTTTGAGATTCTCATTTTGTTGTTGTAGCAATCTTGCTATAATTTGTTACAAGTCAAAATTAGCATTTGTATTCTCTGTGCTGTTTAGTGGTGTACCTGCAATTGTCACGTTTTGTGTGACCATTTGGTCATTCTGTGATTCACAAAAAGGTTTGCTTATCGGATGTGTACTGTTAATCACTATCTCGGAATTAAATAAATCAGTCGTATTCTGATTACACTGTTCATTTTCATTAGAAAAAGCTGTCTGTTCATTACCTAAATTTTGCAAACCGGGTGTTTCAAGCTGGGCTGCGCTCATTGCAACAGAACGCCCCGCGTCATCATTGGTCGTCAAATTAACAGAGGACACAATTGAATTCGTCTGTTTGTCACTAAGATCAAAATTAACATTAGTGGTCGGTACCTACTGATTGTCAATAAACGGATGATTGTCATCATTACACTGCATGTCGCAAGTACTATCGGTCAAGTTGTTTAACTCGGTTATTTCACTCACTATACCTCGCGATGTACTATTCACAGTCTTTCGCGGCATTTTTACACTAGTCACAATTATTCACAAATGAGACAAAGACAATGCAAAATCCAACAAATACAAATACAACAAAGAGCAACGAATTGCCGATGATCTGTCGAAGAAAGTGACAAAATTAGTAAAAGCGTTGCGCCAAAATGCTAATTATATTAAGTAAATAAGAGCAGATATCTGGCTACTTTTCAGAAGATTCTCAAAGAAATACGATCCTGGACCGGATGTCGCCAAGTGTAACCTCCCCACAAAATTAAAAGACAATGATACTGAGCCAAATGTTGGCTCCACACAAAAATGAATAATAAAAATGAGTCATGCGTAATCTCCTTGCAAAATTAAAGAATAATAATGGCCCAAATGTAAACTCCCCACATTAATAAAACTCAATGATAATAAAAATGTGCAAAAATGTTAAGTCTCCTCAAAATTAACGTTAAGATGAACCTGATAAATTTTATAAGGGCAGCTGCGCTGACTTCGGCCCTGTGCAATAATTAAACCTGAACACAAAAACCAAAATTCTTACCTCAGTAAACTGCATCTATATCTGCTCTTATTTTTCGGCACAGCTCCATGCAATGCTGGCCCGTATTTAATTTTGATTCTTGGAGGGAATGAACGGGAAATATTATTTAACTTGTAATGAATCTGTTTCTTTAAAAAGGTTACTTTGTAGAAAAATTATTATTTGGGCATTTCTAGAACAAATTAATTACAGTTAACATATGTTATTAGCTGAGCGCAATGCTGCTTCATTACCTTCGATAACAATATACCTCGTCCAGAAGAGTGACCAGAGACCCATGTCGACGCCCGCCGACTCCTCACACACAACTTCCGACTGAGTCCAACTCACTACAGCAACTGAACTCTCGCGCGGTCAAGCGCAGACTAGCAACGATAAATAACTCTCTGGTCAGAGATTCTGTCATGCCTCGCCATCGCTGGTACTGTTTCAAGTGTAGCGGTAGCTGTCAAGTTCTGGCGACTGGGAACGCTTTCTGGGGCACTTGTCTACTGAGAGCAACTAAGTACAGCGAGCGGTGTAGCGCAATGGTTTGCACACTGACCTCGCAATCGGGAGGACAATGGTCAGATCCACGTCCGGCCATTCAGATTTAGGTTTTCCGTGATTCCCTTAAATAGCAGAAGGCAAATGCCAGAATATTTATTTCAAAATGGCACGGTCACTGTCCGTCTCCATCCTTCCTTAATCAGAGTTTGCGCTCCGTCGCTAATGACCTCGTTTTCGACGGGACGGGACGTTAAACACTACACTCCTCCTCCATCTAAATGAGTGCTGCGCCTTCGTGTGAGCATCACTTCTCTACGTTCTTGCTGGTGACAAACCTAAAGTAATATTTAACTAGTCACTAATTTGGAAAAGGAATACCTATTACGAAAAATTATTAATTTTTTTTCCTACTCCTCAAAAAGAGTAACAAATTCTCACAAATCCCTGCTTGTTATACGAAGTACAAGGATATCCCACGGGAAGTACTACAAGTGCATTGGGTTACTATGAGGTTTATCGTATATGTAGCTCTCACTCACTTATAGATTACTATCTACACCTATTGCTATTACTGAAAAGCGAAATACAACATCATATCTTAAAACTTAAGTCACAGGAATGGTTTCCATCATTAGCGATGCGTTACTGAATGCGTTCGCGCAAGCTCCTCAGCAATTTTTGAAGGATAACTCGGTCTCTTCCCGGATTGCGGTTTCAGTCTCATCAGTATTGTGGATCAGACCGGCATAAACTTCGTTCTGTAGTTGACCCTACAGATATCAGGGACTGAGAGATCAGGTGATCCTGCCGAGCAAGGGATACTATCGAATCGTGAGAGTAATCGGTGTGGCTGTAGCCCAACTTGGTGAAAAAAAGTTTATCTCATCGAGCATTACAAGATTTGCCATCCTGGCGAATTCTGTCCGGTTGTGTTGTAGGAACTAGCGCCTACTAGCTTTATCTCCAGGGCGTAGCCGTTGAGTGATAGCCGTTTAGCCGTTGAGCTACTTGCAGCCTTAGACTGTGAAACCTTAAACGCTGTATCACATGTGAGGGATTTGGAAAGTTCTGGAATGTGATGGACTGATCGCCAAAAAATCAGTTGCACAACCACATGACGTATTCACCGAAAATATTTCCGATCTCGTAATTTCGGTTCCATTATACTTCACATTTGTTACAGAACTTGTCCCTCGCCATTGTTTAAACCCCATGGAAATTGGTCTTCTGCCTGTATGGTACCGCTCAAAGATCGCGGTGCGACACCAAAGTCAGCAACGCATATCGATGCCACAGACGTTAGCGAGGGCTCACTTCAATACGCAACAACCAAAGGGAGCTGCTCTTGAAGACAACGCCTGTCTGGAGCACTATAGTGCCCTTGCGCTGAGGTCAAATTAGTGTCGAGCATGCAAGACCTCTGCCCCAGTTCGAGTCCTCAGCTACAGCATTGAACATCATCATTTAGGGACAGACCGAGTAGTTAAAGTTTCAGACGAACTTGAACTGTGACGATTTGCTAGTCCATGACAGTCGTAAATTATCCAGTGCCCGTGTGGCAATGAAGCGTGGCGAAGTAAAGTAAATCTTTTTGTTCATTACTGTAATAAAGTGAACTAATATTTCATTTGCTTTAGTTAAATCTGAACCATGTCCCAGAATAGTCAATGAATTCACAGTCGTGGTCGGAAGATTGTGATTTCCGCTAGTCATAAGTCTGGAATACGGAAATGGAGATCTCGTGGTGTATTGCATATTGGACAGCCGCAATGCTCTGCTCATGACAGAACTCCTCCGCTGCCCAAATATGAATCTGCATTTGCAATTTTCCATTCTTAATAGAATGGCGTACTGTGAGGATTCGATCAGATGCGGTGGATGGCACGAGCACATCCATGTCTTGGCAGGGTGGCCAATTGAAAACTTACGTTTTTCCGGTGTGTCACTCTGCATGAGAATCCAGTGAGTACACATAATGTCCGCAGCTGAGAGCGATAAGTGCAGTTAGAGCTTAGCTGTAAGTGGGAAGACATGACTGTTCTAAAAACATTTTCACAGATGGAACTGCCCGAAAATTGCAGCTGTGTATGACTTGAAGAGATTCAAGCCACTTAAATACAGTAAATCCTCTCACATCTTCAGTAAAGTGGTACATCCGATATAGAATCGGTCAGATCCTCCATTTGTGTATACAGCATGAATAACTGCTGCATCATTAAAAATGGTTCAAATGGCTCTGAGCACTATGGGACTTAACTGCTGAGGTCATCAGTCCCCTAGAACTTAGAACTACTTAAACCTAACTAACATAAGGACATCACACACTTCCATGCCCGAGGCAGGATTCGAACCTGCGACCGTAGCAGCCGCGCGGTTCCAGACTGTAGCGCCTAGAACCGCTCGGCCACAGAGGCCGGCGCTGCATCATTAATTTATTGATACTGGTTCTGTGTACAACTTCTAAAATACATGTTACATTTATGGCACACGTTTCGTTTTATCCAGTTAAAACATCGCCAGTGGTAGGACTTTCTCATCTGTTTCTTACTTTTAATACGGCATTAATGTGTGCATTCACGTATAACTTGAATTTTCCATTTTGACTGTGTAGCGGTAAATTAAATAATGAATGAAAGTCCCAGATCGCAACTGGCGAACAACAGTACCAAACGATCCTGACAATCGAGTCTACTGGCAAAACAGTATTTTTTAGACGGGTGATAAAATAGCTCACTGGTAGGCGGGGTGAGGGGGAGGGCAAAGCAGCGAGGGGAGAACTGTTTCCCCACACCACTGCCTCTGCGGTCGCAAGAAGTCTTCTCAGATGCATAACGTATGTCAATTAGCTGAAAACGTCATCTACTAGCTCAACAGGCACTGAACTGTCTGCACTGGATGCGGCAGTGCAGCAGACATATCTAAAACGAAGTAATCTTTGTAGATTAAGCTCATCGGACAAAATTAGTCATCCCAAAACAAATTATTGCAAACATCATTTATAACCGTGTAATTTCACCCCTGTGCTCGGTAACCGCCTGGATTCAGTTAAAAACTGACTCAAAAAAAAAAAAAATGGTTCAAATGGCTCTGAGCACTATGGGACTTAACATCTGTGGTCATCAGTCCCCTAGAACTTAGAACTACTTAAACCTAACTAACCTAACGACATCACACACATCTATGCCCGAGGCAGGATT
This sequence comes from Schistocerca serialis cubense, assembly GCF_023864345.2. NCBI lineage: Eukaryota > Metazoa > Arthropoda > Insecta > Orthoptera > Acrididae > Schistocerca > Schistocerca serialis. Next base: position 589,529,642 of record NC_064645.1, on the reverse strand, counting down.
CGAACCTGCGACCGTAGCAGTCGCGCGGTTCCGGACTGAGCGGCTAGAACCGCTAGACCACCGCGGCCGGCAAAAACTGACTCCACATCTAGTTTAAACCACTTGCTGCGGACTTGATCACGCAGTTCTTCCAAATTCCAAGGATGCTAACGTCGGCCTTTTACCCTCTGTTCCAACATGTTTCACATATTTTCTATGGGTTTCGAGTGAGGTGATTTCGCACACCAGTTCAGTTGTTATAGAATGATGGAGTGCTCAAAAAGCGACTCACGTATTCTGCTGTTGTTTTGGAAAATAGGGGTATCAATAGAATACGGATCATGCAAATGTTGACTGAAAGGCAATACCTGATAATTCGGAATGCTAAAATAAACACGATGGTTCAGGTTACAGTTCAACTCAGTGAGGGGTCCCAGTTGCTGATAAGAAATAAGCATCCGAAACATCACAGCCCCACCTTCGGATTGCATCTGTCCTTCATCTACGTTCAAATCTATATAGATATTCCGCAAGCCACCCTACGGTGCGTGGCAGAGGGTACTCTGTACCACTACTAGCCATTTCCTTTCCTGTTCAACTCCCAAATCCCAAATAGAGCGAGGAAAAAACGACTATCTATGTTTCTCCGTACGAGCCCTAATTTCTCTTATCTTATTTTCTTGGTACTTAGGCGCGATGTTTGTTGGCGGCAGTAGACTCGTTTCAGCGCCCAAGCATCCTATATGCGGTCTCCTATGCAGGTGAACCACTCTTTCCCAAAATTTTCCCAATAAAACGAATTCGACCATTTGCCTTCAGTTTCACAGCTCTCACATGCTGGCTCCATCTCATATTGCTTTACCATATTACTTTCGTATATTTAAATAAATTGACTGTGTCAAGTAGGATGCTAGTAATACTGTATCCGAACATTAAAGGTCCCATTTTCCTACTAATCCATAATAACGTAACTTTTTCCACATTTAGGGATACCTGCCACTCACAACCAACTGGAAATTTTGTCTAAGGCCGTTTTTTCCTTCCTTCAGTCACCCAACTTCGTCACCGTACACCACGACAGCATCAGCAAACAACCGCAGATTGCTGCCCAAACTGTCCGCCAAATAATTATCTACATAGAGAACAACAGCGGTCCAGTCACACTTCCCTGCGGCACTCCTGACGATACCCTTGTCTCTGATTACAATCGCCGTCGAGCACCAACATATACTGGGTTCTATAATTTAAGAAGTCTTCGAGCAACTCACATATCTGTGAACTTATTTCGTATGCTCGTATCTTCGTTAACAGCCTGCAGTGGGGCACCTTGCGTACATTCCGGATGAAATGCTTCATTTGGCCTTCGCTGCACTCGATGACGTGCGTCATTTGAATATAAGCAAAAATGTGATTAGTCAGACTATACTGCTTTCCGCCATTCAGCCCTGTCCACGTCCCACGGTTTCTAGCTCCTTGAAGTCGCGTACCTTCATGTATCTCAGTGTTCAATGGCCACTTGCTACGTGATCGACTCCACATGTTTATTGCATGCAGTTTTCGTGGCAATGTTCTCTCGATAATATGTTGGAATCGACCCTCATTCACTGCTTGTAGCAATTCCTGTCGAGATAATTAGCGATTTTGATTCCCAAGCACTGAACCACTTCTTCAGTCTCTCTTAGTCAGGATATTTCTCCGATATTATTCTGACGTCACGTTTTGCGGCCACGTGTGTTATACCATTGCCTGTAGCGACGTTAAACAGTCCGTCGCTGACACCAAGAAGTCCACCAACTTCACACACCTTGTAGCTATTGGTACGACCAAACACGATTGCCGCTTTTTTCAACTCTGTCGCGTTCTTACATCATCCCTGTCGACTTACATGTCCGCATAAAACATACATGTCTCACCGATCGCTATTTCCTCAAATTCACGTGTAGGCAATGTGCACGCCGTTGAGCACTGGACTTCATCGCTGCGTCATAAGTAAGGGCTTAAAGATTCATCTGTGTGTGCGCACTGGGGCGACTGATATGTTGTCCGGTTCAGGAAAAAATTAATTGAAACTACATCTAATATAGAAATATCGAAAACACTGGTTGCAATGTTGATCTAGCAACCATCATGAACATTAAACGACTAACTCATTATGCCTTCGAGAGGTAAATAATTGAAATTATTTTCCATACAAGAAAACTCTGTACTTGAGAAACAGTCCACAAAATAGCAGAAAACCTTCGTTGGAGAAATAGCGGTTTTAAAAATATTCACCTTCGTTAGTCTTGGAGGTATCACAATGATACCATAGATCGGCAGCGCGGCTAATTTAGTATCAGACGAAGTGCCGCCGCTCTAAGGCACAGGGCTCGTATTCTGCACAACAGCCATTCAGATCCCGCCGGGGCACCCCGATTTAGGTTATCTGTGGCATCCCTTAATCGCACAAGGGAAACTCCAGGCTTCTCCCTGTTAGAAGCATACGATCGACTCCTTTCCTCATATTTCCCGAAACCGGTATTGCGTTCTGTGATTAACGAATTCGTCTTTGATGGGACATTAAACTTTATTCATGATTCAAATTTAGAAATAGGCATCACATGTCACAAATGCGGTCATAAAACATTACATTTGATGTGGCTGTATCGCCGAAAATAGCTGTATTATATTGGCAGAAGAAGCACTTGTAAAGTGTGACCATCAATTATAGGCAAGAACAAGAGCAGAATTCAGTGCAATTTTGACCGAAAAAATCATTACGAAACCGACCAGGAGAAATAACTGATCGTTTTAGTGTGGAGATTACGGCAGAACATGCTGAAAGAGTTACTCCGTGTGCTATTCTCTCTCTAGTTTGGGAATGAACAGAGTGATCAACACTTTGATAATCCAAATGTGACGGGTACCAGGTTGAGATACATTGGGAGGGTCCTTAGAAAATGTAGTCCAACAACTAAGGAGGTGGCTTACAAAACACTCGTCCGACCTATACTTAAGTATTACTCATCAGTGCGGGATCCGTACCAGGTCGGGTTGACAGAGGAGATAGAGAAGATGCAAAGAAGAGCAGCCCGTTTCGTCCCAGGGTTATTTGGTAAGCGTAATAGCGTTACGGAGATGTTTAGCAAACTCAAGTAGCAGACTCTGCAGGAGAGGCGCTCTGCATCGTGGTGTAGCTTGCTGTCCAGGTTTCGAGAGGGTGCGTTTCTGGGTGATGTATCGAAAATACTGCTTCCTCCTACTTATGCCACCAGAGGAAATCACGAATGTAAAATTAGAGAGTTTCAAGCGCGCACGGAAGCTTTCCGGCAGTCGTTCTTCCCGCGAACCACACGCGACTGGAAGAGGAAAGGCAGGTAACGACAGTGGCACGTGAAGAGCTCTCCGCTACACACCGTTGGGTGGCTTGCGGAGTATTAATGTAGATGAGCTTTTACTGGAGGCGTTTGACACGATTCCGCCTCGTGGAAATTGGCGTTATGTAGTCAGTGTTTGCTACACAGTTCGTAACCGTTCAGTTTCAATGGTAAGGTCGTGCTAATGAATAAGGAAACATATCGGTATTCTGCGACAGTGATTTGTTGATTTGTACCACAACAGCAAAGATTATAACGCCTTAGTTGAATCTAACCCCAACGTGATGGATCACGAACACATTTCACAATAATTGCAAGTTAATACTTTGAAGTTCCCTTACAGTAACGGATAAATCTCGCTCACAACTCCTTGGCAGATGTCGCCGATTCATGTGCGTTGAACATTTTGAATCCTATGTACTAAACAATTTATCAGCGGCAAATCGGCAGAAGGAAATAGCGCGAAGGAGAAAAGAATTACAAGCGTTTATCTAGTGTTGTATAGGAGCCCTGTTCTCTTTGATGACGCCAACAACTCGTCCTGGTATAGAGTACACAATACGTTGTAAGCTTTAGATATCCATTAACGCTTAATCAACTTACAAACGCCTGCTTAATTAAGTCTCTTCTCTCTACCGTCGTCGTAGAAGTATGGGGGAGAGGTACATTTAACTGGAACCTAACAGCGTCTCTGTTCAATTCGATTTACCAAACGTGCCTGCTTTTGTGCTGTCGATGACTGGATTAATCTGAAAAAATTGACAAATAAGAGATTTTGGCGTTGGGAGCGGGAAGTTTTCAAACGAATGGTGTAAATTAATCATTGACATTTAGGCACTGAGTACAATGCTCGTGTCCCTAAAGTTCGCACACTCTCGTTAACCACCAATAATCACTATTAATTAATTGGAATTTGAACCATTACCTAGCTCTGAGGGATGAAGTAGTGAAGGCAGCAGAGGATCGAGTAGGTAAAAAGACGAGGGCTTGTAGAACTCCTTGGGTAACAGAAGAAATATTGAATTTAATTGATGAAAGAGAAAATATAGAAATGCAGTAAATCAAGCAGGCAAAAAGGAATACAGACGTCTCAGAAATGAGATAGACAGGAAGTGCAAATTGGCTAAGCAGGGATGGCTAGAGGACAAATGTAAGGATGTAGAGGCTTATCTCACTAGGGATAGGATAGATACTGCCTACAGGAAAATTAAAGAGACCTTTGGAGAAAAGAGAACCACTTGTATGAATATCAAGAGCTCAGATGGAAACCCAGTTCTAAGCAAAGAAGGTAAAGCAGAAAGGTGGAAGGAGTATACAGAGGGTCTATACAAGGGCGTTGTACTTGAGGACAATATTATGGAAATGGAAGAGCATGTAGATGAAGACGAAATGGGAGATACGATACTGCGTGAAGAGTTTGACAGAGCACTGAAAGACCTGAGTCGAAACAAGGCCCCGGGAGTAGACAACATTCCATTAGAACTACTGAAGGCCTTGGGAGAGCCAGTCCTGACAAAACTCTACCATCTTGTGAGCAAGATGAATGAAACAGACGAAATACCCTCAGACATCAAGAAGAATATAATAATTCCAATCCCAAAGAAAGCAGGTGTTGACAGATGTGAAAATTACCGAACTATCAGTTTAATAAGTCACAGCTGCAAAATACTAACGCGAATTCATTACAGAGGAATAGAAAAACTGGTGGAAGCCGACCTCGGGGAAGATCAGTTTGGATTCCGTAGAAATGTTGGAACACGTGAGGCAATACTGACCTTACGACTTATCTTAGAAGAAAGATTAAGGAAAGGCAAACCTACGTTTCTAGCATTTGTAGACTTAGAGAAAGCTTTTGACAATGTTGACTGGAATACACTCATTCAAATTCTAAAGGTGGCAGGGGTAAAATACAGGGAGCGAAAGGCTATTTACAATTTGTACAGAAACCAGATGGCAGTTATAAGAGTCGAGGAGCATGAAAGGGAGGCAGTGATTGGGAAGGGAGTGAGTCAGGGTTGTAGCCGCTCCCCGATGTTATTCAATCTGTATATTGAGCAAGCAGTAAAGGAAACAAAAGAAAAATTCGGAGTAGGTATAAAAATCCATGGAGAAGAAATAAAAACTTTGAGGTTCGCCGATGACATTGTAATTCTATCAGAGACAGCAAAGGACTTGGAAGAGCAGTTGAACGGAATGGACAGTGTCTTGAAAGGAGGATATAAGATGAACATCAACAAAAGCAAAACCATGATAATGGCATGTGGTCAAATTAAGTCGGGTGATGCTGAGGGAATTAGATTAGGAAATGAGACACTTAAAGTAGTAAAGGAGTTTTGCTATTTAGGGAGCAAAATAACTGATGATGGTCGAAGTAGAGAAGATATAAAATGTAGACTGGCAATGGCAAGGAAAGCGTTTCTGAAGAAGAAAAATTTGTTAACATCGAGTATAGATTTAAGTGTCAGGAAGTCGTTTCTGAAAGTATTTGTATGGAGTGTAGCCATGCATGGAAGTGAAACATGGACCATAAATAGTTGGGACAAGAAGAGAATAGATGCTTTCAAAATGTGGTTCTTCAGAAGAATGCTGAAGATTAGATGGGTAGATCACATAACTAATGATGAAATATTGAATAGAATTGGGGAGAAGAGGAGTATGCGGCACAACTTGACAAAAAGAAGGGACCGGTTAGTAGGACATGTTCTGAGGCATCAAGGGATCACAAATTTAGCACTGGAGGGCAGCGTGGAGGGTGAAAATCGTATAGGGAGACCAAGAGATGAATACACTAAGCAGATTCAGAAGGATGTGGGTTGCAGTAAGTACTGGGAGACGAAGAAGCTTGCACAGGATAGGGTAGCATGGAGAGCTGCATCAAACCAGTCTCAGGACTGAAGACCACAACAACAAACAACAACAACCTATTTGAAAATTTATGAACAATTCTAGAGTTAATAACACAGCTATATGAAGCTCGATCCAACGTGAAGGAACTGTAGGGACCATGTCTGAGCAACGACTGCCTAAATCGGTTAACCTTATCCATAGTTCGTGGAACGTTCGGAGACGGTAGTTTACTATTACTAGCGTCAGTTGTTTACATTGTCAGTGACATATTAACATTAACACATTATTGTTTCATGAGAAACCAATACAGAGTCTTTTGCTCAGATATGTGTCTTTGTCGTCGAATTTTCTTAATCATTACCAACTGGGCTCGGCATTTGGTATCTTATTCATTTACCTAAAGTGTTCAGGGTTCGCATTCACACATTTAACTAGCCCAAGGCTATCCAGAAACGTCTTCTCCATCTGCCGTCCTCTGGGGAGTGAGTGACACATGTGACCCTTTCACTGAAGTTAACAGCCAGCCTATTCGCGTTCTTCAATATAAAATTGTATTTTCTGTGCTGAGGCGTCTCTTTCTGACCTTCGATAGAATATATGCAACCAAAAAATTATTGTTTTTTTTCTTCTTTTTTTTTATCGGGCCTCTACAACACACAAAACTTCCTGGTGGCAGGCAATTCAACAGCCGTAATAACAGCACAAACATCTCTGCATCCACAGTATTGTCATTACGTTATCTCTCGTTAGACCTACAACAGTTCACTGAATTTGTCTAACTAAAGATCTGCTATTCTGACAGGGAAAACAGCATAGACTCATTAAAAAATATAGTTTTCCGTATATCGATTTTTAATGAAGTTACCAGAACGTGCTGCTGTTCGTTAGTCCTCGTGAAAAGTTACTGTTGTCTTTAAAGGTCAAAATTAATTTAAGGTGGAAATGACAGGCACCTTACTCTGCAGGGTTTTCACTTGAGACATACGACTTCGTACCTTTTACGTAAATACAATATACGGAAAAAGGAAGATCTACATCTACATGGATATTCTGCAAATCGCACTTACGTGCCTGGCACAGAGTGAATCGAACCAACTTACATTAATTCTCTATTACTCCAATCTCGAACAGCACGCGGAGAAAACGAATAACTACATCTTTCCGCGCAAGCTGTGATTTCCATTACATTGTAATGACAAGCGTTTTATATTCGCATTTGGAGAAGAAAGGTGGTGACTGAAATTTCGTAAGAAGATTCCGCCTCAACGAAAAATGCCTTTGTTTTAAGGACGTCCACGCCAAATACTGTATCATGTCAGTCACACTCACTACCTACTTCGCGACAGTACAAAACGTAATAATCTTCTTTTAACATTCTTGATGTACTCCGTCAGTCTTGTCTGGTAAGGATCCCAGACAGTGCAGCAGTAATAAAAAAAAGGATGGATATACGTGGTATGGGCAGTCTCTTCAGCAGATGTGTAACATTTTCTAAGTCTACTGCCAATAAAACTCAGTCTTTGGTTTGTCTTCCCCACGACATTGTCTATGGGTTCTTTCCAATTCAAGTTGTTCGTAATTGTAATTCCTAGGTATTTAGCTGAATTTACGGCCTTAAAATTTGACTTATTTATCATGTAACCGTAGTTTAACGGACTCCTGTCAGCACTCATACGGATGAGTCACACTTTTCAGTATTTAGGGTCAATTTCCAATTTTCGCACCATACACACGATCTTTTATAAATCGTTTTTAATTTATTTTGATCTTCTGATGACTCTACTAGACGATAAAGGACGCAGCATCATCTGCAAACAATCTAAGATGGCTGCTCAGATAGTCTCCTAAATCGTTTATGTTGTTGTTGTTGTGGTCTTCAATCCCGAGACTGGTTTGATGCAGCTCTCCATGCTACTCTATCCTGTGCAAGCTTCTTCATCTCCCAGTAACTACTGCAACCTACATCCTTCAGAATCTGCTTAGTGTATTCATCTCTTGGTGTCCCTCTACGATATTTACCCTCCACGCTGCCCTCCAATGCTAAATTTGTGCTCCCTTGTTGCCTCAAAACATGTACTACCAACCGATCCCTTCTTCTAGTCAAGTTGTGCCACAAACTTCTCTTCTCCCTAATCCTATTCAATAACTCCACATTAGTTATGTGATCTACCCACCTTATCTTCAGCATTCTTCTGTAGCACCACATTTCGAAAGCTTCTATTCTCTTCTTGTCCATACTAGTTATCGTCCACGTTTCACTTCCATACATGGCTACACTCCATACAAATACTTTCAGAAACGACTTCCTGACATTTAAATCTATACTCGATGTTAACAAATTTCTCTTCTTCAGAAACGATTTCCTTGCCATTGCCAGTCTACATTTTATATCCTCTCTACTTCGACCATCATCAGTTATTTTACTCCCTAATAGCAAAACTCCTTTACTACTTTAAGTGTCTCATTTCCTAATCTAATTCCCTCAGCATCACCCGATTTAATTTGACTACATTCCATTATCCTCGTTTTGCTTTTGTTGATGTTCATCTTATATCCTCGTTTCAAGACACTGTCCATTCCGTTCAACTGCTCTTCCAAGTCCTTTGCTGTGTCTGACAGAATTACAATGTCATCGGCGAACCTCAAAGTTTTTATTTCTTCTCCATGGATTTTAATACCTACTCCGAATTTTTCTTTTGTTTCCTTTACTGCTTGCTCAATATACAGATGGAATAACATCGGGGAGCGGCTACAACCCTGTCTCACTCCTTTCCCAACCACTGTTTCCCTTTCATGCCCCTCGACTCTTATAACTGCCATCTGGTTTCTGTACAAATTGTAAATAGCCTTTCGCTCCCTGTATTTTACCCCTGCCACCTTTAGAATGTGAAAGAGAGTATTCCAGTCAACATTGTCAAAAGCTTTCTCTAGGTCTACAAATGCTAGAAACGTAGGTTTGCCTATTCTTAATCTTTCTTCTAAGATAAGTCGTAAGGTTAGTATTGCCACACGTGTTCCAACATTTCTACGGAATCCAAACTGATATTCCCCGAGGTCCGCTTCTACCAGTTTTCCATTCGTCTGTAAAGAATTCGCGTTAGTATTTTGCAGCTGTGACTTATTAAACTGATAGTTCGGTAATTTTCGCATCTGTCAACACCTGCTTTCTTTGGAATTGGAATTATTATATTCTTCTTGAAGTCTGAGGGTATTTCACCTGTCTCATACATCTTGCTCACAAGATGGTAGAGTTTTGTCAGGACTGGCTCTCCCAAGGCCGTCAGTAGTTCTAATGGAATGTTGTCTACTCCCGGGGCCTTGTTTCGACTCAGATCTTTCAGTGCTCTGTCAAACTCTTCACGCAGTATCGTATCTCCCATTTCATCTTAATCTTTTATATGGAAATTAAAAGCAGAGGGCCTATAAAACTACCATGAGGAACGACATAAATCACTGCCGTTTTACTCGATGACTTTCCGTCAATTACTACGGACTGTCATATCTCTAACAGAAAATCACGAATCCAGTCACATAACTAAGACGAAATTCCATAAGCATGCAATTCCCATACTAGCCTCTTGTGTGGTACAGTGTCAAAAGCCTTCTCGATATCTAGAAATATGGTATCAGTCTGAAATCCTTGCTCAATAGCACTCGAAACTATGTGTGGGTGGAGAGCTAGTTTCCGCTTTGGTTGTGTGTGAATAGACCGTTCTCTTTCTAATTGATAATTTTATGATTCAATGTACGTTCTAGAATCGTGCTGCGTATCGACGTCAGTGATATGGGCCTTTAATTCAGTGGCTTACTCCTACTACATTTCGTGAATATTGGTGTGACCTGTGCTACTTTCCAGTCTTTGAATACGGATCTTGTGTCGAGTGAGCGGTTCTATATGATTAAGTATGCAGCTGTTGTGTCAGCATACTCTAAAAAGAACCTACTTGGTATACGGTCTGGACCGAAAAAGTATCTTCACTATTCCGAGGATATCTACCTTTAAGTTGCTCATGTTGGCAGCTGTTCATAATTCGAATTCCAAAATATTAGCCTCGTCTTCTTTGGTGAAGGAATTTCGGAAGGCCGTGTTAAGTAGTCCGGTTTGGCAGCATTGTCGTCGATGGTTGTTCCATTGCAATTGCGCAGAGAAGGCGTTCATTGTGTCTTGCCGCTAGCGTACCTTACACATGATCAGACTCTCTCTCCATTTTCTACCAGGTTTCGAGACAAAGACTCGTTGTGAACACTATTGTAAGCATTTCATAGTGAAGTCTGCGATAAAATTTCAAACTTCTGTAAAAGATCGCCACCCTTGGAGATTTTGCATTCGTTTAAATTTAGCATGCTTTTCTCGTTGTTTCTGCAACAGTGTTCTGGGCTGTTTGTGTACCACTTGGGTTCAGGTCAGTCGTTGGTTAATTTATTCGTAATAAATCTCTGAATTGTTGCCGATATTATTTCTCTGAATTCAAGCCAAATCTAGTCTACACTTACCACTGCATTGTTAATTTGGAAGCAGTATAGGTTATATCTCAGGAAGGCGTAAGTTGAACTTGTATCTGCTTTTTCAAACCGGTATTTTTTGGTTTATTTTTGGAGAATTTGGGGATTACAACATTCAGTCTCACTACGACAACAATGTGTTCACTGACCTCTGTATCCGTTTTGATGCTCGTTATTAGTTGAGGATTACTTGTTGGTAAGGGGTGAAGTTTTTTTTCACAACCTTTCACTATTCTAGTGCCTTCATGAGCTCGAAACGATTTTCAGAGAATGCATTTAGCACAATTTCGTATCATGTTTTATACATACCTCCGAATTTAAACACATTTTCGCCAACACATCGACGGGAAATGAAAGTTACCGCCAACTATAATTTTATGAGTCGTATAGATGTTTGAAATTCAATTCCAATTTTCTTTGAATCCTCCAGAAATTGTATCATCTGAGTTGAGAGGTCGGTAAAAAGATCCAGTTATTATTTTATTCCGATTGCCATGAATGACCTTTGCCATAAGTAATTAATTTTCGCTATTTCTCACAGCAACAAACACGCCACCGCCAACTGTGTTTTGCCTATCCTTCTAGAACATCAATAGGTTCTTCGCAAAAATTTCGGCTGTATTGTCTCTGGTTTTAGCCAGCTTTCAGTGTCTTTAACGATTTGAGCATCAGTCGTTTCCATTAGCTCTTAGAGATCTGGTACTTTCCCATCACCTCTACGAGAATACACAATTGTTATAGAAATGGTTTCTGGATCTACGTTTTTCCTGCGTTAGACCTGTACCCTTTGGGACTAAAGTACTTTTTATGTTCCCCCGGAAAAACTGTCCAGACCATGCCACACAGTGGAACCCGATACCCCACCACCCTATGGCACGTCACGGAATCTTCAGCCTACACAGTCGCAAACCGTCTAAGCATCTGATTCAGACCCACCACTCGGTTCTGTACCATAGGTCGGCCATCGAGCCTGTCGACTATGCAGCAAATGGTGACCTCTGCTTTCATCTGGCAGCCCTTAGCGCTATTTCAGCCACTAGGAAACAGAATCTCTTTCGATCCAAAGCGACACACACCTTTGATATCGACTCGAGCCACCAGCTGCAGTTTATTGCACCTGTGATCTTCATGGCATCCAGAGGGACTCATTCCACATCTAGAATGGCCCACCTGGTATACACACGGAATGTATATTGGCAGCCATATGCCTAAGGGGCCCCATAATGCTCCTTACATTGGAGCTCCCAACTGCCAATAATCCCATCCACTGTGACTGCATGGAGCCTGCAGAATGCAGTTTCCTCTGAAACGACTGCATGTGGCTGATGGATAGCCAGACACAGACAGCTCTTGGAACCGCTTTGTACTAACTGGGGAGGCCTTATGTGCAGCCCCCTTGGGAGTCTTTCGCCGCCTATCAAACCTGCAGGCGACCTCCGACTCGACCAAGGGTGAGGGGTCAACTTCAGTGGAAGCAGTAACTGGACTGGCCACAGGTTGAGCATTCAACAGATCAGCTGCCGTAACTGACGACCGGCCGACTCCATAAAAAAGAAGACAGACACATCAATTAACTTATTTGTGCGTAGAAACATTGGGACACGTGCTGCCTCAAACGCTTTCGTAACAGTGTAGGAGGCTGACGTCGAAAATTTCATAAGCCTCTTCTAAATTGCAATTGTGCAGCTCCCTTCTACAACTACGTCAGGGAACTGGCGCGTACGCAGCGCAGGTTTGTGTGAGATGAAGACAGATAATGCATGGGAACTTGTGAAAGCCAGCTATGGCGATTTATTGGTGCCAATGGGAAAGTTAACACAAAAACAGGAGACAATTATTGGGAAACTGTGGAACAGCATAAAACATGAATAGCCAGGTCCAGCCTCAGTTGCTGAGGTAAATTCAGATTATTTGCGACCAGTGGGACAAAAATGAATTACTCTGGAGTTTCAGAGTGGAGGACGAAGGATGGCATACCTACACTAACAACTAGTAATGTTGTTCTCTTCTCTGTGGTCAATATTGTCAGAATAGTCTATTTTCATCCACTGATGAGTTTCACCCGCTGATTGGCTTCGTTCATTCGCTGTTGGCTTGCTAATATTATCCATAGTCTCAGGTGTATGAAGCCCACACAGACTGACTGGCGACAGGGTCACTAACGACACTAAGTCACTTAAAGGGCATCGCACTGAAACAACGCTATTCATCAGTAGCTGAATGTACAAACCAATTAAGAATGCAGAGTTGTGCCTCACATGTCTTTGAAAAACTTTGGAAGCTATAGCTTTGGTAGATTTCTCATTAGGGCACAGTCCAAGGCCCTGAGGAAGACAGTGAGCTCTGATAGTTGCCCTCATCTGGAGACTTGTCTCTCTCTGCCCTCAGGCAGCAAGGCGCCACAATTTCAGGATGAGAAACACTCTATTAAACATGTGACTCACGTAAAATACATAATGTACTGTAAAATTTTCATGAGGAACAATGTTCTAACTTTACAAGGCAACGTTGAATGATATTTTACTTGGATATAATAAATTAAAAATTGGAAATAAAATAATTCTGGTTGTTCGGACGCGTCACTTTAAAACACTAAGGAAACTAAATTTACTTATTTTCTGCAATCCTCTTCATAGCGGTACCGCTGGATACTGATGAATATCTTCCCCTTAAAAGCTGAAAATAGCGTGTCGACAGGCAATTCGCCTGTGCCACTACCAGTGGCTGGTAGGCAACTCTTTTTGGTGTCTGGTAGGCAATACCAGATCGGCAGGTAGTATTCATGCGGTAGTGCTACCCCGCAGCGAAGCAATAAGGCCACGTGGCAGTTCTCTCGTGGCCACTGTTTATGTTGCTAAAGCTGAGATAGGTGGTGCTACCTGCTGGCGAATAGACACCGTTCGTCGGGCTTGAATCGCTGGCAGCTAGTCATAGGTAACTTACAGCCATCCTCCCAGTTTGTGCTGTTAGGGCGTTTGAGCCTCTCTTATTTCACGCTGCCGTATCTGTGGCCTCCGAGCAAGCACGCTAGTCCTAGAAAAAATATAGGACGGCCACATTGCTGGTAGTGTTCAACTACAGTTTACTTGCCGTTCTGTCCCAGACGTACATAATTTTCATGTGCTTTTCTTCAACTTATTTATTTTGAATGGAAAATTTTATGAGCAGACAGAATAAACAGCGCTGGGCTTGTTCCTTTTACCTGTAGAAAATGACACATTCAAGGAAGCAGCATAACAGACAGCGCTAAAATCAGCGCCACTGCGCCAACACTTGCTGCTATGGTATTGAACGTCGAGGTATACAGATCATCGAGTGGCAAGCTGTGACATAAAGTCTATACGAAACCGACGCCCACCAACAGATTCATAAGTTCTGTAAGTAGGCTGTTTAGGTTTTTTTATTGGTAACGCCACCTCTGTATGAAAATCACTGGCTGTGCTGTGTGCAGTCTGTGGATGCTTTGCATTGTTGTAATACTCGCCATTGTAGTGTCGGGCAGCGGAAGCTGGATGTGAACAGCGCGTAGCGTTGCGCAGTTGGAGGTGAGCCGCCAGCAGTGGTGGATGTGGGGAGAGAGATGGCGGAGTTTTGAAATTTGTCATGAACTGCTATATTTATATATGATGATATCAAGGTAAATACATTGTTTGTTCTCTATTAATATCTTTCATTTGCTAACTATCCCTATCAGTAGTTAGTGCCTTCAGTAGTTTGAATCTTTTATTTAGCTGGCAGTAGTGGCGCTCGCTGTATTGCAGTAGCTTGAGTAGCGAAGATTTTTGTGAGGTAAGTGATTTGTGAAAGGTATAGTTTACTGTTAGTCAGGGCCCATTCTTTCGTAGGGATTTTTTGAAAGTCAGATTGCGTTGCGCTAAAAATATTGTGTGTTAGGTTAAGCACAGTCTTGTATAAATTGTTCAAAGAAGACGGTTCATCTGAATAACAGTGCACTGGTGTCTGATACATGTTCCTCAGTGCTATTCGGCAACACATTTGAACCGGCAATATTCGCAGTTTGAATAGCAGAAAAGGTGTCTTGACTTATTTGAGAAAAGGGTGAGGACGCAAAACCTGAATCTACAGTATTTGCAAGATTGTGTCCTGTCATTTCGGATTCCTGAGGCGTGCTGTTGCCGACCGATCGATCGATAATGCTTCCCTCTTCACTAATTGTTTCACTGTCCACGCCATTGTTTGCAGCCCGCTCCATTTCCCTATGTACAATTACCAAATTACTACTTTGAACATTAGTTAATTCATTACTCTGTGGCGTTAATACACTGCTTTCTTCACTGTCATTTCTCAGTTTAATTTGGAGCCTAGTATTACGTTTTTCACACGCCATTATTGTCACAATATTTCACACGGCAACACAGAAAAGCACAATTTTAAGAGCAAAAATAAGACAACACATTAACATAGAACTGAAAATAATATCTAGTTAATTGCAGCTGCGACATACTTGGTGCAAATCTACATGCATGCCACAACTGTTTTACTGTGCAACAATGAAAAACCACAACTACCAAGGAGATTCTCTCTACAACTACGCAATAGCAATAAACAAAATCTACACTAATTACACAAACTACAAGAAGAAATCAGAAGATTCCAGTGAGGTATCCTAGGCTAAGGGTCGCCATATGAAACGTCCCCTTTGAACAATTTATACAAGACTGTGCTTAACCTAACACACAATATTTTTAGCGCAACGCAATCTGACTTTCAAAAAATCCCTACGAAAGAATGGGCCCTGACTAACAGTAAACTATACCTTTCACAAATCACTTACCTCACAAAAATCTTCGCTACTCAAGCTACTGCAATACAGCGAGCGCCACTACTGCCAGCTAAATAAAAGATTCAAACTACTGAAGGCACTAACTACTGATAGGGATAATTAGCAAATGAAAGATATTAATAGAGAACTAACAATGTATTTACCTTGATATCATCATATATAAATATAGCAGTTCATGACAAATTTCAAAACTCCGCCATCTCTCTCCCCACATCCACCACTGCTGGCGGCTCACCTCCAACTGCGCAACGCTACGCGCTGTTCACATCCAGCTGCCGCTGCCCAACACTACAATGGCGAGTATTACAACAATGCAATGCAGCCACAGACTGCACACAGCACAGCCAGTGATTTTCATACAGAGGTGGCGTTACCAATAAAAAAACCTAAACAGCCTACTTACAGTTCGGATTCGAAACAGTATCCAGCAAAAAAGCACTCTGTGCTACGTAAGCAGACAGCCTGAGCTCGTCGGGTTAGTGACGCTAACTACATGAAGAGAACCAGCTCAAGAGAGCATTGCGTGCGAATGGATAATTCAACTGAGGCCTGCAACAATTTTTGAGTGACAGCGCAGACAAAATAAATAAAGGTATAGCATAAATTCTTCCTTTATCTCACCGATTTCATGTGCGAGGCGTCAGCGACGGAGAAGGAAAAGTTTTGCGTCGCAGAGGAATGAGACGCACATTACTGAACGAAGATACGAGATGTATTGAGGGCCACGTAAGAACCCCTGGACGGCTGCGAAGATTACATTGGTGAAACCGGTTCACGCATTGTACTAGGGTGTCGGAGCATGAATCTTTGTACGACTGGAACAGAATGAGTCAGTTGTAGCTGAACATCACCATGAGTGTGGCGGATTATAAATATTCTAAGACCTCTCGTGCTTGCTCGTTACTCGCGGACGCTGCACCTTGATTATAAGAGAGGCTACTAACATAAGCAAACGCCCTAAAACAATGAACAGGGGGTTGGCTTAAGTTACCTAAGGTCTGGCTGCCAACGGTTCCAGTTCGCAGACAGCATATGACAGCCAGCCATCAGCACCACCTTACCCGGGCTTAGCAATATAAACAACGGTGACGAGAGAATTACTGTGCTGCCTCAAGGCTTCACCGCAAGTAAACACAACTTAATCGATAATAGCTGATGTTTATGTATTGCCTACCAATCACCAGATATTCAGGAAAATTCAGGAATACAGAAAAATAAGTCACTTAAAAAATGGCTCTGAGCACTATGGGACTTAATATCTAAGGTCATCAGTCAGAACTACTTAAACGTAACTAACTTAAGGACATAACACACATCTGTGCCCGAGGCAGGATTCGAACCTGCGACCGTAGCAGTCCCACGGTTCCAGACTGTAGCGCCTAGCACCGCTCGGCCACCTCGGCTGGCTAAGTCACTTAGCAATGAGGTAAATGGTAAGTGTAGGGAACCTAAGGCGAAATGACTGCATTGAAAATGAAAAGAAATCCAAAAAGAAATTATCGTCGGAAGGACTGATTCAGCGTTTATGAAAGTCAAAACAGCCTTCGGAGAAATTAAAAGCAAAGGTTGGCAACATTAAGTGTGCACTGGAAAATTCCACTGTTAAAGGAAGTGGACACAGCGGATATGTAGAAAGAGTACACTGAAGACTCTATGGGAGGGAAGATTTGTGTGAGGAAGCAACAGAAGAAGAAACAGGGGTCGATATAGAGAACATAGGTGATCCAGTTTTGGAATGAAAATTTAAACGAGCTATGGAAGAATTATGATCAAATAAGGTAGAAGAGACAGATAACATTCCATCAGAGTTTCTGAAATAATTATCCATGCTGTAACAAAATGACAGTTCACTTTGGTGTGCAGAATTTATGAGTCTGGCGAATTACCATTTGATTTTCTGAGAAAGGTCATGTATACAATTCCGAAGATTGCAAGAGCTGACAAGTTAAAGGATTGGGGCACAATCAGCTTAACAGCTCGAAGAGACCTCTCTATTGACACACAGTCAACACAGATTTAGAAAACATCGTTCCTTGAAACAAAGCTGTTTCTCAACTCACACAAAGCGTTGATTGTCATTGACAAGGGATTTGGAATTGATCCCACATTACTAGATTTCCAGGAGGTTTTGACTCTGTACCTCACAAGTGGCAGATAGTGTAATTGCGGGCTTGTGGAATCTTGTCTCAGTTATGTGACTGGATTCGTGATTTCCTGTCAGAGAGGTCACATTTCATAGTAACTGACGGAAAGTCATCGAGTAAAACGGAAGTGATTTCCAGCGTTTCCGAAGGTTGTTTTGTAGATTATATAAACGATTTAGGAGACGATCTGAGCCGCCGTCTTAGGTTGTTGGCAGATGATGCTGTCGTTAATCATCTAGTAAAATCAGCAGAAGATCAAAACAAATTGCAAAATGGTTTAGAAAATAAATCTGTATTGTGCGGAAATTGGCAAGTGACCCCAAATAATTGAAAATATGCGGTCATCCACATGAGTGCTAGAAGGAATACGTTAAACTTCAGTTACACCGTAAGTCAGTCAAATCTGAAGGCCGTAAATTCAACTCATTACCTACAATAACTTAAATTGGAAATAAATCTTCGAAAATGTTGTGTCAAATGCAAACTAAATACTGCATTTTTTGGCAGAACAGTTAGAAAATGTAACAGAGCTACGAAAGGGACTGCCTACATTACGTTTGTACGTCCTCTTTTGGAATATTGCTGCGCGGTGTGCGATCCTTATGAGGTAGGGTTAACGGAGTACATGGAGGAAGTTCAAAGAATAGCAGCACGTTTTCTATTATCGCGAAATAGGGAGAGAGTGTCATTGACATGATACAGGACTTGGTGTAGACATCATTAAAACGGAAGTGTCTTTCGTTGCGGCGAAATCTTCTCACAAAATTTCAATCACAAACATTTTTCTCCGAATGCGAAAGTATTATTTTGCCGCGGACCTACATAAGGAGAACCGATCATCATAATAAAATAGTGGAAATCAAAGCTCGTACTGAATCATATGAGCGTTCGTTTTCTTCCGTGCGCTACTCGAGATTGGAAAAATGGAAAACTATTGTGGAGAAGGTTCCATGAACACCCTGTCAGGCTCCCGAATGTGATTTCCTGAGTATCCACGTACATGTAGATGTATATCGAAGATGCTGATAGGAATAATACACAGAAGAATGGAAACGAAAAGTGAGGATATGTTAGATGACGATCAGCATCACTTTAGGAAAGCTAAGGCACCAGAGACGAAGTTCTAACATTGAGGGTGATAATGGAAGCAAGATTAAAGGAAAATGAAGACATGTTCATAGGATTTTTCAACCTTGATAAAGCTTTCGACGAAGTCATGTGTGTAAAGGTGTTCGCAATTCGGAGAAAAACTGGAGTAAGCTACATGGAAAGACGGGTAATACAATATATGTATGAGAACCAAGAGGGAATCGTCAAAGCGGATGACCGAGAACGAAGTGCTTGAATTAAAAAGGGTATACGACCGGGAGGTAGTCTTTCTCCCTTACTTTTCAGTCCATACGCAGAAGAATTAATGTCGGAGGTAAAATAAAATTTAGGAGTGGAATTAAAATACATAATGAAACGAAATCAGTAAAAAGATTCGCTGATAACATAGTTATCGTGAGCGAAAGTGAAGAAGAATTACATATCTTTTGACTGGAATGAACAATCTAATCAGTGTAGAATGTGGCTTGAGAGTAAATCGAAGAAAGGTGAAAGTAATGAGAAACAGCAGAAACGAAAACAAAGGGAAACTTAACGTCAGGACTGATGATAACGAGGTGGATGAAGTTAAGGAATTCATCTCCCTAGGCAGCAAAATGACCAATGACGGACGGATCAAGGAGGTTATAAAAAACAGACTAGCACTGGCATATAGGTCACTCCTGGCCAGGAGTTGTCTACTGGTATCATGCATAGATTCCTGAAAGTGTACATTTAGAGCACAGCGTTGTATGACAGTTGAACGTGGACTGTGGGGGGCATACAGAAAGGGATCGAATCCCATGAGATGTGGGACCTCTGACGAGTGCTGAAAATTTCATGAACTGATAAAGTTAGGAATGAGGAGGATCTCCACAGAGTCGACGAATGAAGGAATATA
The DNA here is from genome assembly GCF_023864345.2 of Schistocerca serialis cubense. Taxonomy (NCBI): domain Eukaryota; kingdom Metazoa; phylum Arthropoda; class Insecta; order Orthoptera; family Acrididae; genus Schistocerca; species Schistocerca serialis. The sequence continues at coordinate 589,510,022 of NC_064645.1, read as the reverse complement.
TGGAAAACACTGGCAAGAACGAGGGACAGGATGGCAGGACATCTGTTTAGACAGCGCAGAATAACTTCAGTGGTAATAGACGTAACTGTAGAGGGTAATTGTATAGCGGAAGACAGATATTGGGATATATTCAACCAATAAATTCGTATTTAGGTTGCAAGTGCTGCTCTGTGGTGAAGAGATAGGCAAAGGCGTGGAATTCGTGGCATGCCGCTTCAAACCGTTCAGAAGAATGATTACTCAAAAAAAGTAGCCCGCAGTGCAGCCATTCCTATCCATCCTATCCATCGCAACCTCTCATTGAATTGTTCAGTGACATCCCAAACATGTGTCGGTAGGTAACAGATAGTTGGAACTAACAGTTTATAGGGGAAGACATTCATCAACACCAACAGTTAACCACCCTGCATCTGACCGCAGTAAACAGGTGGAAACATCGGCAATTTAATTGTTTTAGTGTTTAGCAGTGACACGGCCAATCACCCAAAACAGTTTTGTAAAAAGTTTCACTGGCCGTGGAAGCCTATGACTTACGTAAGCAAGAATTACTTACCGTTATGCACGCCGGTTCATATCGATGATATTTCATTCGCACATATTGATTCTAATCGAATGAATCAAATCTTCGACGCTGTGGTATCTACCGTCTGGCTACCATTTAATAGTGCTGATAAACACTAGTGACTAATACAAGTTTCAGGTTATAAAGAGGTTCATCATTTCTTGTATGTTGTATATTTCGTCTTTTCTCTTCCTAGAAATCTGGACTGAAAAAATAAATGCCTCAGATGGATGATATTCCCGCTTGCTGGCACTCAGGTTTAAACAGGCTACATTCTATGATGACATTACATACTGAGTTAGCAGACGAATAAGCTAATGGTCAATTCTACAGTAGGTCTCAACATATGCGTCGAAGGTTGAAGCACCTGCGACAAAGGAATTTTCGACAACCGAATATAGTGGGTGCTAACTAGCAGAAGGTGTGATATGCCTCGCGCTGAACAGGATGACTCACCGTATCTTGACTTACAATCTAACATCTGCAATGGGTATCACACAGTGAAAGCTTATTTTGCATGACTGGTACACATCGCTCTTTAAGATCCTATATTAGTCCAGTTACATTTATTTCTAAAGTTAAAGTGGTCAGTACTAGTTGCCTTGAGGTGGAAGTATTGTAGCAGTAAAGCTTTTCTCAGATGCCGAGTGGCATTCTGGAGTAGTTCCCAGGGCCAGTTTGGCATATTCTGCAGTTGATGTTTCCAGTAGTTGATGCCACTTGTGCCTTAGCCGCCAAGTATGTAGGAAGTACGTGTTCAGCATGGAAGTCAACAACATGCATGTCCAGTCCCAGTCCTTAATATTATTTCCGTTCAGTCAAACCTGTGTATTGTCTCCCCTTGTAAAAACTGAACACGTTACATCAACCAACAGCAGAGGACATTGAAATTCAGTAGCAAGCTCGTGACATTTTTCTTTCATTTGACTGCTGAAGTCGTCCATTTGTAACGTATGCGACCATCAGACTTGGCATGAAATAATTCTATGGAAACGTCTAGATAACTACAAATTTTATTTATGATGCGTTTGGAGTAATCACCATCAGATAACTGTGGCAAAATTTACACAAAAGAAAAATTACAAACTCATATAAAAATAATACATCAGGAATGGAAACACGTACCGAGCACAACTACTTATAATGTGCTAAGGAAAGCTCATTAAAGTGAGCAATACAAGAAAAACGTACAAACAATCTCACGTGCAGTTGGCGTTAGGCGTATATGCAAAAGACCTTATACTGAGACATCGCATGCTAGACTGAAGGCAGCAGACTCGAGGACTTCAAATTGGCATCAGATTATGTTGATCTCAGAAATCGAAACAAACTAGGACACAGCTTTTGTAATATACAAAACAACGTAAATATTCCTCACCGCTTTACAGCTGTTTTTTTTACAATAAGCGCCACATTCTCCAAAAAAAATTAAATACATAATACGAATACGAGATGAGTCAGAACTTGTCGAGGAACATACAAAGATCGTGTAGCACACAAGTCACCTGTACAAATAATGCATCGACAGAGAAAGAGAGAGAGAGAGAGAGAGAGAGAGAGAGAGAGAGAGAGAGAGCACTGTAAAAGCCATCGTTACAGCGGAAGACATTACAACTTTGATTACTATTTCCCAAACAAAGTAAGCAAACAAACTTCAACCTATTCAGACCACAGATGGTTCATGTCAAAAAACAAAAACTTATCACAGAATAGTAAATATTCCATCCATGCCAGGGATGCCTTGGTTTTGATCAGAATATGGATTGGATGGGGGGGATGGTATGAGGTTGGCTCCAAGGGCAGGGTAGGATTAAGATGAAACAGGCTTCGAATTACTTGAGGCAAGAGAGTTTGAAAGTAGACAAGGGATAGTGGTGGGGGTGGAGAACCAGGAAACTGAAAAGGTAGAATGAGGAATGGAGAGAACAAAGAAGGAAGGGGGGTTTGGGAGGGAAGGGTAAATATTTTCACTTAATTTTGTGAATCAAAAAATGATGTCTAGAATTATATTGAAACATAAATAACTATGGAGTTTCTCTTTCAGTACATTTTGAAGGAGACCATTTATCTGAAACCTCTCAAATATATTTACAAGTATAACAGTGTATTTGGAGCATATTACTGGATGGTGGTGGGCGGGGGGGGGGGGGGGGGAGGAAGGAATGAGAGAAGAAGAGGAATGGGAAAAAAGTGCATTATGCAAATACACTCCTGGAAATTGAAATAAGAACACCGTGAATTCATTGTCCCAGGAAGGGGAAACTTTATTGACACATTCCTGGGGTCAGATACATCACATGATCACACTGACAGAACCACAGGCACATAGACACAGGCAACAGAGCATGCACAATGTCGGCACTAGTACAGTGTATATCCACCTTTCGCAGCAATGCAGGCTGCTATTCTCCCATGGAGACGATCGTAGAGATGCTGGATGTAGTCCTGTGGAACGGCTTGCCATGCCATTTCCATCTGGCGCCTCAGTTGGACCAGCGTTCGTGCTGGACGTGCAGACCGCGTGAGACGACGCTTCATCCAGTCACTACGTGTTAATATAAAATTAAATGTCATTACGTTTGTTACACAAGAAATTTCAAAAGTTTCTATTTGGTCCTTTCTGTCCCTTCATACCCACCTTCTCAGTTGCTTGCACCTCCACCCCTACAATTTGCCTGTTTTAATACTGCCCCCCACCCTCCAACATGACAATTCTGACCCTTTCCCTGTCCTTAAAATGCCCTCATCCACCACATCCCCCCTACATCTGTCTACCACCAGTCCACCCTAACATGTTTGGACAATTTGTTATTTATGATGTGTCTTTTAGACGTGACCCAGCTGTGATGCCAATGGGTTTCAGCTTAGTAATTCATGTTAAATTTTGTTCCAAACCGAAAGAAATGTACATTTCTTTTCTGTTATATGTGGTTTGCGCACAGATGTGTCTTCTTACATTAATTTGTATTTTAATAATGTTATGTAGTTGCATATTGCATTTGAATAATATTATGTACACTCCTGGAAATGGAAAAAAGAACATATTGACACCGTTGTGTCAGACCCACCATACTTGCTCCGGACACTGCGAGAGGGCTGTACAAGCAATGATCACACGCACGGCACAGCGGACACACCAGGAACCACGGTGTTGGACGTCGAATGGCGCTAGCTGCGCAGCATTTGTGCACCGCCGCCGTCAGTGTCAGCCAGTTTGCCGTGGCATACGGAGCTCCATCGCAGTCTTTAACACTGGTAGCATGCCGCGACAGCGTGGACGTGAACCGTATGTGCAGTTGACGGACTTTGAGCGAGGGCGTATAGTGGGCATGCGGGAGGCCGGGTGGACGTACCGCCGAATTGCTCAACACGTGGGACGTGAGGTCTCCACAGTACATCGATGTTGTCGCCAGTGGTCGGCGGAAGGTGCACGTGCCCGTCGACCTGGGACCGGACCGCAGCGACGCACGGATGCACGCCAAGACCATAGGATCCTACACAGTGCCGTAGGGGACCGCACCGCCACTTCCCAGCAAATTAGGGACACTGTTGCTCCTGGGGTATCGGCGAGGACCATTCGCAACCGTCTCCATGAAGCTGGGCTACGGTCCCGCACACCGTTAGGCCGTCTTCCGCTCACGCCCCAACATCGTGCAGCCCGCCTCCAGTGGTGTCGCGACAGGCGTGAATGGAGGGACGAATGGAGACGTGTCGTCTTCAGCGATGAGAGTCGCTTCTGCCTTGGTGCCAATGATGGTCGTATGCGTGTTTGGCGCCGTGCAGGTGAGCGCCACAATCAGGACTGCATACGACCGAGGCACACAGGGCCAACACCCGGCATCATGGTGTTGGGAGTGATCTCCTACACTGGCCGTACACCACTGGCGATCGTCGAGGGGACACTGAATAGTGCATGGTACATACAAACCGTCATCGAACCCATCGTTCTACCATTCCTAGACCGGCAAGGGAACTTGCTGTTCCAACAGGACAATGCACGTCCGCATGTATCCCGTGCCACCAAACGTGCTCTAGAAGGTGTAAGTCAACTACCCTGGCCAGCAAGATCTCCGGATCTGTCCCCCATTGAGCATGTTTGGGACTGGATGAAGCGTCGTCTCACGCGGTCTGCACGTCCAGCACGAACGCTGGTCCAACTGAGGCGCCAGATGGAAATGGCATGGCAAGCCGTTCCACAGGACTACATCCAGCATCTCTACGATCGTCTCCATGGGAGAATAGCAGCCTGCATTGCTGCGAAAGGTGGATATACACTGTACTAGTGCCGACATTGTGCATGCTCTGTTGCCTGTGTCTATGTGCCTGTGGTTCTGTCAGTGTGATCATGTGATGTATCTGACCCCAGGAATGTGTCAATAAAGTTTCCCCTTCCTGGGACAATGAATTCACGGTGTTCTTATTTCAATTTCCAGGAGTGTATTTTAGTTGGGAATAAAATTCAAAATCGATTACTAAGCTGAAATCTCATGAACATTTCTTAAGTGTGTGAACTTCTTTAGAACATACTACTTAGATCTGGAGGGGGAGGAGATGTTGCGAGTTACATTTCCAAATTTACACTATACAGTATAAACAACTGTAGAACACAGATGTACTTAAAGTCACTGAACTATCCACAAAATAAGCCACCAATGTTGCAAGTTACAAAATCAGATTTAGAAACATATTAAAAACCATACACTGCAGGTGCAATTAATGTCAATGAATAAATGTTAAGTTCAGTAGGTGATAGGGTAGGGAGGTAAACGAAACAGGCAAAAAGTGACAAATACATTTAAAGCAAACGTGTTGAACACAGCTGAAGGCCATGTGCTATTTGAACTTTTTCTATATACCCTCAAATAATTCAAAATACCAGTTCCTCTGAAACATTCTTGTTCATTAAACATACGATGCAGCTCACAAATACTATGCATACAGGTCTCAAATATCTCCACAATAATTGAAAATGGACCACCTGAAGCTAATTGTCTTACCTTAACGCCCTGATCGATGTGACGCAATTTGTGTCTTTCTTTCTGCATATGCTGCCCCAACGCAGTGGTGTTGCTAGCAGAATCAAACTCCCCCCCCCCTCCCCCCATACTGAAAATGAATTTTGAAAATGAAAGTGACATTTTGTTGCAGCATGAGGTGTTAGTACCATATCTCAGCGTCCATACTATGAAAGTCTCACACTTTTTTATTGTTTTGTGCACCTTAAGATGTGTAATGCATTTAGTTATTCCTCTTGTTTACTTGAAAATGTGAGTTGTGCAGAAGAAGAACTGATTTGTTCTTCTTTCATTCTTCCTAATGGAATGAATGAAATAACAAAATTACTAGCATACCTTTTTCATGTTAATTTTCTATGCTTCTTTTATCTAAGAGTACCATCGGAGAAATATTCCATATGGCTTCTATATTTGAAAAAGAATTTAATAGTTAATGAAATCTACTTCGACATATGAACACTATATCTTACAACTTCTCCCACGATTAGGCGACAATTTTTAGTAACTATAATCGTGGATACCGCTACGTGAAATGGTGTTTCCTTCATGTGTAGTGGTCTAATTGTAGATGGAATGTTCCACAACATCCAAAGCTCTTTGTTCTGGTGATCATTGGGTAATGTTCACAGGTTTTTATTTCATAACGCATAGCATTACTAATGCAGACAAGTTTATCATGTGATACTGTTGATAATAGTTCATACGTTATAACAACTGTTCATCTTGCTGTTATCGAACATCTTTATGTGCACATTTATACTCAATAAGCCATGGTATGGTCAGTGGTGGAAGCATGGAAAAACACTCATTTCTTCGCTTTCGTGCTCCAGTCGTGAATGGGGGTGACGACACAATCCTAGCTTCGAGCCATTAAAATAAGTGAAAGAAGCTAGATTTATTCTATTTACGTGGCTCGGCAGATGCCACCAGCGACTAGTGGTGTTACTTGCAGATCACAGACATCGCTGAGTCTCGCAAGTGATTTTCCTGTATGCCTGAACATTGGGGCATGTGGGTTTCCGTCAGCAGCAAGCACAGGATTCGGTCCTCTCCGGGGATGGCTATCAAAGGCCACACGCCAAATACTGTCTCTGCAAATCACCAAACAGAGGTACTTAAATATACGAATAATGAAAAATAACAGTTCGAAGAGCTTATAGTAGCTTAAGAAAGAGACAAGTCTGGTTGTGACAAGAAAATCAGATTTTAATTTAAGCAGATATTAAATGTAACGACAAAAATGGAGAGTGGAAGGCCGTCCTGTTATTGGCTGTCGCTTCTTTAGAAATACTGACGTAGCAGAATTTGGCGTCTTCCCAGAAATCCATCTTACTTTCCTGGAACACATTGTGAAGTTCATAGCTAGAGAAGGTGGCGTCGACTTCTCATGTAGGTTTGGCGGACTGAAGTGCGGAATGATATGCCATTTTGGTAGCTGGCAGCGGACTTGAAACTCGTTTCTGCCCTTACAAATAAAGGCACATTTATATTCCTGTTACAACTGAAGAGTGTAATTGAATGCAGTGATTAATTTTTTGGTGACAGTAGTGCACCATGGAATTCATTAGTTGTTGAAAATACCGCAAGTGTGGCTTCGGTCGAATTTCGAAAGTTTAGACACAGCATTTGTTAATATTTTTGTAAGTCTTTGATGTTAGCAACAGATATCCGTCATATTATATACGAGGGGCGTTCAGAAAGTAAGCTCCGATCGGTCGCGAAATGGAAACGACTATGAAAATCCGATAAAGCTTTGCACAGATGTGTTGGGTAGTGTCTCTAGTATAACCCCAGTTAGCATCACGTCGCTCTTCTCATTTCTGAGCTCGCAGTGAGTGCGTAAAGATGTCTAGAAAATAGTGTCTGCCGCCAAGTACGAGGGCCTGGTGAGAAATTTCGCCTGAAGCTATGCAGCTAACATTACATAACTGTCGTGCTGTTTCGTCTTCACGACAATTCTCAGCCGCATTCTGAAGGGGCAATGAAGATGCTCCTGCATCGTTTTCAAATGGAAATGTTAGATTACCCACAATACAGTCCGAAATTGTCTCCCCCAGAGTTTCATCTCTGGTCACATGAACCGCTGTCTTTGAAGACAACATTTTGACACAGACAACGAGGTGTAGGCCAGCGTGGAGAATTGGCGCAAAGCACTGGCGGCTGCCTTCTATGATGAGGCTATTGAAAAGTTGGTACAACGCTATGACAAAAGTCTAAGTCAGAACGGCGACTACGTAGAGAAGTAGCTGAAAGGTGTAGCTAATTGTTACAAGTAAAACATTTCTGATTTTCACTGTGGTTTCAATTTGGCAATCAATCGGAGCTTACTTTCTGAACAGGCCTCGTATATTAATGGAAAAATGTAAGTAACTGCTTCATTTTACCTTACAGTAATAGAAACACCTATGTAAATGTGTTGGACGGTTAGCATCTGCTTGGCCCTAAAGTTAAACATTGTGGGTTCGCATTATCTTTATCCGGTTTTTTTTCTGTATAAATGTATGGATTTATCTATTTTTGGGAATGAACACAATCTGCACCCATTGAAAGACAAGGAGGCAGCTGGTTACAATGTCAGTGAAGGTAAAAAATTAAGTCAATGAAACTTTTGATCATTCATTTCAGAAAGAAGAGGAGAGACTATTCCATTCACGTAAGGATTAGCAAGAAAACACGGTGGACCGACTCATGTCAGTAACAAAATATAGTTACATGTTACGTACCTCCAAAAAATCGTTATTGCTTTCAATAATTGAAGCGAATAATTAAACAAATAAATACCTAAAATTGTTAAGTAGTTATGTAGTCACACTTAGATGAAACTCACACACAGTGTTTCAGAGTGTTTTACACATACTGAATTGTAATTTATCTATATGAAAAGTTACGATTTTATAGCATTCTGTTTTCTACTGCAAAAGAAAACGAACATGAAAGTTCATGAACACTTGGTGTATTACATTGAAGAACCAAAGTAACTGGCACACTTGCCTGATATAGTGTAGACTTAAGAACGCAGAAGTGCCGCAACGCTACGTGGAATGGACTGAACTCATGTATGAATTAGTGCTGGAGGGAATTCATTCCATGAATCCTGCTGGGTGGTCCATAAATCCGCAAGATCACGAGGAAGTGGATAACTCTTCTGAACACAAAATTGCAAGGCGTATCAGATATGTTCAATAATTATCATGCCTGGGGAGTTGGGTGGCCAACGGAAGTGTTTAAACTCAGTAGAGTGTATCTGGAGCAACACTGTAGCAATTCTGCACATTTGGGGTGTCTCACTGTCCTGCTGGAATTTCCCAAGTCCGTCGGAATGCTCAATGGACGTGAATGGATGAAGGTGCATCGACAAGATACTTACATACGTGTCACATGCCAGAGTCGTATCTAGACTTACCACATGTCACTCCAACTACACTCGCCCCACACCTTTATAGAGCACCCACAACCTAGAACAGTCCTCTGCTGACATGCAGGGTCCTTGGATTCATAAGGTTGCCTCCATCCAACTGCTAGATAAAATCGGAAACGAGACTCATCCGACCAGGCAACATGTTTCCAGTCATCAACAGCCCAATGTCAATGTTGACGGGCCCAGGCGAGGCGTAAGGCTTTGTGTCGTGCAGTCATCAATGGCGCACTAGTCGACCTTCGTCTCCTAAAGCCCATATCGATGATGTTTCGTTGAATGGTTCGCACGCTGGCACTTGTTGATGGCCCAGCATTTAAATCTGCAGAAATCTGCGGAAGGGGTACTCTACTGCCAAGTTCAACGATTATCTTCAGTCGTTGCTGGTCCCGTTCTTGCAGGATCTCTTTCCAGCCGCAGCGATGTCGGAGTTTTGGGGTTTTACCGTGTTCATGATATTCACGGTACACTTGTGAAGTGGTTCCACGGGAAAATCCCCACTTCATCGGAGATTCTGTGACCCATCGCTCGTATGCCAACAAAAACAATCCTTTGAAACTCATATAAAACTTTATAACCTGCCACTGTACAGCAATGACCGATCTAACAACTGCGCCAGACATTTGTTGTCCTATATGGCCGTTGCCGATCGCTGCGCCGTATTCTGCCTGTTTATTTACTGTATCTCTGTAGTTGATACCCCATACATATATCAATTTCTTTGGCACTTCATTATAATTCAGTCACAACAGAAAACTTAATATTGTTACCTGATAAGTATTGATTTAATTATTTTTCTTCTTCCTTGTGGTTTGCGTCTGTTAGTATACTAGTCTCTGATGTAAGACAGTGAATCACGCATATTTGCTCTGAAAACTTTATTAGGCATTTTTTGATGACGAAATTGTTACAAGTAAAGAATTTTCTTGAAATTATTCGCTTCTTGTATTATTGTATTGGGTTTATGGTATTGAGACATTTAAAATTGTGTGATTCTCCATTTACATTCAAATCTTTCGATAGTGGCGAAACGCCGAAACGTGTAAGGAACAAATGAAATAAACGTTCAATGATCAGCACGAGAGTTTCATTATACGTGTTGTGTTATAGCTGAAGACTTCATCTCCTTCCTTTCATTAAACTCCATTACCGTTTATAAAAGCAGAAACACAGTACTATGTTTCACACCCAATCGTCTCATTCATAAGATAGAGATGCCAGTTTGACACTGTATAACTCATCATTTGAGAAACTTTCACCCGAAGGGATACGTTCGTCGTACGTCCGACATTGATTTCTGAGGTTTTTTCACGCAGTTTTGCTTGTGTGCTAACACTGACAACTCTACGCAAACGGCTCTGGTTGGTTCAGATGGCTCTGAGCACTATGGGACTCAACTTCTGAGGTCATCAGCCCCCTAGAACTTAGAACTACTTAAACCTAACTAACCTAAGGACATCACACACATCCATCCCCGAGGCAGGATTCGAACCTGCGACCGTAGCGGTCGCGCGGTTCCAGACTGTAGCGCAAACGGCTCTGCTCTCAGTCGTTAAGTGACGGCTGTCTGTGTTACAGAGTATTGTAATAACTGTAAAATCTTACACTTACTAGAACTAGACGGATAGCAGAAGTAATTCGCTGCCTTCAGCGGCTCTGCAGAATACTATAGCAGCGAGAATGATGCTGGGTACCATGAATTGTAGTGCTGACTAGGGGACCACATGGCGTGGTTGCGAATCACGAGAGTGGGCTAAATTACGTGAGTATTGAGTGTGAATCTTGCTTGGCAATCAATAAGCAGGGAAACCAGATGTGTGGTGGAGCGAAACTTTGAATGTTATTTAACGCTATTGTGGATTTCTATTAGACGGGAACTAAGCCAACAAGAAATGCGAATGAAATGTTTGATTTTCTTTGTATAAATTAGTGTAACGAAACCATGTATCACTAATGATTACCATGAAGAAACTTCTTATAGACAATATAGGAAATTTTGTGTTTATTGCCTTGAAAACTAATTTTAAGTATGGCACTTTGTATTACTTTATATTCATTGTTTATCATTATAAAATTGATAATTTGTATAATAATATGACAGCGTGAGAAACGAAATGTAAATATTCTGTGGCTACTAAGAACAAGAAAATTAGTGTGCATTTAAAGTTAACACAATCTTTCAAAACGGTTAGTTTATGGCAAATAACAGCATTTTCAATAGAAATACATGTTTCGCGAGCTACCCTTCATATTACGCAATAGAAGTAAAATGAAGTGCATTATTAGCCCGTAAATTAAGAGATTACAAACAGATCAGGGAGTTATATAATAAAATACAATACAAGTCTCATTCTGATGCCCTGCAACGAGTCATGACATGTAAAAATAAACAGAGTCAAAACAGCCTGCCTGCAGCAAACAGTCATCTCTAGGATGCATAGCAATCCTAGACGTAATTTAAACATACGTAATGTACATATAACTATACAAGAGATTAAAAGGAAATTCATTTAAAATGCTTGTCCATACAAAACATATTCGTCTTCTGGCAGCTTAAAGTGGTAAGAATTTAACAGAATGTTCAAAAATAGAAACTGATTACAATGTTTAGTTGTAGTTTTAGGGGTCTGATATCCGTCTTATTAATGAAGAAGACGGAATAAATTTGGACAACATGCACAGTGTCCTGTTTTCATATTCGAGTTTATATTTGGATTGGTAGAGTACTGATAAAAGTCAAATTGAAATGGGAACAGATATAAAGTAACCGAAAGAAATAAATTACGACAGTATTTCAAGAAATCTGCTAAATCACCTACGAGATATTCTAATGGATTAAAAATTATTTTTGGACCGATCCGCTTTTGAAGTTCGGCATTATTTATTGCATAGGATGAAGTAAGTAGTAGTTTGCAGACTACTCCTGTAAACCACTATCTAATGGCTCCATATTTCAGAAGTAAAATTTTGTTTCAAAAAATCAAAATGTTGAAAAGGAGTCACCAAAGGGGATGTGTGAAATTCCCATTGCTTTGGGATGTATTTTATTTTCTGAATTTTACGTTTACTAGAACTCAGCAGAGAGTACAAGTAATTCTCTGCCTTCAAGAGCGCTGGAGAACACAATGACAGCGAGTAGGAAGCCGGTTCCCATGAGGTAGCGCTGACGAGTGGCCCATATGGCGCAGTAGTGATTCATGTTGACATAAATACTAGGAGGAGCCTAGAGATCATCAGGGCTTTAGTACCATTATATCAGTTTGCAGTAAAACAGTTGATTCAGTGGACAAAGAAGATTGACGATGAGCTATGAAGTTTTACGACGTAAGCAAGAGATTTCGGCCGAGCGCCAATCTTGTCAGTGGAAAACATAGTGTGCTCTGAGCCTGTTATTACGTGATAGCCAGCTTTACCACGATCCCGAAATTCACTTTCTGAGGTTAATTGTGTTTGCTAACAAAAGGAGCGTAGTGACAACCCAGGGATTTATTTAAAGTAAATTACGTATCTGCCTGTCCGCCTACAATCACAGGTAGCCTAATTCCATCTTCTGGCGGATCCAATGAGCTGCAACAACTGATTCATTAAGACAATACAGGAAAGGGTTACCTTGACTAGAGCAATTTCGGGCGGGAAGGCTTGTCTATTTACACTGTACTCCACCTATAGCACATTCTTTGCTGGAAAACTGAGCTTTATACCGGGTTATAACGGTGAGCGAATTTTGCACAGTGGATAAGAGAAGAGTTGTATTGTATAACTGTATCAGCACACAGGTTTGTATGCTGTTAGTTGCTAAAATACTTAAAGCGGTAGGACTTATACTGGGAGGAGCGGGTAGGGGGGCGGGGGGGGGGGGGGGGGGCCGAGTGACACAAGTGTACTGGTATGAATTATTCAGTAGCTTCATTACTGGTCTTTCCACCAGTAACGATGTATGCTATGGTAAGACGAATTCATGTTTTGGTGGCGTAATTAATACTATTTGTGTGTAGGTAAGAAATGGCGTGGTTTTATTATTTCCACGAATGGCGCAGAAAGAAATTGGCAACGATGGCAGTTTTCGCATCAGAGACAGCAGTTAAGGCCAATGGACACATTCACCATTAAGTCGGCAGCCAGAGGGATGAAGAAGTGGCCATTAACATCAATTGCTATGTCAATTTTTCTTAACAAAGAAAAAAGAAAGACAGGTATCATATTACTGTAAGACTTTCAGTTGGTCTAGAAGCCGTGAAATGCCAAGATTTGTCATCTGCTCACTGTATTAAAAGTTATTATTTGGCACGATGATATCTACATTGTGTCCCAATTAAAATTCAGTGAAGTAGTTGCAATAAATTTTCAAAATGCAGTGTATTGAAGAGTCTTAAAATCTTGTGAACAAAATATCTGTGGAAGTAATACTGAGAAATGCAATGCCGTATTATAAAAGTACATTATTATAGACGTGACTCACATTGACGATGGTGAAAACATAAAAGCTATCTTTGATTTATATTACCAAACTGAGCCATAGAACTTTATTGATGTGGCTGGTGTAAGAACATAGGTTTAAAGTGGCAACTGATACTGAAATATTGTTTTCTTGGAACGTTATAACTAGTTCAGTGAAGTGAGTGCTGAAATTTAAATTAAATTTGCATTTAATTTTAACTGTGGACATTACGAATCAGAGACTATACCACACATGTATGCAGAAGTGGTTATGAATCTTGTGAAAACAAATTACGCCGATTATAGATCAAAGGTAAACATGTTTGAAATATCATAACATAATTGGCTTCTACACCACCGTAAAGTGCAGAATATTTCAAATTAAATGGACGATAGTCATAAGGAAAAGTATGGATCACCAATGAAGCGATTCTTTGAGAACGAGGACACTGTGACTAGCCGATATGCAGAGACACACATTCATACACTGGCTAAGGTGCATCTTTTACAAAAGCCTAATGTTTTGTATGGTAAGCTGGCAGCTTCGGGGGCTTCGTGTGTCGTCCTACTATGTTTTTCTTAAAGTAAATGACGTTGTATGCTGTACAAGGTGGTCGAAACAAGTTCTGGAGTTGAGCAAATATTCCAGTAGTAGTTGAATTCAACACATATATTATAGAATCGACTTAAGAGAAGAACATAAAGTTACACATAAACTTTTAAAGCAGACTGTAGTTTTCGTAGGAAGGCTCAAAGCAATAAAGACTTTTTTACCGACAGATAGCGCGCTCTGCTCATAGGAATACTTTCAAAACGAGCATGGTATTCTAAGAAAAGCCGAACATGATCAAAGTACATCGTTAAGCTACGTTTGTTAATATAAGATTTATTGAAGCCCTTCAAATATACATAAACTATATAAACATTTCGGATAAAAAATTATAATCTAATTACTTAAGGTTACACACAGTACAAAAGCAAATTTAGGTAAGATTTTTCTAGTTATGCTTGCAATAAAACGTGCTCCTTTCCTTGTATCGTCCATATGATGTACGAATGATGTTATAGCCACAAACGACGCATGTATTGAAAATTATCTGAAAACTCTAAGGATAACGACGTTATATCAGCTTATCTCCATTTAGTACGACTGTTTCGTCAGTAAGTATTGTAAATAACTGTTTAATCGACCTTTGCGCTCTACGCATATTGTGACTCTAAGGTGTGGCTTCAGTGAAACCAATGATACTGTGTACGGTACTGCTAGTGTAGCGATGTAAGTCTGTACCAAGTTGACAGATCGTTAAAATATGACAGGTGAGGGTGTTATTTGGGATGGTATAGCAACAGAGAAGTAAACGAATCCGAAAGTGGTGGCTTATAAATCTGGTTTTTCAAAATAGTGGCATTTATCGGGCTCATTATAGAACTAAGGCCCAAATTCAGACCGCGAAATCGTTCAAGAATTTACGAACATTGCATTGTCTTCATATGCACGTGAGATACGAAATTTGTTTGTATAGCTCGCGATATGACCCAGACTAGGTACGTTGTCTTGGATACACACTGCAGCCTGAATAACTTGATGTAGGATATCTCTAAGAAAGTCGTACCAATCCAGTGTACAGTGTTACAATAAGTGATTAATCAATTACATTAATATGCGGTACAAGTATTTTGCTGAAGGTTTTCCCTTGCTGATACAATGGTGTCATATAAAATTCCAGATTCTTTTCTCAGTCAGTGTATGATATGTTGTAATCATTCCTACGTTCGCTTTTTATCGTGGCACATCTGAACGGAACGTTCTACACTTATGCAATCATGTAACAGTTCATTTTTCCACCATATATGTGAGACATGATTTCACCCACATTTTCCATGATCATAGGATCTATCGTGACAGCGCCTGTATCTGGGCACCAGAATCTCAAGACCTGTCTGGTATCTTTAGACTTAGATACATTCCTATATAATTTTAAGTTGCTGAAGATCGAACCTTGTGCTTCTGCAACCCTGTCAAGGAAAACTGACGTCAATGAATGCAATTGAGTGCAAAAGAAAAAGTGAAAAGAAATGAAAATTAAAACATAATTTTCTTCATGGCATTCTATATCTACTTTCGGTGGGTTTTGATCTGTGTAGAAAAACCTATAAGAATGAAAGGGGAATACGTGAAAAGAACGGCTGAACCGCTACTTCTACACTGCTGCCCCGTATACGACAACGTAGAGTTGTACAAGCGCGGTATGTGAACCTCCGAGAATAAATACTTACTCCATGCTGTGAGGCTGTGGGGGTCTCAGGCAGTCATAATACACAATGCAACAGCACAGAACACGTCTTCCTGGAGGAAGTCACACACAAACACACACACACACACACACACACACACACACACACACACACACACAGACATACACTACATGCTCCTTTTAGGAATAGCTATTTTCAAATCCACATGAATATTTACTTCCTTGTACAAAACTAATCTGTCACAAAAACCTTCCAGGTGTTCTAGATGTCCGATACTGAAATTCGAAAGTAAGCACACTGCAGAAGTACCAGTTGTAGTTTTACCTTCGGAACCCTACTTAGCATTCGCCATTATGTGGTTTGAGGCACATTCAGTTCCCTATCTTCAGTTCTAGTCAATTTCTTGGGTTACTGGAATTAGGTTCTCTGATCAGATTCACTGCCATTTCTCGCGCAGAGGCTTGCCCCTCCTTCGCGATCTGTATTAGTAACGCTTGCCAATACATTTAGCGTACCATCTGGGAACAGAGCTGTCGAAGGTAAGTCTCTTCCGTTACTTTTCTCGAAAATAGGGGTGGGTATAGTGAGGGACTGACGTTGATGAAATTCAATCGCTAACGGCTAAACACTTTGCCTTTACTGCTGACCATCATTTAGTAAACACTGCTGTAACCGTAATTTCTGCGTCTACATGATTACTCTGTTATTCACAATAAAGTGGCTGGCAGAGGGTTCAATGAATCACTTCCAAGCTGTCTCTCTACCGTTCAACTCACGAACGGCGAGCGGGAAAGACGAGCACTTAAATTTTATCTGTGTGAGCTCTGATTTCCCTTATTTTATCGCGATGATCATTTCTCACTATGTAAATGGGTGCCAAGAGAATGTTTTCGCAATCGGAGGAGAAAACTGGCGGGAAGATCTCGTCACGACGAAACACGCCTTTGTTTTAATGATTACCACTCCAATTCACGTATCATTTCTGTGGCACTATATCCTCTATTTCGCGATAATGCAAAAAGAGCCTTCGTTCTTTGTACTTCCTCGATTTCATCCTTCAGGCAAATCTGATGCGGGTCTCACACCGCACAGCAATACTCCAGGATAGGTCGGACAAGCGTGATGTAAGCAGTCTCTTTAGTAGACCAGTTGCACCTTCTAAGTGTTCTGCCAATGAATCGCAGTCTTTGGTTTGCTCTACCCACAACGTTATCAAGTTGATCGTTCCAATTTAGGTTATTTGTAATTGCAATCCCTAAGTATTTGCTTGAATTTACAGCCTTCAGATATGTGTGACTTATCGCGTAATGGGAATGTAGTGGATATCTTTTAGTACTCATTCTTTACTCAGGGGCAATTGCCACTTTTCGCACAATACAGATACCTTATTCAAATCATCTTGTAATTCGTTTTGGTCATCTGATGACATTAAAAGACGGTAGATGACAGCATCATCTGAAAAGAATCCAAGACAGCTACTAAGATTGCCTCCTATATCGTTAATATAGATCAGGAGCAATAGAGGGCCTACAACACTTCCTTGGGGAACGCCCGATATTACTCCTGTTTTACTCGATGACTTTCAGTCTATTACTACGAACTGTGACCTTTGTACAGGAAATCACGAATCCAGTAGCACAACTGAGGCGATATTCCATTGACACAACCGAAATAATCAGAGCCAATCCAGAATGGAACTTTGTTGTTAAAATGAATATAATCGTTTCTTTGCATTGTCTTGAAGAATACCGGACAATCATTTAGAATAGCGTTGTGCTTCGAAACTGATGTAGTACTAACTGGAATTTTAATGTGAACTGTTTAAAATCGTTTGTGAACTGCCGTGAATTTTCTGTGCACTAATAACTATTTATTGTGGACTTTTGTATTGTATACGAAAAGACTTGTAAATAGTTATAGATTCGTAACCGGACAAATAATAGAAAATCGATTAGAGAATACGTATCAAAACAAAATAACTACACAACAACGATAAACCATCTACACCTCCAGACGAATGACGAATATTGTTACATGAAATTTTTAGTTTCAGCACATCAGTTTTTGATAGTAACAGACTGTTTGCATATCCTAGTGGGCCTTGCAATACCCTATTCTGCGGACTCACCTATTAATGACACTGAAGTAGTAAGAGACGTCAGATGCATGTAATACTCGCTTTGGTTTTCTTCCAGTGAGATAAATTAGAGTACAATGAGATTCATTCAGCACCCTACGAAAATTGCACTGTGACCTTAAATGTGCTAACGTAACGGCATAAAAATTTTGTACGTACGTAAATGTTCATATTAAAAGTTACTCGGCCCTAACCACGTATATCTGTAAGCGAGTATTCGATAATTTCCACTCCATATTCGCAGCCTGTTCCATATTAAAGGAGGCACTGCCAGACCAATAAAATATTACGGTGACATTTATATAGAAAAAAACGGAAACAAATTATATGGTTCTCCCTTTCACTTTCAGGACAAAAACTCCCGGCGATTTACGTCTTACATTCGGCGCGGTGCCATTTGAGAACGAGTTGGCGGAATTTATTAATGACACCCTGGTGCCAGCCTTACTTCGTCGCGCAGAGATAGAAGCTTCCACAGCGAGTCCCTACAATAGTGACTTATTAAATGCGATATATCAAAATTTAATAAAGAAATCTGCGACGGCTGAGCATCGTTAACTTTTATTACTCATCCTCGGTTTTTCATATATGTGCACGTAAAAGTCGTCCACGCTGTTCCGTTCCGTCCTAATCCTTTCTTCCCTCCTCCCCCCCCCCCCCCCCCCACAATTCTCCAACTCCTCCTGCCCCTCCCACGCCAGCCACTAAACGTTTCGCATTGCACCAATATTTATCACTAGTATGTGCCAATCAGAGGTTCAATCTCGTCTTATGGAATGAGTTCCACTCGATTGTCTTTCGTGTTGTGATTGTTTCACAGGAAGGAATTTTAATTAACAGGGCATACAGAAATCAGGTAAATCAGCGTTACCTGTCATTTGCTTGGCTACTAAATTAAAATCCTCCCGTTATCATGTATGTCGTGTAAGTATTAGGGAATTTGAAAGATTTAGAGTTTTAACAGTTGTTGAATATATAAAAATTAGAAAAAATTTCCTTTCGTCGTGTTAGGATACGCTCATAAATTTTTTATGCTTACGGGAAAGGAAGTGTGGCATTTCGTCTGTTGGAAGAGGCGTCTGAACAAGAACATTTCTGCCATCAGCGAGACTAACTTAGGGATTGGAAAAACCGACTGCTTACAACGGATACCGGTATTTTAGTGCTGAATAAGCGGTTTATTTCGGTTTTTGTTTGGCCTGAGATAAAAAAACTGTTTTCATCAGTTTTCACTAGGGTCTGAGTAAAAATACAAAATAACAGTTGGCAGTGTTAAAAATTTTGTTGTTTAAATGAACCTTTTTAAAAGAAAAATAAAAAGTAATTCTTATCCGAAAAATTCCCACCGGTTTGAAAATGTGCTTTATAATATAAAACAGGAGAGGTGATCAGTCCTATTTTATAACAGTGCCGACATAAACGAGCAACAAACACGTGGCATAAGAACCGATGCAGCGTTGCTGAGTTAATGCCCCTGTTACCATATGGCGTGGTCTCTTAGATTGTACGCCTGTTCGTGCAGTGTGGATGATTTTCCCCATCTGGTCCAAATGGTAGTTTCTTCCTGTCGTCATTGGATATCAGGTGTATTACACAACAGCAACATCCCTAGTGAGAAAGTGTTTTACAAACCGCGGTATCAATAAATTAAATTTCTCCATTTGGTTTAAAAGATTAAAAATGGAAAGATTCACAAGAAACATGCGATATCACGTGAGGAGAAGACTTGAAACTTAACAATTCATTGGCAGCTAACTATAAAAATATTAAGTTCCTAATGTAGTGCCTGTGAGTATGTAACATGCCTTTACCTAATCTGACAATGAGAACGGAAGGATTAACACGAACGTCAGTTTCCACACTTTAATGCTGAATATTGTGGTGAAATGATCCTCGATGCAACATGATATTTGAGCAGAGATTCAAAGAATTAGAATCAATAGAACTATAGTCATGATTTTTTGTAGTATTCAACAACCTATCGCTTTTCAGGAAAGGTTAAAACGACCAAATGAGTTGTCTATTGTCTGCCTGTTTAATTTAATATTTTGATTCTATATATCTTCAAACAGATGGGGTTCCAAATTTTCTGTATTTGTTAGGTTTCTGTTTGTATTACAGGAAATATTAGGAATAAAGAACCGAAAATCGGTTATTTCAGAAACCGGTTATTTTTGAGCAGTTTCAACAGACAGTGGCGTTGAAAAACCGATGCAGTCGGAAACCGATTGTTTCAGTGATAACCGCCATCCCTAGATTGACTGCAAGCTAGTGGCGTTGCGGACCTGTGACGCAGCAAGCAAAGTATATAAGTGGAGCAAACACGTAACAGGCTGCGAATTGAGTTACACACTATTGAGATAATATAGAGAACCGACATTTGAAGCCGACTGCTAAACGATTCTACTGGCGCTGACATACATTGACCGTAAGGACTACGAAGATAAGATACGAGAAATTAGGGCTCATACGGATGTATACAGACAGTGGTTTTTCCCTCGCTCTATTTGCGAGTGGAACAGGAAAAGAAATGACAAGTAGTGGTACAGGGTACGCTCTGCCATACACCGTACGATGGCTTGTAGGGTGTCTATGTAGATGTAGATGTAGACTTTTACAGATGTCAGAGTGTTACGGCCCTGAGTCGGGGACGATTATTTCATCTATGGTTCCTGCTCTTTTTTTTTTTTTTTTTTTTTAGTCTGTACATTTCAGACATGCCAGAGAAGCTTTCAAGGAAATTCGGATATGCTGATGACTGGGCCATTGCTGTCGGCAAACAAACCATTGAACAAACTAATGGAAGAGATCCTGACAGAAGTCCTTAAGAAGCTGACACAGTATTTCAAAAAATTGGGAATCGAGCCAAGCACTACTAAAACTGACGTTTGTTGCTTTCATCTAAACAACAAAATAGCTAATAGGGAGTTAATGATGTGCATGGACAACCATCAATTGAGACATAACAGATACCCTAAATACCTAGGGGGTCACATTGGACAGAGCGTTGTCTTTCAAAACATCATCTCCAAAATGTGACTCTAAAAATAAGAACTCGCAACAACATAATTCATAAACTGTGTGGAACAACTTGGAGTTCTGCAGCTCTAGGGTTGGTGTACTCGACTGCTGAATACTGTGGTGCTGTCTGGCTCAATAGTGCCCATACAAACATCATAGATACCCAACTAAATACCACAATGCGTCTAGTCACTGGCACAATCAAATCTACTCCCATACACTGGCTACCATTACTAAGTCATATCCCCCGCCAGATCTCAGACGTAAAGACGTTATCTTACGATAATTAAACAAAATAATGGACAATCCGGAACTACCGATACATTCTGACATCAGCAACTCATATGCTAATCGCCTGCGTTCGAGAAAACCACCAACAAGAGATGGCATGAAATTGACGAACAGCAACTGTCAAACTACCATTGAGTAGCAGAACAGACTTAACGACAAATGCTGCCCAAGAGTGCCTCCTGTGAAGAAGATGCCGCCACCTGGTTTCAACCTCCCTCGCAGACAATAATCCACACCAAACAGAATCAGAACCCACCATGGGAGTTGTGCAGCCTCCCACTTCAAGTGGAACATAACTCCCAACGCCTGAGTGTGAGTGTGGTGCTACACAACAGATGATCTAGCACATCATCACCGAATGTAGGACAAGAAAGTTTAATGGCAGTGCTAGTGACTTTGCTCTAGCAACTCCACAAACTATAGACTACATTCGTAATATGGACATACAAGTGAAGATTTCAGTCATGATAGATGTTGTATCTCTAGCCATACGCTAAATAAATATAAATAAATGTAGTAGAGCTGTTGAATCCCGAGTAGGTGATAAGGTGTTGGATGTTCACCCCTCATCAGAGACCGTGAAGTTCTGCGACTTGGACGGTGTATAAATCAGCTCAGGCGGCGATCTCTGACAGAGACAACAAAAGAGTAGAATTCTGGTGCAGGTACAAGTGTTTTCGAGCGGCAGACAATCCCATGTTTAGCTACTGACATTGTCAATTACATCTGCAGTAGGCAAGTGATCACCGAGACTGGAACGTGGACCAACGAAAACGCGTCACATGATCGGACGAATCACGCCTCTTTACACCAGATTTATGATCTTCACTGAATTTTCCGTCATTTAGGCGAAAGGTTGCCCAAACGAGCGCTGCGCGAGGGTCGAAGGTCTGCGGAGGCAACGTTATGCTATATGGGGCTCCTACTTCGGCTTCTTTGGGACATGTAGTAATAATCTAAGGCACCATGAAAGCTGTGATCCGTATGAACATCACTGAGGGTTATCTGCACTCCTTCATTCTACATGTCTTTTCCGCCGGCAATGGCATCTTCCCTCAGAATAAGTGCCCCTGTTACAAGGCCAGAAACTTTCTATGGTAATCTGAGGAGCTGGCTGGTGGGAACGTTTGAAGAGTTGAGCTGTTTGATGAGATCTGTGAACAGCCACCGTGTTTATTTTGCGAGAAGACACCGGTGACGTCAGTGAGAAACGAGGTGAACGCATTCATCAAGAGGTCTAAGTAATGTTCAGACGAAGTGCTTCTTTTAGGAGATAATCAACAGCTGAAATATATTACAGATAGAAAACGCGTGACATAGTGCCGTATTTTAAATTCGTATTTAGTCCGATCGGTTCGAGTTTTGGTGATCATTCGGAAATTATGCCAACTTGAAATAAAGAAAACAAAATGTATAAACTTATAAAGCCAAAAGTTCGTGTAGTAAACGTATCGTAATTCCACAGTTGGAAAGGAAAACAATAAGACGGTCACAGATCATAAACCATGTAAGATAATATTAACATCTTTGTTAAAATCACACTTGTTGTTCCCAACAGACTAACAAAGATTTACAAAGAAATTATGTGACCCATTCACTATTAAAAGACACACAGAACTGAATGATTTTCGTAGCGACGAAAGCTTGTATTTGAATAACCAGACGAAGGAAACTGACTGGCAAATTTACTAAAATTTTACACAGGAAGAGGGACCTACATGAACATATTTAAGCATACACACGTAAATAAATCATTTTTGCACGTTATGCGGTTATGTAATTATAAAGAAATATAACAGGCCCTATATATACAACATATTGTCAATGGACACTATTAAGTTTATAATGGCTGCTATACAAATGACATTTGACAAGGAAACAATACACTCCGTTATGGGATACAGTGAGGTAAACCATGTCGAGAAAACGAGATATACAATCTAAGAGGAGGTCGAAGACAGTATATCATCCATTAGATGGAAGTGGAGCATGACTCATCTTCAGAACAGTATAACTAATATATCGAGGAAAAGTACAATTATAAAATAATTATGTTTTACTGTAGTATGACGTCCACAAACACAAACAGAAATTACCAATTTTTAAAAGAAATCATTTCACTTCAGGATGTTAAAATATTATTTACTGTGATCATTGTTAAGCATTCTGAAAGCGATCAATCATCAAATAGAATACATGAGGTTAAAAAACTGGCAATCGTTGAAAAATGTAAATTCGAAGCTACTTACTTACCACGCTGTGACCAACTCAGCATCAAGTTGTCACCTGGAGGAATATAATTTTCAACATTGTAAAACCAACTACATGCAATGGTGTCAATCTCTTCGCTATATCCTATATCATGTCAGCACACGCTAGAAAGCTGACTAAATAACAACGAACAGCAGATGTGATAGTAATAACAACATCCGCTATAAACAATTAAGACAAAATTTCGTGTAGCAGGCATGGCAGATCGATCAAAGTGGCAGCGAAGGGAAAAAGGTGCAAACGTACAAACAGCATTAGCCTGAGACTTAATGACGCTAGTATATACAGTGCTGCCTTACTTTTCCGATCCCAGGGATAATTTCTAAAGACTTTCAATGCCTGTGTATGTTTGCCTGAATATTATTCTCGAAAGACGACCTACAATTTGTCATTGGTGTTAGTGTGTTCTCTAAAATGAATATTAAAACGTCTTCCAATTTGTACTACATAATAGTTATTCCATTCTCGATGGTTAATTTTATAAACCACAGACTGTGTACAAGTTTTATTATGTTGGTTGCTGTAACATTCAATACAGAAGCTTGTTCTTAATTTGGTGTTTCTTTCAGAAACTTATCTGCAAGAGTTACTGCACTAGCAAGTGTTGCTACCCTCACAAGGATTACTGCACTCATGAGAGTTGCTGCCCTTGCAAGGGATCCTGCACTTGCAAGAGTTACTCCACTCATAAGAGTTACTATACTTGTAAGACTTCCTGTTGTTGCAAGACTTATTACTGTTGTTGCAAGACTTACTGTCATCAGAGGTATCTAGTTAGTTTCTAGTTACTCAGTGGTCTAGAGCACATTCCATCTTGCTAAAGTTTCGGGTTTGTGTAGAAATAATTCCCAGTCTATATCTTCGGAATTATGTTGTGTGAGCGATTGGTAGGGTACTGCTGTGTGCGAACCATGCGAAATTAGATTTGTTCTTGTAACCCGAAAGTATGGAGATGGGTGTAGAAACGCGAGCAAGCAGGCAGGTCTGGACGATAAACAGTAATGTGTTTGCAGGGAGGGGGGGGGGGGAGAGTCAATCTTTCCACAACTGTTTCGATCCACTGACGGCTTTCTGATGTAAAAGGGATGATTTTATATGGTGGAGGATGTGAATTGTATATTTACTACGTCAACACAGTACAAGGTGATATATTTCTGGGCTGGAGATCGGTTTCACACACTAATTTTCAAGCTCCTGTCCTCAATGGGAGAGCAGTCTAATTGAGTAAGAGTCTTTCAGAATTTGACGATATGTATTGCACTTTGCGAGTTTTAATTGTCAATGCAGTATCTAGATCAGTATAAAATATTTTATTGACACTGATTGTCACATCTGTAGAAAGCAAAAAAAGGTGGACGTTGCTTCCCTAGGTCTGAGGAGCATCGTGACGTATATCCGGTGTGAGTGTAGGAATGCCATAATTGTTTTGGGTGCTGTACAGATATAAAAGATAACTGCACTGTTTCTGTAAAATGTGTATACATTGCATTGTAAAGTTACTGTGGTTTATGTTCTGGCATGACTAGAGAGGATGACTGTGTGTCATATCATGAGGGACGTATATATTCCACACATCAATAACCACAATGGTATGAGAGAGGTTTTTTATGTGGAAAACTATTTTTGCTATAGATACTGAGATTCATTCCAGAAGAACAGCTGTCAATAGGTAACATTATGTGGTGTCACCGCCACACACCACACTTGCTAGGTGGTAGCCTTTAATTCGGCCATAGTCTGTTGGACCCGCGTGTGGCCCCTATCAGTGATTGTAGAGTGAGTGCCGCCACATGGCAGGTCTAGAGAGACTCCCTAGCACTCGCCCCAGTTGTACAGCCGACTTTGCTGGCGATGGTTCACTGACTACTTACGCTCTCAATTGCAGAGACGACAGTTTAGCATAGCCTTCAGCTACATCATTTGCTGCGGCCTAGCAAGGCTCCATATTCAGTTCTATTGATATTGAAATTGTGAATCATGTAGCGTTAAGAGCGACGTTCATCATTAATGCATTAAAGTTAAGTATCAAACTAGCTAGGTCCACTTTCTGAATTCTAATTCCTTGTCATGTTCCAGACCTCACGTCAGTATAGTTCTTCCCTCCTCACGCCAGCCTGTGTGAGCTAAAACGTGTTCACTTCGGCCTCCTCTAGTAACATGGTGTTGGCTGTTCCGCCAACACAACACATTACCTGTACATTGATTGGTGTCAGACTGTAGAAACAATCATAATATTTAATTGTAGTTACAATGGTAAATTTGTTCCTGGCTTCCAATATTCTTGTGAGACTGGTATGTATTTTATGATCTATACAAAACCATGCAGGTTTAACTGTCAATGCAATTTACCGATCTATGCAAAATAATTTTACCAATAAAGGTCCTGTCTGCAGAAAGAAAGAAAAGGTGGATGGTGCTTCGATACCGACAGCATCAGTAATTCGGCAGGTAAATTCGATAACAGCGAATCATAAAGCTCAATTCATTCACATACTTTGTGCTGGGACATAGGAGCCTCTACATAGTGCTGGGAACGTTTGTGTGTGTTGAAAGGAGGAAGGGTGCAAGTGGGTCTGGGAATCACATTAGGACCGATGGGAAGAGTGCATTCGAAGTTATTCTGCACTATTTGCAGTTAAGCACTGTTACATGAATCTCTCATGTCACTCTAGGAACAATGGGGCCTGTGCACGTCTATCAATGGTAAAGACACTTGCTGCCTGGAGGCATGTCGCATATGAGACCTTCATGTGCTTGCCTTGAAGTTCTCCAATGTCAGTATAACACTGGCTGTATATGTGGTGTCACCGCCAGACACCACACTTGCTAGGTGGTAGCCTTTAAATCGACCGCGGTCCGGAAGTATACGTCAGACCCGCGTGTCGCCACTATCAGTGATTGCAGACCGAGCACCGACACAGGGCAGGTCTAGAGAGACGTCCTAACACTCGCCCCAGTTGTACAGCCGACTTTGCTAGCGATGGTTCACTGACAAATTACGCTCTCATTTGCCGAGACGATAGTTAGCATAGCCTTCAGCTACGTTATTTGCTATGACCTTGCAAGGCGCCATTATCAATTGCTATTTATCTTGTGATGCATGTACCGTCAGACTGATGTTCACCAAATATGGATTAAAGTTAAGTATTCCAACAGCTACGTACTTTATTTGCTAGACTCAAATCCTTTAACTGTTCCAGACTTCACGCCAGCTTGCGTGAGCTTAAACGTGTGCCTTTCGGCTTCACCTCCTAGTGGCTTGGCTGTCTGGCCAAGTCACAACAGTATACCCGAAAATAGATTTAACTTTCATCTGCATCTGGCGGCAGCTCTTGGCTATGACAGTGCATGCCCCTTAAGCACCTGTACTCACGCCTGGTCACATCAGCAATGGTGCCTTCGTATTTCGAAAAAAAATTATCAGGTATCAAGTATGAAAAGGATGTCGATACCTCATGCATATGGGCATCTGTGCGTTGTTGGCAGCTGACGGCTGCATCACTTCACACGGCTGCAGATAGCCTCCTGTGCATTGTACAGGGGGTGGTGGCTGTTGTCAGTGTACATTGTTTGCATGTCCATTGCATTATTTTGCGAGTAGGTCTGCAGGCATTTTTTGGGCACGTTACAAGTTTATTTCATGTCTGCACATATGTGTACTGCGTTATTTTGGAGGAGTCTGCATGTCTGTACTGAAATTATTTCGGTAAGTTAGGAGCTTGTTGCGTGTCTCCAGTGCGTTATTGAGGAGTAATTTATAGGTCTGTGGGCTGTATGGCGTGATCCCAAGCATGTGTTTTGTATCAATGTGATAAATATACTCCATCGCTAAATAAATTGTTCCAAGAAAAAAATAAAGTACACTTCTTCCTTCCGCTCTCCAGCATCCCAGCACAGGCTGTCGCTTTCATGCTTTTTCCCCGACTCCAGACCACCGTCTTGGATTATATCATAGGATGGATGACAGCACCCTCTGGTGGCAGTATTGTGTACTAGGTCAGTTGGAGGCTAGATCTCGTGCAGGAGACATTGCATGCAAAATAAGAACTTATATCCAGAACAGTCAGAGTCATTTTTCCCACCATTTCCCACCGTCATCTAGGATTACGTCACGAGATGGACGACAGCATTCTCTGGTGGTGGTACTGTGTAGTAGATCGAGACCTCTAGGTGAACACACCGTTTCCCGCTATCTTGGATAATGGTACTTGCGCCATCAGCTGACATCATGGCTACCAGCTTGGATTACATCACAGAATGTACGACAGCGCCCACGGGATGCTGCCTATAACTGTTTGCTGCCTCTAATTGTTTAAATAAAGACTGGTGCATGATTTCGACAGTTAATGATTAGCAAGCATGTTTGCAGAGTAATTCAGATGGATTATTATTTAGACAATTTACGAGTTGTTTGGCTGTCTGGACGTAAATATGTTACATTATTTACGAGTGATTTGCAGTTCTGTAGGCTGCACAATGCGTTATTTTGACGGTTTACAATTAGCAAGTGCTTGTGTAGTGCATTACAGATGAGTTATTTAGTAGATTTCAGTCTGTATGCTGTGTGGCATATACATGAGTTATTTAGGAGTAGTTTTCAGGTCTGTATGCTGTGTGGAATGTCAGAGCATGTGTTCCAAATCACTGTGATAAATGTATTCGTCCCTAAATAAATTGTACCAAAATATGTAAAGTACACTCCTTAATCTCGCCAGCAGCCCAATGCAGGCTGAGTCCTTTTCCTACGAATCCCTAGGAGGAGGTAGGTTAGTAGAGATAATAATGGTGTGTGTGCTCCCTGCCGCGGTTGGATAAGCAGCTGCAAGCAGCAACTCGTATACTCTTAGTTCACTTATTTGTTATATAGTTTAATTATTAACTTATTTGGGTGTTTTTGGGTGCTTTCATTGTTTAATTCATAAATTTCTGGCGTATTGTAGTATTTGAGAGTTGTAGTATCGTGTTTTAGTACCTGAACATTGTAAAATCGTGTATCTCCTTTTGCCACCGAACAATATGTCAGCAGTGCGCAAGTAGCAGCATTACTGGATTTACTAGGCAATCTTGTATTTTAATAACCATTAAAATTTTGTGTTGAATTGTTTGTGCTCTGTGTAGATTAGTTCAGACGTTTGCACAACAGTATTTAGCATGGATAGGGACTGCGACTGCTGAGTTCGGATGCGGGTTGAGTTGGCATCCCCTCGCTCCTGGCTTCAGGCAGTGTTGGCTTCGGTCACACAGCTTGAGGCTGTTGCCAATGGGCATCACTGTGGGGGTCCGGATGGGTGTTTGTCGGGGAGTGCCAGCTCGTCCCACGCATCCCCAATGAGACTACGGCTGTGGCTCCTTGGGATACTGCCCACATTGAGGCTGAACCCTCACCTGTGGTAGAGTGGGAGGTCGTCTCGAGGTGTGGCAGGGGGCGAAAGACATTCTGGAGGGCTGTATGGAAGGCCTCTCCAGTTTGTCTGACAAACAGGTTTCGGGTTCTATCTCCGGCTGATACTGATTTTCGGCCAGACATGGCAGCTTGTCCTGTTCCAGAGGTTGCACCTCAGTCTGCAAGATCTGGGCGGTCACAGAGGGTGGACTTACTGGTAGTTGGGAAATCCAACGTCAGGCGCGTAATGGGCCCTTTAGGGATATGGCAGTAAGAGAGGGGAAGAAAACCAATGTCCACTCCGTGTGCATACCGGGGGGAGTCATTCCAGATGTGGAAGGGCCCTTTCGGATTCCATGAAGGGTACAGGGTGCACCCATCTGCAGGTGGTCGTTCATGTCGGCAACAATGATGTGTGTCGCTATGGATCGGAGGAAATCCTCTCTGACTTCCGGCGGCTGTCTGATTTTGAGAAGACTACCAGTCTCGCTAGCTCACTACCTGCAGAATCGTTCACAGGACTGACTGCGGATCTTTGGTACAGAGCCGAGTGGAGGGTCTGAATTAGGGGCTGAGACGGTTCTACGACCGTGTGGGCTGCAGATTCCTCGGCTTGCGCCATAGGGTGGTGGGGTTTCGGGTTCCGCTGGATAGGTCAGGAGTCCACTACAAACAGCAGGCAGCTACACGGGTAGCAGGGGTTGTGTGACGTGGACTTGGCAGGTTTTTAGGTTAGATGGCCTTGGGCAAATACAGAAAGGGCAACAGCCTCGAAGGGTGCAGAACAAAGTCAGGACATGCGGGGACCAAGTAGCATTCGGTATTGTAATTGTAAACTGTCGAAGCTGCGTTGGTAAAGTACGAGAACTTCAAGCGCTGATAGAAAGCACCGAAGCTGAAATCGTTATATGTACGGAGAGCTGGCTGAAGTCAGAGATGAATTCTGCCGAAATTTTTACAAAGGCACAGATGGTGTTTAGAAAGGATACATTGCATGTAACCGGTGGTGCCGCGTTTGTCGCTGTTAGTAGTAGTTTATCCTGTAGTCAAGTGGATAGTTTCTGTGAATTATGGGTGGAGGTTACACTAAACAACCGAGCTAGGTTAATAATTGGCCCCTTTTAACGACAGCAGCATTAGTGGCAGAACAACTGAGAGAAAATCTGGAATACATTTGATATCAATTTTCTCAGCATGTTGTAGTCTTAGGTGGAGATTTCATTTTACCAGATATAGACTGGGACACTCAGATGTTTAGGACGGGTGGCAGGGAAAGAGAATCAAGTAACATACTGAGTACACTATCGAAAAATTACCTCGAGCAATTAGACAGAAAACCGACTAGTGGAGATAACATCTTGGACCTACTGATAACAAACAGACCTGAACTTTTCGACTCTGTAAGTGCAGAACAGGGAATCAGTGATCATAAGGCCGTTACAGCATCCCTGAATATGGAAGTAAAAAGGAATATAAAAAAAGGGAGGAAGGTATATCTGTTTAGCAAGAGTAATACGAGGCAGATTTCAGGCAACCTAACAGATCAAAACGAAAATTTCTGTTCCGACACTGACAATGTTGAGTGTTTATGGAAATAGTTAAAGGCAATCGCAAAATGCGTTTTAGACAGGTACGTGCCGAGTAAAACTGTGAGGGACGGGAAAAAAACTCTGTGGTTCAACAATATAGCTGGGAAACTACTGCGAGAGCAAAGAGAAATTCACTGCAAGTTTAAATGCAGCCAAAACCTCTCAGACAAACAGAAGCCAAACGATGTCGAAGATAGCGTAAGGAGGGCTATGCGTGAAGCGTTCAGTGAATTCGAAAGTAGAATTCTATGTACCAACTTGACAAAAAATCCTAGTAAGTTCTGGTCTTACATTAAGTCAGTAAGTGGCTCGAGACAGCATATCCAGACACTCTAGGATGATGATGGCATTGAAACAATGGATGACACGAGTAAAGCTGAAATACTAAACAAACTTTTCCAAAACTGTTTCGTAGAGGAAGATCACACTGCAGTTCCTTCTCTAAATCTTTGCACGACCGATAAATGGCTGACTTCGAAATGAGTGTCCAAGGAGTAGAAAAGCAACAAAAATCACTCAACAGAGGAAAGTCCACAGGACCTGACGGGATACCAATTCGATTATACACAGAGTACGCGAAAGAACTTTCCCCCCTTCTAACAGCAGTGTACCGCAAGTCTTGAGGAACGGTAGGTTCCAAATGATTGGAAAAGAGCACAGGTAGTCCCAGTCTTCAAGAAGGGTCGTCGAGCAGATGCGCAAAACTATAGACATATATCTCTGACGTCAGTCTGTTGTAGAATTTTAGAACATGTTTTTGCTCGCGTATCATGTCAATTCTGGAAACCCAGAATCTACTCTGTAGGAATGAACATGGATTCCGGAAACAGCGATCGTGTGAGACCCAACTCGCTTTATTTGTTCATGAGACCCAGAAAATATTAGATACAGGCTCCCAGGTAGATGCCATTTTCCTTGACTTCCGGAAGGCATTCGTTACTGTTCCGCACTGTCGCCTGATAAACGAAGTAAGAGCCTACAGAATATCACACCAGCTATGTGGCTGGATTGAGGAGTTTTTAGCAAACAGAGCACAGCATGTTGTTCTCAATGGAGAGACGTCTACAGATGTTAAAGTAACGTCTGGCGTGCCACAGGGTGTGTGTTATGGGACCATTGCTTTTCACAATATATATAAATGACCTAGTAGATAGTGTCGGAAGTTCCATGCGGCTTTTCACGGATGATACTGTAGTATACAGAGAAGTTGCAGCATTAGAAAATTGCAGCGAAAAACAGGGAGATCTGCAGCGGATAGACACTTGGTGCAGGGAGTGGCAATTGACCCTTAACATAGACAAATGTAATGTATTGCGAATACATAGAAATAAGGATCCTTTATTGTATGATAGCGGAGAAAACACTTTTGTTTACAAAAGTTATCTTTGAGTATGGGTACAGAACGATTTGAAATGGAATGATATTATAAAATTAATTGTTGGTAGGGCAGGTGTCAGGTTGATATTCATTGGGAGAGTCCTTAGAAAATGTAGTCCATCAACAAAGGAGGTGGCTTACAAAACAATCGTTCGACATATAATTGAGTATTGCTCATAAGTGTGGGATCTGTACCAGGTCAGGTTGACAGAGGAGATAGAGTAGATCCAAAGAAGAGCGGCGCGTTTCCTCACAGGGTTATTTGGTAAGTGTGACAGCGTTACAGGGATGTTTAGCAAAGTGGCAGACTCTGTTAGAGAGGCGCTCTGCGTTGCGGTGTAGCTTGCTGTCCAGGTTTCGAGAGAGTGCGCTTCTGGATGAGGTATCGAATGTATTGCTTCCCCCTACTTATACCTCCCAAGGATATCACGAATGTAAAATGAGAGAGATTCGAGCGCACACGGAGGCTTTCCGGCAGTCGTTCTTCCTGCGAACCATACGCGTTTGGAACAGGAAAGAAAGGTAATGACAGTGGCACGTAAAGTGCTCTCCGCCACACACCGTTGGGTGGCTTGCGGTGTATAAATGTAGATCTAGATGTAGATACTGATGGAATTTGGACTTCCCGCCATTTTCTTTGGGAGGGGAGGGTGTGGGGGTTTGGTTAGTGGAGGTAGCACAATCCGTCATATTGGATGACGTCATAGCTGCCTTGTTGGATGATATCATGCATTGTTGCCAATTCTACACTCTGCTATGTCGGATGAAATCATCCCCACCATCTTGTAGTGTCTAGCATGTTGCATGTCTGGCGTCAGTCCCTGGTCCCTTTTGCGTTTAATTAAGTCCTTATATATATATATATATATATATATATATATATATATATATATATATATATATAATGATGTAGAATGGTTCAGAGTATACTTTGTCCCAATACCGACGAAGTATGGGCGAATAGCAGAAATGATAGTAAAAAAACATCATCCAACAGTTATAAATGGTGCAGCCACGCAAATTGTATATGTTAACTACCATGTTTTACAACTTTAATGAGAGTTGTAAAGTTTAACTACCATCGCTTGCAACTTTTTTCCAAAGCATCTTCAGTGTACAAGTATTTTATTATTTACATCATTCTTCCTACCGGTATCGTTTCACATGTGTGTGTTAGACTTTGTCACACAGCACTTTCACTGCACTAAATATATTTACGTTCCTGTGTTGTGAAGAACCACAGTGATCTCACCATTTTGTGTTTTAAATATCCGTCTCTGAGTTTTTGATTTAAAATGGTAAACCAGTCCTCATGTTCTGTACTCCACTCCTTTACTTTTTTTTTCTTCAAAATACTCTTGGTTGAAGAGTGAGATATTTTACTGCTGACAACCAACCACACAGCCGATTTGGGGTGAGGGGTATGAAGCTAACAAGAAAATGAAAAAAAAAATTTTCATAATATCATCCCAGCGTCCTAGCGTATCCGAATCTCTATGGCTGCCTCACTGCTGACCTCCTCAATCCAATCGGAAGTGACCACATACCTCTTCTCACTACGCTACTACTTCATTCTTATATACACTAAGCCAATCACTGTTCACGAATTGACCAACACTACTACCACATGTACAAGAATGCCTACTGCGAGTCCTTAGAGACCCAGATTGAAAGCAAGCCCAACCTTCCAGCAATCTGACCATGTTCCTCATCTCATGTCCTTCCTGCAGCAGTCATGGTCAGAAGCTGTATCCGCCCACATTCCTATGGAGACCATATACCCTCAACGCCCCAGCATCCCCCCACAAGCCCTACTCTTTCTCCAAGAATACCACAACTTTTACGGCTCCTTCCCGCTGACTCACCACTGGGACAAGCTCACAGGGCTCATTCCTGCTGACTGGGACACACTCAACAGCGTCTGGCAAACACACAAACACACACACACACACACACACACACACACACACACATACACACACACACAAACACACAGAAAAGTTTTTAAACCGACAAACTCCGTAAGGTTGTAGGGGATATCAAAACAAATATTTTTCCATGATGTCATTTTTTCCTATGAGGATTATTTAAACAGTGGAGATCATATCAGTTGTTAGATACCCTTTTAGGGTTGTTAGAGGGCTTATTACGCTCTTCAGTTGTAGGCAACTGCTGTCCATCAATGTAGTATGGTTCAAATGGCTCTGAGCACTCCAGATGGGACTTAACATCTGCGGTCATCAGTCCCCTAGAACTTAGAGCTACTTAACCCTAACTAACGTAAGGACATCACACACATTCATGCCCGAGGCAGGGTTCGAACCTGCGACCGTAACGGTCGCGCGGTTCCAGACCGTAGCGCCTAGAACCGCTCGGCCATTTCGGCCGGCCCAGTGTAGTAGTGCACTATCTCTGTTTACTAATGGAGTGATACACCTGGAATGAGTACACTGGTATGGTTGGTGAGTACTACGTAGCACACCACAACGGACGATCTGTACAGCGGGTTTATCAACAACAATATCTTAATCGCCGTATCCCGCATCATACGACCTTTGCTGCTGTGTACCAACGTCTGCGTGAAACCGGATCATTTAGCAGATTACCTGGATAGGGACGCCGTCGCACAGCAAGAAAGCTGCAATCTGAGGAAGTTGCTGGAAGACTTCCCGCTCGCTACAAGACAACACATGTGGTTCCAACATGACGGGGCGCCAGCACATTTCAGGCGTCGTGTGCGTCGATTCCTGGACCGACGGTTCCCAGAAACGTGGATTGGCAGAGATGGTCCTGTATCATGGTCTGCTCGATCACCAGATTTGTCCCCTCTGGACTTTTTTGTGTGGGGAGAGATGCGCAATCTGGTTTAGACAACTCCTGCTGCATCAGAAGAGGATCTGGTTGCCCGGATAGTAGCAGCAGCAGGAGTAATTCAGGATACTACTGGGGTTTTTGCCCGTTTCAGGCTGAACATGATCCGACGGTTAAACCCTTGTTTACGTGTCAATGGAGGCATTTTTGAAAATCTTCCGTAACTGAAATTGGATTGTGTTAATGTGTTGTCTCTTGGTCATAAAGAAACGGAAATGTGTTTGATGGTTTAATTAATTTGCAGCCAGATAAATCTTCCTCTACCGGTTTAAATGCTCGTCATAGGAAAAAATGACATTAGGGAAAAATATTTGTCGGGATGTCCCCTACAATCTCCCAGAGTTTGTCGGTTTAAATACATTTCACCCTGTATATATATATATGGACTTAGACTTAATTAAACGCAAAAGAGCAAAAGGGACCAGAGACTGACGCCAGACATGCAACACGCTCGACTTTACAAGTATTGGAAGACGTTTCATCGATTCACTGGGAATAACGACATCCCTCACTACCTCCCCCCACCCACAACAAAGCCGGCTTTACTTGACAACTGGAACAAAGTTAACCGCTTCGCAATCTTTCTCCCAACACCTTCCCCATCTCTGAGGCGTCCCATTTGGTTACTTCCTCTTCCGTACCATCCATAAACGCACAAACACCGCTCTCCCATGCCTGACTTCCATATTCCAGTACTTTGGCAACATACCACAATCAGAATTAAATACGCAAATCACAGAATATGACGTGAAACAAGTAATCCTCAAGAGACGCAACAGCTCCCCTGGTCATTGCTGCATTACGACATCTCAAAGAATGCCGCGCCTCTGTTCTAGAGATGCTAACAGCCCATTACATAACTATCCTTCCATAAGTTGCTATCATCAAACTGATGGAACCTCCCACTGGTACCACCCCCTACTTCCCCGTCTGCCACACTTCAGTGTTTCAGTATTTATCAAGAATATTGATTTAGTTGTCTCCCGCGGCATTCATCAACAACAGAAGCAACACCACCTCCTTCCCGTAAACCATTGTTGATAAGGGGATAGAAAAAACGCCCATAAATGACTAAGTCGAAGGACCTAGGGGGTGGGAGAACTACATTCACATTTTATTGTACACAAAGCCTTATTCATGTAAACAATTAATTCAAATAACAATTGCAATGAAAAATTTTACTGAATGATTGGTTACCTGATATCTGAAGTGGCACAGGTTTGCCCTTAAGGCAATAATTCTGGTACAAATACAATCAGTAAAAGAACAAATAAGAATTCTCACAACAGATTATAGCTACCGTGATTACTAGTTACACATGAGACGGAAGCAACCGATTCAAGTGAATGCACCTGTCATGGGATTATTCCACCATCATTAACAGCAGA
The DNA here is from genome assembly GCF_023864345.2 of Schistocerca serialis cubense. NCBI lineage: Eukaryota > Metazoa > Arthropoda > Insecta > Orthoptera > Acrididae > Schistocerca > Schistocerca serialis. The sequence goes on along the minus strand of NC_064645.1, from coordinate 589,474,009 downwards.
GTGATAGGGATCACTCGTTACAGATTAAACGGCAGAAGCCAATTTACATTAATGCTAATTTCATGGGATTATACTAATGCGATTACAATAAAATGCTTTAGGCGTTAAGTATCTGGAAGAGTAAAGAACAACTGAACAGTACAAAGCTGACTTACAAACAATAAATGACGCGATGGTAAAGCATTCATAACTGAATAAATGGAATAAGCAACATTAAGTAGGCAATATTTCATCGGTAACACAACTTTGGTGGCGGCTGAAAAGGACAGACGATAACTACATATACAGATATTTCTTCTAAATTAGGAAATCTTGGTCTAATACACGACATGTACCTCACAAATACATCTGAGCTCCAGGCGCCAACCAGGTAAAAACACGAACGCAGTACATAACAGACATCGTGGACAACGGCCTCTTGTCCAGTTCGACCACCAATTGTCGGCCCGACCAGAAATGCGAGGTACTCCAATCTCAGGCCGACTTTTTCTCACCTACACTCCTTCAGAAAGGCAACATTTACAGGTTGTACCTGGAGCATAAACAGAACATCAGAATCTACTAAAACAGCAAGACATGCAAGTGCCTGAAGGCGTAGGTCGAAGCAACAACTCAGGCTCAGAGATACACAAATCGTAAAACATTTTGATCCAATAAATCACGTGTTCCAATAAGATAACGAACACGCAGTAACTTAAATTCCTTAAATCAATAATCCTATCCTAATGAAACCAAATCAGTGAACCTACAACAATATTAGTTAAAACAACATCAAATTATCACCAACACATTTGAAACCAATTGTCACTGCCTCCAAGCAGTAACCGAATCACACTCAAACGCCACGTATTTAAAATAATCAATTCAAATGATAGTGACGTAATATTACCTGGAGGAAAGGCATGAAATGATAAATTAGCCTTACAATAGTTACTCGTCTTTGATGGACCCAAACATTCAAGACTTTGCACGAAGATCTCGAGGACTGAACTTACATTAGTACATTGATCTGTTCAGTGATATGCAGTGCTTTCTCAAACAGACTAAACACTAAGATTAAGAAATAATACACAGTAAGCCACAGGGCTTAAATGGTAAATTGAAATGTCGACGCCATCATACTCCAACACGAATTACTACAGTCAGAATGGCACAACAGGTTTCGCAACGGCGAGCCACAAGATAAATTGCACACAGGGTTTCGTGACTGAGAATCAACTGCTAAACCGTCTCACGTTCATCACACTAACAATACAGCAGAAAATATGTGTCCAACGCATCACGTAAATACAACGATATCACCGCATTACTTCAGTTGAAGTCCGTGTCCAACAGCATCGGAAATTTAGGTCACGAGTCACGACCCCCAACAACATTTGCCGGCTAACGACGACCAAACTTCTTCGCTACACAGTCCATCCCAAAATGCGCCCATTACAGCCAGCGCCGACTCGAATGGACGTTTTCACATCTACATTATTCGCCGCCAAGATTGCCTCTCATGCCCACTATCAACCACAAGCCATTACTAACTGCCGCTCACTCTGTACCTTCACTCAGTCTTTCTCACGCTCGCCCCACCTTCCGACCGCATCACGAGAGCCGAAAGGACACGATCTCTGGAGGAGAATGAAAAGGACGAAAGCCATCATGGCTCAAGTGTGGCACTGGTGATCAACTCTTGCACCTCACTCATTTCCTAACCCACCAGCTTCACTTCAGTAAATAAGCTATTTTTGTCTTCCTTGGCCCAAAGAAAACCCAAAGATCATGTCATTGTCTCTTCTATTCTGTTGATATGCCCTACCTCATCCACCAGTTCACCTGCTTCAATCTGCTGATATCACCGCTTTTCTGTCAATGCACTCCAGCCCGAGTGGCCGAGCGGTTCTAGGCGCTACAATTTGGAAGCGCGCGACCGCTACGGTCGCAGGTTCGAATCCTGCCTCGGGCATGGATTTTTATGATGTCCTTAGGTTAGTTAGTTAGTTCTAGGGGACTGATGACCTAAGATGTTGAGTCCCATTGTGCTCAGAGCCATTTTGTCAATGTACTACACTCCAGATATTACCCCCCCCCCCCCCCCCCACCAGATATTCTATAACCTGTCCAGATCTACCTCGCTCCTGGTGTAACCAATGCCTGTGGAATATCAACCCATCCAAAACCCAGACAAACCAGCCACGCCTTCTGTCTCCATGACTTATATCTTACCAATTACGACCGTCCTGTCCAGTTAACTAACACACTAAAATATCTTGGACTAACCCTTAACGGCAAGTAACATGGAAACCTCACCTAGTACCATCCAACAGAAAGCCCACAATAGGCTAATTCTACTAACGGGCCGAACTTGGGGATTACACCCCTCAATTATTCTACACACCTATAAAACCGTGATCCATCCCATCCTATGCTACATAATTGTTGCATGGATTGCCCAGGCAAAGTTATATAAGTCCCTCCAAATCCTGGAACGCCATGCACTCTGTCTCATTTCCTGCATTCGTTAACCTTCCCCAAACATGAACTTTCTACTATCTCATCAAATTCCCGCCCCTCCTCAAACGTACCAAACACTAGATCTCTTAAACTATCCGCAAAATAGATTTCAGTGTACCCATTTTGTCCCCTCTGATAACCAGTCGTGGTATGCTGCCATGCCTTTACAAATCCATCCCACCCTCCCTGCACCTACAACACTCAATATCACGTTCCAACGCCACTTCAATCAATTCAGCAAACTCTGAAACGAGCCGAACTGGTATACAACCTGCACCTGAGGACTTGCTTTCATTAAGTGATTTAAACTGCACCGCCGCCCAGAGTATTGGGTAAGTCTAAGGTACTCACGTTCGCAGTTGTTCTTGATTCGCATTCTGGGATATTTCCGCATTCTGGGATATTTTCGCATTCTGGGATAATTTAGGAAAACCGAGTGAAGTATCTTTCCTTATCAGCGCTGTTATCAGTAGCGTAGCAATTAACACTACCATTGAAACTTCCTGGCAGATTAAAACTGTGTGCCGGACCGAGACTCGGGACCTTTGTCTTTCGCGGGCAAGTGCTCTACCAACTAAGCTACCCAACTACGACTCACGCCCCGTCCTCACAGCTTTACTTCTGCCAATACCTCGTCTCTTACCTTCCAAACTTTACAGAAGCTCTCCTGTGAACCTTGCGGAACTAGCATTCCTGAAAGAAAGGTCCTGAGTTCGAGTCCCGGTCCGGCACACAGTTTTAATCTACCAGGAAATTTCATATCAGCGCACACTCCACTGAAGAGTGAAAATCTCATTCTGGAAAAGGTACCACTATTATCACGTAGCGAAGGTATTGATCGTGTTGTGTCGCTGGCGTGTTTCACATACGATCAGAGACTCTACACATTTTTCCCAGGTTGCGGTACACGTTTCGTTGTGGAAGCTATTAAAAGCATCTGGAATTGAAGTATGTTGTAAGATTCAGTAAAACGTAGACAATCCTGGAGATCAGCGGTGTTTTAAATTTAGTGCGCTTTGTTCGTGGCTCCTCCAACAGTATTCTCACATCTTTGGTGGATCAGAACCGTCTTTTATTAATTTATTTAGTATTTATATCTCTGTGGTTATTGACAGTATTTTTTTAATTTCCAACCAACTGTGATCTACGCTTACATAGTCAGGCACGAAGGAGTGGAACTGTCTCTTAGGAAGGCGTCAATCTAAATCCTTTCTCCCTTTGATCACTAATCCTTGTATCCACTACCTAATTGCTCAGAAATAGTTGTTGCTAAGTAGTCAAGCATGTTTTCGCAACCTTTTACACTTCAAGTGGCCTTCTGGACGAATTGTTCTAAATAGTATTTGGATAATGCATTCAGTACGATTTTTGACGACATTTTGTGCTTACCACCAACATTAAACATATATTTTAGCCGAAATGTCGAAGGCAGACTGAAGTCAACAACAACTGCAGTTCTATGAGCGGCACACTTAATCGAAATGACAGTCATGTTTTCTTTCAACATTTATTTTATGCCGGTTGTCAAGTATAAACTATACCCACGCTAACACACAGGAAGTCTCTAGTTTAGTATTGTAAGTAGGCTGTTTAGATTTTTATACTGGTAACGCCACGTAACGCTCTGTATGAAAATCACTGGCTGTGCTGTGTGCAGTCTGTGGCTAGTTTGCATTGTTGTCTGCCATTGTAGTGTTGGGCAGTTGGCTGTGAACAGCGCGTAGCGTTGCGCAGTTGGAGGTGAGCCGCCAGCAGTGGTGGATGTGGGGAGAGAAATGGCGGAGTTTTGAAATTTGTAAGACTGGATGTCATGAACTGCTATGTATATTATGATTTTTCAACACTATTAAGGTAAATACATTGTTTGTTCTCTATTAAAATCTTTCATTTGCTACCTATGCCTATCAGTAGTTAGTGGCTTCCGTAGTTTAAATCTTTTATTTAGCTGGCAGTAGTGGCGCTCGCTGTATTGCAGTAGTTCCAGTAACGAAGATATTTGTGAGGTAAGTGATTTGTGAAAGGTATAGGTTAATGTTAGTCAGGGCCATTCTTTTGTAGGGATTTTTGAAAGTCAGATTGCATTGCGCTAAAAATACTGTGTGTCAGTTTAAGCACAGTCACGTATAATTTTTCTAAGGGGACGTTTCATATGTCGACCCTTAGCCGAGGGTACCTCACTGGAATCTTCTGATTTTTTTCTTGTAGTTTGTGTAATTAGTGTAGCTATTGTTCATTGCTAGCGCGTAATTGTACAGAGAATCTCCTTTGTAGTTGTAATCTTTCATTGTTGTTGTGGCATGCATGTAGATTTGCACTAAGTATTTCGCAGCTGCGCTTGCAATTAACTAGATATTATTTTCAGTGCTATGTTAATGTGTTTTCTTATTTTGCTCTTCAAATTGTGCTTATCTGTGTTGTCGTGTGAAATATTGTGACAATAATGGCGTGTGGAAAACGTAATACTAGGCTCCAAAGTAAACTGGGAAATGACAGTGAAGACGAAAGCAGTGTGTTACCGCCACCGTGTAATGAATTAACTAATGTTCAAAGTAGTAATTTGGTAATTGTTCATAGGGAAATGGAGCGGGCTACAAATAATGGTGTAGGCAGTGAAACAATTACTGAACAGGGAAGCATTATCGATCGATCGGTCGGCAACAGCACGCCTCAGGAATCCGAAACGACAGGACACAATCTTGCAAATACTGTAGATTCAAGTTTTGCGTCCTCACCGTTTTCTCAAATAAGTCAAGACACATTTTCTGCTTGTCAAAATGTGAATGTTGCCGGTGCAAATTCACTGCCGAAAAGCACTGAGGAACATGTTTCAGACACCAGTACATTGTTATTACAATTAGTACAAAAAATGGGGCAAACACAGCAAAAGCTTCAAAAGTTAGACACAATGGAACAAAATCTTCGAAAGTTAGACACAGTGGAACAAAATCAGAGGCAAACAGAGCAAAAGCTTCAAAAGTTAGGCACAATGAAACAACACCAGAGACAAACGCAGCAACAGTTAGACGCAATGGAACAAAAGCTTCAAAAGTTAGACTCAGTGGAACATACGCTTGAACAAACACGTGAAGTCTTAACTACTGACCGAGCGAGGTGGCGCAGTGGTTAGCACACTGGACTCGCATTCGGAAGGACGGCGGTTCAATCCCGTCTCTGGCCATCCTGATTTAGGTTTTCCGTGATATCCCTAAATCGTTGCAGGCAAATGCCAGTATGGTTCCTTTGAAAGGGCACGGCCGATTTCCTTCCCAATCCTTCCCTAACCAGAGCGTGCGCTCCGTCTCTAATGACCTCGTTGTCGACGGGACGTTAAACACCAATCACCACCACCACTTAACTACTGAGTTACATAAAATCGAATCGAAATGTCAAAAAGTCTGTACTGACGTAAAAACACAAATTTGTGAGCATTTCCAACCTATTTTTTCGCGGCATGAAAATACATTACAGAATCACGAAGCAGCCATAAAAGAACTGCAAACTATTGTTCATGAAAATCATGATCTAGCAAGCTAAAATTGCCTCAGTTGCATCTACCGAATCGGTTACGCAACTTGAAAAAACTCAGGAAATCTTAAAAGACATAGTGGGTACTCTGAAAATTGGTTCAGAAAAACACATGGAGGAAATTAGTTCATTATCAGAGAAAGTAGTTGAACTTTCGAATCAGCTAAATAATTTATCTACGAAGATAGATGATAATCTGAATGACACAAAACCGATAGTCTTTAATGACACAGAAGAGTGTGAACAAATTAGGAAATTCAAACAGAATCAGAATCAAATTAATACGCAACACCAAAGAGAAATCCGGGAAGTACAAGATCAGCTGACACAGATAATACAAGAATTACGTGTTTCAGAGGACACTCGCACCCCAATACGGGAAGAGAGACATAGAAATACGGAACAGCCACAAAATAATAACACAGCGCATTTCGGAAATTATGAAAGAAATTGGCAAGGTGCACCGAATTTTGAAATGGAACCGCCGAAACGACGTAACAATGACCGGTATGCGACTCGCCGACATGATGATTTTGACTATAAGCTGTTCATTACTACACGTAAATTTTAAACATTTAAGAATTCTGGCAACGACATTCATCCACAAGCGTGGCTCCATCAATTCTCTCATTGCTTTCCACCCAACTGGTCATTAGAGCACACATTAGAATTTATGTGTGGCTATTTACAGAATGAACCAGCTGTAAGAATGCGATCGGTCATTCACGATTGTCAGAGTGAAGGAGAATTTTACCATGCCTACCTCTCAGCATATTGGTTTCAAGCTACACAAGACCGAGTAAAACATAGCATCATAATGATGAAACATTTCGAACAATCTGAATTTTCCAGTCTTGTGAAATATTTTGAAGACATGTTGCACAAGAATCGGTACCTGTCAAACCCATACAGCCCCTCAGAACTCATCCCCATTTTCTTAATCAAATTACCTGAACATTTATGACACATTATTTTGGCAGGACGTTGCAAGGACGACATTGAAGCTCTTCTGGGACTCTTACAAGAATTAGAAATTGACACTGACAATCGCGGAATGCGAAAACAGAAGCACAACAATTACAGGTCATGTACGTCACAATTCCGCAATGACAGAAATAATAACTGGACACGACAAGGTTATTCTCACAACACAAATCGTAACCAAAACAGACACCACCCATATGACAACCAATGGCGGAATAATAATAGTTACAGACAAAGATCGCATTTCCATAGTAATGAATGTGACAGAGATAACCATAGAAACAGACAATATGGGAACCTAAAGAATTATTATTACAGGAGACAAAATAACTTCAGACGCAACGGTCCACCGTGCAGTGATAATTCAGGGAGAAATTCTCCACCACGTAACCGACAAGAAACTAATTACAGAAATCACCGACATGACGACAGACGATATAATCGTAACGACAGATTTGAATTGCATTCGAACTGGCGAGATTCAAACGGAGCAGGGCACTCTCAACAAGGTGAATTTGTAGAAGTTAGGCCTCCTAATCCCAATAACGACGCGCGCAAAAAAAGAGACAGACAATGACTCGCACCGCAGGCAGCCACGTGCGCCGGCTGGCTGGGGGAAAAATAACATAGCTAACCTTGAGAAAAATTCCAGTATTTTATACCGACGTATACCGCATGATAATTATGTTCAAGTTGAAACTCTGAGTACTGTGAAGAGTAAAAGATTGCACCACATTTCACATGTAAAACCGTTTATTGAAAGATAATCTGCTTTTTAACTTAGTCTTTGCCATAAAATTTTTCACTTCACATTTCTAGTATGCTTTGTCAGACTTAAGAAACTGTTAACATGCTACAATGTTTGAAGTTAAATATCCAGTCAAGAACCAAGAGAACTTATTTAAACAGAAATTACGAATGCATTGTTATTGTGAACAGACGACACAGTGTTATTTTGTGTGTACATTCTTTCTTGTTATTTGCACTATTACATAACGACAATAAGGCTTACATACTTAGAAAATATACTGGTACTGCTAATGAGACTTTAATGCAACATTTTGGTTTGCTTGAAAATACATTCTGGATTTAAAGTACTTTCTGTGAGATACCAGATAACATAGTGGTTAGTTTATGTGACAGCTACACGATTTTATCACGATGCTACCAATGAGTGACAATTTACAATGTTGCTTTTGCAGTGTTTCTGTTTTATACCTGCACAGTTTTTCTGTATTATTCTGGAAAGTAAAACATGTTTTAGTAGTAACTTTCATGGTATAGCTACAATCAGACTGCCTTTTCCATAGCACAACAATACGTTACAGCAAAGTACTTTCTTCATCATGGCAATAAGCGTAATAACTAAGATATCTATACGCAAAGAATTTCACTTTTGATTATCATGAGGTACGTACATTGGCTTCTGCAGAACTTAGCTTTCGGAGGACAATAACTACGACAGTTCGACAGAGATTATCCTACAGCAAGACGCAAATTTAGCGCTACAGGGCACGCATTTGAGTGATTAATTTTGTACTTGAACCATTTATTTTTCTAGATTTTTGAATTACAAAGAAAGTTTTCCGTGATACATTTCATTCCATTGCTGTAGTCTGTAACACCTGAGGGTATAATTACATTAATCCTCAGGGGGGTACACGCTTACTTTGTGTACCATGTGTGTAGCAAGCACAAGGAGCCCTAGCTAATATGGTATTTGCTTATACAACTTTACACATCGGTACCATATTTCTCTAACACAGAATTACACAGCTATCTGATCATTTAACTGAGAGAGACAAATATTTATTTTACTACATCAGTGACAGATGTTTACGTAATTACACAGTTGGAGAACTTCACACTTATGAAATTGTATTTTGTCTGTACTTTGTGAAATGTTCATATTTTTTTGGAACCACTGTGATACTATGAGAGCTTTGAATGATGTATTTGGCATGGGATCATGATTTTTAAAGTATGTTTGACGTAGATGAAACTTTTGACATGAGCAGAGAATTTTTTTTAGGTTTTGAAATTATTGGAGGAAGCTATGACGATTTTTAGATTTGGCTGAGGTTTTATGATGTTATGATGACGATGTGTATTACACTGTTGCGGAATGTTTATGATCAATAAGCTGATGCTATATGAGGAATTTGATTATGCTACGTATTTATTATGATGAAATATTGAAGAAGTGTCTACGAATATGCATATGTGTAATAAAGCAAGGAATAATGAGTAGTGGTTAGGGACTCTGGTTTGTGAGAAAGGCTGTTGGAAACTGAGAATCGTACTTTAAGAGTTATGAAATGTGTGTATATGCGTGAATGTATCACTATGCTGGCGAAAATTTTTTGGACACTGTTATATTTACAGGATTTTGTTTCTACAGATTTGAAACGCAAATTCTCGACCTGTGAAATTTTTATATGGGACTGTCACTGTAGTGCAAACTGGTGTAAATATTTCGGCAAGAAAGTTAAGTAACAACCTTCACATAATGCGTCGTGGGCACCCAGCTGCACGACAGTCGCCTGGAAAAAAGCCATTAGTGTGTGCCTTTCAGAGGCACAGGTGGAGAAAAAAGGAGGCCATTATCCTTGCTATTGACATTTCTTTGCAGAAAGCATCGCAAATACAACACGCTGAATCTTGAAAACATATGATTACACTGTGGAGCTCGTAATTTATGATGTTTACTAAAGTGCCTAATGAAATGATGAGATACATTTCACATCTATTGTCTTGCTAGTTGAACGATGGTTTACTGCATTACGAAATGCCATATGGCTAGTGAATGACGTTTTACGCCTTGCTTTGGCAATTTTGTTTAATACCTAGTTTCTAGCTGCACTGCAGCATTGGTTAAAATAAAATTTTATAGATGTACTAATATAAATATTTTCTGTCTACAGATCCAGTAAATAGAAATTTTTTTATATACTTCCAAAAAAAAAAATTAGGAAGCACAAAAACACATTTCCCTTCACAGGAACTGCATACATAATTTTCTTTTCATATACTTGGTAATTTATTTCATAGAATAAGTTTTTGTGGTGCACCACTTTAACGAGATAGATATTAAGATGTGAAAAGACATTTTCCTATTCTGCATTGTTGTCTTTAGTGTAATATTCTTTCTGCTTGAGCTTTGTCATATTTGGGTATAAGTTATTGCATTTGCTGCTGCTGCTTGCCAGGCATAGTGCTACTAAATTTCGGTTTGTATTACTCTCTGAAGTCAGTTTAACTACTGATTTATTTTTCTTTTTGCTGTACATTGGCTCATATTAGTGATAATGTTGCATTTGCTCTTCAAATTTAGATTTACTGCTGCTAGCTTTGACAATTTGCATTTTTTTGTCATTGCTGTTTGTGTTAATTGTTTTGTGCTGCTGCATTGCGCCGTCCCTTAGTTTAGCATCTGAGCTCAGTAGATTTAAGATAGCTTAAGAGGGGGTAGACTATATGAGAAACTAACTATGATGAATTGGATGAAAGGCATTGAGAAGCTATAAGAAAATTGTTTGGCCAAAAAAGTAGTGTACAGTGGAGAAAAACTATTTTTGAAAGAGGATGTGAACAGAATACAGAAAGCATGCTTGGATAGGATTTTTTTTTTTGGCTGGAGCAAATGTTGAAATAAGAGGAATGATCTATGGAATGAAGTTTTGGGTTGGACTGCAGTACCAAATGTTACACTGAAAACAAACCCTGTCCTTTCCTTTTGTGCTATCCCACTATGTGTTTGTGTACCCTTGTGTATTTGTTTTCTTCCTGTCTCTGTGTACTGTTTCATAGAATTTTTTCTCTTCTAATACTAAGCTACATTCACAATGATGAGGAATACTGTTATCCTCAAATATAATTTGCATTAATAATGTGTTATTTACTTCGTACAGATGTTTAGACATTATTTATTCTGGTGAAGTTGATGTTTCGAACGTTATTCTGATCTTTTATGTATGTACTCATATCATAATTCCTGTAACACTGATGTATATGTTATTTCGATTCTTTTGTAAAGCCTATACCACAAATGTTATCTCTATTGTTATGTTCTTTAATGATGTATTTTGTGCCATTGTTGTTGTATTCTCATGTTATAAAATGGCAATTGGCCCCAGTTCATCAAATTAAGTAACTTGTAAGTTACATTTCACTGCACACGTTACTGTTGGTCATAGTATATGGACAATATGTGAGAAGTAGGGACTGTTAGTGTTTGCACGTCTGTTAATAATTCAGCAAGGGACTGGATAACAGCATTGCTGGTTCTAAGGACATTTCCAAAAACGATGTGGGTGCACAAGTGGTGGTTATGGACTTGCTATATTATCTGCAAGACTCTTCAATGGTGATTGTGCACCTGCACAGTCACAACAGATGGCTGCTGGCCATCTCTACAAGGACTACAGTGGGTCTGCATCTTTGATGACCCACCAATACCATTATTTCTACAAGGACTACAGTGGGTCTACACCTTTGCTGACTCACCAGTACAAGTATTTCTACAAGGACTACAGTGGGTCTGCACCTCTGGTGGCCCACCAATACCACAATCTCTACCAGGACTAAAGTGTGTCTGCTCTTTGGTGACCTAACTACCAATATTCTTCAAAACTTCGACTGACTCTGCTGTGGGTTTCCTCTGTTGTGGCCCATTACCTGTCTGCATGTCGAGGGTCAGCACTGTCTTTCCGTTGGAAGGACAACACTACTTCTTCAAGACTGCATGGAAATCCACTACTTCCGTGTGCATTTTCTTTTACTGCTCAGACTTTCAGAAAAACACTGCAATTTTACTGTGATGAATGATCAGGACTGTCTTCATGGACTGTGAGAAAATTTTAGCTTTTGACCAAAATTGTATCAATAAGTGTGTGCATTTGATATCTTTGTAATTGTAATTACGGAAAATTTTATCAAATCATTATTGGCCAGTGCCCAAAACAATTTGTAAAATTTTTTTTGGGAAGCATGGGGACTATCTAAGTAGGCTGTTTACGTTTTTATATTGGTAACGCCACGTAGCGCTCTGTATGAAAATCACTGGCTGTGCTGTGTGCAGTCTGTGGCTAGTTTGCATTGTTGTCTGCCATAGTAGTGTTGGGCAGTTGGTTCTGAACAGTTCGTAGCCTTCTGCAGTTGGAGGTGAGCCGCCAGCAGTGGTGGATGTGGGGAGAGAGATGGCGGAGTTTTGAAATTTGTAAGACTGGATGTCATGAACTGCTATATATATTATGACTACTAAGGTAAATACATGGTTTGTTCTCTATTAAAATCTTTCATTTGCTAACTATGCCTATCAGTAGTTAGTGCCTTCCATAGTTTGAATCTTTCATTTAGCTGGCGGTAGTGGCGCTCGCTGTATTGCAGTAGTTCGAGTAACGAACATTTTTGTGAGATAAGTGATTTGTGAAAGGTATAGGTTAATGTTAGTCAGGGCCAATCTTTTGTAGGGATTATTGAAAGTCAGATTGCGTTGCGCTAAAAAATATTGTGTGTCAGTTTAAGCACAGTCATGTATAATTTTTCTAAGGGGACGTTTCAGTATCACTACGAGGTACAATACTTCTAACAGTAACTAACCTCTATCACCAACTGTATTTAGCCTATCTTTCTCAACACGGTTAAGTCCTTTGCAAAAATTTCGACTTAACTTACGTCTAATTTTACCCAGGTTTCAGTAGCTGTTGATCTGAGCTTCAATGCTTTCTATCATATCTTAGAGCTTGGTTCTTTCCCAACTTAACTACGAAATTTACATACAGTGTATCTCCTGCTAAGTTTCCCTCATCCTGCCCTTACCCTGCACTCTTGTAGCCTGACGTATGCTATTTTATGTAGTTTCGCAATACCTTCCAACATAGCAAACTGCCCAATAATCTCCACAAATTCCCTGCTACCCGTGTTTCGCTTACTGTGTGCTGTCGACTCCTGACGTATGAAGTGGAGCCCGAAAAGCCTGAGCCCTGAGGCATAGGTCGCAGAACTGCCCTAGCCTCTGACTCACACCGTCCATTCTGCTCTGTACTTAAGGTACGTAGTGGGTCCTGTAGATAGTGCTACAAGTGGTGAGCTCTATCTTCACCTAGAAAGCAAGGTTGGCAGTATTTACTTCAGCGAGCCGCCCGAAGCAAGAGAGTATATCTTCCGATCCAAAGCATCTCACATCGTTAGTAATGACATGAGCCACCACCTAAAGTTGGCTGCGCCCTGTGCTTTTCATTGTATCTGGAAGCACCCGTTACATATCTCCCAGTATGCACACAGAGTGCGCACTGGATTCATTCACCTTCTTGGCAGCCGTCTCCCTATGGGTCCCCATTAAACGCCTAGAGTTGGAGCCCCAAACTATCAGTAATGCCATCCTCTGCGATTGGCCAGTTCTTGCAAGCCGAGAAGCTTCCTATGAAAGAGAGGAATTGACTGCATGAGGATTAGGACGTTTATCACACACAGACAGCGCCTGAAACCTGCTCATCAGGCAAATCGGGTAGGCTCTTTGATGTGTCCCTCGAGAAACTCTTTCAGTGCCTGCCACAACTTTGAACGACCTGCCATTAGATTATAGGTCAACATCAATGAGGAGCACCTTGGGCAGCGACAGTAGTGGATTGATCTGGGGACACGGGAGTCTTTCTGGTCGACCCTTTAATTATGAAATTCGGTTCCGCCCCCCCCCCCCCCCCCCCCCCCCCCCCCGCACACCGCAAGCACTAGCGGTTGTGCGCTGATGCCCGTTACAACAACCTGTAGGTGTGAATGATGGGTCATCAAATCTATTTGCATATGAAAACAGCAATCACAGTCTCTACACATGCTGAAGACGGCTGAAACATACGCTAGATAGTTATTAAAACGCGAAACGGCACCTGTCGTAGACACTAAAACTTCTACGGAATTTAAGAATTCAATATCTTCATTCTCTCGGCCAACACATGTGGATTTACGTTCATTTTTTTCCTCGCAAACATGCGTTTGTTTCCGCTTACAGGCCGATGGTCCGCCAGTGAGGACCTTCCAGCTCTTAGTTTCAAAACCAGGGCGCAAATTCTTGCAAGGAACGATTCGTACATTAGTTTACTGCTGATCGTAGGCAGAAAATGGGTGCTCCTACAAATCGAGAAGGCAGAGGATTGCTTCAGATTTCTGTAAAATTTGCTTTAGAACATCGACAAAAACCTGTATAGGAAATCATATATTTCAGAAATATTAACATTAAGAATCCTATTCTTCGTGTGCACTAGCAGGTACAGTTCCCTGTTTCATACAAAATGTATATAACGCTGAATAAAATGTTTTTACTGAAGAAAGGAAAGAGAATACGAGTATACCTCTATTAACGACTTAGTGAAGCACAAAAAAGAAAAAATAGAAAAAATTCACTTGCATTTGTTTAACACTTGTTTATTAGTTTCACGGAAAATATTGTAAGAAAAGTTTCCAATAACTGCTTTGATCTTAGTAGTGAATAGCTTAAGGTTAAGGGCACACACCAAACTGAAAACAATGTGCATCTTACCAAAAGCTGTGCTAGCTCACAAATGAAATGCTGCAGGGACAAAGGCTACCACTCAACTGAAGGATCTAACAACTGCAAGTGGCTCTTCAAACAAAAACAAACGCCTGTCGTGCTCCAGACAGATGTTCTATGTAGAACACATACACTGCTGGCCACCGTAAATGCAACACCCTGAAGGAAGCATCCGAATCAAGTGAAATTTACACCATGTGTTTGCAGCGATGAGATATGCAACTGATTAGAATTTCAGCGCAGACGCACATCACACGCGCCTGTGGCGCCACCTCATAGCGCCATTTAAGGCTTGGCGATTTCGACGAGTGTACGTTCGGCACGTGTGTTTACCTTGTGGTTGTTTCACAAGACGATCAGTTATGCCTCGTAGACAACAGCGAACATCGTTTGATCAAGTATCCGAGTTCGACAGAGGAAGGATAGTGGCTTACCGAGATTGTGGATTATCATACAGAGAAATCGCCAGTCGTGTTGGACGAAACCAAACAACTGTAATGCGGATATGTGACCGTTGGATGCTGGAGGGTACGACGGACCGACGTGGTCGATAGCATTCACCTCGGTGCACCACTGCACGTGCTGATAGGCAAATTGAGCGCATGGCAGTGACGGATCGCTCAGTGACATCCCGCACCATAGTATAGCACATTGCGTCTGTAACGCATCATCCAGTGTCTGCGCGTACCATTCGACGCCGTTTACAGCAGAGTGGTCTGTCCGCAAGACGTCCATTGCTTCGTCTACCATTGACGCAGAACCACAGACGTCTCCGTCGCCAATGGTGTGATGACAGACGGATGTGGACGGCAGAATGGAATGACGTTGTCTTTACTGACGAGGCACGCTTCTGTCTGCAGCACCACGATGGTCGGATTCGAGTGTGGAGACACCGTGGAGAGAGGATGCTGGACAGCTGCATTATGCACCGCCACACTGGTCTTGCACCGGGTATTATGGTATGGGGCGGTATTGGATATTACTCTCGCACGCCTCTAGTACGCATTGCCGGTACTTTAAATAGCCGGCGCTACATATCCGAGGTGCTGGAGTCAGTTGTCCTTCCTTACCTTCAGGGCTCGGCCACAGCCATATTTCAACAGGATAATGCGCGACCACACGTGGCACGCATTGTCCAAAGGTTCTTCGTCAATAACCAGATTGAAGTGCTTCCCTGGCCGGCTCGCTCTCCCCGGATCTTTCGCCGATAAAAAACATGTGGTCCATGGTTGCTCAACGAGTGACCCAGATTACATCCCCAGCCGCCACACCAGATGATCTTTGGCAACGTGTGGAAGCTGCTTGGGCTGCTGTACCCCAGGAACACATCCAACGTCTCTTTGACTCAATGCCGAGACGTGTGGCAGCGGTGATCTCCAACAATGGCGGCTACTCTGGCTACTGATTCTGGCAGGAACCACATGTCACAGACGTCTGTAAACGTAATCATTTTATACTTGGTCAACATGTTATCTACAAAATAAATCTTGTTGTGCTACATCTTGTCTTTCTTGGTGTTGCATTTACGGTGGCCAGCAGTGTATATTAAAACCAAGTACTGTGCCTCATAAATACACGACTATGCACGAAATATAAGAATAATTTGCGTAGAGAGATACAATAATTTTTATGTTACCTCTGGTAAAATGATGTATGACATGTGGATGCTTCATTCTTTTCCTTTTGTAACTACCAAATTACGATTAGTTTGGTGAATGTATTGCTGACTTTGTAAGGTTTTACGTTTTGATAGTCATTTGAAGTTGGTGTAATTCCTGAAACAAGGTCGGAATAAATACGAATTTACGGGACCGATGTGTGACTCATTTCCTCCGCTATGTTAAGACGGTATCTGATGCGGTCTAATGACATATTTTTGTGACTACTGTTGGCCACGTCAACGAGGCCTTTCTTCCAAGAAAGTAACGTAATACATGCTTTAAGGGGAAGAGATAAAAGGAAGTTTTCCGTTGGCATTTATGTTTGTAATAAAAACGTTCTGGAAACAAACTTGGACTACAATCACATAGCCGGCTGAAGTGGCTACAGTCTGGAACCGCAAGACCTCTACTGTCTCAGGTTCGAATCCTACCTCGGACGTGGATGTGTGTGATGTCCTTAGGTAAGTTGCGTTTAAGTTGTTCTAAGTTCTAGGGGACTGATGACCTCAGCAGTTAAGACCCATAGTGCTCAGAGCCATTTGAGCCAACCAATCACATAAAATATATATCACGAAAATATCTGCTTTCCCAATCACAGCGAAACAAAAGGAAATACGACAACGGTGTTTCTGTCTTCAGACAATTCTCGTTAAATTCTCACGTTGCTGTATTACGTAAAGTTCATATAAAACAACTTCTAGTCTTTTAGACGATCCTGCGGGCTTTCACAAGTAGAGGCTTGATTACATTCCTTTGGTGCCAAAAAAAGTGGACAGAAAATGGAAGTGTTTGCGTGAATGAGCTTATGAATACGCTTTCATATTGTAACTGAAAGCGGAAAGTTATACACGATTCCGTGAACAAAGCTCAAAATCTGAGGTTACTGTAATGTTTTACCCAACGAGGTCAGGAACTTGAGAACGTAAATTCCTTACAGTGCGCCTTACATCACTTCAGCTGACATGCTAATACAAAGCAAGTTAATTAAAAAGCATAAAGTATTAGCGCATTAGCTGTGAGCTACGTGGCGTTTATCTTAACTGTATTTTCTAGTACGCGGGCTGAGATACTGGATTCAGCACGGAGCAATAGCACATTTATTATTCCTAATGAGAAAGCTCCAAACTCTCAACTGAGTACTCTGTTGTTACACTGGGAAACGATACATTTCGTAGAAAATGTGAATTACAAAATCAGATAAAACGGGAAGTTATTTAGGAATTAACCGCAGCTGGTCACATTCTGCTATTCGAATGAAGCTACAAAATGCATTTCACGCAGTCTTTGTTTTTCCGGGAACATAATTCTCGTGTGCTTCTAACTCTGTTGAATTAGCTTCTAGGAATATAAAGTCGATGTTCGACTCAAAATACATGCTATAGTTACTGTGATTTTTGAGAAGTCATAAACGAAGTGAAGTGATAGAGTTGTTCAGAAAAATTTGAGTAGATGAGAAATTCAATATTTCTACTAAAAACTTATTAAATACGAGGTTCATTCAAGTTCTAAGGCCTTCGATTTTTTTTCTAATTAACTACTCACCCGAAATCGATGAAACTGGCGTTACTTCTCGACGTAATCGCCCTGCAGACGTACACACTTTTCACAACGCTGACGCCATGATTCCATGGCAGCGGCGAAGGCTTCTTTAGGAGTCTGTTTTGACCACTGGAAAATCACTGAGGCAATAGCAGCACGGCTGGTGAATGTGCGGCCACGGAGAGTGTCTTTCATTGTTGGAAACGCCAAAAGTGACTAGGAGCCAGGTCAGGTGAGTAGGGAGCATGAGGAATCACTTCAAAGTTGTTATGACGAAGAAACTGTTGCGTAACGTTAGCTCGATGTTCGGGTGCGTTTTCTTGGTGAAACAGCACATGCGCAGCCCTTCCCGGACGTTTTTGTTGCAGTTCAGGAAGGAATTTGTTCTTCAAAACATTTTCGTAGGATGCACCAGTCACCGTAGTGCCCTATGGAACGCAATGGGTAAGGATTACGCCCTCGCTGTCCCAGAACATGGACACCATCATTTTTCAGCACTGGCGGTTACCTGAAATTTTTTTGGTGGTGGTGAATCTCTGTGCTTCCATTGAGCTGACTGGCGCTTTGTTTCTGGATTGAAAAATGGCATCCACGTCTCATCCATTGTCAGAACCGACGAAAAGGAAGTCCCATTCATGCTGTCGTTGCGCGTTAACATTGCTTGGCAACATGCCACACGGGCAGCCATGTGGTCGTCTGTCAGCATTCGTGGCACCCACCTGGATGACACTTTTTGCATTTTCTGGTCGTCATGCAGGATTGTGTGCACAGAACCCACAGAAATGCCAACTCTGGAGGCGATCTGTTCAACAGTCACTCGGCGATCCCCCAAAACAATTCTCTCCACTTTCTCGATCATGTCGTCAGACCGGCTTGTGTGAGCCTGAGGTTGTTTCGGTTTGTTGTCACATGATGTTCTGCGTTCATTAAACTGTCGCACCCACGAACGCACTTTAGACACATCCATAACTCCATCACCACATGTCTCCTTCAACTGTCGATGAATTTCAGTTGGTTTCACACCACGCAAATTGAGAAAACGAGTTCAAGTAAGGAAAACGTCGCCATTTTAAGTATTTAAAACAGTTCTCATTCTCGCCGCTGGCGGTAAAATTCCATCTGCCGTATGGTGCTGCCATCTCTGGGACGTACTGACAATGAACGGGCCTCATTTTAAAACAATGCGCATGTTCCTATCTCTTTCCAGTCCGGAGAAAAAAAATTGGAAGCCTTAGAACTTGAATGCAACTCGTAATCGAATCACTTGCTTCAGAAACAGTCATACTACGTTTGAAAACCAAAACTACAAATCTCGTATATACCTAACTATCCTGCATTCAGCTCACTATAGTTCTCATTGGAAACAGTATTTGTTTGCCCATATTACCGATCTACGTTACGTCATTATAATATTGCTATACATGTAACAGCATGCTTACCAGTGTGTTCCAAAACGCCGCTCATGAAAACGGGATTTCCCGGTACTCATACCTTCGATGTTATTGTTGATAAAAAGGTATGTCAAACGTGTTGGGTATCCTTCCTTGCTAAGTACCATTTGTACACCCAACAGAAGAACTGACTTAGTGTAGTTGTCCTTCAGTACAGAGTTCTTTACCATAGTTTCGCCGTCACCAGCTGACCAAAACTTAACCGAGAATTGCAAGAAGGCCAAGCGCAACAAACACCTGAAATACTGTCAATATATTCAAAAGATCCTGAGTCTCACCAAATTTGAAAATTTTCAACATATTTTTGTCCATTTCCGAGATATAGGTATTCAAAGTTACCCTTCTCGCACACGTAAAATACCCGTGACAAACCTATTATTTAATTACACTGACGGGGTATATCCATGAACAAATGAATGAATGAATGAATGACACATTTGCGTAAATTCCTGAGGATTCCCCAGGAAACCCCAAAAAATCGTTTTTCACGATCTTTTTGCCGTAAGACGTTCACCAAATCTGAGTTTCGGATTGCAAGACAACTACGCACAACAATAGCTGTAACTTTTAGGATATCTTTTCAAGATTCCAGCCTCAAAAAACCTAGAAAGTTTTCTAGGTATCTCTATCCATTTCTGAGACACAGAGGTTCAATGCGAGCAAAATTGCGCAAGTAAAATACGCACGTAAAACGTGGTATGAGGCGGTAAACTAGTGACGTAGCACGGAGAAATGTTATGAAAGAGTCTCTTATCTACAGAAGGATTGCGAGGTCTCTAAGTTATAGTGCTCAAGGACATGCAAATTTTTGTGTTCTTGAAATCCAGCTGATGTGTAAAATTAACTTCGCATTATTTCAATTTCGCATAAATAAAATATCAAAATTTTAATAACCTATCAAGTTCTTTTCATATGAGTGACATGCCCTGCTGTGGGAGGAAAAAGGTGGGAAGCAGCGGAAAAATGCTGCTATCGGAGCACAAAGAAAGGTAATCTGCTCATCTTTATTAAAAGTGTGACTGATAAGTGAAGTAGCAGCTGCTATATTCTCGTACCTTCCTCAGCACCTTTAAAATTTTCTCAAAAATATTGGCATGCGAAAATATTCGCTCTTTTTTATGCTTAAAGAGAAGGAGACAGTGGCAGCGGGAAAGAGACATAGAAGTAACAAATAATGAAACCTGGCAGACAGTGGTCATGGTACAGAAAGAGCGAAGGCGACAATGCCAGTTTCAGAGAAAGAGAGGTACACAAGGGCAGTGGAACATGGTAGACAGTAAGAGAACTGTGCGAAGAAAAGAGTAAAGGACACAGTGCCAGTGGGAGAGCAATAAAAAGAAGCAGAAAGGGAAGAGGCTGAGCCTTGTGATGATGGCAGACTGACAGTTATAACGAGGGAGAAATAGACAGTCACAGTGAGAAAGACAGCAGCTATCGGAAGGAAGGAATGAATGAGATAGTACCTGTAGGTGAGAACAAGAGGGAGACAGTGACAGTGAGATGAGATAGTAGTAGTAGCAGGACAGAACGAAAGCGATTGTGGCTGTGAGACAGGAGACAATGATAGTTGGAGAGTCACATGGAGATAGTGACAATGAGTTGGGCCGAATGAGTGAGTAATTGCCAATTAGGAGTGAATGGGAATGAGACTTACTGCCATAGCGATGGACTAGTGGGTGTGAGTGAGACACAGTTAGAGCAGCTTGTGGGAATGACAGGTGAACTGCAAGTTAAAAAAGAGCATGAATATGTTGCCATGTCAATATTTTTGTGAAAATTTTGAAAATGGTTCAAATGGCTCTGAGCACTATGGGACTTAACATCTGTGGTCATCAGTCCCCTAGAACTTAGAACTACTTAATCCTAACTAATCTAAGGACATCACACACATCCATGCCAGAGGCAGGATTCGAACCTGCGACCGCAGCGGTCACGCGGTTCCAGACTGAAGCACCTAGAACCGCACGGCCACTACGGCCGGCTGAAAATTTTCTTTCGTGCTCCGACAGGAGCATTTTTCCGCTAATAATTATTATGGAACTTTATCCTGCTGCAAGCCATTAGCAAACCGACTCTGTCACATGGATGTTATGCTGTGTGTTGATCTAAGCCTGCCATATATGAAGAGGGCGTGCCTGACGGACATCTGCTAAAATTTGAGCTTACAAACAATTCATTTCATGTCTGTTTACCAAATTTTCTCCTACTCTTCCGAAATTTTCCATCTGTTAATACACTGTGTATCGATTTTTTCGTCTGTTTGGATGTGTATTTGTGTGAATCATGTGTGTGCGCCCGCGCGCGCGAGTGTGTGTGTGTGTGTGTGTGTGTGTGTGTGTGTGTGTGTGTGTGTGTGTGCGTGTGTGTGAGTACTTCTGCTGTTAAGGGGCTCCGGAACGCCCTATACTTGCAATGTTAAAATAACGCTTATAAATTACATCTTTCCTCACAAAATATTTGAGGTAGGAAGTTGAACTTTTTACAGATTATTTATTGGAATATGGGCTACATCTTAACACAGGGATTTTACAAAATTTTAGTTCAGTTATTGAAGATGATTTTTTTTCAATTGTAATGAAAATACACAACATTTTATTTGCAATTTTTTATTTATATATTCAAAAATATACAGTTTTTTGGAAAAAGGCTGTGTTAAATTATGCAGAAGGTACTGTGTAACATTTACTGAAAGTTTGAAACAAATATGTTCGGAAGATCCTTAGAAAACATGTAATTAGTATGAGAAAATAAAAGTTTTGGCAATCGAGCGACAAAGATTTGATTAACATTTTAGTGCATTCCAGGTCCATAGGATGGATTATCTTCATCCTCTGCAAACTCCTCCTCCAGCTTCCTCTTGTTCCTCCTCCTGTTTACTCTTGCTTGTATTTCTAGACTCTTTACAGCCCTGTCTGCAGCCCGAAGGCGTTCCTTGTCTAAAGCAAGCATCGCTCGTTGTTGTGTTCGTAGATTTTGCTACCATTTTCTTCAGTTGCAGTTACTGCAACACTGTTCCAAAAGGTAGTCATGTATGAACACTTATCACATTTAAGTTGTATTTCACTAGCACGTCCTACGTGCTTTATTATGGAGAGTTCCAGACCAACTTCACTACAATGAATACATCTTACACAGTTTGAAAAAATTCCTTTGAGAACCGACATATCAAATATTTCATTCACATCCGATTCGCCCATAAAACATTCATAGTTTTCACTCATTGAGCCAAGCTTCTTCTGTGAAGTATTTTCTTTCCCACTTTGACTGCTATGGGCAGGTGTACTTGAGAGGTCAGGTTCACTCACTTGGTTATCGTCTTTATTGTTTACAGTAATAACACATACCTTTGGCTTTCCAACATTTCTCCTTTTCTTAAAAGCCTTCAGAGGATTTCTAATAACTTTACTTTTACTCATTATTATGTTTCAACAAAACAGAGACTCAAGAAACAGAATTAATTACGAATATTTTCGAGATAACGATAGAGTAAATAAACTTGAAACAATCGACAATCACACCAGCGATATATATTGAACCATCACAGGTTAGCCACAACACATACTTTATCTCACATCACTAAAATGTACCTGATGAACACGGACGTTAATAATAACACCATTAGACAGCAGTTTAACAGCGCCACAGTGGGTCACGCCCATGTAGAACACATTTCAAAAAAAATTTAAAAATAGTTGTAGTCTTCGGAATTGAATAAATTATATATCTATTAAAAGGTAATAGTCTGCAGATTCAGAAAACGCAAAAAAGTAAAAATTGAACTTTTCATGATTTTGATCCTTTCCGGAGCCGCTTAATAATACTTCGTATGATCACATCAGGCTACATACAACATTTTCACTACAACTTCTTATCTCACTACAGCATCTTATCTCGGGCGAGTATTAATATTTTTGATGCTGTTAAGGTTCTCTTTATTTAAGTACCCGATAAATAAATCATTTTGGAGTGTCTGTATAGACGTAAAATAAATTAGGAACAGTTTGTGTGAAGCACATTGGTCTTTTACTTTTAGAAGTATCTCAGGTTTGTAATAGAATGCCGTTTCACATGAATACTACACTATACTGTCGTAGTTTCTTGTGGAGAAACACCTTTTGCATGGTACACTTGTTATTAATTCAAAGCTGAGCACTTTCTTAACTGTGAAAACCTCCCCAAGCGGCAACCACAAGAATCAGTCTTGATATCGATCCGACTCTTTGCAAAATGGATGAAATTAAATTTACTTTAATATGTTTACTCAAGAAATTAACCGTAAGCACTCTCGCTTTTGCTTTACGCCACTTAATATTGGAGTAATTTGAATAAAAATCTGCCGTCTCGCAAACAGCAGGCAACATTACATACTAAAACTCGCGCTGTACCATACGTTATAAACTCCTGAAAAACGTACAATTTAATTATCACACATGCAGGCATGTTACAGCTACTGAAATACGTGGTTTGGTTATAAATAACAGTATGTATTTACCAGAAATACGTTACGAGATACAAACGTCTGCACCCATGTCTTACTCATAGGAAGATTGGAACCAGAGTAAAATTATTTTGAAAATCTATTTCCATTGTCTTAGCTGTTCTCAGATTTTTTACTACAAACATAGGTTATCGTAAAATATGGATACTGCTTTCCATTGACATTACAGTGAGATAATAAATATCTTTACATACCTTTTTGCACACAGAATAACACTCCGTGTCCGCAGCTCGTGGTCGTGCGGTAGCGTTCTCGCTTCCCGCGCCCGGGTTCCCGGGTTCGATTCCCGGCGGGGCCAGGGATTTTCTCTGCCTCGTGATGACTGGGTGTTGTGTGACGACCTTAGGTTAGTTAGGTTTAAGTAGTTCTAAGTTTTAGGGGACTGATGACCATAGATGTTAAGTCCCATAGTGCTCAGAGCCACTAAGCCACTAACAGTCCGTTTAAGCGTTTCATATCGACCATAAATAACTACTTCTCGTTTCCGGGGAACCAGTACAGCTGCCGTACCCAGAAGACAAAGTCGAATATCAATGTAACTTCGTACACGTACGCACTATCGGTGGGTGTGTAAAGAATAAGCATTGCAAATCTCTGTGAAAGGTAGAGCGGTCATCTGTGAGCTTTAGGATTGTTCGTATTTAGTGATGTCAGCATGCCTGCTAGGTTATATATGGTGCGCAAACAGCGTCAGATGTGATGACTACGATGGGAGTACATTTCGCAGGCCCTTGCGAGATGAGCACCTGACACCGTTTGTTAACTGGCTTCTCTGTGGGTCTGTATTTGGTCGGCCGGTCGAAATGTTCAACATAAAGTGGGACACCCAGATGTGACAACGGCCCAACGTCAGACTGCATGGGAATATGAGGTGAAGCACGCCCGATTTAATTTGGTATTCTTAGCCGTCGAATAATGTAGCAGCCTACCCTTTATTTAAATGATCAAATGGTTAAGGTCTAATCGATTTTCACCGCTGCGAGAGTTGTTTCAATTGGATTTTTGCTGTTCAGTTATGTTTAATCATAGAATAGGGGTTTTTCATTAAACACAAATGGATACAGTCACCATCTCAGCACAGGTGAAGAGCATAGGAATATCATCACACACTGTTGTAATAATCTGCACACGCTATAACGACTGCGTGGATGCGTGATTTGAGGTGCCATGCTACGGATTGCGCGGTTCCTCCCGCCGGAAGTTCGAGTCCTCCCTCGGGCATGTGTGTGTGTGCTGTTCTTAGCGCAAGGTAGTTTAAGTAGTGTGTAAGTGTAGGGGCGGATGACTTCAGTAGATTGGTCCCTTAGGAACTCACACACATTTGAACATTTTATCCTCACCGCACATGTAATTTCAGCTCTCTGTATCTGTAATCACCTTCGGATAAAAACACTTTGCCACTAGCCAGAGTAATTCGGTTTGCTGCGGGTCACCCACGGCGATGGAGGTGCTCTCTTAGCCGGTACGATTCTTCTCCTTCCACAACGGTATTAAAACAACCACCCTGCCGCTTAAGTGCATCTAACAATAATATCTTTTTGGTCGCAATGGGCATTTGACTATTCGTTCTTGTATTGTCCCCGACCTGTGTGAGTATAATATTTTGACATTTGAGTACTGGACCGGGATATCCTACATAGAGAAGGCACCCTCGTCCTCACCCGAGGACAAATAATGGACTGAGTCATCCCACAACATTGGTCGGAGTCGAGCAGCAGCCGTACTGCGGAATTACGGTCCCTGCGTTATCACCACAACACAGACGCCTGTGTGTGCAATGGTTCACTGACTGGGAAGCATGAATTGCTGATAATTGGTGTCGTACTGTGTTCAGTGACGAACTGCGGTTCTGCTCTAAATCGGATGACCGTTATTGTCTCAGCATTTCGCAGAGTCACAACGGCGTCACTCCTCATTCTTGGTCTTGAGAGGAGTGGGGACTTGACGTCAAGGCTGGCTGTTGAGGGATCTCTGAAGACACAATGGTGCGTCACGGACATCCAGCATCCACACGTGGCACCTCTCATGTGACTGTATCATGGCGCCATTTTCAACAGGACAGTGGAATGTGTCTCTATAAACTATCTGCAGGATGCTGATCCCCGGATCTGTTCCAAATGGAACCTCTCTTGGACCAGCTCGGTTGTCAACTCTGTGCTAGTGCCAATGTCCAGTATGTCAAAGGATTGTTACTACAATTGTAAATCAGCTAGCCACTGGAGTCAAAGGCTTAATGATACCCTTCCCCATCGAATCAGGAAGGGGGACGGGTCGCAACGTCGTACTGGTAAATCAGCAAATACTGAAAAGCGTAAATTTCACGGGACTGCTTAACCGCTGAAATGAAACTGTATACATACTCAATCCGAGACGTTTCATTTCATTCCCTCATCCCCTTTTGGTGTTCCCTTTTTGCCACGAAGAATAGTTAACAGCTGTATGGCCGCGGATGTAGTAGCTTGGCCACGATGGTTATGGATGACAGTCTGAATGACGTAAAAACTTGAAGAAACTGAACTATAGATACATTCTAGCTACTCGGAATGCTAAAGGGCTCGTCCAAGCCAGACTGTGATAGCAGCAGCCAGTCTACGTGATCCTTCTATATGTGCACAGGGAGAGAAGGTTGTTCATGCCTAAATGAGTTGGTGGTAGAGAGAGACTGAGGTAGACAGTGTAAAGCCCTCTGCTCTGTTGGAAGGCTGAAGTACAAGAAAGCGACTCGACAGTTCTGAGCACGCGGCTAGCAACCATGTCTCCCTACTGGCTGCCAAAAGACGTGTGTGGGTGGTTTTGAAAGCAAAGTTCCGTAAATGGTAGCGTCATGCTAAGGCCACGGTTTGTCTACGCACGTACACACTGTGGGAAATCATGCTGACAGTCTGACTGAAAGTCATCCGAAAAAATTCAGAATAACAATTTCTATAAAGATCGTAAATTATATCCGAACGGTCTAACATACTTTACAGTATCGCCCATATCCACTATCTCATATTGCATGTGGTGTTGTCCCTTGTGGAGACGTACGATATAAATGAGGGGGGAATGTGCTAAAATTGTCACATGGGAATTTATACATGAATACATGCATCCTCTTCTTAAAAGTTCTTCCATACAACTTTAAGACTTGAAGTACTGTATCAAATGGCATGTACGTTGGAAGAATGATGAACTTTTAACTTCTTTTTTGTTTTTTTATATTTGATTTTTGTTTTACTTTGAAATGTATTTAAAATCTGTGATTTCCTTTTGCTGCATAAGATACGGAAGCAGTAGTTTTAGTGATTAACAGTACTGAAAAGCTGCATTCTTTACTATAAGTGTAGCTACATTAACAAATCAATATTAATTAAAGTAATACATCATTGGTGCAATCACCAAAATTCTTGTAACGATGTACAACTCTCAAACTGCTACCGAAAACTGTATAAAATTCTTGAACTCTGTATATTTTCTATAATCACATTTAACTTGGAATAACATTACCATAGAAACTAAATCAGTGCAAAAACAGGCAGCCATGGAATCCGTATAACGGAGTGCAAATAACAATGAATATATCCTTTCTATTACTATCACATTTTAAATAATTAGCTCTTGGGGTAATTGGTTTAACTTCGAAAGAAAAGTGACCGTTACATATATAATAAGGTAAAGTAAGCAATGTAGAACGTATTTTACTTTCTTTTCGGGCGGGCATCCGTGATATTATTAATTTTTGCACTAATATTTCGGCCGACAACGGTTCACCCGCTCTGTAGGTGAAAACTGTCTAAAGTAATTTAATAATCTTACGCGTGATTCACATTGTGAATGGCTGAAAGGTCGTCAGCAAAAATGTCGGATGAAAATTTAATAATATCCTGTGTACACGTACAAAGTATGATGATATAATCGATCAACCAGGAAATCTTCGACGTAATTCTTGAATGCAGTAACAATAAAATGAAAACTGGCAAAGAGAGTAAGCAGTTACTGGCTTTAAAAACGGCAATACTGAATTCAAATATAAGCTTCAGAATGAAACATCTCCATGTTCTAACCCAAAAGGCAAGGAGGATAAATACAAGCAGTGCAGTTACGGAAATGATGCCAATTGAACCTGGATAGAAGAGAAGCTTGCATCCTCGGTTAATAAAATGATGGCTGGGAAATGTGGATCTGTTATGTGCGTCTTCAAATACCACGGTGCGAAGGCCAGTCGTGGAGCAAAATGGTCTTCGGCCACAAGCTGCACGCGCTGGGTGTGATCCGGGTGCAAGGAGTTGTCATGCAGGGTCCGCCAGACACAACTGTGGGAAATCTCGACACGACTGACGACAGCCAGAGTATTGGCATCGTGATTATTGTGTACGAGCCCCAACAGAGTCTCCTCGTTGACTACCGTTATCACTGTTCGCTCACGTTGATGTGTTTCATCGCTGGGGGGTGCCCTTTTGGATAACCTCTTGTGGAAGCGTGCAAAGGACATGTGACAGGGCCTTTGCCTCGTGGCGTAACGTTGGGCGTACAACCTCTGTTCGACTGTCCCATCATCGACTCAATATTCCAGATGAATATCAACGAGATCCACTTTCGTATATTGTGCCATTATACTTCCATTTTGTCAGGACGCGTAATCAAGCATAGCAATGTGCGCAGCTGCAACAGCCGCACACATGCTGCGTCATCTCATGTTGCGGTGTACGTAGTACAGTTACCACGTACACCAGTCACAGACGTCCCACCATTTTAGCTGTACTAAGCATGATAAACATTTTTTCTCCCTCCTCGTGTCCTTCCTTTTGTGTGTATTGAGTTGCTACTACTGCATCAGGAAAGCTTTTCCGACCATGCACTGCTATGTTATTTCTCATCGTCTATGTGTATCTCTCCTCAAAGTTTGTAACCGCTGTGCCGAGACACCCACAGTATAATGTTTTTTGAGTATGTGGCTTCTGACTACTTTACCGCTGAACGTCACGAATTCTTCTCCTATACCAAACTTTTCATATCAGAGTAGCACTTGCAAACCACATCATTTATTATACACTGGATGCATTCCTATCTCTGTCTTCTTTCACAGCTCCCTCTTGTACTACGAAAGTTATTACCTGATGTCTTATCAGAATAGGACTCATTCCTTCAACAATCAGCTGGTGTTTGTTTCAAGTACATTGTGTGCATCTAGCAGTGTAGTTCTATACTCGATCAGCTTCATGCCCTGCTACCTCATAATGGAACGACAGCAGCCGACTGGAATTGAAAAACGTGCTGTAATTGTTGCTCTGCAGCAGGAAGGCTATTCTACTAGGGCAGTAGCAACAAAAGCTGATGTAGTCCAATTTACAGAGGTGTATGTGTTACAGCACTTCAAGAAACTGGTTCCAACGCAAGTGTTTCGTGTTGTGAAACACCCCGAGTGACATCATACAAGAACGATCAGTCCACGTGTGTAAGAGTAAACGTCATACGACACGTACTGCACCTGAAGTTCGCAAGGAAGTAAATAATATGCGATCAGTTTCAATCTTTCTCTCAACAGTGCAATGCCGTCTTCGTGAGCTACGGTTAAGGGGGTGTGCATCGATCAAGAAATCTTTATTATGCGAACAAAGTAAGGTAAAAATATTTCAGTGGGCACAGCAAAATAAAAAATGGAGCGTGCAACAATGGTTCAAAGTGTTACTCATGGATGAATGAAAGTTTGGAGTATTTGGAAGCAGTTTCGGAATGTTACGAATAGTTCGTCGACTTCGCGGAGTACATATGATCAGAGAGAATTTGACGCCAACTGAGAAGGGGGGGGGGGGGTATTGGTCATGATGTGTGAATGTTTTACCTATGATCGTCGGTGAACTAGTGACAATTAATGGAACATTACACAAGGAAGGATATCACAGGTTCCGTTTCGTAAGAGACGTATCGGTCATGCGTTTGTTCTGAAGCAGGGCAGTGATTACCAGCACGCTTCTAAATTGTGCCAAATGGGATGTCAATAGAAGAGAGAGAAATGATGGAAAATGGAGAATATGATTAGGTCAAGTAAGTCATCTAACTTAATTCCCGGTCAACTCTTATGGGATGAAACTGAGAGAGAGTTGAGCAAATTGATGTCTTCTAATGTTGAAGATGGAATAATTTACAGTTCTGTTGGACTACAATGCCTTCAATAACACAACAAAATCTTATCTCCAGACTGCCAAGAGTTCGTGCAGATGTTCTGAGGGCAAAGGGTGGATTCAACGAAAAGGCTGAAATTTAAACCACTCTGTATTGTAATAGATGGAGAAAATATGTATTTTGTTGGTCTATTTAGTTTGTGAAATGTGTCTGCGCATTAAAATGAAGTAAACAGGTTTTGTTATGGCTGATCGAAAACTTTTGACCAGTAGTATACGCGAAATCATTGGTAAGTTTGGAGAATGACGACATGTTTGACATATTAGCTAAGGGATTCTCTGAGAGATATTCAGACAAGAGAGATGTAAGTTACTGCAGAGACACAGTGTCTTATTGAAGGCAGGGACTAGGGATGATCCTCAAATATTCACAGATAAGATTCACAAGATTTCTTGCAGTACGTATACTATTGGTTTGGGGCAAGTGAAATTAGATGCATTAAGAGAATAGGCAGAGATGAGAGAGTAGGTGTATTCATTGGCAGCATCAACCTGCATAAAAGAAGGGAGGTCAAAGTGGCGTTGGCTTCAGTCCTGCATGAGGCAGTTTAGCTTGTACAGTTATGCAGGGAAGTAGAGCGATTTGTTTCACTGGTGTCACGCAATAATGACTCCTATCGCATATTCACAAATTCGAGGAACTGCAGGAGATGCCTGTCGTCAGGACATATGACCGTCACGCTCCGTCCATCTAAGAAAATTATTCTCTGTGGTGCGATTTTCGCTGTGATTTGGCATATCGAGCCAAGGCAGGGGAAGATTCCAAAATCGAAAGTTCTCCAAGACTTCATATTTACGAGGTGTAGAACAGCAACCGCAGACAAGCATAGCTGGTCGTGGCGTTATCTGTAGTTCCAGTTCCTATCAACACTTCAACAGATTCATTTGTGCTGTGTAGTAACCCAGATTCTAGAAAAAAACTAATGGTCAAAATTAAGTTTATACCGATCATAGAGTAGTTTCATTTTGCGACCCGATGAAAACAAGTTTCCACCTTAAAGGCGTAGTGCTCCTCAGACAAAAGAGCATTAATCTACATTAACATCATA
Organism: Schistocerca serialis cubense; assembly: GCF_023864345.2. NCBI lineage: Eukaryota > Metazoa > Arthropoda > Insecta > Orthoptera > Acrididae > Schistocerca > Schistocerca serialis. The sequence continues at coordinate 589,443,090 of NC_064645.1, read as the reverse complement.
TTCCCCAAGCCATCTAATGGTGTGTGGTGGAGGGTACTTTCGGTACCACTATCTGATCCCCCCAAACCTATTCCACTCGCGAGTAGTGCGAGGAAAGAATGATTTTCGGTAAGTGTCTGTATTGCCCCTAATTACTCGAATTTTCTCCTCGTGGTCAATACGCGAGATGTATGGGGAAGTAACATGATGTCCGACTCCTCCTGAAAATTGCTGTGCCGAAGTTTCAACAGTAGTTCCCTCCGTGATGTTGAACGACTGTCTTGTAGGATCTCTTAACGCTCTCTCGCCATCTAAATGATCCCGTGAAGAAATGCGCCGATCTTCATTGGATCTTCTCTACCTCCTCTATGAGTTCTACCTAATAGGGATCACAGATAGATCAACAATACTCAAGAATCGGCCGAACAAGCGGCTTATGAGCCACTTCTTCCGTGGATGAGTTACATTTCCTTAAGATTCTTCCAATGAGCCGGAATCTGGTGTCTGCCTTTCCCACTATCTGTTTTATATGATCATTCAACTTAAGGTTGTTCTGGACCACCTAGATATTTCACGGCAGACGCTGTCTCCAGCTGTTTGTCATCAATAGTGTAGCTGTACAGTAGAGGATTTCTTTTCCTTTGGATTTGCAACCTCTTCCCGCTTAACCTACATATTGCATAATCTGAAACCATTGGTGTGCCAGGGAATTGGGCTGACCATATGGACCTTGATGGGAGCAATACTAGAACGTAGGCTTCGAAACCAAAGCAACATACCATGATATTTCTTAATCCTACTAGTGTATGTGACATTACTAATTGGAGTAGGCGACTTTGGATGCAGATGTAGACAGCCACTGAAACGCGACTAGAACTGAAAAACGCGACAACGCTGTGTCATCCACCAGATCGTGGGACTAAATGATTAGAGTTTAATCATTTCTTCCCTTTCTCTGCAGGTAGAACACCCTTCTTTACCATGAAAAAACATAAGCGGTTAACTGTGTGCATCTGAACTTGATTGATTTATTACTGTAACTTATTGTTTGGCTAAGTGGTGTAGTTCTTCCTTCTCAGAAATACCCAGCCACTCACCTTCCTGATCCCAATCTGGAAGCTGGCAGTAAAAGGACACATTGCGGGAGAGGAAGGAACTCATGATACGAAATTGGGGCGAATGTTAATTACATAGCAAAAGATGTACTGTTTATTTAGAAAATTCAGTTTTCACGGATAGAATTTCTTGATTTGGTGGGAACAGTTCACATTTAGCAAGTAAATACCCTGATTATATAATTACACGTATGCAGAATGGAAGAGTTGTTGAAAGAATTTTAGTGTTTGCTCACTGTGACTGGCAGGGATCGAGTGAGCTAGTGTAAAATGCCACCACCAGAGGATGTCCCACATCGATGCCTCATCCCCTCTACCACCCATAGAAAATTGGCGGGATGAACCCTCTGTGTTGGAGTGAAAGGATGTCATAACACAACATTCAAATCGGTGCCAATAATGTACTGATCCATATTATTTATTTAATCAGTCTGCAGGAGACAGGTAGAGCTCACATCGGCAACTCCACCTATCCGTGCTTCTGATGGCTTAATAACTGTAAGAACCAAGGAATGGAATAGAGTGCGGTACAGTAGCGATTGTATGTCTATCGTCTAGGCGCCGCCATGCAAGTGGAAAACCACCCCATGTCTTAGTTGCAGATACTAATTGTCACCAAGCACAGACCGGATATGGGTTTCCTTCAGTCTCGCGGTAACAAACAAATCACCAAGTAGCGGCATTCTATTGATTGGAAAATTCCAGACTCGCTTCCTGCTTCAGTCTCTCCTAAAGGCGACTTCCTGTTTGTGTGTTTGCGAACCAAGGCTCCTAACACGTAGACGCGGGTTTTCATCTCTCCTCAGGACACTGTGCTCCTATTAGCTAATGCTGGAAACAAAGGCAGAGCTGACGCAATTTTGATATCAGAAATAGAGTTGAAATGGTTCATTGGCACTAATATATTAAATTAATTGTTTAACAATAGCTCGCTCAAACCACTCACTTCCGCCTTAGGAAGAGCCTTCTTTGTGACAAAAATGTATTTTCAACGTTTGAATATCACCCGAATATATTATGCATATCAAACATACCTGGTCTGAAAGTCCAACCAGTCACATACACTCACGACTGCAAAGAGCGCGCAATCCGCCATCTGACGGGAGCCACGGTAGCACATTCCACCACCAACAGGGACGTGGTCTCATCTCACGGGGGCAAGTGGCTCCTCCGGTTCGGGATGAACTATGTTCATCGTTACAGGAATCTACTGCTAAGTGCTCGAAGTGGACGTGAAATACTACTCAATAAACCATATTTTAATAAGCAAGCATGCATTCTGAATCATGTATAGCGTTTGGGGAAGGAAATTTACACATCATTCTTACTCTTCTCTTCGTATGGTTCGGGAATTTGGCAAAAGACGGGTAAAAGTGTGTAACGTTGGCCTTTAACCGGGATTCTGGACCGTACAACAAATTCCTGGGCAATCCCGTCGAAAACTGGACGCGTGACAGCGCTATTTCAGGCGCGAGTGACACAGTCTGTCCTTGGGGTGCCAAGGTGACAGATTCGCCAGAGGTGCCAGAAGGTTTAAGATTTATATATAGAATGTTTCAGAATTATGACTAGCATTCGATAAGTAAGGCAACATTTTTTTTCCTGTAAACAGGTTGGTTTTAGTCGGGATTCCAGTACACCAAATGATTCCCCCACTCATTTGGCTACAAAATTCTATTTTTCAACACTATCTCCGTCCAATGCGACGGCCTGATGCTGCCCCACTGGGAAGGGCCGTATGTCCGCGTGGTACTGCTCTGCTGATCGACGTCAGAGCCAACTTATCTGCTGCAGCAGTAACCTCCCCACCGTCCGTGTACTGCCTCCCACTGGTTCAAAGTGGTGAGGTCATCTTTCATCATCTGCGACGAAATATTGTCACGGTCTGTCTCGTAATACACAAGCAAATCTGCTGAGATGGCTCTTCGTTGCTCGATATGGTCTTCGGTTGGGGGTGGAGGAATCAAGACGGCACTCAACTTTGACTAGTCCATCACCTCGAATGACAGTTCTACCATAGAAAAATCACCAAACAACCGTATGTTTTCAGAAGTCATTTTATTTAGACAATCAGTTTCGGCACCGTATTAATGCCGCTTCATGCCCTATCTACTTAATGTGCAGACGGATACTGGTAGCTCCAGTTATGCAAGTATTGATATATCTGATTGTCTATACATGGAGTGTATAGGGGCCTAAAAATGGCATTAATGAGATGCTGAAAACATAAAGCTGTTTGGCAAGTTTTCTTTAGCAATTTGACAAAAAATTCGACATCTTTCAATCGAAACTGTTCGAGAGAAAAAAGTTTGTGCCATTTCTTATTCAACGTCCCTCGTAGTAGCGGCAGCTTGGGTCGCCATCTTGCGACTGATGCCATGGGCGCCCGTGTGCAAGATTTGTGTACAATGTTATTACGATCAGTAGCGAAAACAGAGGCCGATGAAATACATGCGGGAAAAGGGGGAAGGGGCAGCGCTATATGATAAGTGGCTTGTGTAGAAAAATGTTCTCGGATCGGCAGTATTCCTATCAAAATTTGTGCTGCAGGTATGAGTGTCAAGATTGCTGACCTTTAATTTCAGTGAAATAATAAGCTGATTAATTTTTACTAGATATCGGAATAACTAATTAAGCTACCGTCATTGCTACGTGCAACATCTGTGTCTCAAAAATGGTTCAAAGGGCTCTGAGCACTATGGGACTCAACTGCTGTGGTCGTAAGTCCCCTAGAACTTAGAACTACTTAAACTTAACTAACCTAAGGACATCACACACATCCATGCCCGAGGCAGGATTCGAACCTGCGAACGTAGCGGTCGTGCGGTTCCAGACTGTAGCGCCTTTAACCGCTCGGCCACTTCGGCCGGCGATCATCTGTGTCTCAATTGCTTTTCCGATTAAATCCAGACCCAAACACAGTTGCAAACAGCTAATTTTTTTCCCTCGTGTGAACTTGCCGCTAAGCGATGCGCCCGAGAGTCAATGTTGTGACGTAACAAGACTGTTACGCCACACTGAAGTAGCCGAAAGAAAGGCACGCGTACACACACGCCGACTGGCGTCAAGTCTGGAACAAGATACGTTATGACTGCTATCAAGAAAATACGTAGCTTTGGAATATACTTAACTTTATTTACTCCTTGTGATACATCTCTCTGGACTATACAAATGAGACTCGTGAGATACATGCACTGTTCCAATTGGCGCCTTGCTAGGTCGTAGCCATGGACTTAGCAGAAGGCTATTGTAACTGTCTCTCGGCAAATGAGAGGAAGGCTTCGTCCGTATTGTCACTAGCAATGTCGTCCGTACAACTGGGGCGAGTGCTCTATCGTATCTCGAGACCTGCCTTGTGGTGGCGCTAGGTCTGCGATCACACAGTGGTGACACGCGGGTCCGACATGTACTAAATGGACCGCGGCCGATTTAAGCTACCACCTAGCAAGTGTGGTGTCTGGGTGTTGACACCACAGTGAATAAAATTTTAATTCAGTTTTTGTTCATTGGTAGTATTAATTAACGAGGCAGCCATTGCCATCTTACTCCAGCTCAGCGACGTTCGAGAACGGCCCCATACCGGAACCGAAGGATTCCGCTACTATATCCGAGCTTCAGCTATCAATTATCTGTAGCCATTGACGTTGCTATACTGCACAAAACGCCTGACGGTCTAACTGAAACAGCATTTAAAGGTGCACCATATGTAAAGTACAGTGCCGACATCCAACACGGCATTAGCTAATAGCCGGGCGGTGTGGCCGAGCGGTTAAAGGCACTACAGTGTGGAACCGCACGACCGCTACGGTCGCAGGTTCGAATCCTGCCTCGGGAATGGATGTGTGTGATGTCCTTAGGTTAGTTAGGTTTAAGTAGTTCTAAGTGCTAGGGAACTTATGACCACAGCAGTTGAGTCCCATAGTGCTCAGAGCCATTAGCTAATAGTATCCCACAGCTACCAGTTTCACTTACGACACTTAAATTCTTCTCACAGCCAAAACTACACTACTGAATTGTACAAAGAGGCGGTGGTAATCGTTGTTGGAATGTAAATTTTGTTAGAAGTTAAATCCTACTACAGTATATCATGTATCGGTATTATGAGAACGAAAGTTCCCACTCATCGTAAAAGCGAAAAGCTGAGTCGCAGATAGGCACAACAAAAAGACTGTTCAAACACATGTCATTACAGGACATGTGCCATTGAAGGAGTGATTAATGGAATTGAAGGCAAGGGTAAACATTACTATAAGAAAATTGTAATATCGTTCGAACTCGTGTTTGATAAAATAACCATTACGCGATATGTTCGCTTGAATGATATGAATGAGTCGATAACTAAAGGGGATACGATAATAAATAATGGTCTGACGGTATGAGCTTCCAAGCGGAGCTCACTGTGAAGTGCAACGGAACATTTTACTTAGTCGACACCAACATTGAAATGACACTTGGTGCAGAAGCGCTGTTAACTTTCACTGCAGTTAACTACTAAGTAGAACCTGTTTCTCCAGTTAGGAATTCAGTCCGTCATACGGTACTATTCCATAAAGCAACTACCATTCGGTCCTTACGATCGATCTGAGCTTCGGCTACACTGATCTGTCAACACACATCAGCCAACCTTTACTGTTTACTCTCTCCTTGAATTTACAAGAAACCTATTTGAGTTTACATACCCACACAGCGATATGTGTCTAATTGTTTATTGACAGCAACTGTTGCCACAGTAGCACCTATGATATTTGTGTGTTTCAGTGTGTTTTTTGTTTCGTAAATGTGACTGTATGTGTGCAGATGTGCATCGTTGATCATTTCAGTCAGCTGTAAGCTGTCATAACTTTTCGTGAGTAGATTCGTTCAGGTTAGAAGCATTTCGCTTGAAGTAGCATTAGACAGCACTTGCGTGCCATCTCGAGTTATATTTAATCAGGAAGGTATTGTTATGGACTTGATGTATACAAAGTCATTACGCACTTACGACAATGTAGTATACTCCAGGTAACAAAATTTGAGTGAACACCATGGGAAGGAAATTTCTTTTACTCATGCTTGTTGGATACACCAGGCGTTGTTGCAGAGTACATTAAAGACTTACGGACTCCCAACACTTTCATAAAGAGTTAGGAACAGTCGTGTTGGACAGTCGGTCAGAACGTATGGTAATTAGGAAAGTTTTAAACACAAGTCATTTCACTTGTTTTCCTTAGTAACATAACTGATATCTTACTACCATCTTGTACACGCTTGTTTCTGCAGGCTTCGTCCCATCTATGATCAGATATGACGCGAACTGTTAACTGAATTAATTGTGACGCCAATAATATATTTTCTGCGGCATACATAATGATGTATTACTCCAGACCTTAACAATTCAGGGTTTTACTTAAATGCTCATGGTAGGGAATTTTTGTTACATAACAACCTCCTTAAAACACTCCTTACAGTGCAATATGGAAGCTTTTATTCACTGTTGTGCATTTTCGTAGATCCGCTAAGCTCGATACGACAGAAACTCCTGTTTCTACATCTCATGTCAAACAAGTTTATATTCGATTATTAATTTCACTGATAACTTTATGTGAGTGTTCCCTGCGAATGCTTACACCACATCAATTATATAAAAAAAAATTAGGAGGGCACTAATGATATGACAAGTAGACAATAAAGAATATTGTCCATCAAGCCGATTTTTAGCTTTTTAAAAACTCATTTCATTTACATTTTAAAAATTTTACAGTAGAAACGGTGGTCTTGCAAAATGGATAATGTGTTTACTTAATGACCAGAGGTACATTTCGTACCTGGGTTAAATGATACGCCGCCAGGAGTGGCCGCGCGGTTAGAGGCACCATATCACTGATTACGCCGTCTCTGCCGCTGGAGGTTCGAGTTGCCCCCGGCCATGGATGTGTGTGTTGTTTTTAGCATAAGTTAGTTTAAGTAGTGTGTAAGTCTAGGGACCGATAACCTCAGCAGTTTGGTCCCATACGAATTCACACACATCTGAGCATTTGATTTTTTGTTTGGTTAGATGATAACTTTTCTAATTTTTCTTTTTGTGCTCTCTGTGAATGTAGAATTTAAAAATCTTCTTTCACCACCACTTAATTACTGGATTGTACACGAATGAAATGGTAACCGTGCGTTCTCAGCACGTATCTGCCTTTGGTGTTGGAATGTTGAAGTGTGTTATCGAACCACTTTTCGGAACGGACCCACGCATATTCATCATATTCTTATCAGAGCCCCACCCTCGACCTGCGTAATTCATTACACTTAAATGTACTGGTTATTGTTGCTTCGTCGACAGCTCGTGGTCGTGCGGTAGCGTTCTCGCTTCCGCGCCCGGGTTCGATTACCGGCGGGGTCAGGGATTTACTCTGCCTCGTGATGACTGGGTATTGTGTCATGTCCTTAGGTCAGTTAGGTTTAAGTAGTTCTAAGTTCTAGGGGACTGATGACCATAGATGTTAAGTCCCATAGTGCTCACAGCCATTCGAACCATTTTTTGATTGTTGCTTCAGTTGCATAAGAATGGATTTTTTGTTGTTGGGAAGTAAGGAAATGCTTTGGAAGAAGAGTGGATGATACAGCCAGTGAACCGAACGCTGGGCACACCATTACGCTTCTTGGCAGAGGGTCTGCCAAGAGCTGACAGGCCCTACACTGACGCCCTGGAGCTGCGACACCCGAATTCCGTAACAGGAAGAGCTTCCTATATTGACCACTTGCGAAAACATCTTATGAGATGGAGAGTGGAGGGACCTTAGCGGAGAGCGCACATAGACAGAATATGGAGATTGCTACCATGCAGGTGTAAAGAATGCTTCTCCAGTCTTTGAAGTGCATGGGGTGACGCTAAAAGTAGCTTCTACACAAAAAACTTTGCTTAAAAACATAAAAAGAATGGACAATAGTTTGTACGGAACACTGTTCAGAGTGACTGAGAGAATGGCAGTGAGAAACGGAAGCTTCCACATTGGCTGAAGAAAGAGACAGGAAAAGCAAGGAACGTCTCTTTCCTGAAGATAGAGGAAGTTCTTAGGAAATTCATTACTTAACATTACTTAACCAAGTTGAACATGGTATAGAGAGGGGAACCTGTGATCTCAAAGACGCCTTTTTAGTGGTCGGAGCTCACAAGAATTAGAGTCGAACCAATCAGAGCTACCGCGTAACGAAAACGTGTTAAAGTGAGAGTTCCTCGACTGACACCATTGCACATCAACTAGAGAATTCGTGTGATGCTTCTCGCATCCTGCGGTCCTCGCACAGCTTCTCTGGATATCTTCAAAACATCGATGAAAGGACGCTGGTGCTACCGCAGAGTGAGGTTGCATCACTTCGGCCACCAACACAATATGGTGAGACTGAGTCGTGTCTGTAAGAGATGTAGGAAGTCATGTCGGTTCACAACTTTAATATCACAGCTTCTCTCTAACGATTTGTCTTGGAAATCATGGAACGTTTGATTCCAAATTCCGCAACAGTAGCGAGATACTATCTTCCATAAATCTACAAGATCCCTTCAGCTGTCTGTCTATCATTAAGTCATTTTACGGTGATCAATCGATACATAAGTGAATCTTTTTCCTGTTTTCACTCGATCTCAACAACAGATTAACAGATTTGTGTTCGCAAAGACTGACTTATACAGAGGTTGCCACAGGATGACGTTATGAACTGTTATTGAGAATTACACATTCGTATCATAATTGTGAATAAAGAAACCAAATAATTTTTATGCAGTTCCATCAGTTTAAAAACCACCTACTAGTCGAAAGGAGGGCACATTTACTCGTACAATTTGTATATAATGTATGAAGACCGTGGCAAAAAACATTTCACCATCGACACAGAAGTTTTCCACACGGTCGCTCCGTACCTGGAACCATCTGCCATACCGATTCCAGCGCCATCTACTAGCCCCAGGTGTCACACGCAAGCGCCAAAGTGTCCAATGGAAGATATTATAATATATAAGCCACCTGCAGATAATGCTGCGGCCGTTCACTTCTCATTATATTGACATCTTGAGCGTTTCCTACCGCCTCATGTTATTTAGAACTGTGGTACTCGTCTCTGTCAAGGCTAAAATATTCTTGTGTGAACAGCTGTTATGGTTTCCAAAATGAACTCATTACCCCTCTGTTGTTTTCCCGACAAGATATCTGTACCTACCGGCTTATGAAGAAGCGATTCGAATATCTCATTCAGGTAGCATGGCGTAACTCCACCTCTGAAGTAGCCTGTTACTCTTTTAATACAAAGATAGGCATTAGGTAATTCGACATCGTCATGCTTGTAGCAAATTGATACAGAATTTCAGTAAGTGCTACTTCCACAGCGTCTATATTAAAGGCAGACGCAGCAAACAGAGCAGCTTAGAAAGATTGCTACGCCATTACTAGGCCCGTCAGTTCGCCAAAAACTACTGGCAGAAAATCCACCCACACCCACCAATTTCCTCCATTGAAAGAGGCAAGGGGAGTCCGTGACATATACGATAGGCGATTCCGGCTTCATGTCATTTTTACTACGTACAAAAACCAATTATGCACAAATATTCTTATTTGTCCTGGTTGGGATCTCAAACTTCTGATTTGTTAGAGATATTAACCATGCAAACAAGTCCAGCATCGTTGTATTTCGATGAAATGTCTGATCTTAGTGCATTCAATGACATGGATAGTTACGTCAATTTGACCATAACAGAATTCGACCAGTTAGTCATGAAAGTAGGCACTCATATCGGTCGTGGATAACTGACCTCTATAATACAAAAGTGGCTTTTCAAGTAAGTAAATGCTTGGCAATTATTCATAGGAAAGCTCACTTGCACAAACATGCACAATTTCCTCAGGCCTCCACGCTTTCATGATTGTGCAACCATTCGTATGTTTACTAGAAATTCTCAAACTCAGACGGCGATCCATGGGTCTTTGCATTCTTTTCGTCTGTGTTACGAAAAAAAGAAAAAAGCCACGTGCAATTGGGACTTACGCACTCAGGGTTCCGTACGAACTTTGTGTATTGGTCAGTCCACGCAATCCGGGATAATTTTTGCCTGTTATCGACACTGATACTGGCAAGATATCGGTCCCAGGGATTCCAACACTTTTTCATTTCTAGTTTGAAGTAGGATAACAGATGACAAAGGAAATAGTTCTACGTATGATGTAAGTTCTAATTATAATATTAACCTTTTTCCTGTAATTGCACCGTGAAACCTTTCATCCTACCGAATTTTATGATTCTACGTCAAGGGGACGTCCCCGTAAGTTTTTAAAATAAGTGAGTTTCAGAGGATCGAAATACGTGTCACAAATTGCCGTATCTTCTGACTGCATTGACTTAGAAGCTTCACTTTTTATATCGCCAAATGTCACATAGATTAAAGTAAATACGTCTACCCAGACCCCGTCTTAGCAGACGGACGGACCAATAGTATGGCAATAAATGACAAAAACCTTTTTTCGTGTGATATAATTGCAAATAAACACTCCTCGGAATTTTTCATTTCATTGTAACGAGAATCCTTGCTTCTTCAGCAACTTCACGATTCGAGACTACCGGAAAGTACGCTGTAGGTTTTGATGAGTGAGTTAGAGATTATCAATATATTTGACATAAATGGCCGTTTCTGTTGATTACATTGACTTTTTTACATCAACGATGACCGTTGTCAGTACGTGACATAAATTTCAACATTACATGTGTACAGTTCCTGAGGAAAATCGTTTTAAAATATCGGACAGACGGACAGACAGACAGACGGGCAACACAGTGAATCTGTAAGGGTTTCGCTTTTACCGGCTGAGGTACGGAACTCTAACAAAAAAGCAAACGTTACGTGTAGATTAAGGAATGGTTGAAGTGGTTCTTAGTACAGACACACAGACACACTTGCACAAGCTTTCACACTCGGAACTTGACCAAGCTGCTTTTACAGTCCTAATGCTTGCGCAGATTGCTAAAACACACTTTCGTACATAAGCATATTTTGGAGAAGTTGACGATTATGGTGGAATGAGTAACTAAGGCCGTCCGAGACGATGACTCGTTTTCAAAGAGGTAATCCACAATGAACACACCAGCTGTTCTGAATACTGGTTCGAAAAGAAATCAGTGGGCTCTTTCATTACTTTTCGCTTGCCTGCTTCCACAGACTTGAAATTTTTAAGAGAAAATTTTCGGTCAAGACTGTTATTAAATTTGTTTATTCACCACGATTGCGATTTTGATGTATTACGACGTTCTCAAGCGACAGTTCACTATGAAATACATCAGCACTTCCAGCTTTTAACAGGACGCCGTCCTCGTGTTAGCTACGTTTACATATCCATGTAATAATTACTGTCTATTGCAAGTCATCTGTGCATGCAATTCCAAGTGTTCGTCCATCGGGTTTCTGAACTACTTGAAATACGAAAATTGAAACCAACAGCTGTATAGCAATTCAAGACCCATTTTTTCAAAACATGCTATCAGTTGCGACGCAAAGTTTCATGTGCATGCCCCTGTATATGTATACATACACAGAATGATGGCATACATAGCATGATGGTAAAGTATAATGAGAGTACTAACATCAAAAATCACAGCTTGTGACTAAAAATTGTTTTTAATGCAGTAATTACATACTCCATTGACGTAATATACCTGAGGGGAGCCGTATGAAGAATTACACCAGCAAAGTAACTGAAGCCTGGCATATTTCTAACTAGAACGCCAACAGATACAAGATATACCGGTAATCAAACAAAACAACCTAATAAAGCGTAACCGAACGGCTGTAGTAAACAAATGCAACAATAAGCTAATGAACAAATGTTCATTGGATAATGCAAATCCACCTAAACAAAGTCACATATATTCTAATGACCTCCAACACATAAACAATGTCAGTCACAGTCAACAACTTCGTATACAAACAGCGTTCATGGCTCAAAAAGCTGTAAACACATACTCCACGGATATCACTTTAGAGTAACACTGTCGTATCCTGAATGTCCACGAACACACCAGTATAACAACTGCATAACTTGTGTAAGTAGGGCCAGTCTCTGTGGCCGAACGGTTCTAGGCGCTTCGGTCCGGAACCGCGCTGCTGCTACGATCGCATGTTCTAATTCTGCCTCGGGCACGGATATGTGTGGCGTCCTTAGGTTAGTTAGGTTTAAGTAGATCTAAGTCTAGGTGACTAATGACCTCAGATGTTAACCTCATAGTGCTTAGAGCGATTTGGACCATTTTTTGTGTAGGTAAATGGCTATAAATTGCATTATCTCCAAAGTATCAACGAAAAAACCACCAATGATCCTATTAATGCCACGAAACGTACAAAGCAATGTTGCCAGCATAAAAATTGCGCGGGATTAGCCGAGCGGTCTAAGGCGCTGCAGTCATGGACTGTGCGGCTGGTCCTGGCAGAGGTTCGAGTCCTCCCTCGGGCATGGGTGTGTGTGTTTGGCCTTTCCGTGACAACCGAGGTATCGTTAGCTATAGACCGAGCCCTATTTCTTCAGAACTAGAAACTTACGACCATTGTTTTACACATTTTGACAGTTTTGAAATCATTCTTCGTATGTGAAGACATATGTAACATGTGACATCGTTACTGTAATCTTCCACTTTTTTGAAGTTGACTAAATTCATAAGACCTTCTAGACGGTTTTGGTGTTACTTTTCGCTTGTTCTGTGTTTTCGTTGTACAATTACCGTAAAGATGGACAGTGGCCAAAACAGGACGTAATAAATAAATATTAGAAGTTAGCATTGTGTCATGCGTTTTTCAAGTACAAGTATGCTGTTATGCTGTTGATAGTCACTTCAAAATACAGATGATGTTGTTAGGAAGACGCACACAGAAAGAGAGAGAGAGAGAGAGACTACACTCTATGACTTGAATGTGTGGGATAATCACTCTGTTACAGTCTAATCCCGGGGTGTAAGAGATTTTATTCTGTTTCTATTGGATAAACTATTAAACAACGACGACGTAAATTTTGAGACGATTGCGTTGTGTAGATCTCACGCAGAATATCTTGGCACCTGAACAGAACCAAATTCTCATTCTCAGCTCTGGGTGAGTTCACTCCTTTGTTCCGAAGGAAGAACGACATAGGTTGCTGTCGTTTGCTCAGATGTGTGCTTCATCCGTTAGAAGGATCTCTCAATTCATTATGAGCTGATTTCCTTATTTGGTATAGCCCATTAGTACGTTTCAGACTTGTTATCTGTAGCTCAGCGTTTTTATTGCTTGTGAAGAAGACTGAGTTGAGCTGCACCACGTCTACCGCATGGTGGCCGCGGGCAGCGGTACCTCTACCAGTACGTCTGGGCATTCACCTATTAAGTGCCGTCTAGCCAGCTGCGAGCCAGTTTATTTTGAGCACAGTCCAGCATTTGGACTGCGAGAATATACACACCGGATTCTCTGGTGGTGCACCCCTGGTTTATTGTGTACGAATATTTACAAAAACAGTCCTATACCAACAGTCACACTGGATTTAAGAATAGATCCAAACAATTCAAGTGAATGAGTTGCCATCACGTTCTGCGTGCAGGCCACGAGAAAAACGTATGCTGGGTAGCTGCCTGCTGACCCGTGTACACATTTCATGTGAAGCTGAGGCGTTCGGTGTTTGAGTCAATTCAAGGAATATACCTGTAGCAACAATGATACATTTCGTTAGTGTCAAAAAAATGGTTCAAATGGCTTTGAGCACTATGGGACTTAACATCTGAGGTCATCAGTCCCCTAGAACGTAAAACTACTTAAAACTAACTAACCTAAGGACTTCACACACATCAATGTCCGAGGCAGGATTCGAACCTGCGACCGTAGCGGTCGCACGGTTCCAGACTGAAGTGCCTATCACCGTTCGGCCGTTAATGTCATCTTTCAGTGACGAGTTATGTAGACGACCGACAAACTAGGAAATGCTGTATAATTAACGACTTTCATTTGGCTCTTTTCTTTATGTTTTAAATATATGGTAATGAGTCTGGTTCATTAACAACTGGAAAATGGGTTCAGTGTTGCGTTGAAGGTCCTGTTGGACGCGTTTTACACTTCTTTTCCACTATCACAGTGTACTTTAGGTGCGCGGAGTTTTAATATATATATATATATATATATATATATATATATATATATATATATATATATAATGCTTTTTTTTCTAACATTACGATTGGGTGTAGTACAAATAGCACTACCTTACTCTAGGTTAGCGTGGATATCATAGGATGCATTCAGCGTCTCGTCATGTTGGTCTAAGTTCCTGCCTGGGTTCGTCTTCTTATGGAATCTTCTGAGTTCATTGTCTTCCTTTTGTATGTCAATACATTTAGATATTCCTGTATGTTTATGTTATTCATATGTGACTATTGGTTTTACTGACTGATTTGTACTAGGTTACTTTATAGGCTATTCTTACATGTGAATAGGGGACAAAAAAAGAAAAATACCTAGATATTCTTTACATATATATGTCATAGAAACGAAATAAAATCTCAACCGTAGTGGATAAGGCACGAACTGAAGCCAAGTAATCTTGTAATATCACATACTTAAAAGTGTATTAATATCCAAAGGCGTGAAAACTACAGTGAATAGTCAAGTCATTAAAAGCAATCATTACCTAATACAAACCGTATGGAAAAAGTATGGCGGAATTATATACGTAAGTCGTCGTTTGTTCCTGTAGTGATGTACAAAAAGTCCAAAACTAACCAAAAGTATATGTAATAAATACGTACGTCTTCCTCCGTTTCTGCAGTGAAGCTCAAGATGCGATTAACGAAGCCTCAAGAATGTCAGTAATAAACCTCATATATCGTAACGAGAGCAATAATTGAATCGTCGGCAGTCCAATATAATTAAGTCGAATTAAAGAACGTAGTAAAACATCTACTGTTCATTACTACTAAAGTGCACAACGTAATTAAGAGTATTGCCATACTTGAGTTATTGTACATCATGTCAAATAACTGAACATCCCGAAGTATACGTAGTCTCATTAAATTGCAAGAAAAGAAATGAAGATATGTGGAGCTTCATAATGTAGCCAGACCTCAGAGAAGTAACGAACCTACATAACACAGGGGGCACGGAGCGGTGAGTAAAAACGCAATAACTAGAACTGTAGATAATACTGGAAGTGAATATTATCACTCCACATGCATAACGACCTACTATAAAAACAACTATTCGCAAGTGAAACACAATAATAGACTTCACAAAAGTGAATGCGGAGCAAAACAGATTATACAACGTCCATGTGTTGTTGTTGTGGTCTTCAGTCCTGAGACTGGTTTGATGAAGCTCTCCGTGCTAATCTATCCTGTGCAAGCTCCTTCATCTCCCAGTCCCTACCACAATCTACATCCTTCTGAAACTGCTTAGTGTATTCATCTCTTGGTCTCCCTTTACGACTTTTACCCTCCACACTTCCCTCCAAAGCTAAATTTGTGATCCCTTGATGCCTCAGGACATGTCCTACCAACCGATCCCTTCTTCTAGTCAAGTTGTGCCACAAACTTGTCTTCTCCCTAATCCTATTCAATACCTCGTCCATAAGCTTGTGAAATATACAATCATAAAGAGTTAAAACATGGGAAGGCTGAAAAGTACAATAAGCGTAATACTAGACTCTCGTGTACCTAGATGTAAAGCTCAGATTACATCTGAAAACAAAATCGAAATTATTAACAGTAAAATGTGTCTGAAATACCATATCATGTACTTAATTAAACAGTGAATAAATAGTTAAATACTTACGTAATTTACTGGTATGCTAAAAACCCAGGAAGTCATAATCAATATTTGAAGAAAGTATGTCAGTAAAGCACATAGGTCATCATGACTTCCATTAATTAATCTTAGTCCAATATAGGGAAGATCTTGTAACTGTAGTATACGCCGTTTCTTGAGTACAACATTTAATAACAAACTGTAATACATGAGTCACAATATATGTAGAACAACTTAATATCAGGGATACCTGCTAACAACACATCCATTTATAAGCTAAACATCTCAAGACAACATAAAAAGATTCATAGTTTAACGATACAAAAATTCTAGTTCTTTATCTTCACGATACATGGTGAAAGAAGGGGGGGTGGTGGCGAAGGTGGGCGGGGGGGGGGGGGGGGGGAGGAGGGCAGGGGCCCTGAGAGTCCACAACAGCACCACGCCAATCAGCGAGGAGATCGCAGTCAGACGTCTTCACTGGTGGCTGACTGGTGGCTGAGGGCTCTCCTCATGCTGCTTCGCCTGTTTCCGCTCTCCCACTGTGGGTGCTACCATTGGCCCGACCGGACGCCACCAACGATCGACGTGCCTCATCTGTATTATCTATGCTGATGCTACGAAACTCTCTGGGCACCAAAATCAGCTGCGCCTGCGGTATGCAAACAGTAGTCCCTGGCGCAGAATATGCCACCTCTGGTGCGACGAGCATCATAACCACCGCTACAGTCAGCCTTATCACTAATGTTGGAGCCACCATTAATGTGTCTACGAATGGGTGTTTGGGTCCGAAAAGAAAACAAGACATGGTGAGAAATATAATGCATTATTTGTGTAGCACCAGCACTGCTTCAGTGTGTCCATAGATTCATGACGTACACAGTGCACTCACATTAATGTCACCTCCGTCTATATTCGACGTCCAAGTTCAATAATCACTCACAGACGGTAAGTGGCAACGCTAGCAGTGGAGGGTATATAAAGCCTATCGGGGGACGCAAACAGCAGTGCAGTTGTAATGTGGAAACAGAACGATTCCTATATAAGTGTGCGATCATTGGCTTCAGCGAGGGGAGGGATCGCTTCTGAAACGGGTAGGTCTGTAAACTGTTCTCTTTCATGGCAAAATAGTGCTATCCCAAACTTACCTCGAGGCCACTGGGGTGCAGTGGAGCACAGGCCACAGATGAACGAAGGTTGCGGAAATAAATACGGGGCAACAGAAATGCAACTGTCGAAAAATTGACCGCGCAGATGAACCAAAGGGCTACCAATAGTGTCTCGTCAGTTCAGCTAACGTTGCTACGTATACGCCTCTATAGCTGGCGCCTGATTCTGTGCAGCCATGCTGATTACTGTTCATTAACCATGAATGCTGGAATTGGCAAGTCAGTATCACAACTGGACGTCCACTGAATGGCGAGGCGAAAGGAGACTTTGTCAGATGAATCACGTTTTATTCTCGATCGAACTGATCGCCCTTGGCGTGTACGGCGTGACATGTTTGAAAGCAAACACCTTGTAATAATGGTAGGAAGGTTCCAGACCGGAGGTGGGAGCTTTATTGTCTGCCGAATGATTTCTTAGCCTTCCCCAGCTGATCTCGTCATTCATCGAGGCACAATGGATCAAGAGAAGTATTCATCTAACCTTAGGAGCACTGTCCCTCCTTAGATGCAGTTTGTTTCTCCTCAGCATGATGGTATCTACCAGCAGGGCAACGCAACTTGTCACGCAACTCGCAGTACACGTGTTTGGTTCGAAGAACACCATGACGGGTTTACCGCATTCCCCTGGCTACCAAACTTACGTAATTTAAACCCAATCTTGTATCTCTGGAACCTCGTCATTCGGGCTGTTTATGCTGTGGATGCTCAACCGTGAAAAGCTCTGGAGTCAGCATGGTACATCACTGTCAAATTGTTCAAATGGCTCTAAGCACTATGGGACGTAACATCCGGGGTCATCAGTCCACTACACTAAGAACTACTTCAACCTAACTAACCTACGGACATTACACACATCCATGACTGAGGCAGGATAAGAACCTGCGACCGTAGTAATAGCGCTGATCGGAATTGAAGCGCCTAGAGCCGCTCGGCACCAACGGCCGGCTAACATCACTATCGTAGCCGTCGAAATACTCACTGACTTCTTCCTGTAGGTCTCGCTGCGGTCTACGCTGCAAAACGTGGTTATTCAGGCTCTTGGTAGGTGGTAAAATCATTGTGAGTGGACAGTGCATAAACCGGGCACCAGGGAGCGGTCCTCGCCGACAGCGGTCGCTTCATGTTGTTAATAGTGTAAAGGTCCGAAAAACGTTTAGAGCTGAATCGAAGTAGACGTTATCGCTCTGATAATATGAAATGATCGGAAATATAACATTTTTTTTAATTTCATTCTGTTGTGGACGAACTGAAAAAGTTTTTCGTAGGTGAAGAAAATAATAGATGTTTACTGAGCTTGGAAATGGTTCAAATGGTTCAAATGGCTCAGAGCACTATGGGACTTAACAGCTGAGGTCATCAGTCCCCTAGGACTTAGAACTACTTAAACCTAACTAACCTAAGGACATCACACACATCCATGCCCGAGGCAGGATTCGAACCTGCGACCGTAGCGGTCGCGCGGTTCCAGACTGTAGCGCCTAGAGCTTGGAAATACGAGGGCAGTTCAATAAGTAATGCAACACATTTTTTTTCGGCCAATTTTGGTTGAAAAAACCAGAAATTTCTTGTGGAATATTTTCAAACATTCCCGCTTCGTCTCGTATAGTTTCATTGACTCCCGACAGGTGGCAGCGCTGTACGGAGCTGTTAAAATGGCGTCTGTAACGGATGTGCATTGCAAACAACGGGCAGTGATCGAGTTTCTTTTGGCGGAAAACCAGGGCATCTCAGATATTCATAGGCGCTTGCAGAATGTCTACGGTGATCTGGCAGTGGAAAAAAGCACGGTGAGTCGTTGGGCAAAGCGTGTGTCATCATCGCCGCAAGCTCAAGCAAGACTGTCTGATCTCCCGCGTGCGGGCCGGCCGTGCACAGCTGTGACTCCTGCAATGGCGGAGCGTGCGAACACACTCGTTCGAGATGATCGCCGGATCACCATCAAACAACTCAGTGCTCAACTTGTCATCTCTGTTGGTAGTGCTGTCACAATTGTTTACCAGTTGAGATATTCAAAGGTTTGTTCCCGCTGGGTCCCTCGTTGTCTAACCGAACACCATAAAGAGCAAAGGAGAACCATCTGTGCGGAATTGCTTGCTCGTCATGTGGCTGAGGGTGACAATTTCTTGTCAAAGATTGTTACAGGCGATGAAACATGGGTTCATCACTTCGAACCTGAAACAAAACGGCAATCAATGGAGTGGCGCCACACCCACTCCCCTACCAAGAAAAAGTTTAAAGCCATACCCTCAGCCGGTAAAGTCATGGTTACAGTCTTCTGGGACGCTGAAGGGGTTATTCTGTTCGATGTCCTTCCCCATGGTCAAACGATCAACTCTGAAGTGTATTGTGCTACTCTTCAGAAATTGAAGAAACGACTTCAGCGTGTTCGTAGGCACAGAAATCTGAACGAACTTCTCCTTCTTCATGACATCGCAAGACCTCACACAAGTCTTCGCACCCGAGAGGAGCTCACAAAACTTCAGTGGACTGTTCTTCCTCATGCACCCTACAACCCCGATCTCGCACCGTCGGATTTCCATATGTTTGGCCCAATGAAGGACGCAATCCGTGGGAGGCACTACGCGGATGAAGAAGAAGTTATTGATGCAGTACGACGTTGGCTCCGACATCGACCAGTGGAATGGTACCGTGCAGGCATACAGGCCCTCATTTCAAGGTGGCGTAAGGCCGTAGCATTGAATGGAGATTACGTTGAAAAATAGTGTTGTGTAGCTAAAAGATTGGGGAATAACCTGGTGTATTTCAATGCTGAATAAAACAACCCCTGTTTCAGAAAAAAATGTGTTGCATTACTTATTGAACTGCCCTCGTATTACAGCTTTTTGCATTATTAGTAGGATTGATTTTTAGCTATGGCCAGTGCCAGATATGCAACACTTTTTTATGTATAATGAATGAACCGGGGTGCTAACACATCTCGGCTTGCGTCATTCAACTTATATGTTTATCGTATTTATAAGGAAGACGTACGACTTTCTGTACTGAAACTGCTCTATTTAGTTTTGCTTCTGGCATGGCCTGTTTAAGGCCTTAGCGACAGAAGATGCCACCTCGGGTGTCAAGGGCCCAACCACAATACTTCTGTGTTGTGCGTTTCACAATTAGTAGGGAAAAGTGACACGCATCAAAGCGCACAAGTGAAAGGGGATAGTGATGGACAGGAGTGCCAAATGATGAATATCTTGTATGGAAAAATATTGTGAAACCAGCCTTCGCTTCTGATCGTCATTGCTTTTGGACTTTACGCCATAAAGTATTGATTTCTGATCGTTAATTCATGCGCTGATAAATATCAATGGCTGCGTATTTAAAGTCATTAGATGCTGCATCAGTGGAACAGAAGGTTTGATAGCACGCAGTAGCTATGTTACATGATCCGTGGAAATATAGTACTGTAATTACTGCTGTATCTCTGTCAACACTTTGATACCACACAGTACCTGCGTTACGTGATACGGATAGTATTGTACCGTAATCACTACTGTATCTCAATAAACGGTCTCTCGAATGAAATGCATTTGCAAAGAGCAGCTGTGTTATGAGATACCACACAACAGGTACGTTACGTAATACATGGAAATATTTTGCCGTAACTGCTGCTGTATTTCAGTCAGTGGCATCTCGACTGAAATAAACATGCAAAGAGCAATTGTGTCATGTGTAACTAATTGACTGTGCACGGGCGTTGGCTTCTTCAGAAGACATACAGGGCCGAAAAGCTTCGCGAAAATAATAATAATTTGGCCGATACAAGACGGAAGCGTCACAACTCGATGACAATGAGGGGGCAAATCCGTCACCAGTTATGAATACAGTCGCTTTCCATCGGTGGGAGTATTTAGCTTTACGACGTGAAAGGGAGGGGGGGGGGGGGTAGAATGGCGGTAAGCGTCTAGGAAAATATTTTGAATTTTCGTAATACCACACTTACAAAAAGCAGCAATATCACCAATACAGACATCACTGACGTCCGAAGACTTCAAGCATAAGCAGTCACGCTCATTCTACCAACGGCATAGTCAAAGAATGCGGACGAGCGGAGAGGGGTTCAGCGGAATCTCTTGCCCTTGCGCTGGGAAACTGCCCCCAAAGTCGGAATAATCCGCAATGCTCAACGGCATGAGGAGGCAAAAGACAATGGAAACCACTGCATTAAAAACGTGCAATGTGTACCCATTGCACTTGGGGCCTGTAACTGGAAAGGTGACACGATGATCTCTCCATTAATAAAAGGTGCCGGAATAGCCGCATTCGGGTCTCCGGAGCTGCGGGAAGTGCTGCCAACGGGGAGGTGGCCATGAGATAAAGATCGAATAACCAACGATAAGATAACGTTCTACGAATCGGAGTGTGAAATGTGAAAAGGTTGAATGTGGTAGAGAAGCTACAAAATCTGAAAAGGTAAATGCAGAGGCATAATCTAGACGTAGTTGGGGGTCAGTGATGTGAATTGGAAAGAAGACATTTCTAGTCAGATGAATATAGGGTAACATCAACAGCAGCAGAAAAAAGTAAAACGGGAGTAGGATTCGTTATGAATTGGAAGATAAGAGAGGGAGTATGTAACTGTCAGCAATACAGTGATTGGCTTAATCTTATCAGAATCTACAGCAAACCAACACCAATAACAATTCAGGTATACAAGCCAATCGGCATCGCAAGCTGGAGATGAAGACATGAGAAAGTGTATGAGCGTATTGAACGTAAAGGGAGATGAAAATCTAATAGTCATGTGGGAATGGACTGCAGTCGTAGAGGAACGAGTAGAAAGAATGGTTACGGGAAAATATGCAATTTGTACTAGAAATGACAAAGGAGGAGGACTAATTCAGTGCTGTAGTAAATTTTAGGGAGTAAGAATCAATACACAAGACCAGGAGGTTTACTTGGGACAGACCGTGAGGCACGGGTCACGCAAATTTTCCAAAACCAGATACTGGATGGCAAGGCGTAATTAAGGAGCAGATATAGACCCTGACCACAACGGAGTAGTGATGAAGAATAGGGTGAAGCTCAACAGATTAGTCAGGAATGATCAATAGGCAAAGAAATGGAATACGGAAGTAATAACGAATGATGAGATACGCTTGAAGTTCTCTGAGGCTATAGATATCGCAACAAGGAATAGCTCAGTGGGCATTACAGATGAAGCGGAGGGGACATCTCAAAAAAGAGGAAGCTGGAGAGAAAAACACAGATACAAAGAAGGTGACTGCAAAGAAACTATGGATAACAAAAGTAATACTTCAGTTGATCGATGAAACAAGAAATTTCAAAAATGTTCACGGAAATTCAGGGAATACAGAAATACAAGTCGCTTAGGAATAAAGTGACTGACTCTGCATATAGAAAAGTGAAAACAACTTTTAGTGAAATTTAAAGGTTAAGAGGGCAACGGGAATTCCACTGTTAAATGCAGAGGTGAGAGAGGGTAGGTGGAAAGAGTACATTGAAGGCGTCTATGACGGGGAAGATAAGTCTGATGTGATAGAAGGAACAGGAGTCGATTTAGAAGAGACAGGCGATCAAATATTGCAATCAGAATTTTAAAAAAATCTTTAAGATTAAATAAGGCAGAAGGGATAGGTAACATTAATTCAAAATATCTAAAATAATTGGGAGAGGTGGTAACAACACTACTATTCTCGTTGGTGTGCAGAATGTACGAGTCTGGCGATATACCACGCGACTTTCGGAAAAATGTCATCCACAGAATCCGAATACGGCAAGAGATGACAAGTGCGACAATAAATTATCGTGCAATGAATTCGACAGCTATTGCATCCAAGTTCCTGACAAGAATAATATATAGAAGAATGGAGAAGAAGACTGAGCGTGTGTTAGATGACAACCAGTCTGTCTTCAGGAAACGTAAAAGCACCAGAGAGGCAATGCTGACGTTGCGATTGATAACAGAAGGAAGACTGAAGGAAAATCAAGACACTTCCATAAGATTTGTCGTCTTGCAAAAGGAACAGGACCCTGTGAAATGGTGCAAAGTATTCGAAATTCTTAGGAAGAGTGAAGTAAGCTGTAGGGAGAGACGGGTAATATACAACACGTACATGAGCCAAGAAAGAATGATAAGGGTGGACGACCAAGAACGAAGTGTTCGGGTGAAAAACGGTATAAGACAAGGATGTAGTCTTTCACCCTACCACTCAAACTGTGCCTCGAAGAAGCAATTATGGAAATAAACGAAAGGTTCAGATGTAAAACTAAAATTCAACTGAAGGTGTATAAATGATAGTATTGGCTGATGACATTGCTATCCTCGGTGAAAGAAAACAAGAATTACATCATCTGCTGAAGATAATGAACAACTTAATGAGTACAGAATATGCATTGAAAGTAAGCCGAAGGAAGGCATGAGAAGCAGCAGAAATGAGAAACTGCACATCACGATTGATGGTCAGGAACTAAATGAAGTTACGGAATTCTTTTACCCAGGCAGCAAAATAACGAATGTCGGACGGAACAGGAAGGACATCAGAAGCAGACTATCACTGGCAAAAGTGCAGTCCTGGCCGAGAGAAGTTTAATACTATCAATCATAGGTGTTAATTTGAAGAAGATATTTCTGAGATATTATGTTTGGAGCCCAGCATTGTATGGTAGTGAGACATCAACTGTGAGAAAACCGGAATAGAAGAGAACGGAAGATTTTGAGATGTAGTGAAATAGACGAGTGATGAATATTATGTCGATTCTTAAGACAAGGAATGAGGATGCTCAGCGGGGAACTGGAGAGGAAAGGAATATGTGGAAAACACTGTCTAGAAGAATGGACAGGATGATAGGGCCGGCAGCTGTAGCCGAGCGGTTCCAGGCGCTTCATTCCGGAACCGCGCTGCTGCTACGGTCGCAGGTTTGAATCCAGCCTCGGGCATGGATGTGTCCTTAGGTTAGTTAGGTTTAAGTAGTTCTAAGTCTACGGAACTGATGACCTCAGATGTTAAATCCCATAGTGCTTAGAGCCATTTTAACTATTTTCAACCTGTTAAGGCATCGGGGAATAAGTAGAGGGAGCTGTAGAAGGTAAAAACTGTTGGGGAAGACAGACTGAAATACACCCAACAAATACCAGACGACGTAGGTTGCAAGTGCTAATTTGAGATGAAGGAAGTCTTGGCTGGCCGCGTCAAACCAGTCTGAGGCTGATTACTCAAAAAATGATACTTTTCATGCAATTGCAAGCAATTTCAAGCAGTTGACTCCAATGATTTACATCTAGCCTAAACTAATGAAGAGAAGATCTTTTACTGCTAATGACGTCGTCAATGAAAGTTTTTATGGGTTCCTCGTCCCCTGCACAGCACACATTCAGCGGATGCCCTTGGTGCATCATAGACAAAGTCGTATCTTGAAAGAGACAGCATAGCAAGACAGTTTTCTGATATATTACGAACAACATACTTAATTGAACTCAAATCTGCAGTAACGCCATCAAAAGCTATTTATCCTAAGATCAGGAACAGCTCTTTACAATCGTTATCACTAAAATCTTGAAATGTTCTATCAATATCGAACTATGCTGTTAATTCTATAAATTTGACATCCTTATCGTTCAACGGTTGCTCAGTTTCATTAACCATATACCGTTCACAATTTTTTTCTGTTTTTCCGTATTTCGTTTCTTGTGCCCGGTGAATAGCACACTTTTAATCTCTGTTGCGTCCACTTGTAGTTCTTTAATTTAATTTTGTCTTTGAATTTTCTTATTTCGTTCATTGCAATCGCAAAGGCAGTGTGTCTTAAATGTTGGGGAGTTCCCGAAACAAGTGCATGGAGTTGTTAACTTTTGAGTGATTGTTTTTGCAAAACATTTCTTAAGTTTTGGAATCCATTTAGTGTATCGTCCAAAATCGCTAAACCTACAATGATGGACTTTTAACATAGAAATATAGCATGAACTGTGCATACCTAATCAACCAGCGGATGTCCACAGCTTCGGATATTTTTAAAATAGTTTGTTCTAAAGTACAACGAATTTAATGCAATACACTTTTTCATTTAGGAGAAACATGAAAAAATTTGTAAATGTCGTTTCAATTATGTAATGTGCGCTTTATTGTAGGGTGTCTATCCTTATAGTTTACGGCGGCTACCGACGAAACACTGGCCACGCAGTTAATGAAGTGCCGATAGTAGACGCCAGTGACAGAATCTCCAGCAGCGCTATCGAAAGAGCATGTTCCTAAATTGCCATAAGAAAGTTTTCGTTTCTTCAGTTCATCATCAATTGCTGTCAGTATACTTTCGATTCAGTTGCAGTATTCTTCGTTTCAATAAGACAAAAAAAAATCTTTCCTTCACTTCAAGAAATGGACTCATCACAACATAACAAAGTAGCAAAGGAAGTTCACTCCGATTAGAAAAACTTGTAGAATCGTCCGCCTCTAAGGAAATGTATTTATCATGGATAACTGTTGGATTTTGATTGTTTAGAATCTCACAAATGCCTTTTAATAATTCTGTAGCATTGTATTTGGTAACATATGAGGACCTTTCACTCTGAAATTCAACGCACTTTCCAAGATTAATATTAGCTTATTTTCTTACGAATTAGGTATTTATATTTTTCTGCATGGAGATTTCTTGCTCACTAAGTAATTACACATTTCGAATTACGGGATTCCTTAAATCGCTTCAGGCGAATACTGGTATAGTTCCTTTGAAAGATTACGACCGATTTAGTTCCCCATCCTTCCCTGATCCGTGTTTGTGCTCCGTCTCTAATGACCTTGTTGCCGACAAGATTTTAAACACTGATCTCCTCCTGTTAGAATTAAAGAAGATGGGCTTGGTGATTCAACACTTTATACGTTTCCTTTTGTTGAATTGTCTGCGCATAAACTGGAGTGTTTAATCCCAAAATTTACAGTTTTTAGGATGTAGAGGCTTTTGCATGTTTTTCGAACTTGGCGCGCTTCGCTAGTTTTCCGTTGCTTCAGGTAGCTTTTTTAAATTCACTAAAAGGTATAGGAATGAACACTTCCACTCTTTCTTGAAGTACTTCAATATTATTTTCTAGATGGATTCCACAAAATTTGTAAAAAGCCACATGGCCATTACGGTCAATGTACAGCTAATTGTACCTAAACTACCGTTTTGTTGTTACTTAATCTCGCGTTGAACACTCTGTTTAGGATGTTGTCTTAAGCATGTGTTAGATATAGTACATTTTTATTAAGAAGTAAGTAATTCACCATCACATGCGCTACCATGTTTTTCACTAAACTTACACTTACCTGTGTTTTCTGCAATACCTAGTCTTTTATTAGAAAAGATAGTAAATAAAGTCTCTTGTTTCGAGATTGCATTTCGGCACGTGACGAAAACCGCATGCGTATTTCATAATTATCACTCTTCCGAAGCCAGCTGTTGACTGACTGACCGTTAAAATATCTGCGTACAAGAAGCTGAAATTTATTACAGCAACAGAAGCTTATTATTGCAGTAGAGCAGAGCAGCCTTTTTATTCGAGTAAATGTCTTTTGCGGGTATCAATGTAAGTGTGGTTATCACGACTTACACAATGTGGTTCCATACTTCGTAAACAGTGGCTGGCGCCATGTTTGAATACAAGCTCTTTAGTCATTACAGTACACCAGCTCTAACGGCACTTTACATTCATACATTATTTTGACTTTCGGAGTTGTTCACAAACAGTTACAGTATGGTTAAGTGCAGCTATTGACGAAGATCTAGTGTCGGCTATAATTTTCGTACGTCAGTGAAATTTGGTGCACATCCTAAGGCGTTAACGCGGAACCGATTTATGCTGTAAAAAATTATTTCCAACATTGGCCACCAAGTGCAAATCTGGCGCTGTGAATGGAAAAAAGACGTAGAGAAAAGTTTCCATAGAGAACGAGTAAGGAACGAGATGCTGCGCAGAAAATGTCAAACATGTGAGAAAGGCATAATATTCGTTCTGCTATAACTGCCGTTTACACAGTTTGTTCATTATGACCACAAGAGACGTGGACGAGATACTGTACAGCGCCAGATTTGCATCAGGTGATCAAAATTGGAAGTAATTTTTTCAGCGTAAATCGGTTCCACAATAACGCATTAGCATTGGCTGCTATACGATAATTAAAGCCCACACTGGACCTCTGTGGATGAACTTCAATGATTACCGCCAGGTATGAACTTCTCGGTGGTGGTGGGGGTGGGGGTGGGGGGGGGAAGGAAATTTTTAATTTCCGGGGTGGATTCACCTCCTCCTCAGGCCATCCCGTTAATTCATCACTGCCCATCATCGTTCACGGCCGCCGTGGTACGCCGCGTGCTTGGCGCAGAGTGGGCCATTCTGGAGCCTGTCCACAGGGCCACGGAGCAGCTCATGGCCCAACTAGTCGAGTGGCGGATGCCAGAACCCTGGAAGCCACGTCATCGCAATCTGAAGACGCTTCTGCAGCTTGGCTGACGTCGCCTCTGTTGCTTCGGCTCCCATAAGGGTAAAGAAATTTGTCTGCGTAAGATTTCAGTTACACTGCGATGGGGTCCCTATGACCCTTATGCAGCTGTGACCGACCGGCAGGTGACACATCCACTGCCTCAGTAACTACAATGCCGTTCCACAGCAGCGGACTCTGTACGTCTGCACCAGCGATATCGGGGGTGGATTTTGTTGCCATGCACCACCTGCAGAGGTCTCTTGTCTCGTTCATTGTCAAGTGCTTTTCATTCCAGTCTTTGATCACAATATCAGTTCTTTTGACGATGACCGGTTTCAGTTCCGTAATGACCATCCTCAGTTCTACAATATACAAATACATACCGAGGGAGCAATGTGTCTTTCAACACAATACAGCAATACGTGTCACAATATACTATCATACAGCCAGAGAAGTATACAGATAAAATACAGTAAAACGTACCTTTTCTACACCATGTCCGAAGGTGATAAGGCCCTAATGGCATCGTCAAAACATATAGATATAGTCAGCACAGCATCGTCACATAGATGTAAAATAAGATCTAGAATAGCCCACATCGTCCACACAGTCATTATTGCTACTAGCTACTGAAGTACAGTAGCTACCAGAAATCTGTTTGCCTACATCCTACCTAGATGTCTCCACTGTGGGCTTAGATGTAGCCACCATTTACGCCAAAACATAATCTGAAAAAAAAGGTAAAATACATGTAAATATTGATGTTGTTGTTGTGGTCTTCAGTCCTGGGACTGGTTTGATGCAGCTCTCCATGCTACTCTATCCTGTGCAAGCTTCTTCATCTCCCAGTACCTACTGCAACCTACATCCATCTGAGTCTGCTTAGTGTATTCATCCCTTGGTCTCCCTCTACGATTTTTACCCTCCACGCTGCCCTCCAATGCTAAATTTGTGATCCCTTGATGCCTCAGAACATGTCCTACCAGCCGGCCCCTTCTTCTCGTCAAGTTGTGCCACAAATTTCTCTTCTCCCCAATTCTATTCAATACCTCCTCATTAGTTATGTGATCTACCCATCTAATCTTCACCATTCTTCTGTAGCACCACATTTCGAAAGCTTCTATTCTCCTCCTGTCCATACTATTTATCATCCATGTTTCACCTCCATACATGGCTACACTCCATACAAATTATTTCAGAAACGACTTCCTGACACTTAAATCTATACTCGATGTTAACAAATTTTTCTTCTTCAAAAACGATTTCCTTGCCATTGCCAGTCTACATTTTAAATCCTCTCTACTTCGACCATCATCAGTTATTTTACTCCCTAAATAGCAAAACTCCTTTACTACTTTAAGTGTCTCATTTCCTAATCTAATCCCCTCAGCATCACCCGATTTAATTTGACTACATTCCATTATCCTCGTTTTGCTTTTGTTGATGTTCATCTTATATCCTCCTTTCAAGACACTGTCCATTCCGTTCAACTGCTCTTCCAAGTCCTTTGCTGTCTCTGACAGAATTACAATGTCATCGGCGAACCTCAAAGTTTTTACTTCTTCTCCATGAATTTTAATACCTACTCCGAATTTTTCTTTGGTTTCCTTTACTGCTTGCTCAATATACAGATTGAATAACATCGGGGAGAGGCTACAACTCTGTCTCACTCCTTTCCCAACCACTGCTTCCCTTTCATGCCCCTCGACTCTTATAACTGCCATCTGGTTCCTGTACAAATTGTAAATAGCCTTTCGCTCCCTGTATTTTACCCCTGCCACCTTCAGAATTTGAAAGAGAGTATTCCAGTTAACATTGTCAAAAGCTTTCCCTATGTCTACAAATGCTAGAAACGTAGGTTTGCCTTTTCTTAATCTTTCTTCTAAGATAAGTCGTAAGGTCAGTATTGCCTCACGTGTTCCAACATTTCTACGGAATCCAAACTGATCTTCCCCGAGGTCCGCTTCTACCAGTTTTTCCATTCGTCTGTAAAGAATTCGCTTTAGTATTTTGCAGCTGTGACTTATTACACTGATAGTTCGGTAATTTTCACATCTGTCAACACCTGCTTTCTTTGGGATTGGAATTATTATATTCTTCTTGAAGTCTGAGGCTATTTCGCCTGTCTCATATATCTTGCTCACCAGATGGTAGAGTTTTGTCATGACTGGCTCTCCCAAGGCCATCAGTAAAGCTAATGGAATGTTGTCTACTCCTAGGGGCCTTGTTTCGACTCAGATCTTTCAGTGCTCTGTCAAACTCTTCTCGCAGTATTTTATCTTCCATTTCGTCTTCATCTACATCCTCTTCCATTTCCATAATATTGTCCTCAAGTGCATTGCCCTTGTATAAACCCACTATATACTCCTTCCACCTTTCTGCCTTCCCTTCTTTGCTTAGAACTGGGTTGCCATCTGAGCTCTTGATATTCATACAAGTGGTTCTCTTCTCTCCAAAGGTCTCTTTAATTTTCCTGTAGGCAGTATCTATCTTACCCCTAGTGAGACAAGCCTCTACATCCTTACATTTGTCCTCTAGCCATCCCTGCATAGCCATTTTGCACTTCCTGTCGATCGCATTTTTGAGACGTTTGTATTCCTTTTTGCCTGCTTCATTTACTGCATTTTTATATTTTCTCCTTTCATCAATTAAATTCAATATTTCTTCTGTTACCCAAGGATTTCTATTAGCCCTCGTCTTTTTACCTACTTGATTTTCTGCTGCCCTCACTACTTCATCCCTCAGAGCTACCCATTCATCTTCTACTGTATTTCTTTCCCTCATTCCTGTCAATTGTTCCCTTATGCTCTCCCTGAAACTCTCTACAACCTCTGGTTCTTTCAGTTTATCCAGGTCCCATCTCATTAAATTCCCACCTTTTTGCAGTTTCTTCAGTTTCAATCTGCAGTTCATAACCAATAGATTGTGGTCAGAGTCCACATCTGCCCCTGGAAATGTCTTACAATTTAAAACCTGGTTCCTAAATCTCTGTCTTACCATTATATAATCTATCTGATACCTTTTAGTATCTCCAGGACTCCTCCAGGTATACAACCTTCTTTTATGATTCTTGAACCAAGTGTTAGTTATGATTAAGTTGTGCTCTGTGCAGAATTCTACAAGGCGGCTTCCTCTTTCATTTCTTCCCCCCAATCCATATTCACCTACTATGTTTCCTTCTCTCCCTTTTCCTGCTGACGAATTCCAGTCACCCATGACTATTAAATTTTCGTCTCGCTTCACTACCTAAATTTTTTTCCTTTATCTCGTCATACATTTCATCAATTTCTTCATCATCTGCAGAGCTAGTTGGCATATAAGCTTGTACTACTGTAGTAGGCATGGGCTTTGTGTCTATCTTGGCCACAATAATGCGTTCACTATGCTGTTTGTAGTAGCTAACCCGCACTCCTATTTTTTTTATTCATTATTAAACCTACTCCTGCATTACCCCTGTTTGATTTTGTATTTATAACCCTGTAATCACCTGACCAAAAGTCTTGTTGCTCCTGCCACCGAACTTTACTAATTCCCACCATATCTAACTTTAACCTATCCATTTCCCTTTCTAAATTCTGTAACCTACCTGCCCGATTAAGGGATCTGACATTCCACGTTCCGATCCGTAGAATGCCAGTTTTCTTTCTCCTGATAACGACGTCCTCTTGAGTAGTCCCCGCCCGGAGATCCGAATGGGGGACTATTTTACCTCCGGAATATTTTACCAAGAGGACGCCATCATCATTTAATCATACAGTAAAGCTGCATGTTGCATATTGATAACTAACGTATAAACCAATTGTGACACAGTAAAAGATGAGTACAGTTACCCATATAAATTTACTGGAAGGAAATATATGAACATAATAGGTCCAACCCTTTTATGGTGAATTTACAGTCAAAAATAAATATACGTAACACATTGCCTGTAGCAACCTATAAATTACGTATGAAAGATAAATGTATATATGACAGCTGAGAAAAGACAGATCATTCATCTGTCAATGTCGTTGCCTTGGTATACACGGTGTTTCAAAAGTTTGTGCACAGTGTACCGTGATCGATATCGTTGCCAGTGAACTAGTTAGCACCAGGAGCGAACTGCCGAGTCTTAGCTTCTACAGCTTTCCACAGTCACTCAGCTTTTCCGGGGGACATGGCATTGTCGCGCGAAGTAGAGTTTCGCTCGAGTGAACTCATGCAACGGAGAGGGTGTGAGTCAGATGTATGTGACGTTGGATTATAAAGTCTTTAGTAGCCCATTCTTCTTATTTTTTGTGCCACTTTGGTGCAGGGTCTTGGCATGGTTAATTCAAGGGGCGGTCAGATGCCTTTATCGTCGTCACACTGTTAACCCCTGGATGGAATATATGTACCTCAACTATACGCATGTTGCATTATTCGTGAGAAAGTGAGTAAAATGTTTCTAAATATTTACGAATTATGTAACTCGGGGGGGGGGGGGGGGGCTGGGCAGGTGGCAGGTATTCACATTGTTGGACGCGCAAAACCCACTAAAAACAGCATCCACAGTGGCCAGAACACTGACCCTCATCGTTAATCCACTGCTTATAATAAGTTCGCAACAGTTAGTGTTCACACGGCTCACAAGCTCTCTTATTTGTGCTGTGGTAGCTGTACGAATTGCCACTGCTGCCCTTACAATGCGATGATCCGGGCAGGTGTCTGTGCCACGTGGAAGCCCAGAATCTTGTTTACGGATCTGAGAATATTCACGTGACCAGAGACTCAGGCATAGTCGCACAACTGACGCAGCACGTCCGATTTGTGTGAAATTTCTCAGAATGACAATCCGATACTCGGAAGGCCTCTTTCATAGTTTTCAAACTTCTCAAATTGGACCGAGCGAGGTGGCGCAGTGGTTAGCACACTGGACTCGCATTCGGGAGGACGACGGTTCAATCCCGACTCCGGCCATCCTGATTTAGGTTTTCCGTGATTTCCCTAAATCGTTTCCGGCAAATGCCGGGATGGTTCCTTTGAAAGGGCACGGCCGATTTCCTTCCCAATCCTTCCCTAACCCGAGCTTGCGCTCCGTCTCTAATGACCTCGGTGTCGACGGGACGTTAAACACTAACCACCACCACCACCACCACCTCAAATTGGCTGTAAGAGGAGCAAATGCTTCTCCGTGGCATTGTTGACTACTTCCTTCACACGTCTGAGCAATACTCGGCCTTTTGGTTGTGAACATTCTCTATTAAAATTCAGATACAGGCGGCGCTCTGGTAGCTATGCCACTATGATATCTGTTGGTGGACGACGGTTAAACTTTTATCAGTACATTTACCATCTCCTTGTAGCACATGCCGTCATCTGATCAAAATCGACGTCGTCTTTCCAGGTGTGCTATTTTTTTCTGTCAGTGTCGTATAAATAGACTTTACTTGTATAGTAAGTTAAATTCATTAAAAGTAATTGTGTTGCAGGAGTGTTTGGTTGAATAAAATTGATTGAATCTCGATACAACTTGAAGTAATATTTTGATTTGCAATAGTTTGAATAAAACCACTGAGTAATAGTTTGAATAAATCTGATTGAATCTCGATGTAGCTCGGAGGAAGATTACAGTAATAATCTGAACAAACTGATTGAAAATAATATTGATTTTAATCGTAACCGTTTGTGAGGAAGGATCCTGAGGTTATTTGTAGTTATGCGAATCTGTATTGCTAATGAATGTTTTGTATACTCCTATTGATTTCCCACAACCGCGCGAGAACCGAAAGTAAGAAAGAAATGCAGACGGGAAATGACACGCGTTAGATGAAGAGCATAGAGCCACATGCAGACATGACGTCTACTGGGTAAGCAGGAAGCACAGCTGAATGGATGGAGCTGTGGCATTTAAAAAGGGAATTGCTGTCTACAGGGGCAGACGTGCCAAGGGATTAAGCCTTCAACAAGCAAATGAGACACTCTGATCACCAGCCAACTAATCCTCGTGAATCGCTGAACAACACCTGTTCGCTTTCTCCTCTGCAAATAGACTTTCCGCCTCTCCACAATCCGAACATGCGAGTGAAAACGACATCAATTTCGTACACACTATTTTCGACGTCTTGAGAGAGCTACATGTAGTCTGTTGACTAATTACTGCATGCTACCCAGAACCTTTGATACTGTACTTCATGCTGAAGGATCAGTACGACTCTGTGATGTCTCACCAATGAATTTACAAACTGTGTCGTGTGAGAGCAGATGTCTGCCGTCATATTTGGCTTTAACACTGGTCATAGCCTGCATTGTTGAATGAAGGACGTCATAAAACCCTTGACAGAAACAGCATTTTTTAAATAGGTACCTCCATTTTTACTTCATATTCTTATAATACGTTAACAAATAGGAATGTTTCATTTGGAATATTTGTTTCACTATCTGGTGGATGGTGCGGTGATATTCTCACAAACTTAGCAACGCACTTGATACCACTGTGTGCAATTCATTATTTAAATTGGGTATAATAATATGCTTGTCCAATCATAATAATTACGTGGCAGACATAATCTTGTTCAAACGGAACGATTAACAGTCGTAGAAAAGGTAGATATGGTGTTTGTTTATGGTTATTGTGATCAAAATGCCCAAGAAGCTTGTGCTATGTATGTTTAGCGATATCCTGACGACAGCACCCAAGTGTCTGGACCTTCCGTCGGATAGTTAATGTACTTGAAGAAAACGGAAGTGTTCAGCCAAAGAAGAAGACGCAACAATTGAAGATGCCGTAATAAGTGTTTTAGCTGCAGTTGACGCTAATCTGCAAATCAGTATCGGACAAATCGAGTGGTATTCGTGAATTTGAACAACGTCGGTTTTGAGAATTCTCCTCCGTCATACATTTAACCCTTACCGTATTTCTATGCATCAGGAATTGCATGGTGATGATTTTGAACGTCGTGTAAATTTTTGCCACAGAGCGCAAAATAAATTACGAGACGATAACATGTTTTATTTCAACAGTTCAATTAAGTGATGTAGCGTCATTCACATACAGAGGTAACGTAACCAAGCATAATATGAACCACTGGGCAACGGAAAATCCATGATGCTGCGACAAGTGGAACAACAGCGATCCTAATTGGTTAATGTATTGCGTGCAAATATGGGAGGACATCTAGTTTGCCCTTGTTTTACCGATGGCAATCTAAATGGTG
The DNA here is from genome assembly GCF_023864345.2 of Schistocerca serialis cubense. Lineage (NCBI taxonomy): Eukaryota > Metazoa > Arthropoda > Insecta > Orthoptera > Acrididae > Schistocerca > Schistocerca serialis. Next base: position 589,408,461 of record NC_064645.1, on the reverse strand, counting down.
CAACGTGTGCCGTGGGACGGATGAGTTGAGTGCGGGCGCAAGCTCGCAGTTCCTCACGGTATGCTTGGTCTAGGCCCGCCCGCCGCCGGTGCGCCATAAGGTGCTGAATGTCGCACCAGGGCGTATCGCGTCTAGTCGGGCGTGCCGGCAACAGGCTTCAGATGAGGGAGTGATGCGTCATACATAGCCTCTCCTTCCCAAGTGGCTCTTCCCACCATCCTGTGGTGCCAGACCTCAAGCTCGGCATTTCTCGGGCCCGTCCAGATGTTGCCTTGCATCAAAATGGAGAGCTGCCACCCAGTCCAATGTGAATGCGAAGGGTGAGTTTCACAGGGGGAGCTGCGTCCAGGGACCGAAGATCCGTCCCTTGGGGAACGGGTGAGGGTTGAGGAGGCTGCTAGGCTGGGGGGGGGGGGGGGGGGGGGGGGTGTTGCTTACTCTGTGTGCGACTCCTCTGCAATGGCTGGCTGCTGATCCCCTTCCTATCTGCGCAGAGCACAGATCCCCAGGTGCTCTGCACGCTGGCGACCGCAGTTGTCGACGTGGGATCTCAGCGCCAGTCGGCAAGGGCGCTTCACACCATCCGTGGGTAACTGGAGTGTGTTCTACCAAACCCAGGGGGTGGTAACATGTCCTGGGCCAGGTCAGCTGGGTCCAGACCACTGAATGACTCAATGACCGACCTACCAAATGAGTAGGAGTGGGTCCTTGGCTGAAAGGTGGAAGCTCAGGCTAGTAAATGGTGAAAGGTGAGATGTGTGTCCAATTCTCTGGAGTGCAGGGTGTACTTGCTGAGGAGCACTGAGTGAAATTATCGATCGATGGTAGGGCCACGGAGTGGGACCAGTATATTGGTAATGGCATGCTGAACGTGGCAGTTTAGGAGTGCCCTTGGTCTAGGGGCGAGGTCGGTGGGCGAGCTGCAGCAGTCCCCCCCCCCCCCCTCCTTCCCCCATCATGCCAAAGGAGCTGGTCCAAGGCAAGAGATGGGCTCCCAATCCATTCTCGCCTGTCAACAATAATGACCAATGAAGAGGCAAGCAAATCATGTGCGTCTGTGAAGGCATCTATGTTTCTATGTTTCCTGTTCCCTCCCCACAAGAGGGCTCAGGGCAGACTGAGGAAAGTATGAGTGAAAGGCACGCCAGGATAACACAGTTCCAGGAAACCAATATTAAAAATTACAAAATAAGCCTGGTTGCAGCACTTGACACTAACGTATGAACTCACTTCCTGGGCTACTGCTCACGCGAAGCTCGATGGGCGGGTCAAGGATCTTGAAGAAGAAAATGAAAGGCTGAGCAAGCAGACAACCAATCATGGGCTGGTGTAGTGGCTCAAGCTGCACCAGAAACCAAACCACCAGAGAGACAATTGTTAAAGTGACACAAAGACTGGACATGGCAGTCTTTCTAAGACCCTTGCCAGGTTAAGACACAAAGAAAGTTCGTGAAATATTTACGACAATGGTCAATCCTTTTAAAGAAAAAATAAAAGTTAACCAAGTTAAAGCAGCCAAAAACATAGTAATAGCAGATGTATCAACAGAAGAAGATAAAATTAAAATGTTAAGCAGTTAGAAATTATGTAAAACTGTAGAAGGTGAACCTTTTAAAAAGAAAAACCCGTTTGTAATCATGTAAGATATGCCAGTTGCTGCTGACAATAATGAGCTATGTGAAACCATAAGAACCCAAGATACTGACGATATGAATACCGAAGAGGTAAAAACTGAATTCAAATTACGATTTAAAACCAAACCCTGAGAAAGAGACGTAGTTCACCATGTAGCCGAAGTATGTGGTAGAATATGGAAAAAGCAAACGACTATGGGTAAGATCTACATTGGTTTCCACGCAGTAAATGTGTGGGACTACTTGGTGGAACCTCACTGTCACAACTGTGGAGAATTAAACCATATACGTAAGTACTGTGATCAGAAGCTGGCTCGTTCCAGGTGTGGAGGAGAAGGTCATATAAATAGAAACTGCAAAAGACCAAGAATTTGTATTCCTTGTACTGAGAGGGGTAAAAAGACGTGCAGTACTGCTGGAAGAAAGTGCCCCACATGTAGGACGCTGGAGCAGAGATTGATATCGAGGACCGATTATGGCTGAGGTCACAACGGCACACAGGATGCCAAAAAGGAAATCCCCATGCAAGAGGCGAAGGAATACAGCAAGGGCAGCAAAATTTAAACAATTTCTAACCTTAGTCGCAGAAGGCGGATCACGAAGGATGGAACAGGTTTACGTGTGTGTCTAGAAGGACCCTTGGGAACAAGTGACCACTCCCTCTCCCTGCTGTTGTGGACATAAATTGCCAGAAAATCGGGCAGCTCAAGACAGGCGTCCTGTTGTACTGGATGATCAGTATTTGTGCAAGAAAGCTCTGCACCAGAACAACCTGTACACGTTATTGCGGTCAGCAGCACAAATGCTAGCACAATCCCAGGTCAGTCTCCAGTCAGATGATTGGAGGTTGATCCTGTGAGAATCTACCCAAGCAATGACCACTCCGTACAGCTGTCCCACCTGGTGGAGCCGGCTGCCCTGACTATGGTCCTACGACATATGGTGCATATAGGGCACAATTATGGGCATAAAGTCGCCATCTCGGCCCTGGAGGCTGTTGATAGAATGCAGTTGAAGTTTATGAATCTCCCCACTGCGTGACCTTGCGAAGAAGGCTTTTGAAAGACAAAATGAAACTTTCGATTTAGAAAAAATTTACAATCAGTCTGTCCTATCTAATGGAAGAACAGCTTTCGATTGGAGTAAGACCATTCCGGAATTATATGTTCACACATATTTCCCATGACAACAGGAATTCAGATAGGACAGTTAAATGCACATAATAGTAGGCTGGAGCTTTGGAGGGTGGTGGAGTAGACATTCTCTGTCTGGAGGACCTATACTCTGTTGATGGGAACACAGCATTTGCTACTGAAAGGGCACAAGATAGTAGTGGTGGCAGATGCGAATGCTAAATCCTCCTTATGAAACAGTGGCAATCGAGATGAAAGATGTGGAAAATGGTGGAAACCTTCATGACTTACAGTTTCTTATCGCTAACAGACCCCCCCCCCCCCCTCCCCACATATACTTGCAGAGGGGGTGAGGGCACAACATCGAATATATATTGCTGCTAATATTCAAAATTGGATGGTCAGAGATAGGATCAGCTGAAGTGACCATAAACTAATTACTTTCATGCTCTCTGACAGAGAGTGCCACTGGGACATAGGATGTGAAGTGCAACTCAGATACAATAGAAATGGGTGGGAGCGCCGTATAAGAGAGTTTGACGATCTGATATGGTTGAAACGTGGAATGGCAGCACATCATTACCAACATACTGGTCATCCTCGGTGGCCTCATCATCGATGATTTCACTCAGCGCTCCTCAGAGAGTACACCCTGCAAACCAGAGAAGCGGATGCACATCTCGCCCTTTGCCACCTACTACCCCTAGTTCCATATTTCAGCCAAGGACTAAATCCTACTCTTGTGGTGGGCCGGTCATTCAGTCGTTCTATGGTCTGGATCCACCTGCCCTGGACCAGGTGATGTCACCACCTCCTGGGTTTGGTAGAACACGCTTCAGTTACCCAGGAGTGGAGAGAAGCGTTTTTGCCGACTCGCGCCGATATCCGACGTCGACAAACGAGGACGTCAACATGCAGAGGACGTGGTGCTCTGTGCTCTGCGCAGAGAGGGAGGCCAACAGCAGCCACCCAGCACCAAGGAGCAGCACCCCCCCCCCCCCCTGCCGTAGCAGCCGGCTCAACCCTGCCCCCACCAACCCAAGGGACAGATCTTCCGTCCCTGGACACAGCTCCCCCTGCGCCACCCACCTTTCGCTTTCGCATCGGATTGGGTCGCAGCTCACGCTTTTGACGCAAGGCAACATCCGGGCGTGCCAGAGAAACGCCGAGCTAGACGTCTGGCACCATGGTAAGGTGGAAAGAGCCACTTGGGAACGAGAGGCTATGTATGACGCATCACTCCCCCATGTGAAGCCTGTTGCCGGCACGCCCGACCAGAAGCGAATCGCCCTGGTGCGACATTCCTTGCCTTACAGCGCACCGGCGGTGGGCGGGTCCGCACCAAGTACACCGTGCAAGCGATCGAGTACTGCGAGCTTGCACCCGCCCTCAGCTCATCCGACCTCACTCAGACATTGCACCATTTAGATTGCCATCGGTAAAATAAGGGCCAACTAGATGTCCTACAATACTTGCGCGCCATACATTAACCAACCAGGATCGCTGTTGTTCCACTCGCCGCACCATCGTGGATTTTCTGTTGCCCAATGATGCATGTTATGCATGTTTACATCACCTCTGCATGTCAATGACGCTTCGTCACTAAATAGAAGTGTTGAAACAAGTCTTGTTATCATCTCGTTATTTATTTTGTGCCCAGTGGCAAAAATTTACAAGACGTTCAAAATCATCGCCATGCAATTCCTGATGCATAGAAATACGGTAAGGGTGAAATGTATGATGGTGGAGAATTCTCAAAAATGACATTTTTCAAATCCACGTATACCGCTCGATTTGTCCGCTACTGATGTGCTGATTAGCTTCAACTGCAGCTAAAACACTTATTTGGGCCTCTTCAATTGTTGCGTCTTCTTCTTTGACTGAACACTTCCGTTTTCTTCAAATACATTAGTTAATAGACGAAAGGTCCAGACACTTGGGTGCAGTCTGTCAGGATAACGATCAACATACAATAGCACAAGCTTCTTGGGAATTTTGATCACAATAGCCATAAATAAACACCACATTACCTTTTCTGCGACTGTTAAAATTTCCGTTTCAACAAGATTATGTCTTCCGCATAATTATTATGACTGGGCACGCGTGTTGTTATACCTAATTTAAGTAATGAATTGCACACAGTGGTATCAGGTAAGTTGCTAAATTTGTGAGATTATTACTGCACCATCCATCACAAAGCGACACACATATTCCAAATGAAACATTCCTATTTATTAATGTACTACACGAATATGTAGTAAAAATGTGTTTACCTATTGAAGAAAACGCTATTTCTATCAATTTCACCTATGGCAGCGCCATCTCGTGAGTCATCCACAGCGCCATCAGCTTTCCCCCGTCACGCTGGAACAGATTTGTTGTTCTTATTTTTTCGCTTGATTCTAATTTCGTGAGGTATTTGGCCCAGTCACTATGAATGGATCACTGTCAGTAGTGGTGGATCTAAAATTTATAAACACTCTTATCTTCAGCATGCGCTGTGACGTCTGTATCTCCTGTTCCAGATATTACATTGTTATTGCCGATCATTCACACTGTGGCGTATCAACGATTCGTGTAGACATACGAAATCACTACATCATGCTCTCATTAACTCACAAAACAGTTCATTTGTATATATTTATTTACATGTCAAGTTCCGTACGACCTAATTGGGGGGCAAATAGCCAAGGTCATGGAAAGTGTCGGTAGATGAAATTACAATATAAACGTAATGACAGACACTTATGAAACCAAAAAAGTCAAGCCATTTGTTTAAGTAAACACAATCAACAATACAACAAGAATCAGCTTAAGTTTTCAAGGAACTCCTCGACAGAACAGAAAGAGTCACCCGTGAGGAAACTCCTCAGTTTCGATCTGAAAGCGCGTGGATTACTCCTAAGTAAATTAGTGTTTCAAAGTTCATTTACATCACTCACACAAAATCACTCATAAATGGTAGCATTTTCTATGTCTGCTAGACCCTAACTGTGAAGCGTCTTTTCATGTCTGATAAATCCTCCCTGTGCAGCGCTCTTTGTTTCTGCTAAATCCTAACTGTGATGTCTACCTTCACGTCTGCTGACAACTCATTAAGCGCCATGACTTCTTGATCACTGCGTTATCCCACCTAGCACACCTACAAAAATTAATTTTCAATATGCATCTCTTCATTAGGGCAACTACAGCCAACGAACTGTCTGTATCTCCTGCTCCATCTTCTTGTCGCCTTTTGACATTAACCTCTCTCATTCCATGCAAAATTTCTTCTTTAAGTAGTGTATCTCATCTATTTAGAACGATGACCTTGTGTCCGCCACACTCTTTCTTTCTTCAACAGAATGGAGACTATATGTTCCGTTTGCATCACTTTTTTAAAACTTCTTATACTCCGGTGTGTGAAATGCACTGGTTCCTTAAGTTCCATAACATTATGGAGGATAATTGTTCATAGTAGATAGAGTCTGCCAAAATTGTAGACATAACCGAAAGTAAGAAAAAGTGTTTCTAGAGGACAGAAGACCTTATCTTATTCTCATATTAACTTTTACCTAACAACTGCTTTAATATGCTCATTTCATCTATCTTCTAATTACATCCTAAACTACATTTTCTACTGAGTTAAAGCAAGCCAAGTGAGCAATAAATCACGGTAGGTCTACGCCTCTTGTTATGACATCAGTCATAGTTTTCCAAATGTGGTACACATTTCTTAAAACAATTTTTGTGAGGTAAGTGATTCATGAAAGTTATATGTTATTGTTAGTCAGGGCATCCTTTTGTAGGGATTTTTGGAAGACAGATTACATTGCCGTAAAAATATTGTGTGTCAGTTTAAGCACAGTCAATTATAATTTTTCTAAGGGGACGTTTCATATGTCGACCTTACCTCACTGGAATCTTCTGATTTTTTCTTGTAGTTTGTGTAATTAGTGTAGCTATTGTTCATTGCTAGCGCGTAATTGTAGAGAGAATTTTCTTTGTAGTTGTAGTTTTTCATTGTTGTAGTGTAAAGCAGTTGTGGCATGCATGTAGATTTGCAACAGATATTTCGCAGCCGCGCTTCCAAATAATTGGATATTACTTTCTGTGCTACATTAATGTGTTTTCTCTTTTTGCTCTTCAAATTGTGCTTTTCTGTGTTATCGTGTGAAAAACGTAATACTAGGCTCCAAAGTAAACTGAGAAATGACAGTGAAGACGAGCGTAGTGTGTTAGCGCCACCGTGTAATGAATTAACTAATGTTCAACATTGTAATTTGGTAATTGTTAGGGAAATGGAGCGGGAGGCAAATAATGGTGTAGACAGTGAAACAATTAGTGGACAGTGAAGCATTATCGATCGATCGGTCGGCAACAGCTCGCCTCAGGATTCCGAAATGACAGGACACAATCTTGCAAATACTGTAGATTCAGGTTTTGCGTCCTCACCGTTTGCTCAAATAATGACAGAATGGAACAAAATCAGAGACAAACACAGCAACAGCTTCAAAAGTTAGACTCATTGGAACAAACGCTTGAACAAACACTGAAGGTTTAACTGCTGAGTTACTTAAAATCGAATTAAAATGTCAAAAAGTCTGTAATGACGTAAAAACACAAATTTGTGAGCATTTCCAAATTATTTTTTCGCGTCGTGAAAATGCATTACAGAATCACGAAACAGCCATGAAAGAACTGCAAACTATTGTTCGCGAAAATCACGACATCTTTCAAGCTAAAATTGACTCAATTGCATCTACCGATTCGGTTACGCAACTTGCAAAAACTCAGGAAAACTTGAAGGACACAGTCGATACGATTCCAACACAAATGGACACTCTGAAACTTGGTTCAGAAAAACACACTGAGGAAATCAGTTCACTATCGGAGAACGTGGCCGAACTTTCGGATCAGTTCATTAAATTATCTACAAAGGTATATGGTGATCTGAATGACACAAGACCCGTAGCCTTCACTGACACAGAAGAGTATGAGCAAATTAGGTAAGTTAAACAAAATTAAAATCAAATCAATACACAGTAAAAAAGAGAAATCCGGGAAGTACAACATCAGTTGACACAGGTAATACAAGAATTACATATTTCGGAGGACACTGCTGCTCCAATACGAGAAGAGGGACATACAAATACGTAACAGCCACAAGATAATAACACAGGTCACTTCGGAAATTATGAAAGAAATTGGCAACGTACACCGAATTTTGTGATGGAGCCACCGAAACGAAGTAACAATGGCCGATTTGCGACTCGCCGACATGATGATTTGCACTATAAGCTCTTCATTACTACACGTAAATTCAAAACATTTAAGAATTCTGGCAACGACATTCATCCACAAGCATGGGTTCATCAATTCTCTCATGGTTTTCCTCCCAACTGGTCATTGGAGTTAGAATTTATGTGTAGCTACTTAGAGAATGAACCAGCTGTAAATATGCGATCGGTCATTCACGATTGTCACCGTGAAGGAGAATTTTATCATGTCTTCCTATCAGCATATTGGTCTCAAGCTACTCAAGATCACGTAAAACATACCATCATACTGATGAAAAATTTTGAACAATCTGAATTTTCCAGTCTTGTCAAATATTTTGAAGACATGTTGAATAAGAAGCAGTAACTTTCAAACTCAAACAGCCTTTCAGAACTCATCGGCATTTGCTTAATCAAATTGCCTGAAAATTTACGACGTTGCAAAGACGACATTGAAGCTTTTCAGGGACTGTTACAAGAATTGGAAATTGACACTGACAATCGCGGAACGCGAAAACAGGAACAAAACAATTACAGGTCACACCCGTCACATTCCGCGATGATTGAAATAATAACTGGACACGACAAGGCTATTCTGACCAAAACAGACACCACCCGTATGACAACCATTGGCAGAATAATAGTTACAGAGAAAGATCGCATTTCCGTATTAATGAATATGACAGAGATGACCATAGAAACAGACAATATGGAAACCAAAACAATTATTATCAAGGGAGACAGAATAACTTCAGACGCAACAGTTCAGCGCGCAGTTACAATTCAGGGAGAAATTCTCCACCGTGTGAGCGACAAGAAAAAACTATGGAATTAACCGACATGACGACAGACGATATAATCGTAACGACAGACATGAATTTCCTCAGAACTGGCGGGATTCCAACAGGGCAGGGCCCTCTCGGCAAGGTGTATTTATAGAAGTTAGATCTCCAAATCCCAATAACGACGCTCGCTAACAAAGAGACAGACAATGACTCGCACAGCAGGCAGCCACGTGCGCTGGCTGCCACAGAGAAAAACCACATAGACGCTAACCCTGAGAAAAATTGTAACAATCCTTACCGACGTATACTACATGACAATTGCTTTGAAGTTGAAATTCTGCATACTAGGAAGGGTGAAGGATTGCACCACATTTCACATGTAAAACCGTTTATTGAGATATAATCTGCTTTTTAACTTCGTCTTTCCCATTAAATTTTTCACTTCACATTGCTAGTGCACTTTGACACACTTTGAAAATGTTAAAATGCAACAATGATTTAAAGTTAAACATCCAATCAAGAACCTGGACAACTTATTTAGAGAGCAATTACGAATGTATTGTTATAGTGAACAGACGACACAGTGTTATTCTGTGTACATTCTTGCTTGTTAGTTGCACGAATACGAAACGAATATAAAGCTTACATATTTAGAACATATATTGCTAATGAGATTTTAATGCAACATTTTGGTTTACTTGAAAAGACATTCTTTATTTGAAGTACTTGATTTAAGATTAAAGATGACTTAGTATTTGGTTTCTTTGACAGCAACACGATTATATCACGACGCTACTAACGTGTGACACAATTTACTTTGTTGCTTTTGTGCTGTATCTGTTATATATCTGCACAGTTTTTCTGAATTCTTCTGGAAAGTAAAACATGTTTTAGTAGTAACTTTTGTGGTATAGCTACAATGAGACAGCCTTTTTCGTAGCCCAACGATACTTTACAGTATAGTACTTTCTTGATCACGGTAATGTACGTAATAACTACGATATCTACACGCATAGCATTTCACTTTTCCTTATAATGAGGTAAGTACATTGACTTCTGCACAACATAGCTTTCGGAAGACGATAACTATGATACTTCCACACAATTATCTTACAGCAAAACGCACATTTAGCGCTAAAAGACACGTATTTGAGTGATTAATTTTGTACTTAAAACATTTATCTTTAAAGATTTTTGAATTACAAAGATACAAAGGTTTTCCATGATACATTTCATTCCACTGCTGTAATCGATAACACCTTAGGGTATAATTACATTAATCCTTGGGGTGATACACGCTTACTTTGTGTCCCATGTGTGTGGCAAACACAAGGCGCCCTAGCTAATATGGTATTTGCTTATACAACTGTACACATCGGTACCATATTTCTCTAACACATAAATTACACAGCTATCTGATCATTTAACTGAGAGAGACCAGCTTTTTTTCTTACTAAGTCAGTGACACATGTTTACGCTATTACACAATTGGATAACTTCATAGTTATGAAATTGTACTTCGTCTGTACTTGATGAACTGTTCATACTTTTTCGGAACCATTGTGATACTATGAGAGCTTTGAATGATATATTTGGTATGGGATCATGATTTTTAAAGTACGTTTGAAGTAGACGACACTATTGAAATGAGCAGAGAATTTTTTTTAGGCTTTGAAATTATTGGAGGAAGCTATGCCGATTTTGAGAGTTGACTGAGGTGTTTTGATGATATTATCACGACGACGATGTCTATTATGCTGTTGAGGTATGTTTGTGATCAATAAGCTGATGCTATATGAGGAATCTCATTATGCTACATATTTATTATGACGAAATAATGAAGACGTGTCGACGAATATGTGTATGTGTAATAAGGTAAGGAATAATGAGTAGTGGTTAAGGACTCTGATTTGTGAAAAAGGATGTTGGAAACCTAGAATCGTACTTAAAGAGTTATGAAATGTGAGTAAATGCGTGGAAGTATCACAATGCCGGCGAATATTTTTTGGACACTGTTATATTTATAGGATTTTGTTTCTACACATTTCTACTGTAATTTCTCGACTTGTGGAATTTTATTTGTATCAAACTGTCACTGTGGCGGAATCTTCTGTTGTAAATTTCGGTAAGAAAGGCAAGTGACCTTGACGTAATGCATTGTGGGCGCTGAGCTGAGCGATAGTCGCCTGAAAAAATAAATCCATTAGGTGGAGAATAAAAAGAGGCCATTATCCTCCCTATTGACATTTCTTTGTAGAAAACATCGCTAATATGACGTGCTCAAACTTGAAAACATATGATTACACTTTGAAGCACGTAATTTATGATATTTACTAAAAATGCCTAATGAAATGGTGGGAAACATTTTACATCTATTGTCTTTCTAGTTGAGAGATTATTTTACTGCATTGTAGACGCCATTTGCCTAGTGAATGACGTTTCACGCCTTGCTTTATGTACATATTTCCTCATTTTGTTTAATATCTAGTTACTAATTGCACTGCAGCATTGGTTAAAATAAAATTTAATAGATGTACTAATATCACTATTTTCTGTCTACAGACCCAGTAAAGAATAATTTTTTTTGTACTTTCTTAGAAAAGAGAGCATAAATAGACATTTCCCTTCACAGGAATTGCAAACATAATTTTTTCAACGATTAGGTAACTTGTTTCGTAGAGTAAGTCAAGGTGATGCATCACTCCAGCGCTAAGATGTGACATAGTTATTAGACATTTCCTATCTTTACTGTAATATTTTTTCTGCTTGTTGGTTTGTCATGTTTGGATATAAGTTATTGCATTTGCTGCTGCTGATTGCCACGCATAGTGCTACTGAATTTCACTTTGTATTACTCTGTTAAGCCAGTTTTAGTACTGATTTATTTTTCTTGTTGCTGCACACTGCCTCATATTAGTTGTAATATTGCAATTGCTTTGCTAATTTAGATATACTGCTGCTTGCTTTGCCAATTTGCATTTTTTTGCCATTGCTGTTTGTGTTAATTGTTTTGTACTGCTCCATTGCCTCATCCCTTAGTATATATATCTGAGCTCAGTAGATTTAAGTTAGCTTAAGAGAGGGTAGGCTATATACGTGAATGAGTTGTGATGAATTGGAAGAAATGCATTGAGAAGTTACACGAAAAAAGTTTGTGGAAAAAAGGTACTGTACAATGAAGATTAATTATTTTAAAAGAGGATGAATAGAATACAGAAAGCAGGTTTAGATAGGACTTTTTGGGAATAATGATGAACGAAGGGAGACCTCCAAGGAAAAAAAGTATTGTTTGCAAAATACTGCAGTAAAACATACCCTGTCCTTTCCTTTGGTGTTATTCCGCTATGTGTTTATGTACCCTTGTTTATTCGTGTTTTTCCTGTCTTTATGTGATTAGCTGATACGAGTTATGTTGTAGAATATTTCTAATTCTATGTTGTTTACTTTGTAAAGATGTTTAGACATTATTTATTGTGTTCTGTTTTAATGCTCATGTGTGAAATTAATGTTTAGAAAACTATTCTCATTATTTTATATATTTACTTATGTCATAATTCCTGTAACGCTAATGTATATGTCTATTTCTATTCTTTTGTAAAGCCTGTATTACTACAAATGTGATCTGTATTATTATGTTTTAATGATGTTTTCTGTGTCTTTGTAATTGTATTCTCATGTTATAAAATTGTGATGGATACCAGTTAATCAAATTAAGTAACTTGTGAGTATTCATTTCACTGCACACATTTCTGTTGGTCATAGTATATGAAAAATATGTGAGAAGTTGGGACCGTTAGTGTTTGCACATGTTTTAATAATTCTGAAGGGGACTGGTTAACAGCATTGCTCCTTCTAAGGACAATTTCAAAACTTTGTGAGTGCACAAGTGGTGGTTTATGGACTTGATATATTGTCTGCAAGACTCTTCAATGGTGATTTTGCACCTGCACAGTCGCAAGAGATGGCTGCTGGCTGTCTTTACAAGGACTACCATGGGTCTTCACCTTTGATGACCCACCAATACTATTATCTCTACAAGGACTATAGTGGGTGTTCTCTGTTGTGGCCGATTACCTGTCTGCATGTCAAGAGCCAGCACTGTCTCTCCATTTAAAGGACAACACTACTTCTTCAAGACTGCATGGAAATCCTCTACTTCTGTGTGCATTTTCTTTTACTGCTCAGACATTGAAAAAAAAAGGCACTCCAATTTTACTGTGATGAATGATCAGGATTGTCTTTATGGACTGTGAGAAAATTTTATCTTTTGGCTAACATTGTATCAATAAGTGTGTGCATTTGATTCCTTTGTTATTGTAATTATGAAAAATTTATCAAATCATTTTTGGCCACTGCCCAAAACAATCTGTAATTTTTTTGTGGTGATTATGGGGGATATTTAAGTAGGCTGTTTAGGTATTTATATTGGTAACGCCACGTAGTGCTCTGTACGAAAATCTTTGGCTGTGCTGTGTGCAGTCTGTGGCTGGTTTGCATTGTTGGAATTTGCTATTGTAGTGTTGGGCAGTTGGCTGTTAACAGCGCATAGCGTTGAGCAGTTGAAGGTGAGCCGACAGCAGTGGTGGATGTGGGTAGAGAGATGGAGGAGTTTTGAGAGCGGATGATCTGGACGTGTGTCCATTAGAGAGAGTAAATTTGTAATACTGGATACCATGAATTGATATATATATATTATGACTTTTGAACACTATTAAGGTAGATACATTGTTTGTTCTCTATCAAAATCTTTCAGTTGCTAAGTATGCCTATCAGTAGTTAGTGCCTTCAGTAGTTAGAAACTTTTATTTAGGTGGCAATATTGGCGTTCCCTGTATTGCAGTAGTTTGAGTAACGAAGATTTTTGTGAAGTAAGTGATTCATTAAAGGTTTAGATTATTGTTGGTCAGGGCCATTCTTTTGTAGGGATTTTTGAAAGTCAGACTGCATTGCGCTAAAAATATTGTGTGTCTGTTTAAGCACAGTCATTTATAATTTTTCCAAGGGGAAGTTTCTATAGATCATTTTTTCCGTCCGTGCAAGGAATATTGACATTAAATCAACTTCCCTCTTCCCCTCCCCTCCACTCCTCAGATTACTTCCTGTTGGACAATGCAACCGGTCGCATCCAAACATACAGATGGAGATATTCATCATTCCTTAGAATGCTGTGTTCCTATTGGCTAATGGTGGGGAGAAAGTTTGAGCTGTGGACAAACGGAGAGCTGACGCACTTCCGATATAAAAGATAGCGGGAGTTTGTCCATTTCCAGTACTCTAAAAATTTAATGTTTAACCATTTTAAGTAGTGAAATAGATCGCGTAGAAAACTCATCACCCCCTTTCGATGATTTTTCTTTGCAATAAAAAACATATTTTCAAAATTTGACAATCACATGCCAACGTTTTACTAATCATGTAATTCCATCTCTGGTACTAATAGATCGTAGCGCTATATATATCCGTGGTCTTGCATGCACTTACGTTTGACAACACAAGCAGCTTCCTCCACCATAAGGTTTCCATCAAATGTATTAGGCAAAAAAATTGTAACAATTAGACACACCGACTATAGCGAGACTGCCTGGAGCCGTCGTCGCGCGGGCACTAGGCGGCAGCGACCCGCGGATTCATCGGCAACTGCACGTCCATCCCCGGCATCCAAACAGCCGGCATTACCGAAAGCTCATAAGTCGGAGAGCCTGCCATCAAGCAGTCATCAGATCTATTTACAAAATCGTACATCGCAAACCTCCCCCTCGCATTGAATCTGCTCACGCAACCCACACATCCACTTCTGTCGCCGCTCATCCAGCATAGAGTTTATTTCTCTTGTCCCCAGGCAGCGGGCAGGAGACGACTATCCGGTAGCCGGAATCCTTTCTTTGTACTCGCCGGTCAAGTGAGGCTAAGCCGCCACTTCCGGTCAGCTGCTGGCCGCAGACATTGCGAGAAAAGCATGCGAGGCTTGGACGTATGCGGTAGTTGTAACCATTTCCACTTAGAAATAGAACCCCAGGGTAAAAATATCCACTTTACCCAATACGAGACAGTGATGTTCTGGACGAATCACTTCGAATTCCTCAAGCGAAATGTACATTTGTCACTAGTACACGAGTTATTTTCGAAGTAAGAAGAAATCGGGAAATTCAGGCGTTTTCACATCGCTAAAGTATCGTTACATGTGAAAATTCTGTATCGATACGGAATTGGCTATATTTCCTCTAAGTTTTCCCTTCATCAAAACAAAAATGAGCCTAATATTTGTTACGTCTTGCACCATAGGACTACAATATTTAACACATTTTTCCCCTACAACATAGTGGTAAGAAGACGCTCTACTTCAGTCAAAGGATGCTTCCACACTTCCGAATTATCATAAAGTAACCAAATGCCTCATGACATACGAAATCTCGTAACGTATCAGCACAGAGCAGCACGGAGAAGTCACAGAGCAGCACAGAGAAGTTGTAAACATCAGCTCTGTACTACAAATCTAAATTCAGTAACCTAGCTGTTTCCCTGTGCTGGTGACAGATTGAAAATTCATTAGAATATCTTTCAACGAAACGACGCCTGACTACCATTCCATTTCCGGAATCATTTCCTTGTACTCTAGCCAACGCTTCCACGCACCATGTGGCACATCACTGATATCAAAATAATAGGCTAATTAATTATACTGATCGTGAGAGCCACGGTGCTTTTTTTCCAGCTGTCATGTTTCACTCGATAGGTAGCTCAAATGGGAATGACTGGAGGTTAGACGACGTTCTTTTAGAGGACCTCTACTGAGAACCGACATTTGAAGCTGACCGTAGAAGGATTCAACCTCCGCAAACATACGTTTCGCACAAAGACCAGAAAGACAAGATACGATAAATTAGCACTCACAAAAAGACATATAGGAAGTTTTTTGAGAGTGGAGTAGGAAAGCAAATGACTACTCATTCTTCGTTTGTGTGGCCATATTGTCCGCAACTGCTTTACAATTCTTTGAGGTATTTTTGTTCTGTCATTGTAACTACGACAAATGGATGTTTCTTTCATCAGACGCGTTTGACTTTATTGACACTTTACCTCAATAAAGCGCAAAGCGACTGGTGAAGAAAACACGCATTTTTGTAGAGCAACGACAGGACGAAATGACTAGTACTGGTACTCTCCGCCAAACACCGTACGATGGCTTTCGAAGCAGGCATACAGAAGTAAATGTAAATTTAGTCTACCTATTAAGATGCTACTTCAGCCTTTACGTGCGTAAACCACACGTAAGAAAGTTGTCTCTTATTTATCGAAAAAACAAAAGACTAAATGCACTACTGTCTAGTCCCCCATCCATAATTGACTAAACAAGAAGCCGTCTCAACGAGAAAAATAGTATACTAATGTGCAAGAGGAAATTCATAAACATGCAGAGTATATGTGGATTGCACAAAGAAATTCAGAAGCATAGTACCTACAATTAATCGATATCGGATGATAGTATACAAATATCCCCCAGTACATGTCCTGATCTGCTCTATCGTATTCCTTTGACTACTAAGTTACAAATATGACAGTGTAATGGAGTCAGAGACTTCGGTGACAGGTTGACAGTACAGTCTCTCCCCTCCCCCCTCCTCTCTCTCTCTCTCTCTCTCTCTCTCTCTCTCTCTCTCCCCGTCTCGTTATTTACACTCCTGGAAATGGAAAAAAGAACACATTGACACCGGTGTGTCAGACCCACCATACTTGCTCCGGACACTGCGAGAGGGCTGTACAAGCAATGATCACACGCACGGCACAGCGGACACACCAGGAACCGCGGTGTTGGCCGTCGAATGGCGCTAGCTGCGCAGCATTTGTGCAACGCCGCCGTCAGTGTCAGCCAGTTTGCCGTGGCATACGGAGCTCCATCGCAGTCTTTAACACTGGTAGCATGCCGCGACAGCGTGGACGTGAACCGTATGTGAAGTTGACGGACTTTGAGCGAGAGCGTATAGTGGGCATGCGGGAGGCCGGGTGGACGTACCGCCGAATTGCTCAACACGTGGGGCGTGAGGTCTCCACAGTACATCGATGTTGTCGCCAGTGGTCGGCGGAAGGTGCACGTGCCCGTCGACCTGGGACCGGACCGCAGCGACGCACGGATGCACGCCAAGACCGTAGGATCCTACACAGTGCCGTAGGGGACCGCACCGCCACTTCCCAGCAAATTAGGGACACTGTTGCCCCTGGGGTATCGGCGAGGACCATTCGCAACCGTCTCCATGAAGCTGGACTACGGTCCCGCACACCGTTAGGCCGTCTTCCGCTCACGCCCCAACATCGTGCAGCCCACCTCCAGTGGTGTCGCGACAGGCGTGAATGGAGGGACGAATGGAGACGTGTCGTCTTCAGCGATGAGAGTCGCTTCTGCCTTGGTGCCAATGATGGTCGTATGCGTGTTTGGCGCCGTGCAGGTGAGCGCCACAATCAGGACTGCATACAACCGAGGCACACAGGGTCAACACCAGGCATCATGGTGTGGGGAGCGATCTCCTACACTGGCCGTACACCACTGGTGATCGTCGAGAGGACACTGAATAGTGCACGGTACATCCAAACCGTCATCGAACCCATCGTTCTACCATTCCTAGACCGGTAAGGGAACTTGCTGTTCCAACAGGACAATGCACGTCCGCATGTATCCCGTGCCACCCAACGTGCTCTAGAAGGTGTAAGTCAACTACCCTGGCCAGCAAGATCTCCGGATCTGTCCCCCATTGAGCATGTTTGGGACTGGATGAAGCGTTGTCTCACGCGGTCTGCACGTCCAGCACGAACGCTGGTCCAACTGAGGCGCCAGGTGGAAATGGCATGGCAAGCCGTTCCACAGGACTACATCCAGCATCTCTACGTTCGTCTCCGTGGGAGAATAGCAGCCTGCATTGCTGCGAAAGGTGGATATGCACTGTACTAGTGCCGACATTGTGCATGCTCTGTTGCCTGTGTCTATGTGCCTGTGGTTCTGTCAGTGTGATCATGTGATGTATCTGACCCCAGGAATGTGTCAATAAAGTTTCCCCTTGCTGGGACAATGAATTCACGGTGTTCTTATTTCAATTTCCAGGAGTGTATATAACATCCTACGGAGAAAAACTACGAACTATAAAAGTGTTCAAAGGGCAAAGGATATAGTTTTCGATCAGTAATAAGATGTCATCGGTACCGGATTCGAAACCAGGCACCGTTTAAACTTTGATTAATAGTCACCATTGACGGCTGAAGACCTCAAGAGTATGAAATCACCCTCATCCCGCCAACGGTCTTTTCAAAGAGGGCGGAGTAGCGGACATAGTTTTGGGGCTATCTCTTGTCCTTTGGATGGGAATTTGCCCATAAAGGTGAAAGAGTGAGCAATGATCAACGGCATGAGGAGGCAGAAAACATTGAAACCACTACATTCAAAACACATGATGTGTATCTGCAGGACATGCGGTCTGTAGTAGAAAAAGGAGTCTCTCCATTGGCAAAAGATTCTAGAATATTCCCCCCATTTTCTGGGAGGGGACTCTCAAAGGGGAGATGATTATGAGAAAGATATTTAATAACCACGAAAAGATAACGTTCTACGAGTCCGTGCATGCAATATTCGAAATCTTGAAAACGGCAGGGAAGTTATAAAGTCTGAAAAGGGAAATGCAAGGGCAAAATCTAGATATAGTGGTGGTAAGTCAAGTGAAGTGGAAAGAAGACAAGGATTTCTAGTAGATGAGTATAGGTTAATTTCAACAGCAGCAGAAAATGGTATAAGAGGAATAGGATTCGTTATGAATAGGAATGTAGGGCAGAGAGTGAGATGTTGTGAACAGTTCAGTGAAAGGCTACTCTTATCGCCGCTGAGAGCAAAAACACCGACAACGATAGTTCAGGTATACATGCTGACGTCGCAACCTGAAGACGAAATGATACAGGAAGTATATGAAGATTTTCAAAGGATAATACAGTACGTAGAGGGAGGACCGGAGCGCAATTGTATAGGAAGGATCAGAAGTAAACGCTACAGGAGAATATGGGACTGGGACAAGGAATGAGAGAGGAAAACACTGAGTTCTGTAGTAAATTTCTGCTAGTAATAGCGAATACTCTGTTCAAGAATCGGAAGAGGAGACACACTTGGAGAAGGCTGAGTGATACGATGAGATTTCAATTAGATTACATTATGGTCCAAAAGAGATTCCGAAATCAGATACTGCAGTGTAAGATGTACTCGGGAGCAAATATAGACTAGGATGACAATGTAGTAATTATGATGAGTAGGCTGAAGCTTAAGAGATTAGTCAGGAAGAGCCGCGCGGTATTAGCCGAACGGTCTTAAGCGCTGCAGTCATGGATTGTGCGACAGGTCCCGGCGGAGGTTCGAGTCCTCCCTCGGGCATGGGTGTGTGTGTGTTTGTCCTTAGGATAATTTAAGTAGTGTGTAAGCTTAGGTACTGGTGACCTTACCAGTTAAATCAAATAAGATTTCACACACATTTTTTGAGTCAAGAAGAATCAATGGGCAAAGAAGTGGTACACGGAATTACTAAGGAATGATGAGATACGCATGAAGGTCTCTAAGGCTATAGGTAGTGCAATAAGGAATAGCTCAGTAGGCATCACAATTGATGTGGAATGGTCAACTCTAAAAAGGAAAATCACAGAAATTGCAAAGAAATACTTCAACTGATGGATGAACGAAGGAAGTACAAAAATGTTCAGGGAAATTCAGGAATTCAGAAATACAAGTAGCCAACGATTGAAATAAATAGGTAGTAATGAGAAGCTAAGACAAAATGGCTGCATGAAAAATGTGAAAAAATTGAAAAAAAGATGGTCGTCCGAAGGCTGGACTGAGCATGTAGGAAGGTCAGAACAACGTTCGGTGAAATGAAAAGTAAGAATTATACATTAAGAGTGTAACGGAAATTCCAATGTTAAATGATGCGGAAGGAGCGGATACGTGGAAAGAGTACATTGAAGGCTTGTATGAGAGGGAAGAATTGTCACAGGAGAGGGAATAGGAGTCGATTTAGAAGAGATAAGGGATCCAGTAATAGAATCAGAAATTTGGAGGACCCAACTGACGTGGGTCTGCGTTAAAAGACGACAGAAAGTTGAGGTAGTCGGTTTAGATGGGTTGTTACGAAGTATGATGTAATGGTAGACTGATGATGCATTATAAAGTGAGGGAGATGTTGCAGCAGGTCGTTTATCACCCATTTAACCATTTTCGCGTTGTGCTCGCAAGATGTATCAGTTGCTTGGTAGAACTTCTGTTTGACTTGTATACGACTGCGTGTTCTGTGTGTGACTTAGACCCTATCTACCTGCGATCGTTAATATTCAACATCTCCATACAACAGTCAACAGAGGACTTTCAGCACATGTGTGATGTGTGATGAATCGTGTCTACCAAACCGATGGAAAACCAGTTTCGGCACCCTCCTCTAGCAGAGCAAAGATTTATGCGAATTACTCCATTCCCCTACCGCATCTGAAACATAAATCGAATCTTCTGTTTCATAACTGCGGTGATTCTGAATTAGTGACAGGAGTTCTTGAGGTACTGCAATTTCTATGTTTACATTTGCTTAAAATGGTTCAAATGGCTCTGAGCACTATGCGACTCAACTGCTGAGGTCATCAGTCGCCTAGAACTTAGAACTAATCAAACCGAACTAACCTAAGGACAGCACACAACACCCAGCCATCAAGAGGCAGAGAAAATCCCTGACCCCGCCGGGAATCGAACCCGGGAACCCGGGCGTGGGAAGCGAGAACGCTACCGCACGACCACGAGATGCGGGCACATTTGCTTACAAGACGTTGGGTGTGTAGAATATACTATGTCCTGTTCATAGGGTTAGTGCGGCATGGCGTGTAATTTCACATGTCATAAACTACTGCTAGGCATTTGGCTATTTCCACACAAGATGTCGTATTTTCAGTATTTTCCGTTTGTTGACGAAATTTTAATGGGGCTGACGCCAACATAGCGTAATTTCTGAACCTAAATCGAATGTGAACCGTGAGCGCTATACACTTATCAAGAACTATATAGTACCGTGTATGACAAAGTATACATGACTGTTTTCCTTTGGTGTAAAAGGTAGTAAGTAGTTTTATCACCTTACAGTTCTTCACCGACAGAATACCTGCAGGACGAAAATGTGTCAGTTCTTGGAAACATACAGTATATCCAGCATTGGGGTCTTAACAGCTTGGCATACTACGCTACTACTGCATCGGAAACCACACTGCTTTAACATTTTAGCACGTTAGAGTGCAGAACTGTGTAGCTTTTGGAGTGTGTGTTTATGTTCTACAGTTATTTCTCTCTTTCCAACTTCTTCCTGTACGGAATACAAACACTACAACAATACTGCAGAATTTACAGCACAAGTAATTTGTGTAAAATATTTCAAACTCTTCTTCAAATCTGGAGCTCTATCTTGCATACAGCTTATGTATCGTCTTCTTCCTAATCTTCCGTAATATCCTCACATCACTCTCAAATCTATGAGGCTGGTATCAGATATTCACCAATAGATGGTGATAACCTCCTCCGCTTTCATGCATGTAGAGAGAGCGTGCCTAATTGGAAGAGTGACGTGAGTAAGGTTGCTACAGAACAGTCTTCGCAGGATCATAGTGACGGTACTTGATTGAGAACGACGGCCTGTATCACAGCTGTCGGTCGGTTGTGTAAGTTTGGAACAGATGTTATGCTCTTCCTGAAAGCAAAATATCGAATTGTATTGATTACATTGAGTTCAGCTCATTCGATTCCTTAACGAGATGTCGAATGTAGAGGGTATAGTGCGTTCCTACTACAGCTGAGTTCCAGATTAAATCTGAGATAATGTTGAAGGGAGGTTCGGTTAAAGACAGAGAAACAATTACAAGACGCTTAGAGAGACCATCGTGAGTTTGGCTCAGGATACACTAATGCGAGGATACTTTGTGACTCCTATTTACAGACGGAGAGATGGGCAACAATGATAAAATCTTACCAAATAAAATATTATCGAATGTATAAAGTGTTTCGGCTAAGAAGTGGAGTTTTTGTACCTCCTCTCTGCTGGTGGCTACTTCCTACACTAAGAAACGGTATTGTTACATGATGTATGCGGTGTAACATGGTTCACGATTTGTCCACATGTATATAGATCCCCGCAAAGTAATGGATGGGGTTGGTTTAGCAATGATATAGCTGTAGTGTCATTGGCTGATAGCACCACGAGATCGATGTGATGAGACATTTTTTTGATTTGCCAGGTTGTGGATAGTGGTGATTTGGAACTCGAATAATTGCATGAAATGCGTTTAACGTACGAGAAACCAGATAAAAATTAGGAAACGTTGGTGGAAAATATGTTAAACTGAGGTAAATATGACAAAATATTTATGGTGTTAGCCTTCTGGGTCCCTTTGTGCTGTCTGTTTCTACTCTGCATGGTTGTAAATTTCCCTTAGTACCTTAGTGATCTATTTTTCTCGTTTTAATAGCTCGCTATTTAGGTAGTGACAGGTGAAGGACTAGACAGCCTCCTAACAAATGGAACAGTGTTGCCAGAACGTGATGGAGCTTTGAGAGAATTATCAGTTGCCTGTGACTTACCCGGGGACATCTCTTGGCAATCTGGTGGATTCAAATTCTGTGTACCGAATACCGGAGGATTCCTTGAGAATACGGCAGGTAAGTGATTCTCTGACGAAAGAGGAGTTGAGAGCTGCATACCACTTCTTCTCACGTGGGCAAATAAATGACAACCTCTCACATATGTCTCGCGAAGTGAATGGATTGAGAAAATGAGAAACTAATACGGAGATTTGTGTTGAGGGATAAATAAGAGACAACATTCTTACGTGAGGTTTGTGTGCCTATAAATGGATGGAGTGGGATCTTAATAGGTGGGCTAAATTTTTATTTACTTCTGTATGCTTACTTCGCAAGCCATCAGACAGTGTATGGGGAAAGATTCCCTGCAGCGCTTCTACTTATTCCCTTTGCTATGCCACTCGCAAATAGCGCATCCTTATGAACGCTAACTTCGCGTATTCTATCTTCGTGGTCCTTATCGTCTGCCCTCTAGGGATTCCTATTTGAACTGCCTGGCTAGTGTAATCCGACAACAGGAAAAAATTACTCGCCGTTCTAAATGACTCACGATCAGTTTAATTAATTAGCCTATTAATTTGGTATCAACGACGTGCCACCGAGCTGGTGGAAGCGAGGGGAAGTACCACGAATATGAATCGGAATACGGTGGGGTAATCACGCGTTTTTTTTTTTTCGTTGCGAAGAGATCCTTTAACGAAACGCCTATCTACCAACTATGCAGGGAGACACGATCATTGAAATAAAATCAGCTATATTACCGAATTAAAAATGTGATAAGTAGTGTGAACCTGGTATTTACAACTTCTCTGTCCTGCTAACTTATGAGATTTCGTATGTGACGAAGCATTGCTGTTCCAGGAAGACGGAGCAATGTTTTCGATTACAAACAAGGTGCGAAAGTTATATTGCTTTGCCCTAAAAGTAGTTGCAAACCATCCAATGCCCTTCCAGATGACATTATGTATTCCATGAAAAACGCAACAAAAAAATGTAGAAAATATGCCGGAAACAGCGGCAGCAATTATAATATCATGCTGTGGTGTACTTTAAATAACAATCATAGAGCCCAGTGACGATATTTGCTGCTGAAACTAGTTTGGGGGAATAAATAAACAAAAGTGCTTTGAGTCAAGGCGGATCAGCAAACCCGTAGTGTTGTTTCTGATTGCAAAGACAAGCCAATCAAAGAGAGTCTAATGTAACGGCGAGTATCACAAACTTAGTCAAAATTCTTAATTTAATTTAAATGTCCTGAGCTATCAGAATGTTTTACACTACAGATGGTCCGTCTGACTAGGGAAAAATTGATACAGAAAGGGCACGGCATCAAAAGGGATTCAAGCCAAAAGATAAAAAATACGTGAACTCTGAAAAGATTTAACCCCACGCGAAATAGTGAAGAAAATAACGCAAGTACCGGTCACCGAGTGACAGAGCTGCATCTCATAAGGTGACGGCAGACGCGAATTCCAAATGCTTTCCAGTAATATCGTGCCGCCGGTGCTCTTATGCTTGTCAGGCCGAATCAATTGCACTCATATGCTGCTAAAATAGTACCTCACCCATCAGGCAACAGCAGGGCTCTCGTAAAGTAAGTGTCATACGATAAGAAGCCTACAAACACCAAAAAATCAGTTAGTACGATAACACATATTTAGCCTGAACAAGCAATCCTGAATAGATGTAACATCAACGGACAAACGGCGATTAATGAACTAAACTAATAATTTCAAGAGTAGTACAATTTTAACACTGGCGGAAACTAAGAATAAGTATATTAATACACTCCTGGAAATTGAAATAAGAACACCGTGAATTCATTGTCCCAGGAAGGGGAAACTTTATTGACACATTCCTGGGGTCAGATACATCACATGATCACACTGACAGAACCACAGGCACATAGACACAGGCAACAGAGCATGCACAATGTCGGCACTAGTACAGTGTATATCCACCTTTCGCAGCAAAGCAGGCTGCTATTCTCCCATGGAGACGATCGTAGAGATGCTGGATGTAGTCCTGTGGAACGGCTTGCCATGCCATTTCCACCTGGCGCCTCAGTTGGACCAGCGTTCGTGCTGGACGTGCAGATCGCGTGAGACGACGCTTCATCCAGTCCCAAACATGCTCAATGGGGGACAGATCCGGAGATCTTGCTGGCCAGGGTAGTTGACTTACCCCTTCTAGAGCACGTTGGGTGGCACGGGATACATGCGGACGTGCATTGTCCTGTTGGAACAGCAAGTTCCCTTGCCGGTCTAGGAATGGTAGAACGATGGGTTCGATGACGGTTTGGATGTACCGTGCACTATTCAGTGTCCCCTCGACGATCACCAGTGGTGTACGGCCAGTGTAAGAGATCGCTCCCCACACCATGATGCCGGGTGTTGGCCCTGTGTGCCTCGGTCGTATGCAGTCCTGATTGTGGCGCTCACCTGCACGGCGCCAAACACGCATACGACCATCAATGGCACCAAGGCAGAAGCGACTCTCATCGCTGAAGACGACACGTCTCCATTCGTCCCTCCATTCACGCCTGTCGCGACACCACTGGAGGCGGGCTGCACGATGTTGGGGCGTGAGCGGAAGACGGCCTAACGGTGTGCGGGACCGTAGCCCAGGTTAATGGAGACGTTTGCGAATGGTCCTCGCCGATACCCCAGGAGCAACAGTGTCCCTAATTTGCTGGGAAGTGGCGGTGCGGTCCCCTACGGCACTGCGTAGGATCCTACGGTCTTGGCGTGCATCCGTGCGTCGCTGCGGTCCGGTCCCAGGTCGACGGGCACGTGCACCTTCCGCCGACCACTGGCGACAACATCGATGTACTGTGGAGACCTCACGCCCCACGTGTTGAGCAATTCGGCCGTACGTCCACCCGGCCTCCCGCATGCCCACTATACGCCCTCGCTCAAAGTCCGTCAACTGCACATACGGTTCACGTCCACGCTGTCGCGGCATGCTACCAGTGTTAAAGACTGCGATGGAGCTCCGTATGCCACGGCAAACTGGCTGACACTGACGGTGGCGGTGCACAAATGCTGCGCAGCTAGCGCCATTCGACGGCCAACACCGCGGTTCCTGGTGTGTCCGCTGTGCCATGCGTGTGATCATTGCTTGTACAGCCCTCTCGCAGTGTCCGGAGCAAGTATGGTGGGTCTGACACACCGGTGTCAATGTGTTCTTTTTTCCATTTCCAGGAGTGTATAATCAAGCTACAAACATAGTTTATGTAGATTTTAAATAACCCCACCCAAGGGACACTCAGATGTTTAGGACGGGTGGAAGGGACAGAGCATCGAGTGACCTTATATAGAGTGCACTGTCCGAAAATTACCTCGAGCAATTAAACAGAGAACCGACTCGTGGAGATAACATCTTGTACCTACTGATAACTAACAGACCCGAACTTTCCGACTCTGTAAGCGCAGAACAAGGAATCAGTGATCATAAGCCCGTTGCAGCATCCCTGAATATGGAAATAAATAGGAATATAAAGACAGGGAGGAAGGTTTATCAGTTTAGCGAAAGTAATAGAAGGCAGATTTCAGACTACCTAACAGATGAAAACGAAAATTTCTGTTCCGACACTGACAATGTTGAGTACTTATGGAAAAAGTTCAAGGTAATCGTAAAATGCGTTTTAGACAGGTACCTGCCGAGTAAAACTGTGAGGGGCGGGAAAAACCCACCGTGGTACAACAACAAAGTTAGGAAACTACTGCGAAAGCAAAGAGAGCTTCACTCCAAGTTTAAACGCAGCCAAAACCTCTCAGACAAACAGAAGCTAAACGATGTCAAAGTTAGCATAAGGAGGGCTATGGGTGAAGCGTTCAGTGAATTCGAAAGTAAAATTCTATGTACCGACTTGGCAGAAAATCCTAGGAAGTTCTGATCTTACGTTAAATCAGTAACTGGCTCGAAACAGCATATCTATGCACTTCGTAATGATGATGGCATTGAAACAGAGGATGACACGCGTAATGCTGAAATACTAAACACCTTTTTCCAAAGCTGTTTCACAGAGGAAGACCGCACTGCAGTTCCTTCTCAAATACTCGCACAAACGAAAAAATGGCTGACATCGAAACATGTGTCCAAGGAATAGAAAAGCAACTGGAATCACTCAACTGAGAAAGTCCACTGGACCTGACGGGATACCAATTCGATTCTACACAGAGTACGCGAATGAACTTGCCCACCTTCTAACAGCCGTGTACCGCAAGTCTCTAGAGGAACGGAAGGTTCCAAATGATTGGAAAAGAGCACAGGTTCTCCGTCTTCAAGAAGGGTCGTCGAGCAGAGGCGCAAAACTATAGACCTATATCTCTGACGTCAATCTGTTGTAGAATTTTAGAACGTGTTTTTGCTCGCGTATCCTGTCGTTTCTGGAAAACCACAATCTACACTGTAGGAAAACATGGATTCCGGAAACAGCGATCGTGTGAGACCCAACTCGCTTTATTTGTTCATGAGACCCAGAAAATATTAGATACAGGCTCCCAAGTAGATGCTATTTTTCTTGACTTCCGGAAGGCGTTCGATACAGTTCCGAACTGTCGCCTGATAAACAAAGTAAGAGCCTACGGAATATCAGACCAGCTGTGTGGCTGTATTGAGAGTTTTTCGCATACAGAACACAGCATGTTGTTCTCAATTGAGAGACGTCTACAGACGTTAAAGTAATCTCTAGTGTGCCACAGGGGAGTGTAATGGGACCATTGCTTTTCACAATATATATAAATGACCTAGTACATAGTGTCGGAAGTTCCATGCGGCTTTTCGCGGATGATGCTGTTGTATACAGAGAAGTTGCAGCATTAGAAAATTGTAGCGAAATGCAGGAAGATCTTAAGCGGATAGGCACTAAATCAGGGAGTGGCAACTGACCCATAACATAGACAAATGTAATGTATTGCGAATACATAGAAAGAAGGATCCTTTATTGTCTGATTGTATGATAGCTGAACAAACACTGGTAGCAGTTACATCTGTAAAATATCTGGGAGTATGCGTGCCGAACGATTTGAAGTGGAATGATCATATAAAATTATTTGTTGGTAATGCGGTTGCCAGGTCGAGATTCATTGGGAGAGTCCTTAGAAAAGGTAGTCTATCAACAAAGGAGGTGGTTTACAAAACACTCGTTCGACCTATACTTGAGTATTGCTCATCAGTGTGGGATCCGTACCAGGTCGGGTTGACGGAGGGGATAGAGAAGATCCAAAGAAGAGTGGCGCGTTTCTTCACAGGGCTATGTGATAAGCGTGATAGCGTTACGGAGATGTTTATCAAACTTAAGTGGCAGACTCTGCAAGAGAGATGCTCTGCATCGCGGTCTAGCTTGCTGTCCAGGTTTTGAGAGGGTGCGTATCTGGATGAGGTATCGAATGTATTGCTTCCCCCTACTTATACATCCCGAGGAGGTCACGAAGGAAATTTAGAGAGATTCGAGCGCGCACGGAGGCACTCCGGCAGTCGTTCTTCCCGCAAACCATACGCGACTGGAACAGGGAAGGGAGGTAATGACAGTGGCACGTAAAGTGCCCTCCGCCACACGCCGTTGGGTGGCTTGGGGAATATAAATGTAGATGTAGATGTAGAAGGGTGCCAACACAAAAAATTTCGCAGCTGTCCGGCAGCGGATCCTGTGTTCTAATACATCTGCCCAGAACAGAATATAAAACATAAAGAGCACATTAATCATAAATGTTTATGTCAGCACCAGTAGCACCTGCGACCGCCATCATATTCCCACCGTTTTCACAAACGGTGACAGTAATACTGTTAGCCATCAGTTGGCAAGGAGAAACACTATCAAGGGAGACGTCTGTCAAGGTGAAAAGAACTTCGCTAGAGGAGGTATCTTAAAATCAAACAATAAAGAAATATCACCACAATTGTCACACCCGGTGATAAAATTTAAGTTACGTTTCAGAGAAGCTCAGCGAGCACCGATGTAGACAGATTCATACAGTTTCTATAAGCGATACTGACCGCACTAACAGATCAAAAGTTGCTGGAAAACACAAATTCACAACTCAGGGAAGAATCACGTAGCGCAATGCAGTAACAACAAAGCCCTCTAACGCCTCCTAACTAGATCACACATCATGGCTCGACATAAGAAAGAGGTACCGTTCGGCGCACCGGAATATGATAATCATAATCAATATCTTTAATGTATTCGCTTTTGAGGATATGGATAACCATCAACTGTAGAATGGAATGATGACAGTGAAAATCTGTGCCGGACCGGGACTCGAAATCGTATTTACCGCTTGTGAGCCTCGCCTTATCATTGGACTACTTGTGCACGACTCACGGCTAAACTTCTATACGCCGTCAATTATGCGCCTACACCATGTACTCGTACATCGACTATGTATATCCCCGTACAGGTGAGAGATTTAAAGGCGCTTGCCCGGTATCGGCGGTTAAATACGATCTTTCAGTGCCTGTCTCATTCTGAATTACGACGCAAAGTTCCCTTGGACATGCATGCATGACTGCATCGTAATGCGGAATAAGGCAGGCACTGGAATATCGAATTGTATCGTAATAATTATAATGAAAGCGTTCCCGTTGCTACAGTTCCCTCAAAGCATGTCGGCCAAGACACTGATCATCGGTGCGTGACAACGCACGTTTCCACCAACCAGCTTCTTTCCTCCTAGTCACTGGTAACTGTCCTTTCCACGCTCGTCCCCTTCGCAAACGGTTCAAACCGGAAGACGTGGCGCAGGAGTGCCGCTCAGAGACCAGAAGGAAATGTAACCAGAGAGTCGATCTACAGACTGAAATCGTTGCGAGCTGACACTGTTCAGCTACGTTCACCATCCTTGGTGTATTATCTCTGTTTTATTTCGTTCTCTCACCCTCTCAGCGTGTACGCTTCTCTGGACTCATATTATTGTATCTTCTTTTGTTTCTTGCATCTTTCCAGTGATTACGGACGAGGAATCATTCTCTGTCATGGAAATTTCCGCGCTCCTCATATTGTACTTCCAAGTGGCACCCATGCGATCGTAAACTACTGCTCATAATGATCGCTTACAATCCTTAATATCCGACGGAACTCTTCCAGCCGACCCAAGTACGTGTTGGGGAGTCGGTGGTAACTTGGCTACACATAAATAGGGTACTGATATATGTCATACAGATATGATTTATGCTCCATCAACTCCCAAAAGTACTGTACAGGGTCCTGGTGCTCCAACGTGATACAGAGCTCTAACTGTTCTATGTCAGCCTTCGTCTAATCTTGAATCCTCTGGGAACAAAATATATCCAGTTATGATAGTTTTAATTCAATGCTTAGCCCACTTTTGCTCTGCTGTAGATGGTATTTTCTGCTTCTTCCCACAACAATCGATCATAAATCAAATTGGATATTTGTCGGACCATGATAAGGGGCATATATTTTCAAATTTTTTAGCTCCCAGTCGGTGCACATCGAAAGCGCAGAAAGATAGGTATATAGCTTCCTTTCTGTGTTTACTTCGTAGTTTCTTACTTACATTGCGTGTCAGTTTCGTATAGGAAGTGTAATTTGAAGTTTTAGTTACTGTGATCGTAAATTCAGGCAGGTTGTATCGCAGTCGTTAGGCATTTGTTTTGTTCTGGTACGTCAGTGGCACTTGTCTGTCTAGTAGGCTCTCAGAGACCAGTGTGACCTGAGCTCCCATTTTTTTTTTTTTTTTTTTTTTGTTATGGTTTTAGGGCGCAAAACTGCTACGGTCATTAGCGCCCAGTCTGCCTGAGCTCCCAGTTGGTGCACATCGACAGGGCAGAAAGATAGGTATATAGCTTCTTTTCTGTGTTTACTTCGTAGATTCTTACTTAAATTGCATGTGAGTTCTGTATAGGAGGTATAATTTCGAGTTTTAGTTACTGTAATCGTAAATTCAGACCGATTGTAGCGCAGTCGTTAGGCATTTGTACAGGTTAGTTCATAAAATCTTTGCGTGGTTCCCTTGAATTATCTAGGCACAGACTCGTGTTTCAGTAACTTTTGTTCAACATTGATTAGAATGGACAGGTACCGTGATTGCTGTGTTCTGATGAGGGCTGAGTTGGCATCCCTTCGCTCACAGCTGCAGGCGGCGCTGACTTCGGTCACGCAGCTTGAGGCTGTTGCAAATGGACACCACTGTGGGGAGCCGGACTTGGGTATCACGGGGATGTCAACCTCGTCCCGTCTGTACCCAGATCGGTCTGCCGCTGTGGTTACCCCGGTTGCTGCCCGCAGTGGGGCTGAGCCCTCTCCTGTGGTTGATTACGAGGTCGTTCCAAGGCGTGGCAGGCAGCGAAAGACGTCCCCGGAGGCTGATCAGAAAACCTCCCCAGTGCGTCTGACAAAAAAGTTTCAGGTACTGTCTCTGGCTGAGCCAGATCCAGCTGCCTACCTGTTTCGGAGGATGATTCTCACCCTTCAAGGTCCGGGCAGTCGCAGAGGGTGGGCTTATTGGCAGTTGGGGGCTCCAATGTTAGGCACGTAATGGGGCCCCTTAGGGATATGGTGGCTAAGGAGGGGAAGAAATCCAGTGTGCACTCCTTGTGCATTCTGGGTGGAGTCATTCCTGATGTGGAAAGGGTCCTTCCGGATGCCGTGAAGAGCACAGGGTGCAGCCAGCTGCAAGTGGTGGCATATGTCGGCACTAATGACGTGTGTCACTTTGGATCTGAGGAAATTCTCTCTGGATTCCAGCGGCTATCTGTTTTGGTGAAGGCTGCCGGTCTTCCTTACGAGATGAAGGCAGAGCTCATCATCTGCAGCATCGTTGACAGAACCGACTGCGGACCTTTAGTGCAGAGCCAGGTGGGGGGTCTGAATCAGAGGCTCAGACGGTTTTGCGACCGTGTTTGCTGCAGATTCCTTGACTTGCGCCATAGGGTGGTGGGGTTTCGGGTTCCGCTGAGTAGGTCAGGAGTTCACTACACTCAGCTGGCGGCTACACGGGAAGCGGAGGCTGTGTGGCGTGGACTGGGCGGTTTTTTAGGTTAGAAGGCATCGGGAAAGTACGGGGTGGGCTGCAATCTCAAAGGATGCATGGCAAATACAGGACATGCTTGGATCAAGGAACAGTCGGAATTGTAGTTGTAAAATATTGTAGTTGTGCTGGGAAAGTCCCTGAGCTTCAAGCGCTAATAGAAAGCACAGAAGCTGAAATCGTAATAGGTACAGAAAGCTGGCTAAAGCCTGAAATAAGTTCTGCAGCAATTTTTACGAAGTCTCAGACGGTGTTCAGGAAAGATTGATTAGGCAGAATTGGTGGTGGAGTGTTTGTGTCTGTCAGTAGTGGTTTATGATGTAGTCAAGTTGAAGTAGATACACCGTGCGAATTGGTATGGGTGGAGGCTAAACTTAACAGCCGAAATAAGTTAATAATTGGCTCCTTCTACCGACCCACAGACTCCGATGATATAGTTGCTGAACAGTTCAAAGAAAATTTGAGTCTCGTAACAAATAAATACCCCACTCATACGGTTATAGTTGGTGGGGACTTCAAACTTCTCTCGATACGTTGGCAAAAATACTTGTTCAAAACCGGTGGTAGGCAGAAAACATCTTCCGAGTTTCTCGGAAAATTCTTTCGAGCAGTTAGTCTACGAACCCACGCGAATTGTAAATGGTTGCGGAAACACACTTGACCACTTAGCCACAAACAATCTAAAGCTAATAGAGAGCTTCATGACTGATACAGGGATTAGTGATCACTAGGTCGTTGTAGCTAGGCTCAATACCGTTTCTTCCAAATCCACCACAAACAAACGCAAAATATTTTTATTTAAAAAAGCGGATAAAGTGTAACTAGAAGCCTTCCTAAGAGACAATCTCCATTCTTTCCCAACTGACTATGCAAATGTAGACGAGATGTGGCTCAAATTCAAAGATATAGTAGCAACAGCAATTGAGAGATTCATACCTCCTAAATTGGTAAGAGATGGGACTGATCCCCCATGGTACACAAAACAGGTCAGAACGCTGTTTCAGAGGCAACGGAAAAAGCATGAGAACGCGAAATCCCGAAGATTGGCTAAAATTTACAGACGCGCGAAATTTGGCACGGGCTTCAATGCGAGATGCCTTTAATAGGTTCCACAACGAAACATTGTCTCGAAATTTGGTAGAAAATCCGAAGAAATTCTGGTCGTATGTAAAGTACACAAGCGGCAAGACGCAGTTAATACCTTCGCTGCGCAGGGCCGATGATACTGTTACCGACGACTCTGCCGCTAAAGCTGAGTAATTGAAAGCAGTTTTCCCAAATTCCTTCAACAGGGAAGACGAATGGAATATTCCAGAATTTGAAACACGAACATCTGCTAGCATGAGTTTCTTAGAAGCAGATACCCTAGGGGTTGCGAAGCAACTCAAATCGCTTGATACGGGCAAGTCTTCAGGTCCAGATTGTATACCGATTAGGTTCCTTTCAGATCACGCTGATATAATAGCTCCCTACTTAGCAATCATATACAACCGATCGTTCACCGATAGATCAATACCTACAGATTGGAAAATTGCGCAGGTCGCACCAGTGTTTAAGAAGGGTGGTAGGAGTAACCCATCGAACTACAGACCTATATCATTGACGTCGGTTTGCAGTAGGGTTTTGGAGCATATACTGTATTCAGACATTATGAGTCATCTCGAAGGGAACGATCTATTGATACGTAATCAGCATGGTTTCAGAAAACATCGTTCTTGTGCAACTGGATTCGTGATTTCCTGTCAGGAAGGTCGCAGTTCGTAGTAATAGACGGCAAATCATCGAGTAAAACTGAAGTGATATCAGGTGTTCCCCAGGGAAGCGTCCTGGGACCTCTGCTGTTCCTGATCTATATAAATGACCTGGGTGACAATATGAGCAGTTCTCTTAGGTTGTTCGCAGATGATGCTGTAATTTACCGTCTAGTAAGGTCATCCGAGGACCAGTATCAGTTGCAAAAGATTGCTGTATGGTGTGGCAGTTGGCAGTTGACGCTAAATAACGAAAAGTGTGAGGTGATCCACGTGAGTTCCAAAAGAAATCCGTTGGCATTCGATTACTCGATAAACAGTACAATTCTCAAGGCTGTCAATTCAACTAAGTGCCTGGGTGTTAAAATTACCAACAACTTCAGTTAGAAAGACCACATAGATAATATTGTGGGGAAGGCGAGCCAAAGGTTGCGTTTCATTGACAGGACACTTAGAAGATGCAACAAGTCCACTAAAGAGACAGCTTGCACTACACTCGTTCGTCCTCTGTTAGAATATTGCTGCGCGGTGTGGGAGCCTTACCAGGTGGGATTGACGGAGGACATCGAAAGCGTGCAAAAAATGGCAGGTCGTTTTTTATTATCACGTAGTAGGGGAGAGAGTGTGGCAGATATGATACGCGAGTTGGGGTGGAAGTCAATAAAGCAAAGACGTTTTTCTTCGCGGCGAGATCTATTTACAAAATTTCAGTCACCAACTTTCTCTTCCGAATGCGAAAATATTTTGTTGAACCCAACCTACATAGGTAAGAATGATCATCAAAATTAAATAAGAGAAATCAGAGCTCGAACATAAAGGTTTAGGTGTTCGTTTTTCCCGCGCGCTGTTCGGGAATGGAATGTGAGAGAGATAGTATGATTGTGGTTCGATCGACCCTCTGTTAAACACTTAAATGTGAATTGCAGAGTAGTCATGTAGATGTTGATGTAGATAGATGAGAAATTTTTCAACAAATCCCAGGGCTGTGTCACGCTTACTTGATTTGAGAAAGTTGCAAACTTCATTACTGACACAATATTTATTCTTGCTTCATCTTTCTCAGTATTGCGGACGTCATTTTTATATTTTTTCCTTGTTGCTGC
Source organism: Schistocerca serialis cubense (assembly GCF_023864345.2). Classification (NCBI taxonomy): domain Eukaryota; kingdom Metazoa; phylum Arthropoda; class Insecta; order Orthoptera; family Acrididae; genus Schistocerca; species Schistocerca serialis. The sequence continues at coordinate 589,374,177 of NC_064645.1, read as the reverse complement.
TGGCTTACTACTTCCCTACGTTTGCAACTAATTTGTTCCGCTACGCTTTGTGTTTTTCATGCTTCTCCCCTCTCTTGGCACTCCTCTTTCGTTATTGTGAAGGTGTGATCTGCTTTCCTAGATATCTGTATCACCAATTGGCATTACTTTGTCTGTCAATCTCCTTATTGCTTCCACCTGTTCTTTTAGCTTTTCTTCCAGTGATTCCATCACTGTGCTCATATTCTGTCACAGCGTATCTACTAATCTTTCTTCGATGTGTTGAAACTTGATTGCATACCTCCTGATGGCAAAACCGGAATCGTTCATCAGTCTCATTAAAGTGCGTGTCCACGACTTCTCCATATTACTTGTTTCATTGAATCTCTCTTCACATTTTCGAAATAGTTGCTTCTGGTGTTCAAATTTCTCAACATTTCTTCGATCTTGTTCTTTCTTCTTATCATATATCCATTTCTTGAAATCATTCGACCATTTCCTCTCCACTTTCTTTAAACCGTTATTCCATTTTCTGGTACTGCACATTCATATAGTCTTCTGTTCTCGCGTATATTCCTCTCTGATTTTCCAAATGATCGCTAAAAGTGCTTCGTAAATCGCATCCTATTACTTTTTCGCTTACTTGGTTTTCTTGCCCGATGACTTCTGAAGTCTTTTCTTCTTTTGCAGTCCCCATGCGATTTTCTATATCCATATTTCCGTTAGTTTTCTCTGTGAGAGTGATAAAATGCTAGTTCGAGTGGGATCAGATCACTATGCGTGTCGCCCTGCTGCGGTTGTTCACAGATTATGATCCCTACTGGACTCTATATGATACAGCTCTGACAGTTTATTGTTCCCGCTGATCTACTTTCACAGTATCCTTTTCAACCACCGTCTTATTCCGTTCCATTTCTGCGTCCAAGTGCAACGTACTATCTCGAATTTCGCTAAAGCCTGCATCATCTTCCCGTGTAAATTCCACTTCTTCCCCGCTTGTTTTTATATCAATTGTTTCAGCTACGGTCTCCAATACACTTTTTACTTTCCTTTCTTCTACAATTTATTCATTACTTTGTCTAACATCACTGATCTCTTCTGCTCCCTCCTCACCCGTTGTTATATCTTCTTTCTGCTGACCGATTTCCTCCAGTTGCACGATTTCTTTTTGCTCACTTTCCATGCGTCATCAATTATTGCACATTTTTATGCGTTCTTTTTATCATTAAGATCTTTGCTGCTGAAAAAGCACACACTCCTAACGTTTTTTATGCTTTCAATTACTTTATTTAATCCAACGAAAAATCGATGCCCTAAAGATTCACTTCCGAGGTTCCTCAGTATAATTTCGTTTGGTTCCGTCATTAAAATTAACGAAATCCGCCAAGTTCCGAAGATCACCACGTATTCGACAACTTATGAATCTACTGCAGCCTTTCTAAATTAAATAGATTAAAACTACTGCTACAGAACATTCAACTGTAACATTCAAATATTTGAAGAAAGTCTTGAAGTAGATAAAAAAGTGGAGAACCTCATACTTCCCCTCACTGTTTTCGGAAAATTCGTTAGACTCGCCATGTACCACTTGCGCGGTGATCATCGTTTGTCATCTCGGACATACCCTGGGATGACTGAAATCATAGGATAGCGATTTTCACATGTACAGATGGCAGTAGTATCACATACATGAAGTATAAAAGGACACAGGGCAGTGGCGTAACTGTCATGGCGTAACTGTCATTTTCACTTAGGTAATTCATTTGAAAAGGTTGTAAGTAGGCTGTTTAGGTTTTCTTATTGGTAACGCCACCTCTGTATGAAAATCACTGGCTGTGCTGTGTGCAGTCTGTGGCTGCTTTGCATTGTTGTAATACTCGCCATTGTAGTGTTAGGCAGACGGCTGTGAACAGCGCGTAGCGTTGCGCAGTTGGAGGTGAGCTGCCAGCAGTGGTGGATGTGGGGAGAGAGATGGCGGAGATTTGTAATTTCTCATGAACTCCTATATATAATATGACTATTAAGGTAAATACATTGTTTGTTCTCTATTAATATCTTTCATTTGCTAACTATCCCTATCAGTAGTTAGTGCCTTCCGTAGTTTGAATCTTTTATTTAGCTGGCAGTAGTGGCGCTCGCTGTATTGCAGTAGTTCGAGTAACCAAGATTTTTGTGAGGTAAGCGATTTTTGAAACGTATATTTTAATGTTAGTCAAGGCCATTCATTTGTAGGGTTTTTGGAAGTCAGATTGCGTTGCGCTAATAAAAATATTGTGTGTCAGTTTAAGCACAGTCGTATATAATTGTTCAAAGGGGACGTTTCAAGGTTTCCGACGTGACTACGATCACACGACTGGAGTTAACAGACCTCGAAAGCGGAATGCTGGATCGAGCTAGACGCATAGGATATCCGATTTCAGAAATCGTTAGGGAATTCAGTATTCCGAGATCCACAATGGCAATAGTGTGCCACGAATGTCAAATTTCAGGCACTACCTCTCACTCGGACAACACAGTGGCCGACGGCCTTCACTTAACTACGGAGATTAGCGGCATTTGCACAGAGTTACTAGTACTATAGTTCAATTCTTTTATCTTGGCGGCTCGCGCATGCACGCCTAGACGCGGGAGATTGCTGCGTTGCCAGTAGCACACGACGCACGCGCCAATAGAAGCAGCGCCATAGTATAGCATAGTTCGCAAGCTTACGTGTAGGGGGGAGCGCGCAGTTCATGAAATAAAGCTACCACGGCCGCATTAACCCTTTCGCTGCTACAAAGACGTGCTCCCAGCATTCCGCGCTGTGGGCGATTTTGTCACTGCACTGCTCGCCTGTGCAGACACATTGTGTTCCGACTGCTTTGACACTCTTTATCATTCGATTACACAAAAACTATTTGCCTCAAAAATTAGATTTTTATCTATCTTCTTGACTGATACCTTCCCCCCATAAATGACTTAATTTTGTTTCGATGTTCAACGCAGTTATTATGCAGCATTACATATAGTAAACCATTGCACGAAATTTTGAAGAGTTTGCAGAGGTAAAAGTCCATAGAGTATACTTTCCGGATGGTCGATTTTAGTAGCCATAATGTTGACAATGAAATGTGGACAAGATACCTATATATTTCATTTAATTTAAGTACCACATAAGTGTCGTATGTAATATTGAGAAATATTCCACCTTTCGCGACTGTAACAAAAGTTTTACTTACACTGGGCACGTTTGGCTTTATTTTAAAGCACTTCAATCAATCAAAAGGAAGTAGACAAAATACATTAAACAAAACTGTGGACTTACAAAAACATTAGGACTTGAATATACCGTCTGTCAGTGAAGTGCTCAGAGCTATGTCAAATATAATTTTGTGTGTGGCACATACAAACAGCATTTACTTGCTAAAACACTGATGAGCCAACACAAACGTTGAATATTGTGCTACCGCAGCACAAAACTACGAAAGGTGACTTGGCAATGGAGGACACAAAATACACGATGCTTCGAAAGAGAGAAACGCGTCTGGTCTAAATAAGTCGCTTACTACAGTTGCAGAAGAGGGATATATTTCAATACCATTGGTAAAACTGCGACTGTGGAACAAAAACAAGAAATAGAACATGAATACCATTGAGTATGTGCCATACCTTTCACCGATGGAAGTGCTTTAAAATAAAGCCAAACGCGCCGTGTGTAAATAAAACTTTTATTACAGTCGCGAAAGACGGAATATTTCTCAATATTACATACGACACCTATGTGGTACTTAAATTAAATGAGATATTGTTATACAGTAAATATTATATGAAATTTAGGTATCTTGTCCACATTTCATTCTCAACATTGTGGCAACTAAAATCGACCATACGGAAAGTATACGCTATGGACTTTTACCTCTGCAAACTCTTCAAAATTTCGTGCAATGGTTTACTATATTTAATGCTGCACATCAAAACAAAATTAAGTCATTTATGGGGGGAAGGTATCAGTCAAGAAGACGTGTAAAAATCAAATTTTTTGGACAAATAGTTTTTGGAAATCGAATGATAAGTGTGTCAAAGCAGTGGGAACACCATGTGTCTGCACAGGCGAGAAGTGCAGTGATGACAAAATCGCGCACAGCGCGGAATGCGGGGAGCACGTGTCTGCAGCAGCGAAAAAGTTAATGAAGAGGCAAAGCACTAGAAATTTCGTTCAAACGAATAAAATTCGTGAAGTAAGCCACTCCAATATTGTTTTTAAATAAAGAAAATATTAAGCACTGCACAAGGTTTGAGCCCAACACCTTAACCGTTCCGCTATCTCACCTCGTCAGACAGTGTAACTCCATAAGGACTCTAACACCTCACGCAACTACTTATAAACACTGTTGGTATGACTATGAATTACTCACGCTTCGTCGAAGTACGATAGGAAATAAACAATTACCGCTGTTGTTTATTGCGAAAAAGCAGTTCGTGAGATTGAACAAACACCTTTCCTTGCTATCACCTGAATTAGGAGTCTTATTGCTTGTTTGGTTTAATTAATAGAATATGAAGCAATTGGTATAAAGAATGCTTTTTCCAAACTTTCTATAAAAGAAAGTCTGCCATCAAGACATTGCTTTTGTTCTATTACTTTATTTATGACTGAACGTTTCTAAAACTGAAGACACTCGTCCGTGCTCTGCACTGCAGTCGAGATGTGGCAACGTCGTTCTCTGTTCATTGGCTGACTGTGTTTTGTGACGTCAGATGCGCAGAAGGAACCTAAACTCGGCCGCCAAGATATATGACGCGCACTCTAACAGACAAGCAACACTGCGTGAAATAACTGCAGAATCAGCGCGAGACTACGACATACGTATCCGTCAGGGCAGTGCAGCGAAATTTGTTCTTAATGGGCTATTGCAGCAGATGGCCTTTGGTAACAGCACGACATCTCCTGAAGCGCCTCTCCTGGGCTCGTGACCATATTGATAGGGACGTAGACCACTGGCAAACCGTGCCCTGGTCAGGTGCGACCCGATTTCCGTTGATAAGAGATGACGGTAGGATTCGGGTGTTGCACAGAACTCACGAAGCCAATAATCCATGTTGTCAACAAGGCACTTTACAAACTGATGGTTGCTTCACACTGGTGAAGGCTGTGATTACGTGGAATGAACTGGATCCTCTGATCCATCTAAAGTGATCATTGACTGGAGATGGTTATGTTGAAACGTCCTCCTAGAAAAATTTGTGAATTACTGTGCTGGTAAATCCATTACGTAATCTGATTTTCAAACAGCTGAGCAAAACTGAACGTACTCAGACATTTCGCTCTTTACCTATTCTGATCAACACTAAACTGACACACAATATTTTTAGCGCAACGCAATCTGACTTTCAAAAATCCCTACGAAAGAATCGCCCTGACTAACATTAACTTATACCTTTCACAAATCCCTTACCTCACAAAAATCTTCGTTACTCGAACTACTGCAATACAGCGAGCGCCACTACTGCCAGCTAAATAAAAGATTCAAACTACTGAAGGCACTAACTACTGATAGGCGTAGTTACCAAATGAAAGATTTTGATAAAGAACAAACAATGTATTTACCGTAATAGTGACAAAAGTCATAATATATACAGCAGTTCATGACATCCATTCTTACAAATGTACTGTTTCTGATGGACACACGTCCAGATCATCCGCTCTCAAAACTCCTCCATCTCTCTACCCACATCCACCACTGCTGGCGGCTCACCTTCAACTGCTCAACGCTACGCGCTCTTAACAGCCAACTGCCCAAGACTACAATGGCAAATATTACTCCAACAATGCAAACCAACCACAGCCTTCACACAGCACAGTCAGTGCTACATGGCGTTACCAACATAAAAACCTAAACAGCCTACTTACAATGTTGTGCAAGTTGGAGAGTTTATTCAGTCATTCATGGACTTCATGTCTCCAACTAGGACAGAATTTTTTATGGATGAAAATAAGCCATGTCACTGGGTCACACTGGTTATGTATTAGTCTGAACAACATTCAACACAGCTCGAGAGAATAATTTGGACAACGAGATAGCCCAACATGAATCCCATTGAACAGTCATTGTAGATAATGGGGAGGTCAATCTTACAGCGGCGACACTTTCCCATTCGTGAACGGCTGTTAAGGCAGCATGGATCTAAATTTCTGCAGACGACTTTGAACGACTTGTTGAGTCCATGCCACGTCGGGTTGTTCCACTATGCTGGGTAAAAGAGGGTAAGACACGATGTTAGTACGTGTCGTGTGACTTTCGTCACCTCCTTCTAATACCTTTCTCAATTCTGAAAATTGTACCCACACTAAAGTCTCTTCAGTTACATGTGCCGTTGCCTACTTACTGTTGCGACCTATCCTTGCACATTCCGTGCAATTTAATGCCACATGCGCATTCATTTGCAAATATCGCGTACTGCGAGTAGCGACTGACTGCAAGACGTGACGTTCCGCAGTAAACTACACTTCCCACAGCGAACAATGTACAAAATACGTCCAGTTTGGCTTGAATTTATCTGAAGTTCGATTAAATCTATCTCCGTCTTCCCCGACTGCAAGGTTACTCTAAACACTGGATATCTCGACATGACTGCTGCCTTACACGCTCTGCCCAAATACGAAATACAAAACAACAAAAATCTTCTCCGAAAGTTCAACGACGATTCTTCACCTGGACAACGACCAATATTTACCCAACAACCTCACTGAAAACAATACACAAATCGTTATGTGCCAGCACTTAAAAATGTATTTTGAATGTTGTGAATTTATTTCCATGGTAGCAACCAATGTACTTCCTTTAATTCTAAGTTTCGTGGATCTAAATTCGGCGTCATGGCGTCGTATAAGACGAATCATAGGTAGGCGAGGCCAAAATGCTAGTCAATACGGTGTTAGAGGAAGCGCTGCATATAAATGGGCAGTGTATCTGACATACGTTTATTACTCACGCTCCACAATGAAGATTTAGTAATACAATGACAATTAAACAAAAAAAATCGTAATTACTTCGACTTATTCAGTTGAAGTTATTCGAAAACATTTGACAAAAATATGAATATTATTAAAACAAAACTTTGGCACATGTGACAAAGAGGTGATGGGGAGAGATTCCTATAAACGTGCAAGTGAATTATCTGTGATCATGAACATTTACCGCGGTTGTGGTGACGTTAATTGAAGAGGCTTATAGGACTGCACCGTCCATTCAAAGGAATGTGACCTACGCTCGACTCCACGTGCAGTAACCTCTCACACACGTCATGCTGCAGCACTAGCAGTGGAGGGTATAATGATTGTCGAGGAGTGGCAGAGAACAGTGTAGCTGATGTCGTGTTGCGGAAACTGACCGATTTATCTGGCGTCCAAGACATAGTTACTGGCCTTCGGACCAGTGGTTGAAGCACCTCCGAGACGGCTTTCGGACATGTCCGAAAGAACAGGTAGCACTCACATACAGGGTGAGATACGTAACATTGCCACTGGAAGCACCTCCCAAACCACAAAAAACGCTGAATAACCGATGCCACAGACGGAAAGTGAGTACAGGGACTGGTGAAATTGGTTAATATAAACCTCTGGGACATTCAAGAAAGTATAATTTTCATGACATTCTTATGGTTTTTAAAAATGGAAACCTGTTATTATTTTTAGCACAACTGAAAATATAAACAAGTACTTAATCAATGCCGCTTGTTACATTGTAAAAGTACATCCAGAGTTATTTTTAATGTAAATTTGACCCTTGAAACCATAGACATTCAGTCACGTGTTGTAACATGCAAGATCTGCAGCGATATGCTTACGATGATTACGATGTTTGAAAGTTTGGCGGTCTTATTGTCTGCATGTTGCGCTTGCTGAATTAGTCCTAGTACTCAGAATAGCTGTAGTACACTGTGTTACCGGACGTCTGTGACAGTGTACTGTACATGATTAAAAACAGAAGTGCGCACAAGAGGAACGTGAGTAGGTCGCAAGTACAACAAGTGCTTACAGTGCCGTAAGAACTGTGAATATGGTGTATTGTAACTCTGAAAAACCAGAGATGGTATTCATCTATGGCGAGTGTTGACAAAATGCACCTGCAGCCTGCAGCTTGTATACAGAAAGTTTCCCGGACAGAGATCGTACAACGCGCCCCACATTGCAAAACATCTACAAACAATTGTATGCAACAGGTATGGTCGTAACACGCAAACGGGACGGTAACAAACACATCGCGGGAGAAGCAGGTGCAGTTGATATGTTAGCTGCCGTTGCCGTGAACCCACACATGAGTTCACGTGATATCGCTAGAGGCAGTGCAATGAGTCAAAGTAGTGTAATGCGCATACTTCATTGTCACAAATTTCACCCGTATCATGTGTCGCTGCATCAGAAATTACATGGTGATGACTTTAATAATCGAGTGAATTTCTGTCAATGGGCATTAACAGAGAATGCGTTGCAGTTCTGCCGGTTTACCTACGAAGCAGGTTTCACAAACCACGTCCAGTCAATTTACGGAACATGAATTACTGGTCCGCGAACAATCCTCGTTGGCTTTGACAGATAGAGCGACAGCGACCGTGCAATGTAAATGTCTGGCGCGGAGTAATTGGCAACCATCTAATTGGTCCTTGCTTCACTGAAGGCACACAAACAGCTGCAAAATACATATGGTTTCCAGAAAATTATCTGCCATCATTGCTAGAAAATGTCCCGCTGGAAACACATTGAATTATGTGGTGTGAACAAGATGGTGCGCCTGCACATTCTGAAATGAACACTAGACTGGCCCTTGACAGAATGTTCGACGGGCGTTTCATAGGACGTGGTGGACGCATAAATAGACCAGCCGTTCTCCTGATCTTACACCTTTGGACTTCTTTCTCTGGGGTACGTTTGAAGGAGAACGTTTACTGTGGTGTGCCTACAACCCCAGAGGATATGAAACATCGTATTGAGGCAGCGTGTGGCAACATTGCACCAGATGTACTACGTCGTGTAAGACATTCATTACATGGTAGACTGCAAATGTGAGCGGCAAATGATGGGCACCACTTTGAACATTTATTGCCTGAAATGTCAGGACACATACTTTTACATTCTGTAATTGAAAAAAAATAAATAAATAAAAACAAATTTGTAAATTCACCTAAACAGTATTCTTTAGAGTAAAAGAATGTGGACGTAACGTGCTGTTCATGTCTCTTCTGTACCTACATCACATCACTGTTCTTCTTTTATCCCTAATTAATTCGTTTCTCTCCGATACACAAGATTGAACTGCAGATCAGGTACTCAATCGTCAACTTTACGTTATAAATTACTATGGATGTAATTAACATTTTACAATGTAAGAAACAGCATTGATTAAGTATTCTTTTCTATTTTATATTTTCAATTGTGCTGAAAATAATAACAGGTTTCCATTTAAAAAGAAGTAAGTATGTGTTGACAATCATACTTCCGTGTATTTGTCAATGGTTTGTATTAACGAATTCCACCATCCCCTCTCCTCAGTTTCGGTCTGTGGAATTGATTATTCAGTGTTTGCTGTGGTTTGGGAGGTGTTTCCAATGGTAATGTTAGGCGACTCACCCTATACATGCACCGTGACCGCAAACAATGATTACTTTAGAACGGATTCCCACTGTGTCCGAACTCTCACAGGAATGTGGTGAAGCTGCGGGAAATGAGGCTAACGAATAGTGGCGTGCGAGAAGTTGACACTTTAGACTGGATAGAGAGCGTGCTCGGAAAGCCAAAGCCCTTCAGTGTGATCGCTCGCCGGCCGGAGTGGCCGTGCGGTTCTGGGCGCTACAGTCTGGAACCGAGCGACTGCTACGGTCACAGGTTCGACTCCTGCCTCGAGCATGGATGTGTGTGATGTTCTTAGGTTAGTTAGGTTTAATTAGTTCTAAGTTCTAGGCGACTGATGAGCACAGAAGTTAAGTCGCATAGTGCTCAGAGCCATTTGAACCATTTTTGTGATCGCTCGCGTAAAGCGGAATTTCCACGTTCGGGCCTCAGCCCCGCATAAATTTTCACTATTCGCCATTGGATTTATATCAGTTTCCGAATGTGCAAGAGGTCTGAATCTCTCTTATGTCTTTGTTTCTTCTTGTTCTGAACGAATGGCTGTAAAATTACTAAATACGATGCACCCTTGAATATTTTTTCTTTTTCTTATTTGGCACAACACTATTTTGAGGCATGAAGTACAGCCATGACACTTTATTGCACAATTTTCAGTAGTGCTGAAGCGGTACTGAGATTTGCAGTGACATGAAAAGACACTGACCACACAACTAAAATAAAATATTGCTTGAGCCATATATGAATAACGCCCATCTTCAGTATCGGACCATCCGACAGTACGACAAACGAAGAGGAAATGGGAAAAAATCCTCGAAAATTTACGTTTTGATCCAAATTCCTTTACTCGGTAAACACACCGTTGTTGTCGTTGGCTCCACGAAACTGATGACCTGTTTTCCGGGCTCTCTGTGCAGTAGACGGCGTGCTATAAGCGCCAGTTCCACGTAAAATGATTTTTCGTCCTTCGGCTGTGCCTGCCACGGGATGGCATGGTTTATCGGGCTTCCCTTTATCTTAACACTGGGGCACCACGGGCCAGCCACCACGTGGACAAGGCCTGAGTGTTGTGTTAGGCGGGGTCAACGGCTTAAGTGGCGACCTCCTCTGCCGATAGCTTCGTCCCCCGACCCTTCGCTTCTCCACCTCTTCCTTCTCTTCCTCATCCTCTCTTCCCTCCCCCTCCCCCTTCCCCATTCGTAGCCCTTGAGAAACATCCGACGCGTTTTATCGGCGCAGCTACTGGACGCCCTTAATGGAGGTGCCTCGACGGCTTCACAGCAGCCTTGTGAGGTGCTTGTTCCCCTTTCTCCAGCGGAACCGTAGTATCTTAGAGCGCAGTTCCGCCAGCAACTTCAGCCTCGGCCTGTCATTACGAACGATATCAACACATAGTGAATCTAGCAAAATCTTAAAAGGCGTTCTTTCGTATCCTTTTATCGAGTTGGTAGGTATGGATGTAAAAGGTATGTGATACCTAGCATTTGCGGCATCAACCAATATCTCACCCTGTACTTGGCAGCATATGATGATGTTCTTAACGACGCACTGAAGAATATTAATTGCAGAACTATATCTTTCAAATTCAATGTAAAATAATGAAATTCTTGCTAAAGAAAAACATCAATAGAAAACTTGTGTCGTCTAAAAAATGATCTAACACTGTAATCATCCTGTTTTCCCATTTAATATTACAACAGATGAGATAAGAGAAGCCAGCCGGAGTGGCCGGGCGGTTCTATGCGCTACAGTCTGGAGCCGCGCGACCGCTACGGTTGCAGGTTCGAATCTTGCCTCGGGCATGGATGTGTGTGATGCCCTTAGGTTAGTTAGAGTAAAGTAGTTCTAAGTTATAGGGGACTGATGACCTCAGCAGTTAAGTCACATAGTGCTCAGACCCATTTGAACCAGATAAGAGAAACTACGTTACCTCATTCGAAACCAAACTAGTACTCAATGTAACAGGATGCCTCACTCTTTTTTTTTATTTTTAATCATCGCGCTTGTGATTAGTTTGATTCAGACCTCCACAATTTAACGTCCTGTGTCAACCTCTTCATTTCTGAGTACTTTCTCCATTATTAACTGGATGAATTCTAACCTCTCTGCTCCCCAACAGGTTTTGCCCGCTAGACTTCCCTCTAGTAGCATGGACGTTAATCGAAGATGCCTTAACACATGTCCTGTCATCCAACCCTTTCTTCTCGTCAGTGTTTTCCGTACGTTCCGTGTTCGTCGAGTCTGCAGAGAACCTCATCACCTCTTATCTTATCATTCCACCTGATTCTCAATATTCACCCGTAGCATCATGTCTCAGACTTCTCTTCCGTTCCGGTTTTCCCACAGTCTATGTTTCGCTACCATACAATGCAGCGCTTCCAAACATGCTCTCTCAGAAGTTTCTTCCTGAAATTAAGGCCTATGTTTGATACAAGTACCTACCTCTTGGTAAGGAATGCCGTTTCAGCCAGTGCTAGTCCGATTTTCATGTCCTTCACCCTCCCTCAGTCATAAGTTGTTTTACTGCCTAGATAGGACAATTTCTTCGCCAACTTCGTGATTCCCAATTCAGCTATTAAGTTACTCGCTGTTATAATTTCTGCTACTTCTAATTATTTTCGTATTTCTTCAATTTACTCCGAATCCACATTCTGTACTGATTCCATACAACACCTCGCGTAATTCTTTTCTTCCACTAAGAATAGCAAAGGTGGTCAGCGAATTTTATCACTGGAATCTTTTCACTCTGAATTTTAATCCCATATCCGAAACAGACATCTGCATCCGTACAGACTGAATAATCGAGGTGGAAAACTGTTGTGGACTGGCAAGACAGCCAATCCACTAGGACGAGGAGGCCGAAGGGAACGCGTTTAAGCTCACGCAGGCTGGCGTGAGGTCTGGAACAGTTAAAGGAATAGAGACTAGCAAAAAAGGTACGTAGCTTCTTGAATACTTATCTTTAATCCATAATAGGTGAACATCGGTCTGACGGTACGTGCATCACAAGATAAATAGCAAATGATAATGGCGCCTTGCTAGGTCGTAGCAAATGACGTAGCTGAAGGCTATGCTAACTATCGTCTCGGCAAATGAGAAAGTAATTCGTCAGTGAACCATCGCTAGCAGAGTCGGCTGTACAACTGGGGCGAGTGCTAGGAAGTCTCTCTAGACCTGCAGTGTGGCGGCTCTCGGTCTGCAATCACTGAAAGTGGCGACACGCGGGTCCGACGTATACTAACGGACCGCGGCCGATTTAAAGGCTACCACCTAGCAAGTGTGGTGTCAGGCGGTGACACCACAAAAACTACATCTCTGTCTTACATCAATTTTAATCCTAGCACTTCATTCTTCCAGTCTTACTGTTGTCTCTTGGCTCTTGTACTTATTGTACATTAACAGCCTTTCACTGTAGCTTATTCTTACTTTCCTCAGAATTTCGAACAACTTGCACCATTTGACATTGCCTGATGCTTTTTTCAGGTCGACAAATTCACTTTTCTTTATTCTTGCTCCCATTCCCAACCGTTTCAGGACAGCCTTGGCCGTTCCTAAAGCCAAACTTAATGTCCTCTAACAGACCCTCAATTTTCGTTTCCATTCACCTGTATACTATTCTTGTCAGCAACTTGTATACATAATCTGTTAAGCTGATTGCGGGACACTCCGCGCACTTTTCGGCTCTTGCTATCCCCGGAAGTATGCGGGCAATGTTTACTCAGAATGGGTGGCAATATGTAGCTGGTCTCTTACTGTTTACACATTAGAGTGAATCACTAGTCGCATTTTACATCTTCCACCAGCGATTTTAGAAACTGCACTAGAATTTCATCCACACCTTTCGTCTTATTTAAACTTAAGTCGTCCAAAGCTCTTTTAAATTCTGATTTTATTACTGTACGACTACGCTCACTGTTTACTAATATTTCGTCATAGCTCCTTACTTCTGCTCTCTCATTAGTGCGATCCACTCATCCGGCAATAGGTTCTATCAAGTCTTAATTCTCCAAGACCACAGCCGTCGTATGTTTCACTTACATACACGTTGCTGTTTCAAGGCTGCTGAATATGGTGCAAATACGTACTAGCCTTAGCGTGTATCTGGACATAATCAGGCCACGTTGAAGGCAGCTGTTGAGCATATTCAGTTACAGCTTACATGAAACATTTGGAAAATGCCAGAAGTAGCATCTCCAAACTGCAGGCACTATTGTGTACTAGCGTTCCGAATGAAATAGCGTCGACCTTGTTGCAATCTCTCTTTGGTCTGACGGTTTTGGTTTGCATTTTAACCATTGTGAGTCTCTGCCTCATAAATTACACACTTCTTAGTCGATCCCAACGTGAGGAGTGATTGATGGTTTGCAAGCAGTTGAGTACACCATTCCGAAATAAATAACAAGTGTCATTTTATTGCGTCCACCGCAAAGGAATTTGTCTAGTTTTCTCATTTAAGCTACCCTCCATTTCGACACCACTTCAAATCTAAATATGTAACTAAATTTAAATTCTGCGTATTTCTAGCAGACTATCCGACATGCCTCAGTTGTAGAATTAACATCATAAAACACAAGTTGAAATACAGTTGTACATTTGCAGGATTTTTAACATTTTAGTAAGAGTATCTGAATTTTTGCTTAGGTCAGCGCATTATTGTTTGTCTCTACTGACTGGTTCGTTTCTGCTAAAAAGCAGAAAGCGTACCCTCGTACTTCCTAATTATTTATTATTTTCAGATTAGCCAGGTCAGAGTTAAAACGGTTGATGATCTCGTATTCTAAACAACGTTAACGGACGATATGTACAGTCGTCAGTCTGAAAAACTTGCTAAGTTGTACTGCGAAATAATCCTTAAGAAAAAACACGATCCGTTGCGCCGTTCCCGAGTTAATTGGCATTGGTATTATTCAGCAGGCCGTGCGCGGGCAAATGTAAACGGTCCGCTAGATGCTATATTATTATCAGTTCTCATGACGTAGTGGGAGACTGCTCAGGTATCGGTTATGGTTCGACCCTTACTACCATCCCCTGTCTAACTCCTGTATTGCTCTCTTGTCCGGTTTTAGGGAACCAATGGAAGAAAACGTTTGGTGATGCCGTATCTGACGGGTGACTTGAATTTACGCGCGCATCTCCCTGACTGGCTAACATCAATGCTAATTTGCTCGAAAACGGTGAATTTTTTCTGAACAATTATTTCTCAGCACAACCAATCCTACAACAGCACTACTTTTTCAGACTGTTTCTGAGTAACCTGTAGAAAAATTTCAAGGAAGAGTTGCACTTCTCGTCATATTTTTGATAGTGCGAGAACTTAAAGTACATTACCTCCACCAACTAACGTCTAGTATAATGATCAGAAATTTGGAAGATACAGAGAGTTACAGATAAAATATTTGGCGTGCATTTCTGCGAATGTAACAGGACGAGGCAAATGAATCTTGGAACCATTTTTACCTTTTGCTACTAAGCGTACAATAACTTGAGGAGCGCAGATGTGTGGATCTAAGATGACGATTAAAGTGACGTATCGGATGGTCTGTGTAGCTCCTTCTGAAGCGGTGATTCAGGAAATGATTTAGATGTAAGGTAACAAGGAGACTTGCTAATAAAAGTTTCAGTTCCCCTTAGAAATGCGGAGTGCACGTACAGAAAACGGTGGTCATGACTAAAAATGATGTGTAGCATAGTTGTAGCAGTTTTTGAAGAGCCAAAGCGGCAAATAAATCAGATATGACGTGCCAATCGAATTCAGCGTTCACTTCTACCATAGAGACGTTGGAATGTGTGTACATGTCGCACAATGCACATGAAAATATGTGATGAAAAGGGCGCGAATTACCCCTATTTCCGAATGAAAGTTCATTATTTTACCCAAAGTCACACTTCAAGACAATCCAGAGCACTGGAACTTAAACACCTCGTCTGTTGTGCATGAATGTGATATCATGTAACGTGTCGTTTTTCTGAATGCTGTCCTGGTATTTGCCTAATGTTTTGTAGGTTAAACGCCTAAAGTCATACAAGTAATGGGATTATAATTTCATTACCTCTGTATTATCTTAACTATTACTAACGGCCACTCACTTTTGGCGCTATATTTAGTAACATACGTACAAATATGAAAGCTAATAAACAGACCATCTGTCGACATTCACTAGAAAATTTGCATTGAAATTTTAATTTCAGAAAACCACTCTTGTAACCACGTCGTTTCTTCGTGTACATACAAAGATCAAATGTAAACTTTTCCTAAGAACTTTTAGGTGTTATTTCTCTATACTTAGATATTTGCATTTTTGGTTTTGCAAATGTATACAAATTTCTTTTTCTTATTTTGAAACTAGCTGTTCTACAGCGGCCTCGCCCACGCACTCACATGTATACTGCTTGGTAGCTGCTAAGCAAAAGACGTTCTTATGTAGGAATAATAACAGGCAGTGATAGAAGAAATAAAACAAAGTACATTCGTAATAGGGGTTGAGTGGTGTATTTATAATGAAAAATGGTACAGATTTCAAACAAATGGGAAAGTAGGATGACAGACACAGATAAAGTTCATGTTTTGATATAAGTCAGATATCCAACAGAAAGGCTGATAACGGACTCCCAGTAAAGAATATGCCCTCCTCGAGCACTAACCCACATTTTGCACATGTTATTCATGCCGACTAAGAACAGTTCAGGATTCCTGGTGTTATTGTCCCACTCCTCCCCTAAAGCGGTTTTCAGTTCTTGTACGGTTCGAGTATAGGATTCTTCGAGATATGCATCGGCTACATTCCAGGCATTTTTCACAGGGTTTAGTTCCGGGGAGTATGAAGGCAATTCCATACGTTCAGTATCTTCATTTTCCATTGTGTCCGACACATTAGCGATACTGTATGGGCGGGATCTGTCGTCTATAGGCTGAAAGTGAGAACCTACAGAACCCTCAAATGGACAGACATGATTTAGAATAATCTCCCTCCAATACCACTGTGCTTTAACAGTACCTCAAGCACAGATACGTGGCAATGTGCAGCCATCGTGCGTAATGCATGCCCACACCATAAAGTCTAGGTCATACCGATAACGTTCATGGGAGTTCTGTGATGTGTAACATGCTCCTCTCTCTCTCTCTCTCTCTCTCTCTCTCTCTCTCTCTCTCTCTCTCTCTCTCTCTCTCTCTCTCTCTCTCCACACTAACTGGTGGCCAGGATCACTTGTCACAGTGAAGCAAGTTTCGTTGGAGAACATCACTCTGAATCACTGTTGCTGAACCTACCTAACATGCTCATTACACCAACAAACTCTTCCTCGAAGATGTCGTGAACGAAGCGGGATGCGTTTAGCGGGCATACAAACGTACCTGAATTAATCACCGCAAAATAGTTCTGGCAGAGACATGTGTAGTGGTAGCGACGGCAAGGTCTGCAGCGATCTGCGAAGGATTGAGGTGTGTTTCTTTTCTACTCTAGGGCTACGTATCGTTCCTCTTGCAGGTATGGTGATCCGAGTGCGACCGCCGGCATGCTTTCTCATAGCATTTCGACCTCCAGTAACCTTTTTGAATTGGCAGATGACATTTAGGACACCCCATTAATGCGGCAAAAGTAGTGACGCTTTGACGGGCTTCTAGCCGTCTAACTGGTCGTTCACGACCGTGAGCACTCAAATGATGTCTTACAGGCATGTTGCCGTGCTGCTGCACGAAATTTCACAATACTCGCTTCTACAACGACCTTCGTCAAACATCGTACAGCATATAGAGCGTTCGTGCATAAACTTCGCTGCAGTTAACACGTACCGCCCTCTACATTTAAGTTTACCATGCTTCCTGCAGTTAATGCGCGCCGCTCTCTATATTTCATTTTACTACAGTTGGACGGATGTTGGTAGCAATTGTTGGATGTTTCCTAACAGTCAGTTTTTCAATAGCAGCTGTCAAATTGTGTATGTGTTTCGCATATATTTGTCGAATTTCACGCATTTGTTCACTTATTTCGTACGTACCTCTAGGGAATATTTTTCGTGTTGTTTAAACCGAATCCAGACGAAACTGTCCATTTTTCTGCTGTTTTACACCGTGAGCCTCCAGAGAGGACGTTTAATGTAACTGTGACATTCAGCCATATGGCGTAATCTTTGGTACTAAGGTATGCTCACAGTAGTAATAGTTTGCTGCAGTGCTTATTGCCGAGACGTACTTGACGAATTCAACAACACTGTTTGCACTTCGTACTTTTAAAATATTCCAAGTCAACTAAAGCCACGACAGAAATACGAGAAGGTTGTAGTCATACACTTACACGTCAACCCTCTTCATCTCCACCTCCATCCTAAGGTTGGTAGAAGCTTTTAACTGGCTCGTGGCCTTTATACCAGTAATAACTCATGTAGATGTCAAATTTGATAGAAATTGTCCCACGTGCATTTGTGTTTATTTTTATGTCAAACCCTCTATATGTTGCCCTCAGGCATAGGACTACTTGTGGTGATCGTCACAGTAATTTCTTGAAAAAAGAGATTGGCAATAATTGTTGACAAAAGGCTTCCCATCGAAACTCCATCCGTCTCCTCAAGTACAGGACACTGGATAAGAAGTCGAAATACATTCACTAATTCAGCACCAAAGCAAATGTCAGTTAACAGTAAAGAGTCAGGCAGATCCACGCGAGTGAAAAGAGCCACATCAAAACTTAACAAAATATTAGAGTCATTTGATCGCAGTCCCTGTAGCCGACGTAAGAAATCCACTGCAATGATCACACGAGCTAGCAATGGGCTCACAGGAGTACCAGGGTGTTTTGCAACATGGTACGCCGGACAACAAGGTAACTCACATTTGGCATAAGAGGATTCCCAACTCTGTAAATCGTCGGAAGCCCATATGATCTACGCTGGACAGCACGATAACAATGAAGTCTCCTGACAATCTCCTGCGACACGGAACTATTGTTCGAGAGATGAATAATATGTCTATCAACACTTTTTCTAAGCTCAGCACCGATCCAGTAAAACTGCATCTTCTCGACGTAGTCATACTTGTGGAACACAACTCTAATATTTCCCTATCTGTGGTAACAATAACAACATCTGAGTGAGCGTAAAGCAGTCCTCCCATCTCGTGCAGTAATCAAAACATGCACTTCCCGCTAACTGCCTCTGCAGCATTAAGATGTAGTTTAAAAACAGCCTGTTATAAAAGCAACTACTAGTAAAAGTTAGGGTCTCGGTGCACTGTCGACCACCGCTCACCAGGTCAATGAGTTTACAACCTTTGTGTCTTGCGCAGGTACATCTCCAACAGGATTGATCTTATTTGGCGGACATATAATGTGAAATTTGTTTTTCGACAGCTTTCTAAGATCAAGGTAATTTTGGGAACCGTTGGGTTTGCGTAAGGCTGGAGTCTATTATATTCTTTAGAGTTGTGGTATGTTATTTATTGCTCATACCATCAGGAATTTGGAGGATTGTGGCACTGAGCTGAAACGTCACACGCAACAGCCGAGAAAGTCTGCTATTGCAGTACACTGCCTGGGAGCAGGACATCCTATAGAATTTCAGAATGCGGAAATTCTAGAATGCACTTGCAGCTACTGAGTTAGTGCTATGAGAGAACTAGTTGAATTTACGTTAGGAAGTGACCTTATAAATGTCGTTAGAGATTTTCCCATGAATTCTGCTTGGACTCTTGCTCTCTCCTTTATCAGGGAAAAGTAGGATAGAGTTAATGCCACCTCGCCTATTGGTTACTAACATCAAATATGGGCAGATTTTGACGTCGCTCATCTTTGGTTGTGTGGTGACGCTGGCGTATATTGTGTGTGTGTGTGTGTGTGTGTGTGTGTGTGTGTGCGTGTGCGAGTGTGATCGTTCTAGATATGCTCGACATTCTGAGGTTTTAAGTTCCCTGGAACAGAGGTATCTAGCACCATTTATGACTTGAAAACTACAGGCTGTGCACCTATCGCAGTATCAGCGAGTGTCTAAGGCGCCATCCGACTGGGTTCCTCTAACAAGGGAACCTCCCCATTGCACCCCCCTCAGATTAGTTATAAGTTGGCACAGTGGATAGGCCTCGAGAAACCGAACACAGAGCAATCGAGAAAACAGGAAGAAGTTGTGTGGAACTATAAAAAAGTAAGCAAAACATACAAATTGAATAGTGCACGCCGAGATGGGCAACATCATGGACATTACGAGATAAGGAGCGCCGTCGTCCCGTGGTTAGCGTGAGCAGCTGCGGAACGAGAGGTCCCTGGTTCAAGTCTTCCTTCGAACAAAAAGTTTAATTTTTTATTTTCAGACAATTATCAAAGTTCAGGCACTCACACATAATCAACTTCGCTCTCCAAAATTTCAGGACCAGATTTGCTTGGACATATGCAGGGTTTGACGGTCTACACACGGAAAAATTAGAAAACGTAAAAAACATATATTTTGACAGAGCATAGGGAAAAGTGTGCGAGTGTGAGACTTTTGGATTCATTTGTTGCAGTTTATGTGACAAACTCTTATGTTTTCATCACTTTTTGGGAGTAATTATCACATCCACAAGAAAACCTAAATCGGGCAACGTAGAAGAATCTTTTTACCCATTCGCCAAGTGTACAAGTTAGGTGGGTCGACAACATATTCCTGTCACGTGACGCACATGCCGTCACCAGTGTCGTATAGAATATATCAGACGTGTTTTCCTGTGGAGGAATCGGTTGACCTATTACCTTGCGATCAAAAGTTTTCGGTTCCCATTGGAGAGGCACGTCCTTTCGTCTACTAATCGCACGGTTTGCGGTACGGAGGCAAAACACAGACACTAAACTTATTACAGTGAACAGAGACGTCAATGAACGAATGGATAGATCATAACTTTGCTAAAATAAAGAAAAATTTTTCACTTGAGGGGAGACTTGAACCAAGGACCTCTCGTTCCGCAGCTGCTCACGCTAACCACGGGACCCCAGCGCTCCCTATCTCGGAATGTCCATGATGTTGCCTATCTTCGCGTGCACTACTCAGTTTGAATATTTTGCTTATTTTTTTATAGTTCCACACAACTTCTTCCTGTTTTCTCGATTGATCTGTGTTCGGTTTTTTAAGGCCTATCCACTGTGCCAACTTATAACTAAATCTGAGGGGGGTGCGATGGGGAGGTTCCCTTGTAAGTATTTTGATTATAAACCCATATTCGTTGCAGTGCTCCACCTAAGTGTGAAAGCTATATGGTCCGTTATGATCAAGTGGACAATGCGACAACTCATGCTGTAATCATACTACTTAGTCTCATGTAGGTCATCAGGTGTATATGAAACCGCTGTGCCCTCTTCACACATCACGCAGCAGTTGAAATTCTATGTTCAGTATTCAACAATATATCAAACCCATTTCCAACAGACGACAGACCATTACACTTAGTAATCACATATCTAATGATCCTGTTCTCCTGTTTGTATGTGAAATATACGTATTGTCTCTCGTTTTCTCATTTCATTTCGATATTTGATCTTCGACCTTTGTTTGAGAGTGAACTTTCGAGTCCGCAAGACGGATTACATTTTTCAACATACTGTTGCAGTATACGTTGTATGTAAATGATATTTTGTACGAATGTTGTAAAACTGATTAAGGGAACAACCCAGTCAAGTGTTCCTAATCTTATTCGTATACATTAGGATTTGGAAATAGAATAAAAATGTTGTGGCTAGACCTACTCCAACGCTCCCCCGTTGGTAATTCAGAACAAGTCGTAGACACCTATCGCTCGACACAGTGTGCGATGAGCGCTGGAATATTGTGAATCGCTAGGTATTCGCGGTGTCCTCCAAGAGGCAGATGCTGTCTGGTATAGCTTCAACGCAGCATTACCATTGGCTACGCCACATACGACGAGTCTCAGACATGAACAAGGGAGGCTGTTGGATTGTTGAAGACGATTATCATTCGGCACCACAGTAGTCACGACGCCGATTTTTCGTAAGGAACATCGTTTGGATTCTTTTTCATGGAAAAGGCGATTCCTGTGCTTGTGTTAGTCCTATAATAGAGGAAATGGTACCAATTTCGGCTAGGATATAAGATAGTGGTAGCTACATATCTGTTACAGGGAGGTTTAGCTCCCTAGAGGAAAACAATGTCAATAGCGCTTCAGGCAACTTAAGCTGTTCTTTCTATCCGCCACTCATTTCATTACCTATTGCCAATTTAGTCAATATAATTTCATTTTCGACCATTTTAAAACCTTTGCAGGTATTCGTTCATTTTTGTCATTCTGTTTCGGAAATAAAACTATGGGGAAACCTTATCTAGAACTCCCACTCACTTCGGATAATCCTACGCTGAAAACTCGTGTATCAGCCCCTTTAATCCCTTAACCGCATTACTCCTGTTCCAACGAAAAACAAAATAAATTGCATCAAATGACGTAAAGGTATAAGATCGGTCCTAATAACTGACATTCCTTGCAAAACAATGTTATAACATGATGCTGCTGGCGAAAAAATCTCTAATTATTCTGCCAAACGAAAAGCTGTGAAATGGTAGTTGTAATTTGGAAAAGAGTTAGAAAACCCTTTGAAGAATGTGTACGTGGGGAAAAATGAAGAATACAAATGGAATTGGATGGAAAAAAACATGAAAGTACTTCAGATGAGTGACAGATAGACGAATCGGCCACGGCATTTGTTAATGATAAAGTCGTGATTCAAACTGACCCACTGTGAAAAACAGGAGCTAGATACTGATGACGCGGTATGCATTTTTTGTGAAGGAAAAATTTCTAATGACGTGCATGGAGAGTCGTGTGTTATATCTCTCATCTGTAATTTGTGGGCCGACAAAGGAAGTGCAGGGGCTGATTAAAACGTTTATATTTGTGACTTTCATCAAGAGAAATGAATGTTTCAATACACATGACCACTTTTTTACAAACAGTAATGGATTACAAATAAGGGTATGCCATATTAGTTCTCATGGAATTTATATAATGTTTCCAAAATAGCATTCCATAAATAAACTGTACTTTTCTGAGTTTTTTCAATCGTATCTAAATATTTTGAGGACTAGCCCAAATTTAGACCACACCTACCTTCTTCTTTCTTTGCTACCGCCTTAATCCAGCATTATGCGCAGGGTCGGCAGGCTTAAGTACGAATTTGGCATGGTTAATTTTAAGAGGTGGCCTGATGCCCTTCCTGCCGACACGCCATACCCCACCGGACGAAATCAGTGTATCCCAGCTGCCTGCAGCTAATCGTGAAATGGTGTGAAAGTGTTTCAGATGTCTGGGAGCCGTGTAACTGAGGCGGGATGTGGGGAACAGCCCGGTATTCACCTAGGAGGATGTGGAAAACCGCCTAAAAGCCACACCCAGGTTGCCCAGCACACCGGCCGTCGTCGTTAATTCGCTGGGCGGATTCGATCCGGGGCCGGCGCGCCTACCCGAGTCCAGGAAACAGCGCGTTAGCGCTCTCGGCTATCGTGGCGGGTGGACCACACCTATAAGGTGCTTCAAATTGGAGTTTTTTAATTCGACATACGAAACAATTGCTGTAGTTCAAAATAGTAATTTAAAGTAGGACACATCGGAAGTATTATTTACTTTCAAACCACTTATTTTATTTTGTACATGACTTAAGAGAACTCACGGAAGAGCTAAAACTGGATTGCCATAGGGGGATTTGAACTGTCATCCTCCCGAATGCAAGTCCATTGTCTTACTACATTGCTTCATACCTACTTTGAGGAAACTATCTAATATTCAGGTAAGGAAATATCATGGCATACTAACAACAACCTATCAATACATTTACTCTTACGAAGAAGGATCAGGCAGAATTTTAAAACAACGAAGATAGTTACATTAATGAATATAAAACAAGGAGGAAATCAGCCTCCACCATCCACAACTTAATCGTACTCTTGCACAGAAAGCAGCAAAGCTAATAATATTTGAGCTTGTTGAATAAAGATGTTGGCAGAGAAAAAAAGTACTCAAAACAAATTTAATTACTTTCTGACAGAGAACCCCTTCTACTCCATAGTAAGTAGTATATGTTTGATTGGTTTGCACTTACTAAATTCTGTTGAATCTTCATATTTAAATAAATTATCGGAGTTGACTGAATGGTCGGCATGTAGCCAAGTTTTCAAGAGAAAATGTATCTTATCTGGAACCCTATACGTTCTGCACCACAGCGAGTCGTCGAGAATACGATTCGTCGACATGGAAAAATACGAGTTCCATCCCTAAATTCAGTATTGAATTTCACGGGAGACCGCGCTGTCGGTTGACGTAGGAGCCCTACGACACAAGAGCTCTACCTTTTGCCTAATACGTAATCCCAATAGGGGTCTAAGAGGTTTTTCCCTCACTTGTAATGCGAATGCCGGATCTATAAATCACCCGATTATGCCTGGACCAAAAACCAAAATCACAACAAAATGGAAAAAAGGAGAAAAATAGACAATGTATTGAAAGCACTTCCTTCTCTCCAACCTACAATTAATGGAGGAAAACGAAAATCAAAACCTATGGTTGAAAACTCCAAGCTTTCTCACTACCCCACTTTTTCCCTTCTCTAGTGAAAATGATGGGTACTGTAAAAAAGGGATAGCCACTACGATAAAGATGGCAAAATGATTGTCTCTGGAATGATAATGTATTAGATGCGTAGGATACGAGAGAGTACTGTTGGATGTAAAATAAAACATCGTTGCGTCTACGCCGAGGAAGAACACTAAGTGCTTCCCGGGAAGATCACACTGAATCTTTTGAATTCGGAGTTGGAGCCTAGTTTTGTAATTATCGGGTCACAGAGCAGAGTGTGTCATAACGATGCGAAAATAAAATTAGTGTAATTTAACTGTAGTGTAATAAAGTCGTATGCTCATCCCTTTGTATACGGAACTTCGGTTTTAGTATAAATACGGTTACAGTTTAAATTTTAGCATTCTACGTTTCCGCTAAAAAATATTATATGCGGAAAAAAGAAGGAAGTTTGTGGAGCATATCTCCAAGGCTATGGGAACATTCGGATGAAAAATTTAATTCAGTCGAAAAATGTAAGACGAGGTTTCATGTCCAAGTAAGTAGGTGTTTCAGCTCGATGACATTGACGTCGACTTGACATTCGCATCTGCACATCTTTCATGCTTTGACAGTTATTAAACGAGAAACCCAACTATTATTTTTCGTTCGAAACGTATTGCTATGCTCCATATAATGTATTAGGATCGCTGCAGGACACAAATATTGCACTCAAAGCAATTAAGACAAGCTGCAGCAGACGTATCACGAGGAACGTTTAATAGGTTTTTCTCGCGTAATGCGACATTTTTCAGCCGAGACAGTTCTTTGCAGAGTTACGAAGTTCCACTTGAAAAGAATGTGCGCCGTCTGTTGCCTGTGTATACACCAGGACGTCATCGCTCGAGCTTCAGGGCACTAATTCTGCCCTCCATTCCAGATGTTGCCGCCTGCTGTGACATTTTCAGCTCTAGGTCTGTCGGAGACACACCGTTTTCTTTTTTGTAAGCAGTGACAATGTCTGTCCCACGACCTGTTTTCTGTTTACAGCCGCTGCGATTTCAGCGTTCACCATACAAATTGAGAATACTCTTGTAATGGACTCTAGGGTCCACAAAGAAAGAATGTGCGTCATTTATGTTCTGTGAAGAGCAACGATGCATTCAGGTAAAGTTCCGTACAGGAAAAGAGAACACAATAGTCAAGCGAACTTCTGACACAGAAATGCTGAAATGCAGTTGCATCAGGAGAGTAATTATTTTAAGTACGACACAAGTGGGAAAACGTTAACCTTTCGTACACGTAACATCATACACAGTAAACAATTTTACCTCATGAGACTACGGAAAGGTAATATCGCTTAAGGATGTAGAAACACAACAGACAGAAAAGAATCAGATACAGAATTCTCGTCACATCCGTAACTATCATCTGTAGATGGTTCACTAGAGAGCCTCTAAAGCACTAAAAGTTGAACTCACTGGCTGAAAGAACGCATACACCGTCCGAATGCCATTAGTATGAAGCAAGAAAGATTTGAGAGGAGGATAGTGGGCCGGCCGCTGGTGGCCGAGCGGTTCTGGCGCTACAGTCTGGAACCGCGCGACCGCTACGGTCGCAGGTTCGAATCCTGCCTCGGGCATGGCTGTGTGTGTTGTCCTTAGGTTAGTTAGGTTTAAGTAGTTCTAAGTTCCTGGGGACTTATGACCTCAGCAGTTGAGTCCCATAGTGCTCAGAGCCATTTTTGAGGATAGTGGTTTCAATAACTGCAGCAGAACAAGGTAACGTGAGCTACGGCGGAAGTGTGTACAATTTCGCGTAGAAACTTACGAACGAAAACCAAAGTGTTTCAGAATACAGTCCAAACTCGAAGTTACGCGAAGGAAAATTTTCCATAAATTATTGACGTTATTACCTGAGCGATAATGCGATACACACTCAACTTTTCGTTCGCCCGATAATGTGATATCCAGGTGACAGTAAGCGGGGACAGCCCCTATCTGTAGCCACCCGGGTACTGTGACTGGAAAATTTCGAGTTGCCTCCGACACGAACTTGAAGAAACTGAAAAACTATATGATATTTGAATCAAAATGTAATTGGATGGTTTATAAGCAACAGCCAGCCCCTCACCCCTGCTCGATCGATTAAATCACAATCTAAATTTACTCTAAATAATGGTAGTCTCCCCTCCTAATTAGCTTCAAGTAGAACAAGAGGTATTAATTTCGATAAAAGATACTGCACTTCACTAAGAGTTTGCAACCGCCAAAACGCTCGCTACCAAGACTAATTATTTCAAAACAATGACATCGTCAGTCCACTAGGGACAATTCTACTGTCAAACTAATCACTTACATCGACAGTGGTGTTCTTAACTGAGACATGTACGTGCAAATGCGTCGTGAGTACACAGGGAAAATATTCGTCCCAAACAAAAATAAATTACTTCAATTTAAAGAACGAATATTCATCAAAATTTGAGAAAAGGCTACTACTATGATTTGGACTGTAATTACTGTCCCTTATTTAACAAGTACGCGACAGTGCAATGCAATGCGTGAGACAGATAATAAAAAAATATCATTAAGTGAAATCTTGTTAGTGAGATATTTTAATCCGTAAGTGTAACTTCCATGGTACTAGAGGGAGCTGTAGAGGGCAAAAACTAGACTGATGACAAAAAAAAAAAAAGTGTAACAGAAGGCATATCCTATGTCCTTCTGATATTCGTATTGTGAATGAATCATAAACTAATATTTACAGATATGCTCAACTGTATTTGCAGATATGCTCAACCATTCGTAAACATGTTACCTCTGCAAAAATTTTTAGAAATTAGTGTTCCGAAATGTGCTGTAGGATGGAGGTATAACAAAGTTATTTGACGATAGAGGAATGTCCTGATCCTATTATAATATGAGGCACAGAGCATTATAGCTTGAAATCTGAAATTTATGAAAAATGGCGGTACATATTTATGCTAACGTATACCTCATACTACCGTAATATTGCTAATGTAATTAAGCTTTGAACAGTCGTCAGTGTATAAATACATGCAGTATAATGAACATATATGGGAGGAAAAGCTAGCTGCTGCACCGTTACAGCATTGGCGACAAAGCCTCATGTGAAATTAGTGAAAGCTATGAAATAGCTACAACTGCTTTTCCAGAGTGATCTAAAGTAGAACGGAAGCGAGATATTAAGTTTTGGGAAGAAAATGATATCCGATTGAGTTTCGTTGGAAAGAATCCTAAGGAAACGTAATTCATCTACGAAAGAACCTGCCTACAAAACACTCGTCCGACTGTTTAGATGAAATACACTCCCAATTGCTAGTATGGACAACCATCAGCTGTATAATGAAATGGTGACGACGAAAATTTGTGCCGGACCGTAACTCGAACCAGAATTTCGCACTTATCGCGAGCGTTCGCCCTAGAGGTTTCTTTTCCTTTTCTTTTTCTTTTTCTTTTTAGACCGCGTAGAGAGAAGATGGGCAGGGGTCTAAGCCCGCGGCTTCACCACGATGCTGCATCACATAAATCAGAAATATACAAGCGATCGAGTCTGTTGCTGGAAGTAGCTATGAAATGAAAACACCTGGCGAGAACTGAATATTGACAGATCAAATGGCTCAAATGGCTCTGAGCACTATGGAACCCAACATCTGAGGTCATCAGTCCCCTAGAACTTTAGAAATACTTAAAACTAACTAACCTAAGGGCATCACACACATTCATGCCCGAGGCAGGATTCGAATCTGCGACCGTAGCGGCCAAGCGGTTCCACACTGAAGCGCCTACAACCGCTTGGCAGGAACGGCTGGCTATTGAGAAATCCACGGATCTCGCATTTGCGAAGAACACACAAAGTCGTCTGGTTCCTTACTGAAATTTAAATTTGGGATCTTATCCATAGGTAGCAATACACTTAAAATCTCCCCTACAAATGTTTCTGCGGGATTTTAGGAAATAAATAAACGACATCCTCTTTATAAAAACTTGCATGATCTGTGCAACCACCAGATCCTGAAGTGGCATAAATAAGAATTAAAGTAAATTCACAGAGAGTGCAGCTCGTTCCTCGGACGTTTTCAGGAACTTCGAAATCAGTCAGCCATATACCCTCTCTGCAAAATAATGCAGTACAAGCAGATAGTTCAGGAGCCATATTAACGAAAGTAGACGAGCCGTGTATAGAAAAATGATCAAATAACACTTATTGCAGAAATATCGCGTCTGCACTTGAATCGCAAATAAATTGTCGTACCGTCGCAAATCTAAACGCGGAACTAATTCTGTTCGCATCAAAGATAAGATTGGTACAGACCTACGTCTATTTACACCAAAACTGTGGTCGGCCACAGTGGCCGAGCGGTTCCAGCAACTACAGTCTGGAACCTCGCGACCTCTACGGTCGCAGGCTCGAATCCTGCCTCGGGCATGGATGTGTGTGATGTCCTTAGGTTAGTAAAGTTTAAGTTGTTCTAAGTTCTAGGGGACTGATGACTCAGAAGTTTAGTCCCATACTGCCCAGAGACATTTTGAACCAAAACTATCAGTTGGTTGCTTGCAAATGGCCACTAACAGCCCATGGTAAATTCAATGGATGAATATGAACGTAAATAGGTGGCTCCCTCTCTTCCATCCTATTTCTGTTTCTTCTTCTTTCGCTATGCTGCGCGTTTAGGTTTAAAACGCTTTTTGTTGCAGCTGTGGGCGAAGGCGAAGGGCAAACGTAGGGAGAGGAGTGGGGGGGGGGGGGGGGGGGGTCTTGCAGAAAGTAAGTATGAGGTACAGAGGATACATCCCAATCTTCCACAGATGGGCAGTACGGTTTCTGGAGTCAACGAAAACAAAAACTGACCGTGCGTCTTGTACCGTCACTGCATGTTCCAGTGGCACACTTGACTGATCTGGTTATGGTCAGCAGCGGCTTCTGGTATTCTTTCGTCACCTGGAAGCGCAGAAGAAGGGTGAGAATACGTTACAAATTGAGGAAGACTGGCAAGTCCGCAGATATAGATCGGAAATCCACAACAGTTCTATCCTCATGTGATTCCGAAGAGGCGGTCTCCGTCTCGGGATTCAGGTCGGAGGGAGTGCTGGAGGCTTTCGAAACTTGATCAGCAATTGACATTTTATCACCCGGTCTAAATTCTGGGAGCCATCCTCCAACGTAACCTTTTCAGTAGAGTGGAGAAGCGACGAGGAATAGTGTAAATCCTGACCATCTTGCGTCCGTCTACGGTTGTTTTGGAGGTCGTGGCTGGGCGGAAGCCACAGAGGCGAAGTCGCTACGAGAGGTTAACGGCGTAAATATGTTAGGATCGTCACGCAATGGCTTGCGTCCCCTCTCACCAACTTGGCTAGCCACAATGTCTGTCAACCGGATAACAAGATCCACTAAAGCTGGCTTTCACGTTGTTCATAAGTGGATTTTAAGACTGAAACTTCCTGGCAGATTAAAGCTGTGTGCCCGACCGAGACTCGAACTCGGAACCTTTGCCTCTCGCGGGCAAGTGCTCTGCATCTGAGCTACCGAAGCACGACTCACGCCTACCTTCCAAACTTTACAGAAGCTCTCCAGCGAACTTATGTAAAGTTTGGAAGGTAGGAGACGAGATACTGGCAGAAGTAAAGCTGTGAGTACCGGGCGTGAGTCGTGCTTCGGTAGCTCAGATGGTAGAGCACTTGCCCGCGAAAGGCAAATGTCCCGAGTTCGAGTCTCGGTCGGGCACACAGTTTTAATCTGCCAGGAAGTTTCACATCAGCGCACACTCCGCTGCAGAGTGAAAATCTCATTCTGGAAACATGCCCCAGGCTGTGGCTAAGCCATGTCTCCGCTATATCCTTTCTTTCAGGAGTGCTAGTTCTGCTAGATTCGCAGGAGAGCTTCTGTAAAGTTTGGAAGGTAGGAGACGAGATACTTGCAGAAGTAAAGCTGTGATTACCGGGCGTGAGTTGTGCTTCGGTAGCTCAGATGGTAGAGCACTTGCCCGCGAAAGGCAAAGGTCCCGAGGTCGAGTCTCGGTCGGGCACACAGTTTTAATCTGCCAGGAAGTTTCATGTCAGCGCACACTCCGCTGCAGAGTGAAAATCTCATTCTGGATTTTAAGACTGTTGCAAGACGTAGGCAATATGTACAGAGGTATCCACTCTCTTTTCATAAAATACACGTTCCTTCTTGTCCCTTGTAAATCATATGTTCGTGGTATCCACACACCTGCAAATGACAGTTTTGACCACCATTTCCACGGATTGAACTCTACTATAAACTTGTAAACAATGTTGAGCGATCCCTGCGTTCCCGCCGTCTATTCTGAATGTCGCCAAATGGAAGCAGGACATTCTTGAGGAAACTGTCAGGAGGTATATAAGCGTATATTCTACCTCCGCATACATCAGTCATACTTTTACAGCCATCGCGATGAATGCAAGGAACTTTCTGTACGTGCCACAAAGGGACCGTGTCAACCTGAAGTGGGTGTAGAAACTTAACATAAAACACATACGATTCGGAATCTAAGTAAACCATGTGAACCTTTTCCGAAGTGACCTTTATTATATCTACAAGTCCATCATGAATTTCTAATAAACTTAACTGCACTTGCCACTTGGACTTGTCAAAACTAAAACTGACAGTACCTGTACGTGGAACGCTCCTGGGAGCCACGGACGATACTAGGTCGCAAGACAACGCAGCGTAAAATGGAATTACAAACACGAGACGCCGAGAGACAAACAACGATGTGACGCACATAACGACTCGTACGACACAGAACAAATAAGGAAGGTCTCGCTACGCTACGGCACAGGCGGGAACAGGCTGAACCTCCTCGCCCGGCTTGCGAAGCTGGAAATGTGATGACATCGGATGCAGCATTTGTATTAGGCTATCCGAGCACGTTTCGTGGCCTGAGCCACACTTCCTCATGTCATCACACTTCCATAAGTCGCCAACCGTGTGTCTTTAGTATATCTGACCGACTCCAAATCCTACCTGTTCAGATGTAAAATTGAAAGGGAACAGTACGTTTTGTACCACATTTTGGAGTAAGTGCGAAATCATCAGGCAAATGCTAAAACCCTATTACACTTACAATTTAATTGAGCCTGACAGTTTTTAATGAGTGTAACTGTACGATGATGGTACGGTAACCAATAAAAATAAATAAAATTGAAGACAGTCTGCTGTGAATACTGCTAAAACTCCAGAAGCGTTCCTTCAAAAAAGGGGAGGCTCAGCATTAATTACTCTGACAAACATCTAACGAAGAGGCAACAGGTAGAAAATAAGAGAAATAAGAGCTCATGAGGGCGCGTACTGACAGTCGACCCTCGCGCGCACGATTTTGAGGGAAACAGGAATAGTAGAGGTAATAGTGGCACTGCCCACACATCATAATACTGTGTTCGGAACACAGCTGTATGTGATGTGTCAATGTGTTATTGTCGAAAAACGTTGACTCAGAGAGGAAATTTGTAGAAGAATTCGTACACAATTCGTATATGTATTTATCCGTAATATTAATGACTGCAGCGGCAAAGGAAGTAGGATGGAAAAAAATATCACATATTTAGAAATGGGAGAGAGAGTGCGGCTGGATTTCCATAGTGATGCCGAGGTATCCCGACGTTCGATGTATTGAGAAAGATGTGCAGAGAGAAACAATGTGAACTGATTGAGAGTACACGAAATTTGACGAGACTGCATAGAAAATTGCTCATTACTGCAAAACGCTGGGAACCATTATATAAGGACTGAAAGTGCGTGTAGGTGTATTCTAGTACTCACTAAATTTGTAGGCAGCGGGAATCGGTGAGAAGTAAATGAACCTGCTCCAATACGCTTTGCAAGGGCGACATGTAGCCCGCCTGAGCATCTGTGTCGATTAGCGTGTCGCGTTCTCCTTTAGAGTACACGCGTCGGCCCCAGGATCGAAACCGCGTGGCGGATTAACGACGAGGGCCAACAAGAATACAAATCTCGATGGACTGTTTAAGTGGTTTGCCACTTCCGACTAGCGAATACCGGGCTGGTACCCCGATCCCTTCGCAGTTACACGTTTCGCAAACTTTTACAAAATGTTATGACACACACTGGTAAAATGAGATATAAACAGATGACGTAAAAACTCCTTCACTTTGGAGAGGGCAGTACTCTCTTAGAGAAAATTAGGCATTTGGCAGGTTGAAGATGCTGATACGACTTTTGGAGTATGTAAATAAAACCTATTCATTCATTGCATATTTAAAAACCGGTTTCCTAGTATTTTTTAGCATGTCGATTATTTTACAATTTTCATCACGAAAAAAAATTTCATATTACGGGGGAATGCTATTTTCAGCAAAGATAAACCAAGGGACTAAGTTACAAAGAACATTCAAACAACTCACGGGAATGCAGCCGGGTGACGTAGTCGACAACTGATGATATTTTGAAAGGAGAACACCCTGTCGATTTGAAGACAAATCTTCAGAAAGTAAGCGCTGCGCAAGAGATTTTAAAAGCTCAGTTTTCTGAGAAATTCCGTGAAGATAAAAAACACACATATACACACACAACACAGACATCACACACGCGCACACACACACACACACACACACACACAAGCACGCACTCATGGTGAACACTAGCACCAGCACAAAGCAAAACTTCGGTTCGCTGGCGCGCTAGCTGCTTAATTTTAAGCGTTCCACAACAGCCTCTACGTAAAAGTTTCAAAATATTTTGGAACAATGAAGTGTGAATAACCACTTGCGTTTGCTTATTATGAGAATGCAATAAAATTACACTATTCTGAAGAGAAATGGTGTTACTTTGAGCAAGGTATTTTCATACTAATGCATCTGAAGTCAATTTCGGAGGATAGCCCTGCATCCGAAAGTAGTATTTCAGCAATCATGGTGACAGACGAGGTTCTGTTGTCCGTGCGATCCACTGAGAGTTAAGGTGATAACCTTTCAGTGCTTGCCAGTCAGAATGATCAGTTTGAGGAGATGCTTCTCATACATCGAATTACAGATAACATCCAATTGGTACGCGAAACAGAGCAGCTTGATTTGCATGTTATGCCATACTGTGCCATACGGTGATAGAGAATTTCTCACTGCCAAATCGGAAAAAGTAATCACCAACGCTGCAGATTGTGTGCTGTACGATCAGGCACATCTTTGTTCAAATGTGTGTGAAATCTTGTGGGACTTAACTGCTAAGGTCATCAGTCCCTAAGCTTAGACACTACATAACCTAAATTATCCTAAGGACCAACACACACACATCCATGCCTGAGGGATGACTCGAACCTCCGCCGGGACCAGCCGCACAGTCCATGACTGCAGCGCCTGAGACTGCTCGGCTAATCCCGCGCGGCGGCACATCTTTCGTCAGACGAAAAGAACAACGGCTGGCTTTTATTCATTCACAGGAAAAAAAATCTGCCCTGAGACATTGTTGGAATTTCGTTGCGCCATATATTATGACTAAAAGTCCCTTTCCATCTAACTGCAGTCGACTTGGCCCTAGTTCAACATCATGGACGCGAACACTATGGGGCGTTCAATGTTTCCAAATTTGTGAGACACAGCTGTCCCTATTTCAGGTGACGTCGCGTCAACTGAAAGCAATATTTGTTTCTGCGCATCATACTGAGTAAAACATGGGCAACTAAGCAATGCGTCAACAGCAATAGGAGCCCTCGGTCGCAACAAAGGAGTCTTTTGACCTAGTTTTGAGATCTGACATGAGTCCCTTCATCAGAAATAAAACTATTCATATTGGCGTGCCACGTGCACAATCAAGTGGTAAAGCCTTAGTCATAAAATTTATAAATCAGAACACATAAAAGGCGAGCCACTATGGGCTGCTTACATGCATCGAGCTACGGTAGCATCAGACTGACATGATAGTTCACATTCTTCAGCCCATTGGAGAAGAATACTTTTATGCCGGAGAGAATTAAAAGAAACAGCTATTTTAGATGCTTTCGGAATGAGTTTAATGTAACATATAAATTTTCCAAGGAATGGTTTCAGTTTCCGTTCATTCTTAGAAGAAGGTAGTCTGTGGGTGGATTATAAATGCTTACTTTATGGCTGAAAGCGGTGGGCCTGAGGGAGATGTCCCAAATATTCAGTTTCTGTATTGAGAAATAAATATACCTCTACATTGCACTGGAATGCTGTATCAGTTCAGATCTAAAAAAGAGATTCTATTTTTTTGAGAAACTGTTCCAGTTATTGTCTACACACAGTGATTTTTTTCAAGTAGTTTGAAGAGGACGAAACTTCCGACGTCAAGTGTTTGATCAGTACAGCACGCAGTTGCCTCCTCCTGAGTTTCATCTCTGCTCACATGAACCGCTGGCTATGAAGATAATCCTTTGGCACAGACAACAAACTGTTGACCAGCGTAGGAGGAAAGCACAAGCTGCTGCCTTCTATGTCAAGGGTGTTGGAAATTTGTTACAACACTGCGACAAACGTCCAAATTGGAGTGGCCATTGTGGAGGGAAGTAGCCGGAAAGTGCAGGTGTTGCAAATAAAACGTTCACAACGTTCGTAATGGTTTCCATTTTGTGACCAATTGTTTTCCTACCAGTCTTTCTAGTATGACGATGTGGCATTTCTCTTAAGTTTGACAGAATCGTGTGCACGGTGGGGGCCATTACTGAATGGATTTATTATTACGAAATTTTATTTTTATTTTCTACTTGATGTTCGTCAGTGCCTTCTGCCTGGCGGCTAGTTGCAGCGTCTCAGTCACGTGACCCAGAACCGGACATAACCACTTTGGAACTCACGTTTTGAACTATTAGCAGCTAAATTCACGTGTTGCTGATGAGATAACGCTACGGTACTGCGCGTCTTCGATTTCGCCAACCAATAGGGAGGCTGGGAGGTGATCAAGTGGGGGTGGGACCGCGGCCAGCCGCTCAGATCGGACACGCCGTCCGCTCTCTTCTGCTGACAGCTTCCGCCCCGACCAGACACCCTCCTCTCCTGCTTTCTTGGGCAGCAGGCCATTCAGTTTTGGTGGCTCCTCTAGGCCTGCCTTTCCTTTAATGCATTTAAAATGCATTTCCCTTGATTGCCACATTAACACGTGGTTTCAGCTTAGTTTACCCCCCGTCGGCTCGTAGTGGCGTTGGGGCAACTGTGGTGAGACCTATGCCTACTTCGGTGGCCTTGGAATCACATGGAACCCCTGATGTCGCTGCATCTTCCGGCAGTGAGCATCTTACCGGTCAGCCATCACTCCAGGGTGAATGGCGGACAGTGGTGGGCTCGCGCGTGCCTGGCCGAAAGGCGAAGGTGGGATCTGGCCGCGTGGCAGCTGCCTTACCCCTTTCCAACAGGTACGGGGTGCTTCCTAGTGGTGATGACATCGTTTCCGAGCCACCA
Source organism: Schistocerca serialis cubense (assembly GCF_023864345.2). Classification (NCBI taxonomy): domain Eukaryota; kingdom Metazoa; phylum Arthropoda; class Insecta; order Orthoptera; family Acrididae; genus Schistocerca; species Schistocerca serialis. The sequence goes on along the minus strand of NC_064645.1, from coordinate 589,338,671 downwards.
CAGGATGCCTCGCCTGCTGGGCCAGTGGCCGATTCTCCGGCAAGGTCCCGACAGTCACAGAGGGCGGGCCTATTAGTTATAAGGAGCTCCAACGTTAGGCGGGTTATGGAGCCCCTCAGGAAAATAGCGGGTAGGTCGGGGAAGAATGCCAGTGTGCACTCGGTGTGCTTGCCGGGGGGTCTCGTCCGTAATGTGGAGGAGGCCCTTCCGGCAGCTATTGAACGCACTGGGTGTGACCGGCTGCAGATAGCAGCACATGTCGGAACGAATGACGCCTGCCGCTTGGGTTCTGAGGCCATCCTTGGTTCCTTCCGGCGGCTGGCTGATTTGGTGAAGACAACCAGCATCGCACGCGGAGTGCAAGCTGAGCTTAATATCTGCAGCATAGTGCCCAGAGTCGATCGCGGTCCTCTGGTTTGGAGCCGTGTGAAGGGTCTAAACCAGAGGCTCAGACGACTCTGCGACTATAATGGTTGCAAATTCATCGACCTCCGTTATTGGGTGGAGAACTGTAGGGCCCCCCTAGACAGGTCAGGCGTGCACTACACACCGGAAGCAGCTACTAGGGTAGCAGAGTACGTGTGGCGTGCACACGGGGGTTTTTTAGGTTAGAGGGACCCCCCCCTTGGGCGAAACGATAAAATACCTGATGGCTTACCAGAGAGGACATTATCATCGTTGATAAAGAACGTCCGTCCTCAGAGACCAAAAACAGGAAAAGTTAACGTAATATTGGTAAACTGCAGGAGTATCCAGGTCAAGGTTCCTGAATTAGTATCTCTTATTGAAGGAAATAGTGCGCATATAGTATTAGGAACGGAAAGTTGGTTAAAACCGGAAGTGAACAGTAACGAAATCCTAGACACAGAATGGAATATATACCGCAAGCATAGGATAAACGCCAATGGTGGAGGAGTATTTATAGCAGTAAAGAATTCAATAATATCCAGTGAAGTTATTAGCGAATGCGAATGTGAAATAATCTGGGTTAAGTTAAGTATCAAAGGTGGGTCAGATATGATAGTCGGATGCTTCTATAGACCACCTGCATCAGCAACCGTAGTAGTTGAGCGCCTCAGAGAGAACCTGCAGAACGTCGTGAAGAAGTTTCGTGATCATACTATTGTAATAGGGGGAGACTTCAATCTACCAGGTATAGAATGGGATAGTCACACAATCAGAACTGGAGCCAGGGACAGAGACTCTTGTGACATTGTCCTGACTGCCTTGTCCGAGAATTACTTCGAGCAGATAGTTAGAGAACCAACTCGTGAAGCTAACGTTTTAGACCTCATAGCAACAAATAGACCGGAACTTTTCGACTCCGTGAATGTAGAAGAGGGTATCAGTGATCATAAGTCAGTGGTTGCATCAATGACTACAAGTGTAATAAGAAATGCCAAGAAAGGAAGGAAAATATATTTGCTTAACAAGAGTGATAGGACACAAATCGCAGAATATCTGAGTGACCACCATCAAACGTTCATTTCTGAGGAAGAGGATGTGGAACAAAAATGGAAAAAATTCAGAAACATCGTCCAGTACGCCTTAGATAAGTTCGTACCGACTAAGGTCCAAAGCGAGGGGAAAGATCCACCGTGGTATAACAATCATGTACGAAAGGTACTACGGAAACAAAGAAAGCTTCATCATAGGTTTAAGAGTAGTCGAATCATAGCTGATAAGGAAAAGCTGAACGAAGCGAAAAAGAGCGTAAAGAGAGCAATGAGAGAAGCATTCAACGAATTCGAACATAAAACATTGGCAAACAATCTAAACAAGAACCCTAAAAAGTTGTGGTCATATGTAAAATCGGTAAGCGCATCTAAATCCCCTATTCAGTCACTCGTTGACCACGATGGCACCGAAACAGAGGACGACCGAAGAAAGGCAGAAATACTGAATTCAGTGTTCCGAAATTGTTTCACTGCGGAAAATCGTAACACGGTCCCTGACTTCAGCCGTCGTACGGACGCCAAAATGGAAAATATTGAAATAAACGATATCGGAATTGAAAAACAACTGCTATCACTTAGTAGCGGAAAAGCATCCGGACCAGACGAGATACCCTTAAGATTCTACAGTGATTATGCTAAAGAACTTGCCCCCTTTCTATCAGCAATTTATCGTAGATCGCTGGAAGAACGTAAAGTACCTAGCGACTGGAAGAAAGCGCAGGTCGTTCCCATTTTCAAGAAGGGTCATAAATCTGATGCGAATAATTATAGGCCTATTTCGCTTACGTCAATCTGTTGTAGAATAATGGAACATGTTTTGTGTTCTCGTATTATGACGTTCTTAGATAATACAAATCTCCTTCATCATAACCAACATGGATTCCGCAAACAGAGATCATGTGAAACTCAGCTCGCCCTATTTGCCCAGGAAATTCACAGTGCCGTAGACACTGGCGAGCAGATTGATGCCGTATTCCTGGACTTCAGGAAGGCATTTGATACGGTTCCGCACTTACGTTTAGTGAAAAAAATGCGAGCTTACGGAATATCGGACCAGGTTTGTGATTGGATTCAGGATTTCCTAGAAGAAAGAACACAACATGTCATACTTAACGGTTCAAAATCTGCAGATGTAGAGGTAATTTCGGGAGTACCGCAGGGAAGCGTGATAGGACCTTTATTGTTTACAATATACATAAATGACTTAGTTGACAACATCGGTAGCTCCGTGAGGCTACTTGCAGATGACACGGTTGTCTACAAGAAAGTAGCAACATCAGAAGACTCGTACGTACTCCAGGAGGACCTGCAGAGGATTAATGCATGGTGCGACAGCTGGCAGCTTTCCCTAAACGTAGATAAATGTAATATAATGCGCATACATAGGGGCAGAAATCCATTCCAGTACGATTATGCCATAGGTGGTAAATCATTGGAAGCGGTAACGACCGTAAAATACTTAGGAGTTACTATCCGGAGCGATCTGAAGTGGAATGATCACATAAAACAAATAGTGGGAAAAGCAGGCGCCAGGTTGAGATTCATAGGAAGAATTCTAAGAAAATGTGACTCATCGACGAAAGAAGTAGCTTACAAAACGCTTGTTCGTCCGATTCTTGAGTATTGCTCAGAAGTATGGGACCCTTACCAGGTTGGATTAATAGAAGAGATAGACATGATCCAGCGAAAAGCAGCGCGATTCGTCATGGGGACATTTAGTCAGCGCGAGAGCGTTACGGAGATGCTGAACAAGCTCCAGTGGCGGACACTTCAAGAAAGGCGTTACGCAATACGGAGAGGTTTATTATCGAAATTACGAGAGAGCACATTCCGGGAAGAGATGGGCAACATATTACTACCGCCCACATATATCTCGCGTAATGATCATAACGAAAAGATTCGTGAAATTAGAGCAAATACGGAGACTTACAAGCAGTCGTTCTTCCCACGCACAATTCGTGAATGGAACAGGGAAGGGGGGATCAGACAGTGGTACAATAAGTACCCTCCGCCACACACCGTAAGGTGGCTCGCGGAGTATAGATGTAGATGTAGATGTACTTGTTTCTGGTTCGAAGGATGTTCACAGGTCCAACGACCGTTTGCACTAAAAGAGGCAGTCATGTGATCTATTGCCGCAAGCCTTTAAATATGAATGGGTTCAAAATGGTTCAAATGGCTCTGAGCACTATGGGACTTACATCTGAGGTCATCAGTCCCCTATAACTTAGAACTACTTAAACCTAACTAACCTAAGTACATAACACACATCCATGCCCAATGCAGGATTCAAACCTACGACCGTAGCGGTACAACTGCTGAGGACATTAGTCCCCTAGAACTTAGAACTAGTTAAACCTAACTAACCTAAGGACATCACAAACAGCCATGCCCGAGGCAGGATTCGAACCTGCGACCGTAGCGGTCTTGCGGTTCCAGACTGCAGCGCCTTTAACCGCACGGCCACTTCGGCCGGCTGCGATAGTACAGGAGCTGCCCCTGACTGGCTGGTACTGGTTTTAAAACATTGATTTCTTCCAATATATTGATCTTAGAAGCAACTTCTTCTCGAATAGCATGACGTCTGCGGGCAGTAAAATTTTGGTTGTGCGTTGTTCTTGAGCATAATGTGCTCTTAAAAGTCCTTCGCTGGTCCCGGTATCGAATCGAACAGATATCCATATTTGTTACACAGTTGTTGAATATTGGCTACTGAAACCAGAGTATAGATAACATACACATTTTCAGAATGAAATTTCCACTCTGCAGCGGATACTTACGTGTGGAACTGAGTTTGATTTATGATTGTTTCCTATTTGCATTAGCTATACGTGTTGATGTACGGCAGTTTCGGCGTTCCGCCTGGAAGAAGAAGCATTGTTTGTAGCCATGCGTTACATAGCACTCTGAGTATGGTTTGGACCTCATGAACTTGCATGAAAACTGGCTGAACACTTTGTGCCCTACGCCTCTACTTGGAGCTACCATCAACATGAGGGACTTCACCTACTGACAGATGTTCACTGTTAGTGCTGCCGTAACAGACACACTGAAGTCCTGTTCCAAGAAGCCTTGCACTTTCTGAGATTCAATCACTTGAAGTTAGTCAGTGAGACTAGGATAGCGGTGAGATAAAATGCCAGCTTGTATTCTAATGTTAGTAAAGTTCGGAACAATTTAATGAAAACGGATTTAGTCATGAAATCCGCAGGCGTATTTCAGTTTCCATATCTTTGAGTTCAGCGATCCATTACGTGTAAATTTGATTACTTTGATGAAGAACATTTTGAAACGAAACAATTTGGAACGAGCGCTCGCTACATGAATTAGAGAATAAAATTCCTATTAACTTCTCGATATGATCGATTTTGGGTCTCTAAATGGACAGAAAAGGGAAATGTACACTCCTACCTATAAAAAAGGAAGAATGTCTTAAGTCACCTAAGATTTTGTAGGCAGCGAAATGCTACTCCAAATACTGCATGTATTCCGTCCACTCGAGAAAAGCTTTGTGAATTCCTAAGGGAACAAACTGCTTAAGACATCGGTCCCTACACTTACACACTGCTAACTAACCCATGCCCGAGGTTGGACTCGAACCTCTGATGGAACGGGCCCAGCTATCAGCGGCACGGCGCCCTAAACCACGTGGCCACAGCGCACGGCTCCATCCAGTCGTTTTGTTTTCCAATGAAGGGGTGGAAGGGAGGACGTGGCACCTGTCCATCGAAATTGTGTTCCTCTGTGCTTTAGTCGTTGTCGTGCTGCAGTTGCTGTCCGTCAAGCAATTCGATAATGATTAGCACTAATGTTGGTATTTATTCACTCTGAAAGTGAACAAATGCAGTGAGTGAGTGAGTGAAGGCTCTCCTGTGATGAGAGTTTTATGCAAAATTAACTCCGTAAAAAAAAAAAAAAAAAAAAAAAAAAAAACCCAAAGAGTATGAGACATTTTTCCGACGGCTGCAAGAGAAGAAATTTTAATTTTATAATTCAGTACTTGTAATCCTGTTCTATGAATTCATAGCAATCACAGTCTTATCGCCAGAAATGTACCTTGTGTCTGTTCTTGAACAAGGCGGTGTAGAATGCTATAAATATTATTTACACTATTTACAGGACTGAGGATTAAATAGATATATTTTGATCACTTGTTCATATGTTCCAGAAATTTCCCTGACTTGAATGACTCGCTAGATGTTACAAGATACGTTGAGTTGCTAGTCGTTACATTATTACTATCGTCGTGCTACTTAACTTAATCTCACTGCGGTCTTTGGGACATCTAGGACGGAGCTCGGTCTCCGGCGTCTTAAAAAAAAGGTCTCGTGGACGGATAAATTTGCATGCAGTGAGTAGAAGCGAAGACGACGTCCTCAGGTGGTGTGCGTAGGAGGATGGCAAGCACCGGAGAGAGCTTGGTTCGCAGTGGTGCAGTGGTGACCTGCATAAAAGTATCTTCTTGTGCAGAGAAGTGTGCTGCACGTAGAATGCCGTGTGTAGTCGACAAAGACACTAGCGGTAGTGTATGGATGATCTAAGACTCTTTGTTGTTTAGAGTCAACAGCCAATTTTCTAACCATACAGATATCTTGTCTGAAACTTTTTCCAATTTGAAATAGTAACCAGTCTTGATCGTAAATTTTTATTAAAATATAAAAATCACGTGTGATTGATACTTGGCTTCGACTACATCTATATCACTAATAGAGCACGACCCTGTAATGCAAAAAGTGATTGTCAGTGCTCTGTTCGTTATCTCTGCTCACCACCTCAAGCTATAAAAACCTCTTTGTTTTGTTAGTATCGTGTATACATACCTCATTACGTAGATACATTGTAGAACTCTATAAGGAGAGTTTTCTATTCCTTCTCATTTCAGGGACATAGTCTGACGATGATCTAGATATGATAGAAACCGGTTGCCATTAACATGTGATTTTTAATTTCTAATAACAGTTTAAGATAAATACTAATTACAGTCTCAAATTGTCTGATCAGATGCCTAATTTTTTCAGTAATCTTTTCAAAAGTTATTTTTCCTTTAGTTTTGATTCCCTGAATCGCTTTACTACTACACACTAAAGTACTTCATCATCGGCTAACAAGCTAAGATTGCTGGTCACATTGTCCCCTAAATTATTTATTTGGATAACAGTGGACGTGGAGTCCTTCCTGGGAAACGCAAAATAACATTACGGTTTACTCGTTGATCTTCCTCCAGATACATTCCTAACAGAAAATCACAAACCCAGTGACACAACTGCGACGATATTCCATAGGAGAAGAAATTCATTTGAAGCCACTTTTGTGTGGAACGCTCTCAAAAGCGTTCTGGAAGTCTGGAAATATGGAATGAATGTGACAGCCCTCATCGACAGCAGTCATTACTTCGTATGAGTAAGGTGCCAGTTGCATTTCTCAATGATGAAGTTTTCTGCATCCAGGTTATGTGTCAACAGATTGTTTTCTTCGAGGTAATGTTCGAACAGCGTACAGATTCCAAATCATACCCCAATTGGACTCCCTGAACTGAGAAAGTCGTTCGCAAAGTGTCATGTACACCAGAATCTCGGCTGCCGCTCTATAGAGAAGTCATACAGCGACAGGCGAGGGGGTTCACTTGTCGGCACGGCCCCTGCCGCGCAGGCAACCCGGCGCGCGCTGTCAGCCCGTGAGCGATGCCTGCAGACGCTAACGAGACGGGCCGGAGATTTGTGTCGCCGACGGCCGCCAAGCTGATGGATGCCCCACCCCCAGCTGGCTGGGCCGCCTACGCGGACACACGGACGCAACTGCGCGCTGTTAATTAGTACGTCTGCGTTGCTCCGGTTCTTAAAGGAGACTGTGTTGGAAGCCGCAGGAGAAGCATTTACCGAGACACAGAACAGCCAAAAGCAGGGACTAAGTCTGTTGGGCATTCCTTTTTCATGTAAACATTGGGCATTCCTTTTTCATGTAATCATTGGGCATTCCTTTTTCATGTAATCATTGGGCATTCCTTTTTCATGTAATCATTGGGCATTCCTTTTTCATGTGATGATTGGGCATTGCTTTCTTACGTAATCATTGGGCATTCCTTTTTTACGTAATCATTGGGCATTACTGTTTTACGTAATCATCAACAAAAGCTAATGCGTTCCCGCTGAGGCTGGAACTACGTGTAATTTTTTTATGACCACTTCCCGCACCATGCAGAAACTGTACGTAGACTAAATTTTTTGTCATCATGCGTGATCTTCTGATTATCTCACTAGACAGTAAACTGCAACACTCGCCAATTTAAGTAGCCACTTCACAGTAATAATGGATTCAAAAACATTTTAGAAATTTTTGCTTTAACCTAACAAGCGAAAGTTAAAGATTTACGCAATAAAACAGTTTTGGCAGGATAAGATTGTGGCAGTTCTATAATCCAACATTAGCAAGGCGTTGAAATAAAGAAGCAACAATTTATTTTTGTAAATTCATTTAACATAAGCTGACTACTCCCGATTAACAGCAGATGAAATGGAGCCACATATAAGCTGAACTGCGAATGGCAGACACTAAAAATTTGTACCAACACGAGGATTCGAACCTGAGTTGCCTCAGTGTGGATATCTGCTTTGTAGATGTTTGATATTTGAAAAGGTCTCTGGAACCACTTAATTGCTTCAGTGTGCATATCTGCTTTGTAGATGTTTGATATTTGAAAAGGTCTCTGGAACCACATAATTTGATTTAATTAAAGCACCTAAACCTGGGTTTCAGGCAGGATCCCCTATCGTTCGATATTTTTGTGCTTTTACAACACAGGTAGAGAATCTCTGTAATGTTGTTCGAGTTTAGAGAGAATACCAAGCGGTCTCGAATGGTATTTGGACTGAGGGGGAGGATGTGCTAGGTTGGTCTGCACATCTGTGCCAAGCCACTATGCCAGGATGGCGTAGTATTCAGCACATCTGCCTAGTGAATGAGAGATATGGGATCTAATCCTGGCCTTCATATAGATTTTCAGTCATCTTTTCAGTCTGCTTATGTACATCATAGACGTTTCAGACTTGAAAAGGTCTCAGGACCCATGTAACAAAACAAACACAATTTTAACAGAACTTTAAGGCCAATGTTCCCGACCGGCCGCCGTGTTATCCTCAGTCTTAAGGCGTGGTTACGGAGAGGTATTTTGTCAGCATATCGCTCTCCCGGCCGTTGTCAGTTTTCGTGACATTGTAGTTTCGTTTGACATCGTAGTTTCTTTGATCCACATATCAGTACATTTTTCTGACTTATTTCTGCCTCCATAGTTGTGTGGTCAAATGATTGGTTTGTGGAAAACATGTGATTGATTCCCTTTACTGACATGGATCGTTCGTTTGTGGGAGTAATAGAACTGGGAGAATTTTGCCTTTTGATGACAATGGTGGAGCTACTTGACGATGTCTACTAACCGACATTGGCCAGACGAGCTGTGTGCCAACTCTTAAACTTCCATAACTTGTCAAGATTGGCCCATCTACAGCCAGAATGGCTTTCCTACACTAACGTATACACTTTCTATGAACATGTTATAAATGTGGATGCCATAATCTAGCAACTGTATGTATGATAATGCAATTTTTTTTTACATGTTATCTGATTGTATAACAACAACAACTGTTTCCTCAAAGCAAAACCATATATCCAGAATTTGGGAGAAAACATGGAAGAAAAGTTAGCTTCATCCATTAGATGAATGCATACAACAAATAACCCAAAAAGACATGTCCTTTCTACAAAGTATCAGGTAATAAATCGGTAATACGGTAATAAACGTGTTTCGTGGGCATCTGCTGTCTTATGCCTACTGTTTATAGACCACGCAGAAAGTAAAAAAATTAAAATGTTGTGAGAACCGCCAAGCTATGTTCAAACTAGGTTTTTATCTTTTTCCCTATTATCGTCTCATATACATAGGGTTAGAGGTGGGCTGGGCTGTCAGCGGTACAAGCAGACGAACTATAAGGAAGAGACACAAACATGAAAAAGAATAATTTAAAACGTGAGTTATTTACAAACGATTTTAAAATGTGTAAAGAACGAATTTAATGAAGATTTTGTGTAAGAGAAACTTGAGTTTCGACGTTCTTCTTAATATTTAAAACAGCGAAGCTTAAAGATCAAATTAAAACAATCAGAATACATTTTAAAAATGTAAAGCATGGGATAGAAGCAGTGACATTGAAAAATGATGCCCACACTGTCACTAAATGCTGAAGGATGTACCCTGGGAGAATTTTGTTTTTGTAGTGTAAAATACTGTAGTGCTTCGCAGCGAAGGAGGTTGAGGGTGTAAGTGTGGAGGAATGGTTGGTAGTATTGATAGGTGTGGGCATTATGAAAACAGGAAGGAGGAATAGTTTGGTGTACAGATAGGGCCATCATGCAAAGGAGAAATGTGTCAGAGGAAAATCGTTAGGGAAGGAAACTATGGATAGGGAAAGATAAGAGGGGAAGGAAAAGGGTGAGGCCTTATAAGGTGGGATAGGGGTGGAATTGTAGTTGATAGGATGGATAAACATTGGGACTGATTTTGTTCTCTGGAACACGGAGACAGTCGATGTTCTAGTTGGGAGTGGATGTAGATAGTGTACAGGTGTGTAGGTGGGGGAGAAGAATTGGTAAAATTTGTCTGCATATGTGCAGCAGTGAGCTACGACTTTAAATTAGAGACGACAGGTTATTAAAGTTGAGTTCGCTGATGGTGTATAGGTTCTTTGCCGGTATTAACTGTGTGTGGTAAGATAGTGAAGGATCCAGGTGGGCTAGGTAATCAGATGGAGAGAGCGAGGCGGAGTGAATGATATCCAAGGATTTTGAGGGATTCTTTGCGTTTAGCGGGTAATAATGCATAGGAGTGTGTGGGCCGGATCAAGATTTTGTATATGTCAAAGGTAGCGGTGAGGTTTCAGCCCAAGTTTCAACTAGTTTGTAGTTTTAGTCTATTGTACGCTCTCTCTTCGTCGGTTAGTACGTGGGGGTACCATATTACTCGCCGGACGAAGATTAGTCTAAGATATTTTGTTATATAAGTTGACAGGATACGACGCCGAAAAATCTAGAGATAGAGGTCAAGGAGGTTGAAGGTGGGGGTAACTTTTTCTATAATTATTGTCCAGGATTTGCAAGAATTGATATTTAGTGGGCATACCCTAGGTAAACTAATGCAGGAACGTTAAGAAATCTAGATTGAAAGGTGGGCGGCTAGTAAATAGACGTAATCAATGTACTGAAAGAGATGAACTGGCGGAGATGATTTGGACCTATCAGCAGTGTAGTTGCACGTTTGCCTTTGAGGTATAATACGTGATTGGTAATATTAATAAAGACGGGCTGACTCGTTAGAAAGAACAAGAAAAATGTGTACAGAGTTAATTAATGAGCGTATCTGTAATTTGAAGAGGAGACCAAAAACCATACATGGTCATAAGGCATTATCTAACTCGAGAAAGGAAAAACGAAGGACAATCAAAGTTTAATGTCCCATCGACATCGATGTCATTAAATATTGTCCAAGCCAAGCGATACAAAACTGACAGATTATTTGCTATCATGGTGGTGGTGTGGGAGGTGGGTGAAGTACATGTGTTAGTCGTCAGAGGATAAGACGGGACTGAGGCTACAGTTGCTGATGGGAAGGAGGTGGTGTTGATTCTGGTGTCGGTTGATGCGTCAAGAGAAAATGGATACAAAAACTTTGCTAAACACTAAGGTGAGGCCGATGGGGTCGTAGGAAAGTAAGGGATTTATATCAGTAAAATGCCTGAGCTGTATAAAAAGAAACGGATTGCCTAGTTTTTCCACATTTCAGGGTAATACATCTTTGTAGATGGTACCGTTGTGGAAGTTGGTTGTTTGGTCAATTTAGGGTAGGGAACCAGAGAACTAGATCATCGGTCCCATCGGATTAGGGAAGGATGGGGTAGCAAGTTGGCTGTGCGCTTCAAACGGATCCATCCAGGCACTTGCCTGAACAGATTTAGGGAAACTACGAAAATCCCAAATCAGGATGGTTGGACGCGGGTTTGAACCTTGGTCCTCTCAAATGTGAGTGTAGTGTGCTAACTGCTGCGCCACCTAGCTCGATGTAAAAGATTGCAAAAGTGACTAGATGGGAGAGCGGACATTCCTTTAGGTGTCAGTAGGTAACTTGCCTGTGTCCAGGGAGATGTTGCGTTTTTGTGATGTACTTGTTTTACGTTGTGTGTCTTTTTTTATTCCCTTCGTTGTATGCTGCGAAACAAAGGAAGCCAGGGCAGTGGGGCAGTGAGTTGTAGCGAGTAGAGAATAATCGGAACGATGCTCGTCAGGAAATGTGAAGGTGTCGGATAGACACGGTAGGATGAAGAGTGGTGGTCGTCAGGAGGGGAGGCCTGTTGTGGAGTAGTGGGTAGTGAGGTAAGAAATTTTGTGAAATGGGTAGTGAGGTATTGAATTTTATTAAATGCCTCTGACAGGATAGATGGCTACATTTTTGCAATTATAAATGAGATTGTCTTTACGGAAAAGCACTTTTAGTAGTCATAGGGATTTTTAAGGTTAGACTTTAGACAGTGGTTGTATATCAGGTCCATTGAAAGGAAGGTTGGGCCTGACTCGATGCAGAGGCTTTTCGCATTTGTGTAACAGGAGCACCTTTGGCATGGGCGTGGCGTCTTTGATAAATAATAAGAACGTCATTCATTCTGGGTTCTAATCCTGCCCCGGATTAAATTTTGAATAATAATCAGCATTGGCGGCCGAATACTTCCGGCATAAGAAGTCACCCTCATACCGCCAACGGCTTTGTCAAAGAGTGCGGAGGAGCGGACACACGTTCACGGTAGTGTCTTATCCCGGTGGGTGGGAAGCTGTTCCTAAAGGCGGAAGAATCAGCAATGATCAGTGGCATGAAAATGCAGATGGCAATGGAAACCACTGCATCAAAGACTCGTAACGTGTATCCATAGGACATGTGGCTTGTAATTGAAAAAGTGTCATGTTGGTCTCTCCATTGGTAGAAGATTCCGGAATAGTCCCCCAATTCGGATCTCTCGGAGGGGACTGCCAAGGGGAGGTGACCATGAGAAAAACATTGAACAATCAACAAAAGGATAACGTTCTGCGTGTCGGGTCGTGGAATGTCAGAAGCTAGAACATGGTAAGGAAACTAGAAAAGCACAAAGAGAAATGCAAAGGCTCAGTCTAGGTACAATAGGGTCTAGTGAAGCGGAAAGAGGATAATATCTGGTCAGATGAGTATAGGGTAAAAACAACAGCAGCAGAAAAGGTATAATTGGAGATGGATTCGTTACGAATAGGAAGGTAGGGCAGAAAATGTGTCACTGTGAACAGTTCAGTGACAGAGTTATTGTTATCAGAATCGACAGCAAATGAACACCGACAACTATAGTTCAGGTATACATGCCGACCTGAAGATGAGGACATAGAGGAAGTATATGGGGAATTTAAAAGGGTAATACAGTACACAGGGGGAAATGAAAATCTAATACTCATGGAGGACTGGACAGCAGTAGTATAGGAAGGAATATAAGGAAAGGTTAAAAGAGAATATAGGCTTGGGAAAAGGAATGATAGAGGAGAAAAACTGAGTTCTTTAATAAATTTCTGCTAGTTATAGCGAATACTCTGTTCATGAATCACAAGAGAAGGAAGTATACTTGGAAATTGGCGGATGATACGGGAGGTATCATATTACATAATGGTCAGACACAGATTTCGAAATTATCTGTTCGATTGTAGTGCGTCCCTGGAGCAGATATAGACTCCGATCACAACATAGTAATGATGAAGAGTTGGCTGAAGTTTAAGACATTAGTCAGGAAGAATCAATACGCAAAGAAGTGGGATACAGATGTACTAAGGAATTACGAGATACGGTTGAAATTCGCTAAGGGTATTGATCCAGCAGTAAGGAATAGCTCTGTGGGCAGTACAGTTGAGAGGAATAGACTTCTCTAAAAAGGACCATCACAGAAGTTGGAAAGATAAACATACCTACAAAGAAGGTAACTGCGAAGAAACTGATGGTAACAGAAGAAATAATTCAGTTGATCGATGAAAGGAGGAAGTACAAAAATGGTCCAGGAAACTCAGGAATACGTAAATCGCTGAGTAATTAAATAAATAGTGAGTGGAAACTAAGACTAAATAACTGCATTACAGATGTGAAGAAATCGAGAAAGAAATAATTGTCGGAAGGACAGACTCAGCAAAGAGGAAAGTCAAAAGAACCGTCGGTGACATTAAAGGCAGTGGTGGTAACGTTAAGAGTGCAACGGGAATTCCACTGTTAAATGCAGAGGAGAGAGCGGATAGGTGGAAAGAATATATTCAAAGCATTTGTGAGTAGGAAGATTTGTATGAAGTGAAAGAAGAAGAAACAGGAGTCTATTTAGAAGGGCTAGTGGATCCAGTGTTAGAATCAGAATTTAAAGGAGCTTTGGAGGACTTAAGATCAGATAACGCAGAAGGAGTAGATTACACTGCATCAGAATTTCTATAATCATTGGGGGAAGCAGCAACAAAATGACTATTCACGGTGGAGTGTAGGATCTATGTGTCTGGCGAAATATCATTTTACTTTCGGAAAAACATTATTCACACAATTTAGAAGACTGCAAGAACTGACAAGTGCGAGGACTCTCGCACAATCAGCATATCAGCTTATACATCGAAGTCGCTGACCAGAATATTATATATAAGAACGAAAAGAAAATTGAGGATGTATTACAGAACGATGAGTTTCGCTTTAGGAAAAGTAGAGGCACTATAGAGGCAATTCTGACATTGCGGATACATATGAAGAAAGACTGAAGAAACATCAAGACACGTTCATAGGATTTGCCGACCTGTAAAAAGCGTCTAACAGTGTGAAATGCTGCAAGATGTTCGAAATTCTGAGAAAAATAGCGGTAAGCTATATAGAGATACGGGTAATATACAGTATGTACAAGAGCCAAGAGAGTATAATAAGAGTGGACGAACAAGAAAGAAGTGCTCGAATTAAACAGGGAGTAAGACCAGGAATGTAGTCTTTCGCCCTACTGTTCAATCTGTACATCCAAAAAACAATGATGAAAATAAAAGAAAGGTTCAGGAGTGTAATTAAAATTTAAGGTGAAAGAAGATCAATGACATGATTCCTTGACGACATTGCTATCGTGAGTGAATGTGAAGACTGACTTCTTAATGGAATGGTCTAATGAGTACAAAATATGGATTGAGTGTAAATCGAAGAAAGACGCAAGTAACGAGAAGTATCAGAAATGAGAACAGTGAGAAACTTGACATCACGATTTATGGTCACGAAGTAGATGAAGTTAAGAAATTTTGTTACCGATGCAGTAAAATAACCAACGAAGGATGGAGTAAAGACATCAGAAGTAGACTCGCAATGGCAAAAAGGACACTCCTGGCCAAGAGAGGTCTGCTATTATCAAACATTGGCTTTAAATTGAGGAAGAAATTTCTGAAAAAGTTGATCTGGAGTACATCATTGTATGCTAGGAAAACACGGACTGTGGAAATACTGGAAGAGAAGAGAATAGAAGCATTTGAGATGTGATGCTACAGAGAAATGTTAAAAATTAGATAGACTGATAAAGAGAGGAAAGGAGAGATTCTGAGCAAAACCTTATGAAAGAAATGTGTGGAAAACACAGATAAGGAGAAGGTATAGGATAATAGGACATCCGTTAAGAAACGAGCCAATGACTTCCATGGTATTAGAGGGAACTGTAGAAGGCAAAAGTGCAGAGGAAGACAGAAATTGGAATACATCCAACACATAATTGAGGGCGTGGTTTGCATGTGGTACTCTGAGATGAAGAAGTTGGTACAGAAGAGAATTTCGTGGCATGAACAGCGAAAATCTAATGAGAAATAACATTTATTTCTTTCAAATGAAAGTGTATGGTTCCAGAGAGTTTTTCAACTCTCGAACTCCTGTCTGTATTTATGCAGACTGAGTCAGCAACTGAGAATTTTTGCGAAGGCCAGGATTCTACCACGGTCTCCAGGTCACTTGACTGACGCGCTAACCACTGCACCACGCGTTGCAGTAGCTTTGTACAACTGAATGGACTACCCTAGGACCCCTCCCTGCTTCCATTATTTTGTGAGCTTGCCAGCGAGAAGAAGTTTCAAATAGACATTACTTCAAGTGTTAAGTTTGTTGGAAGTCGCAGAGATCTCTAATTCTCAAATATTGGATGAATATAGTCTGGGTCGCTTACATGCAATTGTTACACTGCCTCAATATTAATAACGTTTGTTGTCGCTGAATGTCAAGTGGATAAAACACAGCACGTTATGAACGATAGTCATCGCTAAGGTAATTATAAACACGCAGCGTCTTTTGCAAAATCGAATGGCTCTCAGCATTATGGGACTTAACATCTGACGCCATCAGTCCCCTAGACTTAGAGCTACTTAAACCTAACTATCCTAGGGACATCACACACATCCATACCCGAGGCAGGATTCGAACCAGCGACCGTAGCGCCAGCCCTGTGCAAAAGCCTAAGCTCATATACATATTGTTCAACGACATGGTCCGCTGCTCGTGATCTTGCGGTAGCTTTCTCGCTTCCCGCGCACGGGGTCCCGGATTCAATTTCCGGGGCTCAGGGAATTTTCCTGTCTCAAGATGACGGGATGTTGTTGTCATTATCATTCATCCCCGTTACGGTCGGAGGAAGGCAATGACCAACCACCTCGACTAGGACCTTGCCTAGTACGGCGGTGCGGGTCTCCCGCATCGTCCCCTACGCTCATCGGAGTATTGGACGTCATCATCATCATAGACCTGAAGATGACAGCTAAGACTGTCGAAACTGATCGTCTAGAAAAAAAAATTTTTTGTGGGATCTTGGCGTTTGAATAGTTTTTAATGTTGGACCGGTTCACTTTCATAATTTACTTTCTGTAACGACTATCAACCTATGGGGAAGAAACCAGACCTCCCTGAGGTGAATAGCATGTGCACTCCCCTGTTGCTAATGTTGCTTTGCATTTTGTACACTGTCCTGTTGACTATATTTTATGTCTTATCGGTTAGGAGAAATTTTTTTACAACACTAAGGGACCCATGGCAATCACATTTTCAAGACGTCGTGGGTGCGGACTCTATTCGAACTTGCATGACCTAATACTGTATTAAATCGTTATTAACTCTTCTCGTTTAGAAACATTTACCTATTAGCCAGACTTCAATAAATTTTCGTTACCCAGCTATAGGTGCTATACCAGCTCCTCCTTATATGTCCAATAAAACAATACCTTTGATTCCTTTACTTCAACATGTCTTTTATTCAGCTGCCAGACTATCCCGTTGTCTCACATATTTCACTTGGTAGGCTAATTGTTAGTGGGTCTATCGCTATCTCGAGCATTGCTCCTCGGAGGGCGTGGAGGAGTTTAACTGATGGCGTCACATCTAACGACCGTTTGCATCCGCGTGGGACCTCAGTGCTGTTACTGTTTTGAGTTTGAATCCTCAGCATGTGCAGGCAGTGAAACGTAACCAACCAATAACATTGTGACTCCTTGTTCTTGTTCTAGCCTGTTAGCGCTGTACCACGGCGTAAACTTATCTTAACGCATTAAGAAGATTTGTTACCAATTTACAGCGGGCTACATTACCTTAAGTTAAATATCCTAATATTTCCAACTAGTATTTGACAGCTTTGAACTTAAATTCTAAGTGATACCTTTCCCTAACAATGAAGGAAGGAAAGAAGATTAGGATTTAACGTCCCAGCGTCAACGGCGCCATTAGAGATGGAGCACAATCTTGGAGTGCTTTCTTTACGATGCGGAAGGAAATCGGTAATGCCTTTTCGAAGTAACAATCTCGGCATTTTCGAGGAACGATTTACGTAAATCATGGGAAACCATATTTGAATGGCCGGCCGCGGTGGTCTTGCGGTTCTAGGCGCTACAGTCCGGAACCTCGGGACTGCTACGGTCGCAGGTTCGAATCCTGTCTCTGGCATGGATGTGTGTGATGTCCATAGGTTAGTTAGGTTTAAGTAGTTCTACGTATTAGGAGACTGACGACCTAAGATGTTAAGTCCCATAATGCTCAGAGCCATTTGAACCATATTTGAATGGCCACACGCGAATATTAAGCGTCGTTCTCCAGAATGCAAATTCAGTGTGCAAATCACCGGACTATCATGCTCGGTCACTTAATTAGTGATATACATGGTACACATATCGTCTTTATCATCCTAAAATACTCACTCCACTTGTTTTTGCAGTGGATGCTAGCAATAGACGTTAACTGATCAGTCCTCAGTCCTTTACTGGACATTACGACCGTATCGAACAACAACGTTAGCCGGCCGGTGTGGCCATGCGGTTCTAAGCGCGTCAGTTTGGAACCGCGTGACCGCTACGGTCGCAGGTTCGAATCCTGCCTCGGGCATGGATGTGTGTGATGTCCTTAGGTTAGTTAGGTTTAAGTAGTTCTAAGTTCTAGGGGACTGATGACCTCAGATGTTAAGTCCCATAGTGCTCAGAGCCATTTGAACCATTTGAACAACAACGTTATGGAGAAAGCAGACAGGTAGAGGTCACACCAAAGATGTAGGAAATCCCACGAGTGAAAAGTACAAGCTGCTACTTACTTGCTAGTATTCACGTTGATACTTCAGCACTCTGTCTCCCTCTACACCATCGACCTACTGTCATCAGAATGCAATAGGTCGAGAGTGCAGCGACTACTACTGGATGACGGGAGCCTCATTGTGTTTGTCAGGAGGGCTTCGACTCACACCCGGGGCGCCCAGGGTTCATATGCTTTCGGGTGAGACACGAGTCTGTGGTGGGTGGGCCCTCCAAAACATTTGGTGAGGAAACTGTTTTTTATTATTCCATGCTGCTTTAACTGCATGTGATCGCCATTTACCGAGCGCAACCTGTTATGTCCCCGTGTCAGTGTAGCACGAGCAGCGGACGTCCTTGCAGTTGCCACACACTGCCGGGAGGCACTGGAAAGCCCTCGTATGCCGAAGATCTGCTCTGTTAGCCACAGGCTATGAAGTGGTCCTGTCAGTACGAAAGATAACCACAGACGCCTATTGACAGAGTCACTGAGACTTCCTGAAAAGCCGCTCAGTACCTGGAGTACTGGTTCGCAAAAGAGTGAGCCCCGCTGGTATCAGTAAGTCGAAGAGCTGCGTTGACTAATCGTGGCTAACGCCATGGATGTGGCATTGTTTAACATTTTAAAGTTCGGATAATAAATTGCGGTCTCTTTATCTAAGAATAGATGATGAATGCAGCTAGCCGCTATCTCTGTGTAATGTCTTGTCTGTATAGACGTGTATCTGTTGCCTTTAAGATCCCTTCACCTTCACACATAAATCAATACAGTAAAGTAAGGCCCTCCCAGTTCTTGGCTGATTCGTGATAAGACAGGCGAAAAATTAGACTAATGGAGCATTATTAGTATTATCTCTATTTTCATTCGCTCTCTCTCTTTCTCTCCTTTATGTATGTACAGTTTTTAATATAATTTTTCATTGCTTGAAATCAGCCAAATAGAATCTTTGGTGGAGTCCTCCGTCTTGGTAATCAGCGGCTGGCTTGCTGTAGGAGATCTTTAAATTTATTATTACTGTTAAACACTGCAGTCAGTCGGGAGAATCAATCGTTTGGACAATTTGTTCCTTTTACGAAAGATTGCGAATTCCAGATGTGTACGAAGCATTTTTGGACGATTTAACACAGACGCAGTGATTGCAGGCTCTCTTCGACACAACTGAAACTTCCCCACTAATTACAGGGCCAACGAGATCATCAAATGATTCAGAAAAAACTCATTCGTTCATTCACTCCAGAACAAAAAAGTCACAAACCTTATTTATGGAGGAAATTATGTATTAAATCCATCTCCATTACATGTCCAGATCTCCGGTGATTCTACGCCTTAATTGTTTTCCTTTTACAGTCTGTTTCTCTTCAAACAAACCGCTAGCGGCACAAATGTTAATTGGCTCGCTTTAGCGAGAAGAAAAGCAGAATATGTATCTCTCAGAAACACCTCAATCCCTCAACAGATACTCCAGAAGCTGACCTAGTTACCACTTTAACAACTATGGAGAATGCATATATGCATCTCTGTTATTTCAAAGACTAAAAGCACTAGAAAATACTTTGGCGTCGACGAGCTGTCGGCGCATATATTACTAGCAAATCAGATCAGATAACTTTTCCAAAGTGAATGAATGTGGATGGTTTGATTGAAAATGATTTATTGGTTCGCGGTAGAGGGTATTTGCTGTGGGGACATTACAATGCCCCTCCCAGCGAGAGAAGTTTGTAAGCCTAATTTTGATTTACCGAACACACTTTATGAGCTATCTATTATTGTGGGTAACCCGGAAGTGATGAGTGTCAGTCCTCGGACTGAAAGAAAACATTATGTTTAAGACAGACGAAGAAAAGAAACATTGAATACAGAAGAAATGAAGAGACAGGTACCGCGGCTGTATTGCTTTTACGTGCATCAAGGTGTTACGTCTGCTGTGCACAACCAAGGAAGATGATCTTTCATGAAACTGTTATCAGGGTCTACCCATTCGGGAACTTTCTTAAGCAGGGAAACCTTGGAAAACCTCTTACGCCTAGACCCCCAGCCTACGGTACATAGAAGATAGGAAAGCCTACAGAAGAAAAAAAAATTATTTTGAAATTGATCTCTAAAGGAAAGATAGGGATCGATTTATATAACGATTTGGAGAAGAGTATTTGTGCCTCTAGCTAAAAGAATTTTACAATAAATAACTTTTTTTTCTTCATTTCAATCTTGTTCCCAGGACAATATCTTGCGGTGCTGAAACTCCTCCTGATCTTGCATGTCCCCGACGTCTAAATTTGTAGTCGGTCTTCTACGCGGCCCACAATGGGAAGAGTAGAAGGGACAGGGATACCAGATTTTACATGCAACATTCATTCCAAAAGAATTAGCAATGACCGAAATGGAAACTCTTCCTGTAAGAGAACTGCTTAGGTTGCACCGTCCAAGATTCTCCTTTTGGGAACAAAGTCCCTATGGCTTCATGCTTCTTTTTTGCTACGATGTGCTGCAAGGAATTTAGACATTGACTTAAGGTTTCCATTTATCCCTTGACTAATGCTGTTGCCGAAAACATCATAATATTTACTCTACTTTGAATTTTCTTTTGGACTTCGCATCACCGCTTGTGCTTATAAGTCCAAAAATTCTGACACATTTTCTGTCAATGATTTATTCTTCGTAATGTAAAGGACTCATGCAACATGCATTAGATTTTGGATTCAAATCATCGAATAATGGAATGTGTGGTTCATTTTATACAAAGACATAATCCATCATTTCCTTGAAAAGTCATATCATTTATCTATATTCATAAAAATTTTATCCTAAATACATATATTTCTCCGCTTGATTGCTGTAATGTAAAAGTTATTAGTAGTGAGGAATGTGGATTCACTTCTTTCATTTATTCTCTGATTCATCCGGCATTCATACATGCACATATATGGAAATGGATTTTCGAACAAAATTCCAAAGTGAACAAGACCCATTAAATAACTACTAATTCTATGAATATTACTTTCTTTTGACATTCAACAATAAATCAAGAACTCTTAACGTCTAATTAAGTCACTTTTTTGAAGTTCAACATCAATCAGTTTCCCCTCACGTTTGATGCGAGCCTCTTACAAAGCATATCTGTGTCGTCTATATCGATTCTAACTCTCGCGCCGACGTCAATTGTTTTGCGCGGGAAATTATCTTTGCGGCTTTAACCGTCACTCATGATTCACTACTTAGCCGCAAAACTTCACTTCACACGTTTACACATCTGAGCGTGCACTTGAAATTATATATGAACATTTACTGGGAACCTCTTTTGATTATGCACCGTAATTTTCGGGAAATATTTCTTTCTTCTTGAAGGTCATTCAGATCCTTTATAATTCTTGATGACATTAGCAATGCTAAAGTTCTATGTTTACCCAAACACAGGTGACGCCTATCTCCACTATCTTCTTTGCAGCACTCGATAGTAATAGTTAGTCACTATATCTACAATCTGTGTCACTGATTAATTATTTCAGTTTGAAGTTTTCTAACACTAAACACACACAATTTATTGTTATGTTTTTACGAGCGTTCATCTCTGTCACTCGCAACACCATTCCTCCCTATCTTCTGATCTTCATAAAATTTTTTCGAGTCGTTATGGGAAAATAACCCTTCAATTTTGTTAGATCCCGGGTATGCTAACAGATAAGCCCCAGGGTTCGGAATTTGTAGAATGATGTATGGGCCAGTATATAATAACTCCCATTTCTTTATACTTTTCTTTATTAAGGATGATTTGGTATGTCTTTTGACTAGAACGTTCTCTCCGACGTGGTACGCCTGTACCCTCTTGATTAACTTGTCATATTGTTGTTTACTCTGATCAGCCTTTTGCGTCATATTTATGATGGCTTGTCTTATTTTTTCATCCCAAGGCATCTCAGTTTCCTGAGTTTTGAGTATATGTTCAGTCCAGAAGTTTTCTTCTTTTGCCTCGAACATCAATTCATGAGGTGTATATCCAGTGGAGGAGTGGGGCACGTTGTTGTATATATGCTAAAATTCTTCCACATAATTTGCCCACGCAGTCTGCTTATTATGGCGATAGGTCCTCATAAATCGATTGAACTCTCTAAAAATTCTCTCAACCAAATTGCCTTGTGGTTGGTAAAATGATGTTAGTATGTGTTTCACACCGACTTGAGAAAAAGGCTGTTTCCATAGGAGGCCCGTGAATATCTTAGCATTGTCTGATATTATCGCCTTAGGTATACTAACATGTGGAAGATAATCCCTTATCAATCTTAATACAATTACTTTGGCTGTAGCCACCTTTACCGGGTATAGCTTTACGTATTTCGTACACACATCAAGAAATGCCAACACCTATCTAACACCTCCTCTTGAAGTAGTTAACGGTCCACACAGACCGCACGAAATTAATTCTTTTGATTCTCGTACTAATATAGAGCATAATGGGTGCTTACTCCCTTTTGAATCAGACTTTGTTTTTTGACAGATTACGCATTTCCTCAAGACCTCATGCACTCTACGCTTTATGTTGGGAAAATAACAGCACACACTTACCTTGTCTGCACATTTTGTCGCACCGAAATCTCCCCAGGTTAAATGGGTGAACCATACGAGTTTCTCTATTTGCCCCTCAGGTATACAAACACACCAACGGACTTTGTTTGGTCTTCCACAGCGGATAAATAGTACGCCATTTACCAGCTTGTAATAATTTGCCATCTGATCCGAAGGTTGCTGTTGTAACTTTTGAATAACACTTCACCATTGATCATCTCTTTTCTGTACCTGTGCCATATGCGCACACAAATTGACGTAGTACATCTTATATGGATTTTCCTGCAGCAGCAATACAGGGAATTCTGAGTTATTATTTACTTCAATCTCTTTGGTCAAACCCTGTGGTGACCTTGATAGAGCGTCAGCAATAATGTTTTGCTGTCCTGAGACATGCACGATCTTAAATTGGTATTGTTGCAGAGCGAGAGTCCATCTAGCCAGTCTGGGGTGTAACAGTTTACACGTTTGTAAACACGTTAATGATTGATGATCGCAATATACGATAGTCTTTGACCCATATAGATAATAATGAAATTTTTTAAATCCCCAGATGACCGCAAGAGCCTCTAATTCTGTCGTCGTGTAAGTTCGTTCACAGTTAGACAAAACACGACTAGCAAGCGCAATAGGAGAGAAGGTGAGTTGTACATTTATCTTGAGTACTTGGAAAAGGCACGCTCCAATACCCACATTCGAAGAATCTGTTGACAAGTGAAGTTCTTCTTGCATGTCCGGATGGTACAAAAGCGGTGCATTTACTAATTGCTTCTTTATCTCTTCGAATGCTTCTTGACACTCTAATGTCCAGAGCCAGGGCACATCCTTCTTCAACAGACTATTTAGAGCTGCTGCGTTCATCGCCTGATTTGTTATGAATCTTTTAAAAAATGAGGCAAGGCCCATAAACACATTTAATTGCCTCCTATTCCTGGGTGTTGGAAACTTACTAATCGCAATTATCTTCCCTTGGTTGGTAAAATTCCCTTTGCGTCAATTATATGCCCGAGGAACTTGATTCTGTTTACTGCAAAATGGGACTTCTGTAGGTTAGCAGTTATTCCTGTGGTTTTGAACACGTCCAACAGTCGGTTCAGTAAGATAATATACTCCTCCCAAGTTTTCGATGCAATAAGCAAATCATCAAGAAACACTGTTATCCTGCTTCTGAGTTCTGGGCCTACCGCATAATCTAGAGCTGCTATAAAGATTCCAGCACTAATGTTGAGTCCGAAAGGAACTACGGTAAATAGGTAACTTCTTCCGGAATAAATGAAAGCCGTATACTTCCTTGATGACTCATCCAGCTTGCCTTGCCAATAAGAGCTCCGCAAATCAATGCTCGTCAAATATTTGACATCCTGGAACCGTTGTATAAGCTGTGTCTAAAACCGCCACTATACGTACGGTCTCCATAATGACTTGCACTTCGGCTACTGCCACCTGTTCCTTAACCTCACCTTGTGGTTCTAAGTCCTCGGTCAGTTCATCTGTCAGTAATCGTCCATCATTATACGTTAGCATGGGTACACATATCCTGTTGCCCCTCAACCAATTGTTGACCACTCCTCCGTGGTACGAGTGGGTCCTTACAAGTTTGTTGGATTTTGATTTGTCTGCTGGTTGACACCATCTGTCGCTTCGTAATTACCGGTTGATTCGTAGATGTCCGTCCCCACTGATGTTGGCTATTTGAATTCATTCCTCCCGGTTAATTCCACTTTCTATTATTGTTATTATTCCAGGCTTGGGGTCTGAAATTTCTTTCGTTCCCCCACACAGGGTTGTATCTTTTCCCGTTCCTGTTGTTTCTTGAATAGCCCCTAGTAAGACAATTTCCTGGATTACTATTGAGATTTTGAGGGGTTCCTCCATTATTCAACGATCTCTGTTCGTTCCTTCTAAGTGTCGATTGATCGCCATTGGTATAACCCATACTTCCACCTTGCCTACCGTTTGGCGGAGGTTCTATCGCCCTATATTGGAATCTGTTATAACGGGCTTTCTGGTTGTTCTCTTCGATAATATCTATATGGTCCAACGTCGTGAGGAGCGACTCCAAGTCTTTGTCGTTGCCGTAAATCAATTGATTCCGGATGCTAGTTGGTAGTCTTGCCTTAAGTATGTTTATTATGTCTGGCAAAGGCATAGGTCTGTCCCAGTATCTCGTTTTATTTACATATTTTTCGAAATACCTTCTAAGGCTTCCTTTCGAAAAGGAGAAAGGCTCTGGGTAGAGCACCTCCTGCCTTAGGCGTTCCTGTACCCTTTCTGACCAGAACTTTGCTAAAAACGCCTTCTCAAAATCGTCATATGTCGGGCAAACCCAGATCGCCCCCGAATCTTGTATATATCGTGTAACAAAACTGATCTTCTGCCACTCCGATCAATTTCTGGGTAGCACTCCTCTGAAACTTCGAATAAAAACAATTGGATGGACCCCCCTTTTGTCAGGGTTAAAAATGTGGAATTGCCGATGCTTTATCATTTTTTCTTCGGCATGGCAAAGGCTTTCGTAATCTCTGTTAGATAAGAATTCACGCGAACAACCAGCTTGTGCCAATTTAATGTTCTTCGGCATGGCAAAGGCTTTCGTAATCTCCGTTAGATAAGAATTCACGCGAACAACCAGCTTGTGCCAATTTAATGTTTCAATTACTTGCACAAGTGGATATTGTGTGCGAATGGGCAGTAACTGGCTCTATAGTCGCTGCCAACTTCTGCTGCTGCCCTGTATTCATTTGTTCTGAGCTTTGTTATGAAGCGCGCATCGACTCTTCTATCGTTTGTTTCCAATGCTCCAAATCAGCACCTAACTGCTGTCGCACCTCCTCAAGTCCTTTCGCAAACAAATTCTCTTCCTGTTTGCTAGATAAACTCTAGAATGCTGCCTTAACATTTTGCTCAACGTTTTCACACATTAGCCTTTTGTTTTCTAGTGTGATTTCGAATAATTTACCCGTTAATAAGTTAATTTGGTGGTCTACAACGTCTTGACGCTCTGTCAGATGTTCAATGCTTTCCTTTAGGTTAGTCTGTGTACGTGCCAATTCAGGGAGTTGCGCAATTGCACATGACATGGCGTCTTGCTTTTGTACTAATTGCGGAACCATTTCCACTTGTTCCCGTACAGTATCTATCTTAATAGCCACATACTCCTTCATTTCGACACGTACGCGATGAGTAGATTCCTCACATTGTGCTTTCACCAATTCTATTTGTGAAGTTAATTTTCGTTCCGTCTCTTCGGCCGGATCTTTGAGTTCCTTGGTCTTCGCCTCTATCCGCTGCTCGAATTCGGAAAAACTGTCTTGTAACTGATGCTTAATCTCAGTCAGGACTAATTTCATCTCTTCTTGAGTTTGAGTGACTGTCGCTAATTGTGCTTTAATATCGGTTTTCAGATTTACCTGCCCTTCAATAACTGAGACTAATTTCGCGTTAATGTCGGTTTTCAGATTTTCCTGCCCTTCAGCAACTGAGGCTAATTTCGCGTTGCCGGCCGAAGTGGCCGCGCGGTTCTGGCGCTGCAGTCTGGAACCGCGAGACCGCTACGGTCGCAGGTTCGAATCCTGCCTCGGGCATGGATGTGTGTGGTGTCCTTAGGTTAGTTAGGTTTAACTAGTTCTAAGTTCTAGGGGACTAATGACCTCAGCAGTTAAGTCCCATAGTGCTCAGAGCCATTTTTAATTTCGCGTTAATGTCGGTTTTCACATTTTCCTGCCCTTCAGTAACTGAGGCTAATTTCGTATTCAAATCATTTTGCCCTTGAGTAACTGAGGCAAATTTCGCATTAATGTCGGTTTTCAAAGTATTCAGGTTCTCGGTTATCATCTGCATCTGTCTCATGATAATTACCAATGGATCTAATCCCTGCTGCGTACTTCCTGTTACACCTCCAGCCGTGTCTACAGGGCGTTCTGTTGCGCTATCTGTAGCCATCGGTCCCACAACACTTCTTACTGCTTCATTATTATCAGTGCTAACAGCTGAAGGCTGATGCGTGCTGCTTTGCTCTGCTTGACTCATCCTAAACATTGCCCTAGTTAAAGCCATATAAATGTTCTACTGTCACTATATGTAACTCCCTTCTACTGTCACTATATGTAACTCCCTTCACGCAAGAGTACTTCTCTGTTTACTTTCTTAATGTACATATACAGATAAATGCAGCTGGGACAGGTCAATCAAAACACTTCCTGTATCTACCATGAACACAAATAATCAGTGCTCAAATATCAAATAACACTAAACAGAAAAGCGTATACTTCAACTGTACTAGCAAGCTTTAATAATCAAAATATAGATCTGGCCTTTTCTCTCCGCCCAGCGTGCTGTCTTTCGGGTTTATTCGTAGATCCAATTATATCACCTGCGAAACTGTCCTCCCTTTTCCAAGCGTCAGTTAGGTTAGCTCGTCGTAGTTGACATGAAACAGAGAACAAAATTATTCTAGCAACGTCCAAAAACGTGTCCTGTCACGGATTGGCCATTTTAACATTTTAATGTTCGGATAATAATTTACCGTCTCTTTATCTAAGAATAGATGATGAATGCAGCCAGCCGCTATCTCTGTGTAATGTCTTGTCTGTATAGACGTGTATCTGTTGCCTTTAAGATCCCTTCACCTTCACACATAAATCTATACAGTAAAGTATGGCCCTCCCAGTTCTTGGCTGATTCGTGATAAGACAGGCGAAAAATTAGACTAGTGGAGCATTATTAGTATTATCTCTATTTTCATTCGCTCTCTCTCTCTCTTTCTCTCCTTTATGTATGTACAGTTTTTAATATAATATTTCATTACTTGAAATCAGCCAAATAGAATCTTTGGTGGAGTCCTTCGTCTTGGTAATCAGCGGCTGGCTTGCTGTAGGAGATCTTTAAATTTATTATTACTGTTAAACACTGCAGTCAATCGGGAGAATCAATCGTTTGGACAATTTGTTCCTTTTACGAAAGATTGCGAATTCCAGATGTGTACGAAGCATTTTTGGACGATTTAACACAGATTCAGTGATTGCAGGCTCTCTTCGACACAGCTGAAACTTCCCCACTAATTACAGGGCCAACGTGATCATCAAATGATTCAGAAAAAACTCATTCGTTCATTCACTCCAGAACAAAAAAGTCACAAACCTTATTTATGGCGGAAATTGTGTATTAAATCCATCTCCATTACATGTCCAGATCTCCGGTGATTCCACGCCTTAATTGTTTTCCTTTTACAGTCTGTTTCTCTTCAAGCAAACCGCTAGCGGCACAAATGTTAATTGGCTCGCTTTAGCGAGAAGAAAAGACGAATACGTATCTCTCAGAAACACCTCAATCCCTCAACAGATACTCCAGAAGCTGACCTAGTTACCACTCTAACAACCATGGAGAATGCATATATGCATCTCTGTTATTTCAAAGAATAAACGCACTAGAAAATACTTTGGCGTCGACGAGCTGTCACCGCATATATTACGATCAAATCAGATCAGATAACT
Source organism: Schistocerca serialis cubense (assembly GCF_023864345.2). Taxonomy (NCBI): domain Eukaryota; kingdom Metazoa; phylum Arthropoda; class Insecta; order Orthoptera; family Acrididae; genus Schistocerca; species Schistocerca serialis. The sequence continues at coordinate 589,310,535 of NC_064645.1, read as the reverse complement.
TTTCCAAAGTGAATGAATGTGGATGGTTTGATTGAAAATGATTAATTGGTTCGCGGTAGAGGGTATTTGCTGTGGGGACATTACAATTGGACCAGGGATTTTGGCCTATGCCATTACAGAGAGTCATTCCTCCGTATGACTCCTCTGGATTTATGTGGTCCAACATTACTTCTTTTCCTGTGCAACTACTTCATCTTGGTTGGTTACCTTGTTTCATTTTCCATCATTCATCGACTTTTTGTCGAAATGATGTGAAACTAGTCATTATAGGGGTTATGTACACATACAATTTTAACACTAATGAACACATTACTTATCAGTCCCACTCATGCAGTGATACTTAAAATAAGTTTTTCCTACACAGACTGCCTCTTTTAAAATAAAAATTAGTTTTTAGAATAGCGAGAGCTACCCAGAATTAACAATAATTAGAAAAAAATTTATAGCTTGATTTGCTACCAGTCAGACGTTTTATGTTATGGAAAAAATGATAAGAAAATTTTGTTGACGCATATCTAACTCCAGTAACAGATTATTTGGTAGGACGTAAAGATATATCGTGGTGTTGTCGGTATCATCATTGTGAAGCTACAGTTAAAATGCCTGACTTTTGCTACCTGTCAGACATTTTATATTATTGACCAAATCGTAAGAAATTTTTGTTGACGCACATTTAAGGGCTTTTTGAGCCATTGACAGCTTTCATAATGGGTAATAAGTGTGTTTGCCGTTGTGGTTTAAGTGTGTCCGCTGTGAAAGTGCAGTTGAAATGCGTAACTTCTTGTAGGAGGTGACAGAAGAACACCTCAAATTATTGTTGCTACTAGCTGTTTTGCAATCAGATTTTCTTCCTAGGTGATTAGTTACAGCATAGCACCGATCAATATCCATTTCCTCAATTATTTGTTGAACGCATTTCAACATTAGTCTTTCCCTACGGTGTTACCCTCTATAGCTCCCTCTTGTACCATCCCGTGATGTTTCAACACATACATTATCAGATTCTAACTTCTTATACTCAGTGTTTTCCTCATAATCCTTCGCTCGCCTGTTATGTGAAGAACTTCCTCATTTGTTATCAGTTCATCAAATTTTAAACATAATTCTACAACACCACATCTCAAATAATTTGGTTCTGTTGTTTTGGGTTTTCCCACTTCCACATTATTCTGTGGTCGATAGCGATGCCGGGGAAATACTGCACGACACAGGATTTTTGCTCAGCATAATGTTTTAAATTATTATTGTACACTTCGCTGCAAAGTGCAAGATTCGTGCTTCATATTTCTCCGTCAGTACGTAAGTATTTTTCATTCAGTTTAAATTACCATTCGATCTATTGATTTCACCGTGCAGTGTCTGCCACTGACTGTGGAGACGATGCTAGTGTGTGCAAATGTTAACTTTTCATCTTTGGTTCTTCTTAACCAGTAGTCTTTCGACTCATTTAATGCCATCTTCTATAACACACGATCTAGTACTGATCTTGTGGTTTTTATATACCAATGTATGTATTTAGAGAAAATTACACTTCATGTATAGATTTTTATTGATTTGCGGGTATTGGCATTTATCATTACTTTCACTAATGATTGATAATATCACATTACGACACAAAATGTTTACTGGTTTATCCGAAGATACACGACGTTTACACTCATAATACTTGTGCCTATGGTCGTTTCACGTAACACCCGCCTGACAACCATGAGCACTTCGATGCTCACGTCGAGGCAGGTAGCAGTTAATGCCTGCAGGAGAGTACAACCTTTCTGGCGTTGTTCACAAGCAACGCTGTTAAAACTGTCGAGTGACCTACGAGCCAGGATCACCTCACCGACTTTACGTATTATTCTGTTTTCACACACACGCAGCAACTATTTCTCGATGCCATTTCTAACGCTCCTCTAATTTGTCTCTTTCGTCTGATTTGCGCACACACGTTTTCTTGCTCATTCTCCTTAGCAGTCCATTGTCTGGCATCTTTTGTGACCTTTTGTATAAGTTCTTCTTTGCTGTAACATTTGAATTATTTATTTATTTTTTTTTTTTGCTGTACCTACCCTTTAAGCTGCCCTTATAGATACATTTGCATTTTTCTTCTTTTCATTTAAACTATACTTCACTGTCCTCTTTTCAACTTTCGTTATCCAGAAACTGATACACCAAGTTCAATATGCAGACGACTTCTATCAGTATGTCACGCAAGTCACATGTACTTTGAACCCAAATGGCTCTGTCATTATTACCTGCATTCTCTGCAGTTTTAAGCCTCTATCCACATTTTTACTCATTGCTTCATCTACACTGTGTTAAGCAGGAACGTAAATATCATCAACCAAATGTGCATCGTGTGTTACACTTTACATGTCCACCTCTTTTTTGGTCTTCCTAAACGCCTTTGGCCTACAGGTCGGTACTCAGTAGCTTACTTCGGTAGATGCTGATTCAAGGGAACCATTTTTGAAAGTACACTTGACGCAGTTTGTCTTGTAATGGTGACTGTTTTAAGTAATTATACGATCTTTAACGTAATTCTTGCCGTTTCGATGCAATGTTGAATTTTATGAAAACCTTCGATTTTTCTTATTTTTGTGGTTCAAATTATACTCCTGTCGTCGGCCTTCGGATCTAGCCAAACTGGAAGCAGAAGATCCAATAGCCACTGGCTGCTACAATTTGAAATGGGTTTTATGATTAAAGGTTTTCAGGCTTATGATGATTTTTAAATGCTATTGGCTATGCAGCTGGTGCCATTTGTTTGACAGCTCCTGGCTGAATACCAGAGAACATTTCAAAATCGCACCATCCCGAGAAAGCCTAAAATCATACGTAGCATACCTCTTCGGGATATAGATTCACGTCTTCTGGCCTTCTGTCTGCTGCAATGCCGAGAGAACCAACTGTTCAATCATTTCCAGGTTCATTCACCAGATCATATTGCCACAGCCCATCAGATCAGCAGACGAGCTAGGCTGCTCCTGCTCAAGGAAAGGAGCCGGTACACATGACACTGTCCCAACGAGACCACTAGGAAACCATTCGTGCTTCACCTACAGACGACATCGGTACTCTCCCATGATTCGTAGGAGTAGATAGACGCAGTCGGCTTGACTCATGACATCAGAGCAAGGCAGCCGGCGACATGTAGACAAAACGCAAAATAGGAACGTTTTGTCACAGAGCCGTGCACGGCTGGTGGTGGTGGTGGTGGTGTGTTGGGGCTTCTGGGCGCTCAACATCGAGGTCATCAGCGCCCTGAAACACATTAAAAGGAACGAATGTGGACAGACCTAATAAAACTGAAGCACACACTCAAAGAAAGCAGGAAAAGAAGGAAAATGCTACATAAGAAATTAAAACCTAAGGAAAGGGGATACATAGCAACAAGAATGCCACAGGAAATTGTTATTGGCTGGCCACTTACATAAAATATGGGCGAGCTTGTCACACAGTGAGCAAATTAAAATCCTCTCCCTAAAATCTTTGTAAAAATATTTGGCAGGGCACAGAACTTTAAAACTTTAACCACATTCGTCCGAGTGTTGCCTAAAAGAGATGGCAGGTCCGCTGGCAAGTCAGCCGTGACCCCCTGGTCAGAAAATAAAACGCAATCCAATAAAACGTGGCGCACAGTGACCTGGACGCCGCAAGCACCACAAATTGGAGGGTCCTCTCGCCGGAGCAGGAAGCCGTGCGTCATAGGGCTGTGGCCTATTCGAAGCCGAGTGAGGAGAACCTCGTCCCGTCGATGGGGCTGAAAGGAAGTACACCACACACGCGTTGTGGGCTTGACTATACGGAGCTTATTGTCAGTCACTTCCAGCCACTCATTCTCCCACCGGCGCATGACCCGTGAGCTCAACAGCGAGGTGAGTGCGTGCAAGGGGATAGCACACTAAGATACTTGTGGGGCAAGGCACGACTCCTTGGCTGCGAGATCTGCCCTTTCATTCCCAGCAATGCCAACATGCCCCGGAAGCCAGCAAAAAGCTACAACCTTCCCCAGTCGCTGTAGTTGGAGGATGGCATCCTGGATGGTCTGGACAATTATGTCTGCCGGATACAAACGTTGCAATGAGTGAAGGGCACTGAGTGAATCGGAACAGACAAGAAATTTAGGAGATGAAGAATGTCTCATGTGCTCCAGTGCCCGCAAGATCGCAAACAATTCTGCATCAAAGACAGTAAAAGTCTGAGGCAGTCGGACCTTGAGGACACGATATGGAAAACAACTGAGCAACCAACAGACCCATCCGTAAAAACAGCTACATAGTCGTGGTGCTCAGATAAAATGGCAGAAAATGCTGCATTAAAAACGGAGGCAGGAGTGCAATCTCTCTCGTACTGCAATAAATCTAAAATCACTCCGGGCCTCTACAGTAACCAGGGTGGCAGGCGGTTAAAACCTTGGATTTGGGGTTGTACTGACTCCACACCGAGGGACTCTAGTACACGTTGCACACGGATCCCAAACGGCAACGTAGCCCGGGGGACGGCGGGAAAAAAGGCGGTCCAGAGGTGGATGGGCAACAAGATGGTGAGCAGGCGATCTGGGAGCTGCAAGAAACTTACAAGCCTGGCGCACCAGCAGGAGCTGCCGCCGGATGGTAAGTGGCATTTCGCCACACTCAGCACAGAGGCGGGGTACGGGACTGGTCCGATAAGCACCTGGCGTTTATCTCTTGTATTATTCGCATCTTCTATTACGGTACTGCCACCTCGTTTTCTTATTCCGTTTACTGGCGTCACTAACTTCCTGCCTTACTTGCCCGTGAGCAGCAGCAACACGTATCGATAAGTTCACTGTCGCACCATCTCTGGAGCGACCGATAGTAACAACGGGTAGTCGTGAGTCCGGAAGTCAGTTCGGGACGGACAAGCAGTGCAGTCGGGCCGCAGCAACGGTGAAGACAGGGGACGGAGCACCGGCGAGGAGCCGACAGCTAGTGCTCGACGACCGCTGGCGACACACACAAACTGTCCGACGGAAGGAGATTGGAGCGAGACGATCGTTGGTTGGTCGTTGGGTTGGTCGTCTCATCGGCCGACGTATATGTGGTCCTTTCACCGTTTCCGAGCCTGGGCAGTCGGTCAGATGGTGTGGAGCAGCGAGGAATTCTCCGCCGGACGTAGTTTTCGTTGGGGCCGCTAGTAGTCTCTACACGGTGTCTGAGTGTGTGGGGCTCTTCCCGTTGCTACTAGGTCCGTGGCTCACCGACCCTGGACACAAAAGCCGAGTTTTGATATAATCTACCAGCAAGTCAAGACTGTTCACATTGTATCGTTTGGACTTCGTCGTCGGCTGTTGGGATATTCCCGCGAGCAACAACGTGGTTTTCAAGTTGGAAAATTCTAGCCAACTTCCGGTGGCGTTTCACTATATTTGGTTATTTGAATTCTGCCTTGTGGCCGTTACCGTTCCGGTTACCTGCCATGGCCATTGACGTAAATTTCAGGCAGTGTAGTTTCTTCATCGTGTTGTTGCTGTCCAGCACGGTATGTAGTTTGATAGCTCCATGTATGAGGTTGCCCCGACTGTCTCTCTCGCCTAAGCGAGACTTAGAGTTTGAATTGCAGGCCGACCCTCGGAGCTTTTGAGCGCCCTTGGGTGTACTGCCTTTCCTTGTTTGTTCATATTGTTTGTACTTGTATGACTTCTAGCCGATTTCTAGATTAAGGTTGTTTTGCCCTTCAGGCATCAGGTCGTTTGGGCCTTCAGCCTAATTTGAGAACTGTTTTACGTTAAGTCTTTGGCATTTTTAAAATTAATGTTATTTAGCTTTGAATGTTGCTCTAAAAATCTCAGATTCTTTGGGCCTTCAGCTTAAATAAATAAGTGTTGCACGTTAAGGCTTGTCTTTTAAATTTCTGACTATGTTTGCGGTTTTTAAATCAAAGTGGCTTTCAGCCGGTAATTAAGTCCCAAAGGTTAAAGCTGTGTGTTTAAAAAAATTGGGGGGCTCTTGAAATGTTTGATCAAATAATAAAGTTGTATGTTGGAGATAAACTGACAGCCCCTTAATTTGGCACCTTTCTTCAATTTAAACTACCTGTCCTGTCCTGCGGGTTAAGCGTCTCAGACAGCAAGCAATTGCAACAGCTCCATTTCATCGAAGCAACCTGTCCAAATACATATTTTCAGCTTGCATGCACACCCGGTTGCAGTCGGTTGGGCATTCATGTAGTTGAGCACAGTTGAGCTAAAGGACTGTTCTGTCGGTAGTCTAGCAGGTGGGCCGCGACGTACAGTATCGCACTGCGCTGGCTTCGCACCGCCCTGCAGGAGTGTCAGGAAGCTCGTGCAAGTGCAAAATACATGCCGTATGACTGTCTGGCGGGTAGCCTACCTACCTGTGCTTTCCCAGGAGCGCGAAGAGGGGCGTGCAAGGGCGATCATGCCCTACGTGGCGGCGTTGGAACAGCGTAAGTAGAGCAGGCTGACAAACAACGACCCGCAGCTGAGTCAGGAACTTTTAAGACAAATACCAGGACAGCAATTAGTAGAGCATATGGAGTCCCAATTGAGTAGTTTTGGGAAGGAATTACCGTTAGCACTGAAACCTAGACAAATCTTGATCAGAAGTTGGGGATGGAAACCACTTTCAATTTAGTTATAGTATGTTATTCCCGGCAGAAGATACGAAAGCCTAGTATATGTTTGAGGTACAGTAAAGATCCTGGTTAATCTATGCTCCTCCGAAAATCGCAGAAACAAAAATTAATATTGTACTGCACGGAAATGATTGGAAGGTGAGAGTGTTCTGAGCTATAGCTAGTGGGAGAGGTGGAGTTGCTTCCCGACCCAACATCTCGTAAGCTACCCTGCTCAAAAATAGTGAATTTAAGTTGTTGTCTACTTCAGTTGCTATAGCGACTAAGCGAAAGAGTGTTGCGATTACTTTCGTGATAAATTAGCTGGTATTAAATATGTTGGAAATGGAAGATAATTGAGAGTTGATGTTTCTATCGTTTCGGATTGCGTGAAGTCTATGTTTCCACAACAGGTTTTGAAAAATCTTTGCAGAGGAAACAAGCCGATTTTGAACAAGTGAGAATGACGCACGCCTTTCAGTGCCCGACAATCCAAGAAAGAGCTAAAGTATTAACTGAATTTTTACGTAAGGAACAGAATCGTACTTCCTTCAAGCTCTGTGTGGTTACATAGGTTTAAAAACAGATATGGCATTCGCCAATGTGAGCAAAACGTATCAAGAGACACAGATGCTCTTGATGTTTTGAATCCAAGGTTTTAAGATTACAGCCCAGCCTACAGTAAGGACCATGCGATGCTGATGACACAGGTGTTAATTTTAAAACGTTACCTAACGGATTCTTGGCTTCCTTTAAGTAACGTCTCCCTCGGGTCACAAAGCAAAGAAAGATACGGAAGCGGTTTTTTGGTATCAAACGCTTGCGGCACACATGGATTACAACCAGCAGGTATCAGAAAGTTGAAAAGCTCCGAACATTGAAATATTTTCCCATAATACATAACCAGGTTTTTGCAGTACCCAAAAAGCTTCTTGGATGTCTTGTGACCTCTAAGCTGAATATTTTAGCGATCAGGCTCAAATGGCTCTGAGCACTATGGGACTTAACATCTGAGGTCATCAGTCCTCCAGAACTTAGAGCTACTTAAACCTAACTAACCTAAGGACATCAGACACATCCATGCCCAAGGCAGGATTCGGACCTGCGACCGTAGCGTCCGCGCTGTTCCAGACTATAGCGCCTAGAACCGCTCGGCCACAACGGCCGGCCCTAGCGATCAGCTGAGCCGGAAGTTTTGAAGCTTTTAACAAAGAAAGGTGTAAAATAGAACAATCTAATTTAGCCACTGAATCACAACGTAGTTCAAAGAACCACCTTGAAAGACAGTGCCGTGCGAAAGAAAAACCTGATCAAGGCAGTAGATGTGAAACACGTAGTTCAGAGATTTGCCGAAGCCGGCAATAAACTAAAAACAGAAACTCTTCAAAGGTGCTGGAGAAAACTGTATGAGGGGCTTGAAGCAGTCAACTTGGAAAACTTCGAAAACTTGACAGAAGTGGTAAAAAGAACTCTCGGATACGTGCAAAGAGGAACACTGTGTTTCGCGGACCATTCGTAAGAAATCGGAAACCAAGACATTGTAGAAAGGGTTTTTCTCCATCAAAAACATTCAAAAATACATACCGTAAAGACAAAAGAATCTACTGTAGTGTTTATTAGACTTTCGTCGTTTAACAGAACAAAATGTTACCCGAAATGGCTTCTCCTCCTTTAGTTCGGTTAACCGAGGTTTTAATCTATTTATTTAAGCTCGCACAGACGCAGTGTTGCTGTCAGCAGATTCAAGTGCAAAGCTAGATGATAATACACAGGACAGTCATAAAATCAACAACACAGATTACGTAACTATGTTCGTCGCAAACAGTGCTGCGGAAGTCTTCGGTGAGAAATCAATGATGGCTATCGAGATAGAAGCCACATAGCTCAGATTTCATCTTACGTAACAGGGCAGAGGAAAACACGTGGCGAAGTTAATAGAGGTCAGAGCGCAGGCATTGCGCCTCAGCGATAATGGAGTGAAAGGACAATGAGCGCGAGGAGAGAGGCCAGACCGAAACCTGAGAGCTGCAGGCGGAGTGAGAAAATGAAGACAAAAGCGGAGGGCGGTGTCAGGAGAGGGGGTGGGGTGGGGGGGGGGGCAGGACGCGTGCGGCCAGCCAGGCCCGGCCGGCGCTGCGAGGACAGCGGCGCTCGCCAAAAGGACTAAACAAGGGCCAGGTGCGCCATTGTGACGAGGGCCACACCGCGCCCGCCGCACTGAGGCCGGACCCGCTTTGTTATTCTTCGCGTTAATTAAGTCTGCAGCCGGACTCGGCCGAGCCTCGCTGAGGCAGAGGTGCGCGCCTCCCTCCCTCCTTCCCGCCCCTACTCACTCTGCTGCCGCCCACAGTGCGGTCTCGTCCGGTCCGTTTTGAGAGTCGCCAAATCTTCACTCTTAGCTAGATCTACTTCGAGCGAGATTAAGTTACAGGGCTTTCACATTTCAAGACGAATCACGAGTGCAGTTGTTCATGTTGATCAGAAGTAAATGGTACCGAAAGTACCCTGCGAAACACACCATTAGGTGGCTTGCGGAGTATGATGTTGATGTGGATGTAGATGAAATGCTATAAATGTACAGAGTGATCAAACAGTCAGTATCAATTTGAAAACTGAATAAATCACGGAATAATGTAGATAGAGAGGTACAAATTGACAGACATGCTTGGAATGACATGGGGTTTTATTAGAACCAAAAAAATACAAAAGTTAAAAAAATGTCTGACAGATGGCGCTTCATCTGACCAGAATAGCAATAATTAGCATAACAAAGTAAGACAAAGCAAAGATGATGTTCTTTACAGGAATTGCTCAATATGTCCACCATCGTTCCTCAACAATAGCTGTAGTCGACTGACGATGTTGTGAACAGCACTGTAAAGCATGTCGGGAGTTATGGAGAGGCATTGGCGTCGGATGTTGTCTTTCAGCATCTATAGAGATGTCGGTCGATCACGATACACTTCGACTTCAGGTAACCCCAAAGCCAATAATCGCACGGACTGAGGTCTGGGAACCTGGGAGGCCAAGCATGACGAAAGTGGCGGCTGAGCTCACGATCCATTCCAAGCATGTGTACCAATTTTTACCTCTCTATCTACATTATTCCGTGATTTATTAAGTTTTAAAATCTATACTAACTTTTTTGATCACCCGGTAGTTTTGGGGATGAAATGTTCCAGATTTAACTGCATATCCAGCGTAAGACGAGTATAACTTCAGATATTTCTGTTGATGACTGTGCACATCATTCTGAACAACATTACACGAGTGTTTACTTCATTTCCAGACTAATAATTGTAGCTGTTACGAGCAATATGGTTTTAGGTTTGTTAATATCTTCAAGAAACTGTGCCACAGTTAATGTTTATTCTATCCTGGGCAGCAGGTCAGGTATTAAAATGTAGACACAAGTACTCAATACGGATAGTCTATATTGTCAAGCGTTGTCTACTTCAGAAAACATTAGATAGTAACATATTTGAGGGTACTGAGAAAGACTGTTAGACGCAGAGGTAAACAACTAAACACTGATGTTGGTACATATTAAGCGTGTCCTGAAATTTGCACAAAATAAAAATAATTGAGGTAAGTTTCTCCAATATCTCCGTCCGATCTCCGCCCGACAGGTAGAGTCGCCGTTCGGCAGGGGAGAGACGAAGGCCTTATTTTGTGACAGTGTACGGTCGCAATAGTGTTGCCAGCAACATTGCTGCAACCCGTCAATGCCCAGGCCATAACCGTCTCATTTCTTGTCTGCACATGTTTGCCTTTCACTCTCAGCCTTAATTCTTCTTCCCCACCCAACAATGTTCTGTTCAGTGCCATGGAAGTTTGACGCAAAATACACTACTTTATTGTCCCTCCATTAAAATACTGTTAGGTCTAAAGATGACACTCTGTGATTTGATTCCCCACGCTTTAGACATTTTTCTTTACGTAAATTCGCTGGCAAACCTTTCCTGTTTATTCTAATTGTTCCACATGCAAATGTATTTACGGATTTAATTTCTCCAAAAGTGGAATAGAAGTAAAAAAATTGTCAAAGTACAATTTTCTGTACTGACCACAATACGGTTTAGACAATTTCAGTATTACTCTCTCCCCTAAACCGTACGCTTCAAAGTCCTTCTCCAGTGTCTCATTTCTACCTTGATGCACTTCAAAATTGAGTGTGTATCCTTTTTTATCACAAATTGCCCATAGTTTATAGCCTCTTTTGATTGGTTTTAATGGATTATATTGTCTTATGCTACTTCTTCCCTTGAAGACAATCATTGTTCATCAATACTGAGTTCTCTAGTGCCCCTATATATAGACATAAATTGCTTATTAAAAGCAGTCAGAAGCGGGCGTATTTTATACAATTTATCAGTGTTTCTTTCCGGAATTTTTGTCTTATTATTAAGATATAAATTACTCAAAATAAAATCAAACATGTCCTACTCCTGCATCGCCTTACAATAGAAATACCAAGGTCATCACATGCAGACCATTAGTGTTTCCACGACGGCAGCTTGTAGCAACCCATAAATAAATTAATTCCCAAAAAAGCAAACAGCTCATGTTCTTTCAGATTTAAAATTTTTCCCTTCTGTGTTGCGTAAATATTGCTCTGGAAAATTATGTCTTCTACATTTGGCTTCAAAATGAAAATAAAAACATTAGTAGCTGTGTGGCAATCCTGAAATAATTCTTCCATAGGCCCTGCAAAACGAATAAGTGAATGGAAATAGTATTGCAGTTGTCACAGACGGAACAGGATTCTAGATTAATTCGAGATTTGAAAAAGAAAAAATTGACTAATGTTGAATAAGAATTTATGATAATCTAAGTGTAAGAAGATACCTTCACTATATCTGTATTAACAGTTCCTTGTTTCAATGTGTTTGTCTCACCACATTCTGTCTGTCCGATATTCACATTGAGGTGAAGGTGTAAACGACAAAGAACTCACTGAGGCATTTTTATCCGAACAAGTGGAGTTTGTTTCACAATCTGCCTCTTGCAAATTGCACGAAAAAGCTTTGTCAAAATTATTAACATTTTCGTCATCACCTTCGATGTCAGTATCCTCTACAATATCAGAGGGAATGTCCTCATACAAAACTGCTTCAATCTCTGCATCACTCAAACGTCGAAAGTAGCCACCAGTTTTACGATTGTTGTCCATCTGTGTGAGGAAAAGTGGAAATAACAACTAGTGAGAGGCAACGCATTGTTGCTACAATAAAGTGTTCGCACAATCTGACGGTACTAATAAGTCCGCTTAATATTATCCAATTTATCTCATTCACATGTAACGCAATGCTTCGAACCATCATAAAAAAACAAAGAAGGTACGTACTTACAATGGGACACTCAACGGAAGTTTCAATAAATTGCGCACAAATTCAGGCAACAGCATGGAAACAAGCACATATAATCTTCCGTTTTCACAGCAGCGCGCGAAAAACAAATTTCGAGCTCTGACCGCCAGAGAGGTCTATGTATTGCACAATAACATCTATGAAACAGTAGAGCACAGCTACTGCTACGTACCGACAGGCTCTCAGATCACGAAACTGCACCACAAGAAAATAATGAGAGTCAAAACTTACTGCTACTTGTAAGTACCGTCAGGCTATTTTCGATTAGTTTACTGAATCGATACAATTCGTATAGTAAATCTGAATTTCATTTTCGCTACTACATCGTGTGATTAACAACACTGTTACGTCAGAAATGGCTACGCATTAAATGGTTCGACTGCCTGTTCGTTGGTGTACAAATCACTTACAAAGAAATAGTTCAAATGGCTCTGAGCACTATGGGACTTAACTTTTAAGGTCATCAGTGCCCTAGAACTTAGAACTACTTAAACCTATCTAACCCAAGGACATCACACACATACATGCCCGAGGCAGGATTCGAACCTGTGACCGTAGCGGTCGCGCGGTTCCAGCCTGAAGCGCTCCAAATCACTTACATTAAAGTACTTCAAATTTCCAATGAAGCAGACTCCTGCCGAGATTGCTTGTACTTGTCTCTATGAAAAAGAGAGAAGGAAGATTAGGGGTAAGCCTTCAATCGATAACGACTTCATTAGAGAAGAAGAAAAGGATCGGATTATTCACTGACGGGAAAGGAATTCGGCTGTGTCCTGTCAAAGAAACCATGGTGCCATTTAACTGGATCGATTAAGCAAAATCGCGGAAAGCTATGTCTGGATGACAAGATGCTGATTTGGACTGTTCCTCCTCCCAAAAGCGATGTCGAGTGTGCTAGTCACTGCACCACGTCACTCTGTTTGAATTTGTCTTTGGGAAACGTTGCACTTACGTCTACATTTGACTTTCCAGCAGTCCATGTGGTATAGAGGTAAACAGGTCTGAGGTAAAGCTGCTAGCAATAATCTCTATCCTCAGAGAAAGTGTGAAACATTCCACTGTACAAACCATGTATGAACATGAGAATTGACACCATAGTTCTCAGATACGTAATATGGCTGCCAATTAAGCAAAGACATTCGACAAAATTCATGCAACAAACCAGAAGGAAAATACCTACATTTATGTCCAACAGGATGGAGCGACTGCCCATACAGCCGGTCGAACCTCGGAGCACATTTACACATCTTCACGCCTGACAGTTGTTAGCAGAAATCAGTCTGGTCGCGGCTCTAGCTAACCATCCATGTTACTTGATCTGTCAGTGTGCGATTACTTTGTGTAGGGAGCCCTCAAGTCTACTGTGTATCGTAACAACCATCATTGTGTTCAAAAACTGCAGTAGACAATTTCGGATGAGACTGCAGCAATTCTAGAGATCCAGCTGTGATCCGTCTTATGAAAATTGCTGACCGGGACCCAAAACTGCCAAGAGATGAATGGTGGTCCCTTTCAACAACTACTGTGTGAGGTAAATACTGTATTTCCTATCCTCTGCTGTATCTCCCAGCGCGCTGGAACTCTGTTGTCCGGGCTATTTTTATTTGCCTCACCTTTAGGATTCGTCCACCTAGAAAAAGTGCTTTTCAATGTAAGATTGTAAAAGACATACGATATTCAAAGAAAAATAGGTGTACACCGGAGGGGTAATCAGGTAATAGAAATATGGACTGCACGGCCTGTCTGTAGTAGAAGCAATAACGGCGTAAGAGATGAAAATGAAAGGTGAAAGGACTGCAATGATAAGCTACACTGATGATATTGATTTCCTCAGTAACAAAAATTAAGAATTAAAAGACATTCTTAATGTAAGGAACACAGAATAATGACTTAGAGTGAACTGAAGAAATTCGAACGTATAGAGGAGTATCAGAAATGAAGTTAGCGACAAATGTCAAAATTGGGCACTACGAAGCAAACTACGTGAAGGAATTGTACTACTTTGGATGCAAAATAACTTCTGAAGGAAGAAGGAATATGAATTTAAAATTTACGTTAGGACAGGCGAAAAGGGCATTCCACCCAAAAGGAGCCTAGTAGTACCAAACATCGGCCTTAATGTGGGGACGAAATTTCTGAGAATGTATCGGAACTGTATAATGAATCTCTGAAGATTCAGCTTTTCGGATTTAATTTGTCGGTATGTGTCTCCGCCGGCCGGAGTGGCCGAGTGATTCTAGGCGCTTCAGTCTGGAACCGCGCGACTACTACGGTCGCAGGTTCGAATCCTGCCTCGGGCATGGATGTGTGTGTGATGTCCTTAGGTTTAAGCAGTTCTAAGTCCAGGGGACTGATGAACTCCGATGTTAAGTCCCATAGTGCTCAGAGCCATTTGAACCATTTGCAAAGGTGGGTGAACACGCCACAGGGTAACAGCTGTTTCCAGCATAAAATTTTCGAGGTCCATTAACTTATACGAAAAGAAAGGACCGAGGGTTCGATTTCAATTCCAGTAAAATATTTCACAAGATGCGGCATTTTTGTGCAGGAACTTAGGTGTTCACTTACACATCGTCATTTGGTAACTTCATAACTAAACACACATTTCTTCTACGGATCTTATATGTTTGCTTTGTGAATCCTACCCCTCTGTCAATGCTAAAGAATAACTAACAGGGATTTCCGGAGGCGTAGCATTAATGCTTCTACAAGAAAATTGCTCTCTTAAAATTTCTCTCTGCTGCATAGAACACAATCAACTTTATATGTTTAGAAAGAGACCAAACTTGTGTCACCACTTACAGAGCGCAGGATCCCAACAACAGAAATAATATACCTATTGATCTATTAATGTAAAACCTATTAACAATTATGAACTTCTTAAAATATTATGGATGTATGCCCATTTCAAATGGGGTGTAAAAATTAAGTCAAAGATGAAGATTCAAAACAGTTCTAAATGATGAAAATTTCTGAAATTGGCAAAGCCTATTTACAACAGTTTAAATAAGACATTTGAAATGGGAAATGGGGAACCTAAATAATTTGTGAAGACGATCAAATCAAAAGATGGAAAAAAAATCTCTAAAACGCTTTTACTTTAGTATAATAGACACTAACAGTCGTCTTTAAACTTGATGTGCCGACAAACCATTTCGGAAAAAGAAATAATTTCTATGTGTTGCTTAAGTTGTCTGTTATGTTTACTATTGCTGTTTCCGTACCTATTCCTGTGACGCGTTAGAAGAAAAATACTAAAGGGAAATCTTAATTATACGCAGATTACTCTGACTAAATTAAAAGAGTCGCAGTAACAGTCTCTTTCCATTATTCTGTACAAAGTGCTGTCTCACCCTGCGGCAGAATGTGAAGTAACGAAGTGTTAGCAAATCAGAAGAAAAGGCTTTGCTTACTTCTCCTGAGTTTCAAGCATGTGTATTTTCTTTTATCACATATTTGCACCAAAAATGATATTATTTCTTTTATTTTGTCGAAAGTCTTTGCTTAATTGGCATCAATATTACCTATCTGTGAACTATGGTGTCCATTCTCACGGTCACACATGCTTTGTACAGTGGAATGTTTGACACTTTTTCTGAGGATATAGATTATTGCTAGCAGCTTTACCTCAGACCTGTTTACCTCTATACCACATAGACTGCTGAAAAGTCAAATGTAGACGTAAGTGCAACGTTTCCCAAAGACAAATTCAAACTGAGCGAGGTGGCGCAGTGACTAGCACACTCGACACGCTTTTGGGAGGAGGAACAGTCCAAATCAGCATCTTGTCATCCAGATATAGCTTTCCGTGATTTTGCTGAATCGCTCCAGGCAAATGGCACCATGGTTTCTTTGACAGGACACAGCCGAATTCCTTTCCCATCAGTGAATAATTCCGATCCTTTTCTTCTTCTCTTATGACCTCTTTATCGATGGAAGGCTTACCCCTAATACTTCTTCACTCTTTTTCCTAGAGACAAACAAATGCAATTTCGGCAGGAGTCTGCTTCATTGGAAATTTGAAGTAGTGTTATGTAAGTGATTTGTAGATCAACGAATAGGCACTCGAACCATTTAATGCGTAGGCACTTCTAGCGTAACAGTGTTGTTAATAGTGTTGTTAATTACACAATGTAGTAGCGAAAATGAAATTCAGAGTTACTATACGAAGTGTATCGATTCAGTAAAATAATACGATAATTCTGAATACTAGGTGAAGAGCACAGAGCTTATAAATTCATTTCAACAGTAAGCTTCAGCTATGTTACTCAACTGTTTTTCACTGTGAACCCACATGTGTAGACGAGGTCTCCAGCCAAGGCTTAGCTATGCCGCTCGACTCGGATGTAAGCAGAATACTGGGGGCGGATGAAATTTGGCCGGCAGGGAAAGAAGCGGTGACTTAACGATTCTGATAATCCTAGTTAGCACCAGAGTCCTGAATTAAATTCCAGACCCCTTCGTAGTGTCTCATGAAGTGAGAGCGCAAGACGCGGTTGACGGTGATCCGTCCATCCGATGTGTACTTTAATCTCAGGGGCTCCCTTTCTGCCATTACAGTGGAATACGCTGTGTACTAGCAGCAGATTTCACCCTCTCGTTCTCTCACCATCATCATATAGCATAAACATAACATTACACTACATACGTATACACTCACACACAAGCCACAAAAACATATGACAGAACTCTCACGTAACTCCAAGAAATTAGGCTATTGCTAGGGGAGGAAAATCACCCTTCCCGAAATGCGGCTGGTCGCACCCTATGGATTTCCCAGTCAAGAATACAACATGACATTTTCATTTACATTTATAATATGATTAAGGAATGTGTCAGATATGGGAGACTTGTCTTACGAAAGACTTAATGTATGTACAGGTTTCTGAAGCAGAAGGTAAGAAAAAGTACAACAATGTCGTTCATTACTCTCTCTCTCTCTCTCTCTTTCTCTCTCTCTCTCGCGCACGCGCTGTCTTAACTGAAAAGCTTGTAACATCAGCTGCTTGTGATGATTTGGTAATGTGTCACACTGTTGATTGGACAACATTGTTTTCATTGAATGTCTAGATACCCTGTTACACACAAATCGTATGGGAATGAATCTGGAATAGCAGAATGGATCAACGACGCTCGCAGTAGTAATTCAAAAATTGACATACATATTGGCTTCGGTGGAGGGCCACTTCGTTGCGAAAATGGTGGCAGTGCGCACGCAGCCAAAATTGATATTGCATTTTCAGAGCATTTGCACGAATCATCCTCAGTACTAAAATGAACATCAGCACTGCATCATACTCTGGCCGCATGGAGTATCAGGTGCTTACTATGCTACCCTCAAGGTCATTAAAGTTAATCTCTCCACACGGACTCTTCATGCTCCGAAGTTGTTCCCCCGAGAATGATGAAATTCCGTTATAATTCTTCCAAGGAGTAAATGTTCATGACAGTACACAAAATAATAATCCTCTCTCTCAATCGCCACGATTAAATTCAGCGTTCCTTACTAACACAGCAACTGATTATTGTATGCACTATTTTTCATGAAGTATGTATCACAGACTCGAAACAGTATTACAATGTCCTCGGTACCAGTTTATATGTAGAATAACGCACTGTTTTTAATGTTATGTTCTGTCACATTATGGAACCAGTTTCTTAAACGCAGCCCACTGTCATATAAAAATTCTATATTCAATTAATATTTTATGCTCCACTGAGGACCTACAAATTTTTATCATATTGTCTTGAATTGAGATATATATGAATAACAACGTAAGTGCTTGAGTCAGAATATACAGTGTGAGTCACTAACTATTGCCACCGAGAGTACCTCCGAAAGTACAATAGGAGCTGAAAAGTTTGTGTTGAGGTGGCAATACTAAGTGACTCACCTTATGAACTAACTTTTTCACTCATTGTATATTTTTAAATTTATGTAGGCGATGTGATGGCTGTTGTAATCTCGATGTCTATACTTCTACCAATGTGCAATGCTTTTATGTTTTGGTAAATAAAGAGTATTGGTATATGGTATGCTAAGTCGGAATCAGACCTCCGACTTCAGCAGCCCTGTGCCGTGTTATCAATAACATTTAGGTTAAAACAGTCCTGCCTACCACCAGCCCATAGATTTTCATAGGTGTCACTTATGCTAGGTAACTAAAAAGTATACCAGTCTAAGGAACGGTGGTCAACCACGTTTGTAGTAAGAATTGAGTGGCAGTGCTATTGAGGTGCAAGGAAAAATCTTACACCACTGCTTGTAATCAATGACAGCACTAACTACGGGTACGAAGAAGCTGTGGAAGTGCGCTTTAACACAATGTCATCTGTTTTCTTCTCACACTTAATGTGGCAAAATCGTAAATATATTTCCCGGCGTTTTCACTAGAATGCATAAGGCGTGTAGTAGTTTGACAGGTTAAACTGCTCTCGCGTTTATAGCTGGGTAACACCAGAAAAGTAAATCTCAACAAGAATTAAGAATAGATTAAAGTCTTGCACAATCAGCGGACAATCATAAATCCTGGCAATAAGTTCCCACATGAGGGTGCAAAACGTCGCTATAGAACGGCTTAATAGCAGTTACCACCCACCTCTTGCTATAGATACAAGCAAGGCGAACAGAACAAAAGCAATATCGTACTGCGACGCTGGGACCTCTGACGCAGGCCACACTCCGTGCCACACCTCACATCAACACAGATGAAACTGACCCAGTTCCGTGGCGGTAGGTGACGCACATGATCCGACTCACAAAGTACGTAGTTTGTTCCTGGAGTCTGTTGTCCAAATGTTTCCACAAAATTTGTCTATGCAGATGGTGAACAACTGACAAAATGATGAGTCAATGAGCTAGCATAGCAGGAACGCTAGTAGAAGATCCAACGGCACACCACTCACAATTTCGCCGACAAGAGTGTGCGGACAGGATGGCCGCTGACTAAGGCAACGATGTGAACTAAAACAATTAATAGCAGATTTAGACTGCAGCACAAGCCAATGCAACTCACTATAAAGGAACGGTGCCCATGAAGTAAGCAGGCAACCTCATTTTGGTCCAACGAATCCGCACACTACTAAAATACAACTCTTTCAAACTAATAACTCTGACGAGTCATGCAGAATTCATATTTGAAAACGCTGCAGATCAACGATGCGGCCACGGACAACAACCAGTAACTCTTTTCCCTATTATGCTCGAGCAACACCACGATACTTCTATGATAAAAACAAAGGTTGTATTGGGCATCCGACCGGCTGTTCTCCACTTCCACTGCTCACCGCATGTCGCCAGAGAGGACGCCAACGCTACACTCTACCGTCTGGTTGAAGGATCTGTGCCCGCCGAAGTCCGGCATCAGCAAACAGACGCGCAAATTCAAATCGCCGGATCGATTTATATCCGGCACCGTACATGAAATCATGTGTAATACAGGATGCTTCACTATTATGGCGAAAGAAGCGAGTGTAGGATAATGACGTAGTACGAAGGAGTACATGATACCATTTGAAGCTAAAAACATTACAAAAAGCGTTTACATCTCCTTATCGACACCTGTTCACGTTCAAAAGTCCTGCCCATCTTCCGAATGGATTTATATCCAACCACAATGCGTTTCCGGAGTTCATTGATATTTTCAACAGGGCTGATATGTAACAAAGCGTTTAATTGTCCTCACACAAAAAACCTCAATGGAGTTCAAAATGGGGGACGTGTAAGGCCATGGCATTGACGAGGCTCCACCGATACACAACTATTTATGAGTAGTTAGGTATATACAGAGTGGTCCATTGATAGTGACCGGACTAAATATCCCACGAAATAAGCATCAAAGAAAAAACTACAAAGAACGAAACACGTCTAGCTTGAATGGGTAAACCAGATGGCGCTATGGTTTGCCCGCTAGATGGCGCTGCCATAGGTCAAACGGATATCAACTGCGTTATTTTAAAATAGGAACCCACATAAAGAAACATCAATGTTTTAGTGGGACCACTTTTTTCACTTTGTGATAGATGGCTCTGTTACAGTCACAAACGTATAAGTACGTGGTATCACGTAACATTCCGCCAGTGCGGACGATATTTGCTTCTTGATACAATACCCATGTTAAAATAGACCTTTTACAAATTGCGGAAAAGGTCGATATCGTGTTGATGTATAGCTATTGTGATCAAAATGCCCAACGGGCGTGTGCTATGTATGTTGATCGTTATCCTGGACGTCATCATCAAAGTGTCCGTACCATTCTACGGATAGTTACGTTAGTTAAGGAAACAGGAAGCGTTCAGCCACATGTGAATTGTCAACCACGACCTGCAACAAACTATGATGCCCAAGTAGGTGATTTAGCTGCTGTTGCGGCTAATTCGCACTTCAGTAGCAGACAAATTGCGCGAGAATCGGGAATCTCAAAAACGTTGGTGTTCAGAATGCTACATCAACATCCATTGCACCCGTACCATATTTCTATGCAAAAGGAATTGCATGGCGACACCTTTGAACGTTCCACCACGAATTCCTTTCCTGTGCTAATCACTTCATCTCAGAGTAGCACTTGCAACCTACTTCTTCAATTATTTGCTTGACGTATTCCAATCTCTGTCCTCCTCTACAGTTTTGCCCTCTACGGCTCCCTCTAGTACCATGGAAGTCATTCCCTCATGTCTTAGCAGATGTCCTATCATCCTGTCCCTTCTCCTTATCAGTGTTTTCCACATATTCCTTTCCTCTCCGATTCTGCGTAGAACCTCCTCATTCCTTACCTTATCAGTCCACCTAATTTTCAACATTCATCTATATCACCACATCTCAAACGCTTCGAGTCTCTTCTGTTCCGGTTTTCCCACAGTCCATGTTTCACTACCATACAATGCTGTACTCCAGACGTACATACTCAGAAATTTCTTCCTCAAATTAAGGCCGGTATTTGATATTAGTAGACTTCTCTTGGGCAGAAATGCCTTTTTTGCCATAGCGAGTCTGCTTTTGATGTCCTCCTTGCTCCGTCCGTCATTGGTTATTTTACTGCCTAGGTAGCAGAATTCCTTAACTTCAGTGACATCGTGACCATCAATCCTGATGTTAAGTTTCTCGCTGTTCTCATTTCTACTACTTCTCATTACCTTCGTCTTTCTCCGTTTTACTCTCAAACCATACTGTGTACTCATTAAACTGTTCATTCCGTTCAGCAGATCATTTAAGTCTTCTTCACTTTCACTCAGGATAGCAATGTCATCAGCGAATCGTATCATTGATATCCTTTCACCCTTTATTTTAATTCCACTCCTGAACATTTCTTTTATTTCCATCATTGCTTCCTCGATGTACAGATTGAAGAGTAGGGGCGAAAGGCTGCAGCCTTGTCTTACACCCTTCTTAATACGAGCACTTCGTTCTTGATCGTACACTCTTATTATTCCCTCTTGGTTATTGTACATATTGAATATGACCCGTCTCTTCCTATAGCTTACCCCCACTTTTTTCAGAATCTCGAACAGCTTGCACCATTTTATATTGTCGAACGCTATTTCCAGGTCGACAAACCCTACGAAAGTGTCTCGATTTTTCTTTAGCCTTGCTTCCATTATTAGCCGTAGCGTCAGAATTGCCTCTCTCGTTCCTTTGCTTTTCCTAAAGCCAAACTGATCGTCACCTAGCGCATTCTCAATTTTCTTTTCCATTCTTCTATATATTATTCTTGTAAGCAGCTTCGATGCATGAGCTGTTAAACTGATTGTGCGATAATTCTCGGACTTGTCAGCTCTTGCCGTCTTTGGAATTGTGTGGATGATTCTTTTCCGAAAGTCAGATGGTATATCGCCAGACCCATATATTCTACACACCAACGTGAATAGTCGTTTTGTTGCCACTTCCCCCAATGATTTTAGAAATTCTGATGGAATGTTATCTATCCCTTCTGCCTTATTTGACCGTAAGTCCTCCGAAGGTCTTTTAAATTCCGATTCTAATACTGGATCCCCTATCTCTTCTAAATCTACTCCTGTTTCTTCTTCTATCACATTGGACAAATCTTCACCCTCATAGAGGCTTTCAATGTATTCTTTCCACCTATCTGCTCTCTCCTCTGCATGTAACAGTGGAATTCCCGTTCCACTCTTAATGTTACCACCGTTGCTTTTAACGTCACCAAAGGTTGTTTTGACTTTCCTGTATGCTGAGTCTGTCCTTCCGACAATCATATCTTTTTCGATGTCTTCACATTTTTCCTGCAGCCATTTCGTCTTAGCTTCCCTGCACTTCCTATTTATTTCATTCCTCAGCGACTTGTATTTCTGTATTCCAGATTTTCCCGGAACATGTTTGTACTTCCTCCTTTGATCAATCAACTGAAGTATTTCTTCTGTTACCCATGATTTCTTCGCAGCTACCTTCTTTGTACCTATGTTTTCCTTCCCAACTTCTGTGATGGCCCTTTTTAGCGATGTCCATTCCTCTTCAACTGTACTGCCTACTGCGCTATTCCTTATTGCTGTATCTATAGCGTTAGAGAACTTCAAACGTAGCTCGTCATTCCTTAGTACTTCCGTATCCCACTTCTTTGCGCGTTGATTCTTCCTGACTAATGTCTTGAACTTCAGCCCACTCTCTATCATTACTATATTGTGATCTGAGTCTGTATCTGCTCCTGGGTACGCCTTACAATCCAGTATCTGGTTTCGGAATCTCTGCCTGTCCATGATGTAATCTAATTGAAATCTTCCCGTATCTCCCGGCCTTTTCCAAGTATACCTCCTCCTCTTGCGATTCGTGAACAGGGTATTCGCTATTACTAGCTGAAACTTGTTACAGAACTCTATTAGTCTATCTCCTCTTTCATTCCTTGTCCCAAGCCCCTATTCTCCTGTAACCTTTTCTTCTACTCCTTCCCCTACAACTGCATTCCAGTCGCCCATGACTATTAGATTTTCGTCCCCCTTTACATACCGCATTACCCTTTCAATATCCTCATACACTTTCTCTATCTGTTCATCTTCAGCTTGCGACGTCGCCATGTATACCTGAATATCGTTGTCGGTGTTGGTCTGTTGTCGATTCTGATTAGAATAACCCGGTCACTGAGCTGTTCACAGTAACACACCCTCTGCCCTACCTTCCTATTCATAACGAATCCTACACCTGTTATACCATTTTCTGCTGCTGTTGATATTACCCGATACTCATCTGACCAGAAATCCTTGTCTTCCTTCCACTTCACTTCACTGACCCCTACTATATCTAGATTGAGCCTTTGCATTTCCCTTTTCAGATTTTCTAGTTTCCCTACCACGTTCAAGCTTCTGACATTCCACGCCCCGTCTCGTAGAACGTTATCCTTTTTGACTATTCAATCTTTTTCTCATGGTAACCTCCCCCTTGGCAGTCCCCTTGCGGAGATCCGAATGGGGGACTATTCCATAATCTTTTGACAATGGAGAGAACATCATGACACTTCTTCAATTACAGGCCACATGTCCTGTGGATACAAGTTACGTGTCTTTAATGCAGTGGTTTCCATTGCCTTCTGCATCCTCATGTCGTTGATCATTGCTGATTCTTCCGCCTTTAGGGGCAATTTCCCACCCATAGGACAAGTGAGAGCCCTGAAACTCTGTCCGCTCCTCCGCCCCCTTTGACAAGGCCGTTGGCAGAATGAGGCTGACTTCTTATGCCGGAAGTCTTCGGCCGCCAATGCTGATTATTTATCAAAATTTAGGCAGTGGCGGGGATCGAACCCGGGACCGAAGACGGTTTTGATTAGCGTAGCGTAGCGTATACCGGCAAAATATGCACTATTGGGCAACGGAAAATCCACGATGGCTGCGACAAGTGGAACATCAGCGACCTTGGCGGATTAGTGTATGATGCGGGATTATGGGAGGAAGGATAACTGGCCTCCATTTTGTCGATGGCAGTCTAAATGGTGCAATGTATGCTGATTTCCTACGTAATGTTCTTCCGATGTCACTACAAGATGCTTCACTGCATGACAGAATGGCGACGTACTTCCAACATAATGGATGTACGACACATAGCTCGCTCGCGGTTGAAGCGGTATCGAATAGCATTTTTCATGACAAGTGGATTGGTCGTCGAAGCATGGCCCGCACGTTCACTGGATCTGACGTCCCCGGATTTCTTTCTGTGGGGAAAGTTGAGGGATATTTACTATCGTGATCCACCGACGACGCCTGACAACATGCTTCAGTGCATTGTCAATGCATGTGCGAACATTACGGAAGGCGAACTACTCGCTGTTAAGAGGAATGTCATCACATGTATTGCCAAATGCATTGGGGTTGACGGACATCATTTTGAGCATTTATTGCATTAATGTTATATTTACAGGTAATCACGCTGTAACAGCATGCGTTCTCATAAATGAGAAGTTCACAAATGTACATTGGAACAACCGAAATAAAATGTTGAAACGTAACTGCGTTCTGTACTTTAATTTAAAAAAAACCTACATATTACCAACCGTTCGTCTAAAATTGTGAGCCATATGTTTGTGACCACTACAGCGCCATCTATCACAAAGCGAAAAAGGTGGTCCAACTAAAACAATCATATTTCTTTACGTACTACACGGATATGTAATAAAAATGGAGGTTCCTATTTAAAAAAAAAACGCAGTTGATATCTGTTTGACCTATGGCAGCGCTATCTAGCGGGCCAATCATAGCACCATCTGGTTTCCCCCTTCAAGCAAGACAAGTTTCGGTATTTGTAGTTTTTTCGTATGACGCTTATTTCGTTAGATATTTGGCCCGGTCACGATCATTGGACCACCCTGCATAACGATCATTAAATCAAACATGGGCAGTTTGTCACTTAAATCAGGATGGTTGGACATGGGATGAAAAGTCGTCCTCCGAATGCTAGTCCTGTTTGCTAAAGACTGCCCCACCTCCCTGGGTCAGCATTAACTGCTGTTACGTGTAGCGCATCAGTATGCTCAATTTGGTAGGAAAGGAGGACATATAGTGTCACACAATATCAGGCCAGTGGGATACTGTGAGATCCATATACAGCTTTCGGTCGATTCTACCCTGATTCAGGTCAGTGTTATGAAACGCTCTTACACGCAGCTGTCAGTGGCGTTACGCAACGTTCTGTTGATAAACTGAAATTTTCGGCTTATCCAAGTAACTGCGTAACGAACGAGCGAGAGGGATTGGTAGCTACACCAGGAACATCTCCACCATCAGTTCCGTGATCTAGCCAACTACAACTCTCGCCACGGTAAGCTTTCAGTTTCGAAGTTCCAATTTAAAAGTGTTTCGTCTTCATTCGTGTAGAATGTCTGTAAAATGTGGTGTATCTTTGAAACGAACTGTAGAAATAAAGACTGAAGTTACTCTATATAAATGATGGCAGTGTATGAGATATTTCACACCTCTCCCCCCCCCCCCCCCAACCGTTGGCCATGGATCTTGCTGCTGGTGGGGAAGCTTGCGCGCCTCAGCGATACAGATAGCCGTATCGTAGGTGCAGCCACAACGTAGGGGTACCTGTTAAGAGGACAGACACGTATGGTTCCTCAAGAGGGGCAGCAGGCTTTTCAGTAGTTGCAGGGGCAACAGCCGGTATGATTGACTGATCTGGCCTTGTAACATTAACCAAAACGGCATTTCTGTGCTGGTACTGCGAACAGCTAAAAGCAAGGACAAACTACAGGCGTTATTTTTCCCGAGAACATGCAGCTTTACTATTAAGGTTAAATGAATATGGCGTCCTCTTGCGTAAAATATTCCGGAAGTAAAATAGTTCCCCTTTCGGATCTCCGGTTCGGGACTACTCAGAAGGACATCGTTATCAGGAGAAAGAACGCTCGCGTTCTATGGATCGGAGCGTGCAAAATAAAATCCCTTAATCGGGCAGGTACGTTAGAAAATTTAAAAAGGGAAATGGATAGGATAAAGTTAGATATAGTGGGAATTAGTGAAGTTCGGTGGCAGGAGGAACGAGACACCTGGTCAGGCGAATAGAGGATTATAAATTAAAAAATCAGATAGAGGTAATGCGAGAACCAGTTTAATAATGAATTAAAAATAGGAGTGTGGGTCAGCCACTACCAACATCATAGAGAACGCATTATTGTAGCCAAGATAGACAGGAAGCGCACGCGTACCACAATAGTAGAAGTTTAAATGCAAACTAGCACCGCAGATGACGAAGAGATTGAAAAAAATATATGATGAAATGAATTAAATTATTCAGATAGTGAAGGGAGACGAAAATTTAGAAGTCATGGGTGAGTGGAATTCGATTGTAGGAAAAGGAAGAGAAGGGAAAGTAGAAGGTGAATATGGAATGGGGTGAAGGAATGAAAGAAGAAGCCTCCTGGTAGTTTCTTGCACATAGCGTAACTTAATCATAGCGAACACTTAGTTTAAGAATCATGAAAGAAGATTGTATACATGGAAGAGACCTGGAGACACTGGAATTTTTCAGGTAGATTATGTAAATGGTAAGACAGAAATTTAGGAACCAGGTTTTAAATTGTAAGACATTTTCAGGGACATATGTGGCCTCTTGCCATAATATATTATTTATGAACCGTAGATTAAAACGGAAGAAACTGCAAAAAGGTGAGAATTGAGATGGGACCCAGATAAAATGAAAGAACCAGAAGTGTTAGGGAGGTTCAGAGAGAGCATCAGGGAACGATTGGCAGGAACAGAGGAAAGCAGTAGGAGAAGAGTAGGCAGACTTGAGAGATGAAATAATGAAGGCAGCAGAGGATCAAGTGGGTAAAAAGACGATCGCTAATAGAAATCCTTGGGTAACAGAAGAGATATTGAATTTAATTGATGAAAGGAGAAAATATAAAAATGCAGTAAATGAAGCAGGCAGAAAGAAATAAAAATTAGATCTACAGGAAGTGCAAAATGGCTAAGCAGGGTTGGCCAGAGGACAAATATAAGGATGTAGAGGCACATATCACTAAGGGTAAGATAGATATTGCCTACAGAAAAATTAAAGAGACCTTGGGGGAAAAGAGAACTACTAGTATGAACATCAAGTGCTCAGATGGAAAATCAGTTCTAAGCAAAGAAGGGAAAGCAGAAAGATGGAAGGAGTATATGGAGGGTGTATACAAGGGCGATGTACTTGAGGGCAATAGCATGGAAAGCGAAGAGGACGTAGGTGAAAATGAAATGGGAGATAAGATACTGTGTGAAGAATTTGACAGAGCCCTGAAAGAATTACGTTGAAACAAGGCCCTGGGAGTAGACAACATTCCTTTAGAACTACTGGCAGCCTTGGGAGAGCCAGCGCTGACCAAACTCTACAACCTGGTGAGCAATATGTATAAGACCGGCGAAACACCCTCTTACTTTAAGAAGAATATAATTATTCCAATTCCAAAGAAAGCAGGTTTTGGCAGGTGGGAAAAAACCGAATTATCAACTTAATAAGTCATGGCTGCAAAATACTAACACGAATTCTTTACAGACGAATGGAAAAACTGGTAGAAGCCGACCTTGGGGAAGATAAGTTCGGATTCCGTAGGAATGTTGGAACACGTGTGGTCATACTGACCCTATGACTTATCTTAGAAGACTAAGGGAAGGCAAACCTACGTTTCTAGCATTTGTAGACTTACAGAAAGTTTTTGACAATGTTGACTGAAATACTCTCTTTCAAATTCTGCAGGTGGTAGGGGTCAAATACAGGATGCGAAAGGCTATTTACAGCTTGCACAGAAACCAGATGGCAGTTATAAGAGTCGAGGGACATAGAAGGGAAGCAGTGGTTGGAAAGTGAGTTAGCAGGGCCCTAGCCTATCGTCGATGTTATTCAATCTGTATATTTAGCAAGCAGTAAATGAAACAAAAGAAAAATTTGGAATAGGAGTCAAAATCGAATTTGGAATAGGAGTCAAAATCTATGGGGAAGAAATAAAAACTTTGAGGTTTGCCGATGACATGTTCGCCGAAGAGCAGTTGAAAGGAATTATCATTTTCTTCAATGTAGTATATAAGATGAATATCAATAAAGGCAAAACGAGGGTAACGGAATGTAGTCTAAGTAATCAGGAGATGCAGAGGGAATTAGGTTAGGAAATAAGACACTTACGGTTGTGGGTGAGCTTTGCTATTTAGGGAGCAAAACAACTGATGATGGTTGACGTAGAGATGATATAAAATGTAGACTAGCAGTGGCAAGAAAATCGTTTCTGAAGAAAAGAATTTTGTTAACTTGGAGTATAGTTTTAAGCGTCAGGAAGTCTGTTCTAAAAGTGTATGTATGGAGTTTAGTCATGTATGGATGTCAGACATGGACGATAAATAGTTTAGAAAAGAAGAGAATAGGAACTTTCGAAAGTGGTGCTGCGGAGAAGAGGAATTTGTGGCACGACTAGAAGAAGGGGTCGGTTTATAGAACATGTTCTGAGACATATAGGGATCATCAATTTAGTACTAGAGGTAAGCGTGGAGTACTAAAATCGTAGAGGGAGACGAAGAGAGGAATACGATTAGCATATGTGGGGTTCAGTAGTTACTTGGATATGAAGAAGCTTGCACAGGATAGAGTAGCATGGAGAGCTGCATCAAAGCCGTCTCTGGACTAAAGACTACTACAACAACACATGACATATGAGACGACGAGCTCAAACTAGTAATCTGAACCCATTACTGTGAAGTAAACTTACTCCTTCCGCTGCATGCAACGTATGGGGCGACAAGATGAGCATGCACTGCTAAACCAATACATTATGATCACTGCTTACCGCGAGGCTGGTTGTCGCCTGCTGGCGTTGCCGGAACGTGACACCGTATGAAAAATACGTTAGTGGATCAAAGACGGGTGGGGAATAATTCCAGCGGTGACACAAGCTGCAAATGGGGTAACCTTCTGACGTAAGCGACTTTAATAGAGATGATATTATTAGTACCCACTGGCTGTGAATGACTATATAAAAAACGGCGTAGACGGTCGAATGTTCAAGTCACGCCCTCGTCCGCGCGAACGACGGTTCGAAATATGCACCGCGACTGGGATGCAGGCTGGTGGGAGCAGTATTATGCTGTGGGAGACATTTTGCTGAAATCGCGTGGGACCTGTGATAGCAATCGAAGATACGCTAACGGCTGTAGAACACCTGCACCCTTTCCTTCTTCCTGTCTTCCGCATCTGCCAGGTCATCTTCCAGCAGGATAATTGTCCGTGTCGCAAAGCCAGAACAATGCTACAGTGGTTTGAGGGGAATGACATTGTACTAGCATGACAGTGTAATGACGGTGATGTTTTGGTCACGTAATTCGCTTGGTGTAAATCCAGTAAATCCAGTTTGGTTCGCTACCAGACGCTATTACCACGTACACAAATTAATTACCCGCTGTTTATGGAAATCACATTATTTTTGCGCGAAAATTTGGTGCGACACACCTCCACAGGCCAATCAACAAACTATCGAATCCATAATACTAACAAGGGAACCTCCCCATCGCACCCCCCTCAGATTTAGTTATAAGTTGTCACAGTGGATAGGCCTTGAAAAACTGAACACACATCAATCGAGAAAACAGGAAGAAGTTGTGTGGAACTATGAAAAAATAAGCAAAATATACAAAAAGAGTAGTCCATGTGCAATATATGCAACATTAAGGAGAGCGTAGGCACAATAGCGCCGTGGTCTCGTGGTTAGCGTGAGCAGCATCGCAGTGAGAGGTCCTTGGTTCAAGTCTTCCCTCCAGTGAAAAATTTTATTTTCGCAAAGTTATGATCTGTCCGTTCGTTCATTGACGTCACTGTTCACTGTAATAAGTATAGTGTCTGTGTTTTGCGACCGCACCGCAAAACCGTGCGATTAGTAGACGAAAGGACGTGCCTCTCCAATGGGAACCGAAAACATTTGATCGCAAGGTCATAGGTCAACCGATTCATCCACGGAAAAACACGTCTGATATATTGTATACGACACTGGTGACGGCATGTGTGTCACATGACAGGAATTTGTTGTCGGCCCACCCAGCTTGTACACTTGGCGAATGGGTAAAAAGATTCTTCTACCTTGCCCGATTTAGGTTTTCTTGTGGATGTGATAATCACTTCCAAAACACTGATGAAAACATAATAGTTTGTCACATAAACTGAAAATAAAAAATTAAACTTTTAACTCGAGGGATGACTTGAACCAAAGACCTCTAGTTCCGCAGCTACTCACACTAACCACGGGACCACGACGCTCCTGTATGTGTTTTATCCTTGATGTTGCTTATCTTGCACATGGACTACTCAGTTTACATATTTTGCTCATTTTTTCATAGTTCCACACAACTTCATCCTGTTTTCTCGATTGATGTGTGTTCAGGTTTTCAAGGCCTATCCACTGTGCCAACTTATAACTAAATCTGAGGGGGGTGCGATGGGGAGGTTCCCTTGTAGGTATCGGGGACGTATAGGTTTCCAGATGTGGACCAACAACTTATTGAAAAGGTGGTCACAATATTTTGGCTCGTCAATGTAGAAGAGTTACCTGAAAACGTTATACAGGTTAATGTCACTCTCGTAAAGGGGAAAATTTACAACAGATCTTGAAACCATAGATGAAGCGCCAGGCCGGTAAGCATGCGCTTCACCAATACTTGTCAGCAACCCAAGGGCTGAGTGAACCGAGCCATCATCACAGACTTCTACGTGACGAAACCAGGCTAGTCAACAGGAAATTCTATACCCAGACCCACTGCCGGTTAAGACAGGCAGTCGCTGCCTCTACTCCGAATAATTCGACGTGACACATAATCGCCACCTCTACCGCCAAGCCAGTGGAGAGAAGCAGCATTTAAGCGTGCCCGAATCAGCGCATCGGCGCTCGAGCAGTTGGTCATTTGTGCGACGTCGAAACTGCTGCCCAGCGTCGTTTCGATGACGCAGATGAATCTATCACCACTGAGTCACAAACCGTTGTATGCCGCCTCAGTATCTGGGCGCCTGGACAGCCCCAAACTCCCGAGATGGTCCAGCTATCTCTCCCCTCGATTGGGCATCACCAGAAAACTTCAGCACTCAGGGCACTGGAACGTGATGTGGTCAGACCCCGTCACGGTAACCGCAGTCGGCCACACCTTTCCCAGCCGGGGTCTCTAAGGAACCGACGACGCAGCAGCAGCAGACGGGCGTGCAGTTAAGGGGCTCTGGGAAGGCTCAAAATCATGAAAAGTTCAATTTTTACTTTTTTGCGTTTTCTGAATCTGCAGACTATTACCTTTTAATAGATATATAATTTATTCAATTCCGAAGACTACAACTATTTTTAAATTTTTTTTGAAATGTGTTCTACATGGGCGTGATCCACTGTGGCGCTGTTAAACTGCTGTCAAATGGTGTTATTATTAACGTCCGTGTTGATCAGGTACATTTTAGTGATGTGAGACAAAGTATGTGTTGTGGCTAACCTGTGATGGTTCAATAAATATCGCTGGTGTGACTGTCGATTGTTTCATGTTTATTTACTCTGTCGTTATCTCGAAAATATTCGTAATTAATTCTGTTTCTTGAGTCTCTGTTTTGTTGAAGTGTAATAATGAGTAAAAGTAAAGTTATTAGAAATCCTCTGAAGGCTTTTAAGAAAAGGAGAAATGTTGGAAAGCCAAAGGTATGTGTTATTATTGTAAACAATAAACACGATAAGCAAGTGAGTGAACCTAACCTCTCAAGTACACCTGCCCATAGCAGTCAAAGTGGGAAAGAAAATACTTCACAGAAGAAGCTTGGTTCAATGAGTGAAAACTATGAATGTTTTATGGGCGAATCGGATGTGAATGAAATATTTGATATGTCGGTTCTCAAAGGAATTTTTTCAAACTGTGTAAGATGTATTCATTGTAGTGAAGTTGGTCTGGAACTGTCCGTAATTAAGCACGTAGGACTTGCTAGTGAAATACGACTGAAATGTGATAAGCGTTCATACATGACCACCTTTTGGAACAGTGTTGCAGTAACTGCAACTGAAGAAAATGGTAGCAAAATCTATGAACACAACAACGAGCGATGCTTGCTTTAGACAAGGAACGCCTTCGGGCTGCAGACAGGGCTGTAAAGAGTCTAGAAATACAAGCAAGAGTAAACAGGAGGAGGAACAAGAGGAAGCTGGAGGAGGAGTTTGCAGAGGATGAAGATAATCCATCCTATGGACCTGGAATGCACTAAAAAGTTAATCCAATCTTTGTCGCTCGATTCCCAAAACTTTTATTTTCTCATACTAATTACATGTTTTCTAAGTATCTTCCAAACATATTTGTTTCAAACTTTCAGTAAATGTTACACAGTACCTTCTGCATAATTTAACACAGCCTTTTTCAAAAAAACTGTATATTTTTGAATATATAAATAAAAAATTGCAAAAAAATGTTGTGAATTTTCATTACAATTGAAAAAAATCATCTTTAATAACTGAACTAAAGTTTTGTAAGATCCCTGTGTTAAGTTGTAGCCCATATTCCAATAAATAATCTGTAAAAAGTTCAACTTCCTACCTCACACACTTTGTGAGGAAAGATGTAATTTATAAGCGTTATTTTAACATTGCAAGTATAGGGCGTTCCGGAGCCCCTTAACAGCTGGCAAACGACGCACAACAAACGCCATCATATTCAACTCGCCTGCCATCGCTACTTGCATTTCCAAGCTGGTGTTTGTAAACAAGCTACAATAAGAACTTATTGTAATCTTGATCGGAACTTCTTTGCTGCACACCTCATCATTGCAACCAACGTGTAGAAGCGAACCACCGTCGACGCCGTTCATTTATTTATACGAGAAGTGTAGTTAACAGAAGTAAACACAAATAATCCGTCTAGGATATCCAGTGTGTTCTAAAATTGGTGTTACAAACTTATAGGTCCTGTGTGGAATGAGCGCATAACATTTTCAGTACGAATTCGTGTCCGGAAACGTGATCCAACGACGCTACAGTGCATCAAAGTTGTAAGCGCCGGGGCCTGCATATATCAATTTGAGGTAATGGTCCCTCTACAGAGCTATAAGCAAAAACCGTTCTGATACCTCTGACAGTGACATACATGTACCGGCACTTTTGTTTACAGAATGTGGGGCAGGCAACTTTGCGAGATAGTATTATGAACCTAAACAAATAAAAACGTCTATTAAACAAGAGCTCTAACATGCGTATCTTAACAGCTTCGAGTCTTTGTTCAATACGGGAGATGTGTTTCACACTAGCGAAGTTGAAGAAGTGCTCATAGCTCATGAGGTATGCATTTTAGAGCCCATGTTTATTAGAAATATTTTTTGTTTTGCTCCATACTACCAGCTCTGAAATTTTCAATCTTAGAAACAACTGTACCGCTATATGGGTTCCTCTGTCAGAGATAGCACAATGATTTTCACTTGTAACTTTCGTCTCGTTCGTTTCTGAACCAGGAATAATACATTTATCTGTCTCCATCATCCTTGAAAGTTTGTAACATCATCACGGAATCACCTTCTATACACATACATTGACAGGCGGTGGTGCCTATAATGTTGACGTTTTGTAGCGACGTTGGATAACATTTCCGGACAGGTGATCCTATTGAAAATACTGTGTACTCACACGCATCTACAAATCCTAGAAGTCTTTAATGGGAATATCCGAACACCCTGTATGTTGCTCTGATACGTTAGTGTTTGTAATGTCAACTGATAAATGACACATTAAAACATGTGCGCGATCACAAAGCGCCAAACTATTTCTCCACCTTTGTTATGCGCTGTTCCAGAATCTTATGCGGAATCCAAGTCTCACAGTCTGCTTTCAATTAATAGATCTGTAATGCTAGCTAAGACACGCTCTGTTCTTCCAGGCTGCAATGATATATTTTTTTCCACACTAGGTCTGAGGGCGGTTTTAGTGGATTGTATAAATATGATGAGTTATAAACGTAGCAGCTGGAATAATTGCTAATACCAATATAGAATCATCACAGCGCCATACATCTATTCCGCAAGTTTCATTGCTTTATTTCGGTGTGTAAACTGAGTCTTGAATCCTTCCACGTAAGACACATAACAATTGGTACTAGTCAAAACCTAAAGTAATGTAACAGAGATACTCAGCTTTACGTAAAATTTACTCTGTTGTTATGCTCATATATAACAACTACGTTTCCTTAGGTGGCGAAATATGTTGTAACTAATTACTTCTTATAACGCTAAAAAGTCTAAGTAAAGGAAAGGGTAGTACTACCAATTGATTTATCAATGGAAACGTAGGATATAAAATATTATTGACAAACTGTTTGTGACTATATTTTAAATTTAATTAAATGAATGTGATCCTAATCCAACAGCACATGTGTTTCGTTCAACGTATGAAAGGGAATTCAACGCTGGCCTGCAAACGTCAGTCAACTCAATGGTATAATGAGCTGAAAGCTGAAGACCAGATAGCATAAGTAACAAATATCAGAAAGTACCTTTACAGAGGTGATTACAGGAACACAAGCTAGCGAGAGAAAATATAGTTATATGAACTGAGTGGACAATAATCACCGAGAGTGTTCCCCCTTTTCAAGATATTCCTTGTGTAACGCCAGAATGCCGTAGCCAGATGTTGCATACAGTGCCAGTGTAGACAAGAATTGTAGTTTGTGAGAGAAGCACGTGTCGTGAACATGAGAGCACGCCAAGAATAACCGAATTTGAACGTCTGATAACAATCGGTGCAAGTTGCATCGTTAGTAGCATATCGGAGATAACGCACGAATTCGGAATGTAGAAGTCAGCTGTCTTTATTGTGGACCTTCAACATCGCAAACACAATGTTTATAAATGCAGAAATAGCTGCACAGGACGACAACAAATGACTGACGAAACACGTCACGTTGCCTCCTCAGAGCAATAGGGCGATGGATGTTGTACTGTGTCGGGCACGAGGATGTTCGACACGATATTAGTGTTCTATAGAACCTACTGTATTTAATGAAGTTTCCGTTAATTAAGTGACATTCACGCCTGATAATTTTATGTAAGCTTATTATGGACTAACGTTACTAATTTGTCTCTTTTCTGTAGAAGGACTGTAAGTTAACGAAAAATTACAGAAAAATAATATAAACTGTGAAATAAGAAATGAAAAGGCTAAAACACAATCGAAAGGTTAAAAGTTTAAATTACGAATATGAAATACGGAGGTATATCGGATTGTATACACGTTGTGTGTATCGTGTTTTCTATTGCTACACAGCATTCGGAGTTGCATTACACTATACATCACGGTGAATAATGGTACCGTCTCACCCTAATTGAGTTACTGGTCTCATATGGAATTCAGAATCGTTGCAGGTAATTTCCGGGGAACCCTCTCCCTTCGGTGCATCTCAAATGAAATACGAGGGCAATTGACATCATTTTTCACTCTGGCGCGAAATTACGTGCCAGATGCGGCCCGTGGTGCGCAGGAACTCTATCTGCATAAGTGGAAATGTTCCCCGCGGAGGGAGGGTCCTGGGGTCTGTGACGCGTTGATGCTTGTCTCCAGGAGGGAGGTAACTGGAGGAAGAGGAGTGGAAGAGGAGGAGGCGGGAGGACAGAGGAGGCAAAGTGAAAGATGACGTCCGTCACGTGCTCCGGCGCACCCCGGCGTGGTTTCCTCTCGCGGGGTCGTCATTAATTGCGGGCCGCGCAGCTGCCTGCAAGCGACTCTAATGGATGGAAACGGGGATATACGCCGACCCCGAGTGGCCCGGCGCCGCCCCGCCAGGGTCTTCCTTCCTGCGAGCGAGACCGCCAATCGCGCGGCGCTGCTGTCGCGGGCGGCAGGCACTGCATCTGCCAGTGTTTCCCCACCTCTAATGGACAAATCAAATACTCGTATTTCTGCCTCAAACTCGCTCTCCGTTGGCTGCAGTAACGGATACGCAATTATAAATACGAGACAGCGGAAGTCTTCATCTCCTTTTGTTTGCATCTTCTTCACTTCTGCTCCAGCATAGCCAAAGAAAGGCTCTTTATCTCAGCACTATTCATCTTCTTTTATTGTTCTTTTTTAAGTTTCGTTTTGAGTTATCAGTCGCTGTGGCTCTCCTCGCTCTCTTGTGCCAACCTTTTCACCTCAGGAGAGCACCTTGTTGGAGGTGTTCCAATCCCTGACAGTCTTCACATTTTTAACCTTCCACAGCTCCCTCTGGTAATCTGGAATTGTCCGCAGCTCGTGGTCGTGCGGTAGCGTTCTCGCCTCCCGCGCCCGGGTTCCCGGGTTCGATTCCCGGCGGGGTCAGGGATTTTCTCTACCTCGTGATGACTCGGTGTTGTGTGCTGTCTTTAGGTTAGTTAGGTTTAAGTAGTTCTATGTTCTAGGGGACTGATGACCATAGATGTTAAGTCCCATAGTGCTCAGAGCCATTTGAACCATTTTTAATCTGGAATTTGTTCTATCATTTCTTCATACCTGCCCCATTATACTGTCGCTTCCTCTTGTTAGTTTTTTTCACATGTTGTCTTCGTCGCCTACTCTGCGGACAACATCCCTTGTCTTATCAGTCCGTTGGGTTCTCCAAGTCTTTCCACAGCACCTCCTCCAAAACGCTCTGATTCTCTACTTTTCCAGTGTTCTCGACGTCCATGATTCACCCACATACGAAGCTGTGTTCCAAACATACATTCTCAGAAATTTGTTCCACAAATTAAGACCTATGTTTGATACCAAAAGACTTCTTTTGTCTGGGGATGCCTCTTTACTGTGCCAGTCTATGCCTTCCTTACATCGTCCGCCGTGTTTCATTAGGTTTTTCAAGGTACTATACCTTAGATTCGTTGAGTTCCTGGTCACCAATTAAAATGTAAGTTCATAGCTAATATCATTTCTGTTACTGCTCATTACTTTCGTATTTCTTCGGTTTTCTCGCAGTCCATATCATGCACTTATTCCATTCACCTTGCCCGGTAAGTCTACTTCACTTTCATTGAGCGTAACTATATCACCCTCGCATCTTACCACTTACATCCGTTCACTCCGAATTTTATACCCATCCTTTAGCCTATCATTTACTTTCGTCATTACTTCTTCGGTGTATCCACTGAAAAATAAGGGTGAAAGACTACTTACTTTTCAATCTGAATACGTTGTTCTTGACCTTCCATTCATACTATTCTTCTTTAGTTCTTTTACATATTGTGTATTATCTGTCTTTCGCTACACCTTCCTACGATTTTTCTGCCAATTTTGAACATCTTCGATCTTTAATATTATCGAACGGTTCTTCTAGGTCTACAAATTCTATGATCATGTGTCTAACTTTCGTACGACTTGATCCATTACCAAGGGCAACTTCAGAAGAGGCTCTCTGGGGCCTTTACCTAACGGATTCTCAAATGTAATTCCTAGTTGTCTGTAGCCTATTTCTGCCTGATACTCGCTCATTTTTGTTGTAATCATTAGTGAGCAATCATAAATATGGCGCAGTGGGAGTTATTAAGTGAGTTAGTTTACCTCATACCTTCTCCACCTCCGCTCTTGTAGTAGCCGTGCAAGTCTCTTTATCTCTCCTTATTTGCTTCCTATTAAAGTCATCAGTCGTTGATTTGTTGCGGCTCCCCACGCTCTCTTGTGACAAACTATGCATCTCAGAAAAAATGACCTAGTAGATAGTGTCGGAAGTTCCATGCGGCTTTTCGCGGATGATGCTGTAGTATACAGAGAAGTTGCAGCATTAGAAAATTGTAGCGAAATGCAGGAAGATCTGCAGCGGATAGGCACTTGGTGCAGGGAGTGGCAACTGACCCTTAACATAGACAAATGTAATGTTTTGCGAATACATGGAAAGAAGGATCCTTCATAGTATGATTATATGATAGCAGAACAAACACTGGTAGCAGTTACTTCTGTAAAATATCTGGGAGTATGCTTACGGAACGATTCGAAGTGGAATTATCATATAAAATTAATTGTTGGTAAGGCGGGTGCCAGGTTGAGATTCATTGGGAGAGTCCTTAGAAAATGCAGTCCATCAACAGAGGAGGTGGCTTACAAACCACTCGTTCGACCTATACTTGAGTATTGCTCATGAGTGTGGGGTTCGTACCAGGTCGGGTTGACAGAGGAGACAAGATCCAAGGAAAAGCGGTGTGTTTCATCACAGGGTTATTTGGTAAGCGTGAAAGCGTTACAGAGATGTTTGGCAAACTCAAGGGGCAGACTCTGCAAGACAGGCGCTCTGCATCGCTGTGCAGCTTGCTGACCAGGTTTCGAGAGGGTGCGTTTGTGGATGAGGTATCGAATATATTGCTTCCCCCTACTTATACCTCCCGAGGAGATCACGAATGTAAAATTAGAGAGATTCGAGCGCGTACGGAGGCTTTCAGACAGTCGTTCTTCCCGCGAACCGTACGCGACTGGAACAGAAAAGGGAGGTAATGACCGTGGCATGTAAAGTGCCCTCCGCCACACACCGTTGGGTGGCTTGCGGAGTTTAAATGTTGATGTAGATGTAGATAGCACATGCACCATAGATTCTCAATTATTTGTTGGATGTCTGTCTTCTGAAACAGTTTTAACCCTCCATAGCGCCATCTCGTACTTTGGAATTTATTCTCTGTTCTCGCAACCAATTGTCCTATAACTCTTTCATGCACAGGGCTATGAGACAAATTTTGAACCTTATTGCACAATACTTTTATTTTTTGAGCAAAGTTATAAAAATTTGGTTGAAAGTTGTATAACTACATTAGAATAAAAACTTTAATAAACGTTATGATACATTTTAAAAGAGTCTTTCGAAAACAGTGGTAGTACAGTATGAGTACCACCACCCTACAAGTTACAGCGCAGTATTGGATGCAGGATCTGTTCACAGCTTTGTCACAGTTCCATCCTCTTCTTCCTGCTGTACTTCTGTTGTGATACTTGGGGCATCAAAGCTTGAGAACAAATGCACTGTTCCTTTTGTCCTTCCATTTTACAATACACAGCCCAGTGTTACCTGTAGCCCAGTCGTGTTCACCACGATCCAATTCTTAGTCTCATATATTAGTTTCATTTTCAGATCGTCCATCATTTTTTACACTGGTGAAGCAACTTTCAAAGAAAACTCTATGATTTTCTCCTTCAAGACCTATCAGCAGCTGTGTTATTACCCTATCCCCAAGATATTTTTCCGTTGTGTTGCCTATTTTACCAGTATAAATGTCGGGTTTTAGTGCAAAACCACAGTTATCTGCTAACATCCATATTTTGTAGCCCATTTTGATTGTTTTTTTGGGTAAGTACTCTTTCTAGGATTAAATGCCCTTGAATTTGATAGTCGACTCATCTACGCCTACATATTCACTTGTATGATATGCACTTCTGAAATTGTCACCCACCATAGACAAAAACGGTTGTAGCTTGTACAGCTTATCATGACCCTCCTCACCATGCTTTGGCATTCAGCCGTTCTCATTTAGAAGCAAATGAAACAAAAGCTACACAAAACGATTAACTGTTATCACTGAACTAATGTAGGTATCATGAAGATCAGACCCAGAGCTCCGGTAATCCCTGCAACTTGCCTGTGAGAATGTTCAATTAAAGAAATATTTCCGTTTCCCTACATGTTGTGTGTTTTTAAGGTGTCCCATTTTTCTCGTAGTCCTGTTCAGCATAAAGATTAGTCTGCATAACAATCTACTGAATTATGTCATCAGATATGAACAATTTGAACAAATTGTAGGGAGTGGAATGCTCGAACTCTCTCACATGCGTGGCTGGACCAGTTACTGAGGAAAAAGGCGTCGGTTGTTGGTGCTTTTCTGTTTTCCCCCATTGGGGAGGCTGTTTAGGTGATGTTACATCTATGGGGGTTGCATTTTCGTCACCTGCACTATGTACTGGTACTTGCTCTAGGTCAGCAGTAGAACTGGATACAGTTCCACCAGAACAGTAACATGACAAATCCATTGTTTGTGTATTTTCTCAGATGAATCACTTTCGTCTGAAGTGCTTGTTTTCGGAAACAACCATTCCTGAATGTGGTACACAGTAATCTGCGTCGTCACCAACAAAATCTGCATTTTCGTCCGACAATCTCCGACCTGAAGGCATTTCAGCATGGATTATTGCCACTATCCCATCATCTTTCAGTACTTCCTTAAAGCAATTCATTATAAACTCAAATGGAAGGTAACGCCTCAAACTACACATGCGAACTTCATTTACGTTCCCATGCAACTTTATTGAACAAACAATGCTCAAAATGTGAAACATACTCGATATTCAAAGTAGTATCTCACGTAGTGGAGGAACGTTGATGCATTGTGGTACATATTTTGGACTCTGATTATTCACGAAATAATAGTCTTCTATGGAATATACCTAGAACCGTATATTATAGAGTGATTCTGAGTATACAAAAATCATTGTCTTACCTGTAACAAACAGCTGAATCAACAATGCATCACGTAAAAGCGGAAACAATTACACACGAGATCGCACTGGGCTAAAACCAGCAACACTGCGCACACTGTAGGAAGCAACAATCGCCACAGGAGGACAGTATGAAGTAACGCTACTCCTGACCTCTCTCTCTCTCTATCATTGTGGAGATTACCAAATTACGTATAGTGGGTGGTTCAGAGAAGATACCTCCATTCTGGATGACTCAAGACTTCACAATTAAGTGGTACAATTTTTGTACCACCATGCTCTGAATGGTTCTAATGGTTCTAATGGTTCTGAGCACTATGGGACTTAACATCTATGGTCATCAGTCCCCTAGAACTTAGAACTACTTAAACCTAACTAACCTAAGGACAGCACACAACACCCAGCCACGAGGCAGAGAAAATCTCTGACCCCACCGGGAATCGAACCCGGGAACCCAGGCGTGGGAAGCGAGAACGCTACCGCACGACCACGAGATGCGGGCCATGCTCTGAAGCAAGGACAAATGGTGGTACAAAGAAAACTCTATGATTTTCTCCTTCAAGACCTGTCAGCAGCTGTGTTATTACCCTATCTCCAAGATATTTTTCCGTTGTGTTGCCTATTTTACCAGTATAAATGTCGGGTTTTAGTGCAAAACCACAGTTATCTGCTAACATCCATATTTTGTAGCCCATTTTGATTGTTTTTTTGGGTAAGTACTCTTTCTAGGATTAAATGCCCTTGAATTTGATAGTCGACTCATCTACGCCTACATATTCACTTGGATGATATGCACTTCTGAAATTGTCACCCACCATAGACAAAAACGGTTGTAGCTTGTACAGCTTATCATGACCCTCCTCACCATGCTTTGGCATTCAGCCGTTCTCATTTAGAAGCAAATGAAACAAAAGCTACACAAAACGATTAACTGTTATCACTGAACTAATGTAGGTATCATGAAGATCAGACCCAGAGCTCCGGTAATCCCTGCAACTTGCCTGTGAGAATGTTCAATTAAAGAAATATTTCCGTTTCCCTACATGTTGTGTGTTTTTAAGGTGTCCCATTTTTCTCGTAGTCCTGTTCAGCATAAAGATTAGTCTGCATAACAATCTACTGAATTATGTCATCAGATATGAACAATTTGAACAAATTGTAGGGAGTGGAATGCTCGAACTCTCTCACATGCGTGGCTGGACCAGTTACTGAGGAAAAAGGCGTCGGTTGTTGGTGCTTTTCTGTTTTCCCCCATTGGGGAGGCTGTTTAGGTGATGTTACATCTATGGGGGTTGCATTTTCGTCACCTGCACTATGTACTGGTACTTGCTCTAGGTCAGCAGTAGAACTGGATACAGTTCCACCAGAACAGTAACATGACAAATCCATTGTTTGTGTATTTTCTCAGATGAATCACTTTCGTCTGAAGTGCTTGTTTTCGGAAACAACCATTCCTGAATGTGGTACACAGTAATCTGCGTCGTCACCAACAAAATCTGCATTTTCGTCCGACAATCTCCGACCTGAAGGCATTTCAGCATGGATTATTGCCACTATCCCATCATCTTTCAGTACTTCCTTAAAGCAATTCATTATAAACTCAAATGGAAGGTAACGCCTCAAACTACACATGCGAACTTCATTTACGTTCCCATGCAACTTTATTGAACAAACAATGCTCAAAATGTGAAACATACTCGATATTCAAAGTAGTATCTCACGTAGTGGAGGAACGTTGATGCATTGTGGTACATATTTTGGACTCTGATTATTCACGAAATAATAGTCTTCTATGGAATATACCTAGAACCGTATATTATAGAGTGATTCTGAGTATACAAAAATCATTGTCTTACCTGTAACAAACAGCTGAATCAACAATGCATCACGTAAAAGCGGAAACAATTACACACGAGATCGCACTGGGCTAAAACCAGCAACACTGCGCACACTGTAGGAAGCAACAATCGCCACAGGAGGACAGTATGAAGTAACGCTACTCCTGACCTCTCTCTCTCTCTATCATTGTGGAGATTACCAAATTACGTATAGTGGGTGGTTCAGAGAAGATACCTCCATTCTGGATGACTCAAGACTTCACAATTAAGTGGTACAATTTTTGTACCACCATGCTCTGAATGGTTCTAATGGTTCTAATGGTTCTGAGCACTATGGGACTTAACATCTATGGTCATCAGTCCCCTAGAACTTAGAACTACTTAAACCTAACTAACCTAAGGACAGCACACAACACCCAGCCACGAGGCAGAGAAAATCTCTGACCCCACCGGGAATCGAACCCGGGAACCCAGGCGTGGGAAGCGAGAACGCTACCGCACGACCACGAGATGCGGGCCATGCTCTGAAGCAAGGACAAATGGTGGTACAAAGAAAACTCTATGATTTTCTCCTTCAAGACCTGTCAGCAGCTGTGTTATTACCCTATCTCCAAGATATTTTTCCGTTGTGTTGCCTATTTTACCAGTATAAATGTCGGGTTTTAGTGCAAAACCACAGTTATCTGCTAACATCCATATTTTGTAGCCCATTTTGATTGTTTTTTTGGGTAAGTACTCTTTCTAGGATTAAATGCCCTTGAATTTGATAGTCGACTCATCTACGCCTACATATTCACTTGTATGATATGCACTTCTGAAATTGTCACCCACCATAGACAAAAACGGTTGTAGCTTGTACAGCTTATCATGACCCTCCTCACCATGCTTTGGCATTCAGCCGTTCTCATTTAGAAGCAAATGAAACAAAAGCTACACAAAACGATTAACTGTTATCACTGAACTAATGTAGGTATCATGAAGATCAGACCCAGAGCTCCGGTAATCCCTGCAACTTGCCTGTGAGAATGTTCAATTAAAGAAATATTTCCGTTTCCCTACATGTTGTGTGTTTTTAAGGTGTCCCATTTTTCTCGTAGTCCTGTTCAGCATAAAGATTAGTCTGCATAACAATCTACTGAATTATGTCATCAGATATGAACAATTTGAACAAATTGTAGGGAGTGGAATGCTCGAACTCTCTCACATGCGTGGCTGGACCAGTTACTGAGGAAAAAGGCGTCGGTTGTTGGTGCTTTTCTGTTTTCCCCCATTGGGGAGGCTGTTTAGGTGATGTTACATCTATGGGGGTTGCATTTTCGTCACCTGCACTATGTACTGGTACTTGCTCTAGGTCAGCAGTAGAACTGGATACAGTTCCACCAGAACAGTAACATGACAAATCCATTGTTTGTGTATTTTCTCAGATGAATCACTTTCGTCTGAAGTGCTTGTTTTCGGAAACAACCATTCCTGAATGTGGTACACAGTAATCTGCGTCGTCACCAACAAAATCTGCATTTTCGTCCGACAATCTCCGACCTGAAGGCATTTCAGCATGGATTATTGCCACTATCCCATCATCTTTCAGTACTTCCTTAAAGCAATTCATTATAAACTCAAATGGAAGGTAACGCCTCAAACTACACATGCGAACTTCATTTACGTTCCCATGCAACTTTATTGAACAAACAATGCTCAAAATGTGAAACATACTCGATATTCA
Source organism: Schistocerca serialis cubense (assembly GCF_023864345.2). Taxonomy (NCBI): domain Eukaryota; kingdom Metazoa; phylum Arthropoda; class Insecta; order Orthoptera; family Acrididae; genus Schistocerca; species Schistocerca serialis. The sequence continues at coordinate 589,266,650 of NC_064645.1, read as the reverse complement.
AAGTAGTATCTCACGTAGTGGAGGAACGTTGATGCATTGTGGTACATATTTTGGACTCTGATTATTCACGAAATAATAGTCTTCTATGGAATATACCTAGAACCGTATATTATAGAGTGATTCTGAGTATACAAAAATCATTGTCTTACCTGTAACAAACAGCTGAATCAACAATGCATCACGTAAAAGCGGAAACAATTACACACGAGATAGCACTGGGCTAAAACCAGCAACACTGCGCACACTGTAGGAAGCAACAATCGCCACAGGAGGACAGTATGAAGTAACGCTACTCCTGACCTCTCTCTCTCTCTATCATTGTGGAGATTACCAAATTACGTATAGTGGGTGGTTCAGAGAAGATACCTCCATTCTGGATGACTCAAGACTTCACAATTAAGTGGTACAATTTTTGTACCACCATGCTCTGAATGGTTCTAATGGTTCTAATGGTTCTGAGCACTATGGGACTTAACATCTATGGTCATCAGTCCCCTAGAACTTAGAACTACTTAAACCTAACTAACCTAAGGACAGCACACAACACCCAGCCACGAGGCAGAGAAAATCTCTGACCCCACCGGGAATCGAACCCGGGAACCCAGGCGTGGGAAGCGAGAACGCTACCGCACGACCACGAGATGCGGGCCATGCTCTGAAGCAAGGACAAATGGTGGTACACAAGTTGCACCACCTACGCTGAAGGAGATAATATGGTCCATACCTGTTGTCAGTGATTCCGATATGTTATTTTCTTCCATGACTCTGCCAGAACCTCCCCATTCCCCACCAGTCCACCGCATTTTCAAAATACTTCTATAGAGCAACAGCTCTCAAACACTTTGGTTCTCTTCTTTTCCAGTTTTTCCAATGTTCGTGTTTCAGTACTATACAATGTAGTGCTCCAAATGTAGAATCTCAAAAACTTGTTCCTAAAATTAAGGCCTGTTTTTGATTCGAGTGGACTTTTTTTTGTCGGGAATGCCCCCCTTGTCTCTGCTAGTTTGTGTTTAATCTTTTCCCTCTATCTTCCATCATTTGTTATTATGGATTCCAAGGTATCAGAACTCCTTAGCATTGTTTACTGCTTGGGCCACCAATTTATATATATATATATATATATATATATATATATATATATATATATGGTATCTGTCCTTTCGGACATGTAAATATCGACGGGGACAGTTGAAAATATTTGCCCCGTCCGGGACTCAAACCGGGGATCTCCTGCTTACATGGCACATGCTCTATTCGACAGAGCCATCGAGGACACAGAGGATAGTGAGACTGCAGATACTTTTCCACACATTACATTTGTAGTGCCCCTGCTTACTATACTCTTTACTTGCCCCAGTCGTTAACCGATTCCCGTAAGAGTTTGAGCAAAGGGAGTGCATTCCCACTGAACATCATTGGCCAGCCTTATCTGTATGAAAACGGTATCTGTTCTTTCGGACATGTCCATTCCATGGATTCTTTCGGACATGTCCAATCCATGGATTGTCTTTTGGATTCCGGCTCGTAGTGGTGACACGACGTTTCATTTCCAGTTTCGATTCTATTCCGAAAATTGTCACCTTCAGCTTCATATTGGTCCAGCCGGCCCGTAAAATTTCCCTTCAATGAGCTTTTTGTTCTTCTGTAAGCATACACGTGACCCTTCTCGCACAGACTTTGCGATAACCAAGACGTTCTAACATTGTTTTCGAGAAATTACAGCCGATAATCAGCTTTACACACAATTCTGAGTTCGTAATCCCTCGATCAGTGAGGATGAGTTTTTCAACAAGCTCTTCATTGCGAGGGAAGACAGCTGTGCAAGGTCGAGCGGAGTGTGGCTTGTCATGCACAACCTTCTCACCACCTTCAAACGCCGTAGCCATCGCCTAACATTATTCACGTCTATTGTATCGCCTGTCTACACCTTTAGCAGGCGCGAATGGACTTCAGTGGGCTTAATTTCTTCAGCAGTGCGGAATTAAATCACTCATCGCTATTTTATACTCGCGGCCATATCCGACTCCATTTTCTCCATTTTGGAGCACTCCTCTGCTGGCTCCAACTGACCCAGAACCACGGAATCATCTGCAAATGAAGGAGAAAGTTTCAAGCATTAGCATTACATCAACGACATCTCGTACGGACATCCAATGTCACCACAAAAAAAAAAAAAGGAGGTATTACTTTCGGAACGACCCTTGTATGTTTCAAAGCCTGTGACGATGTTCGAAGAAAAATTGGCACGTTTTGCCTCGTAACGTGCAAGCAACTCGAGGCTTTTTGTGGTCTCCAATCGCGTGGAGAGGAATCCAGCGGGCACACACCTTTGAGAACCGTAAGTGGTGAACAAGTGTGTCAGCACTACCAGCAGAGACATCCGGTTGTGCACCGAGGTGTCCGATTGTGATCCATCTATAACCTCAAATGAGAGTATCCGCACGTTCCAACATCGCATGAGTCGTAACTTTTTGCGGCCGGCTGACACGCTGAGATTGAATAGGTTTGCGCGACCTTGTTGCAATAACGACAAAGGCCTCGCCCATACTTATGTCGATCGCCAGGTGTCTTAGGCATTCTGCGATGCTCTGGTTTTCCACCAAAAGATAATCTGCTTGGAATGCACCTCCGTTACAGATGCCCTTTTGAAGGCTATATATAACGGAGCCACATATCGGAACTTCATAAAGCTAGAGGTCCACGTGTCCCACAACAAATCCCACTTCTTTGGTACGGAATTGTCCTGAAAAAAATTGTTTATTGCTTATTACCCATTGTTAAAGCAGTCAGTAGCTCGAAAATAAGTTCAGTATGCGGCAACAGAAATTTGTAATTGTTTATCCAACAACATAAAATATCTGACAGGTTGTAGAGCAAGTTTTAATTCTGATTTCAAATAATTTCTCGTGGACAACTCTTTCTGTTCCATCGGTAACTTCTAGTTAAGCGTGGTAGCTAGAGAAAATAAGAACGGATAGTTGCAGGTGTACGATTAAAAAATGTTCCTAAATGTTAACAATTTCACGTACACATGTCTTCCGTAAAATGTCTCACTGACTCGTTCCACAGAAATGAAGCGTTGAAATGATCTATAGAACATGTAACTGACTAACTAACCTAATGAAAGCCCCTCCTACGATGTCATCGGAAAATCTTAAGGTTTCACCTCTTCCCTCTTGTTCTGTATACTAAATTCTCTTGGTTTCATTTACCGTTCGCTCAGCGTTGACACTGAACAGCATGAGAAATAGGCTGTAATTGTGTCTCGCTTCATCTTAACTAATGCCTTGCTTTCAAGTAATTCAACTTTTATAACTCAATCCAATATCTGAATCGGCCGGAGTGGGCGAGCGGTTCTAGGCGCTACAGCTTGGAACTGCGCGACCGCTACTGTCGCAGGTTAGAATCATGCCTCGGCCATGGGTGTATGTGATGTCCTTAGGTTAGTTAGGTTCAAGTGGTTCTAAGTTCTAGGGGACTGATGACCTCAGTAGTTAAGTCCCATAGTGCTCAGAGCCATTTGAACCAATATCTGTATAATTTATGGATAACCCTCCATCACCTTGTTGCCCTTGCTACCTTCAAAATCCGAAAATTTATTTCTGTAGGCGGTGTCAGAAGCTTTCTGTAAGTATAAAAATGGTGTACGTAGGTTTGCCGTATTAAAGGCGTAGAGTCAGTACAGTGCCGCATATTCCTATAATTCTCCAGAGCCCGAACTTATCTTCAACGAAGTCGGATGCTACCAGTCTACCATTTCTTGTACTAACAATTCATGGGAAGTGAAGGAAAGGGCAGAGGCGGGAGGGGGGAGGGATAAACAAGGCGTGACTACAGTAATGTAATTCAACTGGAGGAAGCCTGAAACAGTTATGTGGAGATAAGCTTCCACAACATAGACTAGTGCACAGAATTGTATCAAAAGGATTGCGCAACAATAGAGTAACATGTAACCACGGTATATTAAGTTGATGGTGTTCACCTGTCAGCGGCTGTCTACTTAAGAATTGGGTTATTGCGTTCCTCTCAATCACATCGTGCTCAAGATGAACGTTTGGATCTACATACTGCTATGGAAATAGTTTATCTTGCTCTGTTTATTTTCACACATTGCAAAGATTCCGTATGATTCAACGGTTTCATGTTCCTACTACTGGCAATTTGGACACTAACGTTAAGTAGCGCTAATATAATAACGCATTGAGAGCTGTTGATAAAGTTAATCTTCTTCTTTCCCTTGTACGTTTGTCCCGCACGGGCGTAGGATCGGCATGGGTATGTTTCCTTTTGGTATGGCTAATTTAAGGTGTGGTCGGATGCCCTTCCTATCCCCACCACGTACCCGCCCAACGTCCCCCTGAGAAGGAAGATGTGCATTCCAACTGTCTGCGGGTAGTGCTATTTATGTCGAAGTGAGCTAAGTCTTTTCACATGTTCATGAATATTGTTACTGACGCTAGACTTGGGTACCAGAACGGCATTCACCACGTGGCATGCGGGAAATCAACTGAAAACAACATGCAGGCTGTCCAACACACTGACCCTCGACGATAATCCACCAAACGGACCAGATTCGCACCCCGCATTCCGAGAACAGCGGTTCAACACGCACAGATGTTGAGGCAGGTCTGTCGGGAAAGTTAATATCCTACTTACAAATAACGTAAGGACTGCCAGTAAATGTTACAGGTTATCTGCTTCACATGATAAAATAATGATAAGGAATTGTTGCTACATTCTAAATGAAGTATATATATTACAAATTATGCTAATAATCTGAAACTTTAAGATAAGAGTGAGAGATCAGAACATGGATGAAAGACTCAAAAATCATCCTAAACGCACTTGCATGACAAGCATGCTAAGGAATAATAATGACTAAGAAGAACAGGTGTGTCGGAAGGACTGAACAAGAAACATTATAGTTCAGTGACTTCTGCAGTAAGAATAAAATTATTTTGCGACAATAACGTCAGCGAGTGTACTTTTACGCAAATGGGGGTGATGGCTGCAGACAACCCTACATTAGATTTATATTTATCATAACCTCTGACCTAGAATCACTTATAACTGATAGAAAAGGATCTGACTGCAGCGTTTTGAGATTAGAAATTTACTATCCAGTATCTTTTTGATGCAGATCTAGTGTTTAATAATTGACTCTGTTAATGCGTTTTGTTCAAGCACTCCGTATAAATAAATTTTTTCTCCTGATGTTCTCTTTTTCTATCTTCCGAGGTCTCTTCCTCTACTCACTTTTCGTTTCTGTCATTTTGCAATTATTGCAAAATTCATTTTTCCACTTGTCTGTGAATCCACTTACAAAACGCTAGAAATTCATTGCTGAATGTTGAATGAAGCCATTTCCTCAGGATTTCGGGTTTCTGTTCTCCAAGATTTGTATATCAGAATGACTCCGTGGTCAGGTTTGCTGATTTCACCAAAGCTTTGCGATATCAAAAATTCGCGTTTCCTGATATTATTTCTTCGCTGTATACACTGTATATATTTTAAGCTTTGTCACGCTCCTCACGTTGGCGGCATTATAGAATCCCGATGACAATGCGTTTTGTCCAATAAATTCTAAATATTACTCTTTCGAAATAGTACCTTTATTTCAAGGCTCAATGCTGGTATTACGTCGACTTCAACGTAATAGATTTCTTCATTCAGTATCTCATGGCAACTCCGGCATGGCCGGTGCAAAACTGGATTAATAAAGGGGGAGGGGAAGGAGTAACACGTCTTTAAAATATATTGGTTAATCTTGCCCACGTTATAGTATCTTGTGAGGGTCCTATGCCAGAGTTACTGCAAAGACTGTAAAGTCGACGAGGCAACGTGAGACCAGCCGCTCCCTACAATGACTTAAAGAGCAGAAGCAGGAACCCTCACTAAAAATAAAGAGTCAGTCGTCATCTACAAAAATAAATAAATAAATAAATGAAATAAAAATAAGAGAAATCTTTCTTTCGCAGCTGACAACTGACTTTTTTATTGGAATACTGAAACATCTAACAACAGACTATTAAATTTTTAAAAAAATGCGTATAATGCCAGTTTGCAACACGAGCAAATAAGCCATGGGAAATATATTAACAGAAAAAAGGAAGAATTTAATAAAGAAAGTACCATACTGAATCCTTGGAAAGAGCCATAGCTAATATTGAGCATTACATTCACAGAGGATAGATTATAACATTTTAAGTTATGAAAGAAGAAGCTAACACAGCTAAAGTTATTTTTCAGGAAAAAGGCAATAGGAAAGACACCGGAAATTATAAAGAACAAGTTAAGTAAATGAAGAATGTAAAACTTACGAAATAATTCTTAATGAAATCCGCAAACATTCAGTAACGATTACTGGCCGAATGAGAAAGCTTAATTCTGTATCTGAAGTTATTTTGAAGGATACCGTTGATGTCTTCTTATATCTCCTCTAACGATTTTATCTGAAACTATATTGGTAAGACAACTTATAGTTGGCGGACAGTTGAACGTCTTGCAAAAGTCTCAGTGATTTCACCTTCGAAACTGACATAATCTATCGTATGAAAAATTAGCAGGTTATTTTTCCAGTGTTTTTATCAATTATGGTTAGTCCTAGAATGACCAAATTGATCTACATGTTCAAAAAGTGCTTACTAAATTATACAGAAGTACCAATAGGGCTTGTACGTCGGTGGACTCTCGCTATTCTGTTCAAGCTACAAATCTACTCCACACACCATCTAACCTCTCGTTTGATACTCACAAATAAAATTGTCAGTGTGCAGTTGAATTCAACTTATGTACACTTTAGTAAAGAGCTGTTGTTGGTTGACTACAGTTGTTTGTTTCAGTCTTAAATTCAATACTTCTTATTGGTTGGTGTATTAATGATTTCGGTACCTCCTAATAATTCCGTAAGTGTCCAGTACGCCTCTCTCCTATGGTTACAAGGGATTTTCAGAAAATTTATTTTAATTCTTTGTTGTTGTTGTTGTGGTCTTCAGTCCTGTGACTGGTTTGATGCAGCTCTCCATGCTGCTCTATCCTGTGCAAGCTCCTTCATCTCCCAGTACCTACTGCAACCTACATCCATCTGTATCTGTTTAGTGTATTCATCTCTTGGTCTCCCTCTACAATTTTTACCCACCACACTGCCCTCCAATACCAAATTGGTGATCCCTTTGTAACGCCGGAAATGCATATCCTCCTATTTCCATCTATTGTACTATAATTTTTTTCCTTGTTTTGTTACCTCAAGATATGACATTTCTGTCTCTTTATATATTGTAATTGCTTTACTGTTTGGATATATATATATATATATTTATGCACTTATGTCGATGTGTAATTGGTTTGTTTCGTAAATATTATTTGTATTGTTACGCTGGGTCTTGCCTAGGGAAAACTGCTATCGAAAGATTACGTCGATAGGTCGTGTGAAGAATCAAAGTGTGTAGGATCTTTGGTAGTGTTAACTCTGCCGCGTGGAGCGCGGGCAGGGAGAGTCTGGCGGGAGTAGCGAGTGGAGCAGGTGTTGTGTGACGCTCCCGCGAGTTGCCGCGCTTTCGGGGTTTGGCAGCATGTAATTGCGCTCGACTCGCGATGATAGTTTCTGACATGGTGTCGCGGACGGGAAGCATTAGCTGGCGCACATCAAGAGCCCGTTTCGCCTGGTGACCGTGTCGAGAAGAAGGCGCGCCAACATCCAGCTTCTGCAACAGCGACGGCCGACAATGAGTGACTGTCGCCACCTCCTCGATCGACGGCTTCAAACCTTCAATCAACCAACAAGGAAGACTAAAAGCACGTAAAGTTTCAGAACTGTATGGCAGACCTCAGCTTTTCAAATTGTTCCATTTGCCTCGCAAAATTACAGCAACTTAGCATGAACCTTTGTTGCTCATTGTCCCAATTGCATTGCCAAGCAGGGTCCCTTCCTTTTCCGAAATGAACCCGAGTGTCGTTGAAATTCAAACGCCAGCATTAAAATAATATAATTAGATTTCACTGCTTTAATTTCAAAGTTCAGTTCAAGCATTAGCTGGCTACAATAGTTAGATTACACAAGCACAAATTAAGAGTGCGAGTATTGTTACCGTATTTTAGCTTACCTGTGACTGCAGCTCAGCTTGGTACGTACTAAATTTCACTATTGTTAATTGTTCAGAATCGTTTAATTCAAGCTCAAAGTTAAATCTCTTCTTTCTAAATTGCGTAGATTCAATTAGCTTTAGAAATGATTGTTGAGGTAGTCCAAGACTAACTGTATTTCGATGTGCTTCAGAAAGAAAGCTCACTATTAACTTCAGTCACTAAATTAACTTTCGATTTTCCGGTTTCATTAATTCTTTTGCTAAATTAAGTGTAGCGAAATTTATTACTTGTGACAAACTTTCAGTTTTCACACTACACGTGTCAACCTTCAGTTGCCACGCTTCTAGTGCTAATTATATGTGTAATAACCTTTCTTTTTCAGTTATTATAGTAATTGTCCATAGGACTGGCGACCGTAATTTCCCCCAAATCTCAAATATCTAATTACCGCTAGTTAATTGTTAACGTAACGGCCGCACATTTACTTTCTTTAGAACTTTACCCCTTTTCAAAATTAATTTCCACCAGTTTCATTTGCATTTTTCCTTTCATTTAGATGTAACCCTTTCTTCCCTCTTTACCGATAGATTAACTTCGGTGACGATTGCTTTTCCCAAATTTCCATTAGGTACACGCGGTTTAATTTTTCACTGTCATTGAGGTCGATAAGTGAGGGGGAGGTTACACGTGGCGACCTGGTGACAGGACAATCTTCGGATTTGAGGTTGTTCTGGACACGCGAATTTTGTATGTTGCAAATCTCGTAACAAAGTACTGGTTACGTACAGGCCGTTACGTCAGCGGGAATAAGTAGTGGGAGTAATCCTAATTATATTTGAGATTTGGCAGTTATATTGAAAATTATTAAAATGAGTGAAGGCAACAATTGCCAAAATTTGGTAGACTTGGATACGGAACAATCGGTCGAACAGTGGGAAACGCGCACCGCGGTACCCACTGTTCAGGGGCAGGCGGCTAGCATGAAAGACGCGACCGCCGGAACGCAACAAAGAGCAGAAATGGAATTCCAAACTTTAGAAAATGTTTCGGAATCAGAAGTGAAAATCAAATCTGAATCCCTTGATGACGAATACCGGGGGACAATTAAAGAGGAAGCCGCTACGGAAGTAAAACCGGTAGTTTCCGGGAATTTAACTGATTTATTGAACGTTTTGATTAACGAAATCAAGAGTCAATCGGTCAAGCAAGAAGATCAGGCTGCCAAACAAGAAGCTCAGGCTGCCAAGCAAGAAGCTCAGTCTGAAAAATTTGAACGGATGCTAGACAATCAGAACAAAGCTATTAACGTTGTTATCAACAATGTTGGAGTTGTTAACACAAAAGTTGATAAAATCAAAGAAGATATTGTTGTAATTAATACCGAAATCGGTAACCTTAAACAGGAAATGATAGGCGTTCAGGCGGAAATTGCGAGCATAAATACTCTTTTTGATTCCGAAATTAGCAGAATCGAAAAAAGTGTAGGAGAAGCAGTTGCTCCGATCATCGAGAATAAGGTGACGGAACAAATTCAATTAGTGAAAAAAGAGGATCAAAAGAAGGTGGAAACTTTAAAGGCTTTAGTATCCGAAGTAGATAGCAAAGTGACGAAGCAGGCTAATACCTGCGAAGAACAAAAAAAGGAAGTAGAAACGCTTGCGACAACCACTTGCCAAGTAATTACGAGAGTGTCGGAATTAGAAAAGAAACTTGACGAAAAACAGAGCTATGTGCCAATCTGTGCACATAGTTCGGAATTGTTGACGAAAGAGGAGCGGTTCGACCCCTTGAAAAAAGGCGGTATACATGCGACGGATTTCATTAAGAATTGTGAAAGAGTTTTACCCAGATCATGGACTGATGAGAGAAAAATTAATGCGATTATTGATGTGTTGGCTGGTGATGCCAAGCGTTGGGGCTTAAACCTCAACATTACGAACCTGACTTTTGACGAATTTAAAAATTTGTTTCTGGCTGAATACTGGTCAGAGCAAAAACAGCAAAGTGTCTGGCGCGAATTTGTCGTATCGAGGCCTTTCGATGCGAATTCGCGCGGTTCGATGAAGGAGTTTTGTGAGGGGTGGATCCGCAAGTTGGAATATTTGCGTGACCGCCGCTCGGAATCCGAAATAGTCTGGGAACTCTACAAGAAGCTTCCAGATGATACAAAACGCTATGTAGGAAGCAATTACAGGACAATCAATGATTTCCTGGGAAGAGTTGAGGACGAGGACTATTGGCGCAATAATCGCGACAGTGGTAGAGGCCGTGGTAACAACAACGGGTACCACAGCAACCACAACAACGATAACCACGGGAATAATGCATACCGCAACCATGGCAGCAATAACAATAGTGGTTCGGACCGTAATAACAATCGGTACAATGCAAATAATAACAGGAATGACGGAAACCAGTATCAAACTAACGTGATACGGGCTGCGCAGAATAGTAATAACGCCAGAGGGTGTGACCAGCCGCCTCAGCAGTATCCGGGGAGCGTATCTGCTGGGACGAAACAGGGAAACCATTAGCCGCGCCGGTGAGGGGCCGACCGGGCGTGGTGAAATTTTGGTGGCCCAATAACAGGAGAAAACCGAGGTGTCGTCGTTATGAAAATTCCGTATGGAATAATCAACGGCGGGAGAGTGTGCCAGTGTTAGGAGAAAGGAGTGCGCCCACAAGTAGTAGAAAAAATGGTTCAAATGGCTCTGAGCACTATGGGACTCAACTGCTGAGGTCATTAGTCCCCTAGAACTTAGAACTAGTTAAACCTAACTAACCTAAGGACATCACAAACATCCATGCCCGAGGCAGGATGCGAACCTGCGACCGTAGCGGTCTTGCGGTTCCAGACTGCAGCGCCTTTAACCGCACGGCCACTTCGGCCGGCCACAAGTAGTAGATCAGCTGTATACAAGGCAGTAGAAAATACATTCACTGTCAGTGAGAACAATGTAAGTAGTGTTCCGGAAATAGCTTATAAAGTGGCAGCTGTAACACCCACAGCAGAACTGGAGATTGAGTTTAAGAGTGATTCGCAATTGTTGAGAGAAGATCAGATGTCGGATAACACGTCCGTCATCGAGCGAGGGGATGCAGAGGGGGATGAGGTCTGGTTAAGGCAGTTCGGTCGCTTATACGACGAACTAAGAGATTATAGGGGCCTGTACGGGAGAAGTGTTTATGGGGAGCGCGGGCAGGATTTGCCGCGTCTCGTCCCGCAGGAAGATAGTGATTGTGAAGTGATGGAAAGTTCTGGCCCTAACCGGCAGACTTTACTAGAAATAGTTGATGTTAAGGGGGAGCACGAGCAAGATGCGTCGTGTTTCGTCCCGCAGGAGTTGAATGTTGAAGTAGTAACGGAAAGTTCTGGCCCTAACCGGCAGACTTTACCGAAAGTTGTAGTGGTAGAAGTAGCGGACCCATCCGACGCGAACATCCAGTTTAAACATTGCGAGAGTATTAAGGAGAAAGATTACGAAAATTTTAGTGATAGCCGGACACGATTGGTAGAAAAGCACGTAGATTACAGCGTGTATGAGGTTAGAGCTGACATTATACGGTCAGGAGATAACAGTGTGGGTTGCGCAGATCCAGAGGAAGTAATTTCAGATGCTACTGGGCACATTCCTCCAGGTAGATTGGCAGATGAGATCAATCTGACCAAAGTGGAATCAACGAAGGTGACAATTAGTGAATTGATAGCAAAGCAACACTCACTAGTTGACGAGTTACAGGAAAAAGTTTCGGTATTGGAGGCGAAGCTAGAGACTAAGCCTCAGGACAAACGTGTTGAAATTAAAACTGTATGTGAACAGAGGCTGAAAAGGCCGCCAGATAAGCCGGATTTAGGATCAAAGCCGGATGGTTTTTTCTGGAATGACCTGGATATAGACGAGGATTTACTGTGGGAAAATAAAGAAACAGTCGAGGACAAGTGTAGACAGATAGTAGTGTCTGTTAATATGCACGACCTACAACTAAACGTGTTGATTGACACCGGTGCAGAATTGAGTGTTGTATCTGGGAAAATATTTGAGTTACTGAAAGATAGACCTGGCATCGTAGTTATGCCAGTAACAGGAGTGAAAATTATCGGTGCTACTGGGAAGGCCAGTAAACCGGTCACAAAACAGATTTTTGTCCACTTCGAGATATGTGGGGCACGATTTGAACAAGAGTTTGTCGTCGTGCCAGACTTGACTACGGAAGTAATTATCGGGTTAGATTGGCTATTAAAGTACCGTGCAGTGATTAATTGCGAAAGCAAAACTTTGACATGTACGTCACAACATAAAACAATAGTGGTTAGCTTTGACGAGGCAGGAGACGGTGTGCATAGGCAATACCAGCCTATACACATTGTTAACTGGCCGGATGGTATTGATGTAGGTATGAATTTGAACTACTGTAATGTGAGGAATCTCGGCATTGACAAAAGTGTAGAAAGTGAATTGGAAGAGATAATCAAATTCCCTCCACGGATTAACATTAGTATTGGTGTGAAAAAAGATCGTTTGCGAGAAGTAATGAAGCTAAAAGCCGATGCTCGCATACGTCGTCATGACGCTAAAGCGCGTTTTGCTAAGTTTGCGATCGGAGACTTAGTACTTGTAAAAGCTCATGAGAAATCGAGCGAGATAGACAATGAAATCTCTAAATTTAAGTTTGTTTATAATGGACCATATAAAGTCATTGGTATACCTCACACAAATGCTTATTGCTTAGAGTATCCAAGCTCTGGAAAGCTATTAAGTATACGAAACATTGTAGACCTGAAATTGTACCAACCAAGGATTGATTAGTACCACAGATAGGGTAATTTTTACAGTATGTAGATATAGAGTGTAAGATTTAACGATTTGCTAGATTGCCATGCTTTTGACTGACCAAGGTCATTAAAGAAGTTGTAATTAATAAGTAATTAATTTTGATTAATCAATTTAATTTTAATCAATTTAATCATGATCAAATCAACTGAAAAATCCAAGCTGCCAGTTTAAGTTTTCAGCTGAGTCACAGTAGATTAAGGAATGTAAATATGATTTTGTAAATAGCTGTAAGATTTCATAAATATGTGATTTACTAGTCATTGCCGATGTACTTAGACGCTGTTTTAAGTTTCAGGCTAGTTCATGCGTGTGATGATGGACAGTGTTGAGTTATCCACTGTGATGGTGTTTATGGACTCCTTGAGATTACTGGGGAGTGAGTTTTTCCGAGAGAATTCAGTGAAACGGACGTTCTGGAAACGCCGTCACAAGGGCGAGTGAGATCAAGCGTGCCGCAAACGCGGGCGCAACAATACTGGCGAGACGAGCCGCTGTCGGCTCTTGTGCCGCTGTTGGCTCTTGGGCCGCTGTCGGCATTCTTTGTACTTGCGAGTACGGAAGGCGGAATTGTTTTTCTTCCTGGACAGCTGAAAGAATTCTACTGTCAATATTTATGTCTTTTTTTTCGATCTGATGTGTGTTATTTTCTTGTTTAGCGTTTAATGGACTCCCATGACGAGAATATTAATTATGAAAGGTTTATGTAAAACTGTGTATTCTATGTAATTAATTACTAATTTGCGTATTTTGATCTACCTGTTTTTATGACCATGTACTCTGATTAATTTTGTAAATAGTATTCCATTTCTTGATACTGTTGGGAATTTTGACAATTTTAGAATAGCTAAACCATTTTCTATGTTTTCTATGAATTTTAATATGCTGTCAACCTGTTTTATTTTGTGCAAGATGACAGAGTGGAATAAGATTAGGTGTGTCTCCACTCAATTATTATGGTCTAAAAAATTTATTTATGCTTAATTAGACGAATGCTAAATGTTGTTGATGTTTTGAGCATATGCATTTCCGCTGTTTCTTTTTTGGGACATTTTCTGAGTCTGTTTACGTTACACGAACATCCTCAGACAATGTGGGGCACGTGTAACGCCGGAAATGCATATCCTCCTATTTCCATCTATTGTACTATTATTTTTTTCCTTGTTTTGTTACCTCAAGATATGACATTTCTGTCTCTTTATATATTGTAATTGCTTTACTGTTTGGATATATATATATATATATTTATGCACTTATGTCGATGTATAATTGGTTTGTTTCGAAAATATTATTTGTATTGTTACGCTGGGTCTTGCCTAGGGAAAACTGCTATCGAAAGATTACGTCGATAGGTCGTGTGAAGAATCAAAGTGTGTAGGATCTTTGGTAGTGTTAACTCTGCCGCGTGGAGCGCGGGCAGGGAGAGTCTGGCGGGAGTAGCGAGTGGAGCAGGTGTTGTGTGACGCTCCCGCGAGTTGCCGCGCTTTCGGGGTTTGGCAGCATGTAATTGCGCTCGACTCGCGATGATAGTTTCTGACATGGTGTCGCGGACGGGAAGCATTAGCTGGCGCACATCACAAGCCCGTTTCGCCTGGTGACCGTGTCGAGAAGAAGGCGCGCCAACATCCAGCTTCTGCAACAGCGACGGCCGACAATGAGTGACTGTCGCCACCTCCTCGATCGACAGCTTCTAACCTTCAATCAACCAACAAGGAAGACTAAAAGCACGTAAAGTTTCAGAACTGTATGGCAGACCTCAGCTTTTCAAATTGTTCCATTTGCCTCGCAAAATTACAGCAACTTAGCATGAACCTTTGTTGCTCATTGTCCCAATTGCATTGCCAAGCAGGGTCCCTTCCTTTTCCGAAATGAACCCGAGTGTCGTTGAAATTCAAACGCCAGCATTAAAATAATATAATTAGATTTCACTGCTTTAATTTCAAAGTTCAGTTCAAGCATTAGCTGGCTACAATAGTTAGATTACACAAGCACAAATTAAGAGTGCGAGTATTGTTACCGTATTTTAGCTTACCTGTGACTGCAGCTCAGCTTGGTACGTACTAAATTTCACTATTGTTAATTGTTCAGAATCGTTTAATTCAAGTTCAAAGTTAAATCTCTTCTTTCTAAATTGCGTAGATTCAAGTAGCTTTAGAAATGATTGTTGAGGTAGTCCAAGACTAACTGTATTTCGATGTGCTTCAGAAAGAAAGCTCACTATTAACTTCAGTCACTAAATTAACTTTCGATTTTCCGGTTTCACTAATTATTTTGCTAAATTAAGTGTAGCGAGATTTATTACTTCTGACAAACTTTCAGTTTTCACACTACACGTGTCAACCTTCAGTTGCCACGCTTCTAGTGCTAATTATATGTGTAATAACCTTTCTTTTTCAGTTATTATAGTAATTGTCCATAGGACTGGCGACCGTAATTTCCCCCAAATCTCAAATATCTAATTACCGCTAGTTAATTGTTAACGTAACGGCCGCACATTTACTTTCTTTATTAACTTTACCCCTTTTCAAAATTAATTTCCACCAGTTTCATTTGCATTTTTCCTTTCATTTAGATGTAACCCTTTCCTCCCCCTTTACCGATAGATTAACTTCGGTGACGATTGCTTTTCCTAAATTTCCATTAGGTACACGCGGTTTAATTTTTCACTGTCATTAAGGTCGATAAGTGAGGGGGAGGTTACACCTTGATGCCTCAGAACATACCCTTCTTCTAGTAAAGTTGTGCCATAAACTTCTCTTCTCTCCAATCCTATTCAGTACTTCCTCATTAGTTATATGATCTACTCATCTAATCTTCAGTATTCTTCTGTAGCACCACATTTCGAAAGCTTCTATTCTCTTCTTGTCTAAACTATTTATCGTCCATGTTTCACTTCCATACATGGCTACACTCCATACAAATACTTTCAGAAACGACTTTCTGACACTTAAATCTATACTCGATGTTAACAAATTTCTCTTCTTCCGAAATGCTTTCCTTGCCATTGCCGGTCTAGATTTTATATCCTCTCTACTTCGACCATCATCAGTTATTTTTCTCCCGATATAGCAAAACTCCTTTACTACTTTAAGCGTCTCATTTCCTAATCTAATTCCCTCAGCATCACCCGACTTAATTCGACTTCATTCCATTACCCTCGTTTACTTTTGTTGATGTTCATCTTATATTCTCCTTTCAAGACATTATCCATTCCGTTCAACTGCTCTTCCAAGTCCTTTGCTGTCTCTGACAGAATTACAATGTCATCGGTGAACCTCAAAGTTTTTATTTCTTCTCCATGGATTTTAATACCTACTCTGAACTTTTCTTTTGATTCCATCACTGCTTGTTCAATATACAGATTGAATAACATCGGGGAGAGGCTACAACCCTGTCTCACTCCCTTCCCAACCACTGCTTCCCTTTGATGTCCCTCGACTCTTATAACTGCCATCTGGTTTCTGTACAAATTGTAAGTAGCCTTTAGCTCCCTGTACTTTACCCCTGCCACCTTCATAATTTGAAAGAGAGTATTCCAGTCAACATTGTCAAAAGTTTTCTCTAAGTCTACAAATGCTAGAAACGTAAGTTTGCCTTTCCTTAATCTAGCTTCTAAGATATATTCTTTGTATATAAGCTTAATTAACAATCGCAATGAATGATATATTCAACACATAAACGATTTTGTAATATGTTTATTCTTCGTTAGTTTCTCAAATGTACTATAAATTTTACATCAGTATGAAATGTGTTGTAGGTGCTGTTTTTTCGGCAACTGTTGTTGATTTATGCTGTCTGACATTGTGTTTTGCTGGTAATATTTAATGTCTCAAACCTTAAACGGATGTAATTCTAGTGTGGTTTTCCCTTTTAATGCAACCATGGGCTTATCTGACGTACATATTCTGTAAAATCGCTGTGAGCAGAGCGTAACGTGGCAGAAGCCGTTGACAGTAAAAAAATTCTCAACACTCATTACTAGGGGCAGTGCTTGACCTTTCTGTTACTTACATCTAATATCCTTAATCTTACAGATAGCGTTTAATTGATGTTAGTATCCCACTTGTGAAGAAGCATATCAATATATTAATGTCGTTACATCTACAGGCTTTATTCACCATTAAATTAAAATTATGTTACACACATATACTTGTGTAGCTTTTAACGTAATAATTCAGAACCTATCACGTCAAAGATAAGCTTACAGTCGTCTATCCTAGAAGTAAGATTTTAAGGTAAAACCTACGTAGTATTTTACTACATCGATCTGTCATTAAAAGGTGTCATAAAACTGACTGCTTTGCTGGTAATAACGCCAGTCTTCTATCACCAATTTGTGATTGTGAACAGCTGCAGTAATGAAACACAGCCTAACTGCTAATAACACACTTCTTTTAGGCTGTTCAGTGTTTTTAATATTTCGCTGTTAATAATCAATCCATCTAGAAATCTGTGTGAGGATTACTGTCGTGAAAAGTTCTCAGGAGTTTCAAACATAAGAGAGAAGTAAGATCCACATTTATACTGATAGTCCATGAAAATATACAAGTGTCTGGTCAGTAATACCACCTACAGACAAGCTACGGCAAATAAAGATGAGTCGTGCAGTTTAGTAGACAGCTAGTGGCCTGAGGATACTTGAGAATGCAAAGATATCGGAAATCAAAAGAGGAAGGGCCAAATATATAAAATACAAGTCGTTGGCGAGTTTAATGTTCCATTAAGAAGAGGAATGGAGTATTGGATAAGATAAACGACCCTGGAGGTGGAACTGACCTCCGTAAAGCTTTCACTGCGAGTGATTTAGGAAAACAAGGAAAATTCCACAGTAAGTCGACTGGAACAGCTCCAGAATATAACTCTCCCACATTTGCCGAAGCCATCTTCTATTGCATGATGAGAGCAAGGTGTTACTTAGGAGGTGCACACTGATGCACAAAAGGACAATTTGAGCAGATGGCAATTGATTAAACTATTATAATGTTCATTATTAACCTTTTCATGACTTTGAAAGGTGGCTTCTACTTCTTTCGTTCATTACTTACTGTAAATGAAGACTATAATATGGAATGAAATTCCCGAAGATGCGCGCATTAGCTACTCTACGTTACGATCTATTTGTTTGGCACAGGGCTGCATCTGGCAGGGTTTCAGTAACGTCTCGTGGAGCCCTTTGGAGCACCGGCTATATCACAGCCCTGCCGGCGAAAGTTAAAGTTGGCGGTTTTGTTTGGGGAACTTGTGGTCGAATTCCTCTGCTAGCTGGACGTATATCTTGACGTAACCATATTATACTTCAATCAGACTGATTCCTCTTAGGGAATAGTTTTGTATTTTTATTTTTTACATTAAATTGAAAGAAGTCAACCTAATTTCCATGCATTTATCACTCGAGAATCAGAAATAGTTATTTTCACTGCCAGTATTTGGCTGGCTAGGGGAGGAGAGATGCTGAGTACAGTTGGTGACAGCCAGACTTTGCTCAAATGTCCTGGTTAAAAAATGGTTCAAATGGCTCTGAGCACTATGTGACTTAACATCTGAGGCCATCAGTCCCCTAGAACTTAGAACTAATTAAACCTAACTAACCTAAGGACATCACACACATCCATGCCCAAGGCAGGATTCGAACCGGCAACCGGAGCGGTTGCTCGGCTCCAGACTGTAGCGCCTAGAACCTGCCGGCCACTCCGGCCGGCTCAAATGTCCTGGGTTGAATACCAGTCCTTTCCGCAGTGTCTGACGAAATGAGATAATGTGACACCACTGTTGCCAATGATTCGTCTATCAGATGGGGACTTTGAGAGTGGTAGCCTCCTGGGTGCTATTCGGGAACAACCAAACACAATACATACGTGTAATACTTCTTGTTGTTGTTGTTGTGGTCTTCAGTCCTGAGACTCGTTTGATGCAGCTCTCTATGCTACTCTATCCTGTGCAAGCTTTTTCATCTCCCAGTACCTACTGCAACCTACATCCTTCTGAATCTGCTTAGTGTATTCATCTCTTGGTCTCCCTCTACGATTTTTACCCTCCACGCTGCCCTCCAATACTAAATTGGTGATCCCTTGCTGCCTCAGAACATGTCCTACCAACCGATCCCTTCGTCTGGTCAAGTTGTGCCACAAACTTCTCTTCTCCCCAATCCTATTCAGTACTTCCTCATTAGTTATGTGATCTACCCATCTAATCTTGTGTACTACAAATATTATACTATTGTACTGTGTACTACAAATATTATAAAGGAACAGTTGCAAATAAATAAATGAAGAAAAATTGAATGCGAATGGATCGTGCCCCGCACCCATGTCGGTGAGGATATACGATGAATATTTCTTCATCAGTTCATGTGTAATGTAGGCACTCTCTCTCTTCACTGGAAGCAAATCACTCAATTACTTTTGAAACTTTCTTTCAAGTATTTCTTTCAAATTCTAAACTGCTAAATCCTTCTCAAACAGGCCACGAAGACCCCAAGGTACCGATCGGCCGCAGTGTCATCATCAGCCTATAGGCGTCACTGGTTGTGGACATGGAGGGCCTGTGGTCAGCACACCGCTCTCCAGGCCGTATGCCAGTTTCCGAGACTGGAGCAGCTACTTCTTTATCAAGTAGCTCCTCAGTTTGCCTCACAAGGGCTGAGTGCACCCCGCTAGCCAACAGCGCTCGGCAGACCGGATGGTCAGCCATCCAAGTGCTAACCCAACCCGACAGCGCTTAACTTCGGGTATCTGACGGGAACCGGTGTTACCACCGCGGCAAGGCCGTTGGCTAGTATTACTTTCAATTAATGTGAAATGTTGTTTTTGATTGTTACCTTTCCCTGTGGGCCTGAAAACCATATAAATGGATAGCAGTGTAATTATTTCATTCCCCGTTGCATTGACGTTTTGTGAGATACATACACTGTCACCTCTCAACATGTGCTATTACTTATCGAGATGGGTTTGTATACTACTTTATTTGTATAATGTTGTCGTCTGCACACGAGGGCCGGCCGGAGTGGCCGAGCGGCTCTAGGCGCTACAGTCTGGACCCGCGCGACCGCTACGGTCACAAGTTCGCATCCTGCCTCGGGCATGGATGTGTGTGATGTCCTTAGGTTAGTTAGGTTTAAGTAGTTCTAAGTTCTAGGGGACTGATGACCTCAGAAGTTAAGTCCCATAGTGCTCAGAGCCATTTGAATCATTTGTATACAGGGAAGCTGGAAGAGACGTCCTGGTGTGAGTGATATACTTCCTTCTACCTCATTTAACACCTATTCTAGCTCTTTACAAACCTACTACAGGCAGTTCTATGCATATCACCATATTTAACTTTACTTTTCCCTCCACATGTCTTTTACCAGTAACTACGTAACAGAGTCTTTTGGCGAGAGGAGGGGTGGTAGATTGTTGAATATTGTAGGGGGTGTATATTACTAAGTACAGAAATGTTAAACTGGAGGCACAATTTCCGTGACTCAGCAGGTTATAGAATGACTGACAGTTTTAAAATGCACCCTCCCCATGATGTTTGAGGTGTTCACATCTCTTTGATGTGATCATCCACAATGAGCTCCGCAGCGATTTATACGTATGACCATGGATTACGTAAATAGAAAAATTATTTGTTGTGATATACCTTAGCGACCTCATATGTGCAACGGAATGAAGCACCTGCTTCTGCTTTAGCTACAAAAATGTCACACAGTATTTCGTGGACTTCTGTTTAGTGTATTCATGTCAGATTTTTGTGGAAATGGCACAACAAAATATCTTATGGCAAACGTTTCTTTGTGAAACGACGAAAGGCTTCAGAGATGTGTCCTCAGATTTCTTCTTTATATGGTGCATAACAGCACTCTTGTGACTTAAACAGTTCATAACACAACTGAAAACAGGAAAGCTTCTTAGTCCACGTGATGTTTGTCGCAACACGAACGACGTCAAAATTTCAAGTCCCTCAGAGTACTTTCGAAGTTGATCTGGATATTTTTTCACATCTCATACTGAAGCTCAGAAACATTGTCTGTCAAGTCGCGGTCTGGTTCGACTATATTTAATAAATAACCTCCTTGAATTATTCTTCTTATTTCTTGTTGTTTCTTTTCCACAGTGCATACAGTAATAAATCTTTCGAAAATTCCGAAACAGCCGTGATTTCCAAGACCCGTTTACTTAATGGCAATGATCCAAAAACATCACCTGTAACTAACCGTTCATTTAACATTTCTGCTATCCTGGAACCAAAATAATACAATTTGGACAGCTAAAGGTGGGAATTAAAAGCAGAGGCAAGAAGAGTATTTCCCACCATATGAATTTTCCAATTATTAAAATAATTCGAAATTTGAGAAAAACGTTACTAAGAATGTTCCATGTGTTCCACGATATTCCGTTTTCTTCGTGGTAATGATCTGGACCATCAGTTTCAACTAATAGCCCTTTTAATGGTTCTGACACCTTGGAATCAAACTAACACTAGTCTAGAAGGGTATAAGGAATAGAAGCAAGAAGAACATTTCTTCCTGTAAGAATTTTACTGTTACCAAAAACAGATCGAAATTTGAGCAAAACATTTATGCGCATGTACATCTGATGCAAAGTAATGGATGAAGTTAGTTAAAGGACTTTTGGAAAATCTGAAAATAAGAGATCTGCTGCGTATAGGTTTTGGTTTTATGGAACAACAGTGAAGTCTCGCTGAATTAATTAGAAGTGAGGATGTTTTCCACGGAAACGCTGAAGGAAGGGATATGTGGTTAACAATTAATCGGCCACACGTCAAGTATGACATCTCTTGGAAATGTTGGTCACGGTTCGTTGGTGCACATTGCAGCAAATCCATCGGTGAACCTGTCAAGAACCGAGCCTCTTCTTCCTCTAACTCTACTTTCATGTATTCTTCTTGTCCCAAATTATTTTAAGGCTAGTGATATTCTGTGCATCAGCTCATCAGCTTGAGCATACGTTTCATAGGTTGTACCGGCCATCAAGCAGTGGGAGTGTCTGTACATGACCTGGTGGTTTTTGCTCATGGGTACTGAAGAACAGAATACTGCAAAGGTAAGGTTATCTGATATTAAACACTTAAGTGATATAGAAGAGTATTCGCTGTGAGGGAATATGACCAAGACAGTCACAACTGTGAGACACTAAACCCTGTGTCTTAAAGGGTTGTGCGTTTTACGGTTAAAGGAAGGAAAAAATAGGCTATAATTGACAAGGATGATGCTACTAGCAGAGAAAAATATATTGCATAACTACAGGATTAGCACAAAGAGCTACAAGTAAATTAGAAGCTACAATATTAACACAAACTTTGATTTTTTGTTATTGGTGGTGTAAAGCTGGAAGATGAATAAATAATGTAACCAACGAAAAGAGTAATAATTACTGAGTTACTAACAAATAGGTAGATAATTTTTTAGCAAAGAAAAATAGTTTGCTTAGCAGTAACGAATGTTATGTTAATAACAACAGACGAATGCAGAAATACGACGATAATTCATTGTTTATACAAATACAAGATGGTATTCAAAGAATGAGAGATCTAACACTAAGTTGTATCAAATAAAGGCAGGCAATGTTACGTTTACATAATCGCTCGCGTAGTTTCACCTAACGTTATTGCAATTATCTGCTTTCCAGCAGCAGTCTTGTAAATTACTCTGTCATCCTGGGTCCACACATTCCAAACGTTCAAATGGGATATAACGATGTTACAAATCTTTATCCGTTCACATGGCACACCTCCTCACGTTTTAAGCCCTGTAATTTGATAAACTTTTCTTCTGTTTAAAAATCTCCACGCTTTTCCGGTATGAGACAGACTTCACAATTATTGGAGGAGTTTTCGTAGCACCTGATACTCTCCGTTCCACCTGATGAATCCTCTCAACATGTGACTTTCTTACCTCAACGCCTCGTTTCACATGTGCAACCTGTATAAGCAAGCTGTATCATTCTCTGCTACGTCAAACAGTTGCATCACAAGAGACTGTTGTTCTTTCAGAGCTTGCGTCTTATTCTTGTAGTCAGACACAGACTGTTTTAAACCGGTATTTTATGCAGTAATGCCTTCAACAATTTCACGAATTTAGACGTTGTCTGTTATCGGTAGTTTG
Organism: Schistocerca serialis cubense; assembly: GCF_023864345.2. NCBI lineage: Eukaryota > Metazoa > Arthropoda > Insecta > Orthoptera > Acrididae > Schistocerca > Schistocerca serialis. Next base: position 589,243,625 of record NC_064645.1, on the reverse strand, counting down.
TATAGTAAAGTACCCTCAATCAGTTGGAGAGTATCTTTGTCGTCAAGCACAGCACTTACCCCAGAGATGACAAGATAAGACAATCAGGATATAAGACCTCACTTTCCACACCTAGCTGATCCGTCTCACCTGCTGCTGCAACGGTGCTAAACGTGGTTGGTTAGTTAGTTAATTTCATGTCCATGGGATCATTTTCACGGTACATCGTAGCGACGTTGAACGACTCGTTACACATTCATATCGAAAATTAGCTCATAAATATGGTTACATGCTGAACATTTATAAGTAATTTTCTTGTTTTTCTTTCATTATTGTTATGAAATAAACAGATGTGAGTTAGCATTTTACACATTACAATAATAGAAACTCCTCCCCAGGACAGAAGGAGTTGTCGAAGAGCAACTTTTTTAGTTTGTTTCCAGATTTTACTTTGCTGTCTGTCAGACATTTTGTATCACTGTATAAGTTGCCAAAAAGTTAATTACAGTATTGCGCACCCATTTTGTGCTAAAGACAATATTAATATCTAGTTATGAATGTCAGTTTTTTTTATCGAAATGATGTACGTGATTGATCCTTTCCAACTGCAGTGGATAACTTACAACAAAATTCGTAAAACTGTAGCTACAATGCTGAACTTATAAAATACATGTCTACAAGATGATCGTTGAAGAGAATCGCATAATATTCTTACAGCACGCTTTTAGCAATGAAGACATTCCTTTCTAAAGATGAGTTACCCCAGAACATTAGTCCATTAGCTCTTATTAAAAGAACAAGTGGAGAATACGTCAACAAACTCATTTTCCTCTCCCCTAGATTCGTAATTACTTAAGGGCATATGTACCTGAACTAAGTTGTTTTAGGAGTTGAGTTTCTGATTTTTCCAGTATAAACTTTCATGAATACATAAGTATTTTGAAGTTCACCCCCTATTTATTATTTTCCCCACCATCATTGTTGTAGTACACCCTAGACGTGCCGAATTGGATATGTAATGTCATTCGAAATTAAGTTTGAGACCTTTTGCAGCTAACTAGTCAACCACACATTTAAGAGCATCGTTTACCGTATCTTTTGTTTCTGTATTTCTTGTGCATGGTACTACATTACCACCATATGTGCTCAACAATTACGAAAGGCGGGACACGAGGGGTAATTGAGAATTGCTCCATTAAAATATTTTTAAATTTATAGGGTCACAGAACTATTGTTATCAGAAATGCAAATTAAGCACCAAGTAATTGACATAAATGAAAGTGATATGGAGAAGGGATCCCCTATTCCACTAAAAATAACATAAAAAATAACCATTAAAACTTACAAGATAGGTAACAGATTGGGATGTTCTTTTAAGATTCGTTTCAGTTTTATCCAAATGTGCTAATAAACAGGACGAAGATTCTTTAGTGAATAAAAAATAAACACGTTTACAATTGTAAGCTTTAAGCTAGCGGACACAGGAGCACAGAAACCGTTGGCAAAAGAAGCCAAGAACGAAAACAAATTACATCCGAGAAGGGGGATGAGCAAAACGATACTACACCCATAAGAACACACCTAAGGCTGTCTGAATAAGCAATACGGCCACATGTCGAAAAAAAGAAGAAAATTATGCATCACAGTAGTGCAGTTTGGCGGTCGAATAATATTCCGAGAACTGTGCTACACGGCCCACTGCTCTGATCTGAGGAACACCACCAATGCACGAAGATAATTACGGCACTCATACAGTCTGAGTATGTCCTGGAGCAGTAATCCTTCGTCCTCCGAATAAACCAGCACCAACAGCCAGATCTGGAAAACAGAAGTTGCCACAGGCGTCTTCTGATCGCAGTGCTTCACCGGTGCAGGAATTCCCTCCTTGGTGTGAAAATGCTGTTTCTCCCAACTTGCCCATCGAGCTCCAGACAGAGTCCTTCAGTAACGAGCACCTCGTAGGCAAAACAGACTACCCAACACCTCTTTCAACGACAACCACCAGAGAAATCTCTCTTTGCCTGCTGCTTCAATCTGTTTCAGCAAACCAAAGAAAGCCTTACATTGCAGCAATACATATATAATAGGTAGTCAGGCGCGAGGTATCGACCTTGCAGCGAAGCTCAGTAACCATGCATTGATTACAACAGTAATGCCATTTTCAAAAATAGCTAATACTGCTTGTTGAATATTAGACGGAAGATTGTTACCTATATGAGGAACAGTAGTTGAACATCAGACTGAGCCTTGGGTAGCGGTCGCCCCTCTCCCAACTCAGAATAACGTCCATGGATTACATTGCTTGAATTAATCAGTACAATCTTTTGCATTCTTTTTGTTAGATACGATATTATCCATTCATTAGCCATACCATCAATCTCATTAAATTTCGGTAGTTCTAGCAGAAGCTGATAAGCGGAAAAAGTCCACTGAGAGGAATGACTTGTCTGATGAAGTTTTAAAATGGTTGTGAGCTCTGGCAACAAAACGACTATTCACGCTAGTATGTAGATTGTATGTGTCCGGTGATACAACATTTGGCTTTCGAAAACCCATCATGTACACAGCTCCGAACATTGCAATAGTCGACAAGGGCGAGAATCATCGCACAATCAGCTTAAAGCTCATGCATCCAAGTTGCTGACAAGAATAATATACAGATGAATGGAATGGAAAATTGAGGATGTACTAGATGATGATCAGTTGGCTTTAGAAAAGGTGAAGGCACCAGAGAGGCAATTCTGTCGTTGCGTTTGATAATGGAAGCAAGACTAAAAATAACTCAGGCAAGTTCATACGATTTGTCGACCTGGAAAACGCGTTCGACAATGCCAAATGGTGCAAGATGTTGTAAATTATGACAAAAACTGAGGTAATGTATAGGGAAAGACAGGTAATATACAACACATACAAGTGCCAGGAGAGAACAATATGAGTGGAAGACCAAGAACGAAGTGCTCAGACTAGACAGGGATGTAGTGTCTCACCCCTACTATTCATATATTGAGGATGCAATGACGGAAATGAAAGATACGTTTAGGAGTGGAAATAAAATTCAAGGCGAAGAGATATCAATGACAAATTTCGCTGATGACATGTCTATCCTCAGTGAAAGTGAAGAAGAATTACCGTGCCTGCTTAATAGAATGAACAGCCAATGAGTACAGAGTATCAACTGAGAGTAAATCGAAGAATGACGAAAGTAATGACATGTAGCAGAAATCAGAATAGCCAGAAAATTAGTATCAGAATTGGTGATACCGAAGTAGATAAAGTTAAGGAATTCTGCTACGCAGGCAGCAAAATGACACATAACGAACAGAGCAAGGTGGACATAAAAAGCAAACTAACACTGGTAAAAAGAGCATTCCTACCAAGAGTAGCCTCCTAGTATCAAAGATAGGCATTAATTAGAGAAAGAAATTTCTAAGAATCTACGTTTGTAGTACAGCATTGTATGGTAGTGAAAACCGGAAAAGAACAGAAGCTAAGCATTTGATATGTGGTGCTATAGAAGAACGTTGAATATTAGGGGACTGATAAGGTAAGGAATGAGAAGGGTCTCCGGAGAATCGACGAGGAAAGTTTATATGTAAAACACTGACAAGAAAAAGGGACGGCATGATAAGACATCTGTTAAGACATGATTAAATAACTTCCATGGAACTATAGGGGGCTTTAGAAGGTAAAAACTGTAGAGAAAAACAGAGATCGAAATACATCCCGCCAGTAATAGAACACGTAATTAGCGAATGCTACTGTATAATGAAGAGATTGGCACAGGGGTGAAATTCTAGGATGGTTGCATCAGACCAGTCACAAGACTGATGACTCAAAAATAAATGACTAAAATTAAATGCAATAAAAGAAAAACGACAGTACTGTGACCCACACAGTCAAATGCCTTAGACAAATCGCAAAAAATACCAGCCGGCACTACCTTGCTTGTGGAATTTTGTGAGTGAACATGTAAACTGCATTCTCAGTGAACAGCTCTTCCGATCGCGAACTCTGATTTTCTATTATACAAGAGATCACTATCTAAAATATTTTGGAATATTCTGTCATCAGTGACACAGATTGGTAATTCCTGACATTTCTCGTACCACCTTTCTCAAAGAGGATTTCGACACAGCGTACTTCACTCTGTTTGGAAAAATACCTTGAGTTAGTGATGCATTCCATATTTCACAACAGAAAGGGCTCATTATATGTGAAAAAATATCTTTGGTATATTACTGGAAACGCCATCAAAACGAAACGAGCCTATATTTTTAGAAGAATATATAGTATTTTAAATTTCAGAGGAAGAAGATAGTAGTACATTTTACGATTGTACTTTATAACAGTTGTTTTTTCAACATCCTGCTCTTATTTTTTCCTTGAACTGTCTGTCCCTATACAGTCCACCATAATTAAGAAGTGATTGTAAAATATAATTGCTACATGTGAGTCATCATTTATAGCCCTTCTATTTCATTCAATAGTTAAGTTAGCAGATTCTGTGGCCAGTTGTTCTGTTTCTCATTTCAGTACATTCCATGTACCCTTACATGTGTCATCGGAATTACTGATTTCTGCAATAATGTGCACGTTTCTTAATTTTTAGGAAGTTTTCTTACCAATTCTGAGTAGTTTTAGTACTGAGCGACTACTATGTTACCCCTACTTGTTCTTACCAGCAGAAAGATTTCCCTTTTTTTTCCAAGGCACTTTGATGCTTCTAGTGAACTATGTTTTTATGCATGTTTGTTTAATGTACTTTTTGCTTAGCTTATGTGGAAAGCTATTTTGAAGTAATGATATGAATTTATCACGGCATGGATTGAAATCAATATTAGAATTTGATCATTATAAATTTCATCCCAAGTCATCTGTTCTTAAAAATATTCTTCTTGGTGTAATTTAATTATTCGAGCAATATCCACTGAGGGGTGCCTGTACTGTAAGGCACTATCCGATTTATCCTAACTAAATGTGCATCGTGATCAGAGAGAGCGTTGTCACTGAATAAACAGCTATTTTCTTGTTTTGCGTTTCACCAAAGAAAACGATATCAATTAGGGTCCTACTGTTTTTATCCACCTGTGTTGGAAAGTCACTTACTGAGCTCAAGTTGTCGAATAGAAATAGGATTTTCATACCATTATTCCTATGAGAATACTTTAGAAAACTCCACTGAAGTCACCACATGCTATTAACTGCTTGTTGCTGTATGACAAAAAGCACAGTAAAGAACCTGACTGCTAACAAATAGTTCAAAATGGCCAGTGGGGATGTGTATGCAGTTACAGTTTCATTATCATCGGCTTAAAGATTTAATGACAGTGAGCGCCTCTTCAGGTGATCCAGTTGACAATACTCTGTCAACGCAGCACTGTAGTTTCTCCTGCTCACGTGAAGGAATTTCACTAACAGCGCACGACCTCTCCTCTCGATAGCCACAGTGTTCACTCACGATACGGCTTGTCACATGACATTGTCATATATATATATATATATATATATATATATATATATATATATATATATATATATATACCTTTTTGCAGCGCAAATAGATTCCACATTAACGCAGCAGCGTATCTACCCATACCATATTCACGGTCCATACTGGACCCCCATGAGTAGCTGCACGTTAATTGTAACCAACCGGTATATGGGCATACAGAAACACACGTTACGGAGAAATGAAATAAATAGGAAGTGCAGGGAAGTTAAGACGAAAAGGCTGAAAGGAAAATGTGAAGAACTCGAAAGAAAAATGATTGTCGTAAGGACTGACTCAGAATATAAGAAATGCAAAACAGCTATCGATGAAATTAAAAGAAAGGGTGGTAACATTAATTGTGCAACTGGAATTCCACTGTTATATGCAGAGGATACAGCGGATAGGTGGGAAGAGTACACTGACGGCCTCAATGAGAGGGAAGATTTGTCTGATGTGTTAGAAGAAGTAGCAGGAACCCATTTAGAAGAGTTAGGGGATAAAGTATTAAACTTTAGGAGAGCTTCGCCGGAGTTAATATTAAATAAGACAGAACGGATGGATAACTTTCCATGAGAAACTCTAAAACCGTTGGAAAAATTTGCAACAAAACGACAGCTCACGTGGGTGTGTAGAATGTATTAGACTGGCGACATACCATCTGACTTTCGGAAAAATATCATCCACACAATTCCGAAGATTGCAATAGCTGAAAAGCACGAGAGTTATTACTCAATCAGCTTCGCAGCTCATCCATCGAAATAGCTGACATGAATAATACACAGGCACCAGAGGCAATTATGTCGTTGCGGCTGATAATGGAAACAAAGACTAAAGAAAACCTAGACACATTCATAGGAGTCGTCGGCCGGGAAAAAGCGTTCGTCAAGGTAGAATGGTGGATGATGTTCGAAATTCTCAGAGAAATAGGGGTAAGCTATAAGGAGAGACGAATAATATCGGATAATGTACAATACGTACAAGACCCTAAATAGAATAATGAGTCGACGATCAAGAACGAAGCGCTCGGATTAAAAAGGGTGTAAGACTAGGGCGTAGGCCTTTACCCATACTGTCAGTCTGTAAATCGAAGAAGCAATAATGGAAATACAAGAAAAGTTCAGGAGTAGGTTTAAAATTAAAAGTGAAAGGGTATCAATGATACGAATCGCTGATGAGATTGCTATCCTGAGTGAAAGTGAAGAAGAATTACATGATCTGCTGAATGGAATGAACAGTCTAATGAGTACAGCATATAAACTGAGAGTAAATCAAAGAAAGACAAAAGTAATGAGAAGCAGCAGAAATGAGAACACTGAGAAACTTAACATCAGGCTTGATGGTCATGAAGTAGATCCATTTAAGGCATTATGCCACGTAGGCAGTAAAATAACCAAAGATGTATGGAGCAAGATGGACATCAAAAGCAGAATAGCAACGGAAAAAGTGGCATTCCTGGCCAAGAGAAGTCTATTACTATCAAATATTGGCTTTAATTTTGAGGAAGGAATTTCTTGGAATGTGCGTCCGGAGTACAGCATTGTATGGTAGTGAAACATGGACTGTATGAAAACCGAAACAGTAGAGAATCGAAGGATTTGAGATGTGGTGGTACAGTCGAATGGTAAAATTTAGGTGGACCGATAACGTTAGGAATGAGGAGATTCTGTGCAGAATCGGACAGGAAAGGAGTATGTGGAAAATACTGACAAGGACAAGGGACGGTTGATAGGACACCTGTTAAGAATTCGAGGAATGATTTCAATGGTACCAGAGGGAGCTAGAGAGGGCAGGAATTGTAGATGAAGACAGAGGTTGGAATACATCCAGCAAATAAATGATTGCGTAGGTTGCAAGTGCTAGTCTAAGATGATGAGGTTGGTACATTAGAGGAATTCGTGGCGGGCCGCATGAATACAATCAGAAGCCGGATGACTAAAAAGATTACGTGGCTCATAAAATCTACCTTAGGTCTCTCGATGAACCGATATTTCTGAACGTTTCATGTATTTTTTTTCTTTTTTTTCTTTTTTTGCTGTCTGTTCTACAGCAGGACCACTTAGGGTGTTTGCACCAGCGCCTCACCGGGCACCGGGTGCGGAGTGCAGAAGACGTGTTCGCTATGTTGTCGACGGTGCAAAACCCACTTCTGAACTATGCGCCATTGTATTGTCTCCCTTTTCGTTAGTATTCTCCCTCTTTTTCGTTACGCTTGTGTCGCTCATTTTGCCTGTCTCGAGCTTTTCCAAAATCTTAGCTAAGTGTTCTTAATCTTTGCCAAATTTTTATGAGTAGATGGAGGAAACCAAAATTTGGTTGGGTAAGGTTACCAATGCAATAGAGGCTGAAATGATATAATAGTAATAATAATAGCAGGCTAATAATAATAATATTAATAATTATCACATGGTTTCAGCATAAAATTAACTCATGTATTTTCACCATTTTTATTTGCAATTATGCTGTTAAGATCTGGAACAAGTGATCGGCTGACAGCGGGTCTTAGAGTATTTCTTTTCTACGACTATTAGAATGCTTGCACGCAATCTAGTTTTCATACAAGTCAAGACAGAAAACAAGGATTCACATACACAAATGCAGCCAAACATATACATAATCTTCGCTGTTCTCAGTGAAGCTTAGGAATTTCTTCCTTCGATAAATTCTGGCAGAATTTGAGAAAACCTTTGGCTATTATCAAATCGGTTGGTTCTAAATGAAAATCCGAAGCTGTACTTTCAATTGATATCGAAAAGGAATTTACAATGATATCTACTATTTGCTGCAAGTTACTAACTTCCTGTAACGAAAAAAAAAGTTAATAAACGAAAGTAATGTATACAGTTGCTTTGAAACACTGAAATACGATATGTTTTAATAAACAGGTATTGTGGAGTTTTGTTTTTATGCAGAGCTACACTTGCATATTTAACAAAGCCTCCTTAGTTTTGGTGTTAGGAATTTACCCGCACGTTACTTGGAATCGGTCGGAAATCTGATTTCCAATAAACTGCAGCATCTCCACTCATTCCCGCACAGATGCTGTCAAACAAACCCAGAACACCCTTCAGATTACAGCACCTCTAAAAATCTGGATACCTTATGACTCGTAAAATTTGTGTATCGCTTACATAGCTCATGAAAGTGTTGCGTACTTTTCTTTGAAAGATTGTTTCTGAGGAAGTTTACATTTGAAAGCTTTTGTTTTGTTCACCGTATCGTTGATGAGATTATTTTCTTTTTTGAGGTTCAGGCTTACACCATTCAGGAGAGCCACAATCTATGCTAAAACTCCTAAACCAGCTACTCATTCAGGACATGGTAAGTGGCTCTGGATGTCCTTTTTCGTCCTAAAACCAAGTCACTGCATGGCGTAATGATATAACCCGGGAAATCAGTTTTCCTTTACTCAGCCAGCTTACCTCAACATGGTACAGGATATGTGGGTACTCCGAATGAAGTCAAAATTCCTTTGAACTGATGGTGAGTTACCCGCCAGAAAGAATATAGTTCACAGCACGCACCCCTACGTTTATCACGCCTTGAAGACTGGCAACCGACGTGAAAAGAGCCTCTTCGTGTGCAAAACAACAGACGGTAGGCGCTTTCGACATTTTGAGCTTGCTCCGCAGTGGGCCAATAAATCCTTTTAATTTACCGCACATTGTTGGCGCCCCATCTGCGGCTACGGAAAACAGCTTTTCGCAAGAAAGTTCTATTGCTTCAGCTGCAATTTCGAGTGCTTATAGCATTTCCAGCTTGTGGCTGTGCCCTTCAGTGAAATCATATCCAGGAAATTTTCCGTTACTTGTAGCCTCCTCACACAAAAAGAAAACTTCTACCTTAGCCGTGTCACTAATATCAGTGGACTCAGCACGTGCGATCGAGCACGCTAGGAGATTTTCAGTCTTGGCTGCCTTTTGTTCATGGAACTTCTCTGCAATGTCGCTGATTCGCCGAGATAATGTCACACTGGAAAGTAGTTTTCTGATGTGGGAGCTAATGTGGGATTCAAAGTCTGTGTTACATACACCAAAATATTTTTTGTTGATGTTTCAGAAGAAATGCAGTCTGGGTTGCGAAATTATTACTGTCAATGACGCGCTTTAGCCTTTTGGGACATCATCAGATTGAGTAAAAGTAGCTGGATGTGTGACCCATCAGTCATAAAACCACGTATAACGTAAAAAAGAGATCAAGGTAGCTGGATAAATAATCTATCCGTCATGAAACATCTAAACAATTAAGTCGATCTTGAGAACACCAGCCGACTCCGCCGTGGTGGCACAAGATAGGGCCACGCTTATACAAGGTGAAATGTATTTAAACCGACAATCTCTGGGAGGTTGTAGGAGACATCAAAACAAATATTTTTCTCCAATGTGATTTTTTCCTATGAGGAGTATTTAAACCGGTAGAGGAAGATTCCTCTGGAGGCAAATTAATTAAACCAACAAACACTTTTCCAACTTCAATTACAGTAGATTTAAAAAAATGCCTCCATTGACATGTAAACAAAGGTTGCATCGTCGAATGATGTTCTGTCTGACACGGGCAAAAACCCCAGGAGTATCCTGAATTCTTCCTGCTGCTGCTACTATCCGGGCAACCAGATCCTCTTCTGATGCAACAGGAGTTGCGTAAACAAGGTTGCGCATCTCTTCCTACACAAAAAAAGTCCAGAGCGGACATATCTGGGGATCGAGCAGGCCATGTTAAAGGACCAGCTCTGCCAATCCACGTTACTGGGAACCGTAGGTCCAGGAATCGACGCACACGACGACTGAAATGTGCCGGTGCCCCGTCATGTTGGAACCACATGCGTTGTCTTGTAGGGAGCGGGACGTCTTCCAGCAATTCTGTCAATGCTCTGGCGAGAAAATTGTAATAGTGCCTGTCATTTAATGGCCTACTTAGCAGATACGGCCCAATTAAACAGTCCCCAACAACACCGAACCACATATTAACGAAGAGCGGCACTTGATGAACGCTAGTAACTGTGCCATGTGGGTTATCCTCACGCGAATTGTGCATGTTGAAGACTTTATCACGCCCGAACGTTGCTTCATCGGTAAACAACACAGAGGATGGATATGTAGGATGCATATCACACTGTTCCAGATACCACTGCAAAAACTGTGCTCTGGGTGGATACTCAACCGGTTGCAGGTTGTGGACATGCTGCAAGTGAAATGGACGTAACAACTGCTCTCGAAGGACTGTTCCTACATTCGTCTGATTCGTCCCCATTTTACGTGCAACTGCACCAGTGCTGAGTGAAGGATCCCGCTCCACATGTTGCAAGACAGCTTCCTCAAATTGCAGCGTTCTAAGCGTGTTACGGGGTCCCTGTCGAGGTAATCTGCTAAATGACCCGGTCTCACGCAGACGTTGGTACACAGCAGCAAAGGTCGCATGATGCGGGGTACGGCGATTAGGATATTGTTATTGATAAACCCGCTGTGCAGCTCGTCCGCTGTGGTACGCTACGTAGTACCCACCAACCATATCAGTGTACTCTCTCCAGGTGTATCGCTCCATTAGTAAACAGACAATGCACCACTACAGTGGTGGACAGTAGTTGCCTACAACTCAAGAGCGTAATACGCCCTCTAACAACAGAGGATGGTAATACGGCCTCTAATAACTGAAGAGCGTAATACGGCCTCCACCGGTTTAAATAATCCTCATATTAAAAAAATATTTGTTTTGATGTCCCCTACAACCTCCCAGAGTATGTCGGTTTAAATACTTTTCATCCTGTATATACACGATACGAGCCGCCCATCTCAAATACTTTTAAACCGGTTGCTATAACAGCCTGTTACATGGATGGGAAAATTTTATTTATTAACATACCTTCCTTAAACGGCTTCCCTGTCTCGCTAAACGCAGAGCAATTTCATAACTAGCTCTAAGAGACCTTCTTCACTACATTTCATCTTCTTCGCCCTATTAGTGAAAAAAAATTGTGCTACAAATAATACAAGCGAAAACTGAAAGAAATACGAATCGAGAGGAGAATAAACGAACGTCAGTTCGTTTCGCAGGACCTTTAACCAAAACAAACATGCTGCAGTACTGATTCAGACATCATTTGTGGTTACAGACTTCTCTTCCTTTTTGGCGTGCCCTGTGACTTCTCTATACCTTTCGGAATGCAATTCAGCTCACCATGGCGGCTTTACCACGCAAATCGAGATGAGGTGAATTAAGCCGAATCGGGCAGATGCACCGTGCAAACACACTTTACGCACCTCGCTTTGCACACTCGCGATTTTCCGAGCGTGAGAGGCTCTGGCCTAGAGCCATTACCAGGAATTGTAGGTTTTCAAAAGATCGTACACATCACTAAGCGGAAGTGTTCATGCCTAACAATCTCGGTAATTCACCAGTAGATCGCTTCTGGTTCCAGTAATGAAGTATGTTTTGGATTCGTGCTATAATATGAGGCGACCACACACACACACACACACACACACACACACACACAGACACACACACATACGCACGCACACGCTGTGTATAATAGTGGGAGCGCCGGCAAACACATTTAGCTGCGACCGCGCCCCTCCCATTCCGGCTAATTACGACCGGCTGATTAATGGTGGCGCCGCTGCCTGCGAGGGTGAGCTTCGCCGGCAAGATGTGCCGCGCCGGGCGCGCGCACTCCGTTCTGATCCCGGCGTCAATAGCCGCCGCAATGCAGATTTACACTTTGCTCCACGGCATTGGTGAGCAAGCAAGCGTATCAGGGCACCGATAGAGCCAGCCCGAAGTGATGGATGTCCTCTGCGACGCGAAGCGTAAAATCTAACACCTTCCCATACCATATCAGTCGTATTTCTTTCTGTAGTGGAGCGAGTGAAAAAGAATTTAAAGCGTTAAACGTATTGGATACGCAACAGTGCCCGCTATTTATTCACATTCGAAAAGGAAAATGGAGAGAGAAAAATCGAAGCTGCCTTATGTAGCTAAGAATATCTTCCTAATTCGAATATGGAAGTTATGGCGATTCAGCTAACCTGTCAACCATTTCCTCTAAGAAACAGAATACAAAGAATCTATTTCCTTCGGCTTGTTCCAGAGCTATCATGCCAGAGTAGACTTACGAGCGCAATTAGATAACTGAACTGCTTTGTTTTCTTCTGTGTAAAAAGAAGAATTCAATATTCAAAAAATTTTAAACATTTTTATTGGCTGAAATCCAGCAACCGTACGTTATTTTCTTACAGAATGTGTATATAGTCACATCGGTTGCAGAAAATTTTTCTCAAATGGGCCATGGTTTCGACTGCAACAGGGCAATCTGCATCAGAATAAAAAGGAATATTTTCTATTCTGATGAAGATTGCCCTAGTGCAGTCAAAAGCGTGGTCAATTTGACAAAAATTTTGTGCAACCGATGTGGCTATGTACTGTATACACCCCGTAACAAAATATTTAAAAAGGAAGTAATTTTATGATTTTATGCGTAAGATATATTTGATTGCGATCCTACTTTAATGTTCGTAGGGTAACTGAAAGTGACAATAGATAAAATAAAAAGCGACTTACACAGATATTACTAATACGGATTCAAGAGATACGTAAAATAATGAGACAGACAATGTCCATAAAGGAAAGTGAAACTTCTTTACGTTACGCATATATCGTGTCATTTCGCAATCGACGTAAGACATAGTGTTGTATGTCATGTCGTGGTCATTACATCTAACAAAGTTTACTGCTGTATTCGAACATCAGCACTGCCCAGTTTGCAGAGACAGAAAAAGTAATATGTGTTTTATCGTATAAGACTAAGCTGGAATTCTCAGTAATATGTTTATTGACTTCAAATATTTGCTGTAATGTCAACTTTCTGCTGTTTTTACCATGTGTAGGAGGTCGCAATGTACATCAAATTTGTGCTCTCTGTAAAAAAAATATTTCACAAGTGTCAAATCTACCTTTGTCTGGAACTTCTCTCGTGCCACACAGTCATTATTCGCAAGCAGCAACATCAGAGTCCTTCCGATTGGATCTGGTGTTAAATGTCATGTCCGCAAAAGATGTGTTCCGAAGAGCAGTAAGAATAATACAAACCCTGACGTGTGCCATGCGTAAGCATCAAATTTCTTAAGAACTGGCACAGCTCTGCCTGACTGACAAATAGATACTTTCTCGTGCCGCTTGCAGGTGATTTTATATGTACATATTGCTCTTTGCCAAATATTTCATTGTGTTTTTACTATCGAATATTATTTAGCTGTGCTATTGTTGCTGTATAGTATACGTCTGTATCAGCAAGGCTATCTTTTTTGGCACATTTTTGTCTAATGCACCAACGGAAGATCGGAGGAAAAGACTTCACTGACGATGCTTATCAGGTTTCAGTAGTTGTCAAGAACACCAGTCTAAAAAAGGTTACGAATTGGGTATCTAGTTAGAGAGACACTATAAGGGTGAAAGATGATTATTTATAATGAAGTAAACGATCCATGTGTATCGTATCTAGACTGCCATAAAAATGCGAAGGAACTGTTAATAAGAACTCAGGGAGAGGTTCTAGTCTAATTCAAAATCGATTTATTGATCTTAAACATGACAAGACAACAAAATTATCAAAGAAACATCATACCAAAAATATTTATTTAACAAAAGCCTTACTAAAATGGGATCTATGGTGGGCTAAGTGATCTTTTGGCGATCGACACACGACACTAACCAGAACACTACTCGTTCTATCTGACTTCATACATGTGAATCCAGGTTATGGCATCAAACTATGCCACCAGCAAGCATCTCTATTCTACCATACAAAAAAAAAAAAAAAACAAACAAAAAACAAAAAAAATATGGTTGGAAAGAAAAGGGTGCTGAGAAGTATATATTATAGCCCTACCTTGCAGCAGCGAGTACCTAACCATCCTGCTGGTCAAGACGGCACACCACGATGCATTCGGCGACTGAAGTCATGGACGGCGGCATTCTGTTGTTTTAACGCGCGTTCCCGAAAAATGCAAGTACTCGGACTTGCGTTAGGTTAAATCAGAACGCAGGTACTTCCTGGCTGGTTGGTTGGTTTGTGGGGGTTAAAGGGAGCAGACTGCTACGGTCATCGGTCCCTTGTTAAAAAAAAAAAAAAAAAAAAAAAAAAACTAAAATCACACACAGAGAATAAAAAACGAACAACAGAAAAGACGGCAGACGACACAGGACAAGAAAGACTCAGACAGAGATCAGACAAAACGAATTAAAATCACACAGAGTGTGACGGTGGTTGGCCAACCATAGAGAAAAATAAAAAAAAGGAAAGCCAACCACCGAGAAACATACACTCCTGGAAATGGAAAAAAGAACACATTGACACCAGTGTGTCAGACCCACCATACTTGCTCCGGATACTGCGAGAGGGCTGTACAAACAATGATCACACGCACGGCACAGCGGACACACCAGGAACCGCGGTGTTGGCCGTCGAATGGCGCTAGCTGCGCAGCATTTGTGCACCGCCGCCGTCAGTGTCAGCCAGTTTGCCGTGGCATACGGAGCTCCATCGCAGTCTTTAACACTGGTAGCATGCCGCGACAGCGTGGACGTGAACCGTATGTGCAGTTGACGGACTTTGAGCGAGGGCGTATAGTGAGCATGCGGGAGGCCGGATTTACGTACCGCCGAATTGCTCAACACGTGGGGCGTGAGGTCTCCACAGTACATCGATGTTGTCGCCAGTGGTCGGCGGAAGGTACACGTGCCCGTCGACCTGGGACCGGACCGCAGCGACGCACGGATGCACGCCAAGACCGTAGGATCCTACGCAGTGCCGTAGGGGACCGCACCGCCACTTCCCAGCAAATTAGGGACACTGTTGCTCCTGGGGTATCGGCGAGGACCATTCGCAACCGTCTCCATGAAGTTGGGCTACGGTCCCGCACACCGTTAGGCCGTCTTCCGCTCACGCCCCAACATCGTGCAGCCCGCCTCCAGTGGTGTCGCGACAGGCGTGAATGGAGGGACGAATGCAGACGTGTCGTCTTCAGCGATGAGAGTCGCTTCTGCCTTGGTGCCAATGATGGTCGTATGCGTGTTTGGCGCCGTGCAGGTGAGCGCCACAATCAGGACTGCATACGACTGAGGCACACCGGGCCAACACCCGGTGTCATGGTGTGGGGAGCGATTTCCTACACTGGACGTACACCACTGGTGATCGTCGAGGGGACACTGAATAGTGCACGGTACATCCAAACCGTCATCGAACCCATCGTTCTACCATTCCTAGACCGGCAAGGGAACTTGCTGTTCCAACAGGACAATGCTCGTCCGCATGTATCCCGTGCCACCCAACGTGCTCTAGAAGGTGTAAGTCAACTACCCTGGCCAGCAAGATCTCCGGATCTGTCCCCCATTGAGCATGTTTGGGACTGGATGAAGTGCCGTCTCACGCGGTCTGCACGTCCAGCACGAACGCTGGTCCAACTGAGGCGCCAGGTGAAAAAGGCATGGCAAGCCGTTCCACAGGACTACATCCAGCATCTCTACGATCGTCTCCATGGGAGAATAGCAGCCTGCATTGCTGCGAAAGGTGGATATACACTGTACTAGTGCCGACATTGTGCATGCTCTGTTGCCTGTGTCTATGTGCCTGTGGTTCTGTCAGTGTGATCATGTGATGTATCTGACCCCAGGAATGTGTCAATAAAGTTTCCCCTTCCTGGGACAATGAATTCACGGTGTTCTTATTTCAATTTCCAGGAGTGTATTAAAAACTGAGTCTAAAACCGTAGGCCAAAGGCCAGAATCGACACAAAAGAACATAACAAACACTCAGATTAAATGATAAAAACCTCCAGCCTGAATAAAACCCAAAACTAAGCCGGCCATGGCAGTGTCATCACTTAAAAGGGCTGGGGCTGTATCAGGCAGCGCAAACGTCTGCCTGAGCATAGTTAAAAGTGGACAGGCCAACAAAATGTGGACCACTGTCAAAGCCGACCCGCATCGACAGAGAGGCGGGTCCTCATGCCTCAGTAAATGGTTGTGTGTCAAGCGTGTGTGGCCAATGCGGAGCCGACAAAGGATTACTGAGTCACAGCGAGTGGCTCGCATGGATGATGACCGCCACACAGTCGTCGTCTCCTTGATAGGACGGAGATTGTTTGGCGTGGTCAGGTTGTGCCATTCAGTGTCCCAAAGCTCGAAAATTTTGCGGCGAAAAATCGCTCGCAAATCAGGCGCCGAGAGCCCAATGTCCAGAGTTGGTTTACTGGTGGCCTCTTTTCCCTAGCGGTCAACATTTTCATTGCCGGGTATCCCAACATGGCCTGGGGTCCACACAAAGACCACAGAGCGGCCGCAACGGACAAGAGCATGGAGGGACTCCTGGACAGCCATCATCAGACGAGAGCGAGGGAAACACTGATCGATAACTCGTAAACTGCTCAGGGAGTCGCAACTGATAACGAAGGACTCACCTGAGCAAGAGCGGATATACTCTAGGGCACGAAAGATGGCGACTAGCTCAGCAGTGAAAACGCTGCAGCCAGCCGGCAAGGATCGTTATTCGTATTGGTCCCCTAGAGTTAGAGCATAACCGACACAACCAGCAACCATCGAACCGTCAGTGTAAAACACGCCAGAACCCTGATACTGGCTGGGATGGAATAAAAGCGGCGGCGGAAGGCCTCCGGAGGGACTGAGTCCTTCGGGCCATGTGCCAACTCGAGCCGAAGGCAAGGGCGAGGCACACACCATGAGGGGTGTATGCAGAGGGGCCCGGAAAGAAGGTGGAAGACGGAACACCCCAAGCCCGGAGAGAAGCTCTCTGACACAGACGGCGATCGTACAACCCGACCGGGGCCGACGTTCTGGGAGATGGACGACTGACTGCGGGAACAGGAGACGAGAATTAGGATGCCCGAGCAAGCTACAAACACGCGCAGCATAAGCGGCCAGTAAATTTTTGGCGCCGTAACCGTAGTGGAGGGACACTTGCCTCCACAAGTATGCTGTCCACAGGGCTGGTCCGGAAAGCACCATTGACAAGTCGTATCCCGCTGTGTAGGATTGGGTCCAGCACCCGCAACGCAGATGGGGATGCTGAGCCATAAGCCAGGCTCCCGTAATCGAGACGGGACTGGGTTAACGCCTGGTGGAGCCGTAAGAGGGTAGATCGGTCGGCGCCCCAGCTGTTGTGGCTCAAGCATCGCAGAGCATTAAGCTGCCGCCAACACATCTCTTTAAGCTGCCGAATACAAGGCAGCCAAGTCAACCAGGCATCAAAAACCACACCCAGAAAACGATGTGTCTCCACCACAGCAAGAAGTTCGCCGACAAGATAAAGCCGCTACTCAGGGTGGACTGTTCGTCGCCGGCAGAAATGCATAATGCAGGTCTTGGCAGCCGAAAACTGGAAGCCATGCGCTACAGCCCAAGATGGCGCCTTGCGGACAGCGCCCTGCAGCTGACGTTCAGCAGCTGCACTGCCAGTGGAGCTATAGTAAAGGCAGAAGTCGTCAGCATATAAGGAAGCCGAGTCAGACGTTCCCACCGCCGCAATGAGTCCGTTCATTGCAATTAGAAACAGGCAGACACTGAAAACAGACCCCTGCGGTACCCCATTCTCCTGAAGTTGGGAGGAACTATGGGAGGCCGCGACTTGCACGCGGAAGGTACGATGCGACAGAAAATTGCGTATGAAAATCGGCAGCGGACCCCGAACACCCCAATCATGAAGTGTAGAGAGGATGTGATGGCACCACGTCGTATCGTACTCATTCCGCATGTCAAAAAAGACAACAACGAGGTGCTGACGGCGGGCAAAGGCCGTACGGATGGCGGACTCCAGGCTCACCAGATTGTCGGCGGCAGAGCGGCACCTTGAGACAGAGCCAGGAGGCCCCGAGACTCGAGTACCCAACTCAGTCGCCGGCTCACCATCCGTTCGAGCAGCTTGCAAAGAACGTTGGTGATGCTAATGGGGTGGTAGCTGTCCACCTCCAAAGGGATCTTGCCAGGTCTCAAAACGGGGAAGACAATGCTTTCCCGCCATTGTGACGGAAAGTCACCCTCGACCCAGAGACGGTTGTAAAGGCCGAGGAGGCGTCGCTGGCAGTCCACTGAAAGGTGTTTCAGCATCTGACAGTGGATGCGATCTGGCCCAATAGCGGTATCAGGGCAAGTGGCTAGGGCACTGTGAAATTCCCACTCACTGAATGGAACATTGTAGGATTCAGGATGGTGGGTGCGAAATGAAAGACTCCGACGTTCCATCCGCTCTTTAATGAAGAGGAAGGCCAGTGGGTAATTCACAGAAGTGGAACTTAGAGCAAAATGCTCTGCCAAGCGGTTGGCAATTACGTCGGAGTCAGTACAAGCTGCTCAATTCAGTGAGAGCGCAGGGACGCTGACAGGGGTCCGATAGCCATAGAGGCGTCTAATCTTTGCCCAGACCTGCGATGGAGAGACATCTAGACCAATGGTGGACACATACCGCTCCCAGCACTCCTGCTTGCGATGGCGGATAAGACAGCGGGCCCGCGCAGGCAGCCATTTGAAGGCGATGAGGTGTCCTATGGAGGGATGTTGCTTGTGACGCTGGAGCGCCCGCCGGTGATCTTTAATCTCTTCAGCGATCTCAGGCGACCACCAAAGCACAGTCCTCCGCCGAGGAGACCACGAAGAACGGGGAATGGCAGAGTCTGCGGCAGTAACGATGTTGGAGGTGACTGAGTGAATCACCATATCAATGGCTTCATGAGAAACAGGGTCAATAGCGGCAGTGGAGGAAAACAAGTCCCAGTCAGCCTTATTCATAGCCCATCTGCAAGGGCGCCCAGAAGAGTGACACTGTGGCAGTGACAGAAAGATCGGAAAGTGGTCACTACCACAAACGTCCTCATGCACACTCCATTGGACAGAAGGTAAGAGGCTAGGGCTGCAGATCGAAGGGTCGATGGCGGAGTACGTGCTGTGTGCCACACTGAAATGTATGAAGGCACCATCATTTAAAATCGAAAGGTCTAGCTGTGTCAATACATTCTTAACGGTGGCGCCTCGACCTGTTGCCACTGATCCACCCCACAGAGGGTTATGGGTCTTGAAGTCGCCCAGTAACAGGAAAAGCGGCGCCGGTAGTTACGCTATCAGCGCAGCCAGGACATGCTGCGGGACATCACCATCCGGTGAAAGATAAAGACTGCAGACGGTAACAGCCTGTGAAGTACACACCCTAACAGCGACAGCCTCTAAAGGTGTTTGCAGAGGGACAGACTCGCTGTGAAAGGAGTGAAGAACATAGATGCAGACGCCACCAGATTCATAAGCGGCCCGGTTCCTATAATATCCCCAACAGCCACAGAATGTGGGGGTTTGCATTGCCAGAAACCAAGTTTCTTGTAGAGCAATACACAGGAAAGGGTGAAGGCTGATAAGTTGTCGGAGCTCAGCTAGATGGTGGAAGAAACCGCTGCAGTTCCACTGGAGGATGATATTGTCCATGGCTGAAAAAAGCGTGAAGGAACTGTGGAGGCAGATTACACCTCCTGGGCCACTGCTGCCACCGACTCACTACCTGTGCAACAGCTATCCATCGCGTCTGAGGGACTGGAGAGATCCAGGTCTTCAGCTGACGACAGAATCTCCACCTTATCCTCAGACACAGAGTTGGAAGGTTGTGGTGGGACAGGTGCCACCGCAATGTCAGGATGCTCGGGAGCCTTTTTCTTCAACTGCTTTGCATGCTGTGCCTTTAGTGGGTCTGGCTGGGAGGGCCTCACTGGGTCAATCTCAGGGACAGACGACTGTGAGGTCCTATGGCGAGCGACCAGTCGTTGCTTCAAAAATTTGCGGGTGTCCACTTTGGCAATGGGCAAAGCCTGGGATGGGAGGGCCGCAAGGGACCCCTTCCTGGCCACAGTAGCCGAAGAAGCCTCACGCTTCTCAGGCTGGGAAGTGGGAACTAATGTCCCCAATGGTTGGGGTGGTGTTGCTCCTGAAGAAGATGGAGCAGGAGCAACAGGGAGTAAAGTGCCCTCCACCATCAAGAGGGCCAGTGAATTCTGACATAGCTGAGAGCCAACTGTATGTGAGGACACGGTAAAGGATCGAACCGGTGTTGCAGCAGTGGCATAGGTTGATGTCATTGGCATGGGATGTAGCAGTTCATATTTCTGCCTTGCCTTGGTGTAGGTCAGGCAGTCCAGGGTCTTATAATCCATTATCTTCCTTTCTTTCTGGAATATCATACAGTCCAGTGAGCAGGGGGGATGGTGTTCTCCGCAGTTAACACAGATAGGAGGCGGGACACATGGAGTATTGGGATGAGATGGACGTCCACAATCTCGACACATGATGCCGGAAGTTCAGCGGGATGACATGTGCCCAAACTTCCAGCATTTTAAACACTGCATTGGAGAAGGGATATATGGCTTCACATCACAACGGTAAACCATCACGTTAACCTTTTTGGGTAAGACATCACCCTCGAAGGCCAAGATGAAGGCACCAGTGGCTACCTGATTATCCCTCAGATCCCGATGGACGCGCCGGACGAAGTGAACACGTCGTCGTTCTAGGTTGGCGCATAGCTCATCGTCGAACTGCAGAAGAAGATCCCTGTGGAATATAATACCCTTGACCATGTTGAGAATCTTATGGGGCGTGATGCTAACTGAAACATCCCCCAACTTGTCACAAGCGAGCAACCTCCGTGATCGGGCAGAGGATGCTGTTTTGATGAGCACTGACCCAGAGTGCATTTTGGACAAGCCCTCCACCTCCCTGAACTTGTCCTCTAAATGCTCCACAAAAAAGCTGGGGCTTGGTCAACATTAATGATTCACCATCAATGCACATACACAGGAGGTACCAGGGTGAATAATCTCCACCGCCTTCTTTAGCCATATGTTCCTCCCATGGAGTGGCAAGGGAGGGAAATGATCTTGGTTCGTATTTCTTGCCGTTGCGGTTAGACGTCGATCACTTAGAGACTGATGGTGGAGGCCCACCAGCGAGAGATGATGTACCACGCTTCATTGTGTGTCATCCGCCCTGATGCCACCCACTCCGACCAGGGGCTCTCCCCACGGGTGCTACTCAGCCACAGCAAAGACCACCTGGCAGGATGGCCATAACCAGGAGTCCCGATGCCCCAGAGGGATAGGCATCTACTCCTCGGCATACGTGTGGAGGTAGCAGCTCAGGCATCAGCAATGTGACCCCTGTGTAGTCAGGGGGCTACCACCAAGAGGGTACATGACGAGCCCACCACAACGGACTGGCTACCGTCCTGGTTGTCGGGTGTCGAATATCCATTAACAAAGGAAGCAAAGATGGAAATGCACAATGGAGGGAATATGGGCTACCCAGAACACACTGCAGCCGATTTGGCTGGAAGCTCAGTGTAAGACCAATTCCATGGCAATAACGAATATGCCAGATCTTAGGGCAAGATGGATATAGAATGCACCACGTAAGGCATCCTTCCCAAAATGGTACGCACTAACAGAAAATTTTTTAAATGGCGTGGTCAAACCCCTTAGGGGACCATCACTTTAAAGGCCGAGACAGTTGAGACTCCGTTTAGTCGCCTCTTACGACAGGCAGGAAACCGCGGGCCTATTCTTACCCCCGAACCCACAGGGGGCAGGTACTTCCTCATGAGCCTCTGAAAGCCCGATGGATTCCAGTGTGCAAGTGGACCCCTTTGCTGGTCTGCCAAACCAATTTGACTCCGTGCCATGAGTGTGTGTGTGTCAGAATATGTCAAATGTTTTAGACAGTCGACTCAAGACAAATAAGTACAATCACGTATCACTCGGGACCGTGATGACATAAGCAATACCTCTAACGGTTCAGGAGGCTAGGACAGGCTCTAAGTAGCACACTAGGAAAGGACACAAGTCTCACCGTTTAGGTAGAGACCTGCAGTTCTTTACTAGCGAAGCGCCAGTACAAGAGACTTGTACAGGGGTGATCTTTCTTCCTTTCTCCCCGTTTCCTCCTCAGCTCGGTTCCGAAAGCACATTTCTCTTTTCTCACTTCCCCCACTTTTACACAAGTCAGTCATGAGATGGAGCCCAGCATTCTAAGCTCGGAGAATGGTCTTTCCACTGCAAACCGATTTGACCAATCAGAGACTTTAGGTAACTGGCAGAAAACGGAAAAAATTGAGCTTCGTGGCCTCTTTCCCATACGTTTGCCATGTCTTTTGCTAACACTATACAGGGTGGAAGCACAGTCCTCCATAAACAGATTGTTACGTCCTCTGTTGCGTCCATTTCAAAGTTTGTAAAGAACGGTTTTGAAACCGAGTGTGGACGTCTGGACTCCAGCTTCCCCGTCCCACGGACATTTGCAGAACGTTTACATTTCTTTTGGTGGCTTGCAGCGTAACAAGCGTCCATCCTCTGCTTTATTCCCAGCCTACAACGCGCTGTCGGTGACTTTTGGGCGCTAGGCCGTATAGCTGGACGTCTGGCCACTGTCGGGCGCAAAGCTAATGTGTTTTTGGCACAATGCGACCGTGGCACGTGGCCGTCTGGAAATGTCTCCTCACCGTTCTTCAGAAAAAACGCGCTTTGTCGGCCCACCAACGCCGTGCTTTTACTGCAGTCTTTTAAGTCGGCACCCTGTTCCTTTGAACGCAGGTAAAGCATACCATATTTCTTCCCCTAGAGCACGCAAACAAGACCATAAATTGCTGGCCACCACTTCATCACAACGTATGAAGTCAAATTGCAGTAGACTGTATTCCCTACACCGAATCGGAAGTGAGAGCGCCCTGCAACCTCTCAAGGATGTGCGTGGAGGCATGGTGGTTATTGCGAAACAATTAGTTTTCGGTTATATCGATTCAGTTTAATGGCACAGTTAAAACCCCTCGGAGCATCCGGTTCCTGATATAACCAATTTTAGGTTATTTTATTTCTATTACTTCGAGTAATAAACGTAGAAGTCGATCAAAGATTCAAAGAGTATGATTCCTTCAGTTTCAGGATAGAAAGAAACAAAATATTAAAATAAACAGGCAAATAAAGGAAAGCCCTTAACTGCTTTTATCGGAAAGTGGTAAGTGCTAGAGTACTACAAGAAATCACCAGTGTTCTCATATTGATTCTACTTTAAGGAAATTATGCTGAAAAATCGTGTTTTAATCGGGGATCATACCACTATTTTGACATGACGAATAGTCAGTGATAAATGGTGAAAAGTGAGGGTGAATAACTTTAGTTTTCGTGTTAATTTGTCCGTTTCAAAGGACTACAAGCAGATGAAGTCACGTTATGTGGACACAGGCAGCAGATTAACTGCTTTCTGGTTTGATTGTAAAGAGTGGATGAACTGTTACGTCTTAGAATTTCTCCTTATATTGTTTCACAAGCTGGTTGTGACTTATCCTGTTTTAATCTTTTAAATCGAATAGAGCACTGTACTTCACTGATACTGCATTTCGTGAAATTACTTCCAGACTAGGGATGGTGGCATTCGGTAATAAAACTGGTGTCTCATGATGACAGTGAAAATTACAATACATTCCACACGAGGCAAGTCTTGGATACCATTTAACAGGTCACGCCACTTGGTAACAGATGCCTTATTGCCTCAGCAATGCTGCACCAATTCTTATTCAATGTGCTTGTTGCTTCTTTCTGTCGGCATTTTTATTTAAAACTAGCATGGATCGCTGCATCATACCAGTCTCTGGACTGAAGACAATAAAAACAACAAGAAATAAAAGAGCAGCGGATAGGCATAGGAAGGCAGGATGTGATTCGAGTTGGATGTCGGCTGCTGAAGCCTATGCTTTGTATTTACTTTCCTACAGTCATGACAGATTTGGAGTCTTGATCAAACTCGATATTTCAGTCGTCTGCCGATCATCTTTTGAATTTATCGTAGCTTTTCCTGTCTGGTTTGAGAATATCAGAGAGCAGAATAATAATAATAATAGATAATGATAATAGAATGAGATCAGTTTATAAAAGCTTTGGACGCTTGTCAATGCCCTTTTGCGTAAGGTCCGTTCATTGTATGACCGTAGGTGATTTTTCTGAAAATATTTCTTTATCGGACTTCATAGATTGAATAATTCCAAAGTTTTTGTAGCACAGAAACTTTAGCCATGCCAAGACGCTATTTAACTGGAAGAACCGTTTAACTGGAAGATTAGCTTGCAACGTAAATGAAACACAAGAATAAATAATATCACATTGTTCACGAAATATTGTACTAAATTAAATTACATACTCACTTAACCCCCCCCCCCCATGAACCATGGACCTTGGCATTGGTGGGGAGGCTTGCATGTCTCAATGATATAGATAGCCGTACCGTAGGTGCAACCACAACAGAGGGGTATCTGTTGAGAGGCCAGACAAACGTGTGGTTCCTGAAGAGGGGCAGCAGCCTTTTCAGTAGTTGCAGGGGCAACAGTCTGGATGATTGACTGATCTGGCCTTGTAACACTAACCAAAACAGCCTTGCTGTTCTGGTACTGCGAACGGTTGAAAGCAAGGGGAAACTACAGCCGTAATTTTTCCCGAGGGCTTGCAGCTTTACTGTATGATTAAATGATGATGGCGTCCTCTTGGGTAAAATATTCCGGAGGTAAAATAGTCCCCCATTCTGATCTCCGGGCGGGGACTACTCAGGAGGATGTTGTTATCAGGAGAAAGAAAACTGGCGTTCTACGGATCGAAGCGTGGAATGTCAGATCCCTTAATCAGGCAGGTAGGTTAGAAAATTTAAAAAGGGAAATGGATAGGTTAATGTTAGATATAGTGGGAATTAGTGAAGTTCGGTGGCAGGAGGAACAAGACTTTTGGTCAGGTGAATACAGGGTTATAAATACAAAATCAAATAGGGGAAATGCAGGAGTACGTTTAATAATGAATAAAAAAATAGGAGTACGGGTAAGCTACTACAAACACCATAGTGAACGCATTATTGTGGCTAAGATAGACACAAAGCCCACACCTACTACAGTAGTACAAGTTTATATGCCAACTAGCTCTGCAGATGATAAAGAAATTGATGACATGTATGAGGAGATAAAAGAAATTATTCAAATAGTGAAGGGAGACGAAAATTTAATAGTCATGGGTGACTAGAATTCAAGCGTAGGAAAAGGGAGAGAAGGAAACATAGTAGGTGAATATGGATTGGGGCTAAGAAACGAAAGAGGAAGCCATCCGGTAGAATTTTGCACAGAGCATAACTTAATCGTAGCTAACACTTGGTTTAAGAAACATGAAAGAAGGTTGTATACATGGAAGAACCCTGGAGATACTAAAAGGTATCAGATAGATTATATAATGGTAAGACAGAGATTTAGGAACCAGGTTTTAAATTGTAAGACTTTTCCAGGGGCAGATGTGCACTTTGACCACAATGTATTGGTGTGAACTGTAGATTAAAACTGAAGAAACTGCAAAAATGTGGGAATTTAAGGAGATGAGACCTGGATAAACTGAAAGAACCAGAGGTTGTACAGAGTTTCAGGGAGAGCATAAGGGAACAACTGACAGAAATGGTGGAAAGAAATACGGTAGAAGACGAATGGGTAACTTTGAGGGATGATATAGTGAAGGCAGCAGAGGACCAAAGAGGTAAAAAGACGAGGGCTAGTAGAAACCCTTGGGTAACAGAAGAAATATTGAATTTAATTGATGAAAGGAGAAAATATAAAAATGCAGTAAATGAAGCAGGCAAAAAGGAATACGAACGTCTCAAAAATTAGATGGACAGGAAGTGCAAAATGGCTAAGCAGGTATGGCTAGAGGACAAACGTAAGGATGTAGAGGCTTATCTCACTAGGGGTAAGATGCATACTGCATGTAGGAAAATTAAAGAGACCTTTGGAGAAAGGAGAACCACTTGCATGAGTATCAAGAGCTTTGATGGAAACCCATTTCCAAGCAAAGAAGGGAAAGCAGAAAGGTGGAAGGAGTATATAGAGGGTCTAAACAAGGGTGATGTACTTGAGGACAATTTTATGGAAATTGAAGAGGATGTAGATGAAAATGAAATGGAAGATATTGTAAGTAGGCTGTTTAAGTTTTTATATTGGTAACGCCACGTAGCGCTTTGTATGTGCTGTGTGCAGTCTGTGGCTGGTTTGCATTGCTGTTGGAATATCTGCCATTGTAGTGTTGGGCAGCTAAATGTTAACAGCGCATAGCGCTGCGCAGTTGGAGGTGAGCCGCCAGCGGTGGTGGATGTAGGGAGAGAGATGGCGGAGTTTTGAAATTTGTGAGACTCGATGTCATGAACTGCTACATATATTATGACTATTAAGGTAAATACATTGTTTGTTCTCTATTAAAATTTATCATTTGCTAACTATGCCTATCGGTAGTTAGCGCCTTCTGTAGTTTGAATCTTTTATTTAGCTGCCAGTAGTGGCGCTCACTGTATTGCACTAGTTCGAGTAACGAAGATTTTTGTGAGGTAAGTGATTTGTGAAAGGTGTAGGTTAATGTTAGTCGTAGCCATTCTTTTGTAGGGATTACTGAAAGTCAGATTATGTTGTGCAAAAAAAATTAAATATTGTGTGTCAGTTTAAGCACAGTCTTGTATAAATTGTTCACGTGCCATATGGCGACCCTGCCAGGATACCTCAATGGAATCTTCTGATTTTTTCCCGTAGTTTGTGTAATTAGTGTAGCTTTAGTTTATTGCTAGTACATAATTGTAGAGAGAATCTCCTTTGCAGTTACAGTCTTTCATTGTTGTACAGTAAAACAGTTATGGCATGCATGTAAATTTGCACCAAGTAATTTGCAGCTGCACTTGCAATTAACTAGATATTTTTTTCAGTGCTATGTTAATATGTTCAATTACTTTTGCTCTTCAAATTGTGCTTTTCTGTGCTATCGTGTGAAATATTGTGACAATAATGGCGTGTGAAAAACGTAACACTAGGCTCCAAAGTAAACTGAGAAATAATAGTGACAATGAGCGTAGCTTATCAGCACCACTGTGTAATGAATTAACAGATATTCAAAGTAGTAATGTGGGAATTGTGCATAGGGAAATGGAGCGGGCGGCAAATAATGGTGTAGACAGTGAAACAATCAGTGAACAGGGAAGCATTATCGATCGATCAGTCGGCAACAGCTCGCCTCAGGATTCCGAAATGACAGGACACAATATTGCAAATACTGTAGAATCAGGTTTTGGGTTCTCACCGTTTTCTCAGATGAGTCAAGACACATTTTCCGCTTGTCAAAATGTGAATGTTGCCGGTGCAAATTCACTGCCGAAAAGCACTGAAGAACATGTTTCAGACACCAGTGCATTGTTATTTCAGTTAATGCAAAAAATGGAACAAAGGCTGCAAAAGGTAGACACAATGGAACCAAATCTCCAAAAGTTAGACACAACGCTTGAACAAAATCAGAAACAAATGGGACAAAATCTTCAAAAGTTAGACGCAATGGAACAAAATCTTCACACCACGCTTGAACAAACACATGAAGATTTAACTACTGAGTTACATAAAATCGAATCGAAATGTCAAAAAGTCTGTAACGATGTAAAAACACAAATTTGTGAGCATTTCCAAAATATGTTTTCGCGTCATGAAAATGTATTACAGAATCACGAAGCAGCCATAAAGGAACTGCAAATCATTGTTCATGAAAATCACATCTTGCAAGCTAAAATTGAATCAGCTGCATCTACCCATTCGGTTATGCAGCTTGAAAAAACTCAGGAAAACTTAAAAGACACAGTAGATACGATTTCAACACAAATGGGCACTCTGAAACTTGGTTCAGAAAAACACACTGAGGAAATATTTTCACTAACGGACAAAGTAGCCGAACTTTCAGATCAGTTCACTAACTTATCTACAAAGGTAGGTGATGATCTGAATGACACAAGACCTGTAGCCTTCACGGACACTGAAGAGTATGAACAATTTAGAAAATTCAAACAAAATCAAAATAAAATCAATACACAGCATAAAAGAGAAATCCGGGAAGTACAAGATCAGTTAGCACAAGTAATACAAGAATTACATAATTCAGAAGACACTCACGCTCCATTACAGGAAGAGGGACATAGAAATACGGAACAACCACAAAATAATAACACAGAAAACTTCGGAAATTATGGAAGAAATTGGCAAGGCACATTGGATTTTGAGATGGAACCGCCAAAACGAAGTAACAATGAGAGATGTGCGACCCACTGACACTATGATTTTGACTATAAGCTGTTCATTACGACACGTAAATTCAAAACATTTTAGAATTCTGACAACGACATTCTTCCACAAGCATGGCTTCATCAATTCTCTCATTGTTTTCCTCCCAGCTGCTCATTGGAGCACAGGTTAGAATTTATGTGTGGCTATTTAGAGAATGAACCAGCTGTAAGAATGCGATCGGTCATTCACGATTGCCACAGTGAAGGAGGATTTTATCATGCCTTCCTCTCAGCATATTGGTCTCAAGCTACACAAGACTGAGTAAAACATATCATCATAATGATGAAACGTTTCGAACAATCTAAATTTTCCAGTCTTATGAAATATTTTGAAGACATGTTGCATAAGAATCGGTATCTTTCAAAACCCATACAGCCCCTCAGAACTCATCCGCATTTGCTTAATCAAATTGCCTGAACATTTACGACATATTATTTTAGCAGGACGTCGCAAACACGACATTGAAGCTTTTCAGGGACTCTTACAAGAACTGGAAATTGACACTGACAATCGCGGAACACGAAAACAGGAGCACAACAATTACAGGTCACATCTGTCACAATTCCGCGATGACAGAAATAATACACGACAAGGCTATTCTTATAACGTAAATCGTGACCAAAACAGACACCACCCATATGACAACCATTGGCAGAGTAGTAATATTTACAGGGAAAGATCACCTCTCTGCAGTAATGACCATCACAGAGACAATCAGAGAAACAGACAATATGGGAACCAAAATAATTATTATCAAGGAAGAAAGAATAACTTTAGATGCAATGGTCCAGCGCGCAGTTACGATTCAGGGAGAAATTCTCCACCACGTGACTGACAAGAAAGAAACTATGGAATCTACCGACATGACGACAGACGATATTATCGTAACGACAGACCTGAATTGCATCAGACCTAGCGGGATTCAAACAGAGCAGGGCCCTCTCGACAAGGTGAATTTGTAGAAGTTAGGCCTCCTAATCCCAATAACGACGCGCGCCAAAAAAGAGACAGACAATGACTCGCACCGCAGGCAGCCACGTGCGCCGGCTGGCTGGGAGAAAAATATCATAGCTAACCTTGAGAAAAATTCCAGTATTTTTTACCGACGTATACCGCATGATAATTATGTTCAAGTTGAAACTTTGAGTACTGTGAAGAGTAAAGAATTGCACCACATTTCACATGTAAAACCGTTTATTGAAAGATAATCTGCTTTTTAACTTAGTCTTTGCCATATCACTTTTCACTTTACATTACTAGTATGCTTTGTCAGACTTAGAATCTGTTAATATGAAACAAAGTTTGAAGTTAAATATCCAGTCAAGATCCAAGAGAACTTATTTAAACAGAAATTACGAATGTATTTTTATTGTGATCAGATGACACAGTGTTATTGTGTGTGTACATTCTTGCTTGTTAGTTGCATGATTACGTAATGACTATAAGGCTCACATACTTAGAACATTTACGAGTACTGCTAATGAGATTTTAATGCAACATTTTGGTTTACTTGAAAATACATTCTGGATTTAAAGTACTTTCTGTGAGATACCAGATGACACACTGGTTAGTTTATGTGACAGCTACACGATTTTGTCACGACGCTACTAATGAGTGATAATTTACAATGTTGTTTTTGCGGTGTATCTGTTTTATATCTGCACAGGTTTTCTGAATTATTCTGCAAAGTAAAACATGTTTTAGTAGTTACTTTCGTGGTGTAGCTACAATGAGACAGCCTTTTTCGTAGCACAACAATACGTTACATTATAGTACTTTCTTCATCACGGCAATAAGCATAATAACTACGATATCTATACGCAAAGCATCTCACTTTTGTTTATGATGAGGTGAGTACATTGACTTCAGCAGAACTTTGCTTACAGAGGACGATAGCTACGACACTTCAACAGAATTATCTTACAGCAAGACGCACATTTAGCGCTACAGGACACGCATTTCAGTGATTAATTTTGTACTTAAAACATTTATTTTTAAAGATTTTTGAATTACAAGGAAAGTTTTCCATGATTCATTTCATTCCATTGCTGTAATCTGTAACATCTGAGGGTATAATTACATTAATCATCAGGGGGTACACGCCTACTTTGTGTATCATGTGTTTGGCAAGCACAAGGAGCCCTAGCTAATATGGTATTTGCTTATACAACTTTACACATCGGTACCATATTTCTCTATCACATAAATTACACAGCTATCTGATTATTTAACAGAGAAACAAAAATTTTTTTACTACATCAGTGACACATGTTTACGCAATTACACAGATGGATAACTTCACACTTATGAAATTGTATTTCGTCTGTACTTTGTGAACTGTTCATATTTTTTCGGAACCATTGTAATACTATGAGAGCTTTGAATGATATATTTGGTATGGGATCACGATTTTAAAACTACGATTGAGGTAGATGACACTATTGAAATGAGCAGAGAATTTTTTTCAGGTTTTAAAATTATTGCAGAAAGCTACGACGTTTTTGAGATTTGGCTGAGTTTTTTTAATGTTATTATTACGATGAAAATGTGTATTATGCTGTTGAGGTATGTTTATGATCAATAAGCTGATGCTATATGAGGAATTTGATTACGCTACATATCGGTTATGATGAAATATTGAAGAATTGTCGACGAATATGTATATGTGTAATACAGCAAGGAATAATGAGTAGTGGTTAGGGACTCTGACTTGTGAAAAAGTATGTTGGAAACCAAGAATCATACTTTAAGAGTTGTGAAATGTGTCTAAATGCATGAATGTATCACATTGCCGACGAATATTTTCTGGACACTGTTATATTTATAGGATTTTGTTTCTACAGATTTGCAACGCAAATTCTCGAACCGTGAAATTTTTATATGAGACTGTCACAGTAGTGCAAACTGGTGTCATAAATATTTCAGTAAGAATTGTAAGTGACCTTGTCGTAATGCGTTTTGGGCGCCTAGCTGAGAGGTAGTCGTCTGACAAAAGAAAGCCATTAGGTGCAAAAGAGGCCATTATTCTCGCTATTGACATTTCTTTGTCGAAAGCATCGCAAATACGACACGCTCAAACTTGAAAACATATGATAACACTGTGGCGCTGTTAATTTATGATATTTACTAAAATGCCTAATGAAATGATGAGCTACATTTTACGTCTATTGTCTTTCTAGTTGAGAGGTTGCTCATTTTGTTTAATATCTGGTCTCCAGCTTTGTTGCAGCATTGGTTTTATAAAGTAAATTTAAATGCATCTGCCAATGTGAACACTTTCTGTCAACTGATCTATTAAATAATTATTTTCTGATCCACATTCTTCGAAAAAGGAGCTCTGGGAATGGAAAGAACAATAAGAAGGAACTAATAACAGTAACTGCATACACAATTCTTTTTTGAAGTACTTGGTAATTTCATTTGTAAAATACGTTGTGGTGCACCACTTTAATTACATGACATTAAGATGTGAATAAACATTTCCCTTGTCTGCATTGTTGTCTTTAGTGTAATATTTTTTCTGCTTGAGCTATTTCATGTTGAGATATAAGTTATTGCATTTGCTGCCGCTGTTTGCCGGGTATAGTGCTACTAAATTTCACTTTGTATTACTCAGTTAAGCTAGTTTTACTACTGATTTATTTTTCTTGTTACTGCACATTGGCTCATATTAGTTGTATTGTATCATTGCTTGGTAATTTAGATTTACTGCAGCTTGCTTTGACAATTTCCATTTTTTTTCATTGCTGCTTGTGTTAATTGTTTTGTGCTGCTACATTGCATCCATTAGTTTAGCACCTGAGCTCAGTAGATTTAAGTCAGCTTAAGATGGGGTAGGCTATGTAAGAGAACGAGTTGTGATTAATTGGATGAAATGTATTGAGAAGCTATAAGAAAATGGTTTGTCCAAAAAAGGATTCTGAAAGAGGATATGAACAAAAAAGTAGGATTTAGGGACAATAGGTTTAGGTAGAATTTTCATGGAAAATAAATAATGAGGTAAGAAATATGTGAACATATAAATACCAAAAGCGAGCTTGGATTGGCTTTTTTTGGTGGAAACAAATGTTGAAATAAGATGAAAGATCTATCGAATGAAGTTTTGGGTTAGACTGCAATACCAAATGTTACACTGAAAACAAACCCTGCCCTTTCCTCTTGTGTTATTCTGATATGTGTTTTTGTACTCTTGTATATTAGTGTTTTTCTTGTCTTTATGTGTTTAGCTGATATGAGTTACATTGTAGAATTTTTCTAATACTATGTTATTTACTTTGTAAAGATGTTTAGACATTATTAATTCTGTTCTGTTTTGTTGCTCATATGTGAAGTTGATGTTTCAAAAGTTATTCTGATCTTTATATATCTACTTATGTCATAATTCTTGTAACACTGATGTGCATGTTTATTTCTATTCTTATGTAAAGCCTGCTTTACTACAAATGTTATCTGTACTATTATGATCTTTAATGACGTATTTTGTACCTTTGTTATTGTATTCTTATGTTATAAAATTGTAATTGACACCAGTTCATCAAATTAAGTTACATTTCACTGCACACGTTTCTGTTGGTCGTAGTATATGGACAATATGTGTGAGGTAGGGACTGTTAGTGTTTGCACGTGTGTTAATAATTCAGCAAGGGACTGGATAACAGCATTGCTGGTTCTAAGGACAATTCCAAAAACTGTGTGAGTGCACAAGTGGTGGTTTATGGACTTGCTATATTCTCCGCAAGACTCTTCGATGGTGATTGTGCACCTGCACAGTCACAGCAGAAGGCTGCTGGCCATCTCTACAAGGACTACAGTGGGTCTACTCTGTGATGACCTACCTACCAATATTCATCAAAACTTCGACTGACTCTGCGGTGGGTTTGCTCTTTTGTGGCCCATTACCTGTCTGCATGTCAAGAGTCAGCACTGTCTTTTCGTTGGAAGGACAACACTACTTCTTCAAAACTGCATGTAAATCCACTACTTCCGTGTGCATCTTCTTCTACTGCTCAGACTTTGAGAAAAACACTGCTATTTCACTGTGATGAACGATCAGGACTATCTTTATGGACTGTGAGAAAATTTTAGCTTTTGACCAACATTGTATCAATAAGCGTGTGCATTTGATTTCTTTGTTATTGTAGTTATGAGAAATGTTTTCAAATCTGTATTGGCCATTGCCCAAAACAATATGTTAAATTTTTTGTGGGGAGCATGGGGGCTATGTAAGTAGGCCGTTTAAGTTTTTATATTGGTAACGCCACGTAGCGCTCTGTATGTGCTGTGTGCAGTCTGTGGCTGGTTTGCATTGTTGTTGGAATATCTGCCATTGTAGTGTTGGGCAGCTGGATGTTAACAGCGCGTAGCGTTGCTCAGTTGGAGGTGAGCCGCCAGCAGTGGTGGATGTGGGGAGAGAGATGGCGGAGTTTTGAAATTTGTAAGACTGGATGTCATGAAGTGCTATATATATTATGACTATTAAGGTAAATACATTGTTTGTTCTCTATTAAAAAATTTTATTCGCTAACTATGCCTATCAGTAGTTAGTGACTTCCGTAGTTTGAATATTTTATTTATCTGGCAGTAGTGGCGCTCGCTGTATTGCAGTAGTTCGAGTAACGAAGATTTTTGTGAGGTAAGTGATTTGTCAAAGGTATAGGTTAACGTTAGTCAGGGCCATTGTTTTGTAGGGATTATTGAAAGTCAGATTGCGTTGCGCTAAAAAAAGAATTGTGTGTCGGTTTAAGCACAGTCTTGTATAATTGTTCAAAGGGGACGTTCCAATATGATACTGCGTGAAGAGTTTGACAGAGCACTGAAAGACCTGAGTCGAAACAAGACCCCCCGGAGTAGACAACATTCCATTAGAACTGTTGAGAGCCTTGGGAGAGCCAGACCTGTCAAAACTCTACCATTTGGTGAGCAAGATGTATGAGACAGGCGAAATACCCTCAGATTTCAAGAAGAATATAATAATTCGAATCCCAAAGAAAGCTGATGTTGACAGATGTGAAAATTACCGAACTATCAGTTTAATAAGTCACAGCTGCAAAATACTAACGCGAATTCTTTACAGACGAATGGAAAAACTAGTAGAAGCCGACCTTGGGGAAGATCAGTTTGCATTCCATAGAAATGTACGAACACGTGAGGCAATCCTGACCCTACGACTTATCTAAGAAAAAAGATTAAGGAAAGGCAAACCTACGTTTGTAGCATTTGTAGTCTTAGAGAAAGCTTTTGACAATGTTGATTGGAATACTCTCTTTCAAATTATGAAGGTGGCAGGGGTAAAATACAGGGAGCGAAAGGCTATTTACAATTTGTACAGAAACCAGATGGCAGTTATAAGAGTCCAGGCGTATGAAAGGGAAGCAGTGGTTGGGATGGGAGTGAGACAGGGTTGTTGCCTATCCCCGATGTTACTCAATCTGTATATTGAGCAAGCAATAATGGAAACAAAAGAAAAGTTAGGAGTAGGAATTAAAATCCATGGAGAAGAAATAAAAAGTTTGAGGTTCGCCGATGACTTTGTAATTCTGTCAGAGACAGCAAAGGACTTGGAAGAGCAGTTGAACGGAATGGACAGTATCTTGAAAGGAAGATATAAGATGAAGATTAAGAAAAGCAAAACTAGGATAATGGAATGTAGTCGAATTAAGTCGGTTGATGCTGAGGGAATTAGATTAGGAAATGAGACACTTAAAGTAGTAAAGGAGTTTTGCTATTTGGGAA
This sequence comes from Schistocerca serialis cubense, assembly GCF_023864345.2. Classification (NCBI taxonomy): domain Eukaryota; kingdom Metazoa; phylum Arthropoda; class Insecta; order Orthoptera; family Acrididae; genus Schistocerca; species Schistocerca serialis. The sequence goes on along the minus strand of NC_064645.1, from coordinate 589,208,232 downwards.
GCACAATAACTGATGATGGTCGAAGTAGAGAGGATATAAAATGTAGACTGGCAATGGCAAGGAAAGCGTTTCTGAAGAAGAAAAATTTGTTAACATCGAGTGTAGAATTAGGTGTCAGGAAGTCGTTTCTGAAAATATTTGTATGGAGTGTAGCCGTGTATGAAAGTGAAACATGGACGATAAATAGTTTAGACAAGAAGAGAATAGAAGCTTTCGAAATGTGTTGCTACAGAAGAATGCTGAAGATGAGATGGGTAGACCACATAACTAATGAGGAGGTATTGAATAGAATTGGGGAGAAGATGAGCTTGTGGCTTAACTTGACTAGAAGAAGGGATCGGTTGGCAGGACATGTTCTGAGACATCGAGGGATCACCAATTTAGTATTGGAGGGCAGCGTGGAGCGTAAAAATCGTAAAGGGAGACCAAGAGATGAATACATTAAGCAGATTCAGGAGGATGTAGGCTGCAGTAGGTACTGGGAGATGATGAAGCTTGCACAGGATAGATTAGCATGGAGAGCTGCATCAAACCAGTCTCAGGACTGAAGACCACAACAACAACAATCCCTTAACATTAATTCTGTTACTGTGTGTAACTGTGAGTACTCCCAGTGAGACTGCATCTCAATAAAACAGAACTATGGCGGTGTGCCAAATAATTATCTGCAGTGATGGAGGATATGCGGCCGATGTGGCGGCTTTATGAGCAAAGAATGTGCCGTCTTCTCGACAAGACAGCTGAACAGCGTAATTATTCCAGTGTTTCAGCGGTTGCACGCCACAATCGATACAAACGCTTATGCTAATTAATATATTAAGTAATTCCTTATTTATATTCTGAACATATATCTGCGTTTTTGCAATATATCCATCCACGCCCATCGTTCAAATGTGCCTTTGAAAACCCGCATGGCTTTGTGGAGGTGGCATGATATCTGTTTTCCGTACCGTTGTAACCTTCCTAGGTGGTGGTTTACGCAAGTGGAAACACCGACTCTGCGATAGTGGACACCCACCCTAGACATTGTTCGTCTAGAAAGCCATAGTTCTCATGTTACCTCCAATATATCTGTGCGTGTTGCATCGATTATTAACCCAAGTTCAAAATCGGTTAATTCGCGGACCGCTGCGAATTTCACTACAAACTATTCCGTAACATACTGCTCATTTATCGTGACCACACTGGGACCATTAGCACAAGAAGTCCCAACATTTGCTCGTCGTACATGGTACGGGACAACAGGTGGATAGTCGGTATATATCTCGAACGCAACTTTTGTCGGATATGGAGCACCTGCTTCAAATGCAACGTAACCCGCCTACCGATGTTACTGATAAAATTCTACCGGGTAGGGTTGAAATCTGGTAGCGCAAGACAGAGCGGATCAGGTTCTAACAGATTGCATTTTACGCACTTTCCGTTTTGTGTAGTGGTTTTACATTTTTCATCTATTTGTGGTTTTCGTTTAACCAATGTTCAGCAAATCTTGTATCTGGCTTCCTTAATCCTCAGCTTCTCCGGTTATCTCTGAGCCTAGTGTTGACCGGCCTTACTGTTTCTCCAATACAGCAGCCCAGATACTTTTGGCAGATGTTTTCTTAAAGCCGACCTAGGGGTCACATATTGCTGTGCAGTGCCAAATCATGTTTCAGAGTTCAGAGCCATTGTCCTTCAAGCCACACATTAGGAAATGCGTATTCTGATCACAGTAATGCACTTATTGTGAAACCATACCATCAGAGCACAATGAATGAATGTACCGTCACAGATATGTCCGGTCACAGATATGTCCCACTTATGTCTACAGATAATTCTTGGGACGTATTTTTGGAAAAAAAAGCTGATATACTGGAAAAATCACAAGAAAAGCATGGACATGCCGACTTGTGAGCCCCAGCTATGGAATATTCTTATTTGCTGAATGAATTTCTCGCAAGTTATCAAAGACCGGATCCTACAGACAACAGTTCGAGATTACTAATGTGACTGGATCCCAATGGTGAATATGTAACGTAGCTATCAAGCGTGAGAGACAACTAGAACTGTATCCTCTGATAACTCTTACGTCTGCGGGGAAGTCATTATTTTTTACAATAATTATGTGTAAGATATTAACTAATTCTTTATATTACACGTTTGGGATATATATTGATAAATATTTAATTGTGAAGCTTTAGCTTGTGTGTAAGCCATCGACATCCTCTTCAAGATATATGCTCTCTTCGCTCGTTTATGCACAACATATTAACGCTGATGGGGGCGGAATGGAAATTTTTGGGGACTTTTGATAAGTTCCTATGGGACCAAACCGCTGAGGTCATCGGTCCCTAGGCTTACACACTATTAATCTAACTTAAACTAACTTACGCTAAAAATAATACACACACCCATGCCCGAGGGAGGACTCGAACCTCCGACATGAGAAGCCGAGCGATCCGTAACCAGGCGCCCCAGACACCGCGTCTGCACCGTGTGGCTCGACGGAATGCTTCCACTGTACGCAAAGACGTTATTAATTCAAGTGTATCCATCCTCATCTGAGAATGATTTTGAGATAACACGTCTAAGAAAATCAACTAGGTACATCGATCACAGAAGTGATAATATTGTGAATTGTTGCTGGTAGTCTAATGGAAGCTATAGAAAAGTAGTGCCGCCTCTAAAATATTAGATCAAAAATTAATGAAATGTGGAAAATCGTCCAAAATTTTAATTATAGGGCTCCGTCGTTTATATTCTCTGACTTAACTTGACACTGATTCTAGCCTAAAACATTTCTCTTCATTCTTATTAATACATGCATCGTTTTATGACACGAAAACTGTGATTCAAATAATCCATAACTAACGTAAAACACAAACACTCGTTGTGCGGTGGAGTGAGAAAAGTACTTGTTCGAACCAAATCGCCAATATGCCGTACCGTGTCACTTATCTTAGGAATGCATTTCAGATTAGCTTTACCTGGATTTCTGAATGATTTTGCACCATTTACATTATGTGTACCATATTTAATGGGTATTATTCTTATGTATCACTTTTACACATTTTTGAAAACCAAAAGAGCTTACAAGTGACATCGTCTGTAAGATATACTCTATACGACTTGCAGCAATGTATCTTCTTACATTCCTAGTTATCATCAATAAATCTCTTTCCTCAGTACGAGCCTGAATGTATGGACAACTTCTCAAGTAAGGAATGATCTTGACGATGTTGTTGAATCTAGAACTCACTTTTACAGCATAGCTTTGTGCACTTAGTACATATAAATAACCTCTCGTCGCTAAATATCAGCTAAATTCATGCGGCTACGCACAGTGGCACATAGACAAGCCTCTATCCTCATTAACCTTTGGCATAACACCATGGACGCTTCTCTTTTCACATCTAGAAATCACCAGGAAGCGACGTCCTGAAATAAGCATGAAAACCTGGTAAGGTAAATAACATCGGAAAATAATTCTTCTTTATTTCTTATTACATAAAAAAGGCACCGAATATCAACTCGCATGGCAGTTATCAAATGAATATGTCAGAATGAGTGTGTAACAAAGACATTAACCTCTCTCAGTACTGTCTAATCCATACAATTTTTCTCCGTCTAATGCTTGCCACTTGCAATGTAAGGGTGCTACCATCACTGTCTTCCATGATCTGTTCCTCCCATCCTCGTGTGATCTCTACGGCTGACCAATGAAAGATTGGATGAAGGATGGTTGATTACCAGCAAAATAAATTAATTATAATAATACTTGAATTAACAATAACAGAAAATGGATAGAAATATTTCTGATGAATAAATAAGAATATAAAATATTATTAATTTTCTTATCTTTCAGTCTGTAATGGAAGGAATTTTCAATGGAATGAAACACTGTTCTACAAGGAAAATTTGACTACACCAAATTTCTTATTTCAACTTACATAATGCCTACAACTTTGTAAACTAGACTGATATACTATGTCATTTCCTCAAGGAAGAGGAAAAACTATACAACGTATTATGAAGGAAATGGGTATAAATACATTAACTAACATACATTCCTTTTTCTAACAGCATTCCTTTTTCATATTGTGACTTTGGACTGTCTTAAGAGATAAGACTTAATAATGGTAAAACAAATTTTAGCACTGTACTTGATAGTGGCATAAAAGCCGAAATCTGCTTAGTACGAACGATAGATATAATAATACATAGTCTAACTGTGGCTTAATCTTTTAAAAAGTATTGCAGGGCTGTGGGTCAAAACCATCAAAACTTCATATTTTGAATTCAACCAACGAAGTATGTTGACGTCACCGCACGGCCTGTAGAAGATAACTATGTATTTGGCTTGAAAGCGGTTTATGTGTATTCGCATAGCAGATAATCGCTTTTGGCCTGTATGTCCATATTGATATCAATAAAGAAACGTAAGTGATCAACAATGAAGGCTGTGAGTTTAACACGAGATACACATCAATGTTTCATCTCTGTTACATCTTACATTGATGAAGTTTTAAATGATGATGATACACGTCATATTATGTTTACATGCAGAAAAATGGCTTATTGTCCGTTAAGCTCTATAGTCACTATCACTCTCCCCTCCTGGGTCCGCCTGCGTAGCTGCGTGGAACGTGTTTGCTTATCATGCAGCAGACCTCAGTTCGATTCTTTGCCAGGTTGGAGAGTTACCCCGCTCGTGGTCTGGGTGTTATGTTACCTCATCAACAAGTCATCATCAACGACACGCAACTCGCCCAGTGTGGCCTAAGGCTTGAAACCCAGTGGCCGAACTTCCTCTTTGCCAACAATGCCACTCGATCATTTCATTTTTTCTCCTCCTGCTTCCGCCACTCCCTGCCTCTTCACCCCGTTTCACCACTCAGTTCACGCATCTATGGCAGGTAGGTTTAGGTTTACTTTTACCGTAACGGATCATCTTGAGCCTACCACCGGCACGATAAACGGACAATTCTTACGTAACTTCAGATTAGTAAGTATGTCGTTGACACACTTTAATTCAACTAAACGATTCCCAAATTATGATCAAATAAGACAAACTGATTAGTCTGAAATGAGGCTTCTTCGTTATCTAAGAATAATGTAACATTAAGTAGAAAATAAATGTGGAGTCAGTTACAGGGAAGCATCATACGCAACATATAGAACATCGTATCCAACATGTAGAAGACAACACAATCGTTAACTTTGTTTTGCAATATGAAAGCACCGGAAAACGAAATACTTTCAACGCTTTTAGATGACGGCCTAAGCAGTTCTTAGATGGAACAGGACAGTACCTCTCATCCACGGTGACGATATTGATTACGATGACGACGATGATAATGATTATGATGACAACTATACGTTGACACACTTTAATTCAACTAAACAATTCCCAAATTATGATCATATAAGACAAACTGATTAGTCTGAAATGGGGCTTCTTCGTTAGCTAAGAATAATGTAACATTAAGTAGAAAATAAATGTGGAGTCAGTTACAGGGAAGCATCATACGCAACATATAGAACATCGTATCCAACATGTAGAAGACAACACAATCGTTAATTTTATTTTGCAATATGAAAGCACCCGAAAACGAAATACTTTCAACGCTTTTAGATGACGGCCTAAGCAGTTCTTAGATGGAACAGGACAGTACCTCTCATCCACGGTGACGATATTGATTATGATGACGACGATGATGATGATTATGATGACAACGATACGAAATGGGAAGTCCTACGTAGAAAAGCGATGAAAGGAGTATACATACAATATAAGTGGAACACCGACCAAGGACATGTGTTAACAACCGCCTACGGTCGCAGGTTCGAATCCTGCCTCAGGCATGAATGTTTGTCATGTCCTGAGGTTAGTTACGTTTAAGCTGTTTTAAGTTATAGGGGACTGATGACCTCAGATGTTAAGTCCCATAGTGCTCAGAGCCATTTGAACATTTGAACATGTGTTAACGTAGCAGGTAATAATTTTCAAGATATTAAGGGGAACTGTAATGACTAAAAACTGTAGGGTAAGGAATACTCGACGATGATTCGTGTAAGTGCTAGTGTGAGATGAAGAGGCTACCAGAACAGAAGGAGTCGCAATGGGCCACATCAAACCAGTAAGAGGACTTACGAAAAAATAGAACTCATTAGTTCCTTAAATAAACTGAAAATAAGTTCGTGAGATTATCCACGACTTCCTTCGTCCTACTGAGCTAACTCATCTATGCCACTAAACGGATAACTCGGTGGACGGCACAAGATGCGCTATTCCAAGAGTAACTTGCTGCTCTTAATCTTTCCAATTTAGAAAGTTAAAATATTTTCATAATCTGTTCACTAAGTGATAGAATTTTATGTTCAAGGTTTAGCACAGTAAGATATATCTTATATTTCGAAACTGTGTACGTGTCTTGGGACAGTGTAACTCAGGGCGCGAAAATTATCCAGATCATATTTATCCAGTAATTGTGAATGAGAGCATCTAGAGACTCCCAACAAACTCGAAAATAATTTGATACCTCCTCTATACATTTTGATTAGTCTAAGGGTGACTTAACAGAAACAAAAATATTCAACATATTTAGTGCTTTGCCTCTTCAGCCAAAAAAATTTTACGTGCTTAACGTCAAATATTGAACATAATAACTCATTTGTAAAATAATCAGAAGTTTGAATCTGATTCATACTCGTGAATTTGTTTCTTTACTGGATCTAGGATGGAGAGATTACAGATTACAGGTATCTCTACGTCGACAGACGTTGATCTCTGAACTTTGTTTCCTCCAAGATGGCGTCGTGTCACGCATTTCAATCCTACTGCTCCCTCTTACGTGATATCTGCCAGAAAGTCTCCCTCTTCTTTCTCCGCACCACGACATCTACCACCCCGACATCGAATGTCGATCCACGACGCACCTCAATTGTTTTCCGATCGACCGAGCGGATGACGCGATTTGACGCGATATCCACCTCGTCCCTCACTTTGCAATCGAGCACTACTGCGGGAGCACCAAAAGACACACAAGAGCACACAGACACACGCTCGTACGTTCGAGATCGCATCGGATACGATATCATACGGTCTAGCGGCAGCGAACAGGAAGACACCCCACAATATCCGAGATGTATTCGCCCGCCTCCGCACCATAGACCCCTGTTTACACGTGAGAAGCGTGCCTCCGTAGCCGGTGAAGGGCAGATCCGACGCCACCGTAAAGGACGCTAAGGCATGCTCCGGCAGCCCGAGCGAGGTGGTAGTTTCCCCGTCGTAATCGGATTTTACTGCCTCCGTAATTTACTTTTCTTCCCTTCGCTTCCCCATCCCTCCTTGTTCCGCAGCCCTCTAATCAGATCGACTGGATGGCTCTATTACTTACTCCTCCAGACGAGTGCACCAAGCCAGTTAAAGGGTACCCTTCAGTTCAATTCGCAAATGACACAATGAAGCATCACTGATATACGACGAGGTGTGACTTATTAAAATCGGAGCTTACACTTGAGACATTGGCGGCTATAACATCGACGCATCCATGTTTACCGAAATGGAGGAATACTCCTTTTACGGCATTGGCGTAGCAAATAGTTTCTGTGAGGATTGTCTACGACGTTTTCAGTGCCAACAAAATATTTCCGGATATGTGGCCGTGTCTTCATGTTGATTATAAGTCCAAAAACTCCAACACTATTTGCAACTGTACTTTCGTTACCTTGCTAAAGGCTTCTTGCAACCAGTCGACGAAACTTCCGTTTGATAAATGACGTAAAGGCATTATCTCATAGCCGGAAAATATTAAGTGAAGATGGGAAATTGTAGTATATTTGAAAACACGAAGCAGAGAGTAAAAGTGTTTCGTTTCAGTGCTGCCGCGAAAATAATCATCCTCTTCGGGAAGAGGACAATTCACCAGGTGTATGCCACAAGATACAATACTAGATTCATATTATTTATTATGGCTTCCGGGGACCTCAGTCCAGCAGTGGTGAATCAGGGTTCCAAGTTATACGGTGGACGTCACTACTGAATCTGGTGACTCAGTGACACAACTTAAAAAAAAAGAGCTCACAGGTGAGATTCACATGAATATTACACAAACCAAATATCGTATTAACTAATATCATAACACGTATACACTATCGATATGGTGATTTATTTAAAGTGGTCCTTGATAGCGTCCAGTGACAAAGTATCGTGAGTTGAAACCAACTGTTGCATAAATGTATTAGAAGGTAAGATAATCAATATATAGAATTCTTAGAAAGCTGTGGCATTGATACGGTATTCCAGTAGATACCAAAAATAGTTTTAAGAATGTATAATAATGACTTCTGCTTTTTTAGTTTGTAAGATGTGTGTATTAACAAACTGATTACTGTCCTGAGTAGTTAGGTAAAGCTCTGATCTATAGAATTATGCTGTGTTATATGACAGTTTAACACACAATATTCAGTCTGTGAACACTGACGACAAATCAGTAAAGGAAATGTGACAATGAAACATATTTACATAAATGTGCGTAACGGAAAATGGACATTCGTAGTTTATGTAACTGATTATAAAACAGTAGTTATCACTTACAAGATCCTACTGAAATTATGCAGTGTGGATACTTCAAGCTCTGCACATTGAGGATGGTTCCTCCTGACTCTAATTACGAAACGAGATTCTAAAGTTACCTATAACGAAAATAATTTTTCAAAGTAATTGAATCATATCGCAGTTAAAAGATAAGCTCTACATGTAGCATTCAAAAAGCATCAAGGCATCAATGCCATATGCTACACAAAATATCTCTTTGTGATACGAATATACACACTGCAAAGGCCGCCACAGAAATCTGCATTCGGCAAACAGCATCCAAACTTACCTTTCTCTACATGGAAATCATAAGCGCAGAGCTCGGGCAACTTATTACTAATGAAATGGGAAAGCTGTAGATGATTGAAATTTTTAACTGTTCATATATATACTGATCAACCAATGAAAAATGATGCTGGGATCTTGGAAATAGGTGACAAGATGGTATCACACAAAGTGTGCGTCTAATTTGACAAACAAGAATGAAATAAAGGGCTTTGGAGAGAAGAAATAGCTAGCACTATGCTGAATTTACATTGTATATTGACTTCAAACTAATCAGACAAATAATATAAACGACGGTTGGGGTTCTCGGTACTCATGATATGACTCGAAGCTCGAGAAAAGCCTAGCATTACATTTCTTCTATACAGGACTTCCAGTACGCCAATGATTGATCTGAACGCTCAGGAGAGGACAATAAGAATGAATGCATAATGCAACCCATTCAGTAAGTACAACACGATCCCGAAATCAGCTTCCAGCGATCTTACGAAAAACGAGCGGTGTTTGAGCCGTTGTAATGATTCGCATCTGAGAACCAAAATTTTGTGTGTCAATTGCTAAGGGACCAAACTGCTAAGGTCATCGGTCACTTGTCTTACACGCTACTTAAACTAATTTAGACTAACTTACGCTAAGGACAACACAACATCCGTACCCGAGGGAGGACCCGCACCTCCGACGGGGGCAGCCGCACGAACCGTGGCAAGACGCCCTCGACCGCGCGGCAACCCCGCGCGTCCCATCTGAGTACCAAATCACGTTACAATTCATTATAAGGTTTGCAGACGGAAAGACCGAAAAAAACTGTGTGAATATTTATATCACAATACTGAAATTAGCTAAACGTTCCCTACTAACAACCACGGCTAAACAACTGAAATGGCCTCACAAAAATCTCCAACACCTTAGCCGCCACCTCCGAAATGCCTTACTTCGACTGGCAGAAACGAAGTAAGATATTCAAATCCTTATGACCACATGGTCTATAGAACCGTGCACATATCCAGTTGCTAAAAATCGAGTGGCAGAGGAAAAGTGAAAGCACGTTACGACAACATTACAAAGGGAGAATCGAAAGAGCTTGTACGACTAATGAATGTAAATTACATGATGTATTTGCTAAATAATGCAAAGACAATTGCGCGGTTTAATGAAAACGGAGCTATGAGTATAAATCAAAGTGCAGCTTAACGGGCAGCTTTCAAGGTCACATATCTTTGTAGAGGAATGTCATTGGAAAACGATTTATGTGTCGGCTGTAAATGAATACAGAAAACAATTAATAGCTGAAATATAGTTTATCACGGGATCCCGAGGGCAGATCTTACTTCTTCCTCTCTTGTCGTTATTTGCCACATTCTTCTAACAAGAGGCAAATTAATACGTTTTGATTGCATCGGTTTCAGATCATCATTCCGTCTACTTTTAGTCATCTGTAAATTAATTCTTTCCCTAAATTATGCAACAGTTTTCGAACTTCTTTTTTTACTAAGTCCACGTATCTCCGAAACATCGAAAAGTAAAGCATTTATGCACGACCACGAACATAAAAATAGACGCTTCTAATTTTTGTCAACGGAAAATATGCCCCCTCCTCTCCCCCCTCCCCCTTCCGCAAAGAAGGGTGAGTTTCATCCAAGATGGCAGCGACAAGTGGAACATCAGCGATCTTGGCGGGTTAATGTGGAAGGAAGGATAATTGGCCCCCATTTTATCGACGGCAATGTATGCTGATTTCCTACGTAATGTTCTACCGATGTTAATACAAGATATTTCACTGTATGACAGAATGGCGCTGTACTTGTAACGTGAAGGATGTCCGGCACATAGCTCGCGTGCGGTTGAAGCGGTACTGAATAGCATAATTCATGGCAGGTGGATTGGTCGTCGAAGCACCATACCGTGGCCCCCACGTTCACCGGATCTGACGTCCCCGGATTTCTTTCTGTGGGGAAAGTTGAACGATATTTGCTATTGTGATCCACCGACAACGCCTGACAACATGCGTCAGTGCATTGTCAATGCTTGTGCCAACATTACGGAAGGCGAACTACTCGCTGTTGAGAGCAATGTCGTTACACGTATTGCCAAATACATTGAGGTTGACGGACATCACCTTGAGCATTTATTGCATTATTGTGGTATTTATAGGTAATCACGCTGTAACAGCATGCGTTCTCAGAAATGATAAGTTCACAAATGTATATGTGTCACTTTGTAACAACCGAAATAAAGTGTTGAAACGTACCTAAGTTCTGTATTTTAATTTAAAAAACCTACCTGTTACCATCTGTTCGTCTAAAATTGTGAGCGATATGGTTATGATTAATACAGGGCCATCTATGACAAAGCGAAAAAAGTGGTCCAAATAAGACATTCATGTTTATTTATGTACTACACGAATATGCAATAAAAATTTGGGGTTCCTGTTTAAATAACGCATTTGATATCCGTTTGACCTACAGCAGCGCCACCCAGCGGGCCAACCATAGCACCATATGGTTTCCCCCTTCAAGCTAGACAAGTTTCGTTCTTTGCAGTTTTTTCGTTAGACGCTTATTTCGTGAGATATTTGGCCCGGTCACGATCAATGGACCACCCTGTATAACCATTTTCTTTTTTTTTACAAAATGAACAAATTTGTAAAATGGATAAGCTTTTGCAAGAGAAATCAAAACAGCAAACAATATTACAATAATTACAAGATGTCCGGAGTTGCAGCCCGCCCGTTATCCGGTGAAACAGCGGTGTTTACTACGACGCTGGACACAGTTTCTCTTAATAAATGCCCTTCTGCAGCACATGAAAGCTACATAAGCACCACTCAAGACAAGAGTGATTCAGTTACTCAAAACATGACCTAACTTTTAATTTGGAAGCTGTATGTCGAGAGGTTCGGTGTTAATATGCACACCTGCACTTAAAGGTTAAACTGATAGGGAAACAATATAAGAATGATAAGGCTTACTTCAAAGCCATCAACCTCTTAATTTCAATAGGCAACAAAGGTGTGACTGTGTTTTTAAGTTCTGGACTACATTTGAGATATTTGTGCCCATAACTACGATGATCGAAAGAAAATATCGTAATCAGATTTATCTCCCTCCACACAGATGTGTCGCATATATGATGGTACATGCTTTTAAATCTTTATGTGATGAAAGTAACAGCGGAAGCATGAAAATGCGCAAGAGGCGATATTATCTGGCTGCTAAATCGTGAAATGATTATTTCAGAATAAAAGCTGCCTATACCAGAAAAAGTCTTCTCTCAAGAAATTCACAGTGGCTGTGGACCAACCTGCATGATTACTGAACCAAAACGTTGTAGGAATGTTTTCTACAAACGACGGACACGATCATGAAGCGTATGAGGTAACTGACAGAGCTCAAAAATTACATGAACATCGATAACAATTAGATGGAAAAGTAGTTTAAGATATCATACAACTTAGGCTTTCATGACCTGTGGTTCCTCCATTTAGAATTCCAGGGCAAGCGGCCATGGACATAAACAAGGTGATTTAGATGGCCCTTCCTGAGGGTTCTATGTAACCTCCAGTACCATATCACATGCAAGATTTTGATATTCTCTCGATCGCTACAGAAAAACTGGATAGAACTTTCGATATGAGATTTGATGCAGTTAAAATTTGTACTGGACAAAGTTTTAGGCTCTATTTTTCGAAGTATTCAAGAAAAGCTTACGAAAGTGATCTGCCAACTTGTTTTCTGTGAGTAACTACAAAACCGTCCGCCACAGGAGAAACGTATTCCAGCGCATTAAATGCCATTTAAAAAGGTACTCTTCATTTCTTTTCTGTTGAACTAATATTTCGTGAATAGAGGGTGAGGCAGTACAACAATCTTGAGTGTGGTTTTTGAAGGCGTTGCGGGTGGTATAAAACCTGTTGGCAGGGGCAGCTGAATCACCACGTATAACTGCAGATGCTTTTTTACCTCTGAAGATGTCTCGCGCAGCCAGTAATTGAAAGTTAGGGACTACTGTTATTTATGGATCTCGTCCACACAGACTGGAAATTTTAACTGAACCAATTAAAGACTAATATCGATTAGCTGAGTTGTATATCTTTACTATGTTGGTAACCAAGATTATCCGCTGGCGGCTCAGAGGACGCGCGCGGCGTTTTGCGAGTATTGCTGCAGACCAACGGTAAGAGAGGCGAGTATTCAGGGCTTCGGTAGCGAACAGTCAACCGCTCCAAGACCGACCGCGGGCGTCGCACGCCAGGCTAGGTGACCGACATCACTCTGGCAACATGCAATTCGGCTGCAGTCCGATTCCTTTCTCGGAACCCCACGGCATGTTTTGTAATAGCTGTATACGACTTTAATTTGGTGAGTGACACGTAGAAAGCTGAACTGTGGTTTGTTTGGAAATTTGGAAATTTGTGGTAAGGTACTATGGGAGCAAACTGCTGAGGTCATCGGTCCCTAGGCTTACATACTAATTAATCTAACTTAAACTAATTTAAGCTGGGGACAGCACACACACTCATTCCCGAGGAAGGACTAGAATCTCCGGCGGGAGAAGCCGCATGAATCGTGACAAGGCGCCAAGACCGCGCGGCTACCCTGCGGGTCTATGGTATGTGTGCCCCACCAGCAAATGTTACTCGAATAGGTTTTCACATGGTTGTTGACTCTTGGATATGATTCGTGGCATTTTGCACTTAAACTTAGGCGTGTTACAGGGAACCCATGTTGGTTAGATGTGTTTGAGGAGTCTACGTTCGCCACAGTTGGTCTTAAAATTTTTCTGAATTGGGGGGGTTTACAAAGCTCTGACCGAATTAAACTCCTGCTCAATTAGAATTAGAAAACACCCTGTTCTGTGTTATGCTTATTGATTTAACAGTACGTGTTTAATCTGTTGGCGTAGCTGGTTGGTCTTGCTTACCAAGCTGCTTTGCGATTACTAAGTGTTTTTTGAAATTAGAGTTAACAAGTTTGTTAGCTAGTGTTGATGTTTGAGTCGGTTTAGCTCGCAAACATCACCCAGTCTGTGTATGTAGCACTAGTTTCGCAGCTTTTAATTAAGGGTCAACACCACTGGTGAATTTCCAAAAGATCCTTTTTTTACTTGTTCAAAAGAGGATTTGAATCGTCCAAAATATGAGGCAAAAAGTCTAGTCTCTGAACAAAATTTTCTCTCGAATTGTTAACTGCTCCTCTAATGCCTAGGATGACCAAAAACGGCCAGCCTGCAACAAATCGACACCTATAATTTGTGGCCATAGCTAGAAGTATTTCAAAACGATAACACCTTAGTTCTACGTCAGTAAGCGTCAGTACGTGTACGTAAAATAAACTTTTTTCGTTTCGAATCTTGATTTTTGTTGACAGTATTGACGTTTGATAATTTGTTTGTGGTCTTATGCTATACATTTTTGTCTTTCAAGTAAGAATGAGTGGTGAGAAAGTGTACTCCGGCAGATAAGGTACGAAACACCTTAATCAACGCGGCGCCTCAACGCGGCGTCATCAAAGAGTCCTAAGAATAGAAGTGAGGCTGGTAACGGTTCGGAAGGAGTCAGTGCCTCTGCTAAAAAATTGCAAAACGGTGTGCAGGATTTTGGTGTGAATTACGGATTGACCTATAGAATTATAGATTTTCTAATATTTACATCTCAACACGTGAAACGTAAAACAGATTTTGCAGACATTACGTTCTAAGAAGGGTGTCCTCGAGGCTTACCTTTCACAATAATTATTCCTTGCCCAAACTGCACAGATGGTATTATACCAAGCAGCATGCGAACTCAACCGTCGAATCGTTCTAGCAATGTGCCTGCGTCGAGCAGTGCTAAACGGAACTGTAAAATTTTGTGCGTTGATTGAATTACCATGACCAATATTTCAGTCGTTGTATGATAAAATAGCGGATATGATTTCCACCGCACCGACAAGAGTACGACAGGCCAGTCCTGGGAGAGCAGAGTATGATAACAGTTTTCTAAAGTGAAATTTTTTCATAAGTGAGTGTCTATAACACATTTCAAAATTTCAAACGCGATTTTCTCGAATATAATACTTCAAATCGGCGTACAGCGTCACTTCAGCAATATTCTATTTGATAATTTAACTACTATTTTGCAATAACATTTCAAAGTGAACCACTTACAGGATTTTGGAAAAGTTAATTTAAACAGTATTTATTAAGAAATGGCAGTCATTCTTTGGTGAAAATTGAAACATTTTAATAAAACACTCGAAAATTAAACAAAAAATTTCTGAAGTACGCTTCGTGGTCCAGTAGCTACCCAAGTGTAGTTTACGTAGCCTTTTGGCGTTTTTCCAGTTTAAATTTAGCACCAGTTACAGCGCGTGCTGTAGATCGCCTCAAATTTAACATGCCCCGAGAGAATTGCTTGAGTATCAGCATTTTGTGATTTCTCCGACACCATGTATAACATTCCTGAAGATATGCTCAATAACTATCCCAAATTTTATTTCTGTATAGCCTTCCTTTCCGCCGCAAAAAGTTGTCAAGGAAACGTTTTTTCTAGACCGTTACGGTAGTGTTACCTCTAAAGCAGGTATATGCCCTGATATTGACGCAGTTTTAGTTTCAACAAAGCTAAAATGCCAGTCGTGCACTGCAGAAAAAAACATTATTTATTTTACTGGTTTCGACTGTTTAAACTGTCATCTTCAGAAGTGAAATAGGCTCAGATCATTGGCAATCCAACGTTAAAACAAGAAACGACGGACGTGTTCTTTGGAAGAGTCAACAAAACAGTCTCATCTCTAAAAATATATGTATGAGGATCACTCCAAATGAAATGCACACAATTTTTTTTTAATCCATTTTTATTCTACATGGTTGAAAGTATTACAGTGTGTAGATACATCCTTTGGGAACAATATTTACATTTCTCCACATAATTTCCTTCTCTCTCAACTGCCTTACTCCATCTTGGAACCAGTGCCTGGACCAACTTGTTGGAGCCACTGTTTTGCAGCGTGCACAGTGGAGTCATCATCTTCAATCCTTGTTCCACGAAGCAAGTCTTTCAGTTTCCCAAAGAGATGATAGTCACATGGAGTCAGGTCATGACTGTAAGGCGGGTGTTCCAGTGTTGTCCATCCGAGTTTTGTGATCGCTTTCGTGGTTTTTTGACTGACATGTGGCCGTGCATTGTCGTGTAACAGCAAAACATCCTGCTTTCTCCGATGTGGTCGATGAAGACACAGTCGAGCTTCAAGTTTCTTCAGTGTCGTCACATATGCATCAGAATTTATGGTGGTTCCACTTGGCATGGTGCCCACAAGCAAGAGTCCTTCGGAATCGAAAAACACCGTAGCCATAACTTTTCCAGCAGAAGGTGTTGCTTTGAATTTTTGTTTCTTGGGTGAATTTGCGTGATGCCACTCCACTAATTGCCTCTTCGTCTCTGGTGAAAAATGATGGAGCCATGTTTCATTAGCTCTCACGCGTCAGTCAGCAGTCACCAATTCGTTAACTCTCTGCACATTCTCTGGAGTGTGTGCAGTACGAGGCCTGCCGCTGCGAGGACAATCCTCAATATTGCCGTGCCCGCTTTCATCACGTAACCTGCTTGCCCACCTACTAGCTGTACTACGATCGACAGAAGCATCTCCATACACCTTTTTCAACCTCTTGTAGATGTTACCCACTGTCTGGTTTTCGCAGCACAAGGAATTCTACGACAGCACGTTTCTTCTGACAAACATCAAGTGTAGCAGCCATTTTGAAGATGGCTCACGGGAACAGATTGAACTAAGTTTGAAAACAAGCGGGAAGGATATATCTACAAACCAAAACTTTCACATATGCAGAATGAAAACTGTATTTTTACAAAAATAGTGTGCATTTCTTTTGGAGTGACCTTCGTACGTGCGATGATTGACAGACAGTTAACTGTAAGATTTCACATCGTACATAGTATGTGCGAGATAAGTCAACCGTCATGATTAGTTTTGTGGTTCACTTTTCTCGCGCATACTATGTACGATATGAAATTTGGCAGTAATTGTCTGCCACTAATCGCACGTACGTATGTTTTAGAGATGTCACTCTGTTTCATTGACTTTTTAGAAAGCGACACTACGGTCGGATTCTTATTTTCATGTTGGCTTACCAATATTTGAGACTATGCCATTTCAGAAGACGACAGCTTAAATTGTCGAAGCTGGTAATGTGCAGCTGACGACTGAATTTTTGCAATGTTCTGCAGATGCTGAATTACAGCTGGGAATAAAATCATTTTTAATGTTTTCTGGTTGCAGAAGCAAGCATTGTAGCCATGTACCTTAGTTTAGCCATTATTATGAGGTACTTATAAGATTTCATTACTACAAGTGCACACATTAACACACTTATTAATCAAATAGCTGCTTATTAAAGAATAATTTTCCCCGTTGTGATCGGTTTCATTTTTCTATGTATTTAAATTAAAGTAATAGCTTAAGTTTCTTTTAGTTATTCACATCTGTTAAGAGCCCATAACGTTTATCGTTGTGTTATAGAATTATTATTTACTGAGCTACATTGGTGTGCTCTCTGTTGTATGGTGTCTAATTAATGGATGTGCTGGTCGTGTTTAAGTACTGTTCCATGTGGTACTAGCAAACAAATTAACCCGATCGTTATTGTTTGAAATACTGTGACCAAAGCATTGTTCAAGCTCGTTTATATATTCTATTTGGTCTTTGTCTAATAAAAACGTATAAAAAGAGTGAAGCATATTTGAGGCTGTTCCTTCCACTTCCTCTGATTCACGTTACCCAGAATTTTCCAAAAGGAGAAGGAAAGATATGACAAGTTCATAGAAATACTGTTCCACAAATATCTTCTTTCCCGGTACACCGCAAAGTTACAAGAATAAGCTGAATATTTCTTAAATTTTCAGTGAAACACTCTTTTTCAGATAGAAGAAGTATTTATTTTTAATACAAAACACTTTCAGTTCAGAATATTTGTCTTTGGGTTTTCCAGTAAGATGACTCCTCTCCTCACATTGATTCTACGATATACGCTGATGCCAAAAATTTAGAACCAACCTAACTTTCGCCTCATGTGTCACTGCCAGGTATCAAAGCAAAAAAGACACTTAGGTCATACAAAGAAAGAACTGAAAGAGATATTATATTAGCCTAACAGAAATTACACTTTTATTCAAAGACAGTAATTTCACTGACGTCTGTGCGATTTATGAGGGTCCCCTGTACATTACAGCTGGCTGGATTTTGTACTTATTAATCTGTTTGATCACCTCTGATGGCAATGCATACTCTACAACGAGCTCCCACGTTAGCGGAGGTGTCCACCGTGTTCAGAGATTTCAGAGATGTGACTTCACAGTTATGGATAACAAAGTGTGGACCGCAACTAAGTAAATATGTCATTTCCTGTTTCTTCCTCTTAAACCCTTGGTCCCTTATGACTTATTTACTCATCTTGTACGTCCACAAAAGGCGTATATTTTTTTGGTTTACTTCTAAAAAAATATTTTTAACGTTTGTAAGTCAGTCCTTTTACAAGAAAGAGAATTTTGCCGACAACGTTTTCCTCATCGGCGTGAACTTCATTGATATTCCTGTAGTCATGAGGTGATTCATGGCTTATTGGTACTAACAAATTTCAGAGGCATATTTTTTTTAAACTTATCAAGCGTTGCAGGAAATTCAATTTCACATTTGCTTTTCATTAACAATCAAGAAATAAGGTGCCAATTTTCCACTACATTTTCTGCAGGTAATTTTTCAAGTACGGCGAGCTTTCTTCTGAACTCCCGGTGTGTCAACCGATTCATGCACTGTTCATCATCGGCTCCTTGATGATATATTAGGTAACTTCAGATACTTTGATATGTTTGTACGGAGTTGGGCTCTATAACTGTCAATAGAAACACCGTGTTTAAAATTACTGAAGTAGTTCTTATCTTCCGGAAGTGGCGAATACTTTAAATTATCTGAATACAATATATATTAATTAATCCGTCTGAATGAATCACGGCTGGTTTAAATAACTATTTAAGCAAGAATGTTTCACATATCACGTTCATTATTTGTTTTACGTTATTACGCACCACTTACCAACACGACACAAAAAATTCTATTGTCTCTACTCTGCCAAAGGCTGTTAAGTTTCCTCCAGGTTCTCGTACAGCAGTGACCATTACAACGATAAAGATAAGCGGAAAAAGTTCACAAACTGTTAAATTCAATAATACTTGCCTTAAAATTATCAGGTAAAAGTAATCCCAATGATTTAAGTCTCACAGTGCCTTCGAATGTAGGAGGCATTCTCACTCTAAAATCACAATACACGTCACAGATTATGTCAATCTGAGAACAGCAGATAATTATAAAACTACAGCTTTGAGTAGTGGTGAAATGCGGAAATTTGGTGTAAATAATCAGTGAAGTACCTCTTAATTGTGACATATACAATCCAGTTTACGTGCCCCTCATTAACCAGGGTGTATGAGGCGTAAAGAATAAAATATCTTTGCATTCTGCGGTTTGCAAAAAGGAATTTCATCATATTGCCGTAGCTTATAAAGTCATATGCTATCTCAAGACATTATTCCAGCAAACTGCCCCTTTTTCGTTCCATTTGACAGTTATATATTGCAGAACAGCCTTCTCCTTGAAGATTCGATGACGAATTAGCGACGCTGTAATGCGTTTCCCTATATAAGTGAATTCGGTATTCTCTTCTCCGCAGACCAATTTGTTAGCTTCACGAAACTGGCGTTACCTTTGTTGGCCTCTCTCTCTCCTTGGAGAGTTGGCTTGTATAATGAATGAGACGAGGGCACTAGCCTAATTTTGCCCGTTAAGCCTCGCTGTTAACGTAGCTTACTGGAGGCCGGCCGAAAATTTATAACATTGCACTCCAGGGAATTCGTTCAAATGTGCTGTACGCATTTAGCTGCACTCGTGGGCTTTACTGTCAGCGAAAAACTCCATATTTCAGCTGACAGTACTCGACGCTCCTGCGGTATTTGTCGGTAGCGATTATAATCAACATCACATAATTCTATTTCATCACATTCAAAACCAAAGCGAAATACAAAATGCTTGTTCTTAATACGGAATCTGTACAACGTAATGCGCACGCAAACCCCTCCATCCCCCCCCTCCCACCCATACACACACACACACACACACACACACACACACACCCACACACACACATTTTGTCCAAGAGATTTCAAGCATAGTAATCGATCGTTAGAATGAATACTCCGTAAATTACATCTTCTCGAGTATACGTTCTTACACTCTTCTTCACAAGCATTATTCGTAGTAACATGTCAGTAGATATAATGCATTATAATGGATGTGTGCTGTTTCAGAACTTTTAATTCTTCGAGTTTCTTGGTACAGCCTTGCTGACCTGATTGCTTAGATCACATAATGAAAAGAGAAATCGACAAGGAGACATATACGGTGGTTTTTAAGTGCAGAAATATCAAAGAGTATTGAACGGACATAGTTTCCAAACAGTTGCCATACTGTCATGTCAAGTTTAACATGTTGTACCATCTGCCGGCCGCGGTGGTCTAGCGGTTCTAGGCGCGCAGTCCGGAACCGCGCGACTGCTACGGTCGCAGGTTCGAATCCTGCCTCGGGCATGTGATGTCCTTAGGTTAGTTAGGTTTAAGTAGTTCTAAGTTCTAGGGGACTGATGACCACAGTAGTTAAGTCCCATAGTGCTCAGAGCCATGTTTGTTATACCATCTATATGAAACCAGACATCGTGAGTTGTCTGATATGTAAGAGTGCACCCATCTAACACGAACCGAAGTTTCTTTGTCGCATGCTTTTCGTTTTCGGATGATGGCGTGTGATGAAACAGAGCAGCAAAGCATTACGTCGTAGCTATGTGTTTGATGTATCATGCCTGTGGTAAAGAACTTTTCATTCCATTCCACCAAGGCTGCCAACTAAAATGAGTATGTGGAATACATGTCAAACGACACAAAGCACGAAGGGCATTCACGTACCTCGTTTGGAATGCATCTGACAACATTTCTAAGCTTTAAACGAGAGCATCTAACGCACTATAAGAAGAGCAACGGCCGATGCGGAAGTGCAACCTATTCCCTCCCTACCCCCAAGTACCGCCCTTCCGCTCTTCACACTTCTCCAGCCATATGCCCTTCCCCTCCCAGCCAGCCAGCAGTAGGTCGTTGTTTTCGGATCGGACGTGCGGTAGAGGATTCGCAACATCGGTGATCAATATAGTGCCTCCACTCAGAAAACTTCCCTGGTCACCAGTAACCTCTATGGGATACTTGACAGAGATTCCCAACTTGTTCCTAAGACTCAACATCATAGAGTGATTTAAATCATGTATGATTTTCTTCTGAGCTCTGACGTATTGGTAAGCAGCCTTCTGTAAGGGACTAAAAGATCTTAAACACTAATTACGAATAGCCATCAGGTTGCATCACAAAATATAATAGATCAAAAAGTAACCCTTAAAAAGATTTTAACCAGCAGACACAATTTATCAGTTTTCTCCCACCAGCTTATCCGAGAGCGCTAATGCGCTGCTTCCTGGGCTCGGGTAAGCGCGCCTGCCCCGGATCGAAACTGCCTGGCGGATTAACGACGTGGGCCGGTGTGTCGGCCAGCCTGGATGTGGTTTTTAAACGGTTTTTCACATCCCGCTAGATGAATATCCGGCTGGTCCCCACGTCTCGCATCAGTTACACTACACGCAGCCATTTGTACCACTTCCGTGCTATTGCATGGTTTACACTGGACGCAGGCAGTTGGGGTACACTGATTCCATCCTGGGGGGGTATGGGGTGGCGGCCGGAAGGGCACCCGGCCACTCCTTTAAATTAACCTTGCCAAATCCGTTGTAACCACGCCGAGCCTGCGAACATTGCGGGACAAAGGCGCAGGTGAAAGATAGAAAGAAAGAAGAAACATAATATATCAGTTTTCGCAAGGAGCTGTTGTAACACACTATGAAATTTCTTTCACACGATGGGTCCCTACCTACAAATAGTTTCATGTTTTTCTTCCATACCTATAGTATAAGCAGAAAGTGTCTCAATAGCCTCTTCAGAATTGATTGGTGTATTTGCACTATTCATTACCTTTTTCTATTCCTGGTTTCTGTGATGTGCTTTTCTGGCCTGTTGTGATCAAATATGTGTTTGGTAAAAATTTACAAGGAGCTGTTTTATTCAGCAGACCAACTGTTTACGTAAGGAGATGATGGTGAGATGGGTTTTACACCAAAGACCAACAAATTAAAACACAAATTGTGTCTTGCTTAATAAAATTGTAGCTTTATCTTAATTGTATCTGGTGAGATAACTGCTCAGTTTCTTGTAGCATTTTTGTGGCTCTGATAACTATGAAAGGAAATGGGCGCGACGAAAGATGGTGACAGCACCCATCCTGCTCCACTCGAATAACTCCCATAGAACTTGATATCCACAAATCCTGGATGTGTCACATGTCTTCACTTCACGTGACGTGACTCAACACAGAACGTCAGTGGTAGGTCTGATGGACAGAAACTATAGACTACCACTTCCAATTACTGATCAAATGATTTTTATCACATCACCTTGATACTAAACAGCTACCTGCGGCTCTGTGGGCATGATGCGTAAGTACAGGGTTTTCAGAAAGGTGCATCCGATTTCGTAATACTATATCAAGTATGTAAGTGGCATCCGCTAAAGAGACTCATGAAATGGTGTTTATGAACACCATTAGGATATCTGTTGTAACAGTACGCATATGTAGGCGAGCAATTTCGTCGCTTAGAACCGGTATGAGTGGAGGTGAATTTGTTTGTGCAGCTCAACAGTCGCCGACGTGGACCGGTGGCTGTGTCACCAGAAATGACCGGTAAGGTTGTCACTCACTTAAGAGGATTGGCGATTCACCAGCAATGGCAGACTTTCAGTCTGATGTATGGCTACTCACGGCGGTTAGAAATTGTATAGTAAATCACAGTCAAGTAATAAAGAAAATCTGAATACACCTGCAGTCTCAGAAAAGTGAGGCACACCCAGTGACGCAACAATATTTTCAAGTTCTTTAGAACTACAGGTATAAACATTTTACAGAGACTAAAGATTTTCACAATGAACCTTTGAATTAACTACTTTTAAACATTTTTTTAATGACAAAAAAACGACGTCTCAGATAACAGCCTCACATTGTAGCTACTATACCTGAAATCCACTAATCTGTATATATTTTATTTATGGATTTATTACGTTTAAATATCTTTTCCATTATGCAAGTATCTGCCATAACATCGTATGCAGCATGAATACCTTATATCTCCTTGTATTTGTGCATCTTTTTAACGAATATGCTAATTTTGCCAGATATTTATTTAATGATTGTTTAAAATTGCTAATACAGAATCATTGTAATTAAAGAAGTGGTCAAGTGATGGATTATCTGAACTACCGTTATAAGAGTGCCAAAAAACGATACCATCAAGCAGATATAAATTACTGTTTAAACATTGTTTAATGACAATCTGTTGTTATTGTAAATATCAGTAGACTTGCATGACTATGATGGCTTCTTTGTTTGTGAACAAACTATTAGTTCATTTATTATAAATGATCTGACTGTGGGTGAATATTTGCAACATTTCTTTATTTAAATATTGTTGTAATATGTTAGTTTAGTGCAAAAGTGGTTAAGCTGAGTCAAATCAGAACGATGTATTTTCGGGGCAGATGGCCTTCATCCAATTGCGAAGCAGGCAGTACTAGAACATCAGTAGAGTTGCTGGAGATTTTTCTCCAGTGAAAAGCTCAAGACAGGGATTTCTTGATACACTTTTACTTTTGTTCTTGAAGAAGGCAGACCTGCCAGAGGTACAGTGCGTTTTTCAGTCAAGTCTCGTTGTCTCTCGTGTGTGATTGTGTAAACTGTGATACTCAACTTTGAATTGCCTCGAGATGCCGAATATTTCATTTACTGTCATCACGAAACAGACGTAAGTCTCTTGGGTGTCTTGGATGAATGTTTAGCTTCGGGATTCTGCTACCATTCTCATAATACTCTCAACACAACTTTCTGCAGTTAATAAGATTATTTCTGTCTGTATTGTACTTAGTTATTGTAGGACCACTTTCTGTTCAATTGAGTTTTGTGTTCTTGAAAGAACATTATTCAACATAATAATTTGTTGAAACTCATGGTGAAAACCTCCAGCTGTCTTTTATTTTGCACATTCCTACTACTTTTTGTAATAGACCATTTTCAATCTTAGACTAAAGGAGGAAATGAAATGTTACAGATTGTAGAATGTGACAAGTTAGTGTAAGTTTATAAACATTATTATAAAATTACGTCAGGCAGCAAATGAAAAAGGGCAAAGATTATGGTATTTTAAAGATGAAGGGTACAGCATATGTTAACAGGTGAAGCCTCAACCTAACAACCAAATTGGTAAAATCTATTCTTTGATTGAAAGTAAACAGCTTATATTTTGTGAAATAGATCGTAATATTAACAAAGAAAATTCGTAACATCAGAGAACAGAGAGCCAGAGTAAGAAATAGGGTGACAGGAATATATGAATCCAGTGTGGAGAAATATTAAGGATAGTGTTTCATAAGGTTCAGTACGTGGTAGCTCCGTTAATGATGTACATACATTAATCACACGCAGCAATGAAGCACTTCTCGGAGGTTTTGAAATTTACTATTCACAGAAATATGCTCATGAAGGGCAAACATAAACACATCAGTGCCGACACAGAATAATAATTTATCTGTTTTACAACTGGTTCCCAGAGATTTAGCCATTAACCTTCGAAACCAAAGTGACCTACAGGCGCCAGAATTAACTACCAATTAGCACACACTAGATGAGGAATTATGTGTGAAGTTCCTAAGTAGTTCATATGAACAATAAACTGATGTGTCGCCACACATGTATAACGATTTCCGTCAGCTTTGTACTTAGATATTCCTTGACTTGCAGACGGAATTGACAGAGTACTTTGTCATATTTAATCAGTACTGTCCTATGGAATAGTCCTGTGAGGCAATACAGCTAAGGCCAAAAACGTATTTATTCAACATGCGGGCTTTCAAATGGAAAATGTGATGAGTGGCCCTCAGCTACGTACCCTTTGACTCAGAGTTGAAATATTAGAAGTTTTGGCTGGTTTCGTTCTCTAGGGGCTGGGATACGTAGTTGCCGCATTACAGGCCAAATACTACTGAGTCCACTGTATACAGTATGAATATGCACATGAATCGAATGGCCGAAGGTTCCTATCACTGGGCAATTGCCAATTTTGAATGCTAAATTGAAATTTATAAATGAAGGATTGCAGGTAAATAAAACCTGCAGGTACTATTTTTAACGACTTTAAATGATGAGTACGATAGCAGAAGTACCTTTAATAACGCCGTTTATCTCTGCAAAATCCACCCCAATAGCTGAATGGTCAACGTGACGGACTGCATTCCTAAGGGGCCCGGGTTCGATTCTCGGTTGGGTGTTGTGTCGTCTTCATTACCATTTCATCCCCATCCGGCGCGCAAGTCGCCAAATGTGGCGTCGAATGTATTAAAATCTGCACCAAGGCGGCCGGACCTGCCCCGTTAGGGGCCTCCCAGCCAATGACGCCAAACGCTCATTTCCATTACTGCAAAACATTTATTGGCGTCGATGGTCCAGTAGCTAAATAAAACATAAGTTAAATAACAGTGAAGCAATAGATTTCTGCTTCACATAATTAGTTATGTGCAACAACATAGCTCGCGAGATATTCACTTCTAAATGCATATGAGATGGGTGTTACGATTAATCAAGGAAAACCCCCAGTTGGGAAACGGGGACAAAATTAGTTGGTTACTGTCGAGTTGCAATTTACAATTTCTTTATTGATTAATTCAACCATTAAAAGTCATTTCTTTATCACTTGACCAGGAACAGATCAAAAAAGCTAGTAGGCACGAGTGCCTTTTCCAAACAATTTACTTCACAGTTAACGGCCAAGCCATTTTGCTTAAAACCGATTTTGATAAAACATTTGATAACAAATCAAAATTTTCCAAGTAATAAAATTAAAAACTTTTACTTTACCGTTAATAGCCAAGCCACTTTACTTAAAACACACTTTTGATAAAGCATGTAATAACAAAATTAAAACTTTCCAAGTAATGAAATAAAAAAAAAAACACCAATTTGCATTCAACTTCGCTACCGAACATGTACGGAGCCAATATCTTTTAATCTTTGGCACAACAAGGTATTAAATTACAAGGGCTCGCTAACAAGGAGGCAGAACTAGCATTTTCAGAGGATGCCAAGTAGATTAAAACAATCAAATTAAAGATACAGCCATTCACCTTTTACAATAACTAACCATTTTAAAGCCATGTAATTTTAAAAACCCACCAATAAACGGCCAACTTAACCTTTTTAAACAGTGGCCAAAAACAATCAGAGTAAAATACAACCATTTAAAATTTTGCAATAACTAACAACTTTAATACCATGTCCTGCCACCAAAATGTCCTGGGATAGAAATAATTAACCGACCGGGTGTAAGGGCGGCCACAATTGTCTCCCGAAGGATGCTCAGGCTAGAAGCGGACTAACAGACCCACAACGCCTCACATTCAGAAATCACCATCGACCTCACGCGAGGCCAGGGGAGGAAGAGGAATCAAATCAGAGCCATCATCACTGCCCAAAAATACACTTCCTCCCAGGCAGTACTAATAAGAAACCAAAAGATCACTGTCTATTATTACACCGGCGGCAGGGACAGGGAATCCGAACGCAGGAGGCCACAAGGCAGAAAAAAATGTAATCTAAAACAATAATCACTGCCCAAAAAACACTTCCTACCAGGCACTACTAATAAGAAGCGGGAAAGATCACTGTCTATAAATACACCGGCGACAGGGAGAGGAAACCCGAACGCAGGATGCCACAATTCAGAAAAGACGCTGGTTGCACAAACCAAAATTCTTCAATTAACATCTCAACCTTTAACCATTTTAACTTGCAGTTTATCAGAGAAACAGCAAAGGTTCCTCACTCCCGACCGTGGACACGTCGCCAGCGTACCCAACTGGGCACAGTCACGCAGCCACGCGCTCTGTCACCGAAGCCCTCGTCTTCTCTGCACCCATGGCGGCGAAATACCACTCCTCAAATTAGGCGAGTTACTGGTCCATCATTCCATCCTCCAGACGGTAAATTTAAAGACATCCGTTGCCGCTCCCACCAAGTAGTGACTCGGAACCACAGCCGTGGCCCCCGGGTGCTCACAGCAAGAGCTTACAGCCTTGACCCGTCAACTCACCCCACTCGTCTCGCACCGCCAGGATAGACCACGCGGCTTCCAGGAACAACAGCCAACTCTCCACCGCCACGCCACGCAGCGGTCTCATCGTACGACATTCTCCAATTCCCAATTTTAAAAACCGACCGACCGACTCGTCATCGCTAGGCAACCAACCGGCCATCCCCTCAAAGACCTTATTCCCTTACACAGGGCTAACAGGAAGCAACGACTCTAAGATCGATAAGACCAGACACGCCGCCAGAGGGGAATCTCAACAGAATCGTACGCAGAATAACGATAAATGTGAAAGAATCAATTAACGATGGAATGGAAGGACTCAGAACAATCTTTACAGCGCGATATATGTTGAGAGGCGACACACGGTTCAGCATACTACGTCTTCACTGCAGAAGCCACGGAAATTTCACAAGTGCACAAGTCGGCACTATGAAATATTTGTATCTCCCGTGACCACGCGCTAACTGCTGAACAGTATCCAAGTCTTTCCCGTTACAACCCGTAGTGCCTCCACATCCAGCACTCCCACATTAACGAGCGTTGTGTTTGGCTAGAGCACTCCTGCCTTGTCTTCAACCCAATGCACACTCACAAACATATTGAAACATATACGAAATACTGAATTTACATTTAAAAAACTTGAAATTACATAAATATTCCTACGGCTGGACCATAAACACGCTGTAGCACAAATTATTAAATGCATAAGCAACTAAAATAAACATATTATATCAAAGGAATAGAAACAAAAGTTAGGGCAGTAGCCTAATGTCTCTGTGCTTTCTAAAACACAGTAAATATTTAAACCAATTTGTCCATGAGTAGATTATATTCGATATAAACAAACACACAGACGAATAAATACATTTATAAGCATGCTGCTACCGTTTTGTCGTGTATCTGCGGAGCACTTATGGCCTGACGCAGTTGATATTAAACGGTCACTTTGACCTCCAATAACTCATGTACTATTCAAGTTACATGGCTGTAATTCATACCTATTTAGGTTTACACTGATACCTTACTAAAGACACGTCGCTCGACTAAATCAGATGACTCATTTAGATTTTGGAAATTCGTCGCTGGGCATTACTTGTATAATTTACAGTCAGGTACTAAACTTTAAACTAATAAAGATATTGAAACTCGGATTACACTATCAGAATCTTTGTGCAAATATTGGTAACGTACGTTTCTTTTTACGTTATCGTGATTCCTCTGGCTATTATTAATTTCTACGCGAACTGTGAAATTTCTGCCATTACGGTTTCACAAAGTCTGCCATCTTTGGCACTCCCGGCATACAGATCTCCTTCATCGACACAAAGCACAGTTCTCGTCACAGCGTCGACATGGAATTCCCAGCCATGCAGTCGGCCTGGAGCACGCGCTGAGGCTAACCGTCTTGCTCCAGCTGATGCTTGGAACAAATCAGCCGCGGCCTGCCGCGCGGCCACGCCAACTCCGAACTTAGAATATTTTCAGGGCGCCACATCTCGCCTGTTACCTCACAAACAGCAGCATGTAGTAAGTCTAAAGTTGATAACCAAACATATCCCAATAGCCCATATAGTACACACATTTGTGGCAATACATACTATTCACCACAATGATACTTGTGCATAGTAACAATGAATATTGGGTAAATTCAGTAAATTCACAATCACAGTGCCAGATGTAAAAATAATGTCTGTGTAGACAATGTCCCTCTGCTTAGTGCCAGACAGAGTTTTATACGATGGTGCATAATTATGTTACAGGATGAAAGGTGTGTATGTGTGTGTGTTTCAAAGAACTTCAACCAGTCTCATAGGTAGTGATGAGCAAGTGCTCTTATAGTAGTGATATCCAAACAGAAATGTGTTGAATATGAAAAAGTTTCTAAGCCAGGTGTTTCGTATAACCGCCTATAAAGTAAACACACAGCACACAATTTGGTATGAATTAGTGCAACGGATTGAAAAGGGCCTGCAGATATATAAATGGCACAGAACTTGTAAGTGATTAGCTCCGTGAAGGCAAAAAGTTGTGCTAACATTTGATACCTTCTCATTCACTGAGATCTGCTGTGTCACAGTGCAGTTTCACCAGTCGTGTATTCATCAGTTTAAAGTGAATGCAGCAGGCAACTAAATGAATAACATTTTTTATTTCAAAAATGGTTCAAATGGCTCTGCGCACTATGGGACTTAACATCTGAGGTCATCAGTCCCCTAGAATTTAGAACTACTTAAACCTAACTAACCTAAGGACTTCACACACACCCATACCCGAGGCAGTATTCGAACCTGCGACCGTAGCGGTCGCGCAGCTACAGACTGTAGCACCTAGAACCGCTCGGCCACACAGGCCGGCCATTTTTTAGTGCTTCAGTATCTTTCATACGTGAAACTGTGATAATTCAACGACGTAGTGTTACCACACGTAACACTCAGGTGACAAGTGCCTTATTCTCTTCCTGAAAACCTAACTAGCATGCACTGCGATTGCACTTAATTTTGACGTTGGCCTCGAATCATGGCTGACTCTGCCTAAACTTAATCATCAGATTGACTTTCACCTCATCCATCACTTTTACTAACATCACAATAAGTAGCAGGGCTCTAATTGAGACATATTTATGTAAGACATGAATAACAGGAATGATATTTCAGGATAATCACGATGCAAAATTTTTTTTAATAATAAATGTATTACTACTTATAAGCATGTATATAGATTAATATCTCGTGTTAGGAGACTACGTAAAACAAAGCCTCTGCCCTCGCGAAAGTAATCCACATCCATCAACAAAAAATAAACTTTGCTGTCATTGTATCTTTAACATAGAATATTTGAAGCCGTAGTACAATGAAATCAAGTTAAAATCATAGTGACCTTTCTCCAAATACACATTAGTTCGCAACCTTTTCAAGCCTACTACACTGCAGGTTAATACACGGAAGTCTATCATGGTGCAGACTGATACAAATAGACAGCTCGAATAACCTCAAACTTATCACAACCACAGGTGGAAGCACAAGAGGCCAAAGACACTGCTAGCTAGGGCATAGCCACCTGTGGTAAAGTAACATACGCAAACAACGACAAACGTCGGCAAGCCCCTGCATATCAGCAACACTGACTGGCAACTACCAGCTGCTATTAGAGCCGACCAACAGGCCACAGCAGGGACACCGACGAGCTCACCCACAGACGCACAAACAATCTGCCAACATTCCCTCACACTGTGCCTCCGGTGTATGACCTATCGGACACAAGATCGATAAGAAACCTAACTGTTGCAGGTTGCTGACGCTGAACGAGGACTTTGCACCAGCACCCAGCGCCAGCCGCCGAGCAGCTCAAACGCACAACGTCAAGGTATCGACATGCATGATACCCACTACTAACAAAGCCTATCCTTGCACAACCTATCGCAGGCAGCAAGACAACCGCTACTGCTCTTACCACCCGACCTAACTTTCGCAGAGGTTTTTTTCCCTTGGCTCTTGCCTTGGCACTTTTTTTCCTCTGCCCTTCAAACCGCTACCCTTCGTCAGATTTCGACCAATCTATCTCCAGATGAGCGCGTATTAATGGTTAATCCTAACCAGACGTACGCAAACATCGCAGTACCCACATCCTGCGACACCTCACTTTAGTGAATACTAACCCTTATGCAGAGATGGCAGTAGACCTTTTGTGTTGGCCATCATGCCGGTGTGGGCGTGGAGGGGCTCCACCACTATTTAAAAAAAACCTCAAACTGTAGAGCTGAACATAACTAGGAATGACCTTACTGGTCGTCTTGCATGTCCTACAAACTTTTCAAACAATGAATCTTCATCAAACAGAAGTATCCCGTCAGAGCAGGATATTCCCTCGGATACAGGGTGTTCGGCAATTACCGGTACAAACTTCTAGCAATTTTAGAAAGGAGTGAGTATATAATATCTGGAATAATAAAGCATATCCGGAAACGTCCCATTTCTGATCTATGACGGTTTCAGTTCAGATGTTTAACTCATCCACTTCTGCTTGAGGAAACGAATAAGGCGTGACGTAGTACAGTTATTAGGTACCAATTCGAAAAGAAACACAACGAAACATTCATTTGTGACTTAAACTAATTTCTTTGTATTAACATTTAACATTACGTGTTTACATTATTATAAAACAAGAAAGAACCCAGCATATTGTACGTACAGAACAGCACTGAAGCATTACATGAGCGCTTCGATGGCATGTTCTGGTACACACTATTCATCGTTTCACGTCAGCCATTACTTTGACTAAGATCGCCACACGAAGGCAGTGCTCTATTTGATACATGAATAATACGAGTGATCTATCAGGATAATCACTTTGCAAAACGCATAGCGTTCTCTACCGCCGAGTAACGCTGTTAGATGACTTCCAGCAGACTCATTGAAAACTAAATTGCGAAGCAGTTGTTGAGCAAAGGGTCTGTGAAAGTATATCTGGTGAAGCCAACATCTCAGAGACTGCTATAAAATATATATTAAATATCATGACTAAGGAAAGATAGGTGGTGGGGTAATGAAACAGCCAACAAGAGGTGCCTTTCAAGATTGTCTGTAGACATGCATAAATTGTACAATCCTCAGGTGTTAAGAAAATTTCATTAATTGTAGCGTAAGATGCTAAATTAACATAAGAACACTTCTTTAAATACATAATGTTTCCAAAATGCTGTATGAATAGTCAGTGGTACTTAATAAAGAAGATATTATTTCATTAATTTGTAACAGAAATGGTTCTCTTGAAGGTTTCAGCAACACAGTATTTAAATGATACCGGTTACATATTGACTGCTGGTCAGGGTATGTAGCAAACAGTTCACATGAATCTGTCACAAGGCAGTAGTCGCTATGATATTCATACGACTTGGCACTGTTGACTCTGAGTTTTCATAGAGTATCTTATGCATCACAGCAGACTACAGTTATCTAAATCCTGTTGACAGCTGTGTACAGTTTGTTCTCATATTGTAGAGGGTCTAACCGGCTTCCGTCACTGGTAATACCGAGATTCCAATTCAAACTTGCATCAAATGCCATGTGGAACCCGGTTGAAAACACATCATGCTTTGTATTGTTCCAGGAATAGAAGTTTAAAGGTACATTTTCTTACTCTTCTTATTACTCGTGATAAACGTTTATAACAAAGTAAATAAGCACAATTAATGTAGCATTTCAAGGGAACGACAGAACCTCTCAGAAGAAGGGTACTAAACACACGTATGAATTCATCTGCGAAATCTCTGCACTAGCCAACGTGCCTGACGTCTCATAGACGTAAAATACGATGTAGGTCAGTAAACGTACACCTGCATCGACCTTGGTTCATATTAAGAAATATCACGCGATGTTGTCGGAGGTGTTCGCATTCCGCTTTTAACCTGCCCATGCCTGCCTGTTAGCGAGGCAGGAAAGCTGCCGCACGTGATCAGCAGAATGTGCAGGCTGCTTACGCCCACCCCTTTCATGCTGTGCCCAACACAAGCAGGCCAAAGGAATGCTGCTTGCCTGCCTGCCCATCTTCACGATGCGCTGCGCTCTGTAGGAATTTATTCTGTGTGGTTTCATTCCAGTATCAAGAATAGGGTTCACAAGCAAATGAAAAGTCCCTTTTTATCTGTCACTAACGAGGCTCAATGAAATATGTATTTCACTTCTTGTAATTCTGGGCCAGAAAATGGTGGATTCTATTTGTTATTTTTTTTTCTTTTTCGGGATTTTTATGTAATTCGACACGAACGTTGTTCTCTGCAATTTCACGTTCTTCTCACTAGTTCTGGGTATGCCCAATTGAAGATGCGTATCACACTGCCGTGCCAACTAAAGAAAGGTTTTGGAAGTCTAGTTTCTGCCATATTACAGTGTTTCAGGCAAGTATCACCCCACTATGTCAATTTCAGTTAATTGTTTTTCAGGATGTGTATTACGGGGTCGCTGAATTCATTCTAACGTAAGTGGCCTAAACAGGTCATTATAAATTCCACAAATGCAATTTAACCAACACGAACATTTTCATATAACGTTAATCTAAAAATTACGAGTGTGAAAAATTGTTTCCTTTATACTAAGCTTTCTTCCTACTACATTGCATATAGCCAGAATGTGATTTTTAGTATCCACTGAGCCAAAGTGTTTTCTTATTTCTGTAAATGTTTGCCCAAAATTTAGAAGGCCCCAAGTTCTTAGCACACATCTACACACGGTCAGTATTCACAAGGTCTTTGTCCTCTTTCGAAATGTTTTCAGTGAAGAGACTATTGATCAAATTTACAAACATGTCGTAACATATACAAGATTACCGAGTGAGCGTTTAGTAACATTTTACACACTTTGCATTGCGAGACTGATACCGATTCTCTTAAGCAGCCTCATAAACACACGAAAACTTTCCCTCTTATGGACTTGGGCTCTGTTTCGTGGTCGGAATACAGCGCCCAATTTTTTAATGGCTCCTGAGTCGCCTTTATGTTTGGTTCTTTCATATAGCTGCTTCTAACGATACGATAAATAAACTACATAATCATCCACCGATGAGCCAAAACATTACAACTACCTGCTTAATTGCTTGTTTCTCCGTCTTTGGAACGAAATACATAATTGATTATGCGTGTCAGGGATCCGACAGATTTTTGGTAGTTTTGTGAATGTATGTGGCATTAGATATCTATGCACAGGTCATGTAATTTGCGTAAATATGGGCCGCTCATTTGCGTACGTGATGATGGCTGATGATAGCGACCCACTTGGGTTACATAGGATTTACATCAGGTGAATTTGGTCGTCGAAAAGTCTACGTGAGTTCACTAAGCCCCACTTCAAACCGCTGTAGTACAGTTATAGCTCTGAGACATGGCCAATTATTCTGCTGGAAGAAGACATCATCGTCGGGGAAGGTATCAAGCATGAAATGATGCACGTGGTTTACATCTGTCAGTGTTCCTTTTATTACTACCACAGGTCACATGCAAGTGCGGGATACTGCGGGATACGGCTCCCACCAGCCCGCATCGGTGGTGCGCTGCACGTCTCGAGCCACCTTTCACCTCGATGACGGCGTTTGTGGAGACGACCGTCGACCTAGTGTAGCCAAAATGTGATCCCCCCAAAGGGCCGACATGTTTCCTTCGATCGACGGCCGAATCCCTAAGGTCCCGTGTCCACTGCAGTCGTAATTGACATGTCGCTGGGTAACATGTGAACATGTAGTGGCGGTCTGCTGAGGAGCTTCATGTTCGACAATGTACAATGAACAGTGTGCTACGAAACACTTGTACGTGCACCAGCACTGTGCTCTATCAGTAGAGATGCCACTGATCAATTTCGGCCGTACTTTCAAAAGCATAAAAGCCTCCAAACCCCATGTTGTGCGAGGAGTAGTGGAGGTACAAACATTTAACGCTTAGTGATTGTTTCACTGTCTTTCTGCTTCTTTCCGTTGATACTGTGGACGTTCGACAAGCTTCGCCGTTTTCGAGATACTCGTTCACAGCCTCTGCAGCGTAATATTCCGCCATTTGTCGCCGGCCGCTGGTGGCCGAGCGGTTCTGGCGCTACAGTCTGGAACCGCGCGACCGCTACGGTCGCAGGTTCGAATCCTGCCTCGGGCATGGATGTGTGTGTTGTCCTTAGGTTAGTTAGGTTTAAGTAGTTCTAAGTTCTAGGGGACTTATGACCTCAGCAGTTGAGTCCCATAGTGCTCAGAGCAATTTTTGAACCGCCATTTATCATACAAGATTCTCTCAATGTATTTCCCCAAATGCAACCCATATCACCGCTGGGGTGATTGTCAGTGTCTGCTCCTCTTACACACTTTTTTTTTTTTTTTTTTTTTTTTTATCCCGTCACGAGCCCTCAACGCCACCCGTCGGTATCGAAAGTCGCGGCGGGTCGTGGTCATAGTGTTCAGGATTATCACTGTATACATGGCTGTTCTCTAATAACGTCAGGTTGATAGCACAACCTGTTGGCAGGTAAATGGAAATGAGCTTATGGCGTCAGTGGCCGGGACTTCGCAGGCGGGAAGTTCTGCCGCCACGTTGCAAGTCTTACTGAGTTCGACGCCACGCTGGGCGACTTGCGCGTCGACGATGGGGATGAAATGACGATGAGGACATCACAACATCCAGTCCCTGAGGGGAGAAAATCCCCATCGCAGCCGGGAATCGAACCAGGGCCACCGTGTGTGGCATTCCAAAGCGCTGACCGTTCAGGTAATGGGGCGGACTGTTGGCAGGTGCAGAAGACTGAACTGATGCCGTGAAGCTTGCTTGGCTTGCAGAAACCAATTTGGGCTGCTTTCACCGCTTTGCTTCACTATACATGTACTCTCGTATCTCCGTCGCAGCAGATTAAGCTGCTTTAACGGTTGCGGCTGTAGGAGTAGGCAGCTTGGATGGAGAATTTGTACACCCTAGGTGTTGCAGTGTATGGCTATTGAAGCAAGTAGGCAGCGAAGTAATCTACACTATAAATGTAGCAGCTGCAGACTGCCTTGTTTGGAGTGATGATTCACGAAGACGATAAGAATACTCATGTCTTCCAATTAGGTTTCGTAATTCTTGAAAGTTGACGCTAAACACCATCGGTAAAAGAACATTGCATTATTGAAAAGGGATACTGCGATTTGCAGTTGTGACGAAGAAGATGGTGTTAACCTTCTGAAACATGAGTTTTAATTCCGGTTTGACGCGGTCTGAACATGGAGAAGATTTTTGCTTGAGTTCATTATCTTTGATTAATGTAAATTACCTCATGATGTAGGACGTTCATAAATTTACGACTAGCTTCTATACACGTGACACGTCACACGTCATATTGTTGCGTGAGTGACGAAGAAGATATGATACGTTGCAAGTTTCTGGCTGGCTAGTTACTTCGTGCCACGACGCGTATTAATCAAGACGATCTAAATATGTAAAATATTCTGTCATCTTTTCAGCTTTCATTCCACGTCTCCAGTAACTTACGTATAATATTCTGGATCGGCATCACTGGAACTTAAGTAATCATAGTAGTCTGTAGCACCATACAGCAGATGTAGCAGCTGTTTTATTTCATATCATTGTCGCATTAAGGAATGAATTTTCCCAGTCCGATTTTGTAATTGCATTCACCTCCTTTTTCCATATATTATAATCATATTCAAGATTTCACCACTTATTCTTTTAAATTTTCTGAATTATGTTTCCAGAATATGGTAAAAAGTTATATAGTTCTCATAATGTTAACTATTAGTAACAGAATACCAATATATTTACCTTGGTATTAGCCGTGTCTTAAAACATATTTCCGAGTGTTATTTTACTGAACACTGAAATACATTTATGTATTGCAATAATTTAGATGCTCATAAAACGTACTTTTAACTGCCAGAATTCCGTTATCTGCGAGTTGCCAATTAATACGCACTGCAATAGTATCCTTCCTCAAGATGAGTTTGGTGCTGAAATGGAAGAAATCTTAAGAAAATTACAACATTTATTACTGAATGTGTTACAGTGTCGTTGTCATGTTCTTTGGCCGTCAATGACTACAGGATCTCAAAAAACAAGATACATTCGAGCACTGTTGTTACTTGTGGTTCAGGAGACCGTAAAATTGTTTATGCAAGAACTGGCTGGAGTTCAAATGGTTCAAACGGCACTAAGTAGTGTGGGACTTAACATCTGAGGTCAACAGTCCCCTAGACTTAGAACACGCATCCATGACCGAGGCAGGACTCGAACCAACGATCATAGCAGCAGCGTGGTTCCGGACTGAAGCACCTAGAAGCGCTAAGCCACAGCGGCCGGCCTGGCTGGAGTATAACTGTCTTCAGTGATGAGTCTCTCTCCGAACGGAACACCGATGATCAGTGAAGACTTATCTGGAGACGCTTAGGGCAGCGGTGGGATACCAACCTGATTGCCGCCGACAACTACGAGTGGTAGTCTGGGCACACTTAAAGTAGAGCGGTACGTCGGCGGTATTCTACCTGCCGTTCTGTTGCTCTTCATGGCAACCCCAACTGGGTTTACATTTCAGCAGGATAATGTCTGCCCACACACATCGAGAGTTTCTATTGCTTGTCTTCGTGGTTGTTAAACTTTACCTTGGTCAGAAAGGTCGCCGGATATCTCCCCAACTCACATCATTTGGCGTATTATGGGAAGGGCCTTCCAACAAACTCGGGATTTCGATGATCTAACACGCAATCTTGACAGAATTGGTCACGATATCTATCAGGTTGAAATCCAACAGCTCTCAATTAATGCAAAGCCGAATTACTGTTTACATAGCGGCCAGAGGTGGAGCGACGCGTTGTTTTATTGGTCGGTTTGTGAAGCTCTTCCTCTTGAATAAGACATACTTTTTTTCTGAAAGTGTAATGCGCATCTCATCTATCTATATCCGTCGCATCCGGATGATTTACACTTAGAATGTATATTTTCTCAGGCGTCAGAGTGCGAGTTCCATTTGCCAAAAATACAATCAAATTTTACTTCTGAACTGATAATGTAAACTTCAGAATAATTTATATGTACACTTTGAGACATAAAATACAGTGATGCTCGTCAATACCACCAAGGTTTCAAAAGAAAGCTGCACAAGAAATAAGAAACGTACAGAAAATAAACACATATCAGTGGTCACAGAATCTCCCCAAGTTCCTTAACTCATATTAAAGGTGCTCCATATGGAAACAGCTTAAGATGTGGCTAATGTCACTACGTGCATGGAACTCACTGAAGTCTCTGATACGAAATACCCAAGAAACCGCTAATTCATCCGGCTTTGGAAATCTTTTCATTGTGTTGCCTATCTGCAGAAGCGAACTAATTCAGTGCAACAATGCAGAGCGGATGATTTGCCTACATGTCCTGACAAACCTGCGCCCTTGGGCAACTACATCACGTATTATGACTCGAAACTTCAAGAGGCGCTCTGTTCACTGATGCGTATTCAGCTATTTTATGATACAACCCAGATGATGATTATGATGATGATGTTTGGTTTGTGGGGTGCTCAACTGCGCGGTTATCAGCACCCGTAAAATTCCCAGCCTTGCTCAGTCCAGTCTCGCCACTTTCATGAATGGCGGTGAAATGATGAGGACAGCACAAACACCCAGTCATCTCGAGGCAGGTGAAAATCCCTGACCTCGCCTGGACTCGAACCTGGGACCCCGGGCTCGGGAAGCGAGAGCGCGACCGCTACAACCCAGAGGTGTTTATGAATAGCCATATTTCTGTTTAGTTACTACCAGTTTATAGAAATTTGGTGAGATTGGAAGAAAGGGTACGTAACCAATTGGTCAAATATTTCTCAGTCTGAAAGGTAATATTACGATGTTTGAGAAGGAATAAAACTATTTTAGGAGGTGGTCTCAAAGTCTAGTGGGAATAAAACATTCCATATAACGTGACTCCGATAAGTGATACAGCTGGTTACAGAGCTAATGTTTTCATTACACATGAAGGTACTCCAGTTGACACTTTATTGGTTGACTCTCATTTTTTCTTTTGAAGGTAAGGTTGTCAAGCGGTTCATCAGTTTACATAATTGAATTTTTCAACACTGATTACGCCAGCAGTTTGTTGAAACGTTGTGCTGTACCGCTCAAGCATGCTGCACGTGTTTATAAATACTGAGTATGTCAATACACCATTTCTGTATAGGTTTTGTAGCGGAGAAGGTGCTGCTGGTGATTTCCTAAACGTTGATGACTGAATTCAATAGTGGCTACTCACGTTTTCGCTAGACTCCTTGAGACTAGTGTAGGTGCCAGCAGTCATTCCTCGTCTGATCGTTGGTGTGAACAGAGTTTGGATGAAGTAGAAGACATTTTGCCTTTAGTAGCACGTAGTTATTTAATAAGCACACGCAGCATTTAAGCGCTTTTCGGTGTAACACGTACAAGGATATGACGGATAATATGTAAATAAGGCCTCTTATATATTACAGTATACATCGACGGAGAAAAATCGCGACACCAAGAAGGAGTTTCTAGGTGTATTTCTATATCTCAAAGATGAGTTCTACTCATGTTTCACGCTGGTCGCATAAGAGTAGAGCTATTGTACCCAGAATAAAAGCTCGCATCTCGTGGTCGTGCGGTAGCGTTCTCGTTTCCCACGACCGGGTTCCCGGGTTCGATTCCCGGCGGGGTCAGGAATTTTCTCTGCCTTGTGATGACTGGGTGTTGTGTGCTGTCCTTAGGTTAGATAGGTTTAAGTAGTTCTAAGTTCTAGGGGACTGATGACCATAGATGTAAGTCCCCTAGTGCTCAGAGCCATTTTGAACCAGTATAAAAATGCAAATCAGATTTGCCTTAAATACTCGCTGTAACGGTCGTGGGCGTTGGACGTGGTGGGTTGATGTTAGTTAAGAATACCTTTAGGATGACAAAGATGTTATTATCAAAACAGCACAGCGTTTGATCGAGGTCGTGTGTTAATGCTACGATATGATGTGTAAGGGGTCCGTAGGCCCTTACTATAAGTTTGCACTCGGCACAGGTCGAAAGGGCAAACAATTAATAGTGTCGGGTTGCGAGAGCGAGTGTGAATGGAGTCAGTTCCCAGGTTGCGGGCAGAGCGGTGTGGAGGCCTGTGGATGTAATGCAAGACTGTACCGACAAAGGGAGTGGCCATCGCCGCGGTATAACCCCTTTGTGTTAGAATAATACGGGAAAGTGAAGAAGTATAATTACTAGAGTGATCAGTGATACTTCTGTGCCGATATTATTGGTTTCGCGTCTACCGCGCCGGCATCATTTGGATTGCAGTGTTGGATTGCAGTGATTGAATTTGCGTGTGACAATAATGAATAGTGAAGAAGCCTGTTCTGAGATTAGCCGTTATTAAATATGTATGACGAAGGCAGTGGCTGTCTCCTTTTTCTTGTGTTTTTGAGACGAATATACGTCTTGGTTAGTGAAGCTGTGTTGTTGCTCTCCTTGTTACCAGCCATTTCATTATTACAGCATCTGAGAAGGACAAAAATGGAATGTAACAACTCCGTAGCAGTCAAATCCGATTGCCAGCCCCATTAGGTACACGGTCACATTAATTAATATTTATTTGGGCTGCTGTTCAGATCCCGATCGAGCGGGATACATAAATCGGAGGTGTTACACCCTTGGCTTACCGTGAAAGGACAAGTGCAATTTTCGGGCGAATTGTAAAGAACAATAGGTAGTTTTATCTTGCTTAACGCGAGAAAATATTTTTTCCAATTTTGGATCGGGACAGAGCATAAACATTACAATCGCGACAAGAATCAGTGCATTTTTGAACAATACGAAGTAATAGTATCTTACGATTGTGACTAAACTGTTTTTCCTTGCCATATTAGATAAGAATAATAGTGTCAGTAAACTGTGTCATAATGTGCAAATGCGTAAATCCGCGCGAAAAACTGTGAAAAGTGAACACTAAAGAAAGACACGTGTGAACATTAATATAGCAAAGCGAACTAAGAATTTGGCACTAAAGCTTTTACAGAAGTGTTCAATAGTAATATTGTGACTGGAATTGCTTTTTGAATAGTGAAAATCGGACAGCTTCATGTGGATCCATAAACTGTTATGCGGACGACAATTTATGTGGCGACGCAGTTGTTGAGTGACGTCACGCAGACCTGTGTAGCAGTTGCGCCAAAGAACTTCGATCCGCGAGGTGATTTCACACGTCATCCCAACTACCTGTGCAAGGAGTAGTTCAAGCACAGACGCACTACACCAAGCGCCGACCCGGCATCTAGCGGCCGAACTACAACTACGCCCGCCTGCAGCGCCACGGAGCGGCCGGCTGAGAACTACGACGACTCGCCACAGATCTTCAGGGCGACTTCACGTGGCTCCGCCTGCAGTACAGCACCATGCCCACTTCAAACATCAAAACATCGCGACTCATGGTAACGTCAGTTGGTGAGTGAGGACGACTGGTTGACATAACATTAAACTGTAGTGTGCAGTCTTCACGGTACATAAACATTTGTAAACTGAATTTCGCGTTAGGAAAAGTGCCCAATTACAGTATTTTCCGAAAAGTTTGCGAGACGTACTCTGAAATATAGCATACTTATTTATGCATACTGCGCAGTCTAAATAGGGATTATACAAATATGCTTATTGTTTTTGGGGATTTTACATTTATAGATTTGATGAATGGTGTGATTTATCTTGTTTGGAACATTTTACATAAGCTGTGTATGTAAGAATTGATATTTGAAGTTATTAGGTTTTGAGAGTTGTTATGTTCGGTATTCATATGTATTGTATCAATTTTGGGATTAACTGAAAATACTGCAGGTACCGTTTGATTAGTTTCATGGTAATTAGGAGTGTTTTGGGTTACTAGAGGTTATTCTATATTACTTACCTGTGCATTAAAAATAAGCAAATATGTCTACTGAAGATAAGCAGGTTTGTGAGGCAGTAGTTGAAAGGAAAGGGATAGGACAGGAAGACAGAGATGATTCAGGAATCAGTGATTATGGATTGTCTTTAGATAGCCCATTAGCACACTCAACTAGTTATCCTGAGACACCGGGACAAACGACGAGAGATAAGCCAGTTCCAGAGGGTGCAGATATATGGTCGATGTTGGCAGCCTTGCTAAAAGAAAATAACGCATTATTAGAGAAAAGTTTACAAAAAAACAACGCATCACTAAAGGAAGATGTACGAGAATCATTAGAGAAAGGTTTACAAGAAGCTAGAGAAAGGGAAGAAATATTCGGCAAAGCATTGAAGGAAGATTTACAAGAAACCAAAGAAAGCTTGGAGTCATTTAAGGAAACTATAGCACAAGAGATGAAAACATCGCAGATGAAGATGGAATGTAATCTGAAGAAAGAAATGCAGGAGTTACAAGAACGATTGAAGATGAACTTTGACGAGAGAGAGAGTAAGCTACAGAAGAATATAGACCAAGTCCAGGGAGACGTGGAGAAGATGGAAGGAAAGTTAACAAAAAAGATAGAAGACGATATTGAAGAAACGAAAGCCGAATTGGGAGAAAGAGTCAACGAAGTCGAAACAAATTGCAATCATCGAATCGCCGAGGTGACGCAGATGCAGAAACAATGCAATGATGCGGTTAAGGGGATAGGAGATAGGCAAAACTAACTGGCTGTCAATCTGAGAAATGCTATAGCCGTGCAACGAGAAGAGGATAACAAGAGGGTTGCAATGGAGGTCAGGCAATTACAACAGGGAGTGCAACAACTGGAGAGCAAAACCGAAGAAATTGATAAACGAATTAGCAGTGCCACTTTAACCGTTGGGGAAGGTAGAGTCGTTACCTTGATGAGCAGTGATAATCGGTACGTCCAAAATTATACAGGGCAAAAATGTAGACCGAAAGGAGGGTTGCACCTAATGATATTTATGAAATGGTTAAAAGGAGTTTTCCCAGGACATCTTAAAGACTCAGACAAGATTCAATTTGCAATAGATAGAATGGAAGGTGAGCCTTCACTTGGGGAGTCAGGAAGAAGGAAGGGACTACTAGTTATGATCAGTTTGAAGAGGAATTCTTGAAGACATACTGGTCCAAAAGTCATCAGTGTGCAGCAATTGAGGACCTACTCCACTGCAAGTCACTTAGTACATGGAGGGGAACGTTGAGAGAGTTCATTGTGTTTTCTGATGTATTATAATTAGAATTGCATATTTCATATCGAAGATTATCTGAGAATGGGTATAAAACCTGTAACAACTAATTTGTAGTATAATAATTCATATATCATGTGTTCAAGTAATAATCTTTGATTGTAAGTTGTGTGTTTCATTCAATATTGGACTATAGAGGACTATTGCTGCTTGATATAAATATTGTAATTTGGACAATGCCATGTTTATGAGACGTAATAACCTTTTGTAGAAATTATTGTGGAGGCAGCCCACTACCGGAGTCGAGGGACTATTTGGTGAATTGTACTTTCATTAATTATTTGCACTATGTGTTTTGTTCAGATGTAGCAATGTCTAATTCCCTTGCCGATTCTTTTACGCCAGTGGCTCCAAAGAAGTTTTCGAGGGCGGGGATGTAAGGGGTCCGTAGGCCCTTACTATAAGTTTGCACTCGGCACAGGTCGAAAGGGCAAACAATCGATAGTGTCGGGTTGCGAGAGCGAGCGTGAGTGGAGTCAGTTCCCAGGTTGCGGGCCGAGCGGTGTGGAAGCCTGTGGATGTAATGCAAGACTGTACCGAAAAAGGGAGTGGCCATCGCCACGGTTTAACCCCGTTTGTGTTAGAATAATACGGGAAAGTGAAGAAGTATAGTTACTAGAATGATCAGTGGTATTTCTGTGCCGATATATTTGGTTTCGCGTCTACCGCGCCGGCATCATTTGGATTGCAGTGTTGGATTGCAGTGTTGGATTGCAGTGATCGAATTTGCGTATGACAATAATGAATAGCGAAGAAGCCTGTGCTGAGATTAGCCGTCATTAAATATGTATGACGAAGGCAGTGGCTGTCTCCATTTTCTTGCGTTTTTGAGACGAATGTAGGTCTTGGTTAGTGAAGCTGTGTTGTTGTTCTCCATGTTACCAGCCATTTCATTATTACAGCGTTTGAGAAGGACAGAAATGGAATGTAACAACTCCGTAGCAGTCAAATCCGATTGCCAGCCCCATTAGGTACACGGTCACATTAATTAATATTTATTTGGGCTGCTGTTCAGATCCCGATCGAGCGGGATACATAAATCGGAGGTGTTACAGATGGATGTTGCTTCTGCGATACTGCAGAAAGAATTGCAGGACTGAAGTCATTGTACATGATTCCTGGTAGCGGTGGTTACAGGAATTTACGATCGCATGTAGACAGAGCTGCGGACGGCCTTGTGTCACTACCGAGAGGGAAGACCATCGGGTTCGGCGCATAGCTCAGGCGCTTCGAATTGCATCTGCAGCAGCAGTTTGAGCGGCGGTTGGACTACAGTCACACAACGAAGTGTTAAAAATCGTTTACTTCATGATAGCTTCGAGCCAGACGCCCTATAATGTCCATTCCACTGATCCCAAACCACTGCCATTTGCAACTTCAGTGGTGTCAAGCGAGAACTCATTGGAGAGCAGAGTAGAGGACAGTTGTGTTTTCGGTGCCAGTGATGGCCGCGTGTTACTTGGAAGGAGGCCAGCTGAGGGCCTGCAGTCAACCTGTCGCAGTGCTAGACTCACGGTAGCCACACCTGGACTAACGGGCTGCGGTGCGGTTTTCTATCACAGCAAGAGCACTCACGTGGTTATTCGACACAGACGGCCTACCGATTTATACGTCAGTCTTGTGATTCGACCTGTTGTGCTGCCATTCATGAACAGCATTCGCGTTGTTGTTTTTGTCAACAATATCGCTCTCGTAGCCCAACATTCTCTACAGAGTGCTTTACATGTAGTCTGGCCTACTTGATAATCAAGTCCGT
Source organism: Schistocerca serialis cubense (assembly GCF_023864345.2). NCBI lineage: Eukaryota > Metazoa > Arthropoda > Insecta > Orthoptera > Acrididae > Schistocerca > Schistocerca serialis. The sequence continues at coordinate 589,163,608 of NC_064645.1, read as the reverse complement.
CTCCAGTCGTGCACATGTCGGACATCATAGGATGACAACTCCCGCGACATCCACAACCAGCATTAGCCGTCTCTGTTATGGACGACCAAATGCGACAGCTATGGGACTCCATCCCACTAATTGATATCCGGCGCCTGTACAACACAATGCATGCCCATTTGCACGTTTGCATTAAACATTTTGGTGGTTGTAGCAATTATTTATGTATTAACATTTCACATTTGCAATGGCTTGGTCGTTGGCTGATTCCAAATCGGCTAGTGATCTCTTTAATATTCTTTACTGATTTAACCACGGTTATGCGTTGAAGCTATCACTAACGCTCGTAACTCGCATGGATGGTCCGACGGAAAGGGACATGTACTATGATGAACACTTATCTGTAAATGAGTGGAGTGTTACGGTACACACGCAATTAGTGGACTCGGTTTGTACTGCTGTCGCATCGTCTTTCAGGTCTCCATTACGTACTTTCTCGAAAATAACTATCCAGAATTATAGCAAGACGTCCCTTCGGCTACAAGGATGATTTCTTTGCCTTTTTTTTCGAGCACGGTATGGCCTCTACACATCATCTAAACTATACAGTCCACGGATATTGTTTAAAAAGGTACCTGAAAAGCGAGGTTTACATAGGCGAAGTAAACACATGAGACGAATGGATCAGACTACAAGAAATGCTGTCCTCGTGAAAAAACACCGATGCAATCTCTGAAGAACCGGAAGTCGACCTGTCAAGTGAGTCCGAAACTGCAATGAAGTAAGAGGTACAATTTATGAAAATTATCATTGAACCTAATCCGTTGACTCTGCCGAACACCTCCAGTGAGTATTTGGAGCATTTGTCGGGGTTCCATTCTGTCAACTTTATGTCTGTAACAAAAATAGAAATTTGACACGTGTTATACACAGTGTTCTTTTCTGAACTATTCTGTACTACCACCTCATAATACTGCTACTGTCCGTACAGAAACTCTCTGTGTATCTCTTCCATCACATGCAAAAATAAGAGTATTCAACTGAACTTTTCTCTTCATTTGAGGCAGTTCACTGTTACGGTAGGTAGAAAAGAAATTTATATTTTTTTGCAAGAGCGATTACGATATAGCACTCAATATTCTTGTAGGAATTTAATTTATCCTATTTGATGGCGCTTGCTTCTGGTCCATTATGTGCCAATAATAAGTCTATTCCTTAAACAGTTCAAATGGTTCAAATGGCTCTGAGCACTATGGGACTCAACTGCTGAGGTCATTAGCCCCCTAGAACTTAGAACTAGCTAAACCTAACTAACCTAAGGACATCACATACATCCATGCCCGAGGCAGGATTCGAACCTGCGACCGTAGCGATCTCGCGGTTCCAGACTGCAGCGCCAGAACCGCGCGGCCACTTCGGCCGGCTCTTAAACCGTAAACTCGTCCTGAGGACAAACAGCGGCATAGTTAAACTGCGAAATAGAAAGCTACCGCCGCTTGACGCTTAATGCTGGGTCATTAGAGCGGCGGTTCGGACCATTTGTCTCCTGGTGGGAGGGGGGAGGGGGGTTCATAAAGTGATCTGCTGGCAATATAGCGGCTCACTGGCTGCCGCTATGCGCTGGCCTGGATTTGCAGACTTTCGGTGCCAATATTAATTCGCGCAGAGCCATCTGTCCGTAAATCACGGGGCAATATTTAGATTAATAATCAGCGGGGCCTCGCAATTTAATTAACCACTAGAGCATTTTGTGCCGGCGTGATGTATTCGCTGGCAAGGCAACGTGCGATCTGCAATCGCGCCCTTAAAATGGACACCGTTGTGCGACGTGTGGTTGCAGGCGGACACATACACACGCACACAAACTGCGTTGGCCCACGCACGAACGACGATTCAGAAATTTAACCATCCGACGGTTTTTTTAAATGGTCAATGTAACTATAATTTACTTTCCAAAATAGGCCAATTTCCTCGAATGTGATTTTTCTAGCGGTAGTTAACTGGCTTGAGCACTAGCCACCAAGCCGGTTACCCACGAGCGTATGTCGGATACACATAAAAGCTAGTCATATATAGTAGTATTATATATTCTGATATATATCTCTGTAGCCATAAAATACATTTATTCGTTTGATGGTTTCTCGTCCATTATTAGAACAATAACTTTCTTTTATTTCTGTGTGTTTACTTCATCGCTCTCGCACGATAAGGGTAAGCAATTTGGGGGAGGGGGGGCGAGAAGTGGAGGAGGGTGATGCCATCTGTACAGAAGTGTCGTCCTTCAGTGAAATGGTTTCGGAAGATATGATATATAAGAAACAATCTTTCAACCTATAAAAAGATGAATCTAGTTCGGCGTCTTTACAACTTTAAAACTCTTGTTTTTTCTTGTAGTTTCAGTTAACATCAAAAGATTGAGAGATAAAGCTAAAAAGAAAATACACATACAAAATACATTGCAGAAACATTAACGTCCCTGGACGTGGTTATGGTATTAAGACAAATATCGAAGGACTTGTACTGGAAAGAAAAGTATTTGGGGAAGGAAAAAGGCAATAGGGTTGAGGGCTGTGGGTGTAAATGTAGAGAGCCAATTGGCTGTATCTATGCTGATTAAATTAGATTAGATTTACGTTCATTCCAATTGATCCTTAGTGAGGAGGTCCTCCAGGATGTAGAACATGACAGAAAAATAATACTACATGACAAAGATTTCCAACTGAAACAACTAAGCTAATGTACCTTCCACAGGTCCCAAATGGAATGATTGTCATTTTTAAATGAACACTATATGAAAGAATCATTTTACAAACACCAATGCACTGAATTTAAAATAATTTTTTTAAATTTATTTATAAGGTAATAAACATGTGATAGAACTACTACAATACTTATTTACAATGAACACATTACTGCACTGATATTTGCAGAAGTTGTATTGTAAACACACAAACACACAAATCAGTTGGTTCTACTGAGAAATTCATCAATGGTGTAGAAGGAGTTGGCCACCAATAAATCCTTTAGGCTTCTTTTAAACAGAATTTCATTGGTTGTTAAGCTTTTTATGGCTACTGGCAAGTTATTGAAAATGCGTGTTGCTGAATAATGCACACGTTTTGTATAAGAGTAATTGACTTAAAATCATTGTGAAGATTATTCTTATTTCTAGTATTGATTCTATGATTTGAGCTGTTGGTTTGAAAAAGTGATATGTTTTTAATGGCAAATTTAATTAAGGAATAAGTATATTGGGAACCAGTAGTTAGTATCCCTAGTTCCCGAAACAGGCTTCAGCAGGACGTTCTTGAGTTCACACAACATATAACTCTTACTGCACGTATTTGTGACCCTAAAACATCTGTTTGGCTTGATGAATTGCACCAAAAATTAATCCCATATGACATTATGGAACGAACGTAAGCATAGTATGCCAGCTTTTTCATTTATATATCCCCTATGTCTGACACAATTCGCACTGCAAATAGAGATTTGTTAAGACACTTCAGCAGTTCTGTGGTGTGCTTTTCCCAGTTGAATTTATTATCAAGCTGTAATCACAAGAATTTAACACTGTCCACTTCTTCTATCTGTTTGTTATCGTATGTTAGGCATATACTCGTGGGACACCCCTTACAATTTCTGAACTGCATGTGGTGTGTTTTTTCAAAGTTTAGTGAGAAATAACTGGCTAGGAACCAGCGATTAATGTCCATAAATATTTTATTAGCCAATCTTTCTAAGATTAGACTAGATTTGCTATTTATTGCAAAGTTTCTATCATCGGCGAACAAAACGAACTTGGCATCTAGTAATGTTACTGATATACACAAGAATAAGTAAGGGCCCTAAAATGGAACCTTGTGGGACCCCACATGTAATTAGTTCCCAGTTGGATAATGCCTGATACCTTAATACATATCTCTTTCCTGATAACCCCCTTTGTTTCCTGCCAGAGATATAAGATTTGAACCATTTTGCAGCATTTCCTGTTACACCATAATATTCTCATTTACTTAAAAGGATATTGTGATTTACACAGCCAGCCGTGGTGGCCGAGCGGTTCTAGGCGCTACAGTCTGGAACCGCGCGACTGCTACGGTCGCAGGTTCGAATCCTGCTTCGGGTATGGATATGTGTGATGTCCTTAGGTTAGTTAGGTTTAAATAGTTCTAAGTTCTAGGGAACTGATGACCTCAGATGTTAAGCCCCATAGTGCTCAGAGCCATTTCAACCTTTAATTTTTTTTTATTTACACAGTCAAATACTTTTGACAGATCACAAAATATACCAAATGAATGAAGCACATTTTCACTGTAAGTGTAGATAGCCTTCTCAATATCAAACCTTTTAGCAATCTGAACTGCGACTATGACAGTATGTTATTTGAGATATGATGGTTATAAAGCTGATTGTACATTACTTTTTCTAAAATTTTTGGCAAAAGTGAAATTGGACAGAAATTTGATGCTATTTCTTTACCTCCCTTCTTAAACAGTGGCTTCACTTCAGCAAATTTCAACCATTCAGGAAATATTCCACTGGTAAACGACTGGTTACACAAATAGCTTAATATGTTACTTAACTCAGAATTACATTCTTTAATTAACTTTGTTGATATTTCGTCATAACCACTAGGTGTGTTTCATTTTAAAGATTTTTTGGTGGACATTATTTCTGCTGGGGTAGTTAGGGTCAAATTCATATTATGGAAGTTACTTGAAATGTCTGGTCTGAGGTATTCCATAGCAGCATCTAAAGAACCTGACAACCCCACCTTTTCAGTATCAGTAATAAAATGTTCTTAAAAAGTTCTGCTACACTACACACATCTGTCATCAGTGTATCATTTACTTTTAATGCTATTTGTCCCTCTTCATGTCTCGTTCTACCTGTTTCCTCCTTCACTGTATCCCATATTATCTTTATTTTCTTATCTGATTGACTATCTTTCCCTCTAATATATTTGCTTTGATGTCCGTATTACAGTGTTTAGTATTTTGCACTATTTATTGTAATGTGCTATACCATCAACATCAGAACTGTTTCGGATTGACAGAGAGAGTTTTTCTTTTTGTTTAACAAGATATCCCTATTCCTTGAGTAATCCATGGCTTCTTTGTAGACTATGCTCTAACCTTGGTTAGTTTTGGGGGGAAACAGTGTTCAAATAAGATAAGCACTTTACTAGCAAAACTGTTATATTTTTCATGCTGGCTAAGGCAAATGTTGGGGTGTATAGTGGGAAGACAGAAATTGAGGAGGAAACCAGTTTTTAGACATGGCTATGGTACCAACAGGAGAGTGGATGGGGCAGTATCGAGAGGGCAAAGGGAGGAGACATCCTAATGTGGAGAAGGATATGTGAGGAGAAATTACAGTTGGCAGTACATGTAAATATCTGGACTGAATTCATTGTCTGAGATAGGGATGGTTCAAACGTCTTTGAGCACTACGGGACTTAACTTCTGTCGTCATCAGTCCCCTAGAACTTAGAATTACTTAAACCTAACTAACCTAATGACATCACACGCACCGTGCCCGGAGGAGGATTCGAACCTGTGACCGTAGCGGTCACGCGGTTCCAGACTGTAGCGCCTAGAACCGCTCGACCGCTCCGGCCGGCTGAGATATTACGTTGTGGTATGATGTGGAGTGTGTGTAGGTAGGTGTGGGAACTGTGGGATATCTGCCTATAAGTGTGACAGCACTACCAGGATTGGAAATCAGAAGGAAAGAATGTCACAAATCCGTTTGAAAGCTTTGTCGGTCTTTGGTGGATACAGCAGCGTAGATCAGATACAAACTGCGTTCTACATCTAATATCAAAAAGTAAAAGTAATACATAACTTCGCTTGCTGTTGTTGCAGCTATAGTGGCTAACAGTTGATTGAATTTTGAAATATATGGAGATCTAAAGGCCTGCAATTCAGTCAGTCTTCAGTACAATGACTAATCCGTAGATGACGAGCCGTGACCGATTTGAAAGTCTGTAAATGTTACGAAATGGCAAAAACACAAAATGGGCTCTGTGCATCGCTCATTTGAAGTAGACGCCGTTGGAGTTCCGGAGAGAGAATGCTTGCATTTCATTGGCCGCGGCGTAAATGTTCGTGGCAGCACCCTCATGCCACGGTTCCGGCTGCGGATATCGCGGGGGCGCGTAGTTAAAAGTGCAGCCGACAGCATGCCGGCCGATACCATATAAACAACAGACTGGATTATTAGAATCTAGTTTGTGGACAGCAGAGGACGCGTGGAAGAGTTCCGTGTGGGTTAGGAGAGGTAGGCGATTGATGAGACAGTAGAGAAGGTATGCGGGGGAAGGTAAAACCTTAAAGACGCAAACAGTGGCGAAACAAGTACGATTAAAAAGTGAAAAGTGTACAGATTTTCTAAAATGTATAAAATGAGTTTTGGTCCCATTTACCTTCCACTTTTTACTTGAAATCGAAGTTGTAAGACATATGAAGCAAAAAAAATACATTTAGAAAACTTATCTGAAATGGTAATGTTCTTCTAAAAACAGCACTGCATATTCACTAAGTGTCTGAAGGTCCTTCACGGGGGAAAAAGCATTTGGGGAGTATAAAGTGTATTATATAGGATTGAAGATGTGGTTACAAAATACATTGGTCCTCAGCGTAGTAATTCCGGAAGGAATCTGTGTGTGGGGAGAAGGGCTGTAGTATCAAGAGGGAAGCGGAGGGACAGCCTCATATGGGGTAGGATAGGTGGGGGAGCTATAGTTGATAGAACATCAGATTGATAGCATAGTCAGGGTTGGGGAGAGCGGTGTGGCGTGGGGGGGGGGGGGGGGGAGAGTCAGTTGAAGTTACATTGGGGGTCATATATGACAAGTGTGTGTCTGTGTGTGTGTGTGTGTGTGTGTGTGTGTGTGTGTGTGTAGGCACAGACGTTTATATAGTATAGGCGTGTCAGTGTACTAGGATTGGCGATCAGATGCAAAAAAATGGTGCTAGGGGAACTTAGTTTTGGAGAGGGTAGGAATTTGGAGGTATTTCCAATGGCTCTAAGCACTATGGGACTTAACATATGACTTAGAACTACTTAAACCTAAATAACCTAGAGACATCACACACATCCATGTCTGAAGCAGGACTCGAACCTGCAACCGTAGCGGTCGCGCGGTTCCAGACTGTAGCGCCTAGAACCGCTCGGCCACTCGGGCCGGCCTGGAGGTATCCTGTGTGAGTGAGAAGGGGTGGGAATTGGTTGGGATGGTATTAGATCAGGATGACTATGTCCCTTTTATCTCTACTGTCAAAAAATTTTAAATCCTTAAGATGGGAATATTTGATATTTCATCCAAACATTTGAAATTTTTACATAAAACATATTGACGATAAGTAATATTTTAAATAATGAACAAAGTATAGGACAATGGCTACGATTTTCAGAACATTTTAAATGACTTTACGTCAAAGTTAAAAATAATCGTTGATGAAATTGTAAATGATGCTAAGGTGTCATTGTGATGCTACTGATTGATAAAACATGTTCATGACAGAGCTGGGATTACTATAAGGATATGTGGAACCGAGGAAGGTGACTAAGACAGGGTGGGGTAGAAAAAGAGGGGAGAGGAAGAGAGGGAAATTGAAGGACAGCGTGGCATGGAGCGTCGTGGCTACGACAGAACAGAGGATTAGCTCGGGGCAGAATTCATTGATAGGGAGTGATAGTCGGACAAAATTCCAAAAGAGAGGGTAAATAAGATATGAAAATTCATGAAATATGGAATATGTATGTAGCAGCGCAGTAGGGTACATGGTGATTAGTGGCTGGGACATTGTGTGCCAGGACAGGCTTTCGCGAGTAATAACGTCTCTCTTTCTTGGTCATATCAAAACAATTTGATAGTACTACCTGAAACAAGAAAACAATCCAATGCTTTCAAATGTAATTAAATTACTTTCGACAATATCTCGTGTAAGAAATAATAACGGAGTGCACGCAGAGGAGCTGTTTGGTTTGAATCAAGTAGGAAAACTTTATGTAGACGCGAACGGGAACTCAACATGTACACAGTTGCTGGTGCTAGAAAGGATTAACGGGCAGCTGGGTTAGTTATTAACTATCCAGTCTCTGACCGTGTATGGCGTCTGTATCGCTCCTTATTGTGGATGGTCCTTGGTTAGCATGGGTACTGAGACAGATTTCAAGGGAAGGGGTGGGGGGGATGGGCAAAAACCGATTTGCGATACTCTCGAGATTTTGGTTCTAAAACTGGATAACGCTTCCTATACTGTACCACTTCTTAAACTAGCATGTGTAGGAACGCTGGTGGAACCGGCTAGAGGGCTTAAATCGAGGCACGCAAGCTCTTCGTTACGAGGAGGAAGTTGCACAACGTTAGTGAGCGTGTACTGTGCTGTTACTCGTGTTTTCCTTTCAGCAGCTGTAACACTGAGTGTTTTTTGTCAGAATAAATATGGCATATCGTCCTATATTGGACTGCTTATTTGAGGTGATCCAATTTAGGAAAATCAATTCAAGTCAAAATTGGAGCGTTTCTAAATAATAGTGAAATCCAGAATGTGATTTTCACTCTGCAGCGGAGTGTGCGCTGATATGAAACTTCCTGGCAGATTAAAACTGGGTGCCGGACCGAGACTCGAATTCGGGACCTTTGCCTTTCGCGGGCAAGTGCTCTACCAACTGAGCTACCCAAGCACGACTCACGCCCGGTACTCACTGCTTTACTTCTGCCAGTATCTCGTCTCACACCTTCCATACTTTACAGAAGCTCTCCTGCGAACCTTGCAGAATTAGCACTCCTGAAAGAAAGGATATTGCGGAGACATGGCTTAGCCACAGCCTGGGGGATGTTTCCAGAATGAGATTTTCACTCTGCAGCGGAATGTACGCTGATATGAAACTTCCTGGCAGATTAAAACTGCGTGCCCGACCGAGACTCGAACTCGGGACCTTTGCCTTTCGCGGGTGGGAGACGAGATACAGGCAGAAGTAAAGCTGTGAGTACCGGGCGGGAGTCGTGCTTCGGTAGCTCAGATGGTAGAGCACTTGCCCACGAAAGGCAAAGGTCCCGAGTTCGAGTTTCGTTGGGGCACACATTTTTAATCCGCCAGGAAGTTTCACATCAACGCATACTCCGCTGCAGAGTGAAAATCTCATTCTGGAAACATCTCCCAGGCTATGGCTAAGCCATGTCTCCGCAATATCCTTTCTTTCAGGAGTGCTAGTTCTGCAAGGTTCGCAGGAGAGCTCCTGTAAAGTTTGGAAGGTGGGAGACGAGATACTGCCAGAAGTAAAGCTGTGAGTACTGGGCGTCAGTTGTGCTTCGGTAGCTCAATTGGTAGAGCACTCGCCCACGAAAGACAAAGGTCCCGGGTTCGAGTCTCGGTCTGGCACACAGTTTTAATCTGCCAGGAAGTTTAATATTGAAATCACTTATTGCTATGTGTATTGAAATTATAGCTTATATTTCGTAATAAATGAAGCCTATAGTGATTTTAGTCATTATTGTTTTTCAAAATCATGACAAAACGCACATGGGAGGCGCTACACGGGAGTCGGAGGTCGTGGAAAGAGCCTTAACTGCCCAAGGAAACGGTGATATGTGGTTGAAATGTGTAGCCCATATGTAGTGTTCCGAAACCCGCTTTGAAGAGGCGTATTGATGGTATAAATATTAACGCAATAGAATATAAATATTGTTTTGGAAGAAGTGTTAAACATCCTGAAAAAGTAGAAAAAGTCACCTCTTAACATTAGAAGAAAGATTTTTATGAATAACAAGGCATGACCTCCAGCGAATAGCTTTTGAGATAATTTAAGCGAACAATTTACCACATAGATTCAACCACGAGTAGAACATGTCTGGCTACGAGTGGTGCTACAGATCTGTCTAACATCTCACTGAAATTTTAGTACCCCAGCCTGAAGCTACCTCTATGGCCATGCTCGTGGGTTTTGTTGGGAGAAAGCTGATATTTTTTTTAGTGTACGACAAAATATTGTTGAAAGTAAATTGGACGCTACACAAATATTCAACTTGAATGGAAGTTCCCTGTCCACCGTTCAGAAACCTCAGAAAGTATTGGCATTGAAGGGGAAATATCAAGCTGGTGCGATAACAAATGGTGAAAGATGAAGAAACCCTACGGCAGTTTATTGCATACGTGTTGTCGGGATGTTTGTGTCACCCATACTTATATTTGCGTACTCAGGAAGTGACTGGATCAGAAGTGAGAGTTTTGTACACTGGCTCGAATGCCTCACGGAGACTGTAAAAACGTAGAAAGACAAAGGTTTGCATTTGCTGGATCGGCACTCTACATACACTCAGAATAATATAGCAATTAACTTAGCAAGATGTATCGTGGTCACTACGCTCTCACTTCGTGTGCATACCACTCAGGGGCTGCAATCTTTATATGTGGTCTTTTTTTAATCCGCTCTTTATGTTATACAATCACTCTTCCTGAGTACCCGGATGAGAGAACATTCTATGCAGTATATAACCCAAGTTCAGATAAGTGCAGAGCTCCGTAATTCCTAGGAGCAAGCTGCAGTAGCAAATGCTCCTGAGTACGACTGCTCACACACATGTGCTGAGCACTGTTGCTGCGTGTGTGAGCACTCGTAGTCGACGTAATAGTTCGAATTTGTACATAATATTGGAATTTGTACATAATTCTTCTTTTATGTTTGAGATGCCGATTTCTAGTAAATTTCACGACACTGACATTTATATACCTCGTGTAACATTACTCAGATTAAAGATGAGAAAGATGATGGAATATTATACAGCGTATGAGCTGTAACTGGCAACATAGGCTTTCGAAAGAGGTTATCGATCTTGGTGTCTGACGTTTTCTTCAGAGTCTATCTGTAATGACAGCCCACTCTTGAACATTTCCTTTATGTCGGAAATTGCTTATTTAATATATAGGTTGAGAATTAGGGCGGAAAACTGCATTCCTTTCTTACTACTTTTAAATCCGAGCACTTCGTTCTTGGTCTTGCAAACTTATTTATCCCTCTTTTTCCTTTGATATATTGTATATTGCTTGTCTTTCAGTTTACCTTACTTCTACCTGTCTCAGAACCATTGCGCCATTTTACGAAGTCGAACGCTTTTCTCAGATCGATAAATCTTCTCTGTCTTGATTTTTCTTCAGTCTTAATTCCATTATCAAGCTCAATGACAACACTACCTCTGCGGTGCCTTTACACAACTTAAAGAGCCGGCGTAAGAGGCCGAGCTGTTCTAGGCGCTACAGTCTGCAACCGCGTGGCCACTACGGTCGCAGGTTCGAACCGTGCCTCGGGCATGGATGTGTGTGATGTCCTTAGGTTAGTTAGGTTTAAGTAGTTCTAGTTTCTAGGGGACTGATGACCTCAGAAGTTAAGTCCCATAGTACTCAGAGCCATTTTGAACATCATAAAGCTCAACAGTTATTTAACAGTTCCTCACTTTTCTTTCCATTCATCCGTATATTATTCCTGTCAGTGACTTGGATGTGTCAGCTATGGAGGCGAATCTTCTGTAGTTCTCGAACTTATCTGCTGCATCATCTTCGAAACTGAATGATTGATATTTTTCCAATAGTCGTATACATGCTAAATCCCAACTGGGAAAGTTGTCTGTTTGCTGCTTCCACCAATGATTTTCGAAATTCCGCTGGAATGTTATGAATCTCTTCTGCCATATTGGATTTCAAGTCCTTCAGAGTTCTTCTAAACTGTTAATCATATTTGATGTACCATGTCTTCCATATGAACTACAATTTCTTGTTCTATCAAGTCATCAGACAATTCCTCCTCCTCAGAGACCTTTAATGTACTCATTCTATCTAACCGTTCTCTTCCCTGCGTTTAACAACCTAACTCCCAGTGCTTTCTCAATGATCCCCCCCGTGCTTTTAACTTCACTGAACGTCATTTTGACTTTTCTGTATGATGAGTTAGTCCTTCCGACCATCATTGTTTTTTCGATTTCTTCAAATTACTCCTGCGGCCATTTCGCCTTTGAAATCCTGTGCTTCCAATTTATTCATTCCTAAGTAATTTATATTGTTTTATTCCTGCCTGTCGCTGAAAATTCTTGTATTTACTTCTTTCGTCCAGCAAATGAAGTATTTCATCTGTTAGCAACGTTTCCTTGCACCTACCGCCCTAGTACCTAGTACCTGACGAGACTACTGAGCTATTCATAATCGCAGTATCTATAGCCTCAGAGAACTTAAAGTATCTCTCTTCATTCCTTAGTCCTTCCACAACCACTTTTTACGCACTGATTCTTCCTGACTTGTCTTTTGAACTTCAGTCTACACTTGATCATTACTAAATTGTCCTCTGTCTATATCTGATCCTTGGTAATCCTTACTGTTCAGCATCCTGTTTCTGATCTCTGTCAGACACTAACGTAATACAACTGTAACCATCCCGTATTTCCAGGCGTTTTCCAAGTATATCTCCACTTTTTGCGAAATCTAAAAAGTTTATTTGATTTTACTAATTTAAATTTATTACAGTATTCAACTACTCTTTACCCTCTCTCACCCCTGATAGCAAGCCTATTTTCTCCTGTAACGTTTTGCTCAATTCCTTCCCCTATAACAGCATTTCATTTCCCATGATAACTAGGTTACAATCTGGCTTCCCGTACTTAATTACATGTTCAATGTTCTCATTGCTTTGTTGATCTCTTCATCTTTTGCTTGCGACTTCTACATGTATACCTGAAATCTTTTTGTCGTCGTCGGTTTCGGTTGAATCTGAATTAGACCAACCCTTTCAGTGAACTGCATGCAGTAATCATGCTCGCCATGCGATCTTATTAATAACGAATTTTGTTTGACCATAAAACCTTATGTTGTCACCATTTGACTTCACTGACCCCAACTGTATCTAGACTAAGCCCTTATATTTCCCTTCTCTGGTCTTTTAGTTTCCCTTCCACTTTCAAACGTCTGACATTTCACAATCTGGCTTCTCGAATATTACCTTGTCGTTGGTTATTCCATCTTCTGATCGTTGTCACCTCCCCCTTCTGGAGCTAGAGACTTACTTGTTCTCAACTGTTTCAGGTGGCTTTGAACGCCACGGGTAACTACTTATGTATCCTCAACACGTAGATAGTGGTTTCAGGGTTGTTCTAAAGTAATGGATTAGATATTCATGGTAAAATATGATACTCGTAGGATTTCCTGGAGAAACTTGCTGCGAATGGACACCGTGTTTACGACGCTGCACTCGTATGTCTGGGAATGGGTCTCTAAAACCAATGTGCAGACTCTGATCTAGGTAATCAACATTTTCACAACCTTCTTTGCGAGAATGCTGCAATGTTTCCATCAGTAAGATCACTGTCGATTTGATTACCTTTGGTACCCACATCACCATTGTTACAGCTTTAGTGAACTAGGACTCGGCTTGATATGATGCTTAATCTACCTTCCGCCTCTTACACTGCCTTAAACGAGTGTAACAGGGATTTTGTGCAACAAAACTTTGAAATATGTGGGACACTCTCTTTGGCTATTAAATAAACCTGAGCTGCCATTGAACAGTTTTCAGTGAAATATTTCCGAATTTGCATAGGGGAAATTGGTCTAAAACCATACACTTACATTCTAGCAGAATTGTGAATCCAAACAACTAGTTAAATTTTACAGATTCCAATACATGAAAGTATTACACATCAACGCAGATAGCAAAAATAAACAACGAATACCTCATATTACGCAGCTTGAAGTACGAAACATGCTTTCGTGTCCTTTTCTTTAAAACTGTTTCTAAGACGGCTAACATTAATTTTTCTGGTATAGAATTCGTAAGGGCAATGATCTCACCATGGTGTGTTTGTCCTGTGTTGGATTTCCTCATGATATAATAAATCCGATAACATGAAATTACAATAATTATTTGAACACATTTGGGAGGTACTTCTCTGGATGTTATAAAGAACCCCATCAATGCGAGGTAGAACATGGCCAATGATGTTTACGACGTTCGAAGTACCACATATCGTCTACCAAGCAACCACAATATTGGCTTTCAACAGCAACAGTGGGCGGAACTGGAGGTACTCAATAATGACAGCATGAGACGACGGAGCGTAGTAGAACTGCTTAGTGGACGAGTAGCTCACAAAATGCTTCAGTACCAGTGATTTTGATCAAAAGCTAAGCGATGGCAACGACAAAGCAAATATAGCATTATATCTACAGCAACAGTTGCCAAAGTTGACACTTCGTCAGAAAGGAATCCAAGGGATTTCTCAGAGTGACAAGGAAGTGGTAGAAGTATTAGCGTTTCTGCAAGATGAATCAATCGAATGTGTAATGTCGTATATGGTGCGGAGAATGTACATGAGTTCAGTGACGTCAATACTAGTGAAGGTGGCATTGAAACAGCTGTCGAGCCAGTAAAAAACAAAGCAACTATGAGAAGTTCCCATAAGTATGACCGTGTAGTGCGTCAGAAAAAGTACGGATATTCGAGGTAGGACAAGGAGCACTTGTTAAAAAACTGTTACCGGATGTGCTTCGTAGCTATGCTCACCAAACTGAGCGTGACATTGATTATAGAGATTTCAAGTGAAGCATTGATGGTTGCTAAACTTCAGACACTGCTACAGAATTGGAGACCTAAGATAACAAAATTGTTAACAAAGCATCAACATGACTATGGACACCAAACTGCGGAAGCGGTAGGAAAATTTGTAGATGAGATAAACAAACTTAACACATCATTCAGTAAGGAATTTGTTTCCAACACCGACCAATCGGGATATGAAGAGGACAAAGGAACCCTAGAAATCTCAGCCACCATGAGAGTTGTGTCTGGATCAACTAACGTCAACGCCTTAATGCATTCGTATACAGCTATGCTGACAGTTAATTTGGAAGGTAATATGGCTGAGAAGTTATTTATTGTACTGTGGGAAGTTCGAGGTGCTCTACCCTCTGTACTTATTCTTTGCGTGTATGATTTTGCAAGGGCAGTAGGGTGTATTTATGTCAGAGCAAGTAGATCGGGAATACGGGCGTAAAAGAACAGCAACCATGGTAAGGGCACTGCTTTTGGTCAACGACTGGCTTTGATTCTAGGTCTTCGTATAAAAACCATACTCCTCTCCAACCAGCTAGTCCACCTTAAAAGTGTGTTGCATAGTAATTCATACCACTTGGAACCTGTAGACAAATTCAACCTCTGGATTTTTTTTTTTTTTTTTTTTTTTTTTTTTTTTTTTTTTTTTTTTTTTTGCACTATCGTCAGTAACGCCCTAAAATAGGGCCAGTTTCACGATAAGCTCCACGACCGACTGTTTCGGATTCGGTTGCATGCCACCACATTCCATCAGTTTTCGTCAAACCGTTACACCATTTGATTCTATATGCATTCTCTAAGGGTGGACACCTAGCTGATTGTCCTGTACAGTTTGTAACTCACAAGGAATTCGCTTTCGCTCTTGATGGTCATTGTGGCGCGCGCCATCTTTTAATTCATTGTTCATGGTGCAAATTAATGGTTTGTTTTTAAGTTTTCTTGACTGCCGACGATATCCATTTTGTGAAGTGTAATACATAAATACCGTACATGGATGATCTCTACATCGCCCATCTACTGAAGAGCGCTTTTGCGACCTCGTACCAACGGGTTCCTTGGCAGATATCATTTATGATCAGTTGGTAGACTTAGTTTCACTCGAACTAATAGGCGTTCATCGAATATATCCGGAAAGAAGCGATGCAGCCCTGGCGTCAGAAATAAATTGCTTGACACAGTTATAGCCTCTTCTCTGTCGTAAGTAGCATTAAACATTGACGCTCTTTCTTGAATTCCATTTCACTGTAACAAAAATGTGGGGAACGTATGGAGAAATCAGTGCCATTAGGATGTTTCGTCACATACGGACCATCTGGTGGTTCCGACTCGCCTGACCACACACCTGGGTGGGACATGCGGAGAACGACCTGCTCGCCTGCAGATGGCCCGCGATCAAACTCTCGTTTGCGGCGCCGTATCTTATCCACTGCTGCGGCTGAGTGCGATAAAATGGTTATCCCCTTTACATCCATCAGCTGGGAGCGGAAAGCCATTTAACTGCCGGCCCAGAGAAATGAGGGAGTGATTGTAACGTATCTTTCTCTCCCTGACTCTGTATGTGTGTGTGTGTGTGTGTGAGTGTGTGTGTCAGTGAGAGAGAGAGAGAGAGAGAGAGAGGAACACGTAAAGACATTACACAGAGAGAAAAGTGAGATGGAAAGACGCCTTTATTTCAAGGGTGAGGCACGTTCCGAATAATTTGCCAGGAACAGCCGATTCCATTTTCTATATCAGTTGCGTGTGCTTTCAAAAAGCATTGTACGTTCAAATCGCTAATGGAGAGCTACCGGAATTATAGTCACTTTATGAATATATGTTATGTATATACCAATGTATCTGCTCTGACTACAAATTACATTAATAGTCAAAATGCTGACAAAATGGAAAATGTGTGAAATAATTAGATTTCGAAAGCATATAATCGAAGGAACTTTATACGCTGCTGTACGCCAACACTTTGCAACATGTCAACCGGATTTTTGAGAATGTGCATATCATGCGTTGAATTCCCTGATTTTTTACTAGTCTTCCCACAGAGATATTAATATCAAAAGAGTGATATGAAGAAGGTAATGCTTTGAAATTCAACTATAGATAAAGTTAAAATTTTAAATTTCGTAAATATTACTCCTATCTCATTCATTTTACGTTAGAAAAAAGGAAGAAATGGTATGGTTTCCGATGTCGTTTCACTGTCTTAGAAAGCGTGTGGTTTCCACCAAATGCTCTCAGCTCATCCAGAAGTGAATGAATAGGTCAACCTATATTACTTTGACAACTATAGACTGTGTTCAGCATGTTACGGCACTCAGATGTGCAACACAATGCCTTGAACCGTTAGGGCCTGAAACATTTTATGACACTATTTGATTGCGAAAGCATTTTAAAGTCAAATCTTTGAAAATTGGTTTTTGGTTTTTCGGTTGGAGATTTAAATATACATGTTTCACTGTTATTGGGAAGACAGCCCTTAAGGGTGTAAATAGGGTCAGATCGATTCACTGACTCATCATTGGCCAGCCCAAAACGCTGAGGATAGAAACTTGGAAACGGTGTGGATCTTTTTATGTACGCATTGTTTAAGGAGGGATTGTCTGAAATTCCACTCCTAAGAGCATGAAATCATGGATGAAAGACTTTTTGAAAGTATGTCGCTATTGAGGTAATTTCTGAGCTACAACTACAAAAACGGGTATTTGGTTTCTCAGTCAGAAAACAAAAACATACGTGTTCAGCACTTTTGGAAATTCAACCTCTAAGGGGATAAAATAGAAGGTGAAAGGTTTTTGAAAGCAAATAATTTCTGAATAGCTACTAAAGAATTTTTAAGGCTTAATTTACGGCAGTTAGCATTTGACTTATCGGTTACAAATAAAGAAATACTTGTTTCACTTTTTCTGGATATAAAGTCCCTAAAGGAGTGCAGTGAAGATGAAGGTTTTTAAGAACATATTTCCTTATAATAAAAAATTATTTTTTAATCAAAATTTATGAAAATTGGTATTTCAGTTTTTGTTAGATACGAAGAAATATTTCTTAGGAGATGAAAGTTGCTATGGAAATATGTCCGCAAGAACGCAAAAGACATGACTAACAGAAACTTTGGACTCCAGCTACCAGAATCGCGCTTTAGTCACAAGAAGATTCGGAAAATATCATGCTTATATGATCTTAATTACCGTGAAAAGCTTAGAAGGAGTAGCAGGTGTGAACAACATAAAAATTCCATTAAATAAGAACAAAAAAAAATTATGCAGGACATTCATTTTAAGCGAGCGAAGCAGCATGTGCTACGCTACCCGTACTGTAAGAACGTTGGAAATGTTCTGTTTACGGACATTAGCGACGGCAACACATCAGCGTCCCAAAGTTGCGAATAACATGCTGTTGTTGTTGTATCCTGAATGACGAATGGCCTAGCAATACGATAACCCCATAATCCAAATCGAACCATTACTTTCGATGTTGCAACTATCTTCAATGGATCCATTCAGTAGGGCTGACAGCTGAGGCGCGGTTCCCACTGGGGCAATTCGATATGTGGCAGAATACGAGATGCTATATGCGAGACGACTCAGAAGAAACCAGCATCGGCGAGGCGCCTGGGAACATAATGGAAGCGACTTACGTAGTTCACACTGGGACGACAACGATACAACAGCAGCATGTATCTGTATCGCACCATGCAACTCGTATCATACGGTACATGGGGATTGAAATTTGTAGTCATCCGATCTCAAAAAGAAAAAAAAAGTAGATGAAGCAAAGGTACATCCGTTCCTGTAAACAGTTTCGCAATAAGGCTTTCAATTTTTCGCTTAAAAAAATTAGAAACCACTGTATTGTGTTTTGGACATATTCTCCACAATGCTGTCTTTCTCACTCGATTCTGAAGAAACTATTCCATGTCAAAAATGATTCTCACACATCATGCGATCTTATATGAATATTTGACAATGAACTGCTTTTCGTTTCTCGGTTGCTCATGGTTATTGCGTATTTTCAAAAGTTTGCGGTGAAAAATGTAGTCGCTTGGCAACTATAGGTTTGATGCATTTTTGGGCATACACTGTTGCATAATAAATTTCGCTAACATACCGAATTTCTTTATGACTCTGGAAGGAGAACCGTATCTTTCTCCAATCTCGAGTAAATGTATGATACATTTTGACGTTTGGCCATGACAAGCTACGACGAACACAGTCCGATGGCCGCGTGTAGCGGTATCCGGAGCTACCTAGTGTTTGTTTTCGTACGCAGCCGATAATACTTGAAGAAACTGCTCGTACGTGTACTTTCATATTGGAAAGACGTCTTGAACTGTACATCTCTCTCTCTCCCTGCTGCGTATAATCGACATGCCATTCAAACAACATAACTGTTCAAACGTAATATTTTTTCTTCCAGCTAGTTAAAAAATGCCAATATCTACGGGACTACACTACGAAATCGTATTCAAATGCAGGCGTGACCAGCTTGGCGTGAAGGAAGATAGCAATGGTAACGACAGACGTACGTAAGAACTTGCTGTGGAATCTGTACCATTCTTTTTAACTAGTTAGTTTTGTTGTTGCAGTTTCGTACTCAGATAACATAACTGCGATTTTGGTCTTTAACTGTAAAACGTTAACCCTATTCCAATAATTCATTCGAAACTGGAATGGTAGATATCGTATTCTAGGTTCAAAAAAAAAATTTACTACATGTTTATAAATTGAGCAAGCCCTAATTTCACTACGTTGAAACACGTAGCTTAAAATAAAGTTTGTATACAGTCAAGAAACCATATGATTTTGCCCCCACTTCCCATTTCTTCGCCTGTGCACCTCCCTATTTTGGACATGTGTCTCCATTTGAGGAAAATGAACTAAGCGCACCAATGTTAATGCAGCGCTGTCTTCCACAGACGCTCATAAAGCGGCAAGTTGTCAGTGAGGGGAAGAAATGTGAATTAGTACTACTACGATCTTCCACCCTTACCCCTCCCTAGACAAAACCCTACTAAAACAAAAAGGAAACAGAGGAAAACAGAAGAGCTGAAGCCAACAGGAAGATACCGAAAAAGCATTTGCCAACTGTCTCGAAACTAAAAATCTTAATGAAATAAAAAGACACCAGGAGTCATCAGCTGATGACACTGACTGGATGATTTTTCAGTACTTCATCTCTGATACGGAGTAACTTTGTGGTAAATGTAGAACAGCTCTAAAGGCAAAATTCCTGTTACATTTGAATGAGCAGCTGGACGAAATCTAGAAGGAGATAATGGAACTATTCTCTTCATCATGGGCCTCTTCTATTTAAAACGCAATGTCAATCCATTAACAGAATTCAGAAGTTGGTACTACAACATCGATGGTGACTGATCTGAACCAAGTTTTCTCACCTCCCGCCTATCTGTCATACGAGGTGCATTCAAGTTCTAAGGCCTCCGATTTTTTTCCTCCGGACTGGAAAGAGATAGAAACATGCGCATTGTTTTAAAATGAGGCCGCGTTCATTGTCAATACGTCCCAGAGATGGCAGCACCATACGGCAGATGGAATTTTACCACCAGCGGCGAGAATGAGAACTGTTTTAAATACTTAAAATGGCGAAGTTTTCCTTACTTGAACAGCGTGCAATCATTCGTTTTCTGAATTTGCGTGGTGTGAAACCAATTGAAATTCATCGACAGTTGAAGGAGACATGTGGTGATGGAGTTATGGATGTGTCAAAAGTGCGTTACTGGGTGCGACAGTTTAATGAAGGCAGAACATCATGTGACAACAAACCGAAACAACCTCGGGCTCGCACAAGCCGGTCTGACGACACAACCGAGAAAGTGGAGATAATTGTTTTGTGGGATCGCCGAATGACTGTTGAACAGATCGCCTCCAGAGTTGGCATTTCTGTGGCTTCTGTGCACACAATCCTGCATGACGACCTGAAAATGCGGAAAGTGTCATCCAGGTGGGTGCCACGAATGCTGACGGACGACCCCGCCCGGAAGATCTTTTTGACAAACTGTGACCGGGTAAATATTTTTCGAAGTTTGACCTAGCAGATGCGTACTTGCAAATACCAGTGGACGATGAATCCCAGCGCATCTTGGTGGTTAACATGCATCTTGGTTTGTATCGATTCAAAAGACTGCCATTCGGGTGTGCATCTACCCCTGCATTGTTTCAGCAATATCTGCAAACTGTTTGTGCGTCGGTCCCTACTGCAGCAAACTATCTGGACGATATTGTGATCTCCGGAAAGACAGAAGAAGAACATTTAGCCACTCTCAGAACATTATTTCAGGTCTTGCGACAAAATGGTTATCGCTTGCGGAAGGACAAATGTGTGCTTTTTGCTCGAGACTTACCATATTTGGGACATGTAATCAATGCCCAAGGCATACATCCCAGTCCAGAGCACCTCCGTGCCATACAAGACTTGCCTTCGCCGCAGAATTTGAAGCAGCTACAGAGTGTGCTGGTAAAAATTAACTATTATCACAGATATGTTCCACATGCCTCTTCCATTTCAGCTCCGCTTCATCGCTTACGCCGTAAAGGTGTTCCGTTCGTCTGGACAACGGAATGCGAACGCGCCTTTCGCCAGTTGAAATCGACGTTGCTTTCCAATACTTGCCTTACGCCATTCGATCCCCAGAAACCCATTTTGTTGATGGTAGATGCATCGGATTTCGGGATCGGTGCTGTGCTTGCGCACAAAGAAGATCGCATGAGCGCCCTATTGCCTTTGCGTCCAAATTGATCTCGTCTGCGCAAAGAAATTATTCACAGGTCGAGATAGAATCTTTGGCTCTCGTATTTGGTGTTACAAAGTTTCATGATTTCTTGTGTGGTCGTCACTTTACCATCATCACAGACCACAAACCTTTGACATTACTTTTTCATCCGCACAAGCCTGTACCTCCACGTACAGCGCAGAAATTCATTCGCTTGTCTCTTTTCCTCTTGCAGTACCGCTACGATATCTTGTATCGGTCCACTGCTAAGCACGGAAACGCCGATGCGTTGTCCCGTTTGCCTGTTGCCGAGGATAGAGCATTCGATTCTTCCGAACTTGCTTGCCTGTTCATTGATTTGGAAACCGATGACGTGGTCGAATCGTTTCCGATTGATTTTCGTCGTGTAGCTACAGCCACAGCTGCTGACCCTGTCCTTGGTACCGTTTTGCGTTTTGTTGCTACTCAATGGCCCTTGTCAAAGTCACGGATCGAGGATCCGTTGGTTCGCCGATTTTTTGCTCACAAGGAGAGACTTTTTGTACGACGTGGTGTTTTGCTGTTGCGTTCTGATAATGATCAGTCCCGGGTCGCGGTCCCACGTTCGTTAAAGTCCTCTATATTACGGCTTCTCCACCAAGGACATTGGGGTATAGTGCGAACGAAACAACTTGCTCGTCAGCACTGTACTTGGTTCGGAATCGATGCTGCGATTACGAATATGTGTTCTTCTTGCATGGCGTGTGCCGAACAACAATCCGCACCGCCGCGGAAATTCTTTGCATGGCCGAAAGCCACTTCCCCTTGGTAACGCTTACAAATCGATTTTGCTGGTCCATTCTGGAATGCTCGATGGTTGGTTCTGGTCGATGCATTCAGTAATTTTCCTTTTGTTGTCAGGATGTCTTCCACGACGTCATCTGCCACCATCCGAGCGTCATCTGCTATCTTTTGTGTTGAAGGTCTTCCACAGACTATTGTTTCCGACAATGGCCCACAATCCATGTCCGCAGAATTTCAGTCATTCTGCAAGGCCAATGGTATTCAACATCTGACATCCGCTCCGTTTTCGCCTCAGTCAAATGGTGCCGCTGAACGATTGGTCCGGACTTTCAAGTCACAGATGTTAAAGTTCAAAGAGTCGCATTCTCGGGAGGACGCGTCATGCTCTTTTTGTCCTCGTATCGCTCTCAGCCCCGAGATGGTCGCTCGCCGGCTGAGTTGCTCCACGGTCGTCCTCATCGAACCTTGATGTCTTTGCTGCATCCGCCGCATCAGGTTACTGTGCAGCGGCAGCCACCTGCTTTTGCTCCAGGCGACGTTGTATACTATCGCAACTATCGAGGTTCACGGCGTTGGCTCGCAGGGCGCATTCTTCGCTGCCTCGGCCGCGCTCTGTATCTGGTTTTAGGGGCCTCTGGTGAGGTGCGTCGGCATCTCAATCAGCTGCGCCTCTGTCGTCGCACGGGTTCTGCCGCTCCCCGTCTGCTTTCAGCGACGGTGCCGTCCGGTCAGCGCCCTGGGGACCCATCTACTGGCTCGCCCCATCCCCAGGTGTTACCGACGATGCCTTCCATTTTGCCCCATGGCGACGCGCCGCCGCCGCCGCCGCCGCCTGTTCTCCCGCCGGCGCCGCCCGCAGTCGACGCGTCGCTGCAGCCGCCGGGCGCCTCCCTGGGTCACGCTCCGCCGATCGCTTCCCGTGACCAGCTGTCCTCCGACATGGAACTCTTGCTCGCTCCGGACCAGATGTCATCTTCGCCCGTCGGGTACCCCGACGCTATGGAGGTCGACCCTTCGGCCCCTCCTGTCTCTCTACGGGCGCATACACCGCATGTTGGCGTGCACCCTGGACTAGGTTTTCAGGCGTTTCCTAGCTCCCCTCGGACCGAATGGCCGGGTGCGGGTGGCACAGCCTCGCCTGTTGTTAGGCTCTCCACCTCGTCGCACACGTCAACATGGGGTCCTCCCCACGGCGGGCGGAAGCCTTATAACACAACCGTTCTCCGATTTTCGGGGGAGGAATGTGGTGTCACCGCCAGACATCACACTTGCTAGGTGATAGCCTTTAAATCGGCCGCGGTCCGTTAGTATACGTCGGACCCGCGTGTCGCCACAGTCAGTGATTGCAGACCGAGCGCCGCCACACGGCAGGTCTAGAGAGAGACTTCCTAGCACTCGCCCCAGTTGTACAGCCGACGTTAATAGCAATGGTTCACTGACAAATACGCTCTCATTTGCCGAGACGATAGTTAGCATAGCCGTCAGCTACGTCATTTGCTACGACCTAGCAAGGCGCCATTACCAGTTTATATTCAGTGTAATAATGTCTAAACAAGAGCGATGTTCTCCAATTGTGGATTAAAGTTAAGTATTCCAAGAACTACGTTCTTTTCTTTATAGGATAATTACTTTACCTTGTTCCAGACCTCACGCCAATCTGCGTGAGCTTAACGCGTGCCTTTCGGCTACCTCCGAGTGGCTTGGCTGTCTTGCCACGCCACTACACTCTACACCTTATTTTTCTTTATTCTTTTTTTTCGTTTAGTTATATATTGTAAATTATGTACTACTGAACGGACCTTTATTGTTGTTAGGTGTGTAAGACGATGCCTTGCACTTGAAAAAGTCGTGTGCGAAATTTGGCACACAGGATACGACTCATTTTACATATTTGTGTAAATTCCGGATGTGTTTGTTTAAATTAGTTCGTCTTCAACACAAAATGTTAGAGTTTGCACGGACCCTTTTCTCTCCTTTAGAGAAAACATTTCCAAGAGTCAGCGCATGACATCGGCAGTTTCTTACTTTTGTAGGACCGCAGGAAACAGTCTGTAGGAAACACCTCATTAACCGCCACTGAATTGTTCGGTTTTGATAAAGGGCATAAGGGCACACTTCGAGATGGAAAAGCAGGCGCCCACTCGTACTCCACGACAGAGACCTCCTTCGTAATGTGAAAGTCTATTTCTCTCCCTACGTGAATATCGTTATTTCACACTTCATACATATATGTTCATATTCTTAAAAAGGTTGGCCTGGGTAATTTTATTTCATTTCTTAATAACACTTTCACCAGAACTAATGAGAAACAAGATTTAGCCTCATTGTAGGTTCTGACAATTGGTGGTAATCATTATATTTGGCAGCCATAATATGATGAAAACAGTCGGTAGCTTAATACTGTATGTGAAGAAGAAGGCTGGCTGATTCGCGTTTGACGTGTCATTAAACATTTAAACATGGAGCACACAAACGGATTTGGATAATATGAAAAAGACGTCAGATGTGGCCTCATCAAAGAAATTATTCTTGTGTTCAGCTGAAGTGTTCTAGGAAACTCAAGACACACTTAAAAGTGGATAGTCGGTTATAGTTTACAATTTCGCTGTCCCTTAACCCGTTCTGTAGGCACCTCAATTCTTAGCATTATATAGGTTTCAATGAAGACAAATTATGGCAAAAATTAGCTAAGAACGATATCAACACAAACGACAATTTCATTACGAAACATCGTACTTGGTTTAATTTTTATCTTTTGAGTCATCAGACCTCTGACACGTTTAATGCAGCCCACCAAGGTATCCTCTCTTGCGCCAACCTTTTCATCTCCGCGAAGCAGTTGCAACCTACGCCACCCAATATTTGCTGGATACATTGCAATTTCTGTCTTCTTCTACAGTTTTTACCCTCTACAGCTCCTTCTAGTACCACACAACTTATTCTCTGGCGTCTAAAGAAATGTACTCTCATCCTGTCCCTTGTTGTTTCGTGTTTTTTCCATACATTGTTTCTCGTCGATTCTGCGGAGCACCTCCTCATTCCTTCCCTTATCAGTCCACCCAATTTTCAATATTCGATTGTAGCACCACATCTCGAATTTCTTCTGCTCCGGTTTTCCCACAGTTCACATTTCATTACCATTTTATGTCGTGATCCAAACTTATGTTCTCAGAAATATCTTCCTCGAAGTATAACCTATATTTGGTACTAGTGAACTTCCCTTGGTCAGGAATGCCCTTTTTGCCAGTGCTAATCTGCCTCTTATGTCCTTACTCTGTCCGTGAATGTCTATTTTGCTGCATTTTATGAAGCAGAATTCTTTAAAGTCGTCAACTTCCTGATCGCCAGGTCTGATGTCAATTTTCTCGCTTTTCTCATTTCTTATACTTCTCATTACAATTGTCTTTCTTTGGTTTAATCCCATTCAATATTCTGTAGTTGTTAGACTATTCATTCCATTTAAAAGATCTCGTAATGCTTCTCCACTTTCACTAATAACAGCAATCTCATCAGCGAATTTTATCATTGAAGTCCCGTCACATTAAATTTCCGTTATTTCTGTTATTGCTTCGTCGATGTATAGACTGAACATAAAAGGGAAAAGACTACATCCTTGACACTATTTTTAATTTGAGCATTTCCTTCATGGTCTTTCAGTCCCATTTTTACCTCTTGTTTCGTGTAACCATTGTATATTGCCCGTTTCTCATATAGATTACCCCTACTTAGAATTTCAAACGTCTTGCACCATTTTACATTCTCGAACGCTTGTTCCAGATCGACATGACCTATGAACGTGTTCTGATTTTGTGGTGTCACCGCCAGACACCACACTTGCTAGGTGGTAGCCTTTAAATCGGCCACGGTCCGTTAGTATACGTCGGACCCTTGTGTCGCCACTATAAGTGATTGCAGACAGAGCGCCGCCACACAGCACGTCTAGTCTAGACTCTCTAGCACTCGCCCCAGTTGTACAGCCGACTTTGCTAGCGATGGTTCACTGACTACATACGTTCTCATTTGCAGAGACGATAGTTTAGCATAGCTTTCAGATACGTCATTTGCTACCACCTAGCATGGCGCCATATTCAGTTACTACGAATGAATTCTGAACAGATAATACTGCGAATCATGTACCGTCAAGAGCGACGTTCATCATTAATGGATTAAAGTTAAGTATCAAACTAATTACGTCCGCTTTCTGAATTCTAATTCCTTGGCATGTTCCAGACCTCATGTCAGTATAGTCCTTCCCTCCTCACGCCAGCCTGCGTGAGCTAGAACGCGTACATTTCGGCCTCCACGAGTAACACGGTGTTGGGTCTTCTACCAACACAACAACTTTTGCTTCAGTTTTGCCTTCATTATCAACAGCAAAGTTTGAACTGGCTCTTTGCCGCATTTAACGTTTCAATTTGATAGAAATCTGACAAAACCCGAATTTTACTTTCCATTTTTCTGTACATTAATCTTGTAAGGAACTTGTACGCATTAGCTACAAAGCTAATTGTGCGATAATTGTCGAGCTTGTTGGCTCTTGCTATCTCCGAAAATGTGTGGATGATGCTTTTCCGAAAGTGTTGTGTTGTATCACCAGTCTCGTACATTCTGCACATCAACGTGAATAATCGTTTTGTGGCCACTTCGCCCAATGACTACAGAAATTTAGATGGAATGTTATCAACCTCCGTTATTTGATCTTCAGTCTTCCAAAGCTTATTAAAATTCTGATTCTAGTACCAGGTCCTGTATCTCTTCCCTGTCAGTAACTGTTTCTTCCACTGTCATCAGGTAAGTCCATCCCCCATAGAGGCCTTCGGTGTACTGTCACGACCTATACGCTATCTCTTCTGAATTTAACACTGTACTTCTCATTGCAACCTTAATGTTACCACCCTTTCCTTTGAATTCACTTAACGTTGTTTTGACTTTTCTATATGCTGTGCACTCGATTTTCTTTTTACTGACATCTTTCATGTAATCATTTTGCCTTAGCTTTCCTGCACTTCATATTAATTTGGTTTCTTATGTGAGTTAATTTCTATGCCCTTGAATTATACTGGAGATTTCTAAACCTTTCTTTCATCTATCAACTGAAGTATTTCTTCCGTTACGCACGGTTTCTTCGCAAGTACCTTCCTTGTACCTATGTATTTCTTTTCAAATTCTGTGACTGCCATTTTACGGATGTCGATTACTCTTCATCTGAACTGCCTACTGAGCTATTCGTTGACGTAATATCTATAGTCCCAGAGAACTTTATGAGTACATCTTCATTCCTTCGATCTTCCGTATTCACCTTCCTTGTGCCTTGATTCTTCCTGGCTAGACCTTTAGACTTCAGCCTACTATTCGTCGTTAGTAAACTGTGGTCTGAGCCTATATCTGCTCCTGGGTACATCTTAAAATACAATAGCTGAGTTCAGGACCTCTGCCTTATCATGATGTAGTCTAACTGAATTCTTTCTATATCTCCCGGTCTTTTCCCAGTATACCTCCTAGTCTAGGGATTCTTGAACTCCTAGTCTAGTGATTCTTGAACAGAGTGTTAGCTGATATTTATTGCAGAGCCCAGTCTCTCTCTTCTCCAGTTCCTAGTACCAATTCCTCATTCCCGTAACCCTTTCTTCCGCTCCTCGTACCGTCACATTCCAGTCTCCGTGAGTTTTATTAGATTTTTATCTCCCTTTAAGTACTGAATTACTAGGTCAGTTCTCTCATATACTCTTTCTATATTTTCATCCTCTGCTTGGGACGCCAGCATGTATAATTGACTTATTGCTGTCGGTGTTGGTTTGCTCTTATTCTGATGGGAACAACTGTCACTAAACCGTTCCCAGAAACTCACTTTCTGTCCTTCCCTCCTATTCATTACGAATTCTACTCCCGTAATAACATTTTCTGCTGCTGTTGATATTACCCTGTACTTTCTGACCAGAAATCCTTGTCTTCTTTCCATTTCACTTCGCTGATCCCCCTATATCTAGATTGAGCCTTGGCAATTCCCTTTTGAGATTTTCTAGCCTTTCTACCAAGTTAAAATTTCTGTCCCTACATGCCTTTTATGGGCAATATCCCATCATATAGGCGAGAGTGTGCCCTCAACCTCTGTCCGCTCCTTCGCCCTCTTTGACAAGGCCGTTGGCGTGATGAGGGTGACATTTTATACCGTATGTTTTCGGCAAACATTGTTGATTTTTATTCAAAATTTATATAGTGGCGAGGTTTGAACCCGAGACCGAGGACGAATTATAAACGTCTGAAAAAGGGAGGAGGGCGTCGGAGGAGTGAGCCAGACGTCATAGTATTCTGGCTACTGATTATCAGTGACTCAACTGAACTGTATGTTTAACGCAGCTGAGTGTGACGAGAAAGACTATGGCTTAAGCCACCACTGTATTTCTTTGGTTGTCACGCTTTCCGCGGAAAATTATTCGAGCCCTAGATGCGGTGGCAGTTTCATTGCTGTTCGGCAGTCGAGATGCGTGCTAAACTTTTGAGAACCGTGCTGAAATAGAGTACTCAATCTTTTGTCGAACACTTCCTCATACAGAGTCATCAAACTGCGGATTGCATAAAGGAACCACAGCTGAGGTTTACCGCTGCCTCTGGACGAAGAACCCGAGATGACTTCCTGAGTATACTCATATATTCAGTTTTACACCAAAGAACTAATGTAGCACTCGTTGAAAAACAGGAAAATGTAATGCTGTAGGAGTCTAGAGCTACACTTAATAGTGGGAGTGAAATGCATTTATTGAAAAGAGGTAAAACTGTTTTCTGCTATATTAACGTGAAATCTGAATGCAGAAAAGATGTGATCTGCTAGGAACTGAGACTTTTCAGATTATGTGGGGTGAACTCTATCCAAATGGAGTCTCGAGTTATGAATTCTACACCTCACGTAACATAACTGAAAATAATGTAACTGCAGAGACGAGTACTGCTTTGGTTCAGTTCTGCTGTATTAGAAATGTCTTCTGCCTGCCAGTTTGAGAACTATTTTGAGAGATTTTTCACGTTCATCCAGTCGAATGCTGAACGATCGACTGGAAGTAATGTCACGATTCCTAACAACCCAGAAATTCTTAACTTCGGTGACAAAGGTCACGAAAGCCAGCTTACGTACATAAGTCGAAAGCTGTGTCTGAATTACATGTTACCCAGCGAACTCAAAAAATTGCAGCGAACTTTAGATATGCCAGTCGGCATTAAAAGTAGAAATAATGGAGGTAGCGCGATAAATTCATTAACGTGGTCAGTTGTACTGGCTTTTACGCAAAAAATTTTTATACAAAACATCAAATTTCATTAAGTATTTTTAAAAAAATATTTCTTGCGTCAATTCTACATGAAACAGTGACAGTTTTTGTTGATATACAAAATGATTTTCTTAATTGTTATGTGTTTTCATATTTCAGATCGTTTATTTTGGTATCAGCATAATATTGCTGAAATATAACAATTTTTTTTGTATGCTGTCTACCTATATCGAACTATTCATTGGTATTCCGGGATACAATTATAATTATCGTGATGCAATTTCAGATTGTCAAATGAAAATGGTAGCATCCATATTCACATTAATAGTGTCGAAAGATTGCTTACGTTATTGAAATATGAATACTGTTTAAGTATCAAAGTAATGTACCTTGTAACTACTAAGTGGATAAATATCACCCCTTTGAAGTGCAACTAGACTTTCTGCCGAAATTAGTGTTTGTGGAACGATGCTTTTTCGAACTCAATGAATCACCTATACCAAAAATTATATATATATATATTCCCTAGTGGCTCGAAACACAGTTCTATAAGATTGGGGTTTCGGAGCAGTCAAGCTGCTGCAATCTGTCTGCCGCATGTATATATCCTTAATTAATGCTTATGTTGACGTCAATGACAACAATAATGCTTTCATACTTTTGCAGTGTAATATGACGCCGGTTTTCGCATTACGGTGCGGCAGACAGATTGTAGCAGCGTGACTGCACGAAATCTCAGTCTCACATAACTGTGAATCGAGCCAGTAGGGAAATTAAAAGGAAACACATCTAGTTCCCGATGCAACAGACCTGGTATGCAGCAGAGAATTTGAGGAAAAGGGAACGTTTATTAGCGTAAGTGATGCGCTGACAGCATTGGCCTACGCGAATCGTCGGGTAGCGTACGAGTTCGAATGTATCAAGCATTCTGGTGCATTTACCTTATTCTTATTTAAATGACACTTAAATAGACCGCACTTTTTTTGAAATTAGGCTCACAGTATGAAACTAGGATTTAATGTTGATATTTCTATTTTACTACGCTAGCGAAAATAAAATGCTGTGTCTTTAAAGTTGCCCCACTTGTAACACTGGAGACATATCTTAACAACAGAACACTGAGAATACCTTTATCAAACTTGTATGTCACACAAGTATTAAGGTTTTGGTTTTGCTCTGCTTCTTCGAACGACTTGGTTTTGTAGCAGTGCTATTTTCATTGGGTACACATGTTCCATACGGAAAACATGGCCGACAAATTCCTGACGGTTCATTTTAACGAACTTTATGAATTCAGGATCTGTATATCCATACGTATTATAAAAATGTATGAATGTATGATCCACGTCTTCTTCTAAAGTACTTGTCCAATTCCTACCAAACCTGGCACACATATCGCTTTCTGTCACGCAAAAAACGCTGTGGGGGTAAAATCCACATGGCGAATATAGTTCAGGAGATGGGAAATCATACACAATGAGATGCTTGAAAAATTACTGTGTCATGTATGTTGTTTAAATTTATTACCTCTGTGCAAATAACCGTATTTAGAATAAATTGCGAAGACGGTGTAGAAATATATTACATAATGCACCGCAAAATTATGCCATGTTACCACATACAGTTACGCAGATATGATGTAAAAACTGAGACCCGTGCTGCATCTGCCGCATCAAGCATGACGTTGAAATTTATTACCGTACTTCATTGCGACTAACTCTATTCGCCACATGTTACGCAGACGGCACTCAAATATGCTGCTGAGTGCACCTAGAAAAATGTATCATTCTACGAGTGGTTCAAGTGATATGACGTCATAAACACTTGCTTGAAAAAATGATGCGTCGCGCCTTTATTCTTCCCTACTAAGTTACTCTTACGGTGGAGTCAGCTTACGGAAATCTCTGACATCTGTCAGCTCTTTTGAGAGATTTCAACGCACACGGCTGTAGGCTAGAACAATAGCTGCCTATGGAGCTATGAACAGGCGTTACTGCAGAGGCATTTAAAAAATCGCGTTGTAGACAAGTGAAGCAGCAGTGCAGGGAATATAGAAACTGTTCCTCAATTTCAGTGGTATTTGCATGAATACACGGAAAAGGATTTTTTTTCCATTTTGAGAGGGGTCAATACGCCTCTGAAAGGAAGGACAAGGAAGACCTGGGCGAATGGGGATTGAACACAATTCGTTACTCCACATTTGATGTAAAATTTATTAAGATTAGGCCGGCCGGAGTGGCCGAGTGGTTCTAGGCGCTTCAGTCTGGAACCGCGCGACCGCTTCGTTCGCAGGTTCGAATCCTGCCTCGGGCATAGATGTGTGTGATGTCCTTAAGTTAGTTAGGTTTAAGTAGTTCTAAGTTCAAGGGGACTGAAGATCTCAGAAGTTAAGTCCCATAGCGTTCAGAGCCAATTGAACTATTTGTAAACATTACAAAATTCTATACAAGTCAACAAACTTAAAATGATGGCCGCCAAACCAAAATGTATAGTTACCTATTTCTAAATTAACAAAACTGCAAGGCAAAGATTTACGTAGTATGAAATTTACCAAATATGCTGTACATCAATGAGCATTTGAGTGTGAAATTACATACTCTTAACGGTATATACTTTAAATAAAATCAGACAACTCTTAAAAGCTTTCAGCAGTGCGTGAAGAATATACACGAACTCACATTTACTACCAGCTAAGTAGAGTAGAGTAGGTACATCCAGTGACATTTAAACCAATTTAAATAACTTAAAAAAATCAGACGTATACAACAACAAAAAATGGCTCTGAGCACTATGGGACTCAACATCCGATGTCATCAGTCCCCCAGACTTAGAACAGCTTAAACCTAACTAACCTAAGGACATCACACACATCCATGCCCAAGGCAAGATTCGAACCTGCGACCGTAGGAGCAGCGCGGTTCCGGACTGAAGGGCCTAGGGCTGCTCGGCCACAGCTGCCGGCTGTACAACAACAGTAGTAAGAAATTTGAAGATAAAATTTTTAAATAAGTAATCGGAGCAACCTTTCCGTGTTGCAAGCCGTTCACACTAGGCGGTAGAACCTGTGTCACTCCCGGATAAAGCGGCTCAGTATCGGAAATTTAATGTTTCTAAAACATACCAACGCAATAAAACGAACACGTGCAGTATAGCGTGGCAACAAGTGGCTGAATCTCAAACTCTGTGGATTAGATTTAGGGATTAGCAGCACCTCTTCCTTTGTTACCACTCTGTTTTACAATGAGAGAAATGGCAGGTAAAAAAAAGTCCTGGTACCAGGTGATATAACAGGGAGCTGCCGTATGTTAATACGATTTTTCTGATTTACGAGAAGTAGAAATTTTTTGGTTGGAAGACCCGCACTACCGGTCTTAAATTTAAAATTTCGTTGATATTAAGAGAGCCCACGGTATATGCGGGTGGCCGCACATATGGAGCATTTAAAAGTCACAGGCACGTGAAAGCCGAGGTATCTGCCTAACAGATGCAACTACTGTGACTCAAACAACATGGAAGTAGATGTTGCCTGTTCACAACTGCAAAATTTATTGAATGTCGGATTCTATGCACTTATTCTCTTCTCTCACAAAGGGCCCAAGCAATAAACAACAAACATGTAACTGGAAGGAAATTTTACCACGGAAGGCTGAACTTTGTCAAAGAAATCATATGATCTAAACAGCAAGGCGGTACTCGGCAGGTATCTTCTTCTCTACAATTCTCCCCCCAGTTAACGAGCGTTACTCAAGTTAGGCACGTTGCAAGGCACTCGGTAGGTATGTAATTGCTGTCAAAACAGCGCTGCTGCAGTGCTATATGTAAGCGACAACGTCAAGCTCTTTAAAGGAGAGACGTAAACATGCAGCATGCGGTCCTGTGGCAGCAAGTAGGATATTGTTCAAATGGCTCTGAGCACTATGGGACTTAACATCTGAGGTCATCAGTCCCCTAAAACTTAGAGCTACTTAAACCCAACTAAGCTAAGGACATCACACACATCCATGCCCGAGGCGGGATTCGATCCTGCGATTGTAGCAATCGCGCGGTTCCAGACTGAAGCACCTAGAACTGAGGCCGGCGCGGCATGTAGAGTAGAGCTCTGAGACAGATGGGGTTTAGCAGCACTAGTCTTTAAATAGTGGTGGAAAAGGTTCCTCTTCCAGCGATACCACTACGCCGGATCGCAGCCCACACGCCCGCCGTCGAAAGCACAGCCAACGGTCCCGGACCGACAGGTGTTCCGCGCGACCCCCGAGCTTAAGAACCACCTGCCTCCTCAACGGACTGTGTCAGAGAGAGCGAGCTCTCAAGAGACCTCTTGGAAGCCACCCACGGACGTCCTCTGTGCGAATTTAAGTGGACAAGAAAGCCTGCTGCAATAGGTTGAATCGCACACTGCTCAGCCTCCATCCCGTAAACTCAACCTTGTGGTAGGGGTCACAAAATGCACAAAACAAAACCAATCGTTATCACGCACCTTCGCCCGGCTGAAGTGTACTCTTTGGCAAAGACTTGTATCCTTTTTCTGGAATGAGAGTCACGGGGACTGGCAGATCTGTGACGCGCCATGGACCCGTAAAACGAGGCACTAGCTTGCTTCTAGCTTTGCTCCCAACATTTTGCCATCTGAAGTTCCTGATACCCTCAGACTTCAAGAAGAATATAATAATTCCGATCCCAAAGAAAGCAGGTGTTGACAGATGTGAAAATTACCGAACAATCAGTTTAGTAAGTCACGGATGCAAAATACTAACGCGAATTCTTTACAGACGAATGAAAATACTAGTAGAAGCCGACCTTGGGGAAGATCAGTTTGGATTCCGTAGAAATACTGGAACACGTGAGGCAATACTGACCCTACGGCTTATCTTAGAAGCTAGATTAAGGAAAGGCAAACCTACGTTGCTAGCATTTGTAGACTTAGAGAAAGCTTTTGACAATGTTGACTGGAATACTCTCTTTCAAATTCTGAAGGTGGTAGGGGTAAAATACAGGGAGCGAAAGGCTATTTACAATTTGTATAGAAACCAAATGGCAGTTATAAGAGTCGATGGACATGAAAGGGAAGCGGTGGTTGGGAAGGGAGTGAGACAGGGTTGTAGCCTCTCCCCGATGTTATTCAATCTGCATATTGAGCAAGCAGTGAAGGAATCAAAAGAAAAATTCAGAGTAGGTATTAAAATCCATGGAGAAGAAATAAAAACTTTGAGGTTCACCGATGACATTGTAATTCTGTCAGAGACAGCAAAGGACTTGGAAGAGTAGTTGAACGGAATGGATAATGTCTTGAAAGGAGAATATAAGATGAACATCAACAAAAGCAAAACGAGGAAATGGAATGTACTCGAATTAAGTCGGGTGATGTTGAGGGTATTAGATTAGGAAATGAGGCACTTAAAGTAGTGAAGGAGTTTTGCTATTTTGGGGAGCAAAATAACTGATAATGGTCGAAGTAGAGAGGATATAAAATGTAGACTGGCAATGCGCAGGAAAGCGTTTCTGAAGAAGAGCAATTTGTTAACATCGAGTATGGATTTAAGTGTCAGGAAGTCGTTTCTGAAAGTATTAGTATGGAGTGTAGCCATGTATGGAAGTGAAACATGGACGATAAATAGTTTAGACAAGAAGAGAATAGCTTTCGAAATGTGGTGCTATAGAAGAATGCTGAAGATTAGATGGGTAGATCACATAACTAATGAGGAGGTATTGAACAGAATTGGGGAGAAGAGAAGTTTGTGGCACCACTTGACTAGAAGAAGGGAGCGGTTGGTAGGACATGTTCTGAGGCATCAAGGGATCACCAATTTAGTATTGGAGGGCAGCGTGGAGGGTAAAAATCGTAGAGGGAGACCAAGAGATGAGTACACCAAGCAGATTCAGAAGGATGTTGGTTGCAGTAGGTACTGGGAGATGAAGAAGATTGCACAGGATAGAGTAGCATGGAGAGTTGCATCAAACCAGTCTCAGGACTGAAGACCGCAACAACAACAATGAAAGCGAAGTCCCCCATTTTGTTCTATTCAGGCAACCGACCACAGTGGTATCACGCCGCTTCTCTTTTATGTGTCCTTTATACGTTATTCCTAGTCCTGTTCCAGTTATCCTTGACAGACTCTGGAGATACTTCTTTTCAGAATGTCTGAAAGTGATCGCAGGTTGGATAAAGCGGCGTCCGAAGGATAGGTGAACATGATCGACGCCTGTGTTCCTTGATGAGTTTCGCGTTTTGCAGTACTGAATGACAAATTAAGCCATGGCAAGGCACTATCCCTCTTTGGGCTTCCGAATGTAATATAATCAGCACTGTCTTGAGATTCCTGTTAAATCTTTCAGCAAAGGATTTGTTGTCGTATCATGGTTCATTACTCTCTGGAAACAACACTATAAGTAAATGCTGGAGCAATAGCGCTCATCAGAACCCTCGGAGGACCAAACCCAGATGCTTCATCAGGACAGCTGCCGTCACCCCTCTGCCACACAAACGGAAAAAGGCATCGAGCGCTACAAAGACCTGGTGGATGTACAATTCTGCATTGGACAATTTGTTGATGGAGTGTACCCTAAATCTGGCTGTGGTTTGATTTCCAAAGAACTTAAATATCTGAATGAGTTTTATGACAGTTTACAACAGTTTTTCAGCTAAGAGTGAGTGATGGGATCTCTTATATCTGTGACTACTATGAAAGAAAGTACATACTGAAGTATAACCATCTTTTTGGGAAATACTACTTACACCTAATGAAAATACACAACAAACGAAACACTAAAGATTTGAGAGAAATAAAACTTGAACACTTGTCTTTACTGAAAATCAGTTACTGTATCGAGAAATTAATTCCTGGGACATATCTTTGCAAGGATTGTTTTGTGAAATTCTGTGTTTGGAATCCAAAGCCAAAAGCAATAACTGATAATAATTGTCAGGATGATAGATATAATCCTGACGACGAAATTGTACAATAAATGGATTCTGCTTGGTATACTTTAGGGATGCCTCCTGCTTCTAAAATTAGGAAATTGTGTTTAGGGAAGCTACAAATAGCAATTGATTCTAAAATTCATGTAGTTATTTGTAAATTGAGGGAAGATTTACAAATATTCTTCGAAAATATTAGTAATAACACAACTACAGAACCAAAATTGGTGATTCAGTGTCAGAGTACTTTGATTTAGTCGAAAACTAAAAGAAAAATGTCCTGTATCATCTAAAGAAGAAGCAGTGAAAATATTAATCTGGCTCGCTGATTCATGATCAAAAGAAAGAAAATTACTAGATAGTTTCAAGTATCGATCATCTGTTCAGACTTACTGGAAACTTAATAAAAGAGCAAGGTATTATACCCCCATAAGGGAGTAAGATTAGATGGGTAGATGGGTAGATCACATAACTAATGAGGAAGTATTGAATAGGATTGGGGAGAAGAGAAGTTTGTGGCACAACTTGACCAGAAGAAGGGATCGGTTGGTAGGACATGTTCTGAGGCATCAAGGGATCACCAATTTAGTATTGGAGGGCAGCGTGGAGGGTAAAAATCGTAGAGGGAGACCAAGCGATGAATACACCAAGCAGATTCAGAAGGATGTAGGTTGCAGTAGGTACTGGGAGATGAAAAAGCTTGCACAGGATAGAGTAGCATGGAGAGCTGCATCAAACCAGTCTCAGGACTGAAGACCACAACAACAACAACAAGGGAGTAAGAAACGGTTAGGTATTACCAGCTCACTGAAAGTGATGAAAGAGTAGTACGCGTGCAGGTAAAAAACAGAATATCAAAGTCGTTATAGACCGAAATGAAGTATTGAAAAAAATAGATTACTGTGGTGCAATTTGTATGAACTTTACTTGGCTTTCACTACTAATGACAAATAGGAAAATTCAAGTTCCGTGATGCACGCCCTGAAAGGT
The DNA here is from genome assembly GCF_023864345.2 of Schistocerca serialis cubense. Lineage (NCBI taxonomy): Eukaryota > Metazoa > Arthropoda > Insecta > Orthoptera > Acrididae > Schistocerca > Schistocerca serialis. The sequence continues at coordinate 589,126,353 of NC_064645.1, read as the reverse complement.
GCATTTTGGCAGGATCATCAGGTACACACTCCATGTGTGTCTGTGTTTATCATCAGATTGTCAAACTGATGACCACCATACTCAGTGTTAACTATAAAGAATTTCTTGATTTGATGGTATGTGACAATAACAGCTATGTTTGCATGATGGGCTTGCGTAAAGGTTATCCTGGGAAAGAGCGCCTACTTGTTGAGCGATTCAGCATAGAAACTTCAAAACAGTGCATAGTATAAGAAATGGGTCACTACAGGCAGGGCTGAAATGGTCACAGTTATAATAAGTCAAGAAGAATATTTTGAATAACTTGTTTAAAAGTTAGAAAATATAAAAAGTAATTACTTCCTTTCAACAATTCAAGGACAGTTCCCTAGAGAAAAGAAAGACAGTCCTGGTGAAACCAAATGTGTAGCCTTGGCTCACTTTGGAGAAAATTTTACGTACATTGTACACGGTGCAAATGAAAGATCAATTGGCAAATTACCAGGCCACTGTTCGTCTACTTGTGCTATGTTCTAAGAATATGGACAGCATATTCACCAGTCTCTCAGTCTGTATCTTAGGGAACTATTTAGAGCTTGAAGAAACAGTCTTACATGCCGTTCAGTCCGACGTGACAAATTGTAGTAAAGGAAACTTACCTAAAGCTGAGAAGGTAGTCTACTTTTCACATGTAAGTGGTAGCCAATATAAGAATACGAAATACGTATTTTAGTAATATTCGTAAGAACAAAGAAGATTTTCCATTACAGGCCGAATGGCACTTTTTTTCAACTTGCAATGGGAAAAATTCATGTAATGGGTTGGGTGGCACAACCAAGCATGAAGTACTTAAATCCAGCTTACAAAGCATTACATCAGATCAAACTCTGAATACTGACCAAATGTGCACCTATTGCCAAGAAAATGTCAAAGGAATATAATTTTCCTTGTCAGATAAGAGGTAATTCTTACTCTAATCTACAAACTTAAATACATATTTGAAAACTATTAGAAGATCAAAGGCACAAGATATTCCCACAAATCTCATGCTGTTGGAGAAAACACAATCAGGCCCAAAATACAATCAATTGTTGTTAATAAGCATATTATTTTAACTGCCTACTGTAGGCAAACTTGAGAAAGTATGCTTATAATTGCTATAAGTTCTGTTTGTTTGTTGTGGTCTTCAGTCCTGAGACTGGTTTGATGCAGCTCTCCATGATACTCTATCCTGTGCAAGCTTCATCTCCCAGTACCTACTGCAACCTACATACCTCTGAATCTGCTTAGTGTATTCATCTCTTGGTCTCCCTCTACAATTTTTACCCTCCACACTGCCCTCCGATACTAAATTGGTTATCAGTTGATGCCTCAGAACATGTCCTGCCAACCGATCCCTTCTTCTAGTCAAGCTGTGCTACAAACTTCTCTTCTCTCCAATTCTGTACAATACCTCCTCATTAGTTACATGATCTACCCAGCATTCTTCTGTAGCACCACATTTCGAAAGCTTCTATTCTCTTCGTGTCCAAACTAGTTATCGTCCATGTTTCACCTCCATACATGGCTACACTCCATCCAAATACTTTCAGAAACGACTTCCTGACACCTAAATCGATACTCGATGTTAACAAATTTCTCTTCTTCAGAAACGCTTTCCTTACCATCCCCAGTCTATATTTCATATCCTCTCTACGTCGACCATCATCAGTTGTTTTGCTCCCCAAATAGCAAAACTCGTTTACTACTTTAAGTGTCCCATTTCCTAATCTAATTCCCTCAGCATCACCCAACATAATTCGACTACATTCCATTATCCTCGTTTTGCATTTGATGATGTTCATCTTATATCCTCCTTTAAAGACACCATCCATTCCGTTCAATTGCTCTTCCAAGTCTTTTTCTGTCTCTGACAGAATTACAATGTCATCGGTAAACCTCAGTGTTTTTATTTCTTCTCCATGGATTATAATACCTACTCCGAATTTTTCTTTTCTTTCCTTTACTGCTTTCTCAATATACCGATTGAATAACATCAGGGAGATGCTACGACCCTGTCTCACTCCCTTCCCAACCACTGCTTCCCTTTTAAGCCCCTCAATTCTTACGCCTGCCATCTTGTTCCTGTACAAATTATAAATAGCCTTTCACTCCTTGTATTTTACCCCTACCACCTTCAGAATTTGAAAGAGATTATTCCAGTCAACATTGTCAAAAGCTTTCTCTAAGTCTACAAATGCTAGAAACGTAGGTTTGCCTTTTCTTAATCTATCTTCTAAGATAGGTCGTAGGGGCAGTATTGCCTCGCGTGTCCCAATATTTCTACGGAATCCAAACTGATCTTTCCAGAGGTTGGCTTTTACCAGTTTTTCTATTCGTCTGTAAAGAATTCGCGTTAGTATTTTGCAGCTGTGACTTATTAAACTGATAGTTCGGAAATTTTCACATATGTCAATACCTGCTTTCTTTGGGATTGGAATTATTACATTCTTCTTGAAGTCTGAGGGTATTTCGCCTGTCTCATACATCTTGCTCGCCAGATGGTATAGTTATGTCAGGACTGGCTCTCCCAAGGTTGTATAGATCCTCTATATACTCCTTCCACCTTTCTGCTTTCCCTTCTTTGCTTAGAACTGGGTTTCAATGTGAGCTCTTGATATTCTTACAAGTGGTTCTCTTTTCTCCAAAGGTCTCTTTAATTTTCCTGTAGGCGATATCTATCTTACCCCTAGTGAGATAAGCCTCTACATCCTTAATTTGTCCTTTAGCCATCCCTGCTTAGCCATTTTGCACTTCCTGTCGATCTCATTTTTGAGACGTTTGTATTCCTTTTTGCCTGCTTCATTTACTGCATTTTTATATTTCCTCCTTTCATCAATTAAATTCAATATTTCTTCTGTTACCCAAGGATTTCTACTAGTCCTCGTCTTTTTACCCACTTGATCCTCTGCTGCCTTCACTACTTCATCCCTCAAAGTAGCCCATTCTTTTTTTATAAGTTAACTGCAGTGAAAAAAATGTAATTCGCTCAGTGCTGTTGTACGGTCAGATTTCCATTATTAATTTAACTTTGAAAAGTTATGACTGGGTTCAGCATCAGATACCAATAATTACATTTTTATTGTACAATACGAACACATACGTAGTAGATGTGTGAAAAGAAAAAGATTTTCCTGCATAATTCCACCATAAATTTAGACGCAAAGCTTAAAATAAAATGTTTTTATTCTTTTTTTTAAATGAAGGAAACTTATTTTTGTGATATAACCCGTCAGTGTTGTGTTGTGTAACATATCCCATAGTGTAAAGATGCTTGGTTGCGGTATTCAATTCATTCATTAAAATTTTAAGCCTTGACAACTCTATTTTATAGAGTTTTGATTTAAACGTTTGGTAGCCATTTCCTCTATCTAAGTTTAGTTTTAGGCTGTTGTTTGTAGGCTTAAATTATAGAAGAAAATGTTCTCGATAAAATTTTTGGCATATCATTCCTATAGCATTACCCAGTCTGAAGATATTTAATTTATCGCATATGGCTTAAATATGCCTCCACAGCTGAACAAGAATGGCTACCTGTCCGAAATCCTGTTTGGAACTAGTTGTTTGCTGCATTTGACATACAATTAATAGGTATCGGCTTTTCACAAAGGTCCGCCCAATTAACGAGGACTACCCAAGTTTGCACACCTTGCAACACACTCGGCTGGTATGACGTGTCGCAAGTGCAGTTATAACAGCGCTGTTGCCCTGATAAATGTAAGCAACAACTTCCAGCTCCTCGACGGGTCTTGCAGCAGGTACGAAAACATGCAGCTTGCGGTCCGTGGCAGGTCGCAGAAGTCTCCGCCTATGTAGGCGGTGGTTTGTAGCACCAGTCCTTTGGCCGCAGTGGAAAACATCCCTCTTCCTGCGATACCACTAACTACTGTGGAACGAGGCCACACGCCTGCCGTCGAAGCCACAGCGAACGACTCCAGCCCGCCAGGAGCTCCGCACGCCCTACGAACTTCCAAGCGAACAAGCACCTGCCTCTTTGGCGGACTGTCCCAGAGAGAGAAGTCGGCAGAGACCCTTTAGGAGCCACATGTGGACGTCCTCTAGACAAAGTCTGGCATCATAGGTTGATCTCGGACACAATTCGCATCTTACCCTATACATACAGTTTATTCTTTTGTTATCGATGGTGATAAAAAGATGATGAAATAAATACCCGGGTAACGCCGTGTTTACAAGTAGCAACCTAAAAAATTCAAAATTATGACATACTCCCCCTTCGTTAGTCGCCCAGAGATTTTATATAAAACCGTCCGTTGGAGACATTCTATTAGCTCTTCACAATGTCGTGTCAGTTTCAGGGTTTCGAGCCATGTAATAATGTTTCATTTATAAAATTTTTATACAGCTAACACATTGTTCTGCTGGACAGATTTCTGATCTTAAGTTGTGGGGCAAGTTCGTAACAGCATATATTAGGTACCTGGATACGTCGCTTATATCCAGAGAAACATTATTTTCTGACGTTACTGGCGTTCTTATATAGAAAAACGCGTTAACGGATTCTCTTTGTGTTTGGTAAATTTTTAGCACAGCATAAAATCCTGGTCGTATTATTCCCATGTATTTTGTTACACTGATGTTCATGTCCAGTCTCAGTCTTATTGCTGGTGCCACTAGTGCCCTATACATTTCTTTAGGAGTTATTTCTTTTTCGCAATAATTTCATCATATGTATAGGCCACAACGTTCACCATTCCATTGTACATTGTGCCTGTTGTCTTGATTTGACCTGGCATTATTACTTTAAAAAGAATGTATGGGAGTGCATCCCTTTGCTTCATGCCACAGTTACTCTCAAAACTTAATGTTAAAATTCCTTGTATCCATCATTTACATAATTCTTTTCCCATAGTCAATCGTATGAGATAAACTGTGTAAGGTTATGGTTAGGTGGTTTCAACACAATTGAGTAAGCTGTAATGACATTGTTTAAAATTGCAATTTTGTCACGGAAATACACGCTTTTACACTGTTTACAAATTGACAATGTTAAGACAGTTGTCAAAATCACGCAACTCGGCCTCTGAATGTGAACTAATTCTAAGCAAAACAGTATTAAGCCTTCTGATACTGAGTATTTTTTGTTACGCTGAGTACCATTGGGGTCTTTAGTGACCCCAACGGAATCTATTTTTTACTAACGATAGTTTTAATATTGGTAGAATAAAATCACATTCCTTATTTTTTCCACGATCAAAACATGATATCAGTGACATTACATTCAATTAAAATTCATTTTTTGTATTACTTATTTCTGTAAAATTTACAAACGATTCTCATGAAACTACAAACATTTTTGATAAAATTGCGAATTTACATTTATGACGCATTACACTTACAGCAATAAACTGTAGAGTGGTTTTTACACACATAACATCCACATTTTGAACATTTATCGGTGAATTTTCTATCCTCAAACCTTTTACAAAACGGACACCTTCCACTTTTTTTTTGTCTATACTGTTGATGGAAGAACTGGGGAAAAAATTTTGACTGACTTTCATCCGAGGAGCTGCTTTCCTAATTCTATGAGAAATACCCGTCTTTTGTAGTTGGTGCTTTCTGCCCAGTCTGGTGTAGGATGTAGCCATATGACAAATCCATTCAGTGCACTGATATCAATCATGTTGTAAAGTAATACCATTGTCCACCTTCTGCTCATCCTCTTTGTAGTGTACGTTCTAACCAGCTTATAATCCAGCATCATTACTGGCTCGCAATCTTCACGATGTTCCACGTCTTCCTTGAATGCATTGTACTGAGCTAAGTTACAACTTTTCCCTTTTTCGGACAATATGAAACAATTGAGGCACGCTCTTGGAATTCAAAAATAGATGAATATATGACTCGTCCTTTGGTCTGAATGAAAGCTTGTGGTAGTTATCCTTTATTTTTTCTAATTTTTCCTAAGAGTGTGTGATTGATTTTCAGAAGTTCTCTCGCCAAACTAAGGCTAGTGAAAAAATTGTCAGTTGTTACATTTCTGCCACTATTTTCTAAGCCTTTCACCATATCTAAAACAACTCTCTTGCCTTGACCAACTTCACGAGATTCATTTTCTTGTCGACCAGCGTAAAATTGGAGATAGTGCAACGTCTTACGTTCTCAATCACATACAGCCCATAATTTCAACCCACATTTTTCTGGTTTTGAAGGAATATATTTCTGAAATGGACATCTACCACGAAATGCCATAAGTTGTTCATCAATTGTTACGTTCCTGTGAGGAACATATGCTTCTTGGAATGTGTGTACCCACATTTCAAATATTTCTCTAACGGGAGCCAGCTTGTCGGGAGCACGGTTGTGACGTCTCACATCTGCGTCATCAAATCGGATGCACCTTGAAATTTGCGTAAAGCGATTTTTAGCCATTGCTTCACTAAAAATGGGTCTACCATCCTCTTTGTTCCACAGATGTGCAGCTGCTTCATTATGGGCCTTGTAAGCACCTGCTAGAATCAAGACACCCATAAAGCACTTCAGTTCAAAGTCATCTACTGGTTTCCATTTACTAACGTAAACAAGACTACTCTCTTTGTTAGTCCACTTGAGTTAACATTTTTCACCGCGAATTTTGTTGGACCTGGCTTTACTCGCATTATGTACCATCTCTCTTCTTTTCCACAAGCTCTTCTAAACTCGTGTTTGTGATACAATTCTTCTTTGTTTTTAGACCTACACAAAAAAAATAAAAAATACAAAGGGTATATCTTGGCACTAGACCCTAATGCACATTTACAAAAATACAATGTGTACTTACACATAACAGTCAGAAAGATGTGTTACCTCCTGTTCAGGCTGGACACCTGGGCTGTCCAAATCTTCTTCTGAACTTTTGTCTGATTGAGGAATATTCTCTTCCAAGACGTCAATTTCTCCATCGCTGCATGAGAGATCAGAAACTATATCGCTGATATCACTATTTGATTCTCCAGGTGGAGGATTATCCTGCAGTAATATTTCAAGCACTTCGCCTTCGGAAAGATGACGAGACATTTTCCACTAAATGCAACACACACAATAGTAGTCTCTACTTGTATGGAACAAATAGCTGTCGGCTTATAAAGTATTGGCAACAATCACACATTACAGCAATATTTACAAGTATAAAACAAAAGAAATACAGCAACAGTTACGGATTCAATGCAGCATCATTGGGTAATAATACCGCAAGAGAGAAAAGGGGTCGCATTTAACTCCAATGGTATTCAATGGTTCTCTCTCGATTTTCTGCAAAACTAAATATTTTCAAAAAGTTATATTAATATATCACAAACCCATTACTTCATTCGGGAAATGTCCGAATTTTTCATATTTTTTAGGAATAGGAAATACGTTTTATTTTACAGAAAATTACGACCTGGGGTCATTATAGAACGCACGGTATTGGGAGGGTTAAACTGCAACTCTCAGAACGTTAAGTAATCCTAAACACAACAACATTAAATTTTAGCTAGATGTTTCTACACAAAAGTCTTCTTATGATTATGTTATGATGTTGGCCAGTACTACGATTAATCATCCGACTCCTGTTCAATCAATTCTACGGAAGATGGTTAGTTTTGTGACTAGTCGAGCAAAATATTATCCATGGTCGCTCGAGTTTACACTGGACGCGAGCTGGAGAACCAACAAGTTTACGCCTCTGCACGTGGTATTTACTTTTGCTGCGATGAGTTGTCGTGTGCATGGCTGCTCTCATCCACTGAAATTCTAACCAAGTCTTTGCTGAATTTTCCAGAAAAAACTCTCGCTATGTTTCTCGATACGCGAGAAATCGTGAACTCATCCCTAGTCTCAGACCGTGGCGATATACACGCACATGGCAGGAGCTGCGTGAATATTATAATGCCCTGTCAGTTCTCACAAGAACAATTAACTATCTGGCTGGTTCGTTTCTCCACAATTGGAGCTCAGCGATATTACAGCTAATTTCTAGCTGGAGGTCAACCACTGTGAACACAAAGTTCACATAAATTTCTCCTCTGCGTCATACAGAGCGTTATGCGCCCCATTCTACACTTGACGCCAGTTCAATGAAGAGTCCTATTGAAATTTCCGTCTTGTCTTTCTCTTAGCTGAATTCTCTCCCCAACTGGGTACTCTCTTTCTCAATATCATGTTTTTTTCCGACTAATAGGAAACTCTCACTACCAATTGCATCGAAATCCCGGCACTGTGCGTTTCGGCAAATCGAATGTTTTGTGCCTGCTCCAGATGCCTAAAACGTTACATGTGTCTGTCACTTGTGAACCACTTGCAGTTCACGTGATCGAATGTGTCACTGGTATTTTTCGTATCCATTTGGAATGCCGAAACGCAGTTTCCTAAACCTTCTCTCTGTCAGACTTCTGGTGGCCCAATTACTTCCCCTGCAGTATACATCACCTGTCCGCTTGCTGACTCTCACTGCAGGATGCGCTCCCTTAAGAGCTTTCTGTAGTGCCTCCCAGGGAGCCATCTCTGCGTCTGCCTGTGCTGGCTTCCATGCAAAATGTTTCCTCTCACTGCTTGTTTCACACTCTGCCCATTGGCATGCATTAGGTAGGAGTGGCTTGTTAACACTGTCAATTGAGTGTCATCCCTTCTTCTCTAGGCCGGGAATTGGGATTCAAGACCTGCTGAACCTCAGTATCACTTAATCTGCTCTTATGGCGTCTTCTTTGAAGTTGTTGTGTATTCCTTTACTGTATTTGGTTGTTCATATGTATAGATGGGACAGACTTCCATCCTTGTCTTGCTTCATCCCATGAGTATTCAGGGGTTGTTACGCAGTTGTTGCATCTGGTATGTTTTGATAACTGTTTAACATATTTGCAAGTTGCTTTACAGAAACGCGTCTTTTCTTCTTCCTGTGGTAAATTGAAACGCCCACTCTTGCTCGCTGTAGCATGTCCACCTCCGTTGTGGTTCGGTGGACATCCCTCATCTCTCCATATGCTGCTGTGAACAGTTAGTGATAGAAGCGTCAAGTATCTATCACTTTCGCAATACCATTGTTACGAAGCTTGTATATGGCTTACATATGAGTAAAGGTCACTTCATGGTACATGTTGATTGTATCCAGGATCCGTTGTTGCTCTCCACACTTTTCCACAGAGGTGTTATCCTCTAGGAAAATTGCTTTCACCACGGCCTCTGCTTTCGTCATCTCAGTGTCCCTTCCTCTCATTCCTAACTGCTCGCCTCAGTCCTGCTGTCGATCTGACTGCAATGATGGTCCACCTTGTCTGCTGACTTCATATCGAATACAATGCTTGTTTCTGACTACATTTCCTTACTTTCTTTGAATCCACATCTTCTCTCTTTTTCCTCTGTTATCTCTGTATATTTTATTATAAGCATTACTCCCTTATGTTACGTCACAAATTTTACAAACATTAAACTTTTTATAACTTTACAAAAATTACCATTAATTCTATCCAAAATTGTTATCTTTTTTTCTCCCAATTTTGTTTATCCTTAAGATAAAGGTCATTGTTTCCCCATCTTCATCACGGTGAACAGTAAGAGTGAAGTTGATGGGGATGACAGTTAGTAAGTTAGTGACTTTTCCCCAATATCGCTTATTGTGTTTCAAACTTCTAGTATATTATTTTGTTTTGAAATCTTCGCACCTTCACTCCGACTTCAGTGTCTTCTTTTCAGCTATCTCTTCTTTTTGGCGTTATCTGTAACAGAACTTGAAAAACAAATTTTTTCTCTATTCTTTCCCTTTCCAAAATTTTTCTCAACTGTTCTATTGCGTTGTTTTAGAGTTAAAAGTTTTTTTCTGTTGTATTTATCCCTTTCTCCTTTTTCTCCATAGTAAGCTTTTACATTCCCTTCTTCCCTCATCATACTATTACTTATTGAAATCTTTTCTGGGTCAATCTTACGTTCTACTGTTTACCTCCTTCCACGAAATAACATGTTTCTTGGCTCTGAGCACTATGGGACTCAACTGCTGAGGTCATTAGTCCCCTAGAACTTAGAACTAGTTAAACCTAACTAACCTAAGGACATCACAAACATCCATGCCCGAGGCAGGATTCGAACCTGCGACCGTAGCGGTCTTGCGGTTCCAGACTGCAGCGCCTTTAACCGCACGGCCACTTCGGCCGGCTAACATGTTTCTTGCTTGGCTCAATAATTCAATTCTCTTTTGTAATTATTACTTCCTAAAAATTTCTCATATGTATTTCCCTCATCTCTTTATTTCTATATTAGATTGTGGTACTGTCCACAAATCATCTATGCTTCACATATTCTCCCAAAATATCTCCTCAGTTATTTGTTCACCGTCCCCAACGGAACAAATTAGAAATGACTATCTCCTTCTTACCTAATTCTTTATTTCCTTCCTATTTCTTTACCTCCTTACGTCCACAAAAATCATCTTCCTTCGCCTCTTTGATTAACGTTAGCCACTGCACCCTGTACCTGGTTAACGTCAGAACGATTTTTTTTTTCAGGTCAGCCGTTAACGATTGTATAAGCTCGCGCGAGTCTCTAGCCTCTCACCGGATTTTAGTAAACTGTTCATGGACATCTGCTCGTTTTTTCTGCTGATCTTCGCGGACTTTTTCGAACCCAGCACAGGTTTCCAATGGGAGACCATTCAAGGCAGCATTGGTCTCTGTTTTCAACTTCGCTGTCTCTGTTTTTAAATTCGCCTTTTTGGTTTTTAAATCTGTTAACCCTTCATTTGTTTCTGTTTTTAAGTTTGCTGTTTCGGTCCTTAAAACTGCTAACTTTGTATTTGTCGTTTCGACAATAGTGCGTTGCTTCAATATTGCCAACAGACTATCTGGCTCTTCGCCATCGTCACCTATCACCATCTGGTGTAGATTTTGCCGTTCGCGTCTTTCACGTGGCGTCTCACAACCTTCCGTACATAGTGCGGACGCACTTACTCACATTCGTTGTTGGAAGGTGTCCCGTATGAATTAGAATCACAATATTTGGTTCAACGTACTGAAATTGTTTGTCCTCTAGTTCTACTTCTGACCCACTAGCTCCGTAATTTGTTTTCGTGAATTCTCAGACTGTGATACCAATCGCGAAACTACCACCATTCCCTCTGCAGTATCACTACGTTCCATTCCGTGACTCGCACTCGACACTTTTTGTTGTACCTCAATCTCTATCTTGTCAGGATATTCAATTTGCCCTATCTGCTATGATCTCCGTTCTTCCGCCATCTCCGATCGTCTAACTAGCCTCTGTTTTTCTCCAATTGCGCGAGCTTGCGTTCTCGTCAACATCAAGATATACGATCTTACACATTTCAGAAGCATCATAGATAGTTTCTTAGACTATATTCACGTCATTATCAACGCTGTACACTGTTTGTAGAATTTCAATCCTACTCTACAATGCCGCGAAAAACTTCGCGTGCGCCAGCAAGGCCATGCACAAGCTACTTTTCCACAAACACCAGTATCATCTTATTTATTAATGCAAGTTTTCTACGCTTTGGATCACACATTTACTGTACTGTGACCACTATACATTCACACACATTGGCTAACCTAATTACAAAAACAAGAAAACAAAAAAGAAAAAAACATTTTTCAATTAAATATTTTAATTTCTCTTTCTAATTTGACTAATAGCTATCCAGGCAGACCAATTGGAATGCTGGCAGGGTCGCCATTTGTAAGGTTCTAGTTAGGTTGTTTCTTATTCTATGACTGAGCACAACTGTGTAAGCTGTAATAACATTGTGTAATATTACAATTTTGTCACAGGCATACACAATTTTAAACAGTTTAGAATGTGACAATGTTAAGACAGTTGTCAAAATGACACATCTCAGCCTCTGAATGTGAACTAATTCTAAACACAACAGTATTAAATTGTAACCCCCAGAAATTTAAGTCATCCTAAATACAACAACATTAAATTTAAACTAAAAGTTTCTTTACATAATTCATCTAATTATTACGTTATAATGTTGGCCAGTACTACGATAAATCATCCAATTCCGGTTCAAAATTCGATACTATCTCTAGGATGGCAATCAAGTCTACAGAGGATGGTTAGTTTTGTGACAAGTCGAGCAAAAGGTTACCCAAGGTTGCTCGAGTTTACAGTGCACGCAAGCTGGTGAAGCAACAAGTTTATGCCTCGGCACACGGTATTTACCTCTGCTGCAATGAGTTGTCATCTACATGGCTGCTTTCACCCACTGAAATTCCTAAAAAATCTAATCAAGCCTGTGCTGAATTTTCCAGCAGAAACTCTCCCTATGTTTTTCGATATGCGAGAAAACATTAACTCATCCCGAGTCTCAGACTATAGAGATACATACGCGCATGGCTGGAGCAGCGTGAATATTACAATGCCCTCTCACTTCTCGGAAGAACAATTAATTAACTGTCTGGTACGTTTCTGCACAGCTGGACCTCAATGACGCGGCAGTTAATATCTACCTAGAGGTCAGCCACTGTGAACGCAATGTTCACACAATTTTTTTCCTTTGCTTCGGACAGAGCGTTATGCTGTCCATTCTGCACTTGATACCAGTTCAGAGAAGAGTCCCCTAAAATTTACATCTTATCTTTCTCGTAGCTGATCTCTCTCCCTAACTGGGTTCTTTCGTTTCCATGTCACTCCTTCCAATTGCGTTTCGCCAATCGGAAGTCTTGTGCCTGCTCCAGACGCCTAAAAATTTATGTGTCTATCACTGTGTACCAGTTACAGTTCACGTGATCGAATGCATCACTTGCTTTATTTGCATCCATCCTGAATGCCAAAACGCAGTTTTCTGAAGCTTCTTTCTGTCCTACTTCTGGTGGCCCCATTACTCCCCCTGCAGTAAGCGTCAGCTGTCCGGTCGCTGGCTCTCGCTGCAGGACGTGCACCCTTAAGAGCTTTCTGTAGTGCCTCCCCGGGTGCCACCTCTGTGTCTGCCTGTGCTGGCTTCCACACAAAATGGCACCTCTCACTGCTTTTTTCTCCTTCTGCTCATTGACATGCATTACGTCGGAGGGGCGCGTTTTTTTTATTATTTCTTAATCGTTGCGTTTGGTCGTTGCGGATGTCACATGACATCCGTTCAAGTTCGTTTGTTGATCCTTCCACTCAGTTTTTTTCAATTACAGAGGCCAACCGGCTCTCTGACCGAACATGCTGAGGTATCGAGCCGGTGTTGCATCTGCTCGGGGCGGACGTCGTAAGACATCCGTTTAAGTTCGTTGTTGATCGATGAACTCAGTTTTTTTTATTACAGAGGGCAGCTAACCCTCTGACGGAACACGCTGAGCTACCGTGCCGGCTGTTAATACTGTCTATTGAGTAACATCCCTCTTGTATTACATTCTTATAGGCTAATTTGCTCATTACTGCCAAAGTAATTTAGGCGTCATATTCACCTTCCCGTTACGATGTATGATCTCATATGTAAGGCGTGAATTTGAACTTCATTTATTGTGCCAGCTTACAACTGTTGTGGTATGCCGAGTTCACTCATGACTTCAACAAGAGTATTCCATATTGTAGTATCATATGCTGCTTTAAAATCCACAAATATGCGCTGACGAAAAAAAAATAGCAACACCAAGAATTGTTAATGTAGAGTAATGAAATTTTTCTAGGTAACATATTTAAGTGATTAACGTTGCAAGATCAAAGGTTAATGTATATGCGAGATAAGATATATCAAATGTGAAACTGTGGTAAATTATTAACAGGTGTAATCGCCGGAATGTTAATACAAGCATGCAAACGAGCATGCATTTTGTTGTACAGGCGCCAGATGTCAGTTTGCTAGATGGGGTTCCACGTCTTTGCACTTGGTCGGTGAATACAGAGACAGTTAACGCTTTTTGTGGATGACACTGAAGCTGTCATCCAGTGATGTCCCTATACGTTCACGATTGGAGACAGATCTGGTTATAGAACCGGCCAAGTAAACATATCAACTATTTCGGCGTAAAGACAAGTGCCGGCAGGACGATGAAGAACGGAGGAGCAGAGAAGGCTGTGAGACGACATCAACCAATAGTATGCTAAATAGGACGAAACCGAGACAGGAGTGGCAACTATACGAAGAGAAAAAAGTGCCGCGCTCCAGCCGTAGGCAGTAGAAAACAAGCCGTCATCATAACGCTATAACAGTGACTTATCACCGGTATTGTTTCGGTTTCATTGAAATTGTATGTACCAAAGGACATTGATTATTTGCATCTCGCCATTTGCTTGCGACACATCTTTGTGACTACGCAAACTTAAGTATTGTCAATTTAATTTACTATAAAAATTTCCATTAATACGATTTGCTTGAATTGTTGTCTAGCGGTCCGAGATATCAGTTTCCTAGCCACCTTATATTAGACGAGTGGGCAGCATACTACAGCAACATTCTGTATAGCATGTTAGGTTGCAACAGCAATATGTATGCGAGCCTTGACTTTTTGGAAAATACCTCCGGGAATGCTGTTCACGAATGGCAGCACAACAGGTTGAATCACCAGACTGACGAACTGATTTGCAGTTATGGAGCGTGGCATAATGACAAGAGTGCTACAGCTCTCATACGAAACCGAACAGACCTTTACCTCGGCCGCCAATGAGTTTGCGTTTGACACCACTGAAGTAGCAAATGGCGGTAGCTTAGGAACAGTGGAGCGCAAGGTACAGTCCGTCTGCCTCGGAGCTGTCCTTGAACTCACCGATTTGAATGAGTTTGTCGTATCAAAGCGGTGCCAGCTGCTGCTCAATATTCCTGCTGTAGATGCAGCATGATGCGGCAGAACTATACGTCGAAAATGCTTGACACCGTTCACAAATAACTTTCTACTCCTTCCGATTTGACTACGTAAGCGTATTGACGTTGAGTGATATATACCACATAAATTAATAAGAGACTGTACCGATCCCCACAGTACACAAAAGGAGTCAGAACACTGCTGGAGAACCGAAAGAAAAAGCATGCCAAATTTAAATAACGCAAAATTCCCAAGATTGGTTAAGTTTTACAGAAATTTAGCATGAAATTTAGCGCTAACTTCAATACCAAATGCTTTTAATCGTTTCCACAGCGAAACTCGGCCTCTAAATCTGGCAGAAAACACAAAGAAATTCTGGCCATCTGCAAAGTATACTAGCGGCAAGACGCAATCCAATACCTTCACTGGGCTATAACAATGGTGATGTCACTGACGACAGTGTCACTAAAGCAGAGTTACTGAACACTGTTTCCCGAAACTCCTTCACCAAAGTAGACGATGTAGATATCACAGAATTTGAATCTAGAACAACTGACAACATGAGAAACTTCGGAGTAGACATTCTCTGTGTAGCGAAGCAGATTAAATCACTTAATAAAGGCAATGCATCGTGTCCAGACTGTATACCAGTCAAGTTCCTTTCAGAATATGCTGAGACAATAGCTCCATACTTAGCAATCAGTTTCGCTTGTTGAAAGTTACGTACCTAAATACTTGAAAGTTGCACAAGCCACACCTATACGCAAGAAACAAAATAGGAGGAATCAGATGAATTACAGACTAATATTACTACCGTCGATTTGCAACGTGTACTGTGTTCGGTCATTAATGAATCAACTCAAAGAAAACGATCTACTGATAGTCATCTCCGATTCAGGAAACATCATTCTTGTGAAACACAACTAGCTCTTTATTCTCACGATATAACTAGTTCTATTCACAGGGAATGTCAAACTGATTCCATATTTTTAGTTTTCCGTAAGACTTTCGATACCTTTCTTCAAAAGCGTCTTCTAATCAGACGGGATGCCTATGCAGTTATCGCCCCAGGTGTGTGACTGGATTCGTGTTTTTTCCCTCAGAAAGGCTATTATTTATAGTAACTGACGGAAAGTCATCGAGTAACACACATATAATACCTGGCGCTCCCCAAGAAAGTGTAATAGTCCATCCACCGTCCCTGAAATTCATAACAGACGTAGGACACACTCTTAGCAGCCTGTTAGACTATTTGTAGATGATTCATTCATTAAGTGTCTTGTTAAAATTATCAACTGATCAAAACCAAGTGCAAAATGATTTAGAAAGTATTTCTCTGATGCAAAAAGTGGCTAAGGACCCTATATAATATGTGTGAAGATATCCACCTGAATACTACAAGGAATCCGCTAAATTTCGGTTAGCCGATAAATGACACATATCTAAAGGCTGTAAATTCAACTAAATACTTAGGGATTACAATTACGAATAACTTAAAACAGAAAGATCATACAGATAATGTTATGAGGAAAGCTAACCAAACACCACAGTGGCTAAAAACTAAAATGTTGCTGTGGGTCTACTGAAGATCTGATGGGACCGCCAAGGTCCCATAAATATTTATTTATACAAAACAACCGGTTTCGACAAACTTTGCTGTCATCATCAGGTCTTAAAAAATCTTTTTGTTATGAAAGGTTCCTTTTACGTTGAACCTCATTTGAAGTTGTCACAAGCTGATCTTTATCCAAAATTAACGCTCGCGTACATACCTCTGTTGCAACCCAATCCCAATATACTATACAGAATGCTGACACATTGACTTGGCCTGTTCTATCGCCAGATCTTAATGTTTGCAATATCTACAAAGGAGACTGCTTACACCACGCTTGTGCGCCCTCTTCTGGAGTTTTGGTGTGAGGTGTGGGACCCGCATCAGATTGGACTGACGGAGGACATCGAAAAAGCTCAAAGAAGAACTCTCAGAGAAAGAGTGTTCGTTTCCCCCCTCCCAGCAGCTCGAAAGCTGAACAATAGAGAAATAGCTTGAATGTGGATGTAGGAACCCTTTTACAGGAACATAATTCTGAATTGCTGAATGATCCTGTAGATGTAGACTATGGTCTTCCCGCTCGGTAGCGCCACGTGACCGTCTGGAGCCCGGTCCTTTTGCGACTGTACATTATTGGGATCACTGCTGCGAACAGTCATGAATGGTGGCGGCATTCCATCTGCAATATTGCAACAGGAACCTCCAGTTTCTTACAGCCCTATTAAGTGACCTCATTCAAACTCAGTGGCGTCTGTGTTGCCTTAAACGAGACAAAGAGGCTTTTTGGTGAATATATCTCATCACGTGCAATCGTCCAGTCTCTAACGTAGTTAAAGCTCATGACCCTTACAGAGTGTATTTAAAGCAAGCCGGATTTACATCCTCATTGAGGTAACACTGAATCGATATTTGAATAGACATCATCTGTCAGTTGTAGAAATACACCTACCAACTTCCGTTCATGTCGCAAAATTCCTTTGTTTCGAGCTTTTTCCCGTCTGCTTGAGGTGCTTCAATATTTCGTTGCCTTGTTTTTTTACAATATTTGCTTCACGGTGGACATTTGGGCAATATTTGATTTGCCAGATCTAGAGGCTGCCTGATATCTCCCGATCCCTTTCTATAAAAATGTTTTTACTCCGGTGCAAAGCTACGAGGAGAATATTTCATTTGCGGTGTTCATTAAGTTTGAACATTCTGGGGTGTCCCCTTCCTTGTGTATAGTACTTCCTACTCCCATATTGCCATAGTCAAGGATGACAAAAAAATGGTTCAAATGGCTCTGAGCACTATGGAACTTAACTTCTGAGGTCACCAGTCCCCTAGAACTTAGAACTACTTAAACCTAACTAACCTAAGGACATCACACACATTCCTGCGCGAGGCAGGATTCGATCGAGCGACCGTAGCGGTCGTGCAGTTCCAGACAGTATCGCCTAGAGCCGTTCGGTCACTCCGGCCGACTCCCGGGATGACATTTTTCGTCCATAAATCCGAGATCAGGACATGGAGGCATCTGAAAAGATGACCTCCACCACAAGTAATAAGCTCGGCTGGAAGTTCGTCATTTCCAGGTGACTCATTATTAGCTGTGTTGCAACGGCGACCGAAACAGTCGCGGGGTTGTAGTGACGGAAACGCGGCGGCACCCGCAGAGCGGCCCGCGAACAACAGCACAACGGGAGAGGACGGACACGACCAGCGAAGGACAGAACGAATACGACAAGACCGAACAACAGAATTAGAAGAACCAAACAAGACAACCACACCCACTCATAAAGAAAACACGAAAGTCAATACGCTGTCTAGTTCGAGGCGATATGTCCTGAGACGTACGCAAGGTTAGACTGGCAGGCTGAGCTTTTTTTTTTTTTCTTTATTGTGATTTCATTCCCCTGCCCCATATGGGCAGGGGAGGGCTGTCAGCAGCACAATCCGCCGCTCTTCAGCCGAGTGACATGACAACTAAAACAAGAATAAAGTAATATATACATAAGGAGGTAAAAAAGGGGAACATAAAACAGAGTAAGGGGAGAAAATGGAGGTAAAAATACACTGACATGTAGACGTTCATTGGGGACAGTTAAAAAAGTCACCAGAAAGTTAAAAAACGCAGTTGGCGATTCTTAAAACACAGAGAAGACACTGGATGCGCATGCACAGGTTAAAAGGTGGCCACAGTAGTAAAAACACTCCGAAACAACACACGTAAAACCCACTTGGAGCACACACGACGAAGAATAAAACTACCAGGTGGGACCTGCCGAGGGAAAGGTCAGAGAGGATGGAAAAGGAGGGGAGAGCATGGGGCAGCTCGGGAAGCGGCGGGATGAAGAGAGGAGGGGCAACCGTGGGTTCACGAAGAGGCAGGAGACACATGGGGCGGGAGAGGAAAAGGGAAGACAGGGCAGGAGGGAGCGCAGAGACATTGAAAGAAGGCACAAGAGATGAGGGGGAGTAGGAGGGGAAATCCGCTCAGAAGGAGGGAGGGGGAGGAGAGGCAGCCCAGAGGAGGAGGCAGGAAGAGGGGGTTAGAGTTGGTAGGAAGGGCAGCTGTCAGGGCGAAGCTCATCATCCGGGAGTGGTAGAAGGTGGAAGTTGTGTTGGGAAAGGAGATGGAGTGTGTGGAGATGGAGAGAGGGAGGGACACAACGGTAAAGGCGCGGCAACTGGTTGGGAGTGGAGAGGAAGGGAGACACCAGGGGGTGATGGGGATCAAGGCGGCGGACAATATATAGTGTGCGGATGTGTTCAAGGAAAAGGAGAAGGTGGGGGAAGGAGATGAGGTCATAGAGGATGCGCGTGGGGGACGGATGGCGGACGCGGAAGGCGAGGCGGAGTGCATGGTGTTCGAGGATTTGGAGGGCGTTATAGAACCGGGGAGGGGCGGAAATCCAAGCGATGCTGGCATAACAAAGCATGGGGCGGATCATGGATTTGTAGGTGTGGAGGATGGTGGAAGGATGCAGACCCCATGTCCGGCCGGACAGGAGTTTAAGGAGGCGGAGGCGGTTGTGAGCTTTGTTTTGGATGGTAAGGAGATGGGGAGTCCAGGTGAGGTGGCGGTCGTGGGTGAGGCCAAGGAATTTGAGGGTAGGAGTGAGGTGGATAGGACGGCCATAAATGGTGAGGTAGAAATCATGGAGGCGGAAGGAGCGGGTGGTGCGGCCTATGATGATCGCCCAGGCTGAGCAACAGGCAGGCGCTTAAGTATTCAATCGGGGACGCCACTATTGGCCGCTGCAACCACGTGTTCCACTGTGGCGCCCTCAGCTTACGGCGCGATGGTACAGAGACCTCTATGGGTCTTCGACGTCCATGACACCCGGCGGCGATTCAAATTCAACGGCGCGCGGTACCAGAAGCTGTTTCATTTATTGCTTGCCGACTCTCTGTCATCGAGGACATTACATTTTCTCCTACCTGTTGGTTTCCAGTGAATTCCCGTGCTTCTGAAATCTCAGTTTGCGGTAATTCCTTAACTTGGCAACGCAAATACGTAACAATTCCTCATGTGATGATATTAGTTCAACAATTATTCGTTTGCATTGTGTTGGTTTTGACTGAAAGTCACTTCCAACACATTCTAAAAAAATTCTGCTTCCATCAGCGTTTTTCAGTGATTCACAATTCTGCCTCTGCCCTCTGAAAATACTTCTCATCTTTGCTTTCATAATCTGCTTTCCTCTATAGTGATCAACAACCATTATCGTTCTTCTGGCCTGCATCTTCTTTTTTATGCTTCATGCATTGTTCTTGTTGCTTCCTCACACTCGTCCACATACCATTCATTCCTTCTGGTCTGATGTTCCACACGAATCACTTCCTTTGCAGCACCATATGTTTCACTCCTGATTTTTTTCCATTGCTCATTTATGTAATGAGTGTAGTTCTGGAGGATTTCTATCAGTCTATTTTCTACAATAACAGATTGGTCAGCAGCGTTTCTTGGGTCTGTGATATTATACTTACTTTTCCTGTGTTCAAAATTTTCAATGTTAGTTTTGCTATGAGGACTTAATAAGCGGAGTCCATATTAGCGCCTCTGAAACTATGGCAATGTAGTACATCACAGACATTCCTGCTGTCTATTAACATATGTTAAGTTTCGTTTCTCGTATTAATATCTCGTGACACCCAAACCACATTATGTATAGTATTATGCTTCAACCATGTGCTAGAAACTGTCGTGTTAAGTTACACTGAAAAAATTATCAAATGGTGTCCATTGTTATTACAATTCCTCTTTATCATGAACTGAATACTAAAATTTGATTGTTGTTGGTTACCAGCTAAAAGATAGATCAGGATGGAAGCTGAGACGGAAATCAGCCTATTCAGTTATTATTGGCTCGTTGCTAACAAGATGATGTATGGCCGTGAGAAGATATATCAGTATTTGCTTCACACTTCAACGATTATTTATAAGGTATCTGGCTTCGTAACGTAATTTAGAATAAATAAGGCTGTTCTATTGACCATGCATACAGGGATTCACCAATGGCGGACTATCAGTAGCATCGACATAATAATAACGTCCAACTTAACTCGACCCTCACCGTTAAAACAAGCAACAAAATCATTTAAAAATCGAAGTTGGGACAAGGAATATTGGTCTAAATAATACAAAAACTGAGAGGCAACCTGATGCTAACAGCTTAGACAGAGATATCCAAAGAGAAAATGATATAGGAATTTAGCCAAGACTCAGAAATTGTTTTTAAACAAAATCAAAACGAAAATCCTATTTCACAAATATTTTCACGTGATTTGAGAACTTGTTAGACCTATACGCTATTCACATGTTACTTCATTATATTAATTATCTCTTTAAGGAGGCCGCATTTACCTTGGCATGAGAGGAGACCTGCTCCTGTTCTACCTTAGCCCTCGAATCTCCTATCAACATCTGTACATCTATTTTTCTTTCTGACACCGTCGATGAGCATATGAGCTTGCTCCAGTTCCTCTCCTCTGCCTGTCTAGTCCACAGTAGGGACTTGCGCATTTAAGGCACTATAGCTAAAGGATTTCCCCTTTATTTGTGTATGGCACATCCTTGCAAGTATTACTTTAAATCCTATAACCCATTGATCCGTGCATTGGTTGACTATAAATCCATGCCGTTTTCGTACATAGCACACAGTTGTTTCTGGAAGGTACCCTGTCCATTGGACCGTATCACTTGCAAGGCCATGATATCTATCTTGTAGGTTTCCACTTTTCCTATTAAGTTCCCAAGAGTACTAATTCCACATAATGTCTGCGCATTCCATGATCCAGTTCTCATATTGTTTGTTACTTTGCAATGTCTTTGTCTCGAAGAGTCCATCCGGAAATATTTCCATGAGGTTGCATAATAGAGCTTTATTCCGGATATGATTTGCTGGCCCTTACCAGAACCCAGTATTCTTCAGAGAATCATTTCTCTCTCCTTCGTCTGCCCTGACGCTATTTTCCACCATGGTTGGTTACTCACAGAGTATCCTAGGCTCCCAGGATTCATCAACTTGCATATTAGAGACAGAAGTGAGCAATAGAGACTAACTGAACTTACTTGCACAAAGTCATATCCTACGCAACGCTACCCATGTGAACCCGTTATTCATGGTATGCTGAATGCAAGAAAAAGTTACAGAAACTTGTCGTAATGTGCTGGAGTAGTAGTCACCTTTATGTATCCCGCCTTGAAGGTGGCGGGAGGGTCTGCTCCTGAAAAACTGAAAGGTTGGCTGAATGAAGGAAGTGACTAGGAGCAGGAGAAGGTAATACACGTCAGTACTGCAAGAAAGTTAAGGTGGTTTACTGGTGCAGGAATATGCACAGGACATACTTAACTTTGTGATGATGAGCAAGCCTTAAACCCGTTGTAAGTAGAGAAAAGTATATGAAGCGAAGTGTCTCGGCCGTCTGCTCTTGATCAAATGGGCAGAATCTGTAGCGCAGCTCGTAGACCTCCACAGCACCGTCTAGAGGGCGCTGTCGTCAGTGTCTGTCGTAGTGGCAACTTAAGAACTTTCACCTACGCCGTGGTATGGTAGCTATCGATACTAAATCCCTCTCTCCTGAAACGACGCACCGTCGTTGAGTATGGCTTCCGACGGCGGGTGGAGGGATCCATGGGCGGTGCAGCTGAGGGGGCGGACAGCGGAACTGCCGGGGCGCGTTGTCCACCCGTGACCCTGAATTGCTAGCAAGGGGGCGAGGAAAACGCCGTGTGGAAAACCTGTCCAGGCCGCGCACCGCCACTGGGTATGCTCACAAGGGAACCTCCCCATCGCACCTCCCTCAGATTTAGTTATAAGTTGGCACATCGGATAGGCCTTGAAAAACTGAACACAGATCAATCGAGAAAACAGGAAGAAGTTGTGTGGAACTATGAAAGAAATAAACAAAATGTACAAACTGAGTTGTCCATGTGGAAGATACGCAACATCAAGGAGGGTGTGAGTTTGGGGGAGCCGTGGTCCTGTGGTTAGCGTGAGCTCCTGTGGAACGAGAGGTCCTTGGTTCAAGTCTTCCTTCGACTGAAAATTTTATTTTCGCAAAGTTATGATTTGTCCGTTCGTTCACTGACGTCGCTGTTCACTGTAATAAGTTTAACGCATGTGTTTTGCGACCGCATCGCAAAACAGTGCGATTGTTATTGAAGTCGCGAGCTATATTTGCTGGATTCACATTGCCCACGGAATACATCTCATGTATTTAATGCACTCTCGTCCAAAGTAGCGAACAGTCAACTGCCAGCCAGGGAGCCTCGTTAGCAGTAATACTCTCTCTTCCGTGCGCTGTAGTCGACTGACGTCGTGTGTTTCGATGTTTGTTTAGGTGTAGCGTCCCCATACTACGGCGCAGTTACCTCGCATCGGACGGACGGACGGACAGATAATAACTGTCTGAAAATAAAAAATTAAACTTTTCACTCGAGAGGAAGACTTGAACCAAGGATCTCTGGTTCCGCAGCCGCTCACGCTAACCACGGGACCACGGAGCTCTAAAACTCAAATTGTCCTTGATGTTGCATATGTTGCGCATTGACTACTCAGTTTGTATATTTTGCTTATTTTTTCATAGTTCCACACAACTTCTTCCTGTTTTCTCGATTGATCTGGATTAAATTTTTCTAGGCCTACCCACTGTGCCATCTTATAACTAAATCTGAGAGGGATGCGATGGGGAGGTTCCCTTGTCAGATGAAGACGCGGAGAAACGACCTCCATGGGCGACGGCGGGAGCAGCGTGACGGCAGCCTCAGCGTCCATCTGTTCCGGCACCGCGGAGGAACACGGCGGCGGCAGTGACGGCCGCCGGAGGTGGACCCCTGCCGGCGGCGAGAGGCGCCCGTCCGGTGCAGCTGACCAGACCGGCAGCGGCGACGACGCCAGGCGCACCCGCGGAGCTGCGAGTGGCGGAGGCGCGAGCGGCAGTGGCGCCATCGGTGGGGTCATGGGCTGAGGCGGCGGAAGCCGCAAAGCCTCCAAATCTGCCAGAAAACAACCAGTGGCAGAAATCCGAGGACGGCACAAACGGGTGTGATTCCAGTGTCGCTTGACAGTGCCAGAGGGACCAGAAATGACAAATAAGGGGCAGCCCCAAGATGGCGAACAATGCGCCCCCGCTCCGAGCGCTCCCTGACAGAGAAAAAAACGATAGAACACCAAATCATATGGTGCCATGCCAGAACGAGGAGAAGCGACGGGAGCGTCCAGCGGCAGGTGCAGTAGCTGTAGGAGCGACCGATGGGCGCGAACATGTAGCAATCCCGCTGGGGGATAAGCTTGATCGTAACAAGATAACACCGTGGTGTACAGACAAGTTGTGATGATGCACTATGTAACGTCGGGTGAGTGGATCTCTAATCTGCGTACCAGATGGAGGCCATTGGGTACCAATATACTGCAAAAGAATCCGCCAAGAAGCATCGGCAGCTGTCGCGGAAGCAATGCGACGAAAATCCCCCGGAAAACCATCAGGTAATTCCTTATCTTGCCAATCGATAAACATGCAGGAAAGTTCGGAAGAATCAAACACTTCGTCAGTACCGATAGGTAGACGATACAGAGCATCAGCATTGCCATGCTAGGCCGTAGGCCGAAACTAAATTTCATAACTGTAGTTAGGTAAAAACAAAGACCAAGGTTGCAAATTTTGTGCGGTACAGGCCGGAACTGGCTTTGACGGGTGGAACAACGACGACAAAGCCTTATGGTTGGTGACCAAATAGAGCTTACGACCGTACAAAAAATCATGAAACTTTTGTCACTCCATATACAATAGCTAAGGCTTCTTTCTCGATTTAAGAATAGTTTTGCTGGGCAGAACTGAGCAACTTAGACTCAAAAGCGATCGGGCGATCAACAGAATTAATGCGGTGTGAGAGAACCGCGCCGAAGCTTCGTGAACATGCATCGGCAGCCAATACAACTGGTCTGGAGGGATTGAAAGGACTCAAAAAGCGATCACTCAACAAAGCAGATTTGAGCTTGTGGAAAGCAGTGTCACCTTCCGAAGACCAAACAAATGGAACGTTCGTACGCCGAAGGCGATACCAATGCGTTGCAATCTGCGCTGCATTTGGTATAAAGCGAATATAATATGTAATGTTGCCCAACACAGACTGAAGTTCTTTCAATTTCCTGGGCGCCCACAAGTCTCTAATCGCACTGAGATGTGACGGCGAGGGGTGGATACCCTCTCCGTTAATCATATGTCCTAAATACTGAATCTCAATTTGAAAAAAATTGCACTTGTCTCTGTTACACTTTAGGCCTGCATGCAAAATTGAAGTAAATTAGGCACGCAAATTCTGAAAATGTTCATCAGGGGTGCGACCAGACACAACTATATCATCCAGATAGTTGCAACAAGCAGGGACAGTGGCACACAGCTGCTGCAAATAAGACTGAAAAATAGCTGGAGGCGAAGCACAACGAAACGGAAGGCGGCGAAACTTGAACGATCCCAGGTGGGTGTTGATCACAAAATAGCGCTGCGACTGTTCGTCGAGCGGAATCTGATTGTACGCGTCCCGCAAGTCAATCGTGGAAAAGAATTTTCCCGCACCAAGCTTATCAAAACTGTCTTCAGAATGCTGTAAGGGGATTTACTGTATGGGGATATACTGTAGACTTAAAGTCAGCACAAATACGGAGACGACAGTTTCGTTTCCTCATACACACTATAGGCGAAGCCCATGGCGAAGCAGAAACTGTTTCAATGACACCACTGTCTTGCAAATTCTGAGGTTCAGCAGCTACGGTGTCGCGCAGTGCGTACGGTAGCGGTCGTGCTCGCCGGACAATAGGCATGGCATTGTCTTTTACTACAACATGCGCTGCGAAGTCTGAGGCACAACTAAGGTCATCACAAAAGAGTTCAACAAAATCATCACATGGTGATGCAACACTGTCTGCATGGTCACTAGCGCAGATGTAAAGTACATTGTCCTGAATCGCGAGGCCAAAAAGTTCAAATACGTCCATGCCAAAAATGTTCGTGGCATTATTATATCGGAGCACATGGAAAGACACTGTACGGATCGTTGCACCATATGTGGCTCGCAATCTACCCACGCCGAGCACTGAGATTTCCTGTCCAGTAAATGTTGTCAGTGTGGAATGTGAACGACGAAGCGGGGGCCAACGAAGCGAGTCATACGTTGATTTGTTCAGTAAATAAACGGACGCACCAGTGTCCCGCTGCATGCGAACCGAACGTCCACAAATATGCAAAGTGACAAAAAGTTTCCTCGCATCGCGCTGAATGCGAGAGGAAGTGTCTGGAAAAACTTGATTCACAGGACGAGCTGTAGACTCACTTGAAGCAGAAGGCTTTGAATAAATGGCATTAACGGCCATAGGCTGTTGCCAATCATAATCATGGCGGTTGCCGTTGCGGCGACGCCCACGCGAGCCACGCGAACGGGAGACAAGCTGTGAATTGATGTTTCTCTTATTACACCCAGTTTGCACGTGTCCTTTCTTATTACAAAAATAACACTGTGCTTGACCGGATGGGCAACTGTCCCGTGGGTGGGCACGAAAGCAGTTCGGACGTGATTCCAGTTTCTGAGTAGGTGCCTGGCTGGAAAAGTGTGTGGCCTTGCTGGCGGGAGGGAGGGTACGTGTTGTACCACGCTAACAATACACAAAAATGGTTCAAATGGCTCTGAGCACTGTGGGACTTAACATCTATGGCCGTCAGTCCCCTAGAACTTAGAACTACTTAAACCTAACTAACCTAAGGACATCACACAACACCCAGTCATCACGAGGCAGAGAAAATCCCTGACCCCGCCGGGAATCGAACCCGGGAAAACAAATACAAACACCTGGGGTCACGTCGAACGCGGAAGTAGCCATGTCTAATGTATCTTTTCTCTGTAGCAAGTCCATTACTTCTTGCAAAGGCGGGTTTTTACATTTGAGGGTTTGCTCGCGGATGCGGTGATCCGCCACATTCTGCGCAATAGCGTCTCTAATCATTAAACCACGTATGAGCGTCCACACGAGCAATTAAAGTCACAGTCAGAAGCTAGCCCTGGTCGTCCGCGAACCAGGCTTTATTGGACTGAGTAGGGCCACGCCGGGGGCGAACGAATTTGTAGCGTGGAGCTACAACATTTACATTATCACGGAAGTGGGAGTTCAAAGCATCAATCAGTTCGTCGTACGTTTTAGTTTTTTTCTGGGGGGGGGGGGAGGGGGAATAACTTGACGAACACACGGTATAGCACAACACCCGCGTTGCCAACGTGAAAGGCAAGCCACTCTGTACCTGGTATGTTGTATGCTGCGAAGTGTGCCTCGAGCTGGGCGATGCATTCTGGTCAGCGTTCATCGTCAGGATTGAAGGCACGGAATGGCGGCGACGTCGGCGACGGCGTCGGTGCAGGCGGTGGGGTTGCAGGCACCGACGTAGCTGCAGTTTGTAGTGTGACCAGTCCATTTATGGCAGCAAACAGCTGCATCATTTGCTGAGCCTGAAAACGTACAAAATCAGACAGCGAAGCCTGTTCCAGTGGCGAAACCCTGGTTTAAACAAATTAAAGTCTTATAGCGACCGGTGGAAGCAGTCATACACTCACACGGTCACGCGGGGATATCACAAAAAAGCTAAAGCAGTACCGAGCAAAAAAGGAAATGATAGGACAGGAAAACAATTTAATCCCTGTTCGTCACCAGCTTTTGTATCCCACCTGGAAGGCAGTGCGTGTGTCTGCTCCTGAAAACTGAAAGGTTGGCCGAATGAAGGAAGTGAGTAGGAGCGTCAATAGATTATACGCGTCGGTACTGCAGGACATACATAACTTTGTGACGATGAGCAAGCGTTAAACCCGTCGTAAGTAGAGCGAAGTGCATGAAGCGAGGCAGAAGCGAAGTGTCCCGGCCGTCAGCTCTTTATCAAATGGGCAGAACCTGTAGCGGAGCTCGTAGACCTCGACAGCACCGGCTAGAGGGCGCTGTCGTCGGTGTCTGTCGTAGTGATAACTTAAGAACTTTCACCTACGCCGTGGCATAGTAGCTATCGATACCACTCACTATATTGTCAAAGACATGGCAGTGTTTTATACTGCAAAAGGAGGACACTTTCACAGTACTACAAAAGTCACCTTCTCTTGGAAATCCGCCGCGCTGTAGGCGCAGCTACCGACGCGGACTAACGGGTGTTTATCGGTACAGCTGTTCTAGAACAGCTGCCTCCTGCTTCGGCGGGGAGCAGCTGAACTGCATAGCTGCAGAGCTGAGCGGTTTGCTGCGCGATGAGCACGCAGGGGAAATTCCTGCCGGCAGTGGCGCTGTAGCACGGCGGCTGCCGGCTAGGTACGCAGCCAATATCGGATCTCGATTGAGCGCGCCGACCCCGCTGACGAGCCCGTAAGAGGGGTGGGCCGCTTTCACGCCCCTATCTGTCCCCTCCTTGTGGGGGCCATCGCCAGCTGATGCTACCCGGATCGTGTGAGCGCACGCGTAATTGGCGGGCGCGAGATTGCGAATACAATCCGAGTAGCGCCATTCGATCGGAACCCGCTATAAAATGCCGCCGCGTCGTGATGGGTATGCGCTCAAATGGCTCTCACTGCACCGCCGCACGAGCGTTACGCAGCAGTAGGTCTGGCGACGTATAAGAGCAGAGGGATGTGGTTCTGATTGTTATGGGAGTGTCTCCGTTTTAAGTAGGTTGTGCGTATCCATCAAGTTATAATTCGGTTTAGATAGCGATACATTCGTGGGAATACAGAATGCGATCTCGGATCAACATACGCCTTATCGCATCTACCGAATACGACTAGGACGTAGAAAAAGTACTAACGGACTTTTATCGGTAAACTGGTAGAGAACAGATACGCGAAGAACAATCGTAAATTATTCCAAAAACAACAGAAATGACCATAACCTCCAAGCAGGTCGATAATAATGCTAGAACAAGGAAGATGATAGTGGGTCTTGAGCTAAAGTAACGAGAAACCTGCAGAAAAATGCTCCTATCGGAGCACAAAAATGGCAAATATACTCCTGTTTAAAGGACTCTGAGTGAAAAATGGAGTACCAGTTGCCTCATTCTACCTTCTTCAGTACCTTTATAAATACTCACAAAAATTTTTGTATATAAATATATTCGCGTTCTTCTTAACATGCAATTCACTTCTCAATCCTACATGCTCCTCTCACTGTAACTCCCTCACACTACCTATTCTGTCGCTGTTGGTTGCTCATACCTATTCACGCCTGTTCGCCCATTCTCACTCACTGACTCAACCGATCTCGTAGTCCTTATATCTTTGTGTCTCTCTGTTATTGTCCAGTGTCTCCCACCGACAGTCTCCTTAGGTCCGTCTTACTTCTATGCCTACTCTCACTGTCACAGGCTCCTGATTGCTCTCTTTTTACAGCTACTTTCTGCTTCTTCTAATTGTCACCTGTTCTCTCTCTCTTCTCCTTTGCTATTTTCATAGACTGTCTCTTATTGTCACTCTCTCTCACTCACTTCAATCTCTGATTTTCTTTGTTCCCCTCCCATTGGCACTATCTCTTTCACTCTTTTCCTAGCAATGCTCTGCTACTGTCAACTTTATTCCACTGACACTGTTACATGTCACTCTTTCACATTTCCATTGTCACCTTTGCTCTTTCTACGTGTACCGCAACCACGCTCTACTATCGTCTAATATTTATCACTTTTGTGCCTCTTTCCAGTTCCCACTCTCTCCTCTTTCGTCATAAAAAACGTGAATGTGTTTCCATCTCAAAATTTTTGCGAAAATTTTTAAAGGTGTTAAGGAAGGTGGAAGGATGCAGCTGGTACCCCACTTTTCTGTCAGTCTTTCAGACAGGAGCGTATTCGCCTTATTTGTGCTCCGATAGGATCATTTTTAAGTTGGTTCCCTTCTTTTTCCTACTAAACCAGGGCATGTCAGTCATATGAGAAGAATTTTGTAGGTCAAGAATTTTATTTTTGTTTACTTACTTGAAACTGAAGTAACGCAAAACTAATTTGACACCTGGAATAGAATAATACATGCTTCAGTACTAAAACGTGGGGTTCCCAAAAACCTTTATGATGATAGTGGAGATACTTGATGCTTATGTCTCCGTTCTTCGTCTCTATATAAATTACTTTCTAGCCTCACACCGGATTTTACGTGCGTATTTTACATGTACAAGTAGGGTAAGTTTGAACTTCGGTATCTCGGAAACCGATAACGAAAACAAGATAATTTTCACTTGGAGTCCACAGCACCGTTTTGGTACCAAAATAACCATGCTTAGACATTTCTCTCGATAGCAAATAAAGGTATATGATAGAGGGTAGATGGCACTTCAAGATAAACATCAGGCGAATACACTGCTAAGAGAGGAGCAGTTTTCTGCTGATAGTTATTTATCCGTTATTGACATGTAAAAATCGCCCACGAACTAAATGATGCCTCCATAAGCCCCTTCAGGAGCGTGGTAGTCAACATATAATGCAACATAAACAACTATTTGCTTTATTTGCTTAACCTAGAGGAAGTGTGTGATATTCAAAAACTGACCATGAGATGTAGGATAATTCTACGGCATTATCCTTCTGTTCGGCATACAAATCTCTAGCATTAGGCCTATCCAAAACACTTTACCCTTCATTTCTATCACAAACAGAACACGAGGTATGAACGGCGGATAAATCCCGTTTTTATGCTTAGCGTTTTGGAATACATTAGGAAAAATAAAAATAAATAAAGAAGTTATCAACGGGGCTGTGAAAGAAGTTAAATGTTAATAAATAAAACATGTAGAA
Organism: Schistocerca serialis cubense; assembly: GCF_023864345.2. NCBI lineage: Eukaryota > Metazoa > Arthropoda > Insecta > Orthoptera > Acrididae > Schistocerca > Schistocerca serialis. Next base: position 589,095,789 of record NC_064645.1, on the reverse strand, counting down.
AACCCAACGAACTCAACTGAGCCTGATCACAAGATTAGAAGTACATTATTTAAGAAAGTCACAACCTGAGAAGCGACATGGAATGAAGCTATTACGTAAAATCAGTACCGTATTAAAGAAGGTGATTTGTGGGCTTGTGGTTCTTGGAATGTTCTAGGAAACTGAAACATTACACAAGATTTCAGCGTGACCGCATGAAGAGTGCTATTGCAGAGTCTGTATTCTTTATCAGAGGGCATGACGAGAGCAGCAGAGCGAAAGTAGGTACAGGCTGTTAGGGGAGTAACTGGTACGTATGGCTCAACCGACAGTGCTACAGAAATGTCGGGCGTACTTTAATAGCAATCTTTTGCAGAAATACGGAGTACTCTCAAATCTACTGTGGGTAGATGTACGTATTCTACATTCGCGGAAGATTTTACAACCATTATGCTGTCACTGTCGTGTAGTACACCTCATGCAGGGCTCGTGAGAATAACATAAGAGAGAAGCTTGTGTAGATGCATTTTTTCCCTCCCTCAACACTCTAATTTTGCAAGTGCACAGAAAGATTTCGTAATGAAACCCCGATTATATAGCATATTGGCGTGGACTGGTTATGCATAAAACAGACGAGAATGAATTAAGAACATATAAAAGGAGGCATCAAGGCGTTTGTGTGAGACATAATTTGAAAATACACAAGGCATCATGCCACTAATTAAATTTCCTTTAATGCGATCGGAGACAATAACATCATTGGCAACCAGTCAGTTGTGGAGCGTAACATGCAATAACATTATTACTTACATGATGTCCGTTGGTTGGTTGGTTGATTTGGTGGAGGGGACCAAACAGCGAGATCATCGGTCGCATCGGATTATGGTAGGATGGGGAAGGAAATCGGCCGTGCCCCCTCAATGGAACCATCCCAGCATTTGCCAGAAGCGATTTTAGGAAATCACGGACTACCGAAATCAGGATCTTCGCTCGCGGAACCGTCGTCCTACTAACTAACCTAAGGACATCACACACATCCATGCCCAAGGCAGGAATGGAACCTGCGACCGTAGCGGTCGCGCGGTTCCAGACTCTAGCGCCTAGAACCGCACGGCCACCCCGGCAACGTAACTGTGCATAGAGTCATAAAATTACAGTAGCTATGTTGCCAACAACAGAGTTTTAATGTAAACACCAAATTTGTTTCTCTTGTTCGCATTTTATTATTTCTGCTAACGTATTTCGGCTTCACGCATCGTTAGATATGTCATAAGACGAAAGTTATAAACGAAGGCTTCTCTTTATTTCAAACATTATAAGAAAGATTTGTCATAAGAGAAAAGGAATAAGCATACGGGACACGATATTGCAACGTATTAAAATGATAAGCCGTGGCCACCAACTGATGGAAAAAAAATGTAGCAAATAAATATGAGTAATACACACCAAAAGCCTACAGGATGGATCAGTACAATGTTTTACATCAAATAATTGTAGAAAGTGTTGTACCTCGAGGATACTATAACTAGCAACATATGATGATTCCTGGGTGGTATTTCAATATATTGACCAATTTAGAATCACTTGAAAGAATGCCCACTAGGAATCGCCATAAGCAATTTTCGGTTGTATCTACTACTTTTTCTTGTTATAGGTCCATGAGGCTGTGTTTTGTGTAACGTTTGGAATTTTTATAACATCTAAATATTTAAGAGATATCTAATGTGCCAGAGTTATTTGGCAGATATTGTTAATTGGTAAGTTACACAGTTTTTTTCACAGTGAAATTCTCTATGTATTTAAAACTGGTTACGTAACGTGTGGATGATTCAGCCATACATCGTCGATCGTGCACCATTTTGTACCTTGAAATGGAAGAATGTCTTCTACCATGGAGCTAGTGATGTTTGAAAAGTACCTTTAATGTGTTGACAACTTTCCCTGTTCTGAAAATGGAAATTCCAGTTAGTTTCCAATAGCTTTTATTTGAAATTTTTGTAAGTGGTTATCTAATATATAATCATCTTTAAGCATAATGATTGCTGCGGAATTTTTCTCAACTCTGACTGCCGTATCATCATGATTTTGTAATTTTTTATTCACGGATTTAAGTACTTTTATTCGAACATTATTTGTTTTTCTTGCCTAACCATCAGTGCTTTATTAGCCCTGCATCTTAGGACTGTTTGTTCAATGTTGTTAAGGTTTGTTTAATAATATGTTTAATAAGTATATGGTGTCTTTTTCATGTTTTTTTATTGTTTAGGGTTGGTTTATGGTTCAAGTTCTTATTTAGTGGCACCGTTTAACTTTGACCGAATTGGATGTCATTGGTAGTTACAACTCTTTGTAGAATTGTGGGGGTTACTGTAAGGCTTTTCGTTAGTTTGTTTTCCTTTCTCAAATTTTCATGCTTTTTTTGATGAGTACCACATTTTTTTGTCATAACTGCTTCTTACCACGTTTCCAAGACTAAAATGGTCACAGGAACAACGTAAGAGACATGCAGACTGTTATTTATTCCTTGGTCAATAAGCAAATGTTGCAAATGCATAGAGAGAATTCCTAATTGAACTCCGATATTGGTACAGCGGTTGCGCAAAACCAACAGTAGAATGAATTTAGAAGATATACAAGGAAGCATAAAGGCAGTTTTGTCAGATATTATTAGGAAATTATAAGACATCATTCAATAGGATGAAATTCCGTTTAATGCGGTAGCGTCGTTGGCACACAGCCAGTTTTGTAACGTTAAGATGTGACATATCAGGGCACTCTTACTTAACTGACGCCCTTGGATATGACCCCAGTGAGACTTGATAGGTTGTGGAATGAAATCTTACTTTGCAAAGGAAAGGATTATCCAAGTAGGCTGTAATCTCTTTATTATCTGTGTACTTAACCAGTTTCAATCGTGGACCACTTTCAAACACATGTTTTAAGCTTCACTCTTCATTTTACAGTTATTATATCCCTGGTACGTGTGCCGTATTCCTGTGCAGATGTGGCACAATAACAATACAGTAGACTGCATGATTATGACCTGTTAAGTATGGGAACCTAAGGCTGACGTTGTTTAACATTGTGCAGAATGTTAGCCGTTTAACGCCCCATCGACACCACAGCCATTAGAACCGAAATCCGGTGTATTAAATGATTTTAGTCGGTATTCTAATTATATTTTATTTCGCAGGATATCACCAATCTCTTCATTTAACGTTATATGTGATACAGCTGCCAATGCGTGAAATATTTCCAGATTACAATTCTACTTTTGTCAAAATATTTTGTGACTTTAATGATTTACGCTCCGTTTCCTCTACATTGAATTTAATTTCACATTCTTCACAGCCATGGGGCATATTAGCAGCTGTTCCCTAAGAACAATTTTATTTGGTGTACGGGCAATATCTGCGGAATATATTTATGTTCATCCGTCATAGCCTGGTAGAACAGTTCAATTCACACAGAAAGCCTAGTTCTTTTACAAAACATTCCCCTTTAAAAGGGACATCGTCACCTCAAAGGAAAACACCGATACTTAAAAGTTGGAATAGTCCTGCCATATAGCCTTTGTTATATGTTGTCTTACGAGAAATGACAGGAATATGGACATCTTTCGTCGTGAATCCTACTCTACTCTAATGTGTTGTATAATACCGAAATAATCTCAGTGTAAATTCTTACCTCCAAAGACACGTTTAATTTCACAATAATTTTAAGCATGTTCCAAACAATAGTTTGTAATTTCCTTAATAATTTGTTATCATGCTCTTACGTGGTTAGAATTAAACGCAGCTACCAGACGGTATGTACGGAATTTTGTTATACTACATCGTTCCAGCTATAGTTTTCTGGCGTTCGCCTCCATTTACTAACAAAATATGACTGGAGTATTCCACTCCAATATCTTTATTTACAACGCACGCAATCACGTTATGCTACCGACTTCACAGCCGTATGGATGTCTGAGGCTGATGTTAGGTAGACAGCTGAGTGGATGTTAGAAACATATTTCGAGAACACGGAATTACCTCGAATACAGGGTACAATGAAAGAGAATGTGCTAGATACTGTTGTGTTCCCACATCCGAACAAGCTGAGTGTTACAAGCCCCAGTGTTATTATGTACTGTGACGGATGAAAACTGTTTAACACTGTTGTGTTACTCTCGACATTGTTGTGATGTATTACTCAACGCAAACATTCCGCCCCATATGAGCGCTATAACGAAATTACATATAACTGCGTCCCTTCCGCTTACAACTGAATTTGTAAGCTCCCTTTCTCCCCTACACACTTGGTCCTGTAATCCACCACGCCACCCCCCCCCCCCCACCTCCCCAAACGAGCCTACCTGATAATTAGAACTAGCTCGGACGACTACAATATAACTTTTCAAATAGGGGCCAACAATGTTTCAGTTGACAGATGTATGTAACGCCAAGTACATACAAACTTGTCAAATCTACTGAAAAATTTATCTTATACAACATCCAAGAAAAACGACTCTCTCCATTTGCAAGTGTTTAAGTTTGAGGATATACTAGTTTATAAGAATTTATTAAGTTACTGTACTCAGTTTCGATGATGGGGGTGTTTTCCACATCACGTCGATGCCTAACAGATTCCAACAGGGCACAACGGATTGCTTTACTCCAACCAAGGTCATTTTACCTGTTCAAATAACGTTAAAGGCAAGGACGAACTGATAGAATTTACTTACTTCAAAAATATATTCTTACTGTAATGCATTATAGCAAGTGAAAAATCTGGCTTCAGGGAACACGCATCAACTAAAGTCTTCCGTCATCCCTACGTGTCACCCAATGTGTTGTTATTCTGATCGTTCCTGTACCAGGCGGAAGATCACCCTAGACGTTTTTTGTGATCGTATCCATAGTAACCCTGAGGGCTACCTGAGAATAGAAAACCGCACTCGAACGGACAGCAACATTTCGGTGGTTAGTAAACCAGAAGCAGGAACGTATTAGAGACGCCTATGGGTCAATAGAATGAACTTCCATCACGCCTCGAAGAACTAACGCTACCAGTGAACGGGTCTGCATCACTGCATTACAAGAAGAAGGCTTGTCAATCAAGTTAGTGCTCGACGTGTGCACTGCACTCATTGTGATGTGACGCGGTCATGGAATCGGTAGCAACTGATAGGTAGTGTTGAGGACTTCAACCACACAGGCCGTCCAAGTTCGATAATTGCTCAGGAGGATTGATGTCTACGACTAAGTAAAAGGTGCAGTTAGTGGTCTATAAAAGGATTCGCACCTTGAAGAGGCTACAGGACGTCATGTATCGCTTCAAACTGTTAGGGGACAAATAAAGGATGCGAGTCTCAATTCCCGACGACTATAACGGTCACCGTGTCGTACACCGAGACTTGAAGTGCTCCGTTACAGATGGGCAAGAAATCATGCAGAATGGGAGCCCCAGCTGCTTAATGAGGGAAATTGAACGCCTCCAACACTGTGTCCCACATGCCCAACAAGATGGTGGTGGAGTGATGTTACGGGATGGCACTACGTGGGCCTCTGTACACACCTCGTAGTGGAGTCTCAGTGCTCTGCGGTACAGGGACGAGATTCTGCAACCAATATTGGGGCCGTATCACCAATAATTGGCGATAATTCCATCTTGATGGACGCTAACTCCCCTAACCATCGTGCTATTCTCGTGAACGCATTTCTTCATCATGGTAGGTTCACCAGAATGGGGTTTTATGCTATTTCCCCGTACCTAAATCCAACCCAACATCTATGGAAACGACTGATACGCGCTGTTTTTTGGACGTCGACGATGTCCACGTAGTTTACACGACTTACTCAGTATACTCATTGAAGAGCGGAACAATTTCTAGCAGGGCTGGCTCGCTGGATAACGTCATTGGTGGGACGCCACAATGGATTGCAGACTGCATCCGTGCAAGAAGACGTTCCGACACGTACTGACGTTACTCATGAGGGGTGTAAGAATCTCCCATGGGAAACTGATTTTATCGCTATACAAATGTTTATTTATTTATTTTATTTATTTGGTGACCTGGACACATTGCTATGGATATAAAAGCACGCCTGAGGGTTTTTTTTTTTTTTTTTGCTGCCGCAAATCTTGAAACGAAGAGGTAATGCGATACTTTTTTCGATGTGTGTATGATTCAAGTAGTCACGGCTGCAAAATACTAACGCCAATTCTTTACAGACGAATGGAAAAACTGGTAGAAGCTGACCTCGGCGAAGATCAGTTTGGATTCCGCAGAAATGTTGGAACACGTGAGGCAATACTGGCCCTAAGACTTATCTTAGAAAATAGATTAAGGAAAGGCAAACCTACAATTCTAGCATTTGTAGACATAGAGAAAGCTTTTGACAATGTTGGCTGGAATACTCTCTTTCAAATTCTAAAGGTGGCAGGGGTAAAATACCGGTAGCGAAAGGCTATTTACAATGTGTACAGAAGCCAGATGGCAGTTATAAGAGTCGAGGAACATCAAAGGGAAGCAGTGGTTGGGAAGGGAGTGAGACAGGGTTGTAGCCTCTCCCGATGTTATTCAATCTGTATATTGAGCAAGCAGTGAAGGAAACAAAAGAAAAATTCCGTGTAGGTATTAAAGTGGATGGAAAAGAAATAAAAACGTTGAGGTTCGCCGATGACATTTTAATTCTGTCAGAGACAGCGAAGGACTTGGAAGAGCAGTTTAACGGAATGGACAGTGTCTTGAAAGGAGGATATAAGATGAACATCAACAAAAACAAAACGAGGATAATGGAATGTAGCCGAATTAAGTCGGGTGATGCTGAGGGAATTAGATTAGGAAATGAGACACTTAAAGTGGTAAAGGAGTTTTGCTATTTGGGGAGCAAAATAACTGTCGCAGGTTCGAATCCTGCCTGGGGCATGGATGTGTGTGATGTCTTTAGGTTAGTTAGGTTTAAGTAGTTCTAAGTTCTAAGGGACTAATGACCTCAGCAGTTGAGTCCCATAGTGCTCAGAGCCATTTGAATTTGAGCAAAATAACCGCTGATGGTCGAAGTAGAGAGGATATAAAATGTATACTGGCAATGGCAAGGAAAGCGTTTCTGAAGAAGAGAAATTTGTTAACATCGAATATAGATTTAAGTGTCAGGAAGTCGTTTCTGAAAGTATTTGTATGGAGTGTAGCCACGTATGGAAGTGAAACATGGACGATAAATAATGGCTCTGAGCACTATGGGACTTAACTGCTGTGGTCACCAGTCCCCTAGAACTCAGAACTACTTAAACTTAACTAACCTAAGGACATCACACACATCCATGCCCGAGGCAGGATTCGAATCTGCGACCGTAGCGGTCACGCGGTTCCAGAATGTAGCGCCCAGAACCGCACGGCCACTCCGGCCGGCTGACGATAAATAGTTTGGACAAGAAGAGAATAGAAGCTTTCGAAATGTGGTGTTACAGAAGAATGCTGAAGATTAGATGGGTAGATCACATAACTAATGAGGAGATATTGAATAGAATTGGGGAGAAGAGGAGTTTGTGGCACAACTTGACAAGAAGAAGGGTCCGGTTGGTAGGACATGTTCTGAGGCATCAAGGGATCACAAATTTAGGATTGGAGGGCAGCGTGGAGGGTAAAAATCGCAGATGGAGATAAAATGGTTCAAATGGCTCTGAGCACTATGGGACTCAACATCTTAGGTCATAAGTCCCCTAGAACTTAGAACTACTTAAACCTAACTAACCTAAGGACATCACACACACCCATGCCCGAGGTAGGATTCGAACCTGCGACCGTAGCAGTCGCGCGGTTCCGGACTGCGCGCCTAGAACCGCTAGACCACCGCGGCCGGCACAGATGGAGACCAAGAGATGAATACACTAAGTAGATTCAGATGTTTGTAGGCTGCAGTAGGTACTGGGAGATGAAGAAGCTTGCACAGGATAGAGTAGCATGGAGAGCTGCATCAAACCAGTCTCAGGACTGAAGACAACAACAACATGATTCAAGTTGGCGTTGTGTGATTGTGTCTCATGTCATGTTCTAACGTCAAATGATGTAAAAATTATATCTTTGCTTTCTAAATGAGATGATATCAGTTGGTATTCGTGAGGGTGCGTAAAGTTGATTCATTTCTCCTAGAAAATGCTTCGAAAGACTTTATATGATACCAATTGTAACACACTGTCAACAGGAATGAAAATGATACTCGAGAAATAGTTAGGACATCTCTTCATATCTAGTATTGATATGTGGCGTCGTTGGCGCCAGTCGCTTCTCTCTATTCATTTAAGATCTCTGCGATCGACTCTCTATCGTGTGGCCGCGGGTTTCCTATGTGGTCACTTTTCGGCTATTTAAGCGCACGACGCTGTAAGGAGGTGGCTGGTTTTGGTCGGTTGGTTGGTTGCTCCGGTCTGCAGCCCGGTTGTCGGCGGTCGCTCCCGGGGCCTACTCTGCCCCTTTCTGACACGTGGGCAGTAGGGCTGCGGACAGAGAGGGGCGTGCGGTCGACGAGTGCGTACGGCATCTAGTGAGAGGGTGATGGCCTTATCTGTGTTGCTAAAAGATGTGAGGGAATGTGAGAAGTTTATTATTAATATGTTACTTTAACAGTAGAAGATAATCTTAGATTTGTTGTTTCAGTTAGCAACTCTTTCTGATTAAGTTCTCGTCCCTCAGTGCTGAAGTTGTAAGTAGAAGGAGGACAGAACCTGTGGCATAGTTATAAAATTCACTGTTTGAAACGTGATTCTATTATGAACATTTTAATTTTTAATTTGCAAAGCGAATAGCGACGTGCAGCTGTCCTCCCTCGGGCATGGGTCTGTGTGTTTGTTCTTAGGGTGATATAGGTTAAGTAGTGTGTAAGCTTAGGGACTGATGACCTTTGCAGTTAAGTCTCATAAGATTTCACACACATTTGAACATTTCGAATAGCGACAACCTAGTTGCAAAGTAGCCAATGTTGTCTGAAGTGCTGTTACGTAGAGTATGGTGCACAACCGTTGCACTTAACTTAGTACTGTCCCATGTGTGGAAGTGTGATCGAAAAATTTTGTTGGGGTAATTTGTGTTCATCACTATTTAATGTTATTAGGAAGTGCTGAACGCGAATGGCTTATCAGTCTCTGGTGGTCGTATTCCTATTTTGAAATCTTTCTAATGTTTTAAGGATTGTTACTTTGGATACTGCCCAGTTGCTCTGCGGTTCTATGTTGTTGTTTCAGAGGGATAATCAGCGGTCCGTTGTAGCTGGTCGTTCAACTGGGAGACGACGCCTTGACGGCGGCCAATTTGAATTTTGGCCGATAGCGCGGTCGCTGTGTTTATCCGTAGACTCTAGTTCTCCGGCGAATTTATGTGAAGTATTTTATTATCTGTTCCTGATGGCGCCGAGTTGACCGTATTTCCTTCTTCACCGTTCCTTTCAGTTTTCATTTAGACTCGATCTGAGTTGTAGTTTCCACGCACCTCTAATGTGCCATTACTTGTCACTGAGCTGGCCGAAGTGGCCGAGTTGTTCTAGGCGCTACAGTATGGAACCGTGCGACCGCTACGGTCGCAGGTTTGAATCCTGCCTCGAGCATGGATGTGTGTGATGTCCTTAGGGGGACTGATGACCTCAGAAGTTAAGTCCCATAGCGCTCAGAGTGATTTGAACCATTTTTGCACTTGTCACTGAAATTTTGTAATACGTGAAAGATCCCTTTCATTGCACTGCGTATTTAATGTCATATTCTGAGAGAGCAATTGTTAGTTGTTTCTGCTGTTATGTCTTAAAAGTTGTCCTACTTCTGTGGGAGTTCTCTCGGTAAACCATTAATTTCTCGTATGCTTCTTAAGATTTATGTAAAGTGGGTTTTAAATTATTTATTGTTTCGGGTGAGCTTTGACGCCCGTAGACACTTTGTCTGTTTAGTACTGTTTCAAATTCTAGGGTAATTATGTATGTGATTCTGGGGTGTTGTTAAATAAAATTTGTTGTAAATTAACAAAGTTTTTGTTTGATTGGTAAGCATTGCCTTGTCTTTATTGAGTTCAATTATTCTTAAGTGTGTGTCCCGCGTCTGAAGTATATCTACCTGTATTTAATCTCCATTTTGTCACAGTCGAACATCCCATAGGCAAATTTGTATATATCCAGCGTGGGAATGAGTATCCTGCTCGCATCTGTATAGCAACTACTATCAGCGAGGGGCCATTGGCCACCCTGTGGGTAGCGAGGATTATCGGTGTACTTCTACACAAAGGCAAATTTCTCTCCTCATGACGAGGAGGCGCAGGTTAGCATCCCCATACACACGTTCTGCGAAAAGATGGTATATCAGTGCATGTGTTCGCAGAGTTGCTGTAAGGGACTTCTCTGCCAGCTTACGTGTGAACGTTACACTCTCGAAAACTGTGGAGGGGGGACGTCCAGAAACAAACATTATGTGAGCGGTCTGGCTCTATTCCGTCGCTAGCCAGGCGAATGAACACGCTTTCGCTCTGCTGCAAACTAAAGGTACTGCAGGAGGGAAAGATGGGAACTGCTGATGAAGTGGAGTTTCGGGATGAGCCTACACTGCGGCCCTCGACACTGGATAGTTTCCTTGCTATTTTAAAGAATCAGAAAGAGGATGTCGTTGAAGAGCAGGTCTGAGAAACGCAACACGTCCGGGGAGACGCTGATTTTTCCTGTCGAAGTGTGGGCGTTCCCTCCGGAGTCGCGATGATGAATGCGGACAACTAGGTTCAGAGTCCTACTTGTTTCGCCGACACAAATAGGCGAAGACGTGTTAAGCCTTTCTGAATACCAGCATGTCGTGGTATCAGTTCTGATTGTGTAAAGTGCAGTTTTTGGGGCTTTTCCCTTCCATAAACGCTGACGACCATGCCGAAAGGAACGCTTCAGTTCTGAGTCTTCGACATGAACTGTCTACTTTTGTCAGCGCTCTGGCTCGTAGATTCCAGTGGACGCAGATGTTTGGTAACTGGCGCCAGACTGCGACGGAAGTGAAATGCGACTACGAAGCGGAATTCTGATGGGAACTAACCACGGCTTCAGCTCCCTAATGGCGTCTTTTCATTGGTGAGCGCTGCTATAGCGCGTGATAGACTCAGGAAATTGGACTTTAATGGGAATTCGTGATATAAACTCTCTGAGGGATCTTATGGTGATGCGCGTTTGTTTGCAGCACAGCGATAGTGTTTCTTTTTATATTAAATTCCGATTACCCTTATGGATCGTTGTCCACGCATTTGTTGCCAAAGTTGTCTATACGGTGCAGAGTCCCAACAATGAACTTCTTGCTTCCTTTAGTAATCTATACCTGTACTACTGTATACGAATAACAACACGTAAAACCATCTGTCTGTCTCTTTCATTGATTAAGATAATTTCCAAAATTACTAAATGAATTTTGTGGGGTTTTCACAGCTTGAGCGTAGCTTCGGGAAACTTACAGGTTTTATTTTATCAGAACCGGATCACAAGAAAGATGGCTAATTTTAAAGTAATATTAAAAACCGTAGCGTCAACCTATTTATTTTAACAAGCTAATAATTCAAAACCAGTAGACGCTCTTTCATGGGGTTTTCACTGGTGACTAGAATGCAGCTTGGGGAAACGTAGAAGCTTTAGATCATCAGAGTCGAATCCCGGGAAAAAAAAAACATAATTTAAAATTTAACGAAAATGAGGGAACCATATTTTCGCTGTAGGAAAGGTTTTCCTCTTTAACTTTCGAATTGAATCATATATGCGAAAATTCTATCTTTCACATAATACGATTCAAGGTATACACGTATAAATACACTGAGAAGCCAAAAAAACTGGTACACCTGCCTAATATCGGTTGAGCCCCGGGGAGCACCCAGAAGTGCCGCAACACGACGTGGCATGTATTCGACTAATGTCTGAAGTAGTGCTGGAGGGAACTGATACCATGAATACTGCAGGATTGTCCATAAATCGGTGAGAGTATGAGGGGTGGAAATCTCTTCTGAAGTGCACGCTGTAAGGCATCCCACATATGCTCAATAATGTTCAGGTCTGGGGAGTTTGGTGGCCATCGTGAGCGTTTGAACTCTGATGTTAATAAGACTGCAGCTTTTATCTCCGAATTGTTTGCAACTGCCATTCGTCGTGAACGTGCTGAACACTACTAGTGTGATTTTCCCACTGTCTGTCTTATGACTTGGCAAGATGGACATCCTGTTCGCCCAGGATAAAAGAAGCAAGAGGATAGTGTGTGAACCTCCACTGTGTCTCATCAAGCTTCATGTGACGTAAGACAATAATAATTCGGAAACATCTGCCTTTCCGCACTGGTCGCGTTGTGGCATTGTCCCATTGAACGTGGAGAACTGATCGAAGTTAATGACGATTTATTTTGTTTATGTTTGGAGGAAAATCGTGAAGTACCACCGATTGCATAGTAGCAAGAAACTTTTCCATCAAACTGAGGAAGGGTCAAATCCTTGTGGGGAGCCAGCCCACACAAAATTCCCTACTCTGGTCTTCTCTGCAAGCGACGTTAGAGGCGCCGTCGTTGCTGGCTTAATGTATAAACTCTGAATCACGCATATTGTGATTGTGTTTTGTCTACATAGGTACTATGCGGCATCTTGTGCTGCCTTTGTCTTCCCTGTAGGAAGAGAAAAACGAAACCAGCACATTGTGTGGAGCACTTCTCAAATAAAAGAGAGTGAAAGAAAGCCTTTGATTCCGGATTAATGTACCTGAACGAGGTAAGTTACTTCAGGAGGTACCAAAAACGCCACAGTGTGGTTAACGAGTAGGTAGATGCAAACCGATACTGTCATTTCCATAATACCATTCTGCATATCGCTGTATGAACTTCTGGGATTAGGAAAAGGGCTCTACTCATGGTTAAAAACAAGCCGTTATGAAGGAAGAAGGTAATGAGTCGCAGCAGCACAGCGCATTGTAGCAGTGCAATGGCGAGAGTCGAAAACTTGTGCTGGACCGGGAATCGAACCAAGCTGCTCTGTATCAGTATAACAGTTGCTTTAATCGCCTCGGATATCCAGATACAGTTTTCGGTCTGTTCTGTCGGAGATGTCCTACTGGACACGCACCACTCGCATATGTAATGCAAGCGGCAAGTAGGGGATTCAGGTAGGGAGGAAAGCATGTTTGGAAGTCTAAGGCGGTTGAGGCCACTGTTACAGAGAAGCGGGGCACCTGGTTCTACTCCCTGTCCGGCACAAACCTTCAACCTCGACGTCGCATTGCCGCTGCTCCCTCTGTGACTGGAAGCCATTATTTCCTTCCTATCTCTTCCCTATCTCATATTCTTTCTATTCCTTTCACGCCAATTTTTCATGTTTCTGTCCTAGCTGCTTCATCTCGAATAGTGTCAGTTTTGTCAGACATGTCTAAAACAACAGACACCACTCATATTTGTAATTCTATGATCGCGAGGGCTCTTTGATGCGAAAGTTTCAATGTAGATGCAGAACCATCGTCCGCACTCCAACGGGTATCAGAAATCTGTGAGGTGTATGTGGATACTCGCAGTGCGGCGAGCAGTAAGTTGGGAATTTGCGTGTGACTGAAAGAACTTCCGATGATAGAAGCCTTTAAGGCAGGAGTTATAGAGAAGCGTAGCTGCGGGATCGAGTCCCTGTCTGACACAATCTTTCAACTCCTTCCATTGCATTGCGACAATGCCCTATGTGTGGCTGGAAATTATTATTTCCTTCTTTCATCTTGTCCTTTACGTTTCCTTTCCATTCGGATCATCTCATTAATTTAGGCAGTAGTACAGGTCCTTCCATTCAATTTCACACAGAACAGAGACTTCACTGGGGACAAATATCGATTCTATGGTAAAAGAATGTGTCGAATAGCAATAATATATTAAGATCCATACATATTATAAAATGGATGACAATGTACGCATGTAAGTACATATGTATGTCGCACATGTCCACCTAAGCTAACCGACGATTATCCGCTAAGTTTGGTACACCTATCACTTAGTTTGTGGAAAGTATCACTGTGGGGGTTAGAACCACCTTTAAATGGACGGGAACAGGGGGAAAGAAGAGAGGGACACAAAAAGGGGGAGGAGGAAATGGACAATGGGGCAGGGAGGAAGAAATGGGTGAAAAATAGAAGAGCAGGAAACGGAGAGTTAGTGGGGCAGAAGGACATGGGCAAAGAAAGAAAAAGTGTGGAGATGGACGATATAAAAGGGCTGCAGATATTAACAGGGATAGTGGGGCAGGAAATGGACAGGGAGAGGTGGGGGTAGGAGATAGAGAGACACAGGAGAGGTGACGAGGTGATGGTGAGAGAATGGGTGAAGGGGGAGGAGGAAATAGAATTAGAAGGTGGAGGACGGGAAGGACAAGGGGTGAAGGAGATAGTTAGAGGTGTGATGAGCAGGAGGACAGAGAGAGAGAGAGAGAGAGAGAGAGAGAGAGAGAGAGAGAGTGGTGGGGAGAGAGGAGACAATTGGACGGAGAGGGGAAAGAAGCAGATGGATGGAGAGAGGTATAGGAGGAGATGAAAACAGAGATGGGCAGGAGGACATGGGCCGTGTGAGGGATATACAACCCCCAACGAATAATGTGTAAAAGAAGGCGAGGTCGTTTAGAATTTAGTTCGTAGAAACGAGAAGAATGCATCTGGCGATTCCGTGTGCTTTGTAACAAGTACGCTAGATTCTACCTCTCGAAACAGGTATCGAGAGTAATTCCGACTACCGTAATAGTAAAAGCCTAGGTGACTAGTTGAAACAAGTAGGATTCCGTGAGTAAATTCGTTATTTACACGGTTTCTATTAAAAACTGTAAGAACTAATACTAAAATACGCGAATTATTGGGATACACGAGAAAAATGATGCTGTAATTCATTACAGCGAATCAGATGTTGTTCACTCTTCTGGGTACATAGTCTGGTTGACATAGTGCGTCGACCAAACGATATTCTATTCTTGGTGTATGTTATCGAAAACATCAAAAGATTGCGGCAGATCCGCGAGACGACCCTGAAATCTCATGACGGCATTGCCTACAGTAGCGTTTGTTTTGAAGTTACTCGAGCGGAATTGAACGATAGAATGATGACTCAAGGATGGTAACAAAACAGGAATCCTTGTAAGCCACCGGCTCTTTTCTGGCCACACATGTCACACAGCCAGGGGCAAATCTCAAACCTCGAAGTCTGAAAATAACGAACCAGCGAAATATAAGATTTACCGGCTTATTACCCTGATGACTGTCTTAAATATGGCTAAGACAAGCATTCTAAGTTACCAGAATTCACCATAAGAATGAAACATACTGTGTATATGGGATCAAGCTATAACGACAGTAAAAACAATTTCAGTATTGTTATGATCTATATAAAGGCGATAGTTTATTTCGTCACAAAAAGGAGACCGTCTCAGGTAATACGTGTCCCCACAACAACTCTGTGATTTGTCTTTAATGACATCGTCACCTCTTCAAGATATGCTCTATGAAGAGGAGTAAAAGTTTCGATTGTAACTTTCGAGGTTACCGGTGGAGCGTGGTGGAACACTGATTGTTGGAGATCCTATGGAAACCGAAATTATCAAGGAATGATGCCCTCTGGGACCGATCTATTTAGGCTAGTCGTTCGTGAGATATGGACTGGAAAACTTCTTGCCTTCATGAATAGCTATTATTTGATTGAAAGCATTATCGCTTACGAATACTCACCCGTTGGTACTTTTGATAACACGGCCACGTTTTTCGATGGACAAATACAGACTTCGTTGCAACGTAGCAAAGGTGCTGGAACTACAAAAGTGCAAGAACAATTACTGATGACAGATAGATGTTATTAAGAAATTGAAAACCAATTAGCAAATTTGAAGCAATTCGGTAAGTGACAGGTAAAGAAACCTTACTTACTGAAGCACCCAGACGAAATACAGGCCATATGGCAGGACAAATAAAGGTATAACGAAGTGCATAGGGAGATATGGCTCAAACATTACGGGTGTGAATTATTCAAAAAACCAGGATTAATAACTGAAGATAAACTGCACAATTTCAGAAACCAATACAGAATATCGTGCGATAAGTCTGCATATATTACATGCACCTAAAGGGATCAAAACAAATAATTTATCAAAACACATGACATACATATTATCAACGGTTACACATTATGTAGTGTTAATTGAATTTAATTAATCAGGTGACTTAGTGTAGTATTGTCAGAATAAGTTTACATTTTCGATAGCAAGCATTCGTGGTTACGATTGCCTACATAGTTAAATATGTATTTCCTGTAAATCTCTGTGCGCGTTTGTGCACACTTGAAATTAGTAAACAAAAAATCAATATAATAATTATTTACAGATCTGGTCACAGATATTGCATTATGGTTTTAGTACATAATTGTCTTCACTGTTTCATTCTTTATACTAGTACGTTTACAGCATACCGCATCAGCAGTATCTGCTTCACATATTATAACCTCTGCAAGTACACACAATTTCTCCTTTCAAGTTTCCTTCCGTTAAGTCATGAAGTTTCACACACCTTAAACGCTACGCTTATGGACTGCTTACGCTATTTAAAATCTGTTCAAGTATTCTAAATCAAAGGTCTAGAGTATTAGCAGTTTTTTTTAGATATATGCCATCCTGTCTGAGTCAGTAATGGTGAGAACACATCTCCCACAGTTTGTAGAGTATGGCCGTTTCAAGGAGAGGAGGGAGCTCGAACATCCGTCTATCTTCGGGATCTTTCCGTGCCAACCGACTCAAGATCCTGAGGTTTGCACCAGGAAGGAACAGAAGAAATCTGAAGAAATGTGGATGGACGGCCGTGCAGGGTAAAGCCATCGGCACACGGACCGTGCTGTCGAACGTCAACGATGAGCGTGCTGAGTTCAACGTGCTCCTGAACGCCCAGACACGATGCGACTTGTGCGTACGGTGCGTGGGCCCCAACGTAGTATACACGATGACAACGGGCTTCTGTTTCATAAGTCACACTGTTTACTAAATGGGCGCGCGTAAAATTCTCACGTTACCTCTATTAAAACGCACATTTCCTCCATTACCCATATGGTAGTCACATTTTATACATGTAACATACAGAAATAAAAACTTCAATAGCCATGTACATGTTTTAGGACGAAAAGGAAAGTACCATGTCCGATTAGTAAGGGCATATGCTTATAAACGTTCCATTACAAACAGTGCGATACAAATTTTACAGTAGTTCTCCACTTAAGATAAACATTATTTCAGCATTCCCACATTTTAGTAAATCCGCAAGGTCTACATCTACATCTACATCTATACTCCGCGAGCAACCTTACGGTGTGTGGCGGAGGGTACTTATTGTACCACTATCTCATCCCCCCTTCCCTGTTCCATTCACGAATTGTGCGTGGGAAGAACGACTGCTTGTAAGTCTCCGTATTTGCTCTAATTTCTCGGATCTTTTCGTTGTGATCATTACGCGAGATATATGTGGGCGGTAGTAATATGTTGCCCATCTCTTCCCGGAATGTGCTCTCTCGTAATTTCGATAATAAACCTCTCCGTATTGCGTAACGCCTTTCTTGAAGTGTCCGCCACTGGAGCTTGTTCAGCATCTCCGTAACGCTCTCGCGCTGACTAAATGTCCCCATGACGAATCGCGCTGCTTTTCGCTGGATCATGTCTATCTCTTCTATTAATCCAACCTGGTAAGGGTCCCATACTGATGAGCAATACTCAAGAATCGGACGAACAAGCGTTTTGTAAGCTACTTCTTTCGTCGATGAGTCACATTTTCTTAGAATTCTTCCTATGAATCTCAACCTGGCGCCTGCTTTTCCCACTATTTGTTTTATGTGATCATTCCACTTCAGATCGCTCCGGATAGTAACTCCTAAGTATTTTACGGTCGTTACCGCTTCCAATGATTTACCACCTATGGCATAATCGTACTGGAATGGATTTCTGCCCCTATGTATGCGCATTATATTACATTTATCTACGTTTAGGGAAAGCTGCCAGCTGTCGCACCATGCATTAATCCTCTGCAGGTCCTCCTGGAGTACGTACGAGTCTTCTGATGTTGCTACTTTCTTGTAGACAACCGTGTCATCTGCAAATAGCCTCACGGAGCTACCGATGTTGTCAACTAAGTCATTTATGTATATTGTAAACAATAAAGGTCCTATCACGCTTCCCTGCGGTACTCCCGAAATTACCTCTACATCTGCAGATTTTGAACCGTTAAGAATGACATGTTGTGTTCTTTCTTCTAGGAAATCCTGAATCCAATCACAAACCTGGTCCGATATTCCGTAAGCTCGTATTTTTTTCACTAAACGTAAGTGCGGAACCGTATCAAATGCCTTCCTGAAGTCCAGGAATACGGCATCAATCTGCTCGCCAGTGTCTACGGCACTGTGAATTTCTTGGGCAAATAGGGCGAGCTGAGTTTCACATGATCTCTGTTTGCGGAATCCATGTTGGTTATGATGAAGGAGATTTGTATTATCTAAGAACGTCATAATACGAGAACACAAAACATGTTCCATTATTCTACAACAGATTGACGTAAGCGAAATAGGCCTATTATTATTCGCATCTGATTTATGACCCTTCTTGAAAATGGGAACGACCTGCGCTTTCTTCCAGTCGCTAGGTACTTTACGTTCTTCCAGCGATCTACGATAAATTGCTGATAGAAAGGGGGCAAGTTCTTTAGCATAATCACTGTAGAATCTGAAGGGTATCTCGTCTGGTCCGGATGCTTTTCCGCTACTAAGTGATAGCAGTTGTTTTTCAATTCCGATATCGTTTATTTCAATATTTTCCATTTTGGCGTCCGTGCGACGGCTGAAGTCAGGGACCGTGTTACGATTTTCCGCAGTGAAACAGTTTCGGAACACTGAATTCAGTATTTCTGCCTTTCTTCGGTCGTCCTCTGTTTCGGTGCCATCGTGGTCAACGAGTGACTGAATAGGGGATTTAGATCCGCTTACCGATTTTACATATGACCAAAACTTTTTAGGGTTCTTGTTTAGATTGTTTGCCAATGTTTTATGTTCGAATTCGTTGAATGCTTCTCTCATTGCTCTCTTTACGCTCTTTTTCGCTTCGTTCAGCTTTTCCTTATCAGCTATGATTCGACTACTCTTAAACCTATGATGAAGCTTTCTTTGTTTCCGTAGTACCTTTCGTACATGATTGTTATACCACGGTGGATCTTTCCCCTCGCTTTGGACCTTAGTCGGTACGAACTTATCTAAGGCGTACTGGACGATGTTTCTGAATTTTTTCCATTTTTGTTCCACATCCTCTTCCTCAGAAATGAACGTTTGATGGTGGTCACTCAGATATTCTGCGATTTGTGCCCTATCACTCTTGTTAAGCAAATATATTTTCCTTCCTTTCTTGGCATTTCTTATTACACTTGTAGTCATTGATGCAACCACTGACTTATGATCACTGATACCCTCTTCTACATTCACGGAGTCGAAAAGTTCCGGTCTATTTGTTGCTATGAGGTCTAAAACGTTAGCTTCACGAGTTGGTTCTCTAACTATTTGCTCGAAGTAATTCTCGGACAATTGTTCCTATCCAGTAGCAGAATCCTTACAAGACGTGAAATAAAAATGTATAAAGATATTTCGCTCTTTTTTCTTTCACTGTCCTGTAGATTAAGCCAATCGAACAAACCCACTCCTCGAAAAAAAAGGTGAACTTATATTTACAAAACATCAAATATTATAGTATGATCTTAAATTAAACTAATAATAAAACATCAGAACCTATTAAAAATTGCGAATGTTAGGGTAAAATTGGACATGGGGGGACGTGAACCACGATCATAATACGCAGCATATATGATACGCTGCCTACAAGAATGGTTCAGATGGCTCTGAGCACTATGGGACTTACCTGCTGAGGTCATCAGTCACCTAGAACTTAGAACTACTTAAACCTAACTAACCTGAGGACATCACACACATCCATGCCCGAGGCAGGATTCGAACCTGCGACCGTAGCGGTCACGCGGTTCCAGAATGTAGCGCCTAGAACCGCTCGGCCACCCAGGCCGGCTGCCGATAAGACAAGTTATCCATATACAGAGTATTTCTTTGACTAGGTCAATACCGAGAAATCGGAAGCCTTGTGAGATACAAGGAAACCGTCTCAGGAACATTTAAGTGTTTTTTGTAGAAAACAATATTTCCTTAATGAAACTTTTGGTCAAGCCCAAGGTGTCCACGGAAATGAACAGAATCGTCAGTTTTTTATATGGATCGTGCCAGTTTTGTGTAAAGAATATACTGAAAGAAGGAAATCATGAGAGAAGATGTTTTATAAAACGGAACATAAACAGGATAGAAATGACAGTCCATAAAAAGTAGTATCTTGGACGATTTTATCGTCATAGTAATAATGTTAACAATTTAACTCCGCGATCTAAAGACATTTTTGAATTCATTGTTAACGCGCTGTAACTATTATCCTTGATAAGTCAGTGGAGTAGGCACTAAAAGTCTACTATTGTCGATAAATTTGTCGAGTTGACACTAAAAATCACTATCATATGTATTTTCAGAGATTTTCGTCGTGACTTACCGATATAAGTGAAGTGATACATTTTTGTGATATCGTATTAGTGTCTTCATTCTTTAAAATTCTTTCATTCATAGTTACTCTGCCAGAGAGCCTTTGTCTAATTCTTCCTTCGGTAGAGGAACTCATTTGTGTCGTTTATGAAGGTGTATCCTAAGTAACACGTCACAAAAAAATTCTTAGCTTTTTGAAAGAGCAATACTGACGCCTTAAAACGATCAAGTGGCTGCAATTAACCCTATGAATTTTGGAACAAATTGATGGGATCGAGGTGGTATATTGATGCACAAATATGGTTTTGGATCAAAGCGATGTTACCACTTATCTGGTAGAGTTTCTTAACTCCGTTTCTGCACCCGGATTCCATAAGCATAACATCGCTCTGAAAGTTTATAGTAGCTTCTATGTTCAAAACACCAAATTTTGTATATAAAGAAATTGTTCAGTTTTCGTAATTTCGTTAAATACATTCCTATGCCTTTCCCAAACCCGGGTCTATTAGCATTCATGATTCAAACAGCTGTATCTGTGCTTACACTGACATCAGTTTTATTGTTGCGCCCTTTTGACAGCTTCACCTTCAGTTTTTTATATCCGTTTTCCTCGCCGATGTTAAGCTTCAGTGTATTTTAAAATTGGTGCGGGTTCGAGATCCACGCGGACGGATTCACGTGCTAAAGGTAGTGGACGACTAGAAATTAAGTAACCGGAACAGACCACACGAATACATAACAGTGCGGTTTAGGGTGTGAGGACTCCCAAACAAACGTTGTTGGCGTACAGTCTCCTTGTGTAGTCCTCCAGAATCGGAATTCCAGGTAGTCTGGGCACTATCACGGAGCATTACACGTATATTCACTTGACGATAGGGAGCTTCCGCTGAGAGATATTGGGTGGAAAAAGTGAGCATTATAAATATACATGTAGGTTCCCGTTAGCGAATTCTCTTTCTTGCAATTGCCTGCGTATTTTAATACGTAGTTGCTGTACGTATACACGTGCTGTACTGTCGAAATTAGTAAACAAAGAAACATAAAAAACGTTACATACGAAACGGTCACAGACAATGCAATATGTTATTCGAGTAATATTTATACTAACTTGTTTTATCTTCTTTCATGTATTAATCATATTCTATCTTCCTTTGTACTACACACTGCAGTGGAAAATGACCTGCTTCTTATATACGAGGGTCGAAACTTTAATAGACAACTATTTATTTACAGCTCGTACAAAAGAGATACGTGTTTCAAAGTTATACTGACCTTCAGAGTAGTCACCAGCATTGCGTATAACCCGTTGCCAGCGATGTGGAAATGTGGAAGTAGTAGGATTCTCTTAGCAGTGCCAGTTGTTTTGACAGTTCGAGCGGAGCTGTCTACTGCCCGACCAATTTGTAGCAGTTCAGAAGCGATTGCCGTGAAGTGTTTCCTTTAGTTTAGAAATCGAGTTGAACTCAAGATGGCTTAAGTGAGGGAAGTGCAGTAGGTGGTATAGCACTTAGCACTTAGCAGCCCCATCAGTCAAACATATCAGTAACAGCTTGAGCTGTACGTGCTTGAGCATTGTCCTGCAAAATGATGGTCAGTGTCTCCACTTCTGTCTCTAAATTGGTCGTAGGTTGTGTTCCAAAAATGAACAGTATAGAGGCAGTAGTGATGACACTTTCTGCAGAGCCTGACCATAATTTTTCAGGACAATACTCAGGCACATACAGTGCAAGCTGTTACTGAAATTCGTATCTATTTTGTACGTGTAGTAAGTCAACAGTTACCACTTTTAAAGTTCCTTGCCTCGTACTTAACTTTTCACATCTCTTCTCTTTTGAATTCATAGGTTCATTATTTCTGGATGCCTTAGCAGTAGTCGTGTCAACCTAACCCTTAATATATTAACTATCCCGCGTAAAACCATTCTCTCGGTTTTTCAGTTGTGTGCCTTTTAATTAATATTAATTATATCAACGCATTTCACATTATTTAATTGCCATCATTATGAGCTGCTTAATTAATACACAGTATGTTTAATAAAGCTAAGTCAGTTGTCTAAAGTTTTCTATATGTTAGGCATAAGCCATCCTAGGTGAATAATTGATGGTAAAATGAAACCATCCACTGAGCCATGTTGTTCGACGCATCAGGGAGATAAATGTAGTCGATGAAATACCACCGTCTGATGCCCACGACCGAAAACAGACAGCAAGGCACCACAATCGCCGCAAGAGCGTAAACTGCAGGAGTGTCCCTCTGAGGTAAGTTAGTGTCATTACTGCCATGAAGAGCAAGCTTGACGAAACGGCCACACAGGGTGAGGGCGAAGAAAGCGCAACTACTTCTCGAACTGCGCGCATTGCAGATTCAGCCACTCTGCCCGATAATGCCTATAAGAGAATTTCTGACACTCCAGACATGCCTCCACAACTCTAAATTCAGTCATCTCTCATGTTTATAATAAAGACAGTTTAAGGGGTTCACGTTATTACTGTCAAATAATACATTGGTTACAAGACCATGAGGTAAATCTTGGGTCTTGCCGACTGTTACTGCTGTGCAACACTGTGGTTCGATATAAAACAGCCTTGGGTTGGGAGTATAACACTTGTGTCATATAATGCAGCTTAAAAGAACTTGATATGGAAAAATCATAGACCTACGTATGTGCGAGTCACAACTGACCAACGACTACTGCTGGTTGGAGACGAGTCCATTTATCACTGCTGTAAATTTGAGGGAAGTGTATAAGATTAGCAAATGACTCCCAGTTTCGATAAAGTCACTATCGATGTAGCTGTGTTCGAACTGTAGAACGATGAGAAATGAAACTACTTGACACATTTCACACGCAAAATATGACGATAACTGTTTTCATTGATCTATGGAGTCGCGAAAAACCTGGTTTCGGCTGGTTGACATGAATTTAACAGAGCGCATACTGATTTCGAGTACTGCGCCTTAACCAATTCACCACTTTAATTGGTTGCAGTTTCTTATGAAAATACCATCGTTGCTCAGCTTCTCTGTTGCAGAGAGGTAAAACGACGCCCAAGCATCAGACTGCGCGAAAGGTGAACTGCTCAGCAAAGGGTGAGTTTAACTACCTGTTGTTTCTGTGGTATTACATCTTTACTATTTGCTGGGAAGGAGAGAGGAAGTTAGCTACATGCTGACCATAGACCGAAGTATCATAAACAAGTTAAGTCATACTCAAGCTGATCGGAATACTAGCTCTAAGATATATCACATAAAATCCAAAAACCGCAATTAAATATAGGTATGAGCGATATTAGCCCAAACTATTAGCGGAAATGCACACTTGAGTAGGGTACACATTACTCCACCACTGACAGCAACGAACATGTCATGAGGTAGCAGGGAACGAATAAACAAGTCGGAAACAGTTACAACAGTCCAACGATTTACGCCTATAAGAACGTAATGTCTCACATAACGTAGATGGCAGAAACAGAATGATTATCATACACATCAGAACGCTTGGTAGCTAGTATATCGGTTCGTTACCTCTTAAGAATTGGGCAAGATGAATTTGATCTCATAAACATTCCCACCGTATTAATGACAATCGCTGGGACTGACGCAGAGTGCAGAACGAGAACTACTTCATGTTTGTTAAAACAGACCAGACGCATGATGTGCAGCGGTTACTACAACCTAACCGGTTGTCATCGTATTTTTCTATGTCCAGTTCATTCCCGATCAGCATCAATACTGAATTTTTAGAACATAAAAATAAGAAAGAAGAAGAACAGTATACATATGGTTAAAGGGCTGTAGTGTAATTGGTGTGACTTGATGAAGAAGTACTACACTAATAACCGTAGAGATTATGATACTACAATAGAACACCATGAAACAAGTGCTAATGTTGCACTCATTATCTTTTACGTTGGTTCTTGGTGGATTATTTTATACATCATGAACGAAACACACACAACTATTGTGTAATATACCACAATATATTGTAGAATATTACACGAGTGTCCTGCTTGTTTCATTCATAATACAAGTGCAAATGTATTATTTGTGAGTAAATACTTCCCCTCTAAAAACTAATACACTATTAGGAAAAGTGACATGAAGACAATAAATAACTACAGCGGATGTATTTGTAATTGAACGTAACACTCAACTTGACACAAGACTACGCTTAGTAGAGTAAAAGTAAATTTGTGTTTTCGTTAGTAGGCTCCCTTCGTGAGCTCACGGCTGTGGATGTCAGAAAGACCTGAACTGGCTGACTTTACCGATAAATATAGCACTCTCTATAGGATTACATGTTTGAAATTAAAGATGTTGCGCAACAGATAACTTAATTCATTGAGTTTATAAAAAGTGTTTGGTCCTAGCACTTGTGAAACGTGGGTTTGTAACTCACATGAAGATAAACAATTGGCTAGAGACTCGACGTTTAACACGAGTGCGCAAAGGGAGGCGTCTTGTAAGTTCGTTAATACATAAGTTAGCATACAGTGGAATTAAAACAACAATACCTAGGCAAATAGTGTCTAACAAGTTTGACGTGAATATGTTAGTACCACAGTGACTCTCCAGCATTCATCATATATAAAGGAAAGAACTACAGAATTAATCTTGTATGCACCGAATATCTTGATTGAATATATGTTGAGCCCGGAATTGGTAGTAAACAATCTTGAATTAAATAGATGGAAATCCTAATGTCAATCACAATTCTTTGCATTCATCCCATAACACGGTTAGTGAACTCCGCGGTCTCTCACCACACGCAGCGTCACCGGTGCTCACGTGTTGAGTGGTACTTAAGATAAGTAAATAAATTAGTGAAATCAAAGTGAAGTAGAAATTAGAAAATAAATGAAAAACTTGGTTACTTTAGAGAGTTACATACTGGCAAACAGCAGACAGAGCAGAAGAGACAATGACTGTGAAGTCAGCAAGTTCCACATAAGCGCACGCTGTCGATTCAGCCGTCAGGGCATCGCCCGACCGGCTCTGGTGTTTCTCAGTTGTCACATGTGAGCAAAGGCCCTCGCTTACGTTCCAAGAGCCAATGACCGACGTTATGAAGATTCTTCGAGAAGCTTTTCAACGTGACAGAAGAGGCAATGACCGTGAAGTCGTTCACCTTCAGTGGACCGAAGTGAATAAATTCGCGAGACGCAGTGGGCCCGACAGAGGAAGAAAGGAAGAGTAGCAGTAGTTTTCAGTCAGTTTCAGTGCTGAAGACCGTCATGCTAAGACTACATCATACACAGACGCACCAAGTCCGCCGCTGTAATGGAATAGCAAGCAGCAGCCTCGGCGCCTGAAGACAGAAGTTAGAAGGTATTTTAAGTCTGATGTTTACGAACCCGGCTGAGTCGTGAGGACGGGAAGGAGACGGCCTCACATCAGCAGTCACCTGTGAGCTGGTATAAAGCTCTGACAGGCGACGACTGGCAAGCGGGAGTCCGTTGTTCGAGTCCGGGACACTGGCCTTCCCCCGCCGCGCCGCTGGCCGACGTACAACACTGACACAAGCGGACGCTTAGAAAAGAGAAACACTGGGACGCCACATTCCGAGGTATCACCATCCGGTGCACGTCTTCGCCCTCAATAATTAAGCGGGCCACAGCACGATGCGCGTCTCCAGCCAACTGTGCGAGACGGCGACACGAGATACACACCGCCAGGCGTAATCAGACGCCGCCGCTGCCGCAGCAGAGGCTTCGCAAACGACACAGCTGCCGCTCTCCCAGCAAGAACAAATGAGTAAGAAACAGTTGTACAAAACTTTCAATAAAAGTTATCTTATGTAAAAATGCTGTTTCATTCTATCTCATACCCGAGCCAAGGAAGAATCCACCCTGCCCACATATTGTTAAGAGAGAAAAAATAATTCATTTAGTATTTTCACCCTGACATAATGCTTTAGAATTAAATGCCCATTGCAGTAATGCTCATCCTGACAATTGACTAGCATCAAAAGAGAAAACCCAGTTACATTCAGTGACAGAACTGTTACACACGAGAGGCTGCCGTAGTTGTTGCAGGATTCTCCGTCACCTCACCTGCATCAAAGCCTGCTGTCCCTCAGAGCGCAGAATCTGACTGCCTCTCTCAACTGATGTGTCCACCGCCAAGTCTAGGGTGGAAGCACGTTCTAGAGCGCTCTCCGTAAGAAGCTGAAATTTTCTGTATCTTTTTGTGTATGGATGCTTTTGACCACCTATGACGGTGATTCTTCGCGTTGACAACCAATAAGATTCTTTCTAACTGTGCAAAATCTCCCTTCCATACCCAATTTTAATATGATTAAGCAGCAGTGAGAGCCATTATGCTGGATCGCAGAAACAGGCAACTTCTGACTCCCACTATCTGTACTTTTTCCTTGTTCAGCTAACCACGCCTCCTCCATGTACACACGCTAGCGAGTTCTGATCTCCCATTCTAGAATTTACCTGTGTAATCCTACGGTAGCCACTCATTCTGTTTCTTAGTGGAGTCAACAACAGTTCTTAGTTTTGCAGCATCCTCACTACTGTGGGAGCACTGTTCTCAAGTACAAAAGATCTGGATGGTCTCTCCTCTCACTTCATTTCAGACGTTTTATCTTTGTCCCAGAACGCCGGCTTCCGTGTGGGCGCAGGGCACTGCGATACCACACATCCTGTAGCTGCTAGCTCGCAACGCGTCTCCTAGCTGCCAGTCGACTCTCTCTCTCTCTCGCTCTCTCTCTCACTCTCTCTCTCTTCTGAGCGATCACAGGCCCTGTAGACTCTGCGCTGCCTCAAAGATCTGCTTCCATCGCCTTCTTTCTCTCGCAGCCTCTCTCCACCATGCGGAAATTTCTAATGCTGCGATGTCCTTCTCTATGTCATCTTTCCACCTTGTACGCGGACGGCCCTATGGTCTTGTTGCCTGGAGAGTTCCTTCAAATGCTTTCTTGGCGAATCTGTTGTTTTCCATTCTGGCCACATGCCCACCCCATTGCTGTCTCCTACTTTTTAAATTCTGGATGCTAGTGGGTTGTTTCTTTAACTGATAAATTTCATTGTTCTTTTCTCCAATCGCCATTCTCCAATCGCCATTCTCCAACACAGGTCCCCAGATTTTTCTCATTACTTTTCTTTCAAAAACATTCAGTTTTCCTTTTTCATTCTTTGTAAGCGTCCAGCTTTCTGAATCATACAGTACTATGGGGCAGATAATAGTGTTGTATATGTTCATCCTTGTGGAGATTGACAAAGCTGTACTTTTGAGTGGGTTGATTAGTGAGTACAGACATCTTGACCCTGAGGCTATTCTTTCATTTATATCCATTATTATGATATTGTTACTGTTGAAATGTGATCCAAGGTTTTTAAACTTGAGAACGTTTCTGAATTTATAATGCTGGTCAATTTCAAAATAAGGATTTGGATTTATGACTCGTCCTGTTTCCATGTATTCGGTTTTCTCTTGGCTAATCAAAAGCCCGATTTTGTTGGCACTGTGCCTGAGAGATCTGTATATGTGTTTCAGTTCTTCTTCAGTTTCACTCAGCAACACTATATCATCTGCACAAGGCAGGAGTTTTACTTCACTGTGTTTGAATCGGAGACCATTGTATATACACTCCTGGAAATTGAAATAAGAACACCGTGAATTCATTGTCCCAGGAAGGGGAAACTTTATTGACACATTCCTGGGGTCAGATACATCACATGATCACACTGACAGAACCACAGGCACATAGACACAGGCAACAGAGCATGCACAATGTCGGCACTAGTACAGTGTATATCCACCTTTCGCAGCAATGCAGGCTGCTATTCTCCCATGGAGACGATCGTAGAGATGCTGGATGTAGTCCTGTGGAACGGCTTGCCATGCCATTTCCACCTGGCGCCTCAGTTGGACCAGAGTTCGTGCTGGACGTGCAGACCGCGTGAGACGACGCTTCATCAAGTCCCAAACATGCTCAATGGGGGACAGATCCGGAGATCTTGCTGGCCAGGGTAGTTGACTTACACCTTCTAGAGCACGTTGGGTGGCACGGGATACATGCGGACGTGCATTGTCCTGTTGGAACAGCAAGTTCCCTTGCCGGTCTAGGAATGGTAGAACGATGGGTTCGATGACGGTTTGGATGTACCGCGCACTATTCAGTGTCCCCTCGACGATCACCAGTGGTGTACGGCCAGTGTAGGAGATCGCTCCCCACACCATGATGCCGGGTGTTGGCCCTGTGTGCCTCGGTCGTATGCAGTCCTGATTGTGGCGCTCACCTGCACGGCGCCAAATTTGCATACGACCATCATTGGCACCAAGGCAGAAGCGACTCTCACCGCTGAAGACGACACGTCTTCATTCGTCCCTCCATTCACGCCTGTCGCGACACCACTGGAGGCGGGCTGCACGATGTTGGGGCGTGAGCGGAAGACGGCCTAACGGTGTGCGGGACCGTAGCCCAGCTTCATGGAGACGGTTGCGAATGGTCCTCGCCGATACCCCAGGAGCAACAGTGTCCCTAATTTGCTGGGAAGTGGCGGTGCGGTCCCCTACGGCACTGCGTAGGATCCTGCGAAACTGCGTGCATCCGTGCGTCGCTGCGGTCCGGTCCCAGGTCGACGGGCACGTGCACCTTCCGCCGACCACTGGCGACAACATCGATGTACTGTGGAGACCTCACGCCCCACGTGTTGAGCAATTCGGCGGTACGTCCACCCGGCTTCCCGCATGCCCACTATACGCCCTCGCTCAAAGTCCGTCAACTGCACATACGGTTCACGTCCACGCTGTCGCGGCATGCTACCAGTGTTAAAGACTGCGATGGAGCTCCGTATGCCACGGCAAACTGGCTGACACTGACGGCGGCGGTGCACAAATGCTGCGCAGCTAGCGCCATTCGACGGCCAACACCGCGGTTCCTGGTGTGTCCGCTGTGCCGTGCGTGTGATCATTGCTTGTACAGCCCTCTCGCAGTGTCCGGAGCAAGTATGGTGGGTCTGACACACCGGTGTCAATGTGTTCTTTTTTCCATTTCCAGGAGTGTACGTAAATCATTCTCCCGAACCA
The DNA here is from genome assembly GCF_023864345.2 of Schistocerca serialis cubense. Taxonomy (NCBI): domain Eukaryota; kingdom Metazoa; phylum Arthropoda; class Insecta; order Orthoptera; family Acrididae; genus Schistocerca; species Schistocerca serialis. The sequence goes on along the minus strand of NC_064645.1, from coordinate 589,066,194 downwards.
CTTTCTCTAACGCAAAGTTGAAGAGGACACATGAAAGAGTGTCTCCCTGTCGTAGGCCCGTTTTAATTGGAAAGCTGGGGGATATGGATCCTCCGAACTTTGCTGCTGCCTGGGAGCCATGCATGAACAGTTGTATCATCCTAATAATTTTACTGGGTATACTAAATTCTCGTAAGGTGTTGAAGAGGCTACTTCTGTGGATGCTGTCGTAGGCTCGCTGGAAGTCAATGAAGAGACAGTGGATGTTTTTGTTAAATTCCAAGTATTTCTCAAAGATCTGTCGTATAGTAAACAAATTATCAGTTGTGGACCGGTTTCTTCGAAGTCCACTATGGTAATCTTGAATAATGTTTCCGCATAAGGTTTAAGTTTTTTCAGAATGGTCATTGACAAGTTTTTGTATGTTATGTTCAGCAAACTGATTCCTCTGTAATTTCCACATTCCATTCTGTTTCCTTTCTTGTATAAGGGACAAATTATTGCAGTTTTCCACTCTTCAGGCAGCGTTTCAGTTTTCCAGATCATTGTGATAAGGTTATAAATTTCTTTGTGAAGTTTGATTCCGCCCTGTTTCATCGTTTCCTTTTTCTTGCCCAGTGTTTTTTCTGCTGCGTCTGTTACTACAGTCCTTATTCTTTCCCAAGCCTTCACGACACTATTTTCCTCCTCAGCTTCTTGCAATGCTATAAATCGGTTATTTATTTCAATCATATAGGCTTCTTTAACGGATAGTTTCTTCAGTCGTTCGATGTCTAAATTAGGTTTTGGTGTGGCTTTTGGTTGTTGATTCCAAATCATCTTGATTTCCATCTTTCCTACTACTAGGAAATGATCCGAGCCAATTTCAGCTCCTCTATACGTTCAGACATCTCTTATAAATGAAGTGAAACGTTGATCTGTCACAACATGGTCAACCAGGTATACTGTTTTGCCATCTGGAGAGCATCATGTACCTGTGTGTATATCTTTGTGAGGGAACATCGTCGAGCAAATTCTCATATTCTTTGACAGTGCAAAGTTTACCATATTTAATCCATTCTCGTTTGTGGTCGAGTGCTTGCAATATTTTCCTGTTGTGGGGATGAACATACCCTCTTTACCTACTTCTCCATTAAAGTCCCCTAAGATAATACTCATATTTTTTGTTGGAATACTTTCGACTACTCTCTCCAATTCTTCATAGGACTCATCTCTCTCATCCTCAGTTGAATCTTCAGTCGGTGCATGGACATTTATAAATGTTATATCGTACCACTGGTGTTTGATTGTTATGTAAGACATTCTTTTGATAATGGGATGGAATTTCTTAACCGGATTAACAATCCTGTTCTTAACAGCTAAACCAGTACCAAATTTTTAGATGTTTTTCATCTCCCCCATCAAAAATGACACAATTATCCTCCGTATGTGTCCCTTCTCCAAGCCACCTAACTTCCTGTAGAGCTACAATATCAGTCTTGTATGTTTTTAGTTCAGATATCAAAGTCGCTGCTGCAGCTGGTTTATGAAGACTACGAACATTCCATGTCCCAAATGTGAAGCAGTGTTTCTTGTTACTATCTCGCGACTTCCTGTTCCATAGCCTATGTCCGTTTCCTTTGAATACATTATCCGAGGCAAATCGTTGATGTGAGCCAGTAGGTATAGAATTCCCTGGCAGCGTTACAAGCGCTGCGCAGGTTAAGCTTGGTGATGGGGCTGCCACTTCACAGCTTCCAAGCTTGATGAGTAATATTTTGCATTACCATTTCCTAGACAGATTGTCTTTCCCTGGCTCCGAGCTCTGCCTGCCCCGTGGAGATGCCTTCCGCCTCTTCTACTGTTGGAATGCTATAAAAACATTATCTCCCAGTATCCGAGCCGTTGACTTCCTCTTCACTAGTTTTCGTCCACCCCGGGTATTTTATTTCCCCGGTAGCCACCATATCTGGTAAGCATTCCCCTATCCGCCACCTGGGAGGCGCCCGATGGGGGACCAGCAACCCCTCACGGGGTCAGTCGACACACCAAGTTAAAACAGTACACATTATATTTCCATCGCTTACCATGCAAATACAGACGGCGCCTCTGTCGTGGAAGTTAGCCCGTGTACAACATACCGGACCCCGCTTTTAGCTGTCTACGCCCTCCCCTGTTGTAGTGGCGATGCCTGGCCTCTGAAGGAAGCTGCGAAACTGCTTATGGCTTAACTGAAACCCACACTAACCTATTCAGCTGGCCTGTGTTCAACATGAAGCCGGTAGGGTTCCCACCTACATACCTTAAGAGTCCTCGCGATTAAGAGAATAGCCGGCCGCTGTAGCCGAGCGGTTCTAGGCGCTTCAGCCCGAAACCGCGCTACTGCTACGGTCGCAGGTTCGAATCCTGCCTCAGGCATGGATGTGTGTGATGTCCTTAGGTTAAGTTAGGTTCAAGTAGTTCTAAGTCTAGGGGACTGATGATCTCAGATGTTAAGTCCCATAGTGCTTAGAGCCATCAGATTAAGAGAATAAACTGGAAATTCTATAGTTACTTTTGCAAATTCCTGATTTGTCTGTGACGGTATTCGAACTCTCATATCTATCTGGCAATTATGTAAACTTTGTGTGATTATCAATTTAATGGAGTTTCACGATGGCACGTGGCAGTTTTTACATGAACGTCCGCATGACACGTTGTTTCCTATAACGTGCATACTTTATTTACTATATATTTGGGCTGCATGTGCATCTGTCTTACTGTTGTAAGTAGTAAACAAAAAATCTTCACAGAAATTACAACAAAACAGTTCAAAGGTATTGGATCATGCTTTTAGACATATCAGTCTGACGACTGGTTTCATTCTTCTTCATGAGTTCATCTTTTTATATCAAAGTGTACCTTCTACATTCAAATCATTGCACATTGTCTAAGATTTTTTTGTCAGGCGCCTGGTTAACTATTCATGGATGCCTTACAATTACTCGTGTCGACCTACCACTAAAGATCATCTTTCCGTTCTTATACCCCTCAGTTCTCCTGTCTGGTCAATACCATACTTTTTAACTGAAATCTACATCATAGTGTTGATATTTCTTTACAGCCTACACTTAAGAACTACTTGTCTGATGTATAATCTGTTTAAGTATTCTAAGTGTCTGAAGTTTTACGTATGATAGACATATGCCAACCTATATGAGTAAGTAATGATAAAATCAAACCACCCACAGGTTCACGTTATTAGGCGCTTCAAGGTGAACAAGGTCGTAGAATAAAATCCGCCGATTAATGTTCAGGATAGCGACCTGGCTACAGAAAGTGAGATTTGCCCCAAAGAACGAGAGATAATACTAGTCTATTCACCGCAAGAGAGTCCCACTGAGGTAAGTCAATATCATTACCATAATGCTGAGTAAGCACGAACATACGGGCTGACAGTGTGAGTACGAAAGAGACCAGTTACATCTCAGGTTGCGTACTTTGCAGAATGAACCACTTAGCCAGATAATATTAGTCGATAATATATCACTATCCGCACATATCTCCATGGATGTAAAATGCAGCCAACCCTCATTTTTACATGAAGGATTAAGGAAGTGATTCACTTTATTACAATCCTATAATACTAACATTCCTTGATTAGAAGATCCTGAAGCAACACGATATCGAACGTTAAGTTTTTGTGAGGTAGTGCAAAGATCCACTAAAAATTTTCGAGGGTCCGGAATATTTTACTCGTGTGACTCACGCCGTCCCAAAACGTTTTCAGACAAACAAATTACGCAACTCCATGCTGGCGACTCACAACTAACGGAAGGCTACTGCCAGTCGGTGACACATTCCTCTATCAGTATTGTAGGTACGAGGCAATGGTGTAAGACCAGAAGGTGAATTTCAGTTTGGAGAAAAGTCGTTGCTAGGGTAGTGCAACTTTGTTTTGTGGCAGTTTTCCATGGAATACGGTCTTCGTGTGGCTAGTCTCTTGGAGAGATGCATAGTTTCGCCGAAGCATCCTATCTCGAGATAGTTCACTGTTCACTGGTTGCAAGTGATTTTAACTATCTCTTGCTTCACCTAGAGTTTATCCTTAAGTTTTCTTCCAAGAAGAGTGGAAGTTTCGTAGTTGCTGATCCGTAATGTAAACATATAACGCAGAAGCATAGGCTCTTCTGGTCAGTGTGACGTATCATTTGTCTCGGCTCGATGGTGATGGTTGTCCCAGTCGAGATGACGTGGAACGGCGTCCGCCGATCACGACAACGCCAATCTATAACTATTATAAAAACAAACTCCTCGCGCGGTTAGGTTATTTTCCTGATACTGTCTCTCAGAACTGATATCAACTTCTCGATGGAGCAGCACGCTGGAGTGTGCGCGCCGCCCTTTTTTTGTAATTAAAGCAGTGATGTTCGATGTCTACCGATCTTCTCCATTTATAAATATAGCGAGTGCACAACTCGATAACGCGATGACTCTCTTGATATGAAATGATAACCAGAAGTCCTTTGGATGCTCCCGACAGACTTTTCAGTTTACGCGAAGTTGATGACTGTAGTTCTTATGCCCGGTTTGAGAATGGTTATTCAAACGTTGAAAATATGTCTTAAATCATCATCCATCACCCAAGCCGATGTCACATTAGGAACTTTGCGAGGATATTCAGTTGCTAATTATTATTCCGTCGTCAAGGCGTCGCTACGTTGCGTGTTCAACAACTACACGACGTAATTACAGAGATGACATACCCTTGAGCAATGTTCAGAATGCGTCGTATTTCGGTGTAAACTCATTGCTGTTTACAGTTAAATTGTCACTAAATCACTTTTCACTTTTATCTTACCCGAAGAATCAGTTTATTCCACAAATTCACTTTAAACGTCCTTTAAATGATGTATGCGACACGAAGAATTAAAGTTGGATTAAAGTTTATTTATCTTCGTAATTATTTGTCCCTACACTGAGCACACACACAGATTTCTCATCCAGGGAACTGTGTCTGTTAGCATCAGCAATTCTGACTTTGACGATGGCTTCCGACAACACAGCGTAATTGTAAGTTCTTCGTGACTGCGTTTGTCTGTTTCCTACTCAAGTCTAGTAGTTGAGAGTATGTCGGCGATCACTCTCTTTCTGTGTCCTTTGATGTTCGTGACTGTTAAGCATCACGAAGGCTAAGTCCCATCACAAATCAGCTACCACACGCGTTATTTTTCTGTCGCATATATCAACTATCCGGTTACCTGTCTAAACGGTAAAGATTATTTTACTTCATGCGACTTCTAATACTTCCAACCGTAAAACTTATAAGCTTCAGATCGGTTTTAAAACAATCTAGTAGCGATTAACATGCGTACTACTGTTGCAAGAGTACAAGAGAGAAGTGAACATCTCCATTGCCGAGTTACATTCTAGTCACAGAGAACTTACAGCTCGATGCGGCTACACCTCTCTTTTAGGTTAACTGTTATCTTTGGTCAATTTAAGGTCTGGGCTCTAACCTTCGTAAATAATGATTTTTTGAATTCTTTCTTTAAAGTTTCTGTTTAGTATCATGTGGTATTCTTTCATGCAGTCCTTCCTTTATGATAAGTTTTAGTATTTACGTTACATTCTTGTTAATCAAACTGTCAGGAGTGTAAATTTTGTTGCCAGGAACTGTTATCACTGTCAGGATGACTGATTTTTCTATTTCTTTTTGCAGCAAAAGGGTGTTCACTATGGGTTCTATAATTGGGGTGTTACATCAGTCACACACTAAACAGTGATATTTGCGCGAAATAATATCACGATCAAAGAAAAAAAACGACTGCGCACTTAATTATATAAGTGAGATTACGAAAATCAGTTAGCAGAACTGGACACTGGAGCAGCATACCCACGTCTTAGTGGATATGAAGCAGAAGCTGTAAATAAATGACGCCATGTACACCAGCAATGAACATGTTATGAAGGTGCAGAGGACGGACGAAGCACTCAGAAACAATTACAACATCCCAGAGATTGATGCCTAGGAGAATGGGATAACCCATCTAACACAGACGACTGAGATGCAATGAGCACTTCATCTGTTCAGTACGTTTGGCATCGAGTACTATAGTTTGGTTCTTTGAAACAAATGACCAGGATAGATCCGACCTCACAAACGTTCCCACTGTGTTAACATATTACCCTGCGATCCAAGCGAATACATTCTTAGTCTCTCTTCCAACACAGCTCACCTACTGAGAGCTTCTGTTGTACCTTTGGGGTCTGTTTTGTTCTATAACGACCCTGCCAACGATTCTTCAAATGTTGACTCGAACGTCCGTACTCTTGTAAATAGTTTCTCATTAAAGACTATTTGCATGAGCTGATGCTAAGAGCAATTGGTAGAGCTGACATGAAACCAGTTGCACAAGTTTTTACGATGTTTTATTGCCTCTCCTTCGAGTGAATTAGAGGTATACGTCTCGACGTAGCATCTGCTACCGATACTGCGAGGACAAAGCTGGAAGTCATCTCACCTGTACGTCCACATCTGTCTCCATCACCATTAATAAGGAAATTTGTGAACCTAAAGGAAATGAACACGGTATTACGACTGCCATAGCGGATTTTAGTCTAGAATGAGGAATTCCCTTATTTTCTAGAAAGAGAAGCATGCTGATTTCGTGTTTAAGCTACGATTGGATCAGTAGTGTGGATTTTACTCAGCTTCAGGCCTAGCCAGTTTGGGCAAAATCTTAAAACTAATTAGTCAATGTATTAAAAAAACAACGTTTACTTTGACAGTGCTATCAAGGGTTGATAAGAAGTTCACTTCTGGATGGAGTACAACAGAGGACCATTTCCTGCAAAGCTTCACTTATGCCCTTATATGTAACACAGGAGAACCATAATCACTCAGGCCACATCTCCATTCCCGAAAATTTAAAATGTGTTGCGAATGTTTGCACCAGTTTCAAAACTTATCGAAACTCTACTACCTTTTTTCAGGTTTTCAGCCATCAGGCAGGGGTCAGCAGCTTGCCATGAATTTACGTCTTCAGCCTTCCCCTTGATAGCGATATTGATGGTCCAGCTGCTATCGTCCATGATGTGTCTGATATATTCTACTCTAGATTTGCTTCTGTTATTTCCTTCTGCTGTCCCTTAAATACTACTTTCTTGCGTCCACATCATGTCTCAGGAGATGATCGGCCAATGTGTCACTACTGTGTTGGATAGTTTTTGAAGAGACATGGGTTCTCTTCTTCCCGTCCCTACAGCGCCTCTCCATCTCATATCCCGCCTGCGAAAAAACTCTTGAGCACTCTGCGATAGCACAATACCTCAAATGCTATTATACTAAAACAACAAAAGGAAAAGAAGCAACACCCCACGAAGAAGTTATCCGAATGGCTCGTAAATCAGCAGATGTGATGTATATGTACAGACAAATAAATGATTGCAGTTTCAGAAAAGCTGAATGATCGATTCAAGAGAAAGAGATTCACAAGTTGAGGAAATCACTATCTCGTTGGTCCGCATCTGTCCCTTATACAAGCAAGTATTCGGTTTCGAATTCATTGGTAAACTTGTTGGATGACATTCGGAGGCATAATTCTGTCTAATTGGCACGTTATATCGCCGAAATACCGAGCTAGTTAGAGGGCCCTGCCCATAATGCTCCAAACGATCTAAATTGGGGAGATAAGTTGACGTTGCTGGACAAGATAGTGTTTGTCAAGCACGGAGGCAAGCAGGGGAAACTCGCCGTGTGTGAGGGGGCATTATCTTGCTTTTATTCCCTGGTAACTTGATTCACTGCACAGGTTCCCTAGGCCTACCACTGAGACTCAACTTTCATTGATTTGGAGAAGTGGTAATATGTCATTTAGTCCCTCTAATTACAATATCCACGGAAGTGTTTAGTACTTGAGATATCTCTAGTGTCTCTGGTACGAGTCTCCGGGTATCCTTTCCAAAGGATCCCTTCTTAGCAGTTTCTGGTTTCGTGAAAGTAGTTAGACTGATTTCCTACTGCCTACGAACAACTCGTCCAGATCCCATACCTTAGAACTGAATTCGAAATGGAGCTACATTGTGGTTTGTGTAATGCATACAGAACAGCATACGAAATTTTCAGCTGATCTTGTTGATTCTCTTTCAATTGCTGGAACTGAAGCGTCTAATATTCAGTAAAGTGGTTTCTGTTAAGACGCTAGAAAAACATGGGTTAAAATTCAGTGATCACCTGTAACTACTTGGTACTTAGATTCGCGAACCTTTTTTGAATCTACGATCACTAGCAATCTCACATAACAAATTCTAAGAAATTATAAATTTACAATAAATGCAGACCGCAGTCTCGAAAGGAGGATACTAATTATAACTGCATACGATACTTACAGTAGCCACAGAATATCTTAAACCGTCACACCTGCTGATTTGCCCTGCGTGTTCTCGAGCATTTCCCTGCTGTTTCCTTTTTCTAGAAAGGCTCCAGAATGCTATGGGCTTCAAGGCAGATGACATAATTCGTTCCTTACCTAACCGGCTCCACTGCATTCTTCCTCATAAGACTCAGCGTTGTACACTGTTGAGGTATCAGGTAGGTAGATGGTGAAAACGTGATGAGAGAAATCCGATGAGTTGCCACACACGTCGCCGATTGCGACCAGTAATCGATATTAAAATTGTGGCGCTTTTCTAAAATATATAGGACCACAGATGAGGTTTTGTGTGCTGTCTTTTCTTCAATCTGAAACAGTATGGGGGAATGTTAAGACAGCCACGAGGTGATTCAGCACGACTCTGACGTCATGTAATGATTTTTACCAAAATCTTATGTTACGGACGACATAATCCTAGGTGAGTCCCGGAGACCCAAATTGTTCTAGAACGTCTGCTGGAAAATCGCTCCAGTAATGGTAGAGCAAAGGTACGACATTCTGAGAAAAATGAAATTGCAGTCGCAGGGACTTCAAAAACCAACGACCTGTAGAGGACGGTGGTTTCGGACACTTTAGTGCAATTTTGAATCTTGAGAGAAAATTATACGAACTAAACAGATCCCGTGTCTCAATGTGCGTTCATTATAGTGAAGAGACTGAAAGGCACAGTGGAAATGTTCTACTGATTCTACATATAAAAAGCAGATGAGGGCGTACCCGAAGTCTTGGATTACGTTAAAGGATTTCGACAAGGACACCAAATATTTATTGTGAGTAATATTACAGTCATTGTGTTGCCAACGGACAATAGTTAATTTCAAGAACACGCCGAAAGAAAGTCTGTCGAATATTAGAAGGGTAATAAAGCTATTGAATGTGGAACTGCTGGAGCAGCTGCTTTCTCACGTATTATCAGTTGGCCATAGCGGCCAGAATGTACCACGAAAGAACCTTTTTCGTGTGAGGTTATGTACAACTAGTCTTAAAGTCTCTTCTAGTATGAATAGCATCAGTACGGTGGTAACCTCTTCCTAAGGGAGGTCCAGGCAACGCTAAAAAAATCTGTGCGTGGTGTTGTTGTTCGGCTAAGACTCGTGTTGTTCAGGTCGCCACACAAGTCTATCCTGCGAGAGCCTTTTCGCTACTCTCTAAGTACTGTTACCCACGTTCATTTTAGTCTATTCAATCATTCTCTGTCTGTAGAATTTTTTACTCTCCTCCCACTCCGCTTGCCATTGACACTAACACATTACGAAATTAACAAATCTTTTGATGCCGCATGATCTGCACTATAAACTGATACCAGTTTATAGTAAATTGTGTCATAAAGACATTTTTCTCCGTTTTGATCAATTCCTTCTCGCATGTTACACGTTCTAAGCAATTAATCTTCAGCACTCTCCTGGAGAAGAATATTTCAAAACCATATGATCTCTTCTTTTTGAGCTAACTATCGTAAACGTTTCATTCATGTACAAGGCTGCACGAGTAATCAGAATACCGTAAGAGAAGACGTTCTGACACTGAAATTTATATTTATCGTTAAGTTATTTGTCTCGTAATATTGGCATTCTGATTTTTCCATCACAGATACTTTGGCAATCATCTGTTATTTTTTCCCGAAGAGCAGAGTTCAGTTTACTAGTTTCAAAGACATTTGATAATATATTTCCCCCTGCAACTATTGATTTAACTGTAGTGTACTCTACAAAACTAATTTTTCTTTTGTTTATGTTCACCTGATAACGTCTTTTCAAGACATTACCCATTTCGTCTAAGTTACAAGCCACGTAAATTGCCGCCTCTGACAGAACTGCAATGCCATCGACTGGTCTTGAAGGTTTGTTTTTTCTCCCGAAATTTAATCCCTGTTTCTAATCTCTTTTCACTTATCATTCTACTTGCTGAACGTACTCATTGAAGTACACTGTGAACAGATTACAGACATATTGCGGACTAACATCCAAAAGATGTTCGGGCTCACATGCAGTTCCTCTCCGTCAAAAGGCCTTGGCCCAAACACGTCTAGGGGTTGAACCGTACGTGTCGCAATACACGCCCTAAATTAGACACTTTTGACCCTTTGGCTAAATTGTCTGGCTGATAGCAAGTTTGCGAAATACAGAGTTAAGATAGCATATAGTAAAAGTAATATAATACCGAGAACTAAATTAACGACCCATAAATGATGTAGGCCACACAGTTGCGATTTGGTTAGGACAATATACCGGGTAATCAAAAAGTCAATACCTATAAATTTGAAAACTGAAGAAATCACGAAATAATGTAGATAGAGAGTTACAAATTTACACACATGCTTGAAATGACATGGGGTTTTATTAGAACCAAAAAAAATACAAAAGTTCAAAAAATATCCGACAGATGGCGCTTCATCTGATCAGAATAGCAATAATTAGCATAACAAAGTGAGACAAAGGCAAAGATGATGTTCATTACAGGAAATGCTCAATATGTCCACCATCATTCCTCAACAATAGCTGTAGGCGAGGAATAATGCTGTGAACAGCACTGTAAAGTTACGGTGAGGCGTTGGCGTCGGATATTGTCTTTCAGCATCCCTAGAGATGTCGGTCGATCACGATACACTTGCGACTTCAGGTAACCTCAAAGCCAATAATCGCACGGACTGAAAGGCCAAGCATGACGAAAGTGGAGGCTGAGCACACGATCATCACCAAACGACGCGCGCAAGAGATCTTTCACGCGTCTAGCAATATGGGGTGGAGCGCCATCCTGCATAAACATCGTACGTTCCAGCAGGTGTTTGTCAGCCAGGCGGGGGATGATGCGATTCTGTAACATATCGGCGTGCCTCTTACCCGTCACGGTAGCAGTCGCTGACGTTTTGCTGTCCAGCGCCATCTGTCGGACATTTTTTGAACTTTTTTGTTGTTCTAGTAAAACCCCCTGTCATTGCAAGCATGTGTGTCAATTTCTACCTCTGTATCTACATTATTCCGTGGTTTATTAAGTTTTCAAATTTACACTGACTTTTTGATCACCCGGTATTTTCAGAAAGCTAATAGCGAAAGTGGTCGCATTTAGAGTTACTGTTATACTCGAGGGCATATCCATTTGACAGAGGTCGATCATTCACAATCTCATCGTGAATTACAAGTTATCTACGCGAAAAAATGGAGTTCAGAGCAGGCGCGCGGCTGCTCACCACTCAGAGACTAAGTCCCGCGATACCACACAACCCCGAATTTAGTAAGCAGTTTCACTTCCTAGCTGCTTAAAGAACGACTGTCTGCTTTCGCGTCTCAATCCAAACTGTACTCTTTGGGGTTTCTAGCCGAACTGTCCGCTTTCGCGTCTGCACCAGCACTCCCTCTTGTCCGTCCGCGGCTGTTTCCCGTGCGCCGAATATCCTCGCTCAACTGACCAGGGCAGTTCCCTTTCCTGAAGTTGTCCATCTGATGGACTACAGCTTATTCTGCATTATTTTACATTTTAACATATTTAGGGCAGTTCCCTTTCCTGAAGTCGTCCATCTGATTGACTACAGCTTATTCTGCATTATTTTACATTTTAACATATTTAAATAACTAAAACGTGACCATTTTCACGTTCTACATAAAGCAACAACAATATCCAGTAGATAGTAAACGTTAAATTCTTTTACATAAAAGCAGTACAATTTCCTTCTTAACTTTGAATGTCACGGCCAGTAGTCTTGCAAAAATGTGCTTTCAGATAAATACATAAAGAAAAAAAAGTAGCTATTATGCACTGAACTTTACATCAAATATTCAGTTACCTAATGATTGAATAAGTTGTCATGCTGTCATCGTCCAATGTGTTTCGTGTGGAGGATATGATGATCTGATGCTCAACTGTAAATACTGATAAATTGTAAGTAGGCTGTTTAGGTTTTTTTACTGGTAACGCCACCTCTGTATGAAAATCACTGGCTGTGCTGTGTGCAGTCTGTGGCTAGTTTGCATTGTTGTCTGCCATTGTAGTGTTAGGCAGCTGGCTGTGAACAGCGCGTAGCGTTGCGCAGTTGGAGGAGAGCCGCCAGCAGTGGTGGATGTGGGGAGAGAGATGGCGGAGTTTTAAAATTTGTCATGAACTGCTATATTTATATATGATGATATCAAGGTAAATACATTGTTTGTTCTCTATTAATATCTTTCATTTGCTAACTATCCCTATCAGTAGTTAGTGCCTTCCATAGTTTGAATCTTTTATTTAGCTGGCAGTAGTGGCGCTCGCTGTGTTGCAGTAGCTTGAGCAGCGAAGATTTTTGTGAGGTAAGTGATTTGTGAAAGGTATAGTTTAATGTTAGTCAGGGCCATTCTTTTGTAGGGAATTTTGAAAGTCAGATTGCGTTGCGCTAACAAAATATTATGTGTCAGTTTAAGCACAGTCATGTATAATTGTTCAAAGGGGACGTTTCATATGTCGACCCTTAGCCAAGGATACCTCACTGGAATCTTCTGATTTTTTGTTGTAGTTTGTGTAATTAGTGTAGATTTTGTTTATTGCTAGTGCGTAATTGTAGAGAAAATCTCCTTTGTAGTTGCAGACTTTCATTGTTGTACAGTAAAACAGTTGTGGTATACATGTAGATTTGCACCAAGTATTTCGCAGCTGCAATTAACTAGATATTATTTTCAGTGCTATGTTAATGTGTTCTCTTATTTTTGATCTTCAAATTGTGTTTTTCTGTGTTGTCGTGTGAAATACTGTGACAATAATGGCGTGTGAAAAACGTAATACTAGGCTCCAAAGTAAACTGAGAAATGACAGTGAAAATGAAAGCAGTGTGTTAGCGCCACCGAGTAATGAATTAACTGATGTTCAAAGTAGTAATTTGGTAATTGTGCATAGGGAAATGGAGCGGGCGGCAAACAATGGCGTGGACAGTGAAACAATTAGTGAAGAGGGAAGCATTATCGATCGATCGGTCGGCAACAGCTCGCCTCAGGAATCCGAAATGACAGGACACAATTTTGCAAATACTGTAGATTCAGGTTTTGCGTCCTCACCGTTTTCTCAAATGAGTCAAGACACATTTTCCTCTTGTCAAAATGTGAATGTTGCCGGTGCAAATTCACTGCCGAAAAGCACTGACGAACGTGTTTCAGACACCAGTGCATTGTTATTACAATTAATGCAAGAAATGGGACAAAAGCTTCAAAAGCTAGACACAATGGAACAAAATCAGAGACAAACGCAGCAAAAGCTTCAAAAGTTAGACACAATGGAACAAAATCTTCAAAAGTTAGACACAATGGAACAATACAAGAGACAAACACAGCAACAGTTAGACGCAATGGAACAAAATCTTCAAAAGTTAGACACCACGCTTGAACAAACACGTGAAGATTTAACTACTGAGTTACATAAAATCGAATCGAAATGTCAAAAAGTCTGTAATGACGTAAAAACACAAATTTGTGAGCATTTCCAACCTATTTTTTCGCGTCATGAAAATGCATTACAGAATCACGAAGCAGCCATAAAAGAACTGCAAACTATTGTTCATCAAAATCACGACACCCTGCAAGCTAAAATTGACTCAGTTGCATCAACCGATTCGGTTACGCAACTTGCAAAAACTCAGGAAAACTTAAAGGACACAATAGATACTCTGAAACTTGGTTCAGGAAAACATACAGAGGAAATAATTTCACTATCGGATAAAGTAGCCGAACTTTCAGATCAGTTCACTAACTTATCTACAAAGGTAGATGATGATCTGAATAACACAACACCTGTAGCCTTCACTGACGCTGAAGAGTATGTAGAAATTAGAAAATTCAAACAAAATCAAAATCAAATCAATACACAGTACAAAAGAGAAATCCGGAAAGTGCAAGATCAGTTGGCACAAGTAGTACAAGAATTACGTATTTCAGAGGATACTCGCGCCCCAATACGGGAAGAGGGACACAGAAATACGGAACAGCCACAAAATAGTAACACAGGGCATTTCGGAAGTTATGAAAGAAATTGGCAATGTGCACCGAATTTTGAAATGGAACCGCCGAAACGACGTAACAATGACCGATATGCGACTCGCCGACATGATGACTTTGACTATAAGCTGTTCATTACTACACGTAAATTCAAAACATTTAAGAATTCTGGCAACGACATTCATCCACAAGCATGGCTCCATCAATTCTCTCATTGTTTTCCTCCCAACTGGTCGTTAGAACACAGATTAGAATTTATGTGTGGCTACTTGGAGAATGAACCAGCTGTAAGAATGCGATCGGTAATTCACGATTGCCACAGTGAAGGAGAGTTTTACTATGCCTTCCTCTCAGCATATTGGTCTCAAGCCACACAAGACCGAGTAAAACATAGCATCATAATGATGAAACGTTTCGAACAATCTGAATTTTCCAGTCTTATGAAATATTTTGAAGACATGTTGCATAAGAATCAGTATCTTTCAAACCCATACAGCCCCTCAGAACTCATCCGCATTTGCTTAATCAAACTGCCTGAACATTTACGACATATTATTTTGGCAGGACGTTGCAAAGACGACATTGAAGCATTTCAGGGACTCTTACAAGAATTAGAAAGTGACACTGACAATCGCGGAACGCGAAACCAGGAACACAACAATTACAGGTCACATCCGTCGCAATTCCGTGATGAAAGAAGTAATAACTTGACACGACAAGGCTATTCTCACAACACAAATCGTGACCAAAACAGACACCACCCGTATGACAACCGTTGGCAGAATAGTAATAACTACAGGGAAAGATCACCTCTCCGTGGTAATGACTATCACAGAGACAATAAGAGAAACAGACAATATGGGAACCAAAATAAATACTATCAAGGGAGACAGAATAACTTTAGACGCAACGGACCAGCGCGCAGTTACGATTCAAGGAGAAATTCTCCACCATGTGACCGACAAGAAAGAAACTATGGAATCTACCGACATGACGACAGACGATATGATCGTAACGACAGACCTGAATTGCATCAGAACTGGCGGGATTCAAACAGAGGAGGGCCCTCTCGTCACGGTGAATTTGTAGAAGTTAGGTCTCGTAATCCCAATAACAACGCGCGGCAACAAAGAGACAGACAATGACTCGCGCCGCAGGCACCCACGTGCGCCGGCTGGCTCAGAGAAAAATAACATTGACGCTAACCCTGTGAAAAATTCCAGTATTCTTTACCGACGTATACTGCATGATAATTGCGTTCAAGCTGAAATTCTGAGTACTTTGAAGAGTAAAAGATTGTACCACATTTCACATGTAAAACCGATTATTGAAAGATAATCTGCTTTTTAACTTTGTCTTTGCCATAAAACGTTTCACTTCACGTTACTAGTATGCTTTAGAAACTGTTAACATGCAACAATGTTTGAAGTTAAATATCCAGTCTAGAACCTAGGGAACTTATTTCAACAGAAATGACGAATGCATTGTTATAGTGAACAGACGTCACAGTGTTATTGTGTGTGTACATTCTTGCTTGTTTGTTGCACGATTACGTAACTACTATAAGGCTCACATACTTAGAACATTCACCAGTACTGCTAATGAGATTTTAATGCAACATTTTGGTTTATTTGAAAATACATTATGGATTCAAGGTGCTTTCTGAGAGATACCAGGTGACACAGTGGTTAGTTTATTTGACAGCTACATGACTATATAACGACGCTACCAATGTGTAACACAATTTACCTTGTTGCTTTTGCGGTGTATCTGTTTTATATCTGCACAGTTTTCTGAATTCTTCTGGGAAGAAAAACATGTTTTAGTAGTAACTTTTGTGGTATAGCAACAATGAGACAGCCTTTTTCGTGGCATAACAATACGTTACTGTACAGTACTTTCTTCATCACGCCAATAAGCATAGTAACTACGATATCTATACGCAAAGCATTTCACTTTTGTTTATCATGAGGTAAGTACATTGACTTCTGCAGAACTTAGCTTTCGGAGGACGATAACTACGACACTTCCACAGAGATTATGTTACAAAACGCACAGTTTAGCGCTACAGTACACGTATTTGAGTGATCAATTTTATACTTAAAACATTTATTTTTAAAGATTTTTAAATTACAAAGAAAGTTTTGCGTGATATATTTCATTCCATTGGTGTAATCTGTAACACCTGAGGGTATAATTACATTAATCCTCAGGGGGGTACACGCTTACTTTGTGTACCATGTGTTTGGCAAGCACAAGGAACCCTAGCTAATATGGTATTTGCTTATACAACTTTACACATCGGTACCATATTTCTCTAGCACACAAATTACACAGCTATCTGATCATTTAACTGAGAGAGACAAACATTTATTTTACTATATCAGTGACAGATGTTTACGTAATTACACAGTTGGATAACTTCACACTTATAAAACTGTATTTTGTCTGTACTTTGTAAACTGTTCATATTTTTTCGGAATCATTGTGATACTATGAGAGCTTTGAATGATGTATTTGGTATGAGATCATGATTTTTAAAGTACGTTTGAGGCAGCTGACACTTTTGACATGAGCAGAGAATTTTTTTAGGCTTAGAAATTATTGGAGGAAGTTACGACGATTTTGAGATTTGACTGAAGTGTTATGATGTTATTATTACGACGACGATGTGTATTATGTTGTTGAGGAATGTTTATTATGCTTCATATTTATAATGACGAAATATTGACGAGTGTCGATGGATACGTATATGTGTAATAAGGTAAGGAGTAATGAATAGTGGGTAGGGACTCTTGACTTGTGAAACAGGATGTTGGAAACCAAGAATCGTACTTTAAGAGTTATGAAATGTGTGTGTATATGCGTGAATGTATTACAATGCAGACGAAAATTTTTTTTGGACACTGTTATATCAATAGCATTTTGTTTCTACAGATTTGTAACGCAAATTCTTAACCTGTGAATTTTTTTATATGAGACTGCCACTGTAGCGGAAACTGCTGTCGTAAATGTTTCCGTAAGAAAATTAAGTGACCACCTGCACGTAATGCGTCGTGGGCACCCAGCTGTGTCAGACGCCAGGAGAAAAAGCCATTAGCGCATGCCTTTTCAGAGCACAGGAAGAAAAAAAAAAGGGAGGCCATTACTTGGAAAGATACTTACATCTGCAAACCTGATAAAGACAAATGTCTTTCTACGAGAGTTGAGAGCTACTGACTTACGAAATGCCACATAGCTATTGAATGATATTTTTATGCTTTGCTTTTCATAGTTGCTTATTTCATTTGATATCTGGTTTCCAGCTGTGTTGTAGCATTGCTTTTATAAAATGAAATGCATTTGCTAATGTGAACACCTTCTGTCAACAGATCTATTAAATAATTATTTTATGATCCACATTCTTTAAAAAAGGAGCACTTGGAAAGGAAAGAACAATAAGAAGGAACTAGTAACAGTAACACATAATTTTCTTTTCAAGTACATGGTAATATTTTTTTTACAATAAGTTGTTGTGGTGCACCACTTTAATTTACATAGACATTAAGATGTGAATATACACTTCCCTTATCTGCATTGTTGTTTTTACTGTAATATCTTTTCTGCTTGAGCTTTGTCATATATAGATATAAGTTTTATATTTTTTATATTTGCTGCTGCTGTTTGCCAGGCATAGTGCTACTGAATTTTAAATTGTGTTACTCTGTTAAGCTAGTTTTACTACTGACTTATTTTTCTTGTTACTGTACATTGCCTCATATTAGTTGTAATATTAAATTGCTTGGTAATTTAGATTTACTGTAGCTTGCTTTGCGAATTTCCATTTTTTTTATTGCTGTTTATATTTATTGTTTTATGTGCTGCTGCATTGCCTCGTCCCTTAGTTTAGCATCTGAGCTCAGTAGATTTAAGTTAGCTTAAGAGGGGGTAGACTATATAAGAAACTAACTATGATGAACTGGAAGAAGTGCATTGAGAATCTATAGGAAAATGGTTTGGCCAAATAAAAGAAGTAGTGTATAGTGGAGAAAAACTATTTTTGAAAGAGGGTATGAACAGAATACAGAAAGCAGGCTTAGATAGGACTTTTTGGGAATAATGATGAATGAAGGGAGATCTCCAAGAAGTAAAGAAAGTTTTGTTTGCAAAATACTGCAGTACAACAAACCCTGTCCTTTCTTTTTGTGTTATCCCACTATATGTTTGTGTACCCTTGTGTATTTGTTTTCTTCCTGTCTCTCTGTAGTTTCATAGAATTTTTTCTTCTTTTAATATTAAGTTACATTCACTATGATGAGGAATACTGTTATCCTCGAATATAATTGGCATTAATAATATGTTATTTACTTTGTAAAGATGTTAGACATTGTTAATTCTGTTCTGTTCAATGCTCATGTGTGAAGTTGATGTTTCAAAAGTTATTGTGATCCTTTATGTATGTACTCATGTCATAATTCCACTGATGTATATGTTTATTTCTATTCTTTTGTAAAGCCTGTGTTACTACAAATGTTATCTGTATTGTTATGTTCTTTATTGATGTATTTTGTACCTTTGTAATTGTATTTTCATGTTGTAAATTTATAATTGTACAGACACCAGTTCTTCAAATTAAGTTACATTTCACTGCACACGTTTCTGTTGGTCATAGTATATGGACAATATGTGAGAAGTAGGGACTGTTAGTGTTTGTACGTGTGTTAATAATTCAGCAAGGGACTGGATAACAGCATTGCTGGTTCTAAGGACAATTCCAAACACTTTGTGAGTGCACAAGTGGTGGTTTATGGACTTGCTATATTCTCTGCAAGACTCTTCGATGGTGATCGCGCACCTGCACAGTCGCAACAGATGGCTGCTGGCCATTTCTACAAGGACTACAGTGGGTCTGCACCTCTGGTGGCCCACCAATACCATACTCTCTACCAGGACTACAGTGGGTCTGCTCTGTGATGACCTACCTACCAATCTTCTTCAAACTGTCGAATGACTCTGCTGTGGATTTGCTCTGTTGTGACCCAATACTTGTCTGCATGTCGAGAGTCAGCACTGTCTTTCCGTTGGAAGGACAACACTACGTCTTCAAGACTGCATGGAAATCCACTACTTCCGTGTGCATTTTCTTCTACTGCTCAGACTTTGAGAAAAACACTATATTTTACCGTAATGAATGATCAGGACTGTCTTTATGGACTGTGACAAAATTTTAGCTTTTGACCAACGTTGTACCAATAAGTGTGTGCATTTGATTTCTTTGTTATTGTAATTATGAAAATTTTTTTTCAAATCTGTATTGGCCACTGCCCAATCCAATTTGTAAAAATTTTTGTGGGGAGCATGGGGGCTATGTAAGTAGGCTGTTTAGGTTTTTTTATTGGTAACGCCACCTCTGTATGAAAATCACTGGCTGTGCTGTGTGCAGTCTGTGGCTAGTTTGCATTGTTGTCTGCCATTGTAGTTTTAGGCAGCTGGCTGTGAACAGCGCGTAGCGTTGCGCAGTTGGAGGAGAGCCGCCAGCAGTGGTGGATGTGGGGAGAGAGATGGCGGAGTTTTGAAATTTGTCATGAACTGCTATATTTATATATGATAATATCAAGGTAAATACATTGTTTGTTCTCTGTTAATATCTTTCATTTGCTAACTATCCCTATCAGTAGTTAGTGCCTTCCATAGTTTGAATCTTTTATTTAGCTGGCAGTAGTGGCGCTCGCTGTATTGCAGTAGCTTGAGCAGCGAAGATTTTTGTGAGGTAAGTGATTTGTGAAAGGTATAGTTTAATGTTAGTCAGGGCCATTCTTTTGTAGGGAATTTTGAAAGTCAGATTGCGTTGCGCTAACAAAATATTATGTGTCAGTTTAAGCACAGTCATGTATAATTGTTCAAAGGGGACGTTTCAAAATTAAATTTACTATATCTTCTAACAAATAAAGTTACAGAATTGATATTTACAAAGTCTGTCATTTCAATGATGCGCTTCTGTATGAAATGTTGATCGTTATGATTGACGAAAGTGTTCGGATTTTAGCATTCAGGTCTTTGTTACAATACTTGTTAATTTCTCTCTTTAACAGCAAATCCTAAACTATTACAGATATGATCAGTATTCAACTGTTATTGAGATCAGCAAGAAAATTTATTGAAGATGGCACATTAAAATTACTCTGACTTTATTCCTTGCATTACTGCAGACTTAAGTAGTTTTCATGAATACTTCGCTTTATAGCCGATCTTAGGTCCGCCATGTTGAACACTGCTACGTCTCCTCAGACACAGACGGATATTCTCTGGGTTCCCCTCAGACGTTGCTTCTCTTCTGTCTCACTCGCACACTACGGCGCCTAGGCCTCAATGGACAATAGACACTATACCATCTTGTAATGAATCTGCGTCCTTTGTGGGAAGCGGTCCTGGACGACAGGATTCGTTTCACAGTTCCAGTAAGGTGACTCTTTCAGCCATATATATTACATGAGAGCGCAATGCTCGTTACCTCACAATATCTCCCTCGGCTACTGTATGCCTGTAAGGTCCTTAGACTCTTATAATCGCATTGTGGTCTTTGTAACAGTTGTGAATAACTCCTCGCTCTATGTATTTTATCCCCGTTACGTTCAGAAGTCCTGATGTTGTTGACTTAAGTTTGCCTTTCTTCCGTATATCTTCTAAGTCCTAGGAGCACCAATTCCTCATTTGTCCATACATTTTCGTGGGAACTAAACTGATCTCCCGGGGGATTCTCTGCAACCAGTACCTTCAGTAATTTCGCATTAGGGTTTTCGCAAACATTCTGTTAAGATCAAATTTGTATTAATTTCGGCTCTTTGGGAATGGATTATTACATGTTTTTCAAAGTCTGATACTGTTTCTTCTGTCTTGAATGTCTTACATATCACGTGGACCACCTTTTCCATATTTCTGCCATTGACCTCAATAACTTTGAAGCAATGTTGTCTACTCGAGGTACCTTTATTCGACTGGGATCTTTCACTGCTCAGTGAAATTCTCTTCACTTTATCGTATCTCACATCCAATCATCGTTGGATTCCTCTTCCCATATCACTATTTTTGCACTGGTTCCTTTTTAGGACCCATCCAAATGTTATATCTAGCTTTCAGACTTCCATCCTTTGCTTCGTAGTGACCTGTCGTCTAAGGTCTCGATATTCATGTATCTGAATATCTTTCCTTTATGGCTATCGTTAATTTTTCCATATGTGGTACATATCTTTTCCGTTGTTACGCATGCTTCTGTAGTTTCACATTCCTTCTGCATCCAGTCTGCTTTTTTGATTTCTAAATTTTTTCTTTATACAATATAATTCAATATTTGGCGAGATAACCCGGATTTCTACTGGAAGTTGTCCTTTCGTGCATTTGATACTTTACTGCCCTCTCTATTTCAGATCTCCAAAGCTACTCATTCGTCTTCTAATCCACTGCTTTCCTCCTCTTTAGTGGATCGTATTCTCATATTCACAGTGAAACAATCGCCAATCTGTGGTTTTTTTAACATATTTGGATTCCATTTAGCAGATTTCCGACGTTACTGCAGCTTCATCAGTTTCAATAAGGTGTAAATGCACAGAAATTTACTAGGAGGGTCCAAAATTGCTCCTTTTTTGATTTGTTTTTTTAGGGCGCTCAACTACTAATAGTACTTACAAACAGACAGAGAAACAAAATAAAAGAGTTAGGTCTTTTTGCACAAGTCCGTCAGTGCAATAAAACGAAGGACACGAACAGCTGCTCTGGCGTCATCAGCTAAAAGTTCCTGTAAGGTAGACGGCAGACATAGGACAACACGAGAGTGAATAAAACAGGGACAGGACAATAAAACATGGCCCACCGTCAATGGATGACCACAGGGGCACTGCGGGGCGGGGTCGCCGGACAACAGGTAGCGGTGGCTAAATCGGCAATACCCAATCCGTAACCTGCCAAAATGAACTCCTGTCGCCGGGAACGGCGTGAGGATCTCGTCCAAGCCGTCGAGATCGGTTTGATGGCACTAGGCCTTTTTTCATGGAGAGAGGACCAAGCCTCATGCCACAATGATGAAACAGGCCGACAAAGAACCCCACTAACATCAGTTGATGGGACACAAAAGTTATACGAACTGCTGAGCAATTTGCCCCCTTCGCTGTCAGCCGTTCACTGGAACAATATAGAAATGTAATCTTTATTAACGTTGAAGTACCAGTGTAGCTACTAATTGCCACTGCTACTCTTGAATCTTCTGAAAATGCTGCTAATCCTCTACAGGAACGGTATATTAGTCAGCCCTGTCCACAGTCATCTCCTCGATGAGTTCGCATTTAATCTAAGGTATCGCTATCTGTAGAGTTGGACACGTAAGTCAGACCAAGTGACAAGGTCATACAGAAAATACAGAAGCATAAAAAGTTGTTCTTATTATCTTGGTGTAAGAGTACAAGATCAGCGTACCGCGTCAATACGAAAATAACGCCAGAAAACTTCAAAAAATGTCGAAAGTGGATTAAGAAAGATGTGAGAGAAAATAGGTGAAAAGTACATTAAATCTGTAGCAAATTGTTAAGAATGTCTGAAAGAGGAAATGTTGGATAGCCAAGCAACCATACAGATGAAAGTATCCGAATGTTGCTGTTTGAGACACCAAGTGTCATACGAGTGCAAGAGAGCAGAAGTCACAGCCAAATTATTGACTGCTCGCTCGTCAGGAAATTGGGAGTACTCTTCCGAAATGTAGTGTACAGTGAAGGAATCCATCCGCCAGGAAACCATCAAATCAGTCGAATACGGACCCGCACGAGTATTTTGACCCAAGTCACCGGCTGGAATGAGGCTCACAGCAGCCAGATGGCAAACCATAGCATCCACGCCCAGCTACCTCCCTCCTAGAGCGACCTGGCACCTTGCTGCTGCATAGAGTCAGCGATAGGCAGCATTTGTTCTACTTCGCTGCCACATCACTAATTTCACTACAATTACTTCCCACATAACCTGATACTAAGAATAATATGGTCGCCATCTGTATATGTTTAAAGTTAAGATAGTCGTCCTGAGTGGACTGGGCTCGCTGCAGACCAAAAGTGTAGTACAGTTAACTCAGGGAATAAGAGCAAATGAGGAATTCTGTAGCATTAGTGAATCTCCAAACCACATAGTGCTTATAACAACACAGTTTTCGTGTGATAGTGTACAGACGAGTCGGGGGAACTCCCAACGAGAAGATTTTTAGTAAAACATCAACATCAGCAGAGAGAATTCCATAACACTACCCATACCCATATCCGAGCCATTTCCAAAGGAGAAATTAAGTTCTAGATTCAGTTCCATTGATAACTTTACAGCCCTACTGCCAATATCAGATCTTCAGCAATATCTTGTACAACAGATGACGCCTTCTTTTTCAAACCGTATACTGACTTCATAAGCTTCAATGTTTCTATTTGGTAATAACAGCTCTGCATCTTATTTGTCAGCAGCCAGTACCGTTCAGATTTTGATTTCTTTACTCATTTTGTATCATTCTCAAAATATTAATTCTCCATATCAACTCTTATTTCATCACAATTTATTAATTTTATAATGTAAGTTCTGGTTGAATAATGTTGCTTATAGTATGAGAATGCACATAAATCTATCGTGGTTACCTAGGTGAACGGTATTACGAGTGATAGAGCCCGTGAAGTGTTGGAGGAAGAGGCATTCAAAAATCTCCCTGATGCTTTAAAAGTTGAGGAAGCCAATCAACTGTTAGAGGATGGTGCAGCCGACAGTGTCGTGGTTCCTACCAAGATGGACCGAAACCGTGAAGATGCGGAAGAGGGAGCAACTGAGAGTCTCGTTCGTGCTATGGAGACGGATCAAGCCCACGAAGTGTTGGAGGAGATTGCAGCTGATATTCTCACAGGTGATTACAGGATGGACCCTCGAAAATGTTGAGGAGGGAGCCGCTAAGGGTCTCGTGGGTGCTGTGAAGATAGATCAAGCGCGTCACGAGTTGGAGGAGGGAGCATCTGACAGTCTCAAAGATTATAAGATTGGCCAAGCACATGAAGAAGTAGAGGAGGGGATAGACGAGAGTCCAATGGATGCTGCCAACATGGAGCGAGGTCTAGAAGAGGTGGAAGGGGAGGCAGCTGAGAGTCTCAGCAGCCATCCTTCGGTTGCAACTTCCACCCAATGAAAAACATGGTTGCTACGTTTCTCAAGTTCTAGTTTTGCGTTTTAGTTCTGTTTACGTTACTGTTTTCGTTTCTGTTCTTGTTTTTTTTTTTCGTTTTCTGTTGCGTTTACGTTAATTTGATTCCTGTTTCTTCATTTTCCAATTTTAGTTACCAAATTTTGGTTTATTTAAAACAAAACTAAAAAATTTTACGTATTTCACCAACTGTTCTCTTGTTTCTGTAGTGAGCACCTGAAACAATAATTGTTGCCTAATAGAAAGTACCTTTGATTTTCAGTTTATTTTATAACTGGCTGTGTTCTCTGTTGTGAGAAGCAATCAACAACATATACTACAAAACTATAAGAGCAGACTAAAATATTTGGGAATCTCATTTCAGTGGCTTTGAGAGTTACATCTCTGATACATTGACGAGCTTAGTCATCAATAAGTGCTACTTTCACTTCTAGCTTGTACACTTCACGTAGTGCCGAGGGACCCAGTCTGATGTAGTTGTTAGAGAGATCTGGACAATCAGCAACAATATCATTTTATTTTGTTTATTTATTTATACATCAAGTTCCGGAGAACCAACTTGAGGAGCAAATCTCCAAGGTCATGGAATATGTGAGAACATGAAATTACAACATAAAAGTAATAACAGATAAAAATAAAATGTTTAGTGAACCCAGAAAAAGTCTACAAGTTAAAGTAAACGCAGTCAACAACACAACAACAATCAGCTTAATGTTTCAAGGAACATGGACATTGAGGAAACACTTCAGTTTCGATTTGAAAGCTGTTGACGAGGTACTTCCTTCACAACTGACCGTATGGTTAATTTAATTTTATCCTGTGAATTAGCTATTCTATTTGCATACCACATACTCTTTGCCTTCCTAATAAAATTTTCTAGCACCTTACAATACTGTTTGTAATGGGTTACTGTAGCCTGATGGTGACTACTTGTAACATGTTGATATAATATTCACTTTAATGTACATGATATCCTTACCCAACTTGTCTGCCACCCAGGCTGCCAGTTACTGCTAATGCCCCGTTTAGAACGTTCTAATGGAAAGCAACTCTCAAAAGGCATCAGAAATGTATTAAGAAAAGCATTATATTTATCATCTATGATATCAGCACCATAAACACCCTTCAGCACTTGTTTCTTGACGAGGTTTAAAAAACTCTCTATTGTTGTAGGATTAACTTTCCTACATAGTTTGTAATTATCTGCGACTTTTTTCGAGTATAAAAGCCTTTTAGTGTTAAATTTTTCGCATCATGGTCTGAAAGACCATTCACCCTTTTACTATCAGAATGCCCATTTAGTATTGAAGAATGAATAAAAATATTGTCTATGACTGTGCTACTGTTTCTCTGCACCCTAGTTGGAAGAAGAGTCTGCGTCATATCATATGAATTTAAAAGATCTACCACCATCCTTTTTCTTGCACCATCATATACAAAATTTATATTGAAGTAACCACATATAACCAATTTCTGGTACTTTCTACAAAGTGAATCAAGAACCCGCT
This sequence comes from Schistocerca serialis cubense, assembly GCF_023864345.2. Lineage (NCBI taxonomy): Eukaryota > Metazoa > Arthropoda > Insecta > Orthoptera > Acrididae > Schistocerca > Schistocerca serialis. The sequence goes on along the minus strand of NC_064645.1, from coordinate 589,040,180 downwards.
ATAGCTTCAGCAGAAATGCTCCGAACAAAAACAAATAGAAGTTTAGTTTCACTAAATTCAATTGCCTCTGCACAACATTCAAATATCTGTTCAGTGCAGTGCCGTGATACGTCTATGGACTCAAATGGAATACTGGTTTTTACTTACGTAGCCACTGCCCCACTCCCCAAAAAACTCCTTGAAAATTGATCAATAACTAATCGTTCTGGATGATATCATTGCCTGGACAATTGTCCCCACTTGAGACCAATATGTGTGAGGAATATTTAATGGCCACAAGACGTATAGGACAGCGTTCGATTAAAGACGATGATACAGCATTGCGAAGATTGCTAGAATTTGATTTCTTCTATGTAGCTTATTTCTTAACAGCAGATGCGTACATCCTTATATTTGAGAGTTGACAGATTTGCAACGTACTGTTTGTGAATCCCCCTGCTCCTGCGTTGAGCATCTTTCTAGTTTGTTTAAGAATACTGTCATTAAGTTCTAAAATATGTTAACAGAAGCGAAGCTGCCGTGGAGAGGATTTGCCTCCCATTATTTTCCGATATGAGCAGCTATACGATTATGCGTGAATAATTCATGAACATTACGTTGCGGTGTTTCGAAATATGGCTCTGAGCACTATGGGACTTAACTGCTGTGGTCATCAGTCCCCTAGAACTTAGAATCTACTTAAACGTAACTAACCTAAGGACATCACAAACATCCATGCCTGAGGCAGGATTCGAACCTGCGATCGTAATGGTCGCGCGGATTCAGACTGAAGCGCCTAGAACCGCTTGGCCACTCCGGCCGGCTGCGGTGTTTCAGTTTTCCTTTCTTTGCATCTCCGTAAAATCCCTAGAGAGGGTAAGTAGGGTAGGAGCTGTGCTGAAATTAATCATGCAGTGGGGAGAACCTATATTTAGAGGTCCACATTGGAGCACGTATCCTTCTCTGACCAGGTTCTTTCCTGAATAACACCGTAACATGACCTGCTCTAACGTTACAACATAAAGCAAATCAGGAGGTGAGATATGTGAACATAAGTGTATTGTAAGTGTAGTGAACTGGATATGGGAGGGAAGTTTGATCAATACCTAGCTGGGCCGGCCGATGTGGCCGAGCGGTTCTAGGCGCTTCAGTCGAGAACCGTGAGAACGCTTGGGTCGCAGGTTCGAATCCTGCCACGGGAATGGATGTGAGTGATGTCCTTAGGTTAGTTAGGTTTAAGTAGTTCTAAGTTCTAGGGGACTGATGACCTCAGCAGTTAAGTCCCATAGTGCTCAGAGCCATTAGAGCCGGCACACAGTTTTAATCTGCCAGGAAGTTTCATATCAGCGCACTCTCCGCTGCAGAGTGAGAATTTCATTCTCCAAACGAATGGCTTGCACTGAACAGAGATCCATACGACATTGGTTTAGAAAAAGCTCATCCATTCGAAAAAAGATAATTTGAAGCGTTTTATCCTGCAGCGGGTGTACTTGTAACCTGAAAGGCTTCATTGTATTGATATTTCACTCCAAATACCCTCTAAGTAGCTGAAACTATAAATTCTGTTTGATTAAGCACAGCGTACTCTCAGTTTTCCGCTTTCACATCAACTGTATGACTATTTTTTAATTTCACGCCGACACGATCTATAACCATCCCAGCATCATCAATATTTTAGTTCCATAGCTGATTGTGTGCTTGAATGTCTGCCGCGTTTAGAACAGTGCTATGTTTCCATTTATTCGAAATGATTGTCCATCGGAATGTTTTTAGTCAGTCAGTTTCATTGCTATTTCTTTCAGCAATCAGACCTGTGACTCTGTTTTCGCAACTGAATCGAAATTGCGTAAACGTTATCTTTTTCACTGTCGCCCGTTTTGGTACTGTAATGGTAATAAAATGTTCTGAAATCGGTGATAAGTCATAATTAAATAAATGTGAAAAGTATGCAGTGATGCAGAGCAACTGCAGGGAAACTTATCTGCATCAAAGCAAGATTCCAGAGATAGCAGTTTAAACATGTTCCTCTAAATTGCCTAAGTTTAATACGGTGATTTTATACATAAAAAACTCAGACACGTTAATTTTCGGTTTTCGAAGCATTTCTGAACTTGAATTAATGAATATTCAATACAAATGATACATATTTTTTCCTCCACTACTTTCAATAATATGGAATGTGTTCAATTCAACATTGCATGTGTGTGTGCATGTGTGTGTACTATGATGCATGGCCTTCTGTGATCAGTATACTTGTGTCCCAATCCGTACCGTTTAAGTGAAATTTGCTGTCGAACTTCCTTTGCAGATGAAAACTGAACTCTCGTGAAGCTTACAATGCTAACTTGTGCTAATGCTTGTTGACTGGATTTAACTTATGCACGGGTATCATCGATTGAAATGTCACAGCCGTAGTTTCAAGTATCTGCCATGTTCCTGAAAGTTCGATTTTCTTTCCAAGGAACTATTTTGGCTTCACTTGATGACTAGTTCTAAAATTTTGGCATTGCGTGGAAGGTGGCTCTTGATCACAATCGCCGGCCGGAGTGGCCGAACGGTTCTAGGCGCTTTAGTCTGGAACCGAGCGACCGCTACGATGGCAGGTTCGTATCCCGCATCGGGCATGGATGTGTGTGACGTCCTTAGGTTAGTTTGGTTTAAGTAGTTCTAAGTTCTAAGGTACTGATGACCTCAGATGTTAAGTCCCATAGTGCTCAGAGCCATTTGATTTTTTTGATCACAGTCTGACAGGGAATTTGGTTCTGTAACTGCCTAGCATTCAGCTAAGTTTCAAAGTCGATGTGGCTCGGAGTGTAATCTCGACGTTGTAAGACCAATCTCAGGAGAAAGTACCGGACGACACCGTTTTATACCTGCTAGAAAAAGACAAACTCTGCGCCGACAGCGAAGTGTTTATCAGTTACTGATTTTATAAGTTCAATCAAACAGCAATTAAAACAAACAAAACAGCTTGTAGCCGTAATAAACAAAAAGTATTGTTAAAAAAGACGATACGATTTATTATATGCATTACCAAACCTCTTGTAGACGGCGAAATACTCAGTGAAACTGCTTAACCTCTTTATCACTAAAACTACTTCAGTGCAAAATTATTTTCTATTACATTGTGGATCAGCTATGAGGTAAATGGAAAGGAAGAGAGACGAAATAGAAATTGTTGCGTGACGTATTTCTATGCACGTCCATATGAGTTGACACAGACGGATTCAAACACAAACACACAGAGACAGACACACAAGCACATATAGACTCACAAACGAGGAGTCACAAGCAAGGCACGAAAACACAGACACTTGAATCTGCACGTAGGAAAAATGCTCGTCAGCCACAGCTGACGGCAGACGCCTCGCTTTTATTCCCGTACACGCCGGAGAGGGGTGGGGCTGCGCCGAGCGGCGGCGACAACCTACATTTCACTCGCTTTTCCCTCACACGGCTGTACACGCCGCCCCCTGCCGCCCCCGCTGCCTCCGCGCTTCCCGGGAAATTGAAAGTGGAAAGTGGCGCTGCGCCGCCCAGAGATGTTTCCGCGACCCCTCCAGACGGCTGCCGGAATTGGTTTTCGCTCGCCTGGGGTTGCTCAAACAGAGCGCCGCCGCCGCCACCCCCTCCGCCCCCAGACAGGGCGGCGGTCTGGCTGCCAGCAGCTCGCCACGGCCCGCTGGCGTCCGTCAGGTGCGCCGGGCAGACAATGCGCCGCGCCTGCTGCTCTTCCGTGCTCCGTGCCTCCACACACAACCCGCCACTGTGTCTGCAGAACTGAACCGCGCAGTCTGAATCTGCTTCGGGTGGGACCAGACTAAACAACGGTGTAGATTACTGGCCAGGTTTCGAGAGGGTGCGTTTCTGCTTCCCCCTACTTATACCTCCCGAGGAGATCACGAATGTAAAATTAGAGAGATTAGAGCGCGCACGGAGGCTTCCAGACAGTCGTTCTTCCTACGAACCATACGCGACTGGAACAGGAAAGGGAGGTAATGACAGTGGCACGTAAAGTGCCCTCCGCCACACACCGTTGGGTGGCTTGCAGAGTATAAATGTAGATGTAGATGTGGACGTCTTTTCGGTATTTACTTCACGACCTATTACTATGGTTTCAATACTGAGTGTTGTGCATTTATTAAATGCTATTCCACCTTCGTACAAATTACACTACTGGCCACGAAGATGACGTGCTACAGACGCGAGATTTAACCGACAGGAAGGAGACGCTATGATATGCAAATGATTAGCTTTTCAGAGCATTAACAAAAGATTGGCGCCGGTGGTGACACCTACAACGTGCTGACATGAGGAAAGTTTCCAACCGATTTCTCATACACAAACAGCAGTGGGCCAGCGTTGCCTGGTGAAACGTTGTTCTGATGCCTCGTGTAAGGAGGAGAAATGCAAACAATCACGTTTCCGACTTTGATAAAGGTCGGATTGTAGCCTATCGCGATTGTGGTTTACCGTATCGTGGCACTGCTGCTCGATTTGGTCGAGATCTAATGACTGTTAGCAGAACATCGATTCGGTGGGTTCATTAGGGTAACACGGAACGCCGTGCTGGATCCCAACGGCCTCGTATCACTAGCAGTCGAGATGATAGGCATCTTATCAGCATGTCTGTAACGAATCGTGGAGCCACGTCTCGATCCCTGAGTCAACAGACGAGGACGTTTGCAAGACAACAACCATCTGCACGAACAGTTCGACGACGTTTGCAGCAGCATGGACTATCAGCTCGGAGACAATGGCTGCGGTTACCCTTGACGCTGCGTCACACATGAAAGCACCTGCGATGGTGTACTTAACGACGAACCTGGGAGCACGAATGGCAAAACGTCATGTTTTCGGATGAATCCAGGTTCTGTTTACAGCATCATGATGGTCGCATCCGTGTTTGGCGATATCGCGGTGAACGCATACTGGAAGCCTGTTTTCGTCATCGCCATACTGATGTATCACCTTGCGTGAGGGTATGGGATGCCATTGGTTACACGTCTCGATCACCTCTTGTTCGCATTGCCGGCACTCTGAACAGTGGACTTACATTTCAGATGTGTTACGACCCGTGGCTCTACCCTTCATTCGATCCCTGCGAAACCCTACATAACAGCAGGATACTGCACGACTGCATGTTACAGGTCCTGTCGGTCCTTTGTGGATACAGAAAATGTTCGACTGCTGCCATGGCCAGCACATTCTCCAGATCTCTCACCAAGTGTAAACGTCTGGTGAATGGTGGCCGAGCAACTGGCTCGTCACAATACGCCAGTCACTACTCTTGATGAATTGTGGTATCGTGTTGAAGCTGCATGGGCAGTTGTACCTGTACACGGCATCCAAGCTCAGTTAGACTCAAAGCCCAGGCGTATCATGGCCGTTATTACGGTCAGAGGTGGTAGTTCTGGGTACCGTTTTCTCAGGATCTATGCACCCAAATTGCGTGAAAATGTAATCACATTTTAGTCCTAGTATAATATATTTGTACAAGAATACCCGTTTATCATCTGCATTTCTTCTTGACGTAGCAATTTTAATTGCCGGTAGAGTATATCTACAATTGTTTCTGAATGAGTAATGCAACATCTCTCGTATCTCCGCCAATTTTTGTTGCCAAAGTGTAGAGTTTGTTTTGGTACATCGTGGAATATTCTCGCTTCCGACACTATGGTTTCATGAAATTCTGATTGGTGGGGTCGTTACACGTCGCCTTCATAGTAGCGTCTGTAGGTGAGTTCCTAGCAGAGAGTATCATTGAGTTTCCTTTGGCGCGAAGTCAGAGCATCGCAAATGTCAATACGAGCTAGCAGGATGCCTACGGAAATCTGTCAGTGAAGAACAAGAGAACGATGAGTCGTTGGGCGAGGTGTCACCCAAATGTGTCCGATGTCCCACGTGCCGGCCGGTCGCACAAAGATGTGACTTCCGCATTGATGGAACGTGCGGACACTTTCATTCGCGGTGATCAACTAGTTACAGTCAGACACTCCCTGCACAACTGGACGGCTATGATAGTAGTGTTGACGCACTCGTCCACCAGTTCGGGTAGTCAAAGGTGTATGCCTGCTGGGTTCCTCGCCACCTGACAGAACACTATAAGGAGAATAAAGGACCACATGTGCCGAGTTGCTTGCGCGTTACGATGTCGATCGTGACAATTTTTTTGAACACCATCACAGTCTATGAAGCATGCCTTCATCATTCAGAACTGGAAACAAAACGGCAATCCGTGGAGTGGCGATTCACCACCACTCCCCCCCCCCCCCCCCCCAAAAAAAAAACGGAAAAAAAACGATCAAAGCCGCATTCTCAGCCGGTAACGTCATAACTACAATCTTCTGAGACTCTAAAGGGTTTATTCTGTTTCATCTCCTGCTTCATAGTTGCGGGCTTTCACACAATAAGAAATGAAATGATGATGGTGTGGTGTGGTCCTCAACTACATATCCTCCGACTCAGAGTGCAATATTAAAAGTTTTGGCCGGTTTCAATGCCTAGGGTCTGGGATACGTAGTCGTCGCATTACAGGCTAAATACTACTGAGTCTACAGTATACGATAAGAGTATACACATGAATCGAATGTTCTAAGGTGTCTATCACTTGACAATCGCGAATTATGAATGTAACATATAAATTTATATGTGAAAGATTGCAATTTAATAAAATCAGCAGGTGCTACCTTGACGATTTTAAATGATGAGTACGATAGTAGACGTAATTTTGAGAACGCGGTATGTTTCTAACAAACACATATTGGTGTCAATGGTCCAGCAATTCAATAAAATGTAAGTTAAATAACAGGGAAATATAGCTCGCGAGATATTCACTTCTAAACGCGTACTACGTCTTCACTTAGAAACCACGGAAATCTCACAAGTTCTCAAGTCGGCAGTCCGAAGTATTTCTATCTCTGGCGACCACGCGCAAACCGCTGCACACTGTCCAAGTCATTTCGCCGACTCCGCGCCCATCGCGCCGTCGCGTCCAGCACTTCTCGGGTCGTGTGCCGTACTCTCCCTGTGTCCTCACTCCCGAAGTCGCTTCCATCCAGTCTCCCCATTCACGAGCGCTATGATTGTCTAGAACGCTTGCGCCATGTCTTCATGCCAATGCACCCACACAAACATAATGAAACACATTCAAAATACTGGATTTACATTCAAGTAACTTGAAATTAAATAAATATTCCTACGGCTGGACCATAAACACGCTCTAACACACATTATTAAATTCATATACAAATTAAATTGGCATATATTAAAGGAATAGAACAAAAGATAGGACAGTAGCCTAATGTCTCTGTGCTTTCTAAAACACAGTTAATATTTAACCAATGTCTTCATGAATACAACAGAAAGAAAAACAGCCCTCGGTCCGTTTTGCAACCTGCACCAAGCAAGTAACGAGCAGCCCTTAGTGGCTAGCCATCACGATTTTCTTTATCCTAAATATCTTTGTGACTAATGCCTTTTTGGCATATTTATTATTTTATAAATGACATATAAGTACTGCCAGTCTTTAACGATCTTTCCGTACAGACACCCTATCATACATTTTTAGTCATAATTGTGTGACCATGTTATAGAATATAGACCATCCTTTGAATTAAATTCTGAAGAAGACACTCCTAACGGTGTTGAAACCAGGTTAATTTGTTAAAAATAGTGACCTACGGCTGTTTTTCTGTCAGTCGTAACTATTCACGGTCTCTTAACGTGCAGCCATGTATCTTCGTCAATAGTATATATTGGATATAAATAAAGACATAGACGAATAAATAAATAAATAAATAAATAAATAAATATATATATATATATATATATATATATATATATATATATATATATACATGCTACTAGTGTTTTTAGTGTAACTATGGCGTACTTATGGACTGACGCGATCGATAGTAATCGACCACTTTGACCTCTAATAACTCATGTACTAACTCTCCAGGCTTTCCCGGCGATCAAATGACATCTTGGGTTGTCAGGTGTTCTGCCGGATATCAGCGTCGTACTTGTACGATATTTCGGTCACGTAGCTCGTAACCTTCATCAGGTGCGACCTGAGACTGCTCCTCGAGTGGACCTGGTCCAGTATTTATGCCTATGGCCTTCCCCCTCCACCAACGGCTGCAGGCACTTCCTCTGTGGTCCGCACCCATTACCTGCGACCTGCTGGTGCGTTGCTGCTCCGTTTTCAGTCCGCTGCGGTTCTAGGTGTTCCCTCTGCGGTCCGCGCCCACCAAACCCGCTCCTGGGGGTTTCATCTACGGTCTGGGGTACCAAGCGTTCCGCGCCCGCTCACCACGACCTGTTGGAGCGTTGCCGCTCCGTTTTTCGTCCGCTGCGGCTCTGGATGTTCCCTCTGCGGTCCGCGCCCACCAGTCCCACTTCCGGGTGTTCCATCTTCGGTCTGGTGCGCCTGGCAGTCCGTCAGGAGCTTGTTTTCCATCTCCATGTCTCTGGTTCTTCTGTTTGTGTAGTGTTGCAGCTGGCCCCGTTGCTCCTTTAACAATTCCACAGCCGGGTCCCAGGCTCTGCTTAGCTGGTACCCTGTGTCACGGTTCATAAGATCGTCAGCCATTTTAATTTCTATCGATTCTCTTATAACACTGTCCCAAAATCTGCGTGTTTGTGCTAGAATCTTGGTATCCTCATACTTCATGGCATGATCTATTTCTAGCCAGTGTTCAGCAATGGCTGATTTAGTCACCTGTCCTAATCTCGTGTGCCTCTAATGTTCTTTGCACTTGATCTCCACAGTTCTTGTCGTCTGGCCAATGTAGGACACGCCACGTTGACAAGGTATATTGTAAATCCCTGGTTTTCATAACCCCAGGTCGTCTTTGACACTGCCCAGAAGTCCCCCGATCTTGTTGGTTGGACAGAAAACACACTTGATATTGTGTTTACGGAGGATCCTACTGATTCTGGCAGAAATAGAGCCAGCATAGGGCAGATATACCACCTTCTTGGCTTCATCTTGGTCCTCTTCAGGAACCTGAGGTATAGTGGCTGGTTGGAGTGCCCTCTCAATTTGTCTGTCCATGTATCCATTCTTGGAGAAAACTGTTTTGAGACGTTCTATCTCTATAGGTGGATTCTCTTGGTCTGACAGGGCACGTGCTCTGTGGTCCAAAGTCTTCAGAACCCCATTCTTATGTGCAGGGTGGTGACAGCTGCTGGCCTGCAGACAAAAATCAGTGTGTGTTGATTTTCGGTACACACTGTGGCCAATTGATACATCTGCTTTCCTCTGGACTAGTACATCCAGAAATGGCAGCTAGCCATTCTTCTCCAGTTCCATGGTGAACTTGATATTAGGGAGGCATAAGTTAAGATCTTCAAGAAACTCACTGAGCCTGTCCATCCCATGTGGCCAGATGACGAAGGTGTCATCCACATACCTAAAGAAGCATTTGGGTTTAAATGTGGCTGTCTCTAATGCCCTCTCCTCAAAACTCTCCATAAACATGTTGGCAACCGCAGGGGACAGTGGGCTGCCCATAGTTACACCTTCAGTTTGCTCGTAATATTGGTTTCTGTACAGGAAATACGTGGATGTCAGTGTATGACTGAACAGGTCCAACAGAGCACCGTCAAATTTCTCTGCAATCAGTTCTAGTGAGTCCTTCAGTGGGACCCTGGTGAACAGCGATACCACATCAAAACTAACCATGATGTCCGAATCTGTGATGTGCAGTTGCTTGAGGCGTTGCAGGAAATCTTCTGAGTTGCGGATGTGGTGAATACATTTCCCCACATATGGAGACAGAAGACCTTTCAAGTACTTGGCTGTCGTGTATGTAGGTGCCCCAATATTACTGACAATTGGACCTAGGGGCAAGCCCTCCTTGTGTGATTTAGGTAGACCATACAGTCTAGGTGGCACTGACGCTTTTTCCCGTAGTTGTCTGATGACCTTCTTGGGCATCCCTGTTTCCTTCAAGAGATCACTAGTCTTCTTGGCCACCTTGTCCGTGGGGTCACACTCCAGAATTCTGTATGCGGGGTCCTCCAGATGTTGGCGTACTTTCTCATCATAATCCACCCGCTGCAAGATGACAGTGGAGTTCCCTTTGTCTGCTGGCAGTACCACAATGCTGTTGTCTTCCTGGAGTTTCTTGAGTGCAAGCCTCTCCTCGGTTGTGATGTTCGATTTCGGCGGCCTGGCCTTGGTGAGGGCCCTGCAGGTCTCTCGGCGGACTTCCTCTGCCACATTAGGTGGAAGTGTGGCTGCAACTTGCTCTACTGCACCGACGTAACCTGAAATGGGTACGTTTCTAGGGATCATGGCAAAGTTGAGACCCTTGCTGAGTACTGTTAAGGTAGTATCATCAAACTGTGTGCCACTCAGATTCATCACAGTGCGTGTCTCTTCCATCTGCTGTGCTTTCTTACTCATGCGGTCAAACTTTGCAGATTGGAAAGGTGAGACATTCCTTCTAGCACACTCAGCTAAAGACCAGGAGGCACGGTCTACCCAATCCCAATCTTCTCTTGTTAAGGAGGCTGCCATTTACAGATGAATTTGTAACAGCTCCCTGGCCACAACATCTAACCTGTGGCGCATATCTCGAATCCTCTCTCTCACCAGTGCCATGCTGGCTCTGTGTTTTATCTTGTTCGCCGCTCTGGAGTTGATGTGATGTTTAATTCTGGCAAATACTGGTACCACTTCTCCATCTCGACACCTCAGCAAAAAACTGAGAGAACTCAGCATCTTCCCTTTCTTCTGCTGAAGCTTGTCAAGCTTCTTGATATTCTGATACATCTCCTCCCCGTAGAGACTTTTGATGTAACTCTTCAGGCTTTCCTGGCGATCAAATGACTTCTTGGGTTGTCGGGTGTTCTGCCGGATATCAGCGTCGTACTTGCACAATATTTCGGTCACGTAGCTCGTAACCTTCATCAGGTGCGACCTGAGACTGCTCCTCGAGTGGACCTGGTCCTGTATATATGCCTATGGCCTTCCCCCTCCACCAACGGCTGCAGGTGCCTCATCTGTGGTCCGCGCCCATTCCCTGCGACCTGCTGGCCGCGTGGCTTCTTCGCGAAGAAACTTCAGTCTTCGAGTAAAGCGAAGTTCACAACATATACATGTTTTGCCTCCTATTAATTCTGGTGGTGCGTCTTCTAGAGGTGATTGACTTCTGGTTGTTTCCACTCTTTTTTCCTCTTCAGTTACAGCCTATGCTGTAAGGAGCTGGGGCCAGCGTGTGCTGGCATTGCGCCGTATCTTCTGCTCCAGAGAGCGTATGTACCGGTTCTCGGATTGCCGCGCCTGTTCGTAGAAGCGGCAGGCAACCAGACGGACGTGGTCCTTGACTTTGCGGACCTCAGCGAGGTCGTGCAGTGATCCAGATGGGAAGTCCCGCGGCAGGTGCAGCGTGAGGCGGAGAGCCTTGTTCTGCTGAGATTGTAGTTCCTTCAGGTGGTCGTCTGCCGCATTCCCCCAGACGACAGCCGCGTAATCGAAGACAGGGTGGATTAGCGCCCTGTACAACGTGACGCCCAGTCGCGGAGGAAGAGTCGACGTCGGGTTGAGCAGGGGGTAGAGCTGGAGAAGTCGACCCCTTGCTTTGTTTACGACGGCCTTCACGTGTGGGCCCCAGGTGAGGCGGCGATCTATGGTGACCCCAAGATACTGCGCAGTCGGTCGCCAGTTGACAGGACTGCCTACAACGACGAGTGGGGGCAGAGCGGCTGGGATGACATGACGGGTTGCAATGAAAAATTGCGTCTTGGCACCGTTGAACTGCAGTTTCCACGTGACGGCCCAATCGGCTAGGGTGTCGACAGCGTGCTGCAACCTCTGGCGAAGTGTGTCCGCGCCCATGCTTCGTGAGTAGAGCGCAGTGTCGTCGGCGTACAGTGCTAGGTGCACACGAGGGACCGTCGGCGTATCAGCCGTGTAGAGCGTGTACAGGATCGGCCACAAGACCGACCCTTGTGGCACGCCTGCTCTGATGGGACGGACTGTTGACAGGCCAGTTTCTGCACGGACGTGAAACGTCCGTCCATCGAGGAAGGAGCGTAGCAGACGGATGTGGGATCCAGGGACCCCCATTTCGAGAAGTTTGAAGAGCAGCCCATCGTGCCAGACGCTGTCAAAAGCGCGCGAGACATCAAGGAAGACTGCACCGAAGTATTCGCGCCTCTCCAGGGAATCGAAGGCTTCTTCCACGAGTCGGAGAAGTTGGTGCTCCGTAGAGTGGCCCTTACGGAAGCCGAACTGGGCATCTGGGAGTAGAGCTTCGGCGGTGACGTGTTGTTGTAGCCTCTTCAGGTAGATGCGCTCGAAAACTTTCGAGATGGCAGGCAGCCGACTAATTGGGCAATAGCTCTTTGGCTGCCGGAGGTCTTTTCCCAGCTTAGGAATAGCCACAATCTCAGCATGCTTCCACTGCAGGGGAAAGTGACCGGTGCGAAAGATCTTGTTGAAGATTGCAGCCAGGTGAGGAGAGGCGTCCTCAGGCAATTGTTTCAGCATGGCAGTGGAGACGTCGTCAGGGCCTGCAGCTCTCTTTGGATTGAGGGCCTTCAGAGCCGTCGAGACTTCTTCAGGAGTTGTGGCCTCGATGTCATCATCGCCCTCCGTTTCCAGATAACGAGGGAGCCGGTCGGCGACCTTCTCTTCATGTTCTGCGTCTAGTGGACCCTCTACAGGCTTGAAGTTCTCTTCAAAAATATCGGCGAGGGCATCAGCCTTCGCGTTTGGTTCACAGACAGTTCCGGTTGCAGTTCGGAGAGGCGGCATACGCTGCGTTCGCCGGAGGAAGTGTTTCGTGGTCCGCCAGGCAGACCCGTCGTCAAGCTGAAGAGTCGCCACACGGTTAGCCCACTCCCGGTTGCGGTGATTGTCCACAGCCACCGTCATTTCGCGCCGCATACGGTTGAGTCGCCGTTTGGTGGCGGGGTTCCGTATACGCTGCCATTCGCGGTACACTCTGTTCTTCTCGGCAATTTGTGCAAGGAGATCGGGGGGCAGCTGTCGAGAGTCGTCCTGGCGCTCGCGTCTGGGCGGAGCCGCTTCATTGACTGCGGCGAGGGCGGCGTCCGTGAAGTGGAGGAGGGAATCTTCAGCTTCCGCGTCGTCTAAAGGTGGCATCCCAGCTAGGGACTCGGTCAGAGAGCGGCGAAAGAGATCCCAGTTGCCAGTTGACTCCAGAGAGTGACACCCCACGCCTGGGTAACTGCAGTGGGGCGAGGTCAACGTCAAAAACAACTGGCACATGGTCAGAGGAGAGAACATTCCGTGTCGAGGCGAGGATGCGGTGCGGAATGCCTTTCACGACCGCGAAGTCGTCGATGTCCGGTTGTCCATTAGCGGGGAAGATGGTGGGATCATAGGGACCCACTACCACGGCATCATTGCGATCCACGATTCGTAGGACGCGGCGTCCGTCTCTGTTGGTGAGTCGTGAACGCCAAGCGACGTGCTTGGAGTTATAGTCTCCAGCGATGAACAGCTTGCCCCCGATGGAGAGAAGAGATTCTAAGTCCGCATCTACCCATGGATGCGACGGTGGTTTGTAGATGGCAATGAAGGTTATGGCTCCCGCTGACGTGTGCGCGACAACTCCAATCGCCTCCAGAGTCACGAGCGGCGGCTGTTGAATCTGGTGGTGACGGATCCCATTCCGTATGTAGATGGCCATTCCTCCGCCGGCAGTTGGCCTGTCAGCACGGTAACAGGAGTAGTTCGGCGCTTTGACTGCAATGCCTGCTTTAAGGCGGGTTTCGCTGAGCAGACAGATGCCCACGGCTTCATCACGAAGAAATTGACGAAATTCGCCAGCTTGTGTGCGTAGACAGAGGGTGTTCCACGCGACGACCGTGAGTCCTCTAACACTTCCCATAATGAGTAGTGGAGGAGCGTCTGGTGGCTGCCGGAGCGGCAATCTTCTGTGCAGCGGTCAGGTGCTGCGTGAGGACGTCAAGCAGTTTTGTGGTGCTCGCCACAAGTGCGGTGAGTTGAGTAATCAGACTTGCGATGTCCGTGGCGGAGGCGGCAGGAGCCGTATCTTCTCTGGCGCCGATGGAAGTGGCCGCCTCTTCGCCATTGTATGTGGCTTCTTCTGGAGCGTTGGTTGTGCGACCCCCCGTCTTGCGCCGGCCGCCGCGGCGTTGGGGGCGTGCACCAGACGTCACGGGTAGTGCATTTCCCTATGCACTATTACCAAATTACTACTTTGAATGTCTGTTACTTCATTACACAGTGGTGCTGATAAGCTACGCTCGTCACTATTATTTCTCAGTTTACTATGGAGCCTAGTATTACGTTTTTCACACGCCATTATTGTCACAATATTTCACACGATAACACAGAAAAGCTCAATTTGAAGAGCAAAAATAAGAGAACACATTAACATAGCACTGAAAATAATATCTAGTTAATTGCAAGCGCAGTCGCGAAATACTTGGTGCAAATCTACATGCATGCCACAACTGTTTTACTGTACAACAATGAAAAACTACAACTACAAAGGAAATTCTCTCTATAATTACGCGCTAGCAATAAACAAAAGCTACACTAATTACACAAACTACAAGAAAAAAATCAGAAGATCCCAGTGAGGTATCCTCGGCTAAGGGTCGACATATAAAACGTCCCCTTTGAACTATTGTACATGACTGTGCTTAAAGTGACATACAATATTTTTTAGCGCAACGCAATCTGACTTTCAAAAATCCCTACAAAAGAATGGCCCTGATTAACATTAACCTGTACTTTTCACAAATCACTTACCTCACAAAAATCTTCGTTACTCAAGCTACTGCAATACAGCGAGCGCCACTACTGCCAGCTAAATAAAAGATTCAAACTACGGAAGGCACTAACTACTGATAGGCATAGTTAGCAAATGAAAGATTTTAATAGAGAACAAACAATGTATTTACCTTAATAGTCATAATATATATAGCAGTTCATGACAAATTACAAAACTCCGTCATCTCTCTCCCCACATCCACCACTGCTGGCGGCTCACCTCCAACTGCGCAACGCTATGCACTGTTCACATCCAGCTGCCGCTGCCCAACACTACAATGGCAGACAACAATGCAAACCAGCCACAGACTGCACACAGCACAGCCAGTGATTCTCACACAGAGCGCTACGTGGCGTTACCAATAAGAAAACCTAAACAGCCTACTTACATTGGCTCTTGTACATATTGTATGTGACCCGTCACTCCCTATAGCTTACCGGTACTTTTTCAGAATTTCGAACATCTAGCACCAGTTTACATTATCGAACGTTTTTTCCATATCGACAAATCCTATGAATTTGTCTTGATTAATCTTTAGGTTTGCTTCAGTTATTAACCGAAACGTCAGAATTACCTCTCTAGTGCCTTTACTTTTTGTAAAGCCAAACTGATCGTCGTCTAGCACATGCTCAATTTTCTTTTCCAATCCTCTGTATATTACTCTTGTAAGCAACTTGGATGCATGAGCTATTAAGCTGATTGTTTGATAATTCTCGCACTTGTCAACTCTTGCCGTCCTGGGATTTGTGTCGATGATGCTTTCCCGAAAGTCAGATGGTATGTCGCCAGAATCATACATTCTATACACTAACGTCAACAGTCGTTTTCTTGCCACTTCCCCCAAAGATTTTAGAAACTGTGATGGAATTATATCTATCCCTTCTGCCTTATTTGATCTTAGGTCCTCGAAAACTCTTTTAAATTCTGATTCTAATACTGGATCCCCTATCTCTTCTAAATCGACTACTGTTTCTTCTTCTATCACATCAGACTAATCTGTCCCCTCATGGTGGCTTTCAGTGTATTCTTTTCACCTAACCACTCTCGCCTCTTGACTTAACAGTGGAATTCCCGTTGCACCACTCTTAATGCTATCATTATTGCTTTTAATGTCACCAGACGTAGTTTTGACTTTCCTGTATGCTGAGTCTGTCCTTCCGACGATCATTTCTTTTTCGATGTCTGCAGCAACTTCGTCCTAGTTTCCCTGCAATTCCTATTTGTGTCATTCCTCAGAGAACTGTATTTCTGTATTCCCGAGTTTCCTGGAACATTCTTTTCCTTCCTCCTTTCATCTATGGAATGAAGTATTTCTTCTGTTACCCATCGATTCTTAGCAGTTACCTTCTTTCTACCAATGTTTCCCTTCCCAACTTCTGTAATGGCCATTTTTAGAGATGTCCGTACCTCTTCAACTGTACTGTACTGAGGTGTTAATAATTGCTATACCTATAGCCTTAGAGAACTTCAACCATATCTCTTCATTCCTTAGTAATACCGCAACCCACTTCTTTGCACACTGATCCTTCCTGACTAATGTCCTAATCACTACCATATTGCGATCCGAGACTATATCTGCTAGGGCACACCTTACAAACCAGCGTCAGATTTTTTAATCTTTGTCTGACCATTATGTAATCTAACTGAAATCTCCTGTATCACCTGGCCTTTCCCAAAAATGCCTCCTCCTCTTGTGATTCTTGAACAGAGTATTCGCTATTATTAGCTGAAACTAGCTAATATTCTCCTTTAATCTTTTCTTCTACTCCTTCCTCTACAACTGCATTCCAGTCTTTTTCTCATGGTAACCTCACCACTGGCAGTCCCCTCCTAGAGGTCCGACTGGGGGACTATTCCAAAATCTTTTTCCAATGGAGAGATCAGCATGACGCTTTCTCAATTACCGGCCACTTGTCCTGTGGATACACGTTACATGTCTCTAAAGCAGTGGTTCCCATTGCCTTCTGTATCCTCATGCCGTTGATCATTGCTGCTTCTTCCGCCTTTAGGAGCAGTTCCCCACCGCTAGGACAGGAGAGTGCCCTGAACCTCTGTCCGCTCCTCCGCACTCTTTGACAGGGCCACTGGCAGAACGAGAGTGATTTCTTATGCCGGAAGTCTTCGGTCGCCAATGCTGATTATTAATCAAATTTAAGCAGCGGCGTGATTCGTACCAGGGACTGAAAACGTTATTTAACTATTAATCAAAGACGCTACGCCTAGACCATGGGTGCGTCTTTCATATAACCCCAAAAAAGGGGGCCCATGTATTCAGATCCGGAGAATATGGCTGCCAATGGAGGCTCATGCCAGTGGCACCCGGGTACCCCAGACTCAGAATGCTCCTCAAGAACATCACTTTCCTGATTCGAGGGGATCGAGCTCCGTCTTGCATGAACCGCATATTGTCGAAATCAGGCTCACTTTGGATAACGGGGATATGAAATGATCTTCCAAAAAGCCGAGCGGTCTAGGCGCTGCAGTTACGGACTGTGCACTTGGTCCCGGCGGAGGTTCGAGTCCTCCCTCGGGCAAGGATGAGTGTGTTTGTCCTTAGGATAATTTAGGTTAAGTAGTGTGTAAGCTCAGGGACTGATGACCTTAGCAGTTAAGTCCCATAAGCTTTCACACACATCTTCCAAAACCTTCACGTACCGTTCGGTAGTCACCGTGCAATTAAGGAATATCACACTGATTATTCCATAACTGGACACTGCACATGACACAGTAACCCATTGAGGGCAAAGAGACCTCAATCGCGAGAGGCGAATTCTGAGTCCCCCAAATGTGCCACTTTTACTTATTGACGGACCCACCTAAACGAATGGGTTTCATCGCTGAACCAAATCAGGCGAATTCCAGTCACGCCCCGCGCCCATCCACTCAGTTTGAACTTCCTAACGCAAATTTTTCAGAAGTTATGAGGATTTTATATCATATAGTTCAATAGTTGTAATCCTGTAAATTTTCGATACGGCGCCTCTCGAAACACCAAAGGATTCGGCTCCCTTGTTTACCGAAACACACACGATAACAGCACCAACAATTAGCCCAAGTTCGAATTCATTTACCTGCGACATAGCGCATTCACAGCTACGCACAACACTCTTCTAAACACGACTGTCACTCGAAACACATTAGGGACATTGCACCGGTGCCGTTCTCGCTAAAATAAGCAATTGCGATTATTTTCTAGGATGCACTACCCGTGGTTTTCCCATATATTTGTCCAACCCTTGTACTTCTCTGAAAAACTGTTGCGGTGTATTGCTGACGCCTGTCTCAGATTCTTTGTCCACGGATTGTTTGATGGTTTTCCCAACGATTCACCAGCACGAGCGGCTACCATTGTCAAAGCTTCATCCACCTTTGCTGGTGGTGGATGGGAGTCTATCTCGCGACCGCAGATTATATGTAACTAGCGCGCCAACATCATAGAGTTACATATATTTATCTGTGCCAACGTTAAAGGTTTTTTTTCGTGGTCATTATCGCTGAGGTTCCACCCGTGATACCTGGAATGGTCGTTCGCGGGAGGTAGCAATGGGAGAACCGCAGCGGTAATGGGATAAAGAAGCACTAAGGAATGACGAGATAATCTTGTAGTTCTCTAAAGCTGTAGTTACAGCAATAAGGAATAGCTCAATGGGAAATACAGTTGAAGGGAAACTGACGTCTCTAAAAAGAGAGATCACAGACGTTGGAAAGGAAAACATGGATACAAAGAAACCAACTGCGAAGAAATCAAGGGTAACAGAAGATATACTTCTTTTGATCGATGAAAGAAGAAAGTTCAAAGATGTTCACTGAGTTTATTTAATATGGAAACACAAGTCGCTCAGGAGTGAAATGACTAGAAAGTGCAGTGAAGCTAAGAGGAAATACCTGCATGATAAATGTGAAGGAATCGGAAAAGAAATGACTGTCGGAAGGACTGATCCAGAATGTAGGAAAGTCAAAACAGCCTTCGGTGAAAGTAAAACCAAGAATAGTAAAATTAAAAGTGCAACGATCATTCCACTGTTTAATGCAGAGGAGAGAGCGGACAGGTGGAAAGACATTGAAAGCCTCTATGAGAGGGAAGATTAGTCTGATATGATAGAAGAAGAAACAGGAGCGATTTAGAAGAAATAGGGGATCCAGTACTATAATCACAATTCAACAGAGGTTTTAAGGACTTAAGATAAAATAATGCAGAAGGGATAGATAACATTCCATCAGAATTTCTAAAATGATTGGTGGAAATGGCAACAAAACGACTATTCAGGTTGATGTGTGGAATATGTGACTCCGGCGACGTACCATCTGAATCTAGGAAAAATATCGTCCACACAATTCCAAATACTGCAAGAACCGACAAGTGAGAGAATTACTCCAAAACCAGCTTAACAGACCATGCATCCAAGTTGCTGACAAGAATAATATACAAAAGAATGGAAAAGAAAATTGAGGGTTAATTAGATGACGCTGAGTTTGGCTATAGGAATGGTAAAGGAACCAGAGAGGCAATTCTAATACTGTGGTTGATAATGGAAGCAAGATTAAAGAAAAAAGCAAGACAGGTTCATAAGATTTGTCGACCTGGAAAAAGCGTTCGACAATGTAAAATGGAGGAAGATTTAAGAAATACTGTGAAAAATCGGGGTAAGCTCTAGAGACAGACGGGTAATGTACAATACGTACAAGAGCCAAGAGGAAGTAATAAGAGTGGGCGACCAAGAACGAAGTGCTCGGATTAAAAAGACTGTAAGGCAGGGACATAGCCTTCCACCCCTATCGTTCAATCTGTACATCGGAAGAAGCAATGATGGAAATAAAAGGGGGATGCAGGAGCGGAATTAAAATTCAAAATGAAAGAATATCAATGACATGATTCACTGATATTACTATCCTGAGTGAAAGTGAAGAAAAATTACATGATCTGTTGCAAGGAATGAACTGTCTAATACAGAATACTGATTGAGAGTAAATCGAAGAAAGACGAAAATAATGAGAAGAGCTAGAAATGAGGACAGTGAGAAGTTTAACATCAGGAATGATAGTCACGAAGTTGATGAAGCTAAGGAATTCTGCTACCTAGGCAGCAAAATAACCCAAGATGAACGGAGGAAGAAGGACATTAAAAGCGAACTACCAGAAAAGGCATTCCTGTCCATGAAAAGTAGGCTAGTATCAAACATAGGTGTTAATTTGAAGAAGAAATTTCTGAGAATGTACGGTTGGAGCACAGCTTTGTATGATAGTGAAACATGGACTGTGAGAAACTTGGAAAAGAAGAGAATTTGAGATATGGTACTACAGAAGAATGTTGAAAATTAGCTGGACTGATGAGGAGAGGAATGAGGAGGTTCTGCGCAGAGTCGGAGAGGAAAGGAATATGTGGAAAACACTGAGAGGAAGACAGGATAGCTGTTAAGACATCAGGGAATAACTTCCAAGCTGCTGCAGAGAGCTATAGACGGCAAAAACTGTAGAGGAAGACGGAGACGGGAATACACCCAGCAAATAATTAAGGACAATAGTTGCAAATGCTACTCTGAGATGAAGAGTTAGGAAGAAGATTAATGACTAAAAAAGAATAGAAGCCCTTGAACATTGGTGCTCCAGGTACATATAATCTGCGGCCGCGCACTCGACTCCAGGCCACAACTAGAAATGGAGTGTGAAACAAAGAGAACGCCAGTCACTAGAACTAGTGAAACATCAGAGGAACCATCAGGCAAACGCCTGCCAAAGAACCCGAGACAGAGCCCAACATGCAGTTAAGAAGTGGTCACGAAGGTCTTAAAGGTTTTGCAGTGGCTTGTTCACACCTCTAAAAAAGCACACTACACTTACCAAAACATGCTAAGGCCAGCTATGTTTTCGACGAGAGTTCTTCAAAAAACACATCGATTATTCTGAGACTTAACGCCCCCAGCCAAATGTAGCCATGTTTCCCGTGAAAACAAGAAGGTTTCATAATCAACCTCTCCAAACCGTGGTATATAATTGCAGTACTAAGGTCTAGCGTTAGTAATCTGAAATGGTAAGCCTATGAACTACTGTTATTTTGTAAGTTCTTTCGTTGGAGCTTGTGCACAACTATGTGAACAGATAGTACTGATACGTCAGTATAAAGTGATAAATGGCGCAACGACTGTCTCCAACTTCCTTGCAAGCCCGTTTCTCAATCACGTAGTCGTGCTAAACCAATAATCTCACTTCCAAAGTCCGAAGAATGGGCCGCAGCTTATTAAGCGATCGGAGCTGTCTCCCCGGACACGACGCTTGCTTCATCCTTGAGACAGCCTGGATGTGGCTATGCCGTTGAGCTGCTGTCTTCATCGCTGGATGTTTATGGATATATTAACATTTCGAGTCAGTACTTTTCGTGTGCGCTCCACTGCTGTAGTGGGTGATGTTACACTGGTAGGTATCGGGAGCAATAAACAATTTGATGCGAAAAATGACCTGTTACCATTTATTACCTTAATATAGAGTGTCCAAAAAATAAAGATTAATATTACTGAAAACAATAATTTGATCAGTTCTTATTTCTATGAGATGTTCTCTATAGAACAGAAAATAGGAATCGTTTCCAGGAGTCTAGGTGGTAAAACGTTCGAGTCGGTGAGTGATCTGCATCGTCGAGAATGTGTATAAGGACCAATAACAAGCAAATGAAAAAGGAGACCGCGTGCATCGGATCGCAGACTGAGGCAAGAGTAGAACACTCCTTGACCCACTTGCAGGGGTACTTTTCGTTTAACGCTGGAGGAGACGGCGTGTAGCACCCCGGAAATGTAGCAACTGAAGGAGGGATATGGAAATGTGTGCTGACCTTTTGGAGGCCGCTGAAAAATGAAAACCTTTTGGATAACGTCCTCTGGCCAGTCGAGCCCTCTTTTCATACATGCGCATCTGTGTACTGTCACAACTCTCAGATTTTGGCCACAGGAATCCTGATGAGATGCAAGAACGGGGGAGAAACAGATAATAGGTGCCATTTACCTTGATATAGTTTTTTTCCTGGTACCGCAAACGCAATCTCATAGAATTCTTAATGTTATTGTGTATTAGAAGGACGGGCTCTTTCCTGTAGTGCTCTCTTTCTTCGATATTACCTCAACCGCATGTTTGCTCCACGGTGGATTTTAGAGGTTATAGAGCGATTCTAAGCGTCAATTAATAATCTTCGGCTACCTAAACGCTCATAAATAATAATGGTTAAGGGGCTCCGGAAGGCCCTATACTTGCAATGTTAAAATAACGCTTAAAAATTACATCTTTCCTCACAAAGTATTTGAGGTAGAAAGTTGAACTTTTTACAGATTATTTATTGGAATATGGGCTACAACTTAACACAGGGATTTTACAAAATTTTAGTTCAGTTATTAAAGATGATTTTTTTTCAATTGTAATGAAAATTCACAACATTTTTTTGCAATTTTTTGTTTATATATTCAAAAATATACAGTTTATTGGAAAAAGGCTGTGTTAACTTATGCAGAAGGTACTGTGTAACATTTACTGAAAGTTTGAAACAAATATGCTAGGAAGATCCTTAGAAAACATGTAATTAGTATGAGAAAATAAAAGTTTTGGAAATCGAGCGACAAAGATTGGATTAACTTTTTAGTGTATTCCAGGTCCATAGGATGGATTATCTTCATCCTCTGCAAACTCCTCCTCCAGGTTCCTCTTGTTCCTCCTTCTGTTTACTCTTGCTTGTATTTCTAGACTCTTTACAGCCCTGTCTGCAGCCCGAAGGCGTTCCTTGTCTAAAGCAAGCATCGCTCGTTGTTGTGTTCGTACATTTTGCTACCATTTTCTTCAGTTGCAGTTACTGCAACACTGTTCCAAAAGGTGGTCATGTATGAACACTTATCACATTTCAATTGTATTTCACTAGCAAGTCCCACGTGCTTTATTATGGAGAGTTCCAGACCAACTTCACTACAATGAATACATCTTACACAGTTTGAAAAAATTCCTTTGAGAACCGACATATCAAATATTTCATTCACATCCGATTCGCCCATAAAAGATTCATAGTTTTCACTCATTGAACCAAGCTTCTTCTGTGAAGTATTTTCTTTCCCACTTTGACTGCTATGGGCAGGTGTACTTGAGAGGTTAGGTTCACTCACTTGGTTATCGTCTTTATTGTTTACAGTAATAACACATGCCTTTGGCTTTCCAACATTTCTCCTTTTCTTAAAAGCCTTCAGAGGATTTCTAATAACTTTACTTTTACTCATTATTATACTTCAACAAAACAGAGACTCAAGAAACAGAATTAATTACGAATATTTTCGAGATAACGACAGAGTAAATAAACATGAAACAATCGACAATCGCACCAGCGATATATATTGAACCATCACAGGTTAGCCACAACACATACTTTATCTCACATCACTAAAATGTACCTGATGAACACGGACGTTAATAATAACATCATTTGACAGCAGTTTAACAGCGCCACAGTGGGTCACGCCCATGTAGAACACATTTCAAAAAAAAATTAAAAATAGTTGTAGTCTTCGGAATTGAATAAATTATATATCTATTAAAAGGTAATAGTCTGCAGATTCAGAAAACGCAAAAAAGTAAAAATTGAACTTTTCATGATTTTGAGCCTTTGCGGAGCCCCTTAAAGGAAACAATCCAGAAGAACATAATCCATGCACAACTATTAAAGAAACCTAACCGCATGTGTTCTCCCAGATCACCTAACAGTACCTCTTAGTCTTCATCACGTGGGATCACATAAATTCCTATGCGTATGGGACTAAGTCAGTACCCTGCGCCATCTGCATGATCGAACTGTGGAGACGGTTAATATCATCACACCTGATCAACTGTGGAATGTGTTCCATGGTACTGCAGGAAGGTTGTCTGTTTCTATTGCCATGCAATGTAGCCACGATGACTTTCAGTAACTTCCAATGCCTCATATGCGCCATTGTTGTATAGGTATACTTTTCTGTGTTAAATATGATTGTGTTTCATAAAAAATTAATCATTTTTCAAAACCCTGTATTACTAATTTGGAAAACCAGTATCTAACAACTTCATGCCAGAGCAAATTATTAATACATAATTTACACAGTATGTCTCAGTAATTTTCATTAATACATTTAGCATTTATGTGATCATGATGTAATAACAGTAGCTGCTCAGTGATATCGTTGTTCGTCATACTTACTTTTATATATTCATATACCTTCATCTGCACCCTGCAGCCCATCAGTTACATACATTCTCCACCATCCAACTTAAACACAAAACTCTTTTGGCAGTTAGTATTCACAAGTCGGTAACTTTACTTATCTAAAAAACAGACCACATTAGAAATCAGACCAAGACAACAATAGTTACACCACATATACATAACATCGTCTGAATGACTTGCAAATTAAATTTCCTTCCAGAACGTAACATTTTGATTTGCTGGCGGGTTTAAGATTATTTTATTAAATTTAAAGTACTTACTAGGAAACCAGCCCCCCCCCCCCCATGAACTATGGACCATGCCGTTGGTGGGGAGGCTTGCGTGCCTCAGCGATACAGATGGCCGTACCGTAGGTGCAACCACAACGGAGGGGTATCTGTTGAGAGGCCAGACAAACGTGTGGTCCCTGAAGAGGGGCAGCAGCCTTTTCAGAAGTTGCAAGGGCAACAGTCTGGATGATTGACTGATCTGGCCTTGTAACAATAACCAAAACGGCCTTGCTGTGCTGGTACTGCGAATGGCTGAAAGCAAGGGGAAACTAGGGCTGTAATTCTTCCCGAGGGCATGCAGCCTTACTGTATGATTAAATGATGATGGCGTCCTCTTGGGTAAAATATTCCAGCGGTAAAATAGTCCCACATACGGATCTCCGGGCGGGGACTACTCAAGAGGATGTCGTTATCAGGAGAAAGAAAACTGGAGTTCTACGGATCGGAGCGTGGAATGTCAGATCCCTTAATCGGGCAGGTAGGTTAGAAAATTTAAAAAGGGAAATGGATAGGTTGAAGTTAGATATAGTGGGAATTAGTGAAGTTCGGTGGCAGGAGGAACAAGACTCCTGGTCAGGTGACTATAGGGTTATAAACACAAAATCAAATAGGGGTAATGCAGGAGTAGGTTTAATAATGAATAGGAAAATAGGAATGCCGGTAAGCTACCACAAACGGCATAGTGAACGCATTTTTGTGGCCAAGATAGATACGAAGCCCACACCTACTACAGTAGTACAAGTTTATATGCCAACTAGCTCTGCAGATGACGAAGAAATTGAAGAAAAGTATGATGAAATAAAAGAAATTATTCAGATAGTGAAGGGTGACTAAAATTTAATAGTCATGGGTGACTGGAATTCGAGAGTAGGAAAAGGGAGAGAAGGAAACATAGTCGGTGAATATGGATTGGGGCTAAGAAATGAAAGAGGAAGCCGCCTGATAGAATTTTGCACAGAGCACAACTTAATCATAGCTAACACTTGGTTTAAGAACCATGATAGAAGGTTGTATACATGGAAGAAACCTGGAGATACTGACAGGTTTCAGATAGATTATATAATGGCAAGACAGAGATTTAGGAACCAGGTTTTAAATTGCAAGACATTTCCAGGGGCAGATGTGGACTCTGACCACAATCTACTGGTTATGACCGGTAGATTAAAACTGAAGAAACTGCTAAAAGGTGGGAATTTAAGGAGATGGGACCTGGATAAACTGACTAAACCAGAGGTTGTACAGAGTTTCCGGGAGAGCATAAGGGAACAATTGACAGGAATGGGGGGAAAGAAATACAGTAGAAGAAGAATGGGTAGCTTTGAGGGATGAAGTAGTGAAGGGAGCAGAGGATCAAGTAGGTAAAAAGACAAGGGCTTGTAGAAGTCCTTGGGTAACTAAAGAAATATTGAATTTAATTGATGAAAGGAGAAAATATAAAAATGCAGTGAATGAAGCAGGCAAAAAGGAATACAAACGTCTCAAAAATGAGATCGAGAGGAAGTGCAAAATGGCTAAGCAGGGATAGCTAGAGGACAAATGTAAGGATGTAGAGGCTTACCTCACTAGGGGTCAGATTGATACTGCCTACAGGAAAATTAAAGAGACCTTTGGAGATAAGAGACCCATTTGTATGAACATCAACAGCTCAGATGGAAAACCTGTTCTAAGCAAAGAAGGGAAAGCAGAAAGGTGGAAAGACTATATAGAGGGTCTATACAAGCGCAATGTACTTGAGGACAATGTTAAGGAAATGGAAGAGGATGTAGATGAAGATGAAATGGGAGATATGAAGTAGCGTGAAGAGTTTGACAGAGCACTGAAAGACCTGAGTCGAAACAAGGCCCCCGGATTAGACAACATTGCATTGGAACTACTGACGGCCTTGGGAGAGCCAGTCCTGACAAAGCTCTACCATCTGGTGAGCAAGATCTATGAAACAGGCGAAACACCCTCAGACTTCAAGAAGAATGTAATAATTCCAATCCCAAATAAAGCAGGTGTTGAGAGATGTGAAAATTACCGAACTATCAGTTTAATAAGTCACAGCTGCAAAATACTAACGCGAATTCTTCACAGGCGAATGGAAAAACTAGTAGAAGCCGACCTCGGGGAAGATCAGTTTGGATTCTGTAGAAATGTTGGAACACGTGAGGCAATACTGACCCTACGACTTATCTTAGAAGCTAGATTAAGGAAGGGCAAACCTATATTTCTAGCATTTGTAGACTTAGAGAAAGTTTTTACAATGTTGACTGGAATACTCTCTTTAAAATTCTGAAGGTGGCAGGGGTAAAATACAGGGAGCTAAAGGCTATTTACAATTAGTACAGAAACCAGATGGCAGTTATAAGAGTCGAGGAAAATGAAAGGGAAGCAGTGGTTGGGAAGGGAGTAAGACAGGGTTGCAGTCTCTCCCCGATGTTATTCAATCTGTATATCGAGCAAGCAGTGAAGGGAACAAAAGAAAAATTCGGAGTAGGTATTAAAATCCATGGAGAAGAAATAAAAACTTTGAGTTTCGCCGATGACATCGTAATTCAGTCAGAGACAGCAAAGGACTTGGAAAAGCAGTTGAACGGAATGGACAGTGTCTTGAAAGGAGGCTATAAGATGAACATCAACAAAAGCAAAACGAGGATAATGGAATGTAGTCGAATTAAGTCAGGTGATGCTGAGGCAATTCGATTAGGAACTGAGACACTTAAAGTAGTAAAGGACTTTTGCTATTTGGGGAGCAAAGTAACTGATGATGGTCGAAGTAGAGAAGATATAAAATGTAGTCTGGCAATGGCAAGGAAAGCGTTTCTGAAGAAGGGAAATTAGTTAAGATCGAGTATAGATTTAAGTGTCAGGAAGTCATTTCTGAAAGTATTTGTATGGAGCGTAGCCATGTATAGAAGTGAAACATGGACGATAAATAGTTTGGACAAGAAGAGAATAGAAGCATTCGAAATATGGTGCTACAGAAGAATGCTGAAGATCGGATGGGTAGATCATATAAGTAATGAGGAAGTATTGAATAGGATTGGGGAGAAGAGAAGTTCGTGGCACACCTTGACCTGAAGAAGGGATCGGTTGGTAGGACATGTTCTGAGGCATCAAGGTATCACCAATTTAGTATTGTAGGGCAGCGTGGAGGGTAAAAATCGTAGAGGGAGACCAAGAGATGAATACACTAAGCAGATTCAGAAGGATGTAGGTTGCAGTAGGTACTGGGAGATGAAGAAGCTTACACAGGATAGAGTAGCATGGAGAGCTGCATCAAACCAGTCTCAGGACTGAAGACCACAACAACAACAACACTAGGAAACCTCGGTGGTAACTGCTTACAACAAGTATGCTTCATAACCAGATGAAAGTGATGATAATAATAATATAACAAAGCTTCACTGTGCTTAACACATCGTAAATTTTAAAATGTCGAGACGATAACATGTAGTATACAATCATAATAACAAAAAAAGTCTCTCTCAAACGAAAACTTGGTAAGGAATTCACTACTGTTCTTTATCCACAACTATGGCTAAAGCCTTCAGCACAGTTTAACACAGTCAGCATCATTCATAACCCATAAACAGTGGAAATACTACCACTTACAAATGGCCTCTCCGCACCTCACATACGACAAACACTCAATGTGGGCTGCGACGTGACCACTGACACCCATTACATATGCTAGCTGCAGTAAAATATGATTCACGGAACACCTGCCAACAGCGGCTTTTTTAAAGAAAAAAAAACAGGCCACAGCTGCTGCATGCTAGGTAGACAAATTACCTTACTTTAATCCTACACCAAAATTTGGTATTTCGTGTGGACCCTTTGTTTTACGCCACCATTACAGGTCAAAACAAATGTTATTTCCCAGGCACATCACCAGAGGACTTTCAACACAAAAAGTAAGACTCAAACCAAATTATATGTCACGAATCATAACTGGCTATAACTAAATCTCACGATAGTATGGTGTTCCTATATGCTGGTTACGGCACAGTCACAACTTCAGGTACAAGAGACAGCCAAATTCGCAGTACATCTCTCCCTATCTATTAGTGTCTTCCCTACGAGCCTCCACAGGATTATGATTTCCATGGCTTTCAATTGTTGATGTTTCATATCTTGTGTCATCTGCGTTAGACTGGTCGAACGTTGGTTCTTTTTGTTCTGGTCATTGCACCTTTCCCCATAAGTTTGTTTTTCCGAATTGTATCATTTAAACAGGTAGCCTCTTCGTTTGCTTTTTATATTTTATAGCAAGCCCAAAGACAGTAAGCTAGATAGTAGACACCTATTCAGTCACCAACGTTATTAAGTGCATTTCATCTCTTCTGATACATATGCTTCTTCCTTTCTTCTTGGGCTACATAAAGCCTGTTTTCCTCAGTACATCTCAGTCCACCTTGATGTCGTCACTACATCTCTTGTTTGAACGGCCTGTACTTCTTATACCAGCTGGTAATTTATTTCTAACAGCTTTTGCAATCCTCGGTTCATCTATCCTATCACTGTGTTTGTTCCAGTCACGCTTTCTCTTATGTACCCATTCATTAATGGAATGCAATATACGAGTACATTCTTTTCTAATACTTTCACTTCTCTCCCTATCTATTAGTGTCTTCCCTATGAGCCTCCACAGGATTATGATTTCCATGGCTTTCAATTGTTGATGATTCAGATCTTGTGTCATCTGTGTTAGATTGGTCGAACTTTCGTTCATTTTGTTCTGGCTATTGCACCTTTCCCCATAGGTATGATTTTCCGAATTGTATCATTTAAACAGGTAGCCTCCTCGATTGCTTTTTATATTTGTCCTCTAACCTCCTTTTCGGCATGTCCACATGTGGACTATCCAGTACCAAAGAATTTAAATGTCATTAAGTGTTGACTAATTTTTCCACCTATGGATATGAACGTATTTAATTATTAGGCTGCCCCGTTAAGTATATGTAAGAGTTTCTACAGGTTTTTATTGTTTGCTATTAGAGCAGCATCGCCAAAGTTACAAAGTATTTCTATTTCCTCGTCCACCATGCTATAACTACAGCCAGCCAATACCTTCGTTATCATCTCATCCCTGACATTGTTTAATAATGCGATTCACTGCTGCTATACTGCCAGTTAACTTGGAACCTATTTTCTCCTGGATGTAGTGGAATAAATGTCTCCAGTTGTTTCTACTAAATTATAAGGAACAGCCCAATTGTAGAGCAGGTGTATCACATGTGCTAAAGGAATCTCATCGAAAACCTCCAATAACTCAATAAAACAAAGAAAAAATGGTCTGCTTTATTCAATGTAAGTTTGCATCAACTGTTTGAAAATGAATACTGCACGACCAACTGGATGTAAAACCATACTGCTTCCCTGAAAATTTTGTGATTTTTATTTTGTTTTATTTTACTTCTTATTATTTTGTTATGAGTTTAAGAAATTAAGTGATTAGACTTACCTCTCTATAATAGGCTGAGACTACCTTATTTCCTTTTTTGTATATGAGAATAATGATACCAGGTCCCCACTCACAAGCAACTTTATCAAAATTGTAACATTGTTAACTAACTTAGTTCATCGTTCAGTTAGTGGATATCCATCATACTTTGGGAATTCATTTGGAGTCTCAACTTTCCCTAGATGTTTCCTATTTTTTAACACACTTACAGCTTCATCTACCTATAAATGTGAAACAGTTACACTATTGTTTACTTATATGTTCATCTCTGATATCTTTACGTCCTCTGGTAGTTGCTTATCTCTGGAAAATTCGATTAGATATTAAGCTCTTGATTCGTCGCTTATGTCGTTCACTTTGAAAATTTCATTTAATGTTTTGGTCTGTTGTATCATTATCAAGAATTGTTACTGCAGCTTATAGAAATCAAGTTATACAATTTAAGATAAATACTCTACGTCGCTTCTTCAAACTATTCACTAGTGATTTTATCGCAGTACGAGTTCTTTTGTCATCTTCATAATACTCTTATACTTTCAGCGTTTTCTATTTCAAATGAGCGAGACTCCTGCATTACATATTTCTCTAACCCCTTTGCAAGATCATGGTGTTCCGCTTACTTTCCTCTGTTGCTTAATAAGTGGTGTACCTAATTCTTTTTCAGCTGTTGCTTCAATACCACCTTTCATTTCCTCCCAATCCTTGGCTATATAATCGTCTCCCTTAACGGAATTCTGTTGTTCTTTGTCTCTTAAACGTTTCAGATATAATTTTTGTGTAGAATTACTCCATAGTGAGTATCTTCTTTAGATACAGATTCTGTAGCATTCTTGTTCCTTCCGCATCCAATCTGATTTTTGCCAGGAGTAAGCCGTGTTCACTCCCTTTGTTAGCCGAGTTTTGAGCCCCAACATGTAGCATTGATGGGGAGGATCGTTTCTGTTTGTAACAATGTAATCATTAGAGATTTATGATCTGTTCTGTCCTGAAACATTTATTTATCCTGTACTGTACTCTGTCGTCATAGAAGTTAATAGTTCTTATCAGTGCGTTGCTGAGCGTAAGTTCATGATAAACTCAACATTACCATCTAGAAAACCTTCATAAAATTGTTGTTTAACTTCTGGGATGACACTGTTTCCAATATGAGCATTAAATTCTCACATTACTACTATAAGTTCGTTTGAAGGCAGATTGATAGCTTCTGGTTGTTGCTCACAGACAGCTTCTCTCTCGGTTCTGGGTTTACTATACTCTGGACTGTACGGAGAGATATTGTTTAGTTTGTGATGAACGAGTTTGTTAAAACTATTCTTTCAGAGGTTCATAGGCACTCATCAATAATATCTTTTTGTTTCTCGTGGATATATATCCGTGCTCCTCCTTTTGGGCTTTTCTCCGGCTCATCTATAAAAGAGCAGGTCCTGATCCTATTCCTCCTCCCTTTGTTTTTCTTTTATGTCTCTTGGATACTACATATTGATATTTAATGATGTTTAAGTCCTTCTATAAGATTTGATCCTTTTTAGTAAATGGTTTATGTTCCATGTTCTTGTTCTCAGAATATTCTTATTTTCCACGACTGAGACTGCTCCCTAGCCTTTCTTGTCATATCCCTAATCAGTTCATCCCGAATTTCATTGTTACGCTGAGCAGTAAATATTTTGTTTGTAAGTGGGTTCACAGCCTCCAAGCATTTTGTGAAGGAAACAATGAAACCATTGCCTGTTGTAGGCTGTATAGTTCTCCTTCACTTGTTGTGTGACTGGCCAGTTTCGACCCAAGTCATTTTCCAGCACTTATTCGTAAGCAGAACGCTATATGCCTTAGGTATTGTGGCATACAATCCAAAATCATTACAATCTCAGACTGCAATGCAGATGCGTTATTCCATGTACGGATGAATATATGGACTGATTTTTTCCGATTGTATGCCACAGCACGCGGGGCATTTAGTTTACTGCTTATGAATAAGTGCTGGAAAATTAGTTAGAGTCGAAACTGGCCAATGGCACAACAAATATGGGATAACTGTACAGCCTACTATGGGCAACGTTTTCTTTCACAAAACTGACAGCAATGAGGTTACATCTTCCGTAGGTCAGTGGCGTGGCTGTCGGTGGGTTTTGTTTCAGTACTTTCCTTTCCCTAGCATGGGTCATTTCACAACAGCATAGGAACCCAGCGTGCCCCATCAGCCTTTGTTTTGGAACGATGACATCCCCTACCTCTTGCTGCCCCCGCGCCATGCATCGTGCAAGGCACAGAAAGAGCTGACTTTCCTTCTTTCTTTTTTTTTCATGGTTTTCACCTCTAGCCTTTAGTGATCCAACGTCCTACTCTGTAAGGCAGCAGCTGTAATGGTCTGAGTTGAGAAGAGCTAATGAAAGATTTCCTCGGATATCAAAACGTAAATACCACCGGGGTCGAAAAAGCAAGAGATTAGCAAGAGTGGTCGACAGGAGACAGAGCAGAAGGAGCTTGACACAAGTAAGTGGAGGTAATGTTAAACTCAGTTCAGGGCCCCAAGGCCGCTAACCCACCTACTCCCAAGATGTGAGCCCCCAAAGGTGCATATGCTGCTGTCAGTTAACTTACGCACTGTAATGACCAAAGGCCTGGGACAGAGATATGCGGATGCACAAATAGAGGTAGTATCACCTACGCTAGGTATCGAAGGCCAGTTTATTGGTGTGGTTGACATTTATACTCTGGGGAATCATACGCATAGATTTCCAACTTCATTGTGGCCGCACGACGCGAGTTAACACAATGAACGCGGATCGATAGTTGGAGCTAGGCGCATAGGACGTTGCAATAGTTGAAACTAGTCGCATGGGACATTCTACTTCGGAAATAGTTAGACAATTCAATAATCTGAGATCCCTACTATCAAGAGCGGAGTGATAGTTGGAGCTAGGCGGACGTTGCAATAGTTGAAGCTAGTCACATGGGACATTCTACTACGGAAATACACTCCTGGAAATGGAAAAAAATAACACATTGACACCGGTGTGTCAGACCCACCATACTTGCTCCGGACACTGCGAGAGGGCTGTACAAGCAATGATCACACGCACGGCACAGCGGACACACCAGGAACCGCGGTGTTGGCCGTCGAATGGCGCTAGCTGCGAGGCATTTGTGCACCGCCGCTGTCAGTGTCAGCCAGTTTGCCGTGGCATACGGAGCTCCATCGCAGTCTTTACACTGGTAGCATGCCGCGACCGCGTGGACGTGAACCGTATGTGCAGTTGACGGACTTTGAGCGAGGGCGTATAGTGGGCATGCGGGAGGCCGGGTGGACGTACCGCCGAATTGCTCAACACGTGGGGCGTGAGGTCTCCACAGTACATCGATGTTGTCGCCAGTGGTCGGCGGAAGGTGCACGTGCCCGTCGACCTGGGACCGGACCGCAGCGACGCACGGATGCACGCCAAGACCGTAGGATCCTACGCAGTGCCGTAGGGGACCGTACCGCCACTTCCCAGCAAATTAGGGACACTGTTGCTCCTGGGGTATCGGCGAGGACCATTCGCAACCGTCTCCATGAAGCTGGGCTACGGTCCCGCACACCGTTAGGCCGTCTACCGCTCACGCCCCAACATCGTGGAGCCCGCCTCCAGTGGTGTCGCGACAGCCGTGAATGGAGGGACGAATGGAGACGTGTCGTCTTCAGCGATGAGAGTCACTTCTGCCTTGGTGCCAATGATGGTCGTATGCGTGTTTGGCGCCGTGCAGGTGAGCGCCACAATCAAGACTGCATACGACCGAGGCACACAGGGCCAACACCCGGCATCATGGTGTGGGGAGCGATCTCCTACACTGGCCGTACACCACTGGTGATCGTCGAGGGGACACTGAATAGTGCACGGTACATCCAAACCGTCATTGAACCCATCGTTCTACCATTCCGAGACCGGCAAGGGAACTTGCTGTTCCTACAGGACAATGCACGTCCGCGTGTATCCCGTGCCACCCAACGTGCTCTAGAAGGTGTAAGTCAACTACCCTGGCCACCAAGATCTCCGGATCTGTCCCCAATTGAGCATGTTTGGGACTGGATGAAGCGTCGTCTCACGCGGTCTGCACGTCCAGCACGAACGCTGGTCCTACTGAGGCGCCAGGTGGAAATGGCATGGCAAGCCGTTCCACAGGACTACATCCAGCATCTCTACGATCGTCTCCATGGGTGAATAGCAGCCTGCATTGCTGCGAAAGGTGGATATACACTGTACTAGTGCCGACATTGTGCATGCTCTGTTGCCTGTGTCTATGTGCCTGTGGTTCTGTCAGTGTCATCATGTGATGTATCTGACCCCAGGAATATGTCAATAAAGTTTCCCCTTCCTGGGACAATGAATTCACGGTGTTCTTATTTCAATTTCCAGGAGTGTAGTTAGGGAATTCAATAATCTGAGATCCTTACTATCAAGAGTGCGCCCAGAATGCCAAATACCAGGCTTTACCTCTCACTATGGGCAACACAGTGACCACGGCCTTCACTTAACAACCGAGAACAGCGGTGTTTGTCTCGAGTTGTCATCGCTAGCAGGCGAATAACACTGCTTGAAACAACCACAACAATCAATGTGGGACGTTCGATGAAGATATCAGTTAGGGCATTGAGGAAAAATTTGACGTTAAAGGGCTATGAAAGCAGCCGACCGACGCAAGTGCCTTTGCTAATAGCAGGACATGGCCTGCAGCGCTTCCTTTGGGCTCCTGATCTTACTAGTTGTACCCTAAACTACTGGTAAACCGTGGTGTGGTCAGATGAGTCCCGAGTTCAATTGCAAGGAACTGATGGTAATGTGCAATTGTGGCGCAGACCCATGAAGCCATGGGCCCAAGTTATCCATAGAGCCAAGTTATCAACAAGGCACTGTGCAACCTGGTGGTGGTTCCACAGTGCTGTGGGCCGTTCCTACATGGAATGGATTGGGTCCTCTGCTCCAACTGAAACGACCATTGACTGGAAATGGTTATGTTCGGCTACTTGGAGACAATTTTCTGCCATTGACAAACTTCATGTTCACAAAAAACTATGGAATTTCTTTGGATGACAATGCGTCATGTCATCGGACCATAGTTGTTCACATCTGGTTTGAAGAATATTCTGAACAGTTCTAGCGAATAATTTGGCTATCCATACCGCCCAGCACGAATGTCATCGCAAATTTATGGGACATAATCCTGCACTACCAACATAGTCACCATGGAAAAATATTTTTGCAGAGGACATCCAATGACTTGTTGAGTCCATGGCACGTTGAATTGCGGCAATACGCCAAGTAACAGCAGGTCAGACCCGGTACTAGGAGCTATCCCATAACTTTTGCCATCTCAGTGTATAAGTGCCACAGATCGACAAAGAGTGTATAGATCTGTAGTCTTCTGCAAATTCTCCACAATATAATCGTATCCTCTACTGAGAATAGTCTTCATAATACTAATGATACTCTCCTCTCTGGAGAATGTTGTTCGTTACATTAATGATCCATTCCTGTCTTGAACATTTGGTACGTATAGGGACCAACACAAGAGCACCAGTTCGCAGCGATCAGTCGGAAATGATACCGCTCCAGTCGGTCGTTCGTCTCGACCCTGTCAGAGACGAACTGTTTGCTATGCAGTTTCAATCAGTACTACGAACTTCTAGTTTGGGAAATGAACTGCTCTGATTAGTAGCAGAGGCAGCTGGTCATTCTCCCTTGAAAACTATCAAAAAACGAATTAAACAAAAACAGTAACTGTAATTTATCTAACGTGTTTTGTAGCGCTTTTCTTGGGAAATGTAGGTTATTTTACAGAACGTATAACTTTTTCACTGAACCCAAGTGGGTTCTATACGCCTTCCTAATGTGTCAATATTAATCATTATTCGTTTATTTGCCCTCAGTTCCCTTTTCATTCGTTATTCTTACAATTTAAATGCAATTGTTTGCCAGAGATGTTTTCCTATCTCGATGCGCGTGTAGCTCTTGTCATAAACTGTGTAAGGAGCAGTTACATTATATGAAATGTCACTGCACCTGACTGTAGCTGTGTAATAGTTTTGCCTCTTTAGCGTCCACAAAATATAAGTAAAACGGCACATAGCCATTTCATATTTTCCGACTTTTCTTGTTTTGCGCTATGTTTGCAAAGTAATATTGGTTAAGAGCACGCATAAAAACGATTTTATTAATATTGCTTTTGACCATATTGTCAACCGTTTATTGCAGGATTCTTATTTTCGCAACAAGCACCTCAATGTGATTATGGCTAATCTGCATCTGTGCTACGTAGTTACGTTTACACAGTTGAGTATGATAGCATCGCCGCGGTATACCACGCACAGTTGCACTTTTTCTATACGCTATACACTATACTAATCCGGCTATTCCTGTCACATATCGGTGCCGGATTAGCGAAAGTGCCGGGTTATTGAGTATATGAAGTTTATTTTATTCATTTATTTTCTTTTTTATTTATTTTGGAAAAACATAGGTTGTTGAGTGTACTGTACTTTATTAAACCGGAGGATACAATTTCAAAACAGAGAGGATACAATTTATTAAGTCCAAAAATACATTAATTTTCAAGGAGACCTTCATCCCTTTAGTGTATACTGTACATAATTATACAGTCATATCACTCACTGTGAAACATGTCCCTAATTTTTAACTGTCGCAAACATGATACACGACGGTGTCTTGCTTTATCACGCAACCACTTTACAAGCATTACTTCAGTACTGCGTGTATCCGTTTGTTGCATAATGTACTCCAGGAAGACCTCAGCAGCTTCAGCACCAGAAGTGTCAGAAATCTTCATGCTCTCTCCTCCTGTGTCCTCTTCTTCATCACTTTCATCATTACTTTCTTGCACGCTTTTCATAATTTCTTCACCTGTTAAAGTTTGGACCGTGTCACAGTGTTCCTCATTAAGCCACTTAGTAACTTCTTCATCATCAATTTCTTCTCTTCCTGAAAGGTTGTGCAACATGTCAGTGTACAAGGTAATTGATAATTCCGAACTGACTGGCTCATCGCTGTCACTCACTTCTGGATCCAGCTCGGCATCAATGGATGGCCACAATTTTCTCCAGCTCTTCATTATGGTAGCGCTCTTCACTTTATAACATGTTTCGGTTGCTTGGAAAATAACATCACCTATGTTAATTGCCTTCCACGCTTTCAACATAATATCGATAAAGTCGTTCACACTTTCGTTTAGCAAGGAGACATATAATTGATTCCAAAATTCCCTGGGTCAATGGGCTGCATTAGGGCTCTCACATTGTGTGGGGAAAGAGTGCTTGTATTACATCGGGCTTTAGAGAAACATCTGAAGGATGACTGAATGCATTATCAGTTATAAGGATAGCTTTCCAGTGAAAGCTTTTTCTTCTTTAGTTCTTTTCTCACTGCTGGTACAAACGTTTCATGGAACTACCGAGAGAATATTTGTGTGCCTATCCACGCTTTCTTATGAGCGATATACTGCACTGGTATAATATTTATGTCAGTGTGTTGAAAACGAAGTGGATGTTGGGATTTTCCAATCACCATAAGCGGTAGTTTATGACTCTCATTTGCATTACAACATTCCATTAATGTTACACGCTGTTTCTGTTGCTTGTAACCACGAGCTTCCTTCTCGTTCTTGGCAGCTAATGTTTTTGAAGGAAGCATCTTGTATAAGAGTCGTGTTTCAACAGCGTCGTACAAGGTATCAGCAGTTAAATGTTGTTCCTCTATTGTCTTCCGTATTTTGCTTACAAACTTATCAGAATCCTTATTGTTAGCTGAGCGACTTTACCCGGTGACTGTCACCTGCCGGATGCCATATAGTTTATTTCAGTATGTTAGTCAACCTTCGCTCGCTGCAAAGAAGTTACTACCGCAAAGTCATTTGTTAAATGCAGCTGATTTTTCCTTTACAATCGGGCCACGGACTGGAGTTCCATTACTGCTTTGTTGTATGAACCATCTACAAACAGCTACGTCCAGATCTTCGTCTCTTTCGTATAACGTTTCATTTCCCCAATTCACTATCCATTTGTGCTGAGTACTGTCGAAAAAAATATTCTTTCTCTTTGCTTTTATAAGTAGTTGCTCGTCCAACATTGAACTCAGCAGCAATGGCTTTCAGAGAAGAACCTCGATTTAATTTATCTAAAATTTCGAACTTCTGCTTGAGGTATAGCATAACGTGTTTCCTTTTAGTAGACATGATTCCGAATTGTAAAGAAAGCTACAATTTCAAATACAGTATATAAAGCATTGTTGCGCACAATAATTCATTGTGCACCTGTTTTTGGATGTGCGCCAGTTTACTGAGGGGCCGGACTACTGAGGGCCGGATTAGCGAGGGTCAAGTATACCTTCAACGTACAGAGAGCACTATTACAAACGAGGGAGGATGATGTAATGTTTCCCTACCAGAAAGGAAAGATTTTGGAGTTTAAATTGAAACATCACAGTGGCCTTCACTGAACATAATATGGAAAGCATAATTGAAAAAAAAATATATCACTGTTGAATTACCTCCACTGTGGATGGTCAGTCTCAAGTTAATTTGGTAACATGCGCTGATAGTAGTCACGTCCAGAATCTTTGTTGGTGAGTAGATACGTTTGCATTACATACAACACCAAAAAATAATATGCATCACACTAAGGTTATGTGAGTCGGCCTTCGTTAAACAATTCAGACTGCAAGGTTCGACCTTTTCTGTGTGGTATAAATCTGAACATAATGGCGTGCAGGTAGACAAGTCACCTAACAGATCTTCCAACGAAAATAATATTCAGGCGTAACAAAACTCTATACTTAGTTAGCAAACTATACATGTCATTAGTAAAACTAATAAATAAAACACAGACTAAATCGGAATTTGCAGTTATTAGTTCAAATATACTATGAACAAATAACAAGAGATGCTTACACTCTCAAAGGCAGAAGAAAACAGACAGTAGATAGGAGGCATTTCGTGCCTCTCTCATTTTGCAGTATGAACATTGAAGGTAACATCAGCTATGACTGTAGAGATACAGTAGTGATATTATACAATGTTCTGTTTGCAGAGCTTTATAATTAGTTACAATAAGACATATATTACAAAAATGAGAAAATTACTTATTAATTTAACTCATTTTATTAATTCTTCCCTCAAGTGTGGAATTACATAAAGGAACCGTTCCTGAGGCGGTACCTCATTTATAGGATAACTGTGTAGACTTATTTATTTATTAATTTAGCGTATGGCTCATAACATAACAGTAAAATTACACAAACAACACGATTAAAAAATAAAATAAAATCACTGTCGTTCTGTTTCACTGTGATTTGGGGCAGGAATTCTTCGTTCGGTCTGCCGCCAGTTGTGTTAGTTCATTTAGCGTTACCCAGGGTGCACCACGTGGAGGCGAAATAACTTTACTCCCCTGTGTAGACTTGTTACTACATGAATGATAAGAGTAACAGCAGTAATATGCGTCCCGCTCGTTCCATAGGTCAGAATAGAGTAGGAGAATTTTAAATATGAAAGAAAGGAACATAGCTTATGACAAGTGCCAGCAGACAGACTTGGAAAATCGAATTAAAACATATTTGCTGCAGCAGCAGATTCTGTGCGGCAGCGGTAAACGCAGTGTAGAATTTAATTTGATGTACATTACAAAGTGGTGTATTATACTAATTACAGTGAACTATATGCTGCATAATGTTACATTATACTACATCAAATTATACTTTTATACGTACAAAACACAATCTGAAAATGTAAAATAACTGTTATCATTTTTATCTACATTTAGCGGGTGCCACACCCAGAACATTTAAATTATTATTTGTGGTTAATATTAAGGTACGTAATTTTTCTTATAAGTTAAAGAGTTCAGTAACATACATCGTTCTTTCATAACTAATTCAAAATTATCAGACGGAACCCGTTGTACCATGACTTCCCACCACACCGGTTTCTACAGCAAAAGCTTAAAAATGCTAATCACTTCCAGATAGGAGGACGTACTTTATCTTACTTTTCAATACACGTGGCTCGATCTTTTCATCTCAAAGTCGTTCTTGATCTCTGAATAACTATAAATTCTATAAATTCTAATTGAGTTCTAGTTGAGTTATAAGAGTCGAGGGACATCAAAGGGAAGCAGTGGATGGGAAGGGAGTGAGACAGGGTTGTAGCCTCTCCCCGATGTTATTCAATCCGTATATTGAACAATCAGTAAAGGAAACAAAAGAAAAATTCGACGTAGGTATTAAAATCCATGGAGAAGATATGAAACCTTTGAGATTGGACGATGACATTGTAATTCTGTCAGAGACAGCAAAGGACCTGGAAGAGCAGTTGAACAGAATGGACAGTGTCTTGAAAGGAGGATATAAGATGTACATCATCAAAAGCAAAACGAGGATAATGTAGTCAAATTAAATCGGGTGATGCTGAGGGAATTAGATTAAGAAATGAGACACTTAAACTAGTAAAGGAGTTTTGCTATTTGGGGAGCAAAATAACTGATGAAGGTCGAAGTAAAGAGGATATAAAACGTAGACTGGCAATTGCAAGGAAAGCGTTTCTGAAGAAGAGGAATTTGTTAACATCGAGTACAGATTTAAGTGTAAGGAAGTCGTTTCTGCAAGTATTTGTATGGAGTGTTGCCATGTATGGAAGTGAAACATGGACAATAAATAGTTTGGACAAGAAGAGAATAGAAGCTTTCGAAATGTGATGCTACAGAACAATGCTAAAGATAAGATGGGTAGATCACATAACTAATGAGGAGGTATTGAATAGGATTGGGGAGAAGAGAAGTTTGTGGCACAACTTGACTAGAAGAAGGGATCGGTTGGTAGAACATGTTCTGAGGCATCAAGGGATCACAAATTTAGTATTGAAGGGCAGCGTGGAGGGCAAAAATGGTAGAGGGAGATCAAGAGATGAATACACTAAGCAGATTCAGAATGATGTAGGTTGTAGTAGATACTGGAAGATGAAGAGGCTTGCACAGGATAGAGTAGCATGGAAAACTGCATCAAACAAGTCTCAGGACTGAAGACAACAACAGCAACAACTAGTTGAGTATGGGCAAATTCAAACAGAAAAAAGCTGCGCAACCACCACTGATAACGAGAGAAAAAAAAGGAGTCACAAATAAACGTCCGTACTCCTATTTTCACACATCGTCTGTGATTCAATTCATTAGATTGGCTGGGATTTACATGCGACCAGTGGCTAGTTTGTAATTTTCCCATACGCGTGAGACGTACGAAGCAATCGGATCCACATAATAGTTGAAGATTTAATAATGAAAGATACATCCGAAGATAATACGTATCCGCTTCTCCGATAAGCGACGGCCTTCGGCACATTTGCAGCTGGTTACGTGGCACGTGGCACAGCTAGGTGCAGCTGTTAGCACACTCGACTCGCATGCAGGAAGACAACCGTTCACACCCGCGTCCGGACATCCTGTTCTAGGTTTCCCGTTATTTACCTAAATCGCTTAAGGTTGGGGTGGTTCCTTAAAGGGCACGGCCGATTTCCGTTCCTAATCTGTGCTTGTACTTCGTCTCTAATGCCCTCGCTGCCGAGTTGACGTTAAAAGCTAGTCTCCTCACTCCTCCTCCTCGACACACCTTAGTGTTCTGAGGTGTCGCATGCTCTCCAGGTGATGGTCTGTTACATGAAAAAGAAACAGAACAAATGTTGTTTATGTCACAAAAGAAACATACGACTGCTTTAAAATAAAATAAATCTGGTTAATACTGCGTAGTTCATTTATTTGGTCGCCTTCTGTGGAAATGTTAATGAGAATGTGACTCTACAGCAGATTGAGAGCTAAGTGTCAAAGTGTGTTAAAGAGGATTTTAGCTGCTTTCAGAGTCAAGGAACAATATCTGCACTAACTTGAAGACGACAGTCACGGCAGCAGTTGCACTGCAGACGACGTTGCATAGTCATTGCCATCACCCAAATCGTGGACAAACCATCTGGGAATCGATCAAGAACAACCAAATTCGTAAAATAAAAACGAACGGAAGCAAATAATGTGAACAGGTTGCCATTTTTGTGGTTCAGTACCTCTGTTGGTAAAGACGGAACCCTTACAAGATCACTGTGTTATCCGCCCGTGTCTATCTGTTAAGACCCATTTTCCTCAGGAACGGGTAGAGGTGTAACATTAAAATTTGTGTGAGATAAGTTTACGGTCCCTTCACAGTGTACGAAGATTGAACTTCTAAGTCAGTTCATTCAAACGATACGGCTATGTACTTCATATGTTTTGATAACCGCAAATGCCTTCATCTGAACGTATAGAGCACTTTCGTTGATCTAGAAACGCGAATTTAGGAAACAAGCCAGGTTTCACAGTACAGGTAAAGGAAAAAGTTCGATAATTATTAATTTGTGATTATATCACGTAAAAATGATCACCTGTTGTTGACCTCCTCGTCATCTGTTAGGATCCCCTTTTCTCTGTAACAGATAGTTATGAAGCTGGAGTTTATGTCAGGTACTAAGTCTTACTGTACCTTTGCGGTGTAACACATTCGAGTTTGTCATCACAGTCAAAAGATATTGCCATTTATGTCGAATATTTTGGCACTCGTAAACTCTCTCATGAATACCTATTGATGAACGGTCTATTGACTCGTACATAGCGAATTGGAGCGCGAGGCCTACACCCTACGTTATTATACACACCTGGAAATTGAAATAAGAACACCGTGAATTCATTGTCCCAGGAAGGGGTAACTTTATTGACACATTCCTGGGGTCAGATACATCACATGATCACACTGACAGAACCACAGGCGCATAGACACAGGCAACAGAGCATGCACAATGTCGGCACTAGTACAGTGTATATCCACCTTTCGCAGCAATGCAGGCTGCTATTCTCCCATGGAGACGATCGTAGAGATGCTGGATGTAGTCCTGTGGAACGGCTTGCCATGCCATTTCCACCTGGCGCCTCAGTTGGACCAGCGTTCGTGCTGGACGTGCAGACCGCGTGAGACGACGCTTCATCCAGTCCCAAACATGCTCAATGGGGGACAGATCCGGAGATCTTGCTGGCCAGGGTAGTTGACTTACACCTTCTAGAGCACGTTGGGTGGCACGGGATACATGCGGACGTGCATTGTCCTGTTGGAACAGCAAGTTCCCTTGCCGGTCTAGGAATGGTAGAACGATGGGTTCGATGACGGTTTGGATGTACCGTGCACTACTCAGTGTCCCCTCGACGATCAGCAGTGGTGTACGGCCAGTGTAGGAGATCGCTCCCCACACCATGATGCCGGGTGTTGGCCCTGTGTGCCTCGGTCGTATGCAGTCCTGAATGTGGCGCTCACCTGCACGGCGCCAAACACGCATACGACCATCATTGGCACCAAGGCAGAAGCGACTCTCATCGCTGAAGACGACACGTCTCCATTCGTCCCTCCACTCACGCCTGTGGCGACGCCACTGGAGGCGGGCTGCACGATGTTGGGGCGTGAGCGGAAGACGGCCTAACGGTGTGCGGGACCGTAGCCCAGCTTCATGGAGACGGTTGCGAATGGTCCTCGCCGATACCCCAGGAGCAACAGTGTCCCTAATTTGCTGGGAAGTGGCGGTGCGGTCCCCTACGGCACTGCGTAGGATCCTACGGTCTTGGCGTGCATCCGTGCGTCGCTGCGGTACGGTCCCAAGTCGACGGGCACGTGCACCTTCCGCCGACCACTGGCGACAACATCGATGTACTGTGGAGACCTCACGCCCCACGTGTTGAGCAATTCGGCGGTACGTCCACCCGGCATCCCGCATGCCCACTATACGCCCTCGCTCAAAGTCCGTCAACTGCACATACGGTTCACGTCCACGCTGTCGCGGTGTAACGCCGGAAATGCATATCCTCCTATTTCCATCTATTGTACTATTATTTTTTTCCTTGTTTTGTTACCTCAAGATATGACATTTCTGTCTCTTTATATATTGTAATTGCTTTACTGTTTGTATATATATATTTATGCATTTATGTCGATGTATAATTGGTTTGTTTCGTAAATATTATTTGTATTTTTACGCTGGGTCTTGCCTAGGGAAAACTGCTATCGAACGATTACATCGATAGGTCGTGTGAAGACTCAAAGTGTGTAGGATCTTTGGTAGTGAACTCTGCCGCGTGAAGCGCGGGCAGAACAGAAGGGCTGGCGGGAGTAGCGAGTGGAGCAGGTGTTGTGTGACGCTCCCGCGAGTTGCCGCGCTTTCGGGGTTTGGCAGCATGTAATTGCGCTCGACTCGCGATGATAGTTTCTGACATGGTGTCGCGGACGGGAAGCATTAGCTGGCGCACATCAAGAGCCCGTTTCGCCTGGTGACCGTGTCGAGAAGAAGGCGCGCCAACATCCAGCTTCTGCAACAGCGACGGCCGACAATGAGTGACTGTCGCCACCTCCTCGATCGACGGCTTCAAACCTTCAATCAACCAACAAGGAAGACTAAAAGCACGTAAAGTTTCAGAACTGTATGGCAGACCTCAGCTTTTCAAATTGTTCCATTTGTCTCGCAAAATTACAGCAACTTAGCATGAACCTTTGTTGCTCATTGTCCCAATTGCATTGCCAAGCAGGGTCCCTTCCTTTTCCGAAATGAACCCGAGTGTCGTTGAAATTCAAACGCCAGCATTAAAATAATATAATTAGATTTCACTGCTTTAATTTCAAAGTTCAGTAGCTGGCTACAATAGTTAGATTACACAAGCACAAATTAAGAGTGCGAGTTTTGTTACCGTATTTTAGCTTACCTGTGACTGCAGCTCAGCTTGGTACGTACTAAATTTTACTATTGTTAA
This sequence comes from Schistocerca serialis cubense, assembly GCF_023864345.2. Lineage (NCBI taxonomy): Eukaryota > Metazoa > Arthropoda > Insecta > Orthoptera > Acrididae > Schistocerca > Schistocerca serialis. The sequence continues at coordinate 588,995,635 of NC_064645.1, read as the reverse complement.
TTGTTCAGAATCATTTAATTCAAGTTCAAAGTTAAATCTCTCGTTTCTAAATTGCGTAGAGTCAAGTTGCTTTTGAAATGATTGTTGAGGTAGTCCAAGACTAACCGTATTTTGCTGGATTTCGATGTGCTTCAGAAAGAAAGCTCACTATTAACTTCAGTCACTAAATTAACTTTCGATTTTCCGGTTTTATTAATTCTTTTGCTAAATTAAGTCAGAGTGTAGCGAAATTTATTACTTCTGACAAACTTTCAGTTTTCACACTACACGTGTCAACCTTCAGTTGCCACGCTTCTAGTGCTAATTATATGTGTAATTACCTTTCTTTTTCAGTTACTATAGTAATTGTCCTTAGGACTGGCGACCGTGATTTCCCCAAATCTCAAATACCTAATTACCGCTAGTTAATTGTTAATGTAACGGCTGCACATTTACTTTCTTTATTAACTTTACCCCTTTTCAAAATTAATTTCCACCAGTTTCATTAGCACATTTCCTTTCATTTAGATGTAACCCTTTCCTCCCTCTTTACCGACAGGTTAACTTCGGTGACGATTGCTTTTCCAATACTCCCATTAGGTACACGCGGTTTCATTTTTCACTGTCATTAAGGTCGGTAAGTGAGAGGGGGAGGTTACACGTGGCGACCGTGACAGGACAATCTTCAAATTGGAGGTTGTTCTGGACACGAATTTTGCATTGTGCAAATCTCGTAACAAAGTACTGGTTACGTACAGGCCGTTACGTCAGCGAGAATAAGTAGTGGGAGTAATCCTAATTACATTTGAGATTTGTCATTTATATTGAAAATTATTAAAATGAGTGAAGGCAACAATTACCAAAATTTGGTAGACTTGGATACGGAACAATCGGTCGAACAGTGGGAAACGCGCACGGCGGTTCCCATTGTTCAGGGGCAGGCGGCTAGCATGAAAGACGCGACCGCCGAAACGCAACAAAGAGCAGAAATGGAATTCCAAACTTTAGAAAATGTTTCGGAATCGGAAGCGAAAATCAAATCTGTACCCCTTGATGATGAATACGGGGGAACATGTATAGAGGAACCAGCTACCGAAGTAAAACCGGTAGTCTCCGGGAATTTAACTGATTTATTGAATGTTTTGATTAATGAAATCAAGAGTCAATCGGCAGAAATTATAGCTCTGTCTGCCAAGCAAGAAGCTCAGTCTGAAAAGATTGAACGAAAGCTAGACAATCAGAACAAAGCTATTAATGTTGTTAACAACAATGTTGGAGTTGTTAATACAAAAGTTGATAAAATCAAAGAAGATATTGTTGTAATTAATACCGAAATCGGTAATCTTAAACAGGAAATGATAGGCGTTCAGGCGGAAATTGCGAGCATAAATACTCGTTTTGATTCCGAAATTAGCAGAATCGAGAAAAGTGTAGGAGAAGCAGTTGCTCCGATCATCGAGAATAAGGTGACGGAACAAATTCAATTAGTGAAAAAAGAGGATCAACAGAAGGTGGAAACTTTAAAGGCTTTAGTGTCCGAAGTAGACACTAAAGTGAGGGAGCAGGCTAATACCTGCGAAGAGAAAAGGAGGGAAGTGGAAACGCTTGCGACAACCACTTGCCAAGTAATTACGAGAGTGTCAGAATTAGAAAAGAAACTTGACGAAAAACAGAGCTATGTGCCAATCTGTGCACATAGTTCGGAATGGTTGACGAAAGAGGAGCGGTTCGACCCCTTGAAAAAAGGCGGTATACACGCGACGGATTTCATTAAAAATTGTGAAAGAGTTTTACCCAGATCATGGACTAATGAGGGAAAAATTAATGCGGTTATTGATGTGCTGGCTGGTGATGCCAAGCGTTGGGGCTTAAACCTCAACATTACGAACCTGACTTTTGACGAGTTTAAAAAATTGTTTCTGGCTGAATACTGGTCAGAGCAAAAACAGCAAAGTGTCTGGCGCGAATTTGTCGTGTCGAGGCCTTTCGATGCGAATTCGCGCGGCTCGATGAGGGAGTTTTGTGAGGGCTGGATCCGCAAGTTGGAATATTTGCGTGATCGCCGCACGGAATCCGAAATAGTCTGGGAACTCTACAGAAAGCTTCCAGATGATACAAAACGCTACGTAGGAAGCAATTACAGGACAATCAATGATTTCCTGGAAAGAGTTGAGGACGAGGACAATTGGCGCAATAATCGCGACAGTGGTAGAGGCCGTGGTAACAACAACGGGTACCACCCCAACCATAACAACGATAACCAAGGGAATAATGCATACCGCAGCAATAACAATAATCGTTTGGACCGTAATAACAATCGGTACAATGCGAATAATAACCGGAATGACGGAAACCAGTATCATACTAGCGTGATACGGGCTGCGCAGAATAGTAACAATGCCAGAGGGTGTGACCAGCCGCCTCAGCAGTATCCGGGGAGCGTATCTGCTGGGACGAGACAGGGAAACCATTAGCTGCGCCGGTGAGGGGCCGACCGGGCGTGGAGAAATTTTGGCGGCCCAATAACAGGAGAAAACCCAGGTATCGTCGTTATGAAAATTCCGTGTGGAATAATCAACGGCGGGAGAGTGTGCCAGTATTAGAAGAAAGGAGTGCGCCCACAAGTAGTAGATCAGCTGTAGACACGGCAGTAGAAAATACATTCACTGTCAGTGAGAACAGTTTAAGCAGTGTTCCGGAAATCGATTATAAAGTGGCAGCTGTAACACCCACAGTGGAACTGGAGATTGAGTTTAAGAATGATTCGCAATTGTTGAGAGAAGATCAGATGTCGGATAAAACGTCCGTCATCGAGCGAGGGGATGCAGAGAGGGATGAGGTCTGGTTAAGGCAGTTCGGTCGCTTATACGACGAACTAAGAGATTATAGGGGCCTGTACGGGAGGAGTGTTTATAGGGAGCGCGGGCAGGATTTGCCGCGTCTCGTCCCACAGGAAGATAGTATTTGTGAAGTGATGGAAAGTTCTGGCCCTAACCGGCAGACTTTACCAGAAATAGTTGATGTTAAGGGGGAGCACGAGCAAGATTCGTCGTGTTTCGTCCCGCAGGAGTTAGATGTTGAAGTAGTAACGGAAAGTTCTGGCCCTAACCGGCAGACCTTACCGAAAGTTTCAGTGGTAGAAGTAACCGACCCATCCGACGCAAACCTCCAGTTTAAACATTGCGAGAGTATTAAGGAGAAAGATTACGAAAATTTTAGTGATAGCCGGACACGATTGGTAGAAAAGCACATAGATTACAACGTGTATGAGGTTAGAGCTGACATTATACGGTCAGACGATAGCAGTGTGGGTTGCGCAGATCTAGCGGAAGTAATTGCAGAAACTACTGGGTACATTCCTCCAGGTAGATTGGCAGATGAGATCGATCTGACCAAAGAGGAATCAACGAAGGTGACAATTAGTGAATCGATAGCAAAGCAACACTCACTAGTTGACGAGTTACAGGAAAAGGTTTCGGTATTGGAGGCGAAGCTACAGACTAAGCCTCAGGACAAACGTGTTGAAATTAAAACTGTATTTGAACAGAGGCTGAAAAAGCCGCCAGATAAACCGGATTTAGGACCAAAGCCGGATGGTTTATTCTGGAATGACCTGGATATAGACAAGGATTTACTGTGGGAAAATAAAGAAACAGTCGAGGACAAGTGTAGACAGATAGTAGTGTCTGCTAATATGCACGGCCTACAACTAAACGTGTTGATTGACACCGGTGCAGAATTGAGTGCTGTATCTGGGAAAATATTTGAGTTACTGAAAGACAGACCTGGCATCGTAGTTATGCCAGTAACAGGAGTGAAAATTATCGGTGCTACTGGGAAGGCCAGTAAACCGGTCACAAAACAGATTTTTGTCAACTTCGAGATATGTGGGGCACGATTTGAACAAGAGTTTGTCGTCGTGCCAGACTTAACTACGGAAGTAATTATCGGGTTAGATTGGCTATTAAAATACCGTGCAGTGATTAATTGCGAAAGCAAAACTTTGACATGTACGTCACAAGATAAAACAATGATAGTTAGTTTTGACGAGGCAGGAGACGGTGTGCATAGGCAATACCAGCCTATACACATTGTTAACTGGCCGAATGACATTGACGTAGGAATGGGTTTGAACTGCCGTAACATGAGGAATTTCGGCATTGACAAAAGTGTAGAAAGTGAATTGGAAGAGATAATCAAATTCCCTCCACGAATTAACATTAGTATTGGTGTGAAAAAAGATCGTTTGCGAGAAGTAATGAAGCTTAAAGCCGATGCTCGCATACGTCTTCATGACGCTAAAGCGCGTTTTGCTAAGTTTGCGATCGGAGACTTAGTACTTGTAATAGCTCATGAAAAATCGAGCGAGATAGACAATGAAATCTCTAAATTTAAGTTTGTTTATAATGGACCATATAAAGTCATTGGTATACCTCACACAAATGCTTACGGAATACTGTAGACTTGAAATTGTACCAACCTAGGATCGATTAATACCACACAATGGGTAATTTATACAGTATGTAAAATAGAGTGTAAGATTTAAGGATGTGCCATGTTGCGATGCTTTTGACTGACCAAGAGGAGATTAAAGAAGTTGTAATTAATAAGTAATTAATTTTTACTAAATGATTTAAGAGTCATTATAAATCAATTGAAAAAACAAAGCTGCTAGTTTAAGTTTTCAGCTGAGTCACAGTAGATTAAGGAATGTAAATATGATTTTGTAAATAGCTGTAAAATTTCATGAATGTGTGTTTTATTAGTAATTGCCGATGTACTTAGACGCTGTTTTAAGTTTCAGGCTAGTACATGCGTGTGATGATGGACAGTGTTGAGTTATCCACTGTGATAGTATTAAGGGACTCCTTGAGATTACTCGGGAGTGAGTTTTTCCTAAAGAATTCAGTGAAACGGACGTTCTGGAAACGCCGTCACAAGGGCGAGTGAGATCAAGCGTGCCGCACACGCGGGCGCAACAATACTGGCGAGGCGAGCCGCTGTCGGCTCTTGTGCCGCTGTCGGCTCTTGGGCCGCTGTCGGCATTCTTTGTACTTGCGAGTAGGGAAGGCGGAATTGTTTTTCTTCCTGGACAGCTGAAAGAATTCTACTGTCAATATTTATGTTTTTTTTTTCGATCTGATGTGTGTTATTTTCTTGTTTAGCGTTTAATGGACTCCCATGACGAGAATATTAATTATGAAAGGGTTATGTAAAAATGTGTATTCTATGTAATTAATTATTAATTTGCGTATTTTGATCTACCTGTTTTTATGACCATGTACTCTGATTAATTTTGTAAATAGTATTCCATTTCTTGATACTGTTGGGAATTTTGACAATTTTAGAATAGCTAAACCATTTTCTATGTTTTCTATGAATTTTAATATGTTGTCAACCTGTTTTATTTTGTTCAAGATGACAGAGTGGAATAAGATTAGGAGTTTCTCCACTCAATTATTATTGTCTACAAATTGGTTTATGGTTAATTAGACGAATGCTAAATTTTGTTGATGTTTTGAGCATATGCATTTCCGCTGTTTCTTTTTTGGGACATTTTCTGTTAACGTTACACGAACATCCTCAGACAATGTGGGGCACGTGTAACGCCGGAAATGCATATCCTCCTATTTCCATCTATTGTACTATTATTTTTTTCCTTGTTTTGTTACCTCAAGATATGACATTTCTGTCTCTTTATATATTGTAATTGCTTTACTGTTTGTATATATATATTTATGCATTTATGTCGATGTATAATTGGTTTGTTTCGTAAATATTATTTGTATTTTTACGCTGGGTCTTGCCTAGGGAAAACTGCTATCGAACGATTACATCGATAGGTCGTGTGAAGACTCAAAGTGTGTAGGATCTTTGGTAGTGAACTCTGCCGCGTGAAGCGCGGGCAGAACAGAAGGGCTGGCGGGAGTAGCGAGTGGAGCAGGTGTTGTGTGACGCTCCCGCGAGTTGCCGCGCTTTCGGGGTTTGGCAGCATGTAATTGCGCTCGACTCGCGATGATAGTTTCTGACATGGTGTCGCGGACGGGAAGCATTAGCTGGCGCACATCAAGAGCCCGTTTCGCCTGGTGACCGTGTCGAGAAGAAGGCGCGCCAACATCCAGCTTCTGCAACAGCGACGGCCGACAATGAGTGACTGTCGCCACCTCCTCGATCGACGGCTTCAAACCTTCAATCAACCAACAAGGAAGACTAAAAGCACGTAAAGTTTCAGAACTGTATGGCAGACCTCAGCTTTTCAAATTGTTCCATTTGTCTCGCAAAATTACAGCAACTTAGCATGAACCTTTGTTGCTCATTGTCCCAATTGCATTGCCAAGCAGGGTCCCTTCCTTTTCCGAAATGAACCCGAGTGTCGTTGAAATTCAAACGCCAGCATTAAAATAATATAATTAGATTTCACTGCTTTAATTTCAAAGTTCAGTAGCTGGCTACAATAGTTAGATTACACAAGCACAAATTAAGAGTGCGAGTTTTGTTACCGTATTTTAGCTTACCTGTGACTGCAGCTCAGCTTGGTACGTACTAAATTTTACTATTGTTAATTGTTCAGAATCATTTAATTCAAGTTCAAAGTTAAATCTCTCGTTTCTAAATTGCGTAGAGTCAAGTTGCTTTTGAAATGATTGTTGAGGTAGTCCAAGACTAACCGTATTTTACTGGATTTCGATGTGCTTCAGAAAGAAAGCTCACTATTAACTTCAGTCACTAAATTAACTTTCGATTTTCCGGTTTTATTAATTCTTTTGCTAAATTAAGTCAGAGTGTAGCGAAATTTATTACTTCTGACAAACTTTCAGTTTTCACACTACACGTGTCAACCTTCAGTTGCCACGCTTCTAGTGCTAATTATATGTGTAATTACCTTTCTTTTTCAGTTACTATAGTAATTGTCCTTAGGACTGGCGACCGTGATTTCCCCAAATCTCAAATACCTAATTACCGCTAGTTAATTGTTAATGTAACGGCTGCACATTTACTTTCTTTATTAACTTTACCCCTTTTCAAAATTAATTTCCACCAGTTTCATTAGCACATTTCCTTTCATTTAGATGTAACCCTTTCCTCCCTCTTTACCGACAGGTTAACTTCGGTGACGATTGCTTTTCCAATACTCCCATTAGGTACACGCGGTTTCATTTTTCACTGTCATTAAGGTCGGTAAGTGAGAGGGGGAGGTTACAGCGGCATGCTACCAGTGTTAAAGACTGCGATGGAGCTCCGTATGCCACGGCAAACTGGCTGACACTGACGGCGGCGGTGCACAAATGCTGCGCAGCTAGCGCCAATCGACGGCCAACACCGCGGTTCCTGGTGTGTCCGCCGTGCCGTGCGTGTGATCATTGCTTGTACAGCCCTCTCGCAGTGTCCGGAGCAAGTATGGTGGGTCTGACACACCGGTGTCAATGTGTTCTTTTTTCCATTTCCAGGAGTGTACGTGTGGTGCATTTTTCTGAGTAAGTACTCTTTTGCTAATTTATGTTCACATTCCGTTCCGTGTCAGTGATGTAGCCCGCTTTTTTAAACACCCAAAAAACTGGATAATGATTTACAGAGCAGAAACAAATTGTGGCAAGAAGAGGAAATTAAAATTAATGGGTAAATTTATGTGTGTAGTCTTCACTATCAACGAGAAACAAAAATTTTTCCTCGTATATACGAGTATCGTACATTCTACAAACGAAGAAAGGTACGTACTACATACAACCTGTGTTTTATGCGATATCATCATAAAACCGTCTATAGATGACTTATCAAAAAGCTCATTTATTTATTTTCATCTGTGAGTACCTAATATCTTCTTCATCGTGCTTTAGTATAACGAACCTTTCACAACACGCAGTATCCTCCATTTCTTAAGTGGGCTCCGCAGAGGAGGCTTTTGCATTGGCCAAACGATCAGAGAGAGCCGGTTACTTCATTTAAACCTTTGTGGTGTGATTTACATAAACAGGAAAGTGTTGTTTGCAGAGCTAGAGAAATTCAGAAGTGCATAATAAAAGAACTGATTAAGAAACTGTTCCGTTACAGTATTGTCAACAGAGACGAGGGCTACCATCTAAGTATTAGCAGCTATACGACGAGAAAGCGCCCAGGAACTAACTTTTCGCGAGCCTGGGCAAGACTGAATGCGCCGATAGTCGAGCGGTGATCTGCCTCATAGCGACGACCGTTGACCCCTTGCGCGCACCTGGAGGAACAGGTGGGTTGAGGCGGCCGCCGCTCATGTACATGAGAATATTTGGGATACACCTAATCTCGACTCTTCGCCTGAAGATAGTGAGACAGTCATCAAACTTCGCTGAATCTGAATGTAGCGAAGCAACCTGAACTGAAACTGGAGATGATTTCTTCAACAAGTCTTACGTATAAGATGTGTACCGTCCCCTTAGAAAAATTATTGAATTACTGTGCGGATAAACCTCTTACATTATTTGATTTTCAAACAGCTGAGCAAAACTGAACGTACTCAGACATTTCGCTCTTTACCTATTCTGATCAACACCAAACTGACACACAATATTTTTAACGCAACACAATCTGACTTTCAATAGTCCCTACAAAAGAATGGCCCTTACTAACATTAACCTATACCTTTCACAAATCACTTACCTCACAAAAATCTTCGTTACTCAAACTACTGTAATACAGCGAGCGCCACTACTGCCAGCTAAATAAAAGGTTCAAACTACTGAAGGCACTAACTACTGATAGACATAGGTAGTAAATGATGGATTTTGATAGAGAACAAACAATGTATTTACCTTAATAATGTTCAAAAGTCATTATATATATATATATATATATATATATATATATATATATATGTGTGTGTGTGTGTGTGTGTGTGTGTGTCGGTCCATGATATCCAATATTACAAATTTACTCTTTCTGATGGACACACGTCCAGATCGTCCCCTCTCAAAATTCCGCCATCTCTCTCCCCACATCCACCACTGCTGCCGGCTCACCTTCAACTGCGCAACGCTACGCGCTGTTAACAGCCAACAGCCCAACACTTCAATAGTGAATATTACAACAATGCCACCCAGCCACAGACTGCACACAGCATAGCCAGTGATTTTCATACAAAGCGCTACGTGGGGTTACCAATATAAAAACCTAAACAGCCTACTTACAGATGTAAACCCAAATAAACATTGTTAAAGAAATCTTCAAGCTTCAATACGAGCGACTACATTGAAATTCTGTCACAACGGTACCATAATATGATGTTGATTTTTGTTGTTAGGTGGGGTCGCTGCAGAGATGTGTAGGTAAACTTTGTTTTTTTAAATGGGATGATATAGCTTGGTACTTATTTCTGATAGCGGCTATCGAGGTGATACCAATGATGTGTAACAGTAAGGTCTCTGAAGGTCAACGAATGTCACAAAGGTAGCATGAACGTCCATTTACAGAAGGTGTTCAAACTGATGACCATTGGTATCAATGCAGTGCTCCAATCGTCTTATCGTGGATTGAGTGGTATTCCTTATCACAGCGGCACATCGGAGTTCATGATCAGACTATTCTCACTCGCATACCTTCAGGTGTAATTGGAACGTTTTTATAAACAGTATCTTTTACGAATACCCACAAGAAAAAATTCCAGAAGCTTCAAGTTGGCGAACGAGCCGGCCACGGCACATCTCCTCCGCGTCCAATCTAACGATTTGGGAATTCTCTCTGCAACGTTTTTCTAGCCGTCAGCGAAAAATGTGCCTGGCACCCATAGTGTTAATACTACATTCTGTTCCTTGTTCCTAAAGGTATTTCTTCCAATAACAGACCTAATGTTCCTTGTAGGAATTTGGTTTACTTCCTACCATTAAGATTTCCTTCGATGAAACAGGGGCTTATAATTCTGTCCTCCAGAGTCCCAAACCACCCATTCACCTATCACGGTCTTTGCTATGCAACTTGCCGCAGCCAACATGGATTTTCAGTTGCCCAGTCTTCCATGTTATGCAAATTAACATTTACTTGGTTCGTGAATGTAGCCGCGTCAGTAAATAAAATGCAGTTAATAAATGTGTCATCCCTCTGAATCTGAATTTGAGCCCATCGGCAGAATTCAACGCGACGCATACAATGCGTATCAGTTAATTCTTGGTGGAGACTGCTACGGTAAGGATGACGTTTACGACGATTCAGACCACGAACAACACTACTCTGGCGCATGCCAGATTCCCTTGCGATTTGACGCTAGCAGACGCAAGGCTCTCGAATCACAATGGCAGGAGTACCAATTTCCGTTTCCACGTTCCACTTTTTCTCAGTGAATCATTCACATATTTAAATGTACGGCGTATAGAGTGAGTACATTGAGGATATCTTTCAGCGTATAAGTCTGTAGCTCTCACTGAATGTCGTTGGCATTCTCCGTAAATGAGAAGTATATCGACTTCTTCTCCGAAGTAATATGTCATTCACATTCTCTTGATTCGGCGATATTAGTCTTTCCGTTCCTATTAGTGTTGTATTGCGAAACCGTCGAATGGTGTTTACATGTCAATGGCACATTAGATGGATACCCCGTATTCGGCGAATATTTACTATTTGCACAATATACGAGAGAGCATTGTCAGAGCATGTGCTTCGATAAGTACCGAAGGGATAAGCAGTACCACTCAATCCATGATAAGAAGATTGAAGCACTGTATTGATACCAATGGTCATCATTGGAACACCTTCTGTAAATGGACGTTCACGCCATCTTTTTGGCCTTCGATGACCTTCAAAGACCTTACTGTTACACATCATTGTAATCGTCTCGATAGCCGCTATCAGAAAAAAGTACCAAACTATAGTATCCCACTAAAAAAAAAACTTTACCTACATATCTCAGACGCGATCCCACATAGCAACAAAAATCAACATCACATTACATATATATTCTCATTACTTGATAGTTGGGCATAGGTTGTACTGTCTATTAGTATATTATTATTATATTGGTATTACTATAATATTAGTATTACGTTAGCTTGTTTTCCCAATTTGTAAAAAATAAATAAAATCTCAGATCCATTTGCGGCATTAATTTTCTTATTTCTAGTGTCAGTCCCAAAAACTGCTTGTCTGGAAATGATTTGAAAATTTATGACGAAGCAGTGAACATACAATTATCTCTTTCGATTCATAATGGTATCAAAAGTAATACTAGCTTCTGAAAATACTGTAGCAAAGTCTTCCAAATTCCGACTATCAAAATGCTTCTCTGGTGGAACTAGGTATACGATACTAAGGGGGTAGCCTTTCAACCCATCCTGCGCAACTAATTCCCACATAGCTGATTAATCTGATGGTAACTTGTTTTATTGTTCTTGAAAGAATACAATAAGATGTCAGAAGTACCAGACTGGTATAAATACTGAACTAGAAACAGCTGAAATGAATATCTTATCTACCCAATGCATTGAACTGGAAAGAGAAAGGCCTGGTGTTTCTTCACTGTCTGACAAGGGATGATTCCCAAGTGTAAATAGAAGATTTTGATGAAACTTGGCAGGTATCTAGAGAGGTAAGAGAGGGGCCCCATCACACTTTTCAGGGGTAAAACAAACTGCAAAAAGTAATTTGGCATATCATGCATAAACAGAACATTTGCGAAACGATCGTACATAGAAACTATTTTTCTTACAAACGTCAATACGTAACTAACTTTTCAAACCGTATTGTCAATTTTGTAGTACATTGAAACTTTGCAGAATATTCGACCAACCTCAATAATTTTGAAAAATGGAAATGTTAATCGCAACATAAATTAAAGAAACTTTCAAGTCACATTCATCCATCTGTAATAGAGCTGGTTTCTGAATTTCATTTTTGGGAAAGACGCAATCTGCTCTCAGAGTGTTTTGAACATAGGTAATTAAAATATAAACATTCATTATTGCTCTACTCATTCATTTTACTTATATTTGTTTTATGTTCTTATTTGTTTTTTTTTACATTTTACATTCATGTTTTTTTTTCCATTTTGCAGTTTCACATATGTGTATTCCGTTAGTTGAAAGTAGTAATGATTATTGTGATACATGTTACAATAATGATAGTACATAAAGAAATGTTTTTACACTATGCACAAAAACACGATATTTCTTTACCTAATATACACGACAGAAACGCAGTTAGAAACCAAATTCAGCAGGATTTCAAACTGTCGTCAGTGATGCTCTAAATATCATGATCTATATCAGGCATATTTCAATGCATTGAAAAGGCTTAGTGAAGAGATCTTGTAATGTTCTGGTGACTGCAGGTTGATTATATTGTTTTTCAAGTGGAAACTGACACCATAATCATTCATCAGGACTATACTGGAAAATCTTCTCACAATGTTCTTGCTGCACTGAAAGCTATGTACACCTCATGGCAGTGCTCATGCCATTAAATGCTTTCAGATCACCAAATGAACAGGTTCCACATCCTTAGGTACGATGCTGCAAATGGTTCTGTCACAATGACCACACCAAGTATTTAAAAGTAGTACACATTTTTTCCCTTACTGAGAAAGAAAATATTTTTCAAATATCTTTTGACCTGGTCAGACGTCTGCTTATCAGACTTCGACACTGTCACAATGTAACTTGGAGCTTCGAAAGAGAGTCTCCAATTCTCAGTCCAAACCTACCAATGGTTTTATATAAAGTATGAAAACTCGGGTGGTCCGTGTGAGTAACCTAGTTGAGTATCGTACCCAAGCACAGAAAAGTTGTTCATCAGATGATCACCTATGCCTTGATGACACATGTATGGATTTGGCCAGTATACAAATTTACAAGTTGGAAGGACTTTGTGAGAAGATTTTCAGATCTATTTCTTTGAATGAGTACAGTGTCAATCTACATTGAGAAGCAATATAATCAAGTTAAAATCATTAGTAAATAATCAGTTCTCTTCACGAAGGCTTACCAATGTACTGAAAAATACTTATAATAATCATGAAATTTAGAGGATAACTTTTGACAATTTGAAATCCTGTTGAACTTTGCTTTATGTTGTGTTCTTCATCATTTGCATTGTGTGAAAAAAAACTGTTTACTTTATGTACATTGTGTAATAATGTTGAATGTTAAACATTTCCTAACAGATTATCGTTATTCTTGTTTCATAATAGTGAGCTACTTATTATTTACAATCAACAAAATAGATAAATTTGGAACAGTAAACAAGTGAAGAAAAAACCTGAATTCAAAATTTAAAATAACAATTTGAATATAAGACAAATATAAGTAAAATGAATAATTATAACAATAACGAATGTTTGGATATTTTAACTAGGTATATTAAAAATACTCTGACACCACTTTCTGTACAACCAGCTTTCCAAAAATAATACTTCAGAAGTCAACTTTATTACTCATAGTTATATCCTGCTTGAAAACTTCTTTACTTTATGATGTAAGAAAAATTTTTCATAAATGGTTGTCTGATATTTTGCAAAATTTCTAATTATTACAAAAGTTGATCATATGGTTTTCCAGTTTTCATGAATGTTAATTACACATACACTTCTAAATGAAAATTTTTTTATATCATGTTTCGATGATATTCCCTCGAAATCCAATGTGTCAAATTACCTTTCGGGATGTGTTTCACTCCTGAAAAAATTAATTTGGGCACAAGCAGAAAACATACATATTGCATTATTTTGCCCCACCTAGTCACCTGCTAAGACTCATCAAGAAAGTTTATTTACACTTGGAAATGTTGCCTTGGAAGTGATACAAAACGATTTATTGGTGAAGTGGGGAATAAATTATAAGAGAAACCATACGGAGTAACTTGTGCTTTTTAGGATGCCACATACACCACAAAACAATGGCTACTGATGGAAGCTCCGGCGGCCCACCACGACCCTCTTTGAGTCTTAATTGGCGGCCGCACCTCTCCGGTGGCCTCTGCGCTGGGCCCATTTATCACAGCCTTCTATATAATTCAATCAGCTGAGCCACTGTCACCGCTGCCTCGCCGGCTGCAGCCGCTCCTCATGAGTAATGAACTGCCGAGCCTACAGTCCGGAACAGGAAGCGCAATAAAGCAGTGGCATTCACCCGGGTGTAAATCATAAAGGCTGCCCCAAGGGACTTTCTAGATGTGGGTGTTAACAATGAAAACCAAAGCGTCTCATAAGTATGAATGTTACAATGGCTTTTACTATGGCGACTTATTCCGGTATATTTACTTCACACATCTGAGGAACACCTTTGTGTGTTCTTTCTAGTTCTGTTCGAGGAGCCACAAACAGCGCTTAGTGTCAGTGGCGTTATAAAGTGGGCAGTGTTTGGGACTGGTGATTAACACTAGCAATATCAACACAATCACAATAACATGTAATACCAAGGGGAGGGAGTGGAGGGGGAGGAGGAATGTATACAACACCAAAAAGCTCAAAAAAATTCGTTAAATGTGTTTAACTTTCGTTAACAACACACTTTCTAAATAGGTTCTGATATGTAAGTAGGGCACTGAACATGACGAAAATATATACTAGCATAATATTAAGCCAACAACGCCAATTTCGTAATGCTTACACTTAGTGGAGGGGATCTTTATCACCACCAGAAACATTAGAGAAATACAGATTTTATTAATTGTCGTTGATTTTCATTTACAGCATAATTCTTAAAGTTATGTTGATGCATAAGGAGGGTCTTGAATGTAACATATGAGTATGTTATTTATTGCAGACTTTCTCATTCACTACTGAAACTTAAATTTTTGCGTTAAGTTTTACTGAGATATTTGAAGTAGTAAGGAATCGATATAAGAAATCACTGGAAACAATAAATACTTTTTTCTAAATTTTAAAATTTAAAATACCAGACTATATAACGATATTTTCGGAAGGTGGACACGAATTCCCCTCTCATCATCCCCCCCCCCTCTACCTCTTGTATCGAGAGGGTTAATAAAGCACGCGACAGACAGTGGCGTTAATGGTTGATCCCTCAGGAGGCGGTGCAGAGTGTGTCAACCATGGTGCCAAGGCAGTGAAATGAGGAAACGTGTCGACAGCTGCAGATTACAGATGCCCATTCTCTTATATGACTTTCCCAGAAGTCAAACTTTCCTGTCAAAATTTGTTCTTTGACAAGAAACTCGTTCAACAATAGCGCGTGGTAAAAATTGCATTATTGTAATAATCTCAATTCCGAACTTCCACGTCCACTTCACAAGTAATCTTCCGATAACTGTCTTGAAATTCTAAGCTTGCCTGACACATTCAGCTTTTCCTACTACAAAGAAACCTATCCTATGTTCATCCTTCCTCCCTTTTGGTCACATTTACCTACTCTATGAATAGCTAGCTAATTATTATCATTTCAGTCAATGACACAGAGGTGGAGACCACGACTGGCAAACGGTTTATCATCCATATATACAAACCAGTAACATACTTCGCTTCCAAACTGTGCCTACTCACAGCTTCCTAATGAATATAATTCAGTCACCCAATGTAATCTCATCAATAATGCAGATTCGACTGTTAACGACGACGACGTGTTGAATGATTTATGTTTCAACCCCAGCAATATTTCTGTATGATGAACCTAATGTCTGATATTCGCATTGTTCTAGAAGGTAGAAATTTTAACCCTTAAACCCATTGCATATCCATTTACGGTACCACGTTCAACAATGGCGTAACTTTCCGTCACCAATCGCACAGAATATGTGTTTTTTACTGAACACACCCAACGTCCTGGTGTCCATCTATTACAAAACAACTCTACCTTCAGATCCCTCGATGACTAATATCATATAATCGGTACCCTTTTCCCTCACCTGCTTGCCACAATCTCAAGGCTCGAAATCATTTCTAGCACTTTCCACCAATCCTGGTTAAACTGCTAAATATTAAAAATGAGTATAACATAATTTCATTTGGAATTACAATCCACGCTGCCATTTACACTCGCATTAGGTATCCAGTCAGTCCCATCGCAAACAAGGTGAAGCTGCGTTGTGAATAACAAAAAACGTTGCTAACACCCTAAGTGAAACACATAACTAAAACTAATAGTACAGTGCAGTATCTCTGCTTGGCTGATCATTTGCATAAAAGGAAGAAGGGCCTGCCATCCTGATAACACTTCAAGATAATAGTTTAGGCGCATGTTGGACAATACCCTAAGAAACTGTTATCCTTTTCCTTCTCGTTGGTGTATTCACATATTCCTTTCCTCGCCAGTTCTGGAGGACAACTCCTCATTTCTTAAGATTTCACTTTGTTTTCAGTATCCTTCCGTTAAACTACATCTCAAGCGCTTCTGTTACGCACGAAGGTTGGAACTTAATAGTGGCTACTGTTTATTTTCAGCTCGTACAGAATAGATACGTGTTTCAAAGTTTTATTGACCCTGAAAGTAGTCACCAACATTGTGTATAACCCGATGGCAGCGATGTGGAAGTCGTAGGATACTCTTAGCAGTGACAGTTGTGTTGAGAGTTCAAGCGGCGCGGTCTTTTGCCCAACGAATTTGTAGCAGTTCTGAAGCGAATGCCATGAAGTGTTTCCTAGAAGTGACGACGCTTTCTGCAGGACTTGACCATCATTTTGCAGGACAATGTTCAAGCAGTACAGTGCAAGCTGTTACTGACTTGTTTGACTTTGGGGCTGCTAAGTGCTGTACCACCTACTGCACTGCCCTGACTTAAGCCCTCGTAAGTTCTACTCGATTTCTAAAATGAAGGTAACACTTCACGGTGTTCGCTTCAGAGCTGCTATAAATTCGTCGCTCAATACAACTGGCACTGCTAAGAGTATCCTACGACTTCCACATAGCTGGCAACGGGTTATACACAATCCTGGTGACTACTTTGAAGGTCAGTAAAACTTTGAAACACGAATCTATTTTGTACGAGCTGTAAATAAATAGTTGTTACCATTAAGGGACCAACCCTCGCATTTTCCCGGTTTTACCACATCAAAACAATGGTGCGCTCCCCATACACAGTCTCAAAACTTTCTTCTTCAGATTTCACACTAGTGGACTTCTGGATGGTCGCTACACCAGTGCTAGCCTGCGTCTTTCATTCTCCCTGAGTCGTTCACAATCCTTTATTTTGTTTCCACAGTGACAGCACTCCTCATTCTTAAGTGAAATCATTTCTATTTTGGCTGTTGAAACACTGTTTATTGCGTTTTAATTCCGGCTTTTGTTCAGTTTCAAGCACTCTGGAAACAATAAGTTGTCAAATGTAATACACGTAATTATGAAAGTGACAAACATTGAAACTGCAAATCTTAAAGCCGCCTACGTTTGATGTTGAACCCCAGTCAATGATATAAAACTGTGACATGCCGCGCATGAGCAGTTGCATGAGGTTTTGTGAATTTACTTTCCATATGGCATGTACGTCATAGATCTGCTGAAATGATCATGTAAACACTGATGTATAGATATCTTATATTACGCGTGGGAACTGTATCACAAGAGCGACAAAGATGTAAACACAAGAAAAGTATGAGCTATGGAGTCATAAGATGCTAATACACGGAGTTGATATCATATTTTGTGTGAAATTACAGACGAGAAAAATTATAAATATGTGTGAAATAAAAACGAAATGGTATGAGAATATAGATTAAAAGTAGTTGTATGGTGAGTTCACTTATTGAAATTCCTGTTAACCATCTCGAAAGACAGTCCTTTAATAAGTGCCTCACCACAGCTAAGAAAATAGAATACTATATTAAATACATGGACGGCACATTAGTGCTATTTAGAGCATCGGTATATGACTTTGACTTCACGTTAGTACAACACAATAGTATGCAAGCTGCCATTAATTTCACAATGGAGTAAAAAAACAACACGTTATTAACATTTTGGATGTGACCATAAAGAACAACAATACTGCTCGTAGATTTGGCGTACATCGTAAGCCCACTCGCATTGACAATGTCACCTGCAATAATTTCTGTCATCCACGAACCCACAAGAAAGCACTTTTCACCCTATTATTCGCAGACTAACCAATTTTCCCCTAAAACCAAACGAAATTAACAAACAATTAACGATCCTTAGATATATAGCAGTGAACAATGGCTACCCCCCACAATTGGTTGACAAAATATTTTCTGTAAAATTATTCATTCACAGTGCTGTTGATGAGATCACACTCCCGATAGAGAAGAGTCTAAAACAAAATACTTACGCCTACCATATAGCGGATCTGTTCCTGAAACAATAGATAATCAGTTTCGTAACAAAAATGTAAGAATAGGGGTCCGTATTGACAATCCGTTAGGTCTGACGTCACAGTATCCAACACAATAAACCGTGCACGCGATATGAAGTTTACAAAAGCAGCTGTGGAAACTGCAATAACTTTTATAATTCCCTTTGCCTGTTACGTGGTATCCAGTTACACTGTTCATTTTATCACTTATCCGTCTTCTATCACTCCTCAGTAATCTCATTCCTCTTTGCTACTTCTGGAAAAAAAAAGTCGCAAGGCTGTGAAACAACAGAAATGCATTTTGAGGTAAAATATTTCGTGATGGAAGTAGCCGTGCCGTATGACATGAGGCTTTGTCATAACGCAGCATCCAATTGTATTCAGTGTCTGGGCTCACTCGATCCACTTCTTTCCTGAGCTTTTCAAGCACATGTTTGAAAAATACTTGGTATGTACAGTGAAATGTCGGTCTGATCTCACAAGAGCACACAAAAATTAGACGTTTTCGTCTGGGTTTGAAGCTTTCCATGGGTCCTCATCTTCTGTTCCACTCTTCTGTCTAATATTCTAGCAACCAACTTGAGCATTTGGATGCCGGTGATGTTTGTACCAGGGTTGTGAGAATGCGATAGTTCTCACTGTTATATTCCAAAGCTCTTTTTGTGATTGTGTGAATTGTTTTTAACAAAAAGCCAGTGATATTACTCCACTGTCATACACTGAACACACTAATTTAATTAATTCCCCAATGATTTAACAAATTTTAAATAAATGGAGCTAAACCTTCTACCTTATCTATCTGTCTTTGAAATCTCTGTCAAACCTTGACTCTAACGCACACGCTACTGCTAGGTCTATAATCCACTGCAGGTCGGGCGCTACATATAATGCCCGGCTGCTTTAATTCGGAACATTCACTTTCGACAATTACCGCTAATCGTATGCCCTCGATATACTTCCTACTTTCTGTTTTGACCAAACATTTTTTGGCTCCAAAGTTTTGATTTCATTTCACGCTA
Source organism: Schistocerca serialis cubense (assembly GCF_023864345.2). Taxonomy (NCBI): domain Eukaryota; kingdom Metazoa; phylum Arthropoda; class Insecta; order Orthoptera; family Acrididae; genus Schistocerca; species Schistocerca serialis. The sequence continues at coordinate 588,976,421 of NC_064645.1, read as the reverse complement.
GCGCCTTTCTCGAACATAATCATTTATTAGGCAATTGCACAATCATCCGAAAACCAGAACATGATGAGTAAACACATACAGAGTAATCACGATGTGTGTACTTTTCACATGTCAGGGTCTTTTAATCCAATTAGAAGACTTGCAAGTATGAGGCTGTTGTGCCAAGACGTGAAAGAATAATCCATTAACAGACACGCATATGCTTCTTTACAATGAACTACGACTCTCTTATGTGAAAGAGACAGAAATCTTCGTGTCACGCATAATGAGTTAATGACTGTCATTGACAGAAAGGGACTGAGACGATAGAACGTTGACGAAAAAAAAAGAAAGATATTCTTTGGCTGGTAAATTTATTTTTGGGATACATGGAAGAAGACATTTTAACGTTGTTCATTTGTCAATCCTAAGTTGATGTTAATATACGTTAATATTAACTTAAGACAATTCCTTTGCCTGACCTGTTTCGTCCCACTTCATTAAGGCCCTATCAGTGATCTAAAATACATGCACATTTTCATTTGTATGCAGCAATAAAACATATATTTTCTTCTATTGGACATGGAATTTACAAACATAGCGCTCTAAAAATCTTATGCTCAATACATGTTCTACTACTGACCATGTCCGTCGACAATGTTCTACATGCGCTCTCGCTGCACTGTTTGTGAAGCTGTTCTACGTGTTGCACTGAACGTAGTTTTCGGCGCATGACACAAGCTGGACACATATTCGTTCACTATATTATATTATGTAATCTTGCCGACTGTGGGATGTATTTTTTTACTTATATAGCAAAAATTTGGGTGTGTATGTATTTTAGTTTCAATTCTGTAATTCAGCTTCTCTGTTTTCTGTGAGTCATACCCACTTTATTAGGACTTGGTTTAACAGTCTGTAATCCTTTCTCGAAATATTTCTTCTTAATCCATGTAGTTGGCATTCAGTTATGAGGACAATTAGATGCGGAGTGTCAACTTGTGCTTACGGCTGTAGGTTTCCTGTATATGTTGACAGAGTGCTCACTGTTTTCCTCAGTTACCGTGACGTCAAGTGAGTTTATCTGATATTTGATTTCTACTATGATTTTTATGTTCCTGTGTTTTTTTTAAATTTCTGCATGAAGTTTGTTCACTGTTGCTTATCTTTCATCTAGTCGACAAATTATGCCACTTTATGACTTTGCAATATTTTTCTGGGGCTTTCTTTTCATCTTTTCTTTTTTTTGGAATGATCTAGTTTTCTAAGTCAGTTAATGAAGATGTTGTTTTATGTTCCTGACAATGGGGATTCCATCTGGGGACAACTGCTTTGTAAATACTATTAATTTTATCGAACTAAAATTATTGAAGGAGAGTTCAACGCAAAACTAGGAAAAAAACAAAAATACAATCACATTACAGGAAGATACACACCACACCGTGACACAAACCTAAACGGTAGGTACCTTATAAAATTCTGCGAGACCCACGTCCTCGAAGTCATGTCAACGAACTTCAAGAAATCCATACAAAAATTAACCACATGGAATCTCTCAAAAGGCAAGAGAGAATTACAGATCGATCACTTCATAATACAAGGAGAAGCACACAAGGAAATAAAAAACATGAGCACACGAAAGTGTTTCTTTGACTCAGATCACCACTTACTTTAGATACAGACACATCTAATCCCCAAGGGGAAACAACAGAAAACCAAGATCAATAGACCAGACCTAGAATATCTAACACTCATCCGAGACAAAATACTCGAGAAAATTAACATACGAACATCGTAACCAGTAAAACTTCAGGACGCCATGAAATTAGCAGTAACACCGAGAACCTGGAAAAATCACTGGTGGAACCACACATGTGACCTGACAACCGAAAGACGAATCAACACATGGAAGAAGTTCAATAGCAATAAGATACAGGAAACTGGCAAGAATGTCTCAAAACGCAGAAGCAGGCAAGTAAAATTATCAGAGAAAAAACGAAACTATGACAGACAGAAACTAGAAGAGATAGAAGCAGAATTCACAAGGAAAAACACGACGAATTTTTGCATGACGTTAAGACTAAACATGATAAATACCAAGCTCCGAAACTCTTTTTAGGAGACCGGACGGCCCACTAGAGATCAATACCAGGAGCATCTCTAACCTCGTAGCGAATAACTTCGAGAAACTGCTAAACGCAGAATCACCAACAATCCGACACAAACCCAGTTAGCGAACCGCTATTGATAGAAGTAAGAGAAATCATCAAGAACCTCAAGAACAATAGAGCACCTGGAGAGGATGGAGTCATCGCGGGATTCTAGAAGATACAAGACCCCGATCTCACATAACACACACACACACACACAGCATCATGAAACAGATATGGGAAACAAAAGAGATAACTTAAAGAATGGCGTACAGCACTGATACATCCTCTGCACCTGAAAGGGGATAAAGGCCTGGCCAGACAGAATCCGGCCTGCCGCTGAGACGGATGGCGCAGCGGGAGGCCGGGCTAGTCAGCGGCCAGGGACGCCACACAGGCAACGGCCGGCCGCACCGACTCTTGATGCGTCAGCTGTTACACTGTGGAAAGGGCCGAACCCCATTATTAAGCTTGCATGCGTAGCGCGATTGTCTTGGCGTTAGACGATTTGGAAGCTTCACGCGGGACGCGTTATCTTTGTGCGAGGAAATGAGTAGCTCGCACTAGCGATACGAAATGCACCAAGAAGAGATGTTGGGTGCACGACATTAATAGCAAGAGAGAAAGCTTAGAAGAATACCATCGTCTGTGTATTGATCTAGAGTATGACGAAGATATGTTCTTCAAATATTTTCGTATGTCGCGGGAATGTTTCGAGGAACTGCATCGCCTGACAAAAAGGTAGCACCGAGAAGTACGCAACGAACTGGAGAAAGCCAGTTGATGCAAGGCACACACTAACCATTTGTTTGAGGTAAGTTTTACCACTTGTGGCCGCTCTGTTCTTCAAACAGAAGTCATATAATTTATTCCATTACAGTTTTGCTGTATCATATGACACGTTCGGCGGAAGAAAGTGCTATCCCACAACGTAGTTAGGAGTGGAGTGATAAATTTATCTGCAGTGTTTACGAATACAGCAAACGATAGTAACATCTAGTTCCGTATGTTCCGCTAGAGAGAACTTTCTACTTAATAGATTGCTTTGTTTCATTGTATTCATAACATTGTCATTGAATTTAAACAAACATATCTTTGGTCGTTAACTTATCCATTCGTTCTATCGGCATAATCTTTTCAACATACTTGACTACATTTTGTATCGCTAGTGCGAGGTACTCATTTCCTCGCACAAAGATAACGCGTCCCGCGTGAAGTTTCCAAATCGTCTAACGCCAAGAAACAAGTGAGCCAGGCAATATGGACTGTCCTACAACCCAAGTATTTACCTACTCCTACAACAGAGATGTGGAAGAAATCTGAAGGAGGATTTCTAGAACTTTGGGGGTTTCCGAACTGCCTTGGAAGCATAGGCGGAACGTGTATCAGGTTAAAATGCCCGAAGGATAGTGGATCCCAGTTCTTCTGTCACAAACAATTCTTTTCGTTGGTTCTCCTGGCGATCGTTGATCCATACTACGATTTTACAGTAGTTGATATTGGAAATTATAAACGCCACAATGACAACAGTATTTCTGAGATTTCTATCGAGAGTATATCGAGGGCAAAAGTATTCTACCACCAAATCAGGATCGCGTGTATCGTACAAAAAGTTGTGTTGTCTCACCTCCTCTATAAGTTTTTCTGTGTCCATGATGCGCGCACTACGAGCTGCAAGACAAAAACCGCCTCACCCCGCTGCTTCCAGTGTGACCACAGAGCATTTGAATGCGCCAACAGAGGCAACCAGCCGTTCCGGCTTGCGACGAATCTGTAATCCGTGACAACCCGGTGGCGGCCGGAGCGCCTGGCCGCATGCCGGTGCGTCAGAGCTGCACTCTGTGTGACGGCCACCGTACAATAACGAGCGATTCAACAGTGTGGCCTGCCCGCTGCGGTTCAAGGCCACAGGCCGGACGGCCAGGCCGCGTTCTGTCTGGCCAGGCCTTAAGTCGGACCCAGACAACTACGGGGGTATCTCACTGTTACCTGTCACATATAAGATACTTTCGAAAGCGCTGCTAAATAGATTAGAGAAGCTAACAGACCACCTGATTGGCGAATACCAGGTGGATTACGTAACCACAGGTCGCGCGCTGAACACATATCGAACCTTGAGATGATACTGCAAAACAAGCAGAACTTAACCATCACCTTCGCCGACTTCAAGAAGGCGCACGACTCAATAGACAGAGAAACCTTCTTTAAAATCCTGAAAGAATGCAGAGTAGATAGGAAGATACTAACCATAATTCAGCAAACACTACTAAACACGACATCTAAAGTCAAGTTCTGTGGAGAGCTTTGAGGGCAATTCGAATTTAGAACAGGAATTAGGCAAGGCGACGGCCGCTCGCCATTGCTGTTCAACATAGTAATAGGCAACATAGTGAAGGAATGGACAAGAAACAGAAAGTAGTCCTGTTAGGAAAAATAAGAGTCAAGTGGTTAGAGTTTGGAGACGATTTAGCCATCGTAACGGTACGTGAAACACAAACAATAAGAGCCATAGAGAAACTACACGAAATCGCAGCCAAGACCAGACTATAGATATCATATGAGAAAACACAGTTCATGAGCACCCAAAAACACCCATCAATACACACAAAATATGGGGCAATACTCAGTAATCTCAAGTAATTTGTACCTAGGAGAAACAATACAGATTACATAAAGGACTAAGGTACCTAAGGAAAAGAGAAGAGCGAAACTAGAGACGGCCTACAAACGGACTTGGAATCACTACAATAAGAAAGCTGTCTCACGAAAGGCCAATCTAGGACCACGACGGTGGTGCTACCAGAAGCACTATACGCAGGCGAGACCGCAGTAGTACAAGGACAGACACGAATCAAACAGATAGGGGAGATGGAATTCTCAGGAAAATATTCGGGGTGACGCAAAAATACGGGGTATGAATAAAGAGGCCGTCTGAAGAACTATACGAACACACAGAGAAAATAACAGACCAAATCAGGAAACGGACACCTCAGCAGAATGGCACCACATAGGATAAAAGGACAGATCTTGGAATGGGTTAGCACAAGGAAAAACAACAAATGGATGAATGAAGCAAAAAATGACATGGAACAACTCAGACTCACGCAGGAAACAATACAAAACAAAACACTCGTTAGGAACCTGATCAAAAGAAACTGCAAGAGAAACCACACAACAAACTAACACACTGTGATTACGTAGGCTTTCCCGTCGTAATAAGTCTTGAGAGTCTCTTCGGGTTTGCTGCCGGATCCTAAAATCAACTTTACTCGATATTTCGGCGATCCAACTGTTCGCCATCTTCAGGAAAACGCTGCTTATGTTGATGAGTCCCGCTGAGAACTGACGCCAGGTTGCAAATCGACGTCCTATATAGGCCACCGTTGAGTACACGGCGCATGCTCCGCCCATCACGGTTTCTGCCTTCCAAAACAGGGAGGGGGCGCCGCCCTTAGTGAAACACTGCTGGCAACGATATATCGCAATCAAGGCCGCACCGAAGAACGTTCAGTTTTGATGCGAGATAATACGGGATTCCACGTTTTGCTAAGAGGAAACCCATTGTCTCTGTTGATTAAATTATCAGTCAACCTAATTTCAGTCGCCTCTTTATACACACTGTTAAGATTGGACGAATTTTAAGGAATTCTAACATTAAGAGTGTTTTCCGTCCACCTTCTAAGATTAGGGCTCTGCTCGGCTCTGTGAAGGATGATTTGGGGCTTAGGAAACCCTGGGTCAATGTGGGAAAGCTTACGTTGGCCGTTCTATTCGCACAGTGCAAGACAGGTGTGTCGAACATCGCCGACATACGAGGCTACAACAGCCGGAAAAAACGGCGGTAGCAGAACACTGCCTAAATGAGGGACACAAAATGAAATTTGAAGAAACTGTTGTGGTTGCCAACATTTCCGGTTTTTGGAACAGTGTGCATAAAGAGGAGATTGAAATTAGGTTGACTGATAATATAATCAACAGAGACAATGGATTTCCTCTTAGCAAAACGCGGAATCCTGTATTATCTCGCATCAAAACTGAACGTTCTTCGGCGCGGCCTTGATTGCGATATATCGTTGCCAGCAGTGTTTCACTAAGGGCGGCGCCACCTCCCTGTTTTGGAAGGCAGAAACCGTGATGGGCGGCGCATGCGCCGTGTACTGAACGGTGGCCTATATAGGACGTCGATTTGCAACCTGGCGTCCTTTCTCAGCGGGACTCATCAGCATAAGCAGCGTTTTCCTGAAGATGGCGAACAGCTGGATCGCCGAAATATCAAGTTGATTTTAGGATCCGGCAGCAATCCCGAAGAGACTTTCAAACTAACATAATGATCCGAACAGAGACGACAGGAACACAGCCAGAGGATGAAGGATCACTGGGCGAACAAGAAAAAGGAGAAACCGAAGAGATCGCAGGACCTGAAGCGGACAGAGGAACGGAAGCAGAAACACAGCACACGAATGAGGGAAGTTCGGGCAGAACGTAAAGAGAAAACAACAGGGAACTGGACATGAAGTTTAGTCTAAATGCGCTCTTTAAGGACATAACACAAATAGTATATACACTCCTGGAAATGGAAAAAAGAACACATTGACACCGGTGTGTCAGACCCGCCATACTTGCTCCGGACACTGCGAGAGGGCTGTACAAGCAATGATCACACGCACGGCACAGCGGACACACCAGGAACCGCGGTGTTGGCCGTCGAATGGCGCTAGCTGCGCAGCATTTGTGCACCGCCGCCGTCAGTGTCAGCCAGTTTGCCGTGGCATACGGAGCTCCATCGCAGTCTTTAACACTGGTAGCATGCCGCGACAGCGTGGACGTGAACCGTATGTGCAGCTGACGGACTTTGAGCGAGGGCGTATAGTGGGCATGCGGGAGGCCGGGTGGACGTACCGCCGAATTGCTCAACACGTGGGGCGTGAGGTCTCCACAGTACATCGATGTTGTCGCCAGTGGTCGGCGGAAGGTGCACGTGCCCGTCGACCTGGGACCGGACCGCAGCGATGCACGGATGCACGCCAAGGCCGTAGGATCGTACGCAGTGCCGTAGGGGATCGCACCGCCACTTCCCAGCAAATTAGGGACACTGTTGCTCCTGGGGTATCGGCGAGGTCCATTCGCAACCGTCTCCATGAAGCTGGGCTACGGTCCCGCACACCGTTAGGCCGTCTTCCGCTCACGCCCCAACATCGTGCAGCCCGCCTCCAGTGGTGTCGCGACAGGCGTGAATGGAGGGACGAATGGAGACGTGTCGTCTTCAGCGATGAGAGTCGCTTCTGCCTTGGTGCCAATGATGGTCGTATGCGTGTTTGGCGCCGTGCAGGTGAGCGCCACAATCAGGACTGCATACGACCGAGGCACACAGGACCAACACCCGGCATCATGGTGTGGGGAGCGATCTCCTACACTGGCCGTACACCACTGGTGATCGTCGAGGGGACACTGAATAGTGCACGGTACATCCAAACCGTCATCGAACCCATCGTTCTACCATTCCTAGACCGGCAAGGGAACTTGCTGTTCCAACAGGACAATGCACGTCCGCATGTATCCCGTGCCACCCAACGTGCTCTAGAAGGTGTAAGTCAACTACCCTGGCCAGCAAGATCTCCGGATCTGTCCCCCATTGAGCATGTTTGGGACTGGATGAAGCGTCGTCTCACGCGGTCTGCACGTCCAGCACGAACGCTGGTCCAACTGAGGCGCCAGGTGGAAATGGCATGGCAAGCCGTTCCACAGGACTACATCCAGCATCTCTACGATCGTCTCCATGGGAGAATAGCAGCCTGCATTGCTGCGAAAGGTGGATATACACTGTACTAGTGCCGACATTGTGCATGCTCTGTTGCCTGTGTCTATGTGCCTGTGGTTCTGTCAGTGTGATCATGTGATGTATCTGACCCCAGGAATGTGTCAATAAAGTTTCCCCTTCCTGGGACAATGAATTCACGGTGTTCTTATTTCAATTTCGAGGAGTGTATGTAATCAGTTCATTGATCGTGTGTTAAAAAGTTGAGGGGAAATGTGTCGGGCAGAACTATTATTACCTTGATCAATTGTATACGGATGGTCCTAATCTAAAAATCACCAACACTGTATACAACGAATGAAGCCAGCTATAATAAGTACAGTATTCATTATTTACAAAGCAAAATAATTAATGTTTAAATATTATATTAATTAAATTATTGTTTAATATTACAACGTTCAACCTTGGCACTGTTATTTATGTATATATGCGTCCACCCATTATTTAATTAGTTGGAATTGTGGTGTCTATTGTCGTTTGAAGTTCTACACATCTCCCGTACCATTCAGTTCTTTGTGATAGTTTGGTGGAGAGGCGCAGCGTCCTACGTATCGACAGCGTTTGACAGCAGGGATGTCGCAGTAAACCCTGCGTGAGCGCATCTACTTCTGGCCTTTCAACTCAGCGCCCCACCATTTGTTAGACGGGCGGGTTGGTATTTGGGTGACGCGGCCGGCTTACGGCGCGAGGGACAGACGCGGCCGTATCGCGATATGAGGCCGCCATACGTGAGCCCCTTTAGCGCCATGTCTCATTGTCCGTGACGGATGGAACGCTGCCGTGAGCCACGGGATCTACGGGGCGGCGATCGCATCTTTCTCTGTCCGCTCGAAACACAGCTACTGTTTTATTGTGCTTTGTACCGCGACTGCGACAGCTGGGCCGCTGCTTGCACGCGTTCTGTTTCCGGCAAAGGACAAAAGGTGTCGTTCTCTGTACCTCATACAGCCACACGTACACACACACACACACACACACACACACACACACACACATACAAACACACATGCACATACATACAGAGTCCTGTTTTGACAAATGGACAACATTTTCCTAGAAATAAAATGGAAATAGTTGCTAATCCTTGGTTCCGGCCAAGGATTTCGGAAAATTTTCCACCGTTGTACGCCTAAAGGAATATGCCAAAACATAATCTCCTCTCAATTACTTCGAATTAATAACCTCTCTCTGCCGCACTGTCGCGTCGCCAGGTGAGACAAAGGAACCGCTTGCGTATGATTTGCCTGATCCCGTACTAATCCAGGAAGGCTTCGACGTCACCATAGACACAAATTAATACGCTTTCACATACATTGCAATTAAAAAGTTTCTGTCTGTTAAGTGTTGCTATTGTGGTCTTTCAGTCTGATAACTGGTTTGACGGATCTTTCCACGCTACTCTACCATCTCTTGATACCTACTGTTACGTATATCCATTTCAACCGGCTTACTATTACATTCACCCTATGGTCTCCGTTTACAGTTTGTAACACCCAGCACAACCGGCCATTGCAAAATTGATCATTGCTTCATGTCTCAGGTCATGTTACATCAACTGCCTTGCATTTTTCTTCACATTTCGATTATGTAACTCCTCATTTGTTACTCTGTCTATCCATATTACCTTCAGTATTCTTCCGTAACGCCACATAAGAAAATTTCCGTTCTCGTCTTGTCTGAAATGCTTACCTTCTATGTTTCAGATCCGCTACATTGAAGACAATTCCTTTAGAAAAAGTTTTCTATACAATTAAATTTGTATTCGTTAACAGTTTTCTTCAGAAACGCTTTTATGCTTTTGCGAAAAAAGTAGCCCTTGAATTTTTTCGATTGCTTTTGCGTACTGTTAAGCTAGTTACTTTCACTTACGCTTTATTAAGCGTCATACGTACTCTGTAAGATGTCTATGACTAAGGAATTTATTGCTAACGCACTCGAGCAGATGTAATATCGATGGATTGCTCACGCGCTGCCTGCGATATGTAAGGTATAAGAGAATCTCAGACCAGAGAGCAGTGTTGGCTGCAGTAAGAGCAGTGTCAGTAGGAGTAAGTAGTAGCTAGCAGTCTGGTGCATGGAGTTCGCGAGGCCTATCGTGGGTAGCGATGGCGGTGCCTGAGCGATGTAGTATAAGAAAGTAATACCGTGTAAAAGACGTTAATTTGTAAGTAGGCTGTTTATGTTTTCTCTATGTAAGTAGGCTGTTTATGTTTTCTCTATGTAAGTAGGCTGTTTATGTTTTCTCTATGTAAGTAGGCTGTTTATGTTTTCTCTATGTAAGTAGGCTGTTTATGTTTTCTTATTGGCAACGTTACGTAGCGCTCAATATGAAAATCACTGGCTGTGCTGTGTGCAGTCTGTGGCTGCTTTGCATTGTTGTAATACTCGCCATTGTAGTGTTAGGCAGCTGGCTGTGAACAGCGCGTAGCGTTGCGCAGTTGGAGGTGAGCCGCCAGCAGTGGTGGATGTGGGGAGAGAGATGGCGGAGTTTTGTAATTTTTCATGAACTGATATATTTATATATGATGATATCAAGGTAAATACATTGTTTGTTCTCTATTAATATCTTTCATTTGCTAACTATCCCTATCAGTAGTTAGTGCCTTCCATAGTTTGAATCTTTTATTTAGCTGGCAGTAGTGGCTCTTGCTGTATTGCAGTAGTGGGAGAAACGAAGATTATTGTGAGGTAAGTGATTTAGTGATTTGTGAAAGGTATAGTTTAATGTTAGTCAGAGCCATTCTTTTGTAGACATTTTTGAAAGTCAGATTGCGTTGCGCTAACAAAATATGGTGTGTCAGGTTAAGCACAGTCTTGTAAAATTGTTCAAAGGGGACGTTTCATATGGCGACCCTGCCAGGATTCGAACCTGGAATCTTCTGATTTTTTCTTGTAGTTTGTGTAATTAGTGTAGATTTTGTTTATTGCTAGCGCGTAATTATAGAGAGAATTTCCTTTGTAGTTGTAGTTTTTCATTGTTGTACAGTAAAACAGTTGTGGCATGCATGTAGATTTGCAGCAAGTTTTTCGCAGCTGCGCTTGCAATTAACTAAATATTATTTTCAGTGCTATGTTATAGCGTTCTCTTATTTTTGATCTTCAAATTGTGTTTTTCTGTGTTGTCGTGTGAAATACTGTGACAATTATGGCGTGTGAAAAACGTAATACTAGGCTCCAAAGTAAACTGAGAAATGACAGTGAAAATGAAAGCAGTGTGTTAGCGCCACCGAGTAATGAAGTAACTGATGTTCAAAGTAGTAATTTGGTAACTGTTCATAGGGAAATGGAGCAGGCGGCAAACAATGGCGTGGACAGTGAAACAATTAGTGAAGAGGGACGCATTATCGATCGATCGGTCGGCAACAGCTTGCCTCAGGAATCGGGAATGACAGGACACAATTTTGCGAATACTGTAGACTCAGGTTTTGGGTTCTCGCCGTTTTCTCAAATAAGTCAAGACACATTTTCTGCATGTCAAAATGTCAATGTTGCCGGTGCAAATTCACTGCCGAAAAGCACTGAGGAACATGTTTCAGACACCAGTGCATTGTTATTACAGTTAATGCAACAAATGGGACAAAAGCTACAAAAGTTAGACACAACACTTGAACAAAATCAGAGACAAACACAGCAAAAGCTTGAAAAGTTAGACACAATGGAACAACACCAGAGACAAACACAGCAACAGTTAGACACAGTGGAACAAAATCTCAAAAAGTTAGACACAATGGAACAAAATCTTCAAAAGTTAGACACCACACTTGAACAAACACGTGAAGATTTAACTAGTGAGTTACATAACATTGAATCGAAATGTCAAAAAGTCTGTAATGACGTAAAATCACAAATTTGTGAGCATTTCCAACCTATTTTTTCGCGGCATGAAAATGCATTACAGAATCATGAAGCAGCCATAAAAGAACTGCAAACTATTTTTCATGAAAATCACAACACCTTGCAAGCTAAAATTGACTCAGTTGCATCTACCGATTCGGTTACGCAACTTGCAATAACTCAGGAAAACTTAAAGGACACAGTAGATTCGATTTCAACACAAATGGACATTCTGAAACTTGGTTCAGAAAAACACACTGAGGAAATGTGTTCACTATCGGAGAAAGTAGCCGAACTTTCGGATCAGGTCACTAACTTATCTACAAAGGTAGATGATGATCTGAATGACACAAGACCTGTAGCCTTCACTGACACTGAAGAGTGCGAACAAATTAGGAAATTCAAACAAAATCAGAATCAGATTAATACGCAACACCAAAGAGAAATCCGGGAAGTACAAGATCAGCTGACACAGTTAATACAAGAATTACGTATTTCAGAGGATACTCGCGCCCCAATACGGGAAGAGGGACACAGAAATACGGAACAGCCACAAAATAATAACACAGGGCATTTCGGAAGTAATGAAAGAAATTGGGAATGTGCACCGAATTTTGAGATGGAACGGCCGACACGACCTAACAATGACCGATATGCGACTCGACGACATGATGATTTTGACTATAAGCTGTTCATTACTACACGTAAATTCAAAACATTTAAGAATTCTGGCAACGACATTCATCCACAAGCATGGCTCCATCAATTCTCTCATTGTTTTCCTCCCAACTGGTCATTGGAGCACAGATTAGAATTTATGTGTGGCTACTTGGAGAATGAACCAGCTGTAAGAATGCGATCGGTAATTCACGATTGCCACAGTGAAGGAGAATTTTACCATGCCTTCCTCTCAGCATATTGGTCTCAAGCCACACAAGACCGCGTAAAACATGGCATCATAATGATGAAACATTTCGAACAATCTGAATTCTCCAGTCTTGTGAAATATTTTGAAGACATGTTGCATAAGAATCAGTATCTTTCAAACCCATACAGCCCCTCAGAACTCATCCGCATTTGTTTAATCAAACTGCCTGAACATTTACGACATATTATTTTGGCAGGACGTTGCAAAGACGACATTGAAGCATTTCAGGGACTGTTACAAGAATTAGAAATTGACACTGACAATCGCGGAACGCGAAACCAGGAACACAACAATTACAGGTCACATCCGTCGCAATTCCGCGATGAAAGAAGTAATAACTTGACACGACAAGGCTATTCTCACAACACAAATCGTGACCAAAACAGACACCACCCATATGACAACCATTGGCAGAGTAATAGTTACAGAAAAAGATCACATTTCCGTAGTAATGAATATGACAGAGACAATAAGAGAAACAGACAATATGGTAATCAGAACTATTATTATCAAGGGAGACAGAATAACTTTAGACGCAACGGACCAGCGCGCAGTTACGATTCAGGGAGAAATTCTCCACCACTTAACCGACAAGAAAGAAACTACAGGAGTTATCGACATGACGACAGACGATGTGATCGTAACGACAGACCTGAATTGCATCAGAACTGGCGGGATTCTAACAGAGCTGGGCCCTCTCGGCAAGGCGAATTTGTGGAAGTTAGGTCTCCTAATCCCAATAACGACGCGCGCCAACAAAGAGACAGACAATGACTCGCACAGCAGGCAGCCGCGTGCGCCAGGTGGCTCAGAGAAAAATAACATAGACGCTAACCTTGAGAAAAACTCCAGTATTCTTTACCGACGTATACCGCCTGACAATTGCATTCAAGTTCAAACTCTGAGTACTATGAAGAGTAAAGGTTTACACCACATTTTTCATGTAAAACCATTTATTGACAGATAATCTGCCTTTTAACTTTATCTTTGCCATAAAACGTTTCACTTCACGTTACTAGTATGCTTTAGAAACTGTTACCATGCAACAATGTTTGAAGTTAAATATCCAGCCAAGAATCAAGAGAAATTATTTAAACAGAAATTACGAATGCATTGTTATTGCGAACAGACGACACAGTGTAATTGTGTGTGTACATTCTTGCTTGTTAGTTGTACGATTAGAACATTTACCAGTACTGCTAATGAGATTTTAATGCAACATTTTGGTTTACTTGAAAATACATTCCGGATTTAAAGTACTTTCTGAGAGATACCAGATGACACAGAGGTTAGTTTATGTGACAGCTACACGATTTTTATCACGACGCTACTAATGAGTGACAATTTACAATGTTGCTTTTGCGGTGTTTCTGTTTTATATCTGCACAGTTTTCTGAATTCTTCTAGGAAGAAAAACATGTTTTAGTAGTAACTTTTGTGGTACAGCAACAATGAGATTGTCTTTTCCGTAGCACAACAATACGTTACAGCACAGTACTTTCTTCATCACGCCAATAAGCATAATAACTACGATATCTATACGCAAAGCATTTCACTTTTGTGTTTCATGAGGTAAGTACATTGACTTTAGCAGAACCTTGCTTACAGAGGACGATAACTACGACAGTTCCACAGAATTATCTTACAACAAGATGCACATTTAGCGCTACAGGACACGCATTTCAGTGATCAATTTTATACTTAAAACATTTAATTTTAAAGATTTTTGAATTACAAAGAAAGTTTTCCGTGATATATTTCATTTCATTGCTGTAATCTGTAACACCTGAGGGTATAATTACATAAATCCTCAGGGGGGTACACGCTTACTTTGTGTACCATGTGTTTGGCAAGCACAAGGAGCCCTAGCTAATATGGTATTTGCTTATACAACTTTACACATCGGTACCATATTTCTCTAACACACAAATTACACAGCTATCTGATCATTTAACTGAGAGATAAACATGTTTTTTACTACATCAGTGACAGATGTTTACGCAATTACACCGTTGGATAACTTCACACTTATGAAACTGTATTTTGTCTGTACTTTGTAAACTGTTCATATTTTTTCGGAATCATTGTGATACTATGAGAGCTTTGAATGATATATTTGGTATGAGATCATGATTTTTAAAGTACGTTTGAGGCAGCTGACACTTTTGACATGAGCAGAGAATTATTTTAGGCTTAGAAATTATTGGAGGAAGTTACAACGATTTTGAGATTTGACTGAAGTGTTATGATGTTATTATTACGACGACGATGTGTATTATGTTGTTGAGGAATGTTTATTATGCTACGTATTTCTCATGATGAAATATTGAAGAAGTGTCGACGAATATGTATATGTATAATGAGGTAAGGAATAATGAGTAGTGTTTAGGGACTCTGATTTATGAAAAGGATGTTGGAAACCAAGAATCGTACTTTAAGAGTTATTAAATGTGTGTAAATGTGTGACTGTATCACAATGCTGACGAATTTTTTTGGACACTGTTATATTCATAGGATTTTGTTTCTACACATTTGCAAAGTAAATTCTCGACCTGTGAAATTTTGTATATATGACTGTCACTGTAGCGGTAAATATTTCCGTACGAAAGTTAAGTGACCACCTGCACGTAATGCGTCGCGGGCACCCAGCTGTGTCAGACGCCTGGAGAAAAAGCCATTATTGCGAGCCCTTTTCAGCGGCACAGGTAGAAAAAAAAGGGGACGTGGGACGTGTCAAACACCTGGAGAACAAGCCATTAGGGTGTGCCTTTCATCGCTAATGCGACACCCTCGTTACTTGAAAACATATGATTACTCGCACTTTGTGCTAATTACTGAAATGCTTATGAATTGATGGGAAATATTCGTACATCTGCACACCTGATTACGACAAGCGTCTTTCTACGAGAGTTGAGAGCTACTAACTTATGAAATGTCACATGACTACTGAATGATATTTTTATACTTTGCTTTTCGTAGTTGCTTATTTCACTTGATATCTGGTTTCCAGCTGTGTTGCAGCATTGCTTTTATAAAATGAAATGCATTTGCTAATGTGAACACTTTCTGTCAACAGATCTATTAAATAATTATTTTATGATCCACATTCTTTAAAAAAAGGAGCACTTGGAAAGGAAAGAACAATAAGAAGGAACTAGTAACTGCATTCATAATTTTCTTTTCAAGTAATTGGTAACTTTTTGGTAGAATAACTTCTTGTGGTGCACCACTTTAATTACATAGACATTAAGATGATACATTTCCCTTATCTGCATTGTTGTTTAGTGTAATATTTTTTCTGCTTGAGCTATGTCACGTTTAGGTATAAGTTACTGCTGTTTGCCAGGCATCGTGTTACTGAATTTTAATTTGTGTTACTCTGCTAAGCCAGATTTAATTTTTTGTTTACTGCGCATTGGCTCATATTAGTTGTAATGTTGCATTGCTTGTTAATTTAGATTTACTGTAGCTTGCTTTGCAAATTTCCATTTTTTTTCTCATTGCTGTTTGTGTTAATTGTTTTATGTGCTGCTGCATTGCCTCGTCCCTTAGTTTAGCATCTGAGCTCAGTAGATTTAAGTTAGCTTAAGAGGGGTAGTCTATAGAAGAGAATGAGTTGCGATGAATTGGAAGAAATGCATTGAGAATCTATACGAAAACCGTACAGAAAGCAGGTATAGGTAGGATTTTCTTGGAAATAAATAATGAGGTAAGAAATATGTGAAATAAATACAGAAAGCATGCTTGGATAGGATTTTTTTGGTGGAAACAAAGGATGAAATAAGACGAAAGATATATGAAGTTTTGGGTTGGACTGCAGTACCACATGTTACACTGAAAACGAACCCTGTCCTTTCCTATTGGTGTTATCCCACTATGTGTGTGTGTACCTTGTGTATTTGTTTTCTTCCTGTCTCTGTGTAGTTTCATAGAATTTTTTCTTCTTTTAATATTAAGCTACATTCACTATGATGAGGAATACTGTTATCCTCGAATATAATTGGCATTAATAATATGTTATTTACTTTGTAAAGATGTTAGATATTATTAATTCCATTCTGTTTAAATGCTCATGTGTGAAGTTGATGTTTCAATAATTATTCTGATCTTCTATGTATGTACTCATGTCATAATTCCTGTAACACTGACGTATATGTCTATTTCTATTCTTTTGTAACGCCTGTTTTACTACAAATGTTATCTATATTGTTATGTTCTTTAATGATGTATTTTGTACCTTTGTTATTGTATTCTTATGTTATAAAATTGTACTTGTCACCAGTTCATGATATTATTAACTTGTTAGTTACATTTCACTGCACACGTTTCTGTTGGTCATAGTATATGGACAATATGTGAGAAGTAGGGACTGTTAGTGTTTGCACGTGTGTTAATAATTCAGCAAGGGACTGGATAACAGCATTGCTGGTTCTAAGAACAATTTCAAAAACTTTGTGAGTGCACAAGTGGTGGTTTATGGACTTGCTATATTGTCCGCAAGACTCTTCAGTGGTGATTGTGCACCTGCACAATCGCAACAGATGGCTGCTGGCCATCTCTACAAGGACTACAGTGGGTCTGCAGCTCTGGTGGCCCACCAATACCATTATCTCTACAAGGACTACAGTGGGTCTACATCTTTGATGATCCATCAGTACCATTATTTCTACAAGGACTGCAGTGGGTCTGCGCCTCTGGTGGCCCACCAATATCGTAATATCTACCAGGACTACAGTGGGTCTGCTCTGTGATGACCTACCTACCAATACTCTTCAAAATTTCGACTGACTCTGCTGTGGGTTTGCTCTGTTGTGGCCCATTACCTGTCTGCATGTCAAGAGTCAACACTGTCTTTCCGTTGGAAGGACAACACTACTTCTTCAAGAGTGCATGGAAATCCACTACTTCTGTGTGCATTTCCTTTTACTGCTCAGACTTTGAGAAAAACACTGCTATTCTCCTGTTATGTATGATTAGGACTGTCTTTATGGACTGTGAAAAAATTTTAGCTTTTGATCAACGTTGTATCAATAAGTGTGTGCATTTGATATCTTTGTTATTGTAATTAGGAAAAATTTTTGTCAAATCTGTATTGGCCAGTGCCCAACACCATTTGTAAAAATTTTTGTGGGGAGCATGGGGGCTATGTAAGTAGGCTGTTTATGTTTTCTCTATGTAAGTAGGCTGTTTATGTTTTCTCTATGTAAGTAGGCTGTTTATGTTTTCTCTATGTAAGTAGGCTGTTTATGTTTTCTTATTGGCAACGTTACGTAGCGCTCAATATGAAAATCACTGGCTGTGCTGTGTGCAGTCTGTGGCTGCTTTGCATTGTTGTAATACTCGCCATTGTAGTGTTAGGCAGCTGGCTGTGAACAGCGCGTAGCGTTGCGCAGTTGAGGCTGTTTATGTTTTCTCTATGTAAGTAGGCTGTTTATGTTTTCTCTATGTAAGTAGGCTGTTTATGTTTTCTCTATGTAAGTAGGCTGTTTATGTTTTCTTATTGGCAACGTTACGTAGCGCTCAATATGAAAATCACTGGCTGTGCTGTGTGCAGTCTGTGGCTGCTTTGCATTGTTGTAATACTCGCCATTGTAGTGTTAGGCAGCTGGCTGTGAACAGCGCGTAGCGTTGCGCAGTTGGAGGTGAGCCGCCAGCAGTGGTGGATGTGGGGAGAGAGATGGCGGAGTTTTGTAATTTTTCATGAACTGATATATTTATATATGATGATATCAAGGTAAATACATTGTTTGTTCTCTATTAATATCTTTCATTTGCTAACTATCCCTATCAGTAGTTAGTGCCTTCCATAGTTTGAATCTTTTATTTAGCTGGCAGTAGTGGCTCTTGCTGTATTGCAGTAGTGGGAGAAACGAAGATTATTGTGAGGTAAGTGATTTAGTGATTTGTGAAAGGTATAGTTTAATGTTAGTCAGAGCCATTCTTTTGTAGACATTTTTGAAAGTCAGATTGCGTTGCGCTAACAAAATATTGTGTGTCAGGTTAAGCACAGTCTTGTAAAATTGTTCAAAGGGGACGTTTCAAATTGAACAACCACTGTGGTTTACTATGAAATGGAAATTTAACGATGGGAATGAATCAAAGAAAATGCAATACCCTGTTATGAAGAGTAAATGGATGAGAATTAACAAGCATTAACAAGGATGTACTAGACACACTGTATGATAGCAGTCTTGACTAATTATTTTTCTTTCAGAATACGAGGCGATTATTGCAGGCTGCCAGACAGAGCTACACATATTAATTCTAATAATGAAATATGTCAGAAGTATGGAACTCTATAATATATGAAATAATGAATGATAATGAAAAGTTGTATGAGGAAAATGGTAATATGAATATGAATATGAATAATGAAATGTCTATCTTTGAGATGAAAAAAATGATGATAATGAATATTTGTATGAAGAATATGGTAATATGAATAATGAAGTTTTTCTTTGCAGATGATGATAATGATGAAGTTTATATATTTTCTATTAGTTAAGAAATGATATGTAGTTATTCAAGTATTTGTTGCAGTTCTTTTTGACAGTATTTCATATGTCGCATAGTATAATGACTGAATGTTTTGGGAAAGACAGCTGGAGTACATACATATTGAGTACACGTTTCATTACCTGTTAATTCGGAGTTTACTACTTTTCAGCATAATATACATTTGTTCTTTCAGCTCAGTAATCCACTTTGTAGTTTTTCCAGGAGAAACTTTTCATGATATTAATATGGTATAAGCACTTAGTTTTTAAACCTGTTCTAGTACTTGCATTTCTTTTAACCCAGTTGTGTGTATCATTCATGAATGTGATCACATATACTCTCTTTGTTTCATAACCTTGTTACAGCTGACTCATGACAGATGACATTATTAACCCTTATTTCCAGCAATAAGTCAAAAGCAAATATTTTCATGCTCCCAACAATTGACTATCCATCCCAATGCAATGCACTGCTAGCACAACAAAATTACTTTTGACCATTCCCAATCATTACCAGTATACAACTACATAATGCTACCAGTTTAAGATATATTTCTAGTCCTAAATACAATGCAAATTTTCTGATGTATTAATTCCAATATGTCTATGTATTATTGAACTAAACACCTTTAATACAAGTTGCAACGTCTTACATTTTAAATATGTCTTATGTCACTTAATGATATCATATATAAACACTAGCAGCTTGATGCTACACGCAATAACTCCTGTTTTTAATGATGACTTCTGAATAATGCATAATAAATGCTTTGTAACTGGCCAACGAGTACCAATAATTACTGTAGTGAAATGACTTATGATGCCAATGATTACTGTAATGAGACGACTTACGAGTAAATGCTATGCCAATAATTACTGTAATGAGGTGACTTATGAATGATGTTATGTAATACTCTGTTAATACTACATAAATATTTGTAACTGGCAAATGAGTGACAATAATTACTGCAATGACATGAGTTGTCAACAATATTTTGTGATACTCTGTAAATGAATGACAATAATTACTGTAATTAGATGATTTATGAATAACGTTCTGTAATACTCCACACATGCTACATAAATGTTTTGTAACTGGCCATAGAATGCCAATGATTACTGTAAAGACATGACCTATGCATGAATGCTATGCCAATAATTACTGTAATGAGATGACTTATGAATGATGTTTTGTAATGCTCCATACTTAGTACATAAATGTTTCGTAACTGGCCAATGAATGCCAATGATTACCGCAATGAGATGACTTATGAATGATGTTATGTAACACACTATATATAAATGCTTTGTAACTAGCCAATGAGTGCCAATAATTATTCAAAACGGTTGATATGCTAGTGTAATTCTGAATGATGACTAGTATAAGACTTAATGTATCCTTCACCTTCTGACCTAATTACCACCAATTACTGTGATTTCCGTATGTCCTGTCCATCTTCATGATCATAGAGCACTCTATTTGGTATTTGCACTAATTCTACGTTGAGTAAGAGTGTGGATTCTACAGGAATGTGGTGTTGACATATCAAGATGTGCACCACTCTGACTGAAGGAGATTTCATTGCGGTCCTACCGTTGGTGTACCTAATGTACTACCAAAATGATGACATACAATATTAATACAGCATTTCAGTGCCTTGGCTACACTGGTAAATACTTTAAGGAAGAGAATTGCAGATTTTCTCACTTAGTGTTGTGCTTCTGTAGAAAGATATGGACTTTTAGAGCAGCTATGTGCAACCCACTGTGCTACAACCATGATGCTATCCTTCCCATCTAAAGACTTTTACAGTCTGTACGCACTTTATCTCATCTCTTGATGTGATCATTTCATATAAAGATGATAAGGACTTTTACAGTGTGTATGCACTTTATTTCATTTCTCAATATGTTTAAATTCTTATAAAATGGTAAAGACTTATACAGTGCATGTGCACTTTATTTCATTTCTCAATATGTTTAAATTCTTGTAAAATGGTAAAGACTTATACAGTGCGTGTACACTTTATTTCGTTTTTCGATATATTTAAGTTCTTGTAAAATGGAAAAGACTTTTACAGTGTGAGTGCACTTTATTTGATTTCTCAACATGTTTAAATTCTTGTAAAATGCGAAAAACGTATACAGTGAGTATGCACTCTATTTCATTTCTTAGTATGTTCTGTACACATTGCGTATACACTTTGTCATTTCTTAGTATTTTCTGTACTCAGTGCGTGTGCACTCTATTTCATTTCTTAATACGTTCTGTACTTAAATCATTTATCAATAATATGATATATATGTATATACTCTGTGACTGTAGACTTAGTAAACTAAATAGATTATAGAAACATTTGTTGCTCATGGCAAGTGCAATTGACTCACCATCGCTGCCAGATTTATACCCCCCAGTGGAGGGTTATGTAAGAGGTCTATGATCAAGGAATTTATTGCTAGCACACTCGAGAAGATGTAATTTGGATGGCTTGCTCACGCACTCCCTGCGATATGTAAGCTATAAGAGAATCTCAGACCAGAGAGCAGTGTTGGCTGCAGTAAGAGCAGTGTCAGTAGGAGTAAGTAGTAGCTAGCATTCGTGTGTGTGGAGTTGGCTGGGCCGGTTGTGGGGAGCGATGACGGTGCCTGATCGATGTAATATAAGGTAAAAGCTGCCGCGTGCATATGTAGTTTCTTACAACAAAATTTGTACTATTGTTATACCAAGTGCCATGTAAATGTTTCAAAAAATCTTTTAATAATAATCCTTTTATACAATTAACTATTTTGACAATCATTCATCTGAATGTAAAGAATTTACGAATTTCTGCAATCCATGGTCATCTCGATTATCGTTAAGAAATGTCAGTCATTTCCTTTTATACATGACAAATCTCACGGCCAGCATTGCACTGGGCTGTGCCAGAAAAATTTCTTATAGGAGCAGATTTATACGCGTTATCTGGCAACTTCATTGAGGTAAGAATTTTAATTTTATTCAGTATTATCTTTCAGGGCCATGATGCAGCACTGCTCACGTCTAAATTTACCAGTTTAGATTCACAGTCAGTTAATTATTGAAAAGTTTTATATGAGTCTCATTTTTTATTGGGAGGTTAGTCACGTTATTATTGCGAGATTACGGTAAATAAGCCGTTGGGAGGTTACACTGAATGTGATTGTTATACATATTTTTTTGTTGGGAGGTTACAAGTCCTCTAGCTTTTGAACGAATTAGCTCCCCCGTGCACTGCATTTTAGTACATTTTGTTGCAGCTTCAACGTTCATTTGAAAGACGTTGCTGTCTTCTAGAGCCATTTACCAATAAACTGTGCAGATAGTGTACTACATTTGGAATCTCCCGAAGCAGCTGTTCCAAAATACATTGCAAAATTGCTGGAGCATTAGAAACGCCGAATTGCAACCGGTTGTATCTGTACAATCCGAATGGGACGTTAATAACCATGAATCGGCGTCATTGTTCGCCTAGAGACAGTTGCAAATATGCTTCGGAAAAATCAGTTTTTGCAGAAGTAGTTTCGAGGTAAGCTCTTCTAGCATTGGAACGTGATATACTCGGATCAGTGACTTTGCATTTATAGTTGCTTTCCCATCAGCAGAAACACGAAAGGGACCATTTGGTTTCCATAAAACTACTGCTAATGTTATCCATTGGCTTGAAGTGATACATGTCAGGATGTCATTTTGCACCACATAATGCTGGCTTGATGTGCTCCTGTCGCATAAGCTGCTCCTGTTCCACAGTTTGCGCTTGGTGTCTTTGGTGTTGAAATGTTGGTTTTTGTTGACGCTCCAGGATTTTCTATAGTAGTTGTTGCTCTTCCGTCAGCTGTTGTATTTGTGGATGTAGCAGTTGCTTTTGTTGCTGTTCTTGTTGTGCTTACTGTTACAGTTGAAGTGGTAACTGTTGCTGCAGCCGTTTCACAAACTCTGAATCCATGACTACAGAACCTAGTCTGTCGTCATATTAGTCACAAACATCAATCCTCGTCGCCAATACTACACCTATTAATGTGCAACAACACAGTCCTCATTACACAGTAAGAATGGATACGCAATTATCACTGACATACCACACCAAACTGTCGTACATTTGTAGACACCAGCTTGTCTGTCAGCAGCCTTGTGTTAGAAATCTAAAGAGCTGTTCAATTGATATGCAATAAAGAGAGTAGTGGTATATGCACAGCATCAGAGCGACATATACGAGGTGATGTAACGCAGGTAAGGAGGTCAGTTTTATTTGTTGCATGACGGCTGAGGCCAACGACGGTGTGTGTGTGTGTGTGTGTGTGTGTGAGAGAGAGAGAGAGAGAGAGAGAGAGAGAGAGAGAGAGAGAGTGAAAGAGACAGAGAGAAAGAGAGTGAGAGAGAGAGAGTGAGAGAGAGAGAGACACAGACAGGCAGGCAGAGAAAGGAAAAGTGAGAGAGATAGACAGAAACTTTTAACAAGGTTTGTTATGAGGTACATTGATACATACGTTGAACAAGTAAACGACTCTATTCTCTTAGTTACACTAACAGGCTGTAATGAGCACTTTATTTAGACCCCATTCTGTGAAGGTAATTTGTATGGTAATGGATTGCCCCAAATTTGGTGCTGTTTATGTAATGATTCAAGTAGGTAGTAATCACAATGGGCACCATTCCTGTAACAAGAGCTTTGTTTAATCCCACTTTGGGAAGATAATTTGTGTTGATAATGATTATTAAGTGCGTAGTAATTGCACTTCAGTACGCATTTCCGTTTAATTAGTCAGCTATCGGAAACTTGTCTGACCATGAACAAATTGATTTCAGTTACACTTTACATAATATTATATTGTGCTAGTACACTTCAAAGAAAAAAAGGAAAAATTAATTGCCTAATATGTTAACAAAAGTCTAAGGATCTCTTTTACTTAGATTTATTTATTGCTTTAAGACAAACGGCACATTGGAATGCAAACTTTTAGAAGGACGTACGTGGTGGCATTCACGACGTCAGGAACTGAGCATCAGATCTGGGCAGCAGGGGACGGTGGCTGCCAGTAAACCCTACACACCTGATTGCCAAGCTTTTGGTCTTCATCTCGCCCATATAATTATTTGCACGCAACTTTTGTTACTGTTCGAGAACGCTCTATTTAGCAGTGCTTATAGAAGTACCGTAGTCACGAAGGTTCCTGTCTCGAAAATACGCAAAGTTCCCAACTTTTGCAGAAGAAATAGCTCAACCTGGCTAGGAAACATGTCACACTCAGCTTTAAAGATAGATATGGGTAAGTCATTATATACTGCTTCATACACTCCTGGAAATGGAAAAAAGAACACATTGACACCGGTGTGTCACACCCACTATACTTACTCCGGACACTGCGAGAGGGCTGTACAAGCAATGATCACACGCACGGCACAGCGGACACACCAGGAACCGCGGTGTTGGCCGTCGAATGGCGCTAGCTGCGCAGCATTTGTGCACCGCCGCCATCAGTGTCAGCCAGTTTGCCGTGGCATACGGAGCTCCATCGCAGTCTTTAACACTGGTAGCATGCCGCGACAGCGTGGACGTGAACCGTATGTGCAGCTGACGGACTTTGAGCGAGGGCGTATAGTGGGCATGCGGGAGGCCGGGTGGACGTACCGCCGAATTGCTCAACACGTGGGGCGTGAGGTCTCCACAGTACATCGACGTTGTCGCCAGTGGTCGGCGGAAGGTGCACGTGCCCGTCGACCTGGGACCGGACAGCAGCGACGCACGGATGCACGCCAAGACCGTAGGATCCTACGCAGTGCCGTAGCGGACCGCACCGCCACTTCCCAGCAAATTCGGGACACTGTTGCTCCTGGGGTATCGGCGAGGACCATTCGCAACCGTCTCCATGAAGCTGGGCTACGGTCTCGCACACCGTTAGGCCGTCTTCCACTCACGCCCCAACATCGTGCAGCCCGCCTCCAGTGGTGTCGCGACAGGCGTGAATGGAGGGACGAATGGAGACGTGTCGTCTTCAGCGATGAGAGTCGCTTCTGCCTTGGTGCCAATGATGGTCGTATGCGTGTTTGGCGCCGTGCAGGTGAGCGCCACAATCAGGACTGCATACGACCGAGGCACACAGGGCCATCACCCGGCATCAGGGTGTGGGGAGCGATCTCCTACACTGGCCGTACACCACTGGTGATCGTCGAGGGGGCACTGAATAGTGCACGGTACATCCAAACCGTCATCGAACCCATCCTTCTACCATTCCGAGACCGGCAAGGGAACTTGCTGTTCCAACAGGACAATGCACGTCCGCACGTATCCCGTGCAACCCAACGTGCTCTAGAGGGTGTAAGTCAACTACCCTGGCCAGCAAGATCTCCGGATCTGTCCCCCATTGAGCATGTTTGGGACTGGATGAAGCGTCGTCTCACGCGGTCTGCACGTCCAGCACGAACGCTGGTCCAACTGAGGCGCCAGGTGGAAATGGCATGGCAAGCCGTTCCACAGGACTACATCCAGCATCTCTACGATCGTCTCCATGGGAGAATAGCAGCCTGCATTGCTGCGAAAGGTGGATATACACTGTACTAGTGCCGACATTGTGCATGCTCTGTTGCCTGTGTCTATGTGCCTGTGGTTCTGTCAGTGTGATCATGTGATGTATCTGACCCCAGGAATGTGTCAATAAAGTTTCCCCTTCCTGGGACAATGAATTCACGGTGTTCTTATTTCTATTTCCAGGAGTGTATATGTGCTAGAGCCCTTCAGCCGAAGTGCTTGGCGACTAATGGCTTATTAATATCTCTGCGAACCGTGATAAAATGTTCGAATGGGCGAAAGATCTGGAAAACGTGTTGGTGGTGGCCATAGTCAGACACCATCTGTGTCGGAATGTCCAGGACAGCATGAGCAATATGCAGCCTTTCGTTGTCGTTACGTTGTTTTTATTGTCGTGGTCGTTTGTCTAACGTCTAGCCTCGTCATCTCTGCATAACAACTGCCTCCTACATGCTTTTGAACTTGCTTACTGGCATTCTGGCTTTGATCTTACTCAGACCACTTCCCTTCAGTGTGAAATATACGGCCTCTTGACACCTCAGGATGTGTCTTAACAACTGACAGCCTTTATCATTCAAGTTTAGTCTTAAACTTCTTTTCTCCTAAACTCGATTCTGTACTTCGTATTTAATTATTCGATGTACTCATTAAATCCACCAGTCTTTTGTTGCTATTCTCTTCTTGTCTGAGCTGTTTTAAGTCCACGTTTCACTTTCGTGCAGGGGTACGCTTCAGACAAGTACCTCCCGAAAAGTCTTCCTAACACTTAGAATTGATATTCGATGCTACCAAATTTCTTTTCTTCGGAAATATTTCTCTTGCTATCGCCAATCATCCTTTTGTGTCTTCCCTACATGTGTCATCTTGAAATATTTGGCTGCTCAAATACCAAAACTTCAAATGTTCAAATGTGTGTGAAATCTTATGGGTCTTAACTGCTAAGGTCATCAGTCCCCAAGGTTACAAACTACTTAAATTATCCTATGGACAAACACACGCACCCATGCCCGAGGGAGGACTCTAAACTCCGCCAGGACCAGCCGCACAGTCCATGACTGCAGTGCCCTCGACCGCTCGGCTAATCCCGCGCGGCAATACCGAAACTCATCTAGAACTTTAAATGTGCAATTTCCTAACCTCATTGCCTCGGCATCGGCAGATTTAACTGAACCACGTTCCATTCCTCTTATTTTAATTCCGCCGATGTTCATTTTAAACCATATCCTAAAGCACTATCCATTCCGCTCGACTGCTGTTCCCAGTCCTTTGTGTCTCAGAGAATTTGAACGTTTCCAATAAGTCTCAAATTTTTATTTCTTCTCTCTGAACTTTAATTCCTCTGTCCAATCTCTCCTTGGTTTCCTTAATTGATTGCTCAAAGTACAGATTAGATAAAGTGGTGGATAGACTTCAAACCTTTCTTACTCCCTGCGCCTCCTTTTTTCCCTTTCATGTGCTTCGCCTACTTTTACATACTATGTGCGGAAAGACGTCAGGGACACCTCGAAGACAGGGCAGAGCCACTGGCCGTAATGTGTCAGAAATGTTACGGCTGTTGTCCTAATTACCGATAATGCAAACCAGAGGTGTTCGTGTTGTATATCTGGTGGCACCCAATATCATGCTTCATGTTAGGTGCAGGGTCAGTATAATAATGACGAACTGAACCTTGTAACGATAGGTCTTCTCAGTGCCTCCAATCGCGTACACGTCCTTAACTGATGCGGTACAAAGTATGGGGACGTCTGAGAAAGACGTAGTGGTGCCACATATGTGTCCAGTCTTGTCATCTGGCACACTACTGTCGACAACATCTCTCTGCTGCTGTGTCAAGTGAAGGCTCAACAACAGTCACGTAGTGTTCCACAGGTCTGCCCTCAGTCCGTGCAAACACGTGTCTACCTACAAAGAAATTCGCGACCTGACCGAAGATAAATGACGTTACTATCCGATAATGCACGAACGAGTACGCAATACGTCTGACCTCTCTGTCGCTAGTTGTGTGGGACCAGTGAGTTCATGAACGGCATTGTGTACATCCCTACTGAACCTTATAATGTCATATTCGCTAGACAGTTGTGGAACAGCAAGGAACGTGAGCAATAATATCACGAAACGATAAATACAATATGAGTAGTGGAACAGACTTTTAAAAGTTTAACGTCAAAGGTGCTATTCATTTGCTGGTTAACTAGTTTAGGCGGTCTAAGGCGCTGCAGTCATGGACTGTGCGGCTGGTACCGGCAGAGGTTCGAGTCCTCACTCGGGCGTGGGTGTGTGTGTTTGTCCTTAGGATAATTTAGGTTAAGTAGTGTGTAAGCTTATGGACTGATAACCTTAGCAGTTAAGTCCCATAGGATGTCACACACATTTGAACATAACTAGTTTGGGATTTTGCACATTTTCACAGGGTACGGGTTTTATGTGTAGGATATGTTTGGTGTGGACAGTTACGTGTATCTCATCAAACTTAAGTGTATCTCAGATCTTCTTAGTGTAGCGTAGTGTGATCCACGTGACAGCCACATTTTATGAATAATGGACAATTTGTTCTCATTGAAATACACTATGCGTCACTCTGGCGTATTTATCGTAGGTGGTATCGTAATTTTGACTTCAAGATAAATAAGCCAGCGTGACTCACAGAGTAATGTAGTGAGAAAAAAATTCACCGTTGAGCATAAATTATCGTTGTCAGATGGATCAAGCCATTCTAAATAATGAAGATCTGAGGTACATTTAAGTGTAATGACATAAATGGTAGTGTCCACATTAAATACATTCTACACGCTAAACAGGTGCCCTGTGAAAATGAGCAAGGCCCGAAACTAGTCAGCCAGTTAATGTACAGCAGCTTGGTTGTCTAAAAATGCTTGTTCAGTAGTTGAGAGCTGCAAGACGCGACGTAGTGAAAACATTTCTACAATCAGGATAGGCAGCGATCTACAGCTGTCGACTTTCGAGAAGTGATGATATACGTTTCTCCTTCACCAGCAGACCGTTACATTATCCTGTCACGAACAAACAACACTGAAATACGATTTATTAGGGGGATACCACTGCGTAACATTTCCTCGTATACAGAATCCAGAATCCACCTACAATGTGATGTTGCGCTGGAGTATTGACCATACATCTTCTATTTAGGTGGATCAGCAGATGTAGAATTTATCATTTTAATATGATTATGATTTAAGGTGTACTGGATCTGTTTGTCGTTCATGTTACTACCCAATCATTCTCTTCTTCTGATCAACATTTCCATAGCTTACATTTTGTGAACTACACAATGGACAGCAACACTATTGAGATGATGTGGACTCTATCTACCATCACTGAACAATGATACATCAAGTGCAAGCACTGTCTTACACTGTGTACCATCAAATTTCAGGGCCGTTTTTAAACTACTTGTAGGAATGTAACTTTCCAAACTGCATACCACTTGCTGAAACTTAATTTTTATAAGAGTGGAGAGACAGGTGATTTATGTAATGACAATGACTTTGAAAGTACATGAATTCACAGTTGTAAATAACAGTATCCGCATCAAATATCAACGAAATGAAGTGCGTATAAAAATGTGAAATCGTAAACTACAACAGATCATGAAAATACATCGTTTATTTTATAATAAATAATAATTCATTTTTATTATTAAAAATTTGGGAAAGGTCACTTTACATTAATTGGGAACAACAAATAAAAACCTTGCTGGTAGTAAAATTTTTATGGTCATCTTATTGAGTAATCACAAATCCTACATCCAAGACATGTTCTTACATAACATGAGATTATCACAAAAAATCACACACTTCTGGAAACAAACTAATTACGTACCGAATTCTCAGAAAGGAAAATTGAATCTGTCGCTATTTAATTGCCTTTGCTAGTGAGAAACAAGCATTCACTCAAGGGGATGGATTACTGTTCACAGAAGAAGATTTTATTGGTGAAAGTGTCAAAACATTTAAGTTCACTTAAGGTTAAATGTTGGTACCCAGCTAACCACTAACGTTATAGATCTGATGTAGCAAGACATCTTCAGTAGCACTACATAGCTCATTGTTGCAGGAAAGGGGTTACCGAAAGGTTAAACTACACCAGACTATGCATTATGCCCTGGTCGTAATTTCAAATCTCCTTGCAAAACGTCACTGAGAGAGCGCATGTCACATAGAAGGTATAGATCAACCTGCCACATGGAAATGTTAAGCCAGGAGTGGAATAGCCTACCTAAAACGATGAATTTCTACCTTCCGATTCCCTTTCACACGTACAAGTACAGTTCACAGGCACTCTTCACAGTAATCCAAACGAATAGTACAAACGACCCCACGATTTCAACTCTGAAAGGGAAAAGAAAATAACTTACAATGGGGTCTCGCGCTGAATATCAACGAAAGATGCCTGCATTGTTCTAGTTTGGAATGGAATTTGTAACAGAAACTCGACTAAAGCTATTGGAATGAGTACGACAACTTCCTGAAACAGCTTTTCTCAAAAACAGGTTTTGCGCTTTTCCTTGGAGTCTCCAGAATAATTCGAATCAATCTACAATGTCTTCAGATTCCTTTGTCAATCTCCAACAGACAGTGGACTTCTGAAAAGATCACCACCACTTTCATGATGGAAATCTTAGTTACATATACTTTATGGATTTCGGAGAAGCAAGAGGGTGAATGTAACGTCTCAAAATTACTGGTATTGGATTTTCTTCTTCTTCTTCTTCTTCTTCTTCTTCTTCTTCTTCTTCTACGATATTTCCCACTTGGATTCTGTCATTTTCTCCCCCACAGGCCTCTCTCATTCCAGTCATCCTATAATAGCTTCCTGTCTTCAATTGCTTCTTGTATGTATTTTACCCATCTTAACGCTAGCCTTCTTCTCCTTATTCTAGCCGGCTTCCAGTTTAAGTTCTTCTTGAGCACCTATGATTAGCGTTTCTCAGCACGTGCCCGTATAACCGTAGCTCACTAGCATCCAAAGTTTTTGTTATGGTGCACGTTACCCAATTTGCGTCCACATCTCCTCGTTTCGCAACCTACACCGCCTCGTCAACTGCACGTATCTTCTCATGTAGCCCATCTCCACTATTCTATTTTCATACCAAACTTTCCTGTTTGAGGCTTTACATAGAACTACATTCACCACTACACTGTAAAATATATTTTCCTTAGCGTCCTGCGATTATTATTTTCCATATTATCCCGATTTCTGTTCTGGAACTAATATCCTTCTCACATACATTGCAGTAAATTATTATTATTGCAAAATACTCGTAGCTCCTATAATATTTTATTTCTCCTGTGTCTCAGTTTCCACCAAATCCTATTCCATACAGATAAACTCCCAAACACTATTTGCTATCCTCCTCTTTCAGGTTTTTCATAAAGTATTACCTATTTATCCAGAGATAAAAGGGAGTGAAGAATATCATCACAAATCTCTATTCCCGTGCCTCAGAAATTCCTATATCGACAATTCAGCTCTTCTTCCACATCAACGTTGAACAGGAAACGTGACTTGCCGCAAGTTTGTTTTCGACCTTTGTCAACGAAAATACTTCGAGTATCATTGTTCCCATTTTTTACCTGGTTGTACCATTTGTCTCTCTCATTGACCCTTTTCATTGCCTCCTTTGTTCTAGGGACTTTGTCATATACTTTTTGGAGTCCAACATATTTCACGCATACCCTTTTTTTTTAATTCTGCGTTTTTGGAGAATTTATCTGATACAGCGATCGTCCGTACCTAAAACCATTTTGTTCTTCACTTAAGCCAACACATCCTTCTCTATTGTCTTGCTCAAAATACTAGAGAAAGCCAAACTCTTGCTGGGATAACACTTACACTGGCCAGTGAGAACGTTATGACGACATACCTACTATCGATATAAACACGTCCAGACGGTAGCAGCGTCACTTGGTTAATTACACACGAGTCTAACAAATGCACATTGTAATGGCCTGGAGGCTCGCCACAAGCGTTTCGGAAACTGCACGACTGGCCAAAAGGGTAAGCGAGGGTGGCAGCTCGTTGTTCTCCGGTCGGAGAGGCATAGGCCTCACCATAGGGCGTAACGGTTTGAAGGCGGACGAGTGCAAGGCGATTGGCCACAGTGGGGAAGTGATGTGCCACACATAGCCTCTCCTATCCAAGTGCCTCTTCCACCCTTCCAGTGGTTCTGGACGTTTAGCTTGGCATTTCTTGAGCCTGCCCGAAAGTTACTTTCCGACAGAAGGGAGAACTGCCATCCAACCTGAGGCGGAAGTGAAGGATGTGTGACACAGGAGGAGCTGTGTCTTGGACCAAAGGCCTCTCCCATAGTGGTGAGCGCGACGTAGGAAAGGTGTAGTGCATAATCAGTCTCTTACAGTGCCGCTTGGCACTGCCCGATAGCCAATGCTCCCCGCAACTTCCATGACGTTAAAGCGAAAGAAAAGGCTGCAAGGGGCAGTGCGAGCTGTGTCTTGAGAGCCATGGCCATCTGTCCCTCCCAGAGAGAAGGATGTGTGTCAGTGGTGGCTACTGAGCTGGGCAGAGTTGTTCTGCTCTGGGTAGCTGCTGTTGCTCCCTCTCTACATGGAGCTCGCAACACCAGTGCTCCAGGTGCCAGGTACCAGCGTAGGCTCCTGGCGCAAGTCAGCAAGGACGCTTCACCACGCCACTGACATCCAGGGCATAATCCACCAAAGCCAGGGTTGGTGACATCGCCTGTTAACTGGGTCCAGACCGCTGAACAACTGGTTGACCAGTCATGCATCTGAGTACGATTAGGTCCATGGCTGACATGCGGAAGCTCTGGCTAGTAGGTGGCGAAGGGTCAACGGTGCATCTGTCTCTCCAATGCTGTGTTTAATTGCTGGTACATAATGGGTGAAATTGTAGACCGGGATATTTAAGGGACCAACGCACTGACAATGACTTGCTGACCCCTGCAGCTCGATAGTGCCCTTGGCCTACAGGTAAGGCCGGTGGTTGAGCTACAACTAGTCTCCCCCAAATGCCAGAGGCAAGAGTGGAGACTCCCAAATCTTTTGCTTGTCCAGTACCACGATGGCTGAAGAAGAGACAACTCATGTGCACCCCCCTCCTCCCTACAAGGGCTTTGACACTTTCTGATCCCTCCCCGCAAAGGGATCCTGGATGAAAGTGTCAACAACGGCAAAATTACCCAGGCAGCAGTAAAGGTAATCAAGATGGAACTGGCTGCATGAGAAGCTAGAAGGAAGGCTTCAGGTGCTACAAAAGGAAATTGAAAGGTTCTGCAAGAAGCCAGTGAACACATAGGCTGGTGGCTCCACACGCAACACCTAAAGCCCAGACAACAAGAGAAACATTCTCAAAAATTTCCTAGTGGATGGACATGGTGATCTTCTTAAAGACCCTCCCAGCCAAGACATTATGAAGGTGTAGATGGTCGACCCTGCAAAGGATAAGATTAAGATCAACAAAGTAATATCTACAAAAAGTGTAGTAATTGTAGGTGTGGCTACAGAGGGCGATAAAAATAAGCTGTTGAATAACCAGAAATTATGCAAGGCGGTTAAATGAGAATCGCGAAAATAACGGAATCCATTGACAATAATGACGTTCCTGTAAACTTGGAATAAGATGAAATCCATTACAACGTGAGACACCAAAACTTTGATGAAATGGAGATGAAAACATTTAAGAAGGATTTCAAGCTTTGTTTTAGGACTGGACCTCGGTAATGTCATGTCATTGCTGAGGTCTCAGGGAAGACATGGAGAAAGATGACCACTATAGGCAGGCTGCACATGAGCTTCCATACAATAAACGTCTGGGTTTACTTAGTGCTAACTCGTTGCCATAACTATTGGGAACGACCACGTTAATAAGCATTGTGACAGGAAGCTGGCATGCTCCAAGTATGGAGTGGAGAACCATATAAGGAAGAACTGTAACTTTAAAGGGGTATGTATCCCATGTATCAGAGGAGGCAACAAATCTTGTGGCGCCACTCGAAGGGCAGTCCGACATACGATGCTGGAATAAAGGTCAATTTCTAGAACTGATAATGGCTGTGTGTTGGATGCCTATAAGGAATTCCCCAAGGAAAAGGAGGAGGGATGGTGAAAGGGCTAATTAATTTAAAGAGTTTCTGTGAGCTCATTTCGAGTCATTCACCAATAGCATCCAGACAGAACCCCATACCCCAGCTGGAGTTCCCTCTTCCCACAGCCAGGGTTACTGGCCGATGGCTCGAGGATGACAAGTGGGGCGTCCTGTGGTGATGAGAGAACCGGTGGTGGGTATAGGTCTTTAAAGTGTGAGGCGGTCACTTAAAAGACAGTACACTGAGTAGCACGAATGGGAAAACATCTGTGCAAGGCTCTCCTCCCACTAGAGGGCCAGGAACGGACCCTATAAGGGTTTATCCAAATCTGTAATTTGCCATGCAGCTTCCTTGTCCGTAGCAGCCAGCTGTCACGACCACTGCCATGTGACACACGGTTCGTGTTGGTCATGAGTATGGCAGGAATTTCAGCATCTCTGCAATGGAGATTGTGCATAAAATATGGCTACATTCAATGAATCTCACCACTGACTTCGGAGCCCTGCAGGATCTTGTTAAAAAGGTGTTTGAGAGGTAATGAAATGAAATGAGCGTTTGGCGTCATTCGCCTGGATGCCCCTTAACGGGCAGGTCCGGCCGCCTTCGTTGAGTTTTGTTACATTTGAAGCCACATTATGTGACCTGCGCGCCGGATCGGGATGAAATGATGATGAAGACAACACAACACACAGTCCCTGAACGGCGAAAACCCCCGACCCAGCCGGGAATCGAACCAGCGCCCATAGGACGGCAATCCTTCACGCTCACCACTCAGCTATCAGGGCGGACGTTTGAAAGATGAAAGGAAAATCTCGATTTGTGTGAGATACACATTCAATCTGTCATAGCTAGTGCGATCATAGTGCTAGACTGGATAAAGACGTGGAATGGGTGCTATGTTCACACTTAGTTTCCATAACAATGGACATAAGTGTAGGACACATATAACAAGATGCTAGTGATGCAGGAGCAACGAAGAGTTCTGGAGGAGGTTGGATGTGCTCTGTTGCAGTAGCCATACTCCCTTGCCGGTCGAATCACCTTCATGGTCGCTACGTGGGAAATCAGTAACAGTGAAAAGCCTAAGGCAGCCATAATTGAGGCTAATAAATCGTTAAGCGTCATGTCCTTGTCACAACTTTCGAACAGCCACAGCAGTGTTACTGAACTTCAATCACCTTTGAGAGTGCTATATCTACTGAATATATACTTACATTACGGGGGAAATATAGAGGAACATCTTATAAGAATGACCACGGTGTTTCAGGGGAGTAATGTCATAGTGAAAGTGGACATCAGTGCGAAATCCCCTTTACGGTTTAGTAACACTCGGGATGCAAACGGCTGTAAAGCGGAGATAACAATAATGGCCTTGCAAGGCCAGGTAAACCCCCAACATCTGCACTGCCTGACAGGGCGATGGAACGAATGTAGACGTTACATTAATGACGCCTAGCGCTGCAAGTTACGTTAAAAATAGGAGGTTACTTTATAAGGTCATCACAAGTGGTCAGAAATAATCACATTCTCCTTAAACAACAGGGAGTACCATTGGGACATGGAGTACTACATCTGCAGCAGGAATCTGAGCAACTGTTCACACCACAGTGACGCAACGAACTGCTACAAATCGGTTACTTTAAGGACAATTCCAAGCCAGGCTGCCATTGACCGCAAACCACCGCTATTTGCGACTTCAGTGGTGTCAAGCGGGAGCTTATTGAAGGGCAGGGTGGAGGTCTATTGTGTTCTCTGATGAGAGCTGGTTCTGACTCGATGCCAGTGATGGCGCTCCTTGGTTAGGAGAACAGTTGAGAGCCTGCAACCAACCTGTCTGCTTGCTAGACACACTGGATCTTCACCTGGAGATACGGGCCGTCACGTGATTTCGTATGACGGTAGGAACACTCTCGTGGTTATCACACGTACCCTGCCCGCAAATTTGTACGTCAGTCTGGATATTCGACCTTTTGCGCTGCCATTCATGAGCACCATTCCAGGTGTTGTTTTCCAACAACATAACGCTCGTCCACATACCGCAGTTGTAACACAACATGCTCTTAGGTCTGTCAACATGTTTCCTTGGCCTAGACGATGACCAAATCTGTCATCAATCGAGAACATATGGGACATATGTGTGAGCATATACTGTATTCAAACATTATGAATCACCTCGAAGGGAACGATCTATTGATACGTAATCAGCATGGTTTCAGAAAACATCATTCTTGGGCAACGCAGCCAGCTCTTTATTCGCACGAAGTAATGGCCGCTATCGACAGGGGATCTCAGGTTGATTCCGTATTTCTGCATGTCCGGAAAGCTTTTGACACCGTTCCTCACAAGCGACTTCTAATCAAGCTGCGGGCCTATGGGGCATCGTCTCAGTTGTGCGACTGGATTCGTGGTTTCCTGTCAGGAAGGTCGCAGTTCGTAGTAATAGACGGCAAATCATCGAGTAAAACTGAAGTGATATCAGGTGTTCCCCAGGGAAGCGTCCTGGGACCTCTGCTGTTCCTGACCTATATAAATGACCTGGGTGACAATCTGAGCAGTTCTCTTAGGTTGTTCGCAGATGATGCTGTAATTTACCATCTAGTAAGGTCAACCGAAGACCAGTATCAGTTGCAAAGCGATTTAGAAAAAGATTGCTGTATGGTGTGGCAGGTGGCAGTTGACGCTAAGTAACGAAAAGTGCGAGGTGATCCACATGAGTTCCAAAAGAAATCCGTTGGAATTCGATTACTCGATAAATAGTACAATTCTCAAGGCTGTCAATTCAGCTAAGTACCTGGACATTAAAATTACGAACAACTTCAGTTGGAAAGACCACATAGATAATTTTGTGGGGAAGGCGAACCAAAGGTTGCGTTTCATTGGCAGGACACTTAGAAGATGCAACAAGTCCAATAAAGAGACAGCTTACACTACACTCGTTCGTCCTCTGTTAGAATATAGCTGCGCAGTGTGGGATCCTTACCAGGTGGGATTGACGGAGGCCATCGAAAGGATGCAAAAAAGGGCAGCTCGTTTTGTATTATCACGTAATAGGGGAGAGAGTGTGGCAGATATGATACGCGAGTTGGGATGGAAGTCATTAAAGCAATGACGTTTTTCGTCGCGGCGAGATCTATTTACGAAATTTCAGTCACCAACTTTCTCTTCCGAATGCGACAATATTTTGTTGAGCCCAACCTACATAAGTAGGAATGATCATAAAAATAAAATAAGATAAATCAGAGCTCGAACAGAAAGGTTTAGGTGTTCGTTTTTCCCGTGCGCTGTTCGGGAGTGGAATGGTAGAGAGATAGTATGATTGTGGTTCGCTGAACCCTCTGCCAAGCACTTAAATGTGAATTGCAGAGTAGTCATGTAGATGTAGATGTAGACATCATCGGATGAAAACTTCAGGTATATCCACATATAGCGTTAACTATCCCTATGTTGACCAGCAAACTGCAACAGGCATGGAACTCAATCTCACAAACAGACATCCGGCACCTGTACAACACAATGCATGCACGTTTATATGCTTTCATTCAATATTCTGGCAGATACACCGGTTATTAATGTACCAGCATTTCATATGTGCAATGCCTTATCTCGCACTTACATTGAGCAGTGATCTTGCAAAGTTGATCGCTTAAATGTGTCACCTAGACAAATGTATTCTTGAAATTTCATTACTAGATATTAATTATTTTTGCTGTATATACCTCTACCATTTGTTCTGTATTATTATCAACACTTATTGTGTAGCATGTTGGGATTTTGGTATCCCTCTCTATGTATATGGTAATAATTCCCTTGCACCTCTTCCCCAGAGCACTTCGTCTTATCTTCTGTTGGAATTATTACAGCCAGCTCTGGTCTACATATTTCATCTAAGACTTCCTTCTGTTTTGATAACAACCTTAATATTCAAATTACCAAAAGAAATTGTTCTTTAGCGAAGCCAAAGTTGTCGTCTGTTATTGCTTACTGCCAGAGGCTTGTGTGGGGGACTCAATGCCAAAATGTCTTTTTTTCAGAGAATGTGGTGCAGTCCCAACTCTCCAGCACCCTTCCAGGAGGACCAGACTCTTTTTCTTAGGGAGTATCTTTATTTAGATTGTCTTTGCAGCTCGTATTTTACTATGTAAAACAAATATACTCGGCTTAATTTCAGTGTAAGCAGGGTTCAATAACTGTAACTGCACGTGGAATTACGAAAAGTCCAGTTATGCTGTCTTATGTCGACAATATTATTGGAATTGATTAGTTTCAACATTTACTGTTGAGTGGCTGAAACCTTTGCACATTGTGAGACTCTGTGATCATTGATTTCCTTGACAGTCCAGATGAAGCTGTACGTGGAATTTCATTCTTCAAGACAATGTTACTGATGAAGTAGTATAAAATGAGTATTCTCGGTATCAGTTATTAGATCACATTAATATATTTACCGATATACTACGGTCACAGGTTCTAATCCTGACTCGGGCATGGATGTGTGTGATGTCCTTAGGTTATTTAGGTTTAATTAGTTCTAAGTTCTAGGCGACTGATGACCTCAGAAGTTAAGTCGCATAGTGCTCAGAGCCATTTGAACCATTATCGATATAAAATACAAGATACTTGTTGAACAACGTGTGTTACCATTGAGTTTACATACAGGATTAACTGTTACAGACACATTCCTTCTATGATTTTAGCGTGGAATATTTATGTCATATAATTTGCTTTGCCCTTTTGTGTGGAATCGTAACTCACGCTTATCGCGCGGGAAAGCGGCACATAAAAGGGTACAGCTGCTGCACCTATTTGTCACGACTGACATATTTACAGCGGACACTAGATTCCAATCTGTTATATTTTTGCTGTACAAATACATCCGATACGGAGTAACTTATCGCTGAATCATTTCAACGTTTACTGAATTACAGCAGAGGAACTCACAGTATCAGCGTGGTAAATTGTTTCCGTAAATATTTTGTTTTTATTAGTACTTATCAATCACTTTCTACTGGATTGCCGCCATCTCGTCACATGTCCCGCTAACACTCTCATTTTTGTGTATCTGTTACACTTGAAATCTCCATAATCAAAAATTTTAAATATTCAAGTTCTTTACCAACCGTCTCATTATCGTGTCGTCTGTTATGGTAAGCGTTCTCTGTAAACTCTTTTCCTCTCTGTTTCTTTCGAGTAGGTCACCATTTTTGTTCTTTATTTGTCAACTGACAGCATAATGTCCTTACGTGGGACAATCTGTCGTCTTTTCTGGTTCCCTCGCACTCTATATTTCATATCTACACGGTTGTGCTCTTGTTTAGATTTCCTGAAATATATTCCACTAGCAAATGAGCCACAAATATTAGGATTGTATTTAAAAACATCTCGATATGAGCATCTTCACAACCAGATTCTCGCATAGGTAGTTCTTAATATTGTGACGAAAGCCGAATCACAACAGAAACCTTTTGCGTCATGTACTTAGCAACCCACAGACTTGTAATGGTCGAAGTTATCTCTCTCTCACACACACACACACACAAACATTATCAATTTAGTGTAATTATTAAACACATCAGATACAATTTCCACTAATAGTAGCATTATTATTTTTAATTATCTTGCTAACTCCTAATATGTTATTGCTTAGTTCAATGTGTAGCGGTTTTTGACGCACATATGTCAAGAAAAGAAGCCTGAGGCAACCAAAGCTATTTACACTAGTGTTACTGAGCACCTCTGTCAGCAAACATCCACGTAACAACGAACTATGTATCTAAAAAAAAACAAAAAAAACAAAAAAAAAAAAAAAAAAACATAGTCTTCTGCTCTCAGACAGCGACACAGGACGCCCAAAAGTCGTACATTAAGTACAAACACTCATTATGAAATTACACATCATCTGATGATAGCATAATTTTCCGTAACACTTACTGCAAAGAATAATTGAATAAATGTGACTGGTTACAGCAGTTTGTATCTTCAATTCATGTTGGTAACATATAAAAGTTTACTATGTCAACATCATCCAACTGGTACAGAGATACACAGTAATTTTTCGGCATACTTATAACATTTTCATAATGTTCATTATGCATGTGACTTGAGTCTGCACATCACGGCGAAAATTTACGAAATAGGTTTCACTGGTCCCAGCTGTTTGTGACAAAAAAAAAAAAAAAAAAAAAAAAAGTGCTGATTCGGGATTCCAACACGAATATCCCGCTTGTCATGAGCGGTCGTCTCAACCACTTCGGTTATCCGAGCACACCTTCAGGACCGATCCAAACTACCATACATCACGTAGTCACAACCCTTATGCTCGCTGAGTTCGTGACAGCCACACATGGAGGCAAATGTTATACAATTTTTAGCCCGTCAAGGCATATGCACTTCATTAATGGCTACAAGTCTGTGTTTATACAGTGTCGGCATATTCACAATACAGTGTCCTTCAGACACGCATGTGGTTCAGTCCTGGAGGCAAGCCCGGATAGTCAAGATGGTTAAGGCAATTGATCGCGATGAGCGGGAAGTCAGCTTTGCGTCGCAGTCCAGCGTAAATTGTTATTTGTCATAAAGCTGATGTCAGTCGATTCCTAAAACGCGAATCCATTTCGTAATGTTTACCATCGCTGCAATCGTTAGAGCTGAGTCTGTTCCTACAGACATAAGTACATGTCTGAAAGACATTGTAATGTGAAGATGCAGACATTCATCAATCATGAGGAAACGCTTTGTGGACTTTAATCACATCTCAGAATGGAAATAATTTGTTGAAACCTGTGAGGTGAATTTTGGTAGTAATTAGTCTGACATTTTCAATTATTATATGGACATTTATAACGTTGCAACCTTCCCCTTGATTATATTCAAATCAGTAACAATAATAATTACGATGCTTACACTGCAGCCTAACGGAAAATTTTCGCATTTAAAGTAGCTTCAATATCCTTTCCTTTAGATAGCCTTTCTGTATCAAAAGTCAAAGGTCCCATACCCAGGGAATGAGGGTCTAATGGCGGTGTTTTGAAGCTGCGTTTCTCCGTCGTGTTGTGAAGAGTCAAGTGTATATCTGTGTCATGTGGATGACTGTGATAAAACTTGTACAGCGTAGTGATGGATATGTGTTGTCATGAATGAATGGCAGTGAAAAGATGATCCTCGGAGCCCGCACATAGCCTACTACTCTGGAATAGCATCAGAGGGACGTTGGCGCCAAGTCTTATGATGAAACAAGCAATCGCCTTTCGTCCCCTTGCAGACCAAAAACTGGCAGTCAAAACTTTCCACCACCAGCATTCGAACCGTCATACCACATAGGCACTAGCGATGTCGGATTACTTATACGGG
This sequence comes from Schistocerca serialis cubense, assembly GCF_023864345.2. NCBI lineage: Eukaryota > Metazoa > Arthropoda > Insecta > Orthoptera > Acrididae > Schistocerca > Schistocerca serialis. The sequence continues at coordinate 588,935,246 of NC_064645.1, read as the reverse complement.
TCCTTCTTTATAGGGTAAGTCGTGAAAGAGGAATAATATTCTGAGGATCACACGTGGCTACGCACTGCCTTCTCGGATATCTCATTCCAAAACATAGTAATTAGTTTAATCCTTTAACGAGACACTAGAGAACCTCAAGAGTGGGAAGTGTTAGTTTTCAACAATTACGTATCGTATGGTACACCAAAATCCCGATTTTTATTTAAAAAAAATTGTTCAAATGGCTGTGAGCACTATGGGACTTAACATCTGAGGTCATCAGTCCCCTAGAACTTAGAACTACTTAAACCTAACTAACCTAAGGACATCACACACATCCATGCCCGAAGCAGGATTCGAACCTGCGACCGTAGCGTTCGCGAGGCTCCAGACTGAAGCGCCTAGAACCGCTCGGTCACACCAGCCGGCGATATTTATCAGGCAACGCTTGAAAGCTACAGGGAGAACGCACGTCATCGTAGAGTACAAGCAATGTATAACAATGTGTGAACCTCACGTTACCAACAGTATAAAGCCCGGCTTCACCTGAAGTTGGAGCTGCAAATGTAAACATATGCCGACAGTTCCGGGAATAATATTGATTACAGGGCAGTCAGACTATTTGGAATTGCTTTTCTTTCCTCCTGCTTTATACAAACATTCATTTCCTTTTCTGGATGCTATGAAACTTACCTGTAATCATATCCTGACACAGGGGTATGAGAACATCAATTTTGCCTTTGCGGCTCAGTGTGTGACAGTTTATTGTATGCATATTGCGTTCCACAGGTCGTAGATCTTTGAACGAAAAGTCCTACTTCAAAACCACCAAGAGCTGCGAATAAAATAACTTTTTGTTTACCAGATTTTAATTTTGTAGTCACCTTCAAGTAACTTGCATACCGATGAAGCGAATACGAGTTATTCACTTACAGTTTAGCTATGCAGTGTACATGTTCACGAAAACTATCATTTCACAGTCACACACTGACGTACAACTACTTGTAACAGCTAATAATAACGGTAATGCTGCGGTATCAAACAAAATAAAAGCTATCCAGTGTTAGCGAAATTGAGGTACAAAGTACAGTAACGTATGATCTACAAGACATAGCCAACAGCATACTATGTGTAATGCTGTATAGCATTATAGGGATATAAGAACTTAAGCACCGATTTTATGAAATGTCTTTCCATAGTTATACAATACGCCTCAAGATGATCAAACAATCGATTTCAGTGGTAAATAAGTAGTAATTTGGTTACTGGTACTTAGATGTATCGAAATATGACTTTCTTCACTGTGTAATATTGTGCACTCATTTATGATTTTCCCTGTATATTCCTTCCTACTTTAAGCTACCATTTCCTTCAATAGAACTGCTCTTCTGATGTTCAAACAGCTGCATCATCCTTTTCTGAAGCGTTCCTTCATTTTTCCGATTATCTTCTTCAGTGTTTCCTAGACTCATGCATTCTTCTACGACGTTGGAATGACGTTCCAATTATCGGGCTTTGCCACTTCGCAAACTTCTTTTAATCTCATTTTTTGTCTCTGTTCTCTTTTACCTGCTTCGGTTGCCGCATTTCCACATTTTATTATGTCCCTTTTCGTTTACTGAATTACATAAGTGCTTTTCTAGTACCCACATTACAACAGGCACAGAACGTAAACGATTGACAAGGGAAGTCCCACAACATTTCACTTATGAATTGACCACCAACTAAAATGGGCGCCCTCGCTCAGCTGCATACATAAGCACTCCCGACCTGGTAGTTGTTGTGTCACCTAAAACTCCGCGGTCTTGGCGTGTGTCCTTCTGTATCGGGCAATGCAGGGACGACTGCGCTCTCCATATGATCCAGCGATATCTCTCGAGACTGCGCCCAGTAAATTCAAGTGCATGCTGGCGCCACTATATCGATGTCGTCATCAACACGGCACAGTTCCCTCAACCACCTGATCATCACTTTCCAAGAGTGCACGATGCATCACAATGTCTCCAGAAGAAGAGAGAAAAGCAACAATTGGAAACACTGCCAAACGAAACGAAGACTCAGCCACCGTCGGGCAAGTGGTGTTGAGCGTTTCTTTGAGAATGACGTCATGTGGTGCTAACAAATAAGGAGCAAACCATCGTTGTAGTACATCGTCGAAATATCCTGACAGGGTAACGGGAGGCTATCTGCATGAAGTGTCGCAACGCCCCACATCATTCACCACAAGGCATATTCACACATGCTGCTTCGTCGAGATGTAAAATTTTTACTCCCTCCCCTATTGTCGTAATATGACACACAGTGAATTCTTCCTCATTCGATGATCTGTAAGTCCGTCATATCCAGATTGACAACGAGATGATTTATGAGGTTGAATGTTTCCTTAAATGCCAAAACATAAACTTCTACAGCCAAAGTCTCATGCAGGTTACCAGTCGTTAGGAAAAACTAGTGGCAGTGAAGGGCAAATACGAAGAGGGACTCGAACACCATTGCCAAATATCGTTGTCGCAGCTTCCTTTTTTTGATTGACGTCTGACTGCAACTCTTCCAAAGTTGTGTTAAATTCTGACTCAGTCCTCAAGTCTTCCATATAGACTAGTATTCCTTCTTTTATCACGTCATCAGTTCTGCCAGTCGTAACAGCCTTCGATGTAGTCTTTCCATATACCAGCACTGTCCTCGGATTTAAAAGTGCAGTTCCTATCGCGCACTCAATGATAACGACCTTGCTTTTAAAACTGAAACTGTAGAACATCTACAAATCGTATGTCACTTTGTCTATATTTTTAACATGTTTCACTCGACAAATACGAGCATCTTCACAACTATGGAAATACGATGTGTTTCACCAACAAACAGTAAAATAATTTCACGGGCTACACTTACAAAATTATATCCACCAATCATCCCGGCGTTCTCATTTACAAATCCTAAGAATCCTACCTCGTTAGTAAAATAAGAAATTACGTAGCCAAGCGTCACATGTTATCAATATCGGTCTGTGTATAGCGCCACCGTCACGCATAGAGTAAGCTCGTTGTGTTCAGTTGACGTAAATTCTCAACAGCAACACATATCGTTTCTTACTGAGCGAGTCAAAGCCTTACCGATATTTGCTTTGGTAGAAATTACTCCATGAAGCTTCATGTAAATCAGTCTAATGCAAAAATATTAGTGTCATAATTAAACTGTGGCAAATATCTACCAATTATCCCGGCGTTCTCATTTACAAGTCCAAAGAATCCTACCTCGTTAGTAAAATAATTTTGGAAAGATGTGATAAAATTACAAATTAAAATTATAATTGTCTCTGTTAAGCTCGTTATTGCACATATGCCGTGCTTGTAAGAGGTTATTTAAGTCATTAAAAATGACCTGTATTAGCGTAGATTAAACGTGCCATTTTGACACGGTGACTTGATTCCTCCTATTTCTGCAGTTATTAGAGTGCAATATATGGATAGGAAGATTCTTACTACATACATATTTGTTTACAACATGTATATTTGGTACATATAATTATAAGTTTGATTTCAAATTGCGTGGAATTTCGTTTTCAAATCAGACGGCAATTAGGAAAGACCATTCATGTTGGCACTGCTGCTGTCATAAGCATGGTAAGGAGTCGCCACTCTCATAGGCACGAACAAATTACTAAAATTCGGAGCTGCTTGTAAGTATCTTTCAAATTAACATAGCAAAGAAATGAAAATTGCCTTGTCTTACACGCGTTGAGTTACTGTACGTTAGCGTATTTATAGAAGGTAATGTAACCATTAAGAACCCCTACAACTATCGGTATAAGATTGTAGAAATCAGACGTGCCAACCTCATTCGCCTAAATATTAAATTTCATTAACGTAGAGAAAGGTAAAACATTGCAAATGACGGTACATGAAACATTCACTTTTAAATAAGACAGAAAATAGACTATTCATTATGATAATAAAATCACAAAGCTGTTAATGAATCGTCGCTTTTACTGGGTTGATGGCAGAATTATAAAACTAATCCCTGTTTTAACACAATACAGTAAAAAATAAATCAAAATTGTAATTGGTATTTTAGCTACTATTAAGGTGACAAGCACGTAAAACCAATCACGGTGGCACCGAAAAAAAAATGCAGCCCCCATGCTCTTAAGTTAATATCGGCGTAATTCATTACGATTATAATGTAATGACGGTTGCACATACTGGAATAATTATTTCCAATTACGACCGAATGTGGGACAATAACTGTGAAACTTCAGAGTCGGAGAGCATGTAAACTAGAATGACATGCAGCACACAGAACTCTCTTTCCGCCATCTGCAAGTGAAGTGCAAACGCGAAGGACATACGTGGGGCAACCATTACAATCAGCGTCATCTTTCCACTGAACATGCTTTAAAGAAATAACGTACATAAATAATTACACAATTTAAACCATGGCTTGCTTGAAACTAATTATTTTTCTTTTAAACATGTGACAGAAATTGTAGATAACATTAGATTAGAATTTCTAAAATCATGAAGTGGCAACAAATCGACTATTCACGTTGGTATGTGGAATATACGAGTCTGACGACGTATCACCTGACTTTCGGAAGAATATCATCCACACAATTCTGAAGACTGCAAGAGGTGACAAGTGCGAGAATTGCCGCTCAATCAGCTTAACAGCTCATGAATCCAAGTTGCTGGCAAGAATAATTTACAGAAGAATGGGGAAGAAGATTGAGGATGTATCTGATGACGAAGGAAAGGTAAAGGCACCAGAGACGCAATTCTGCAGCTTAGGTTGACAATGGAAGTAATACTAAAGAAAGACAAGTTCATGGGCTGGTTCAAATGGCTCTGAGCACTATGGGACTTAACATCTGTGGTCATCAGTCCCCTAGAACTTAGAACTACTTAAACCTAACTAACCTAAGTACATCATACACATCCGTGCCCGAGGCAGGATTCGAACCTGCGACCGTAGCGATCACGCGGTTCCAGACTGAATCGCCTAGAACCGCACGGGAACACCGGCCGGCCAAGTTCATGGGATTTGTCGACCTGGAATAAGCGATAGTCAAAGTCAAATAGTGCAAGATCTTCAAAATTCTGAGAAAAGTAGTGGTAAGCAATATGGAGAGTAGGGTAATATACAACAAGTACAAGAGCCCAGAAGGAATAATAAGAGCGGATGACCAAGATAGAAATGCATTGATTAAAAAGGGTGTAGGGCAGAGATGTAGCCTTTCACCCCTACTGTTCAATCTGTGTAACTAACAAGCAATGATGGAAATAAAAGAATGCTTCAGGAGTGTAATTAAAATTCGAGGTGAAAGGATATCGGTGATACGATACGGTGATGGCGCTGTTATCCTGAGTGAAAGTGAAGAATTCATGATCTGCTGAATGGAGTGAACACTCTAATGAGTACAGATTATGGACTGAGGGAAAATCGAAGAAAGACGAAAGTAATGAGAAGTAGCAGAAATGAGAACAGCGAGAAACCTAACGTCAAGGTTGACGGTCACCGAATAGATGAAGTTAACTAATTCTTCTAATTTGACAGTAAAATAACCAACAACGAAGAAGCAAGGAGGACATCAGTCTTGACTAGCACTGGGAAAAATGGCATTCTTGATCAAGAGATGTCTATTAGTATCAATGGAAGGCCTTAATTTGAGGAATATATTTCTATGAATGTACGTTTGGGGCACAGCATTGTACAGTAGTGAAGCATGGACTGTGGAAAACCGGGACTGAAGAAAATCTTTTAAGGTGTTGTGCTGTAGACGAAAGTTGCAAATTAGGTTGATTGGTAGGGTAAGGGATATGGAGGTTCTGCGAAGAATCGGAGAGGGGTGGACATATGGTGAACACTGACAAGGAGTGATAAGCCCTGACAAAAAGAAGGGACAAGAGGATAGGACATCTGTTAAGACGTCAGATAACGCTTCCATGGTACTGAAGAGAACTGCACAGGTTACAAATGTAGAGGAAGACAAAGATTGGAATACATCGAGCAAATAATTGAGGACGTAGGTTACAAGTGCTACTCTTAGATGAAGAGGTTGGCACAGGAGAGGAATTCATGGGGGCCGCATCAAAACAATCCCAAGACTTATGACTTTAAAAAAAGACAGGGTAAAGCACCATAGGCTCCAGCAGATACCATGAAGACTTCGTGTACAATAAGTTCTTTAATTAGCTTCTAACGCTATTTGCATATATGCTCCCGCCCTCTGGACACAGACAAATCTCAGATAAAGATATATCGTACAAGTCTGAGAATAAAATGGCAGGCGCTTGCTTTTAATTACTACGAATCTTGAATTTTGTATATGTTTACTCTGTCCTTCCAACAACGATTTTTTCGCTCTCTTTCCATTTCCTTGTCGCCATTTCGCCTTTGTTTCCTTGCACTTCATCTTATATAATTTTTTGTACCTTCTTTCCCTGAACATATTTGATATGTCCCTTCCGTTGCATTACACGACTCGTTCACCGGCTATACCACAAAAAAGTTTGATTTTGTGGCACAAGAAATAGCTTCCCAGATTTGGTATTAACATAAAACTAACTGCTGAAGAAAAGGAAATGAAAACCTTTCCTGACTAACGCTCACATAAATTCTGTTCCAGAAAGTAAGAGTCACAGATTGAATCCGTTCATATCTGTATGAATACAGTTAGTAATACTGCGCTACTTCCAGGCGTGAAAGATATAGGAGAACAGAATACCAACTCCTCTCCATCCGGCAGCGTCCCGTTTAGCTAAACCCCACTGCACGGCAATGGCAAAGAGTAGAGCAGTTAGTAGGCAACAAATCAAAATCAAATATAAAGGGACTTAGGATATTCTGTTTTTCCAACTCTAAATAGAATACTCAATAGAACGCAAGTCAAAGAATAAAAAACCATCATTCTAATGCCCACTGCACTTGCACAGTGCAAACATAGCACATATCACTCGTTCTTTCCAAGTTTACACGCAGTCCCCCCACCCCTCCCATTAAAGGGCGGAGCACCCAGGATGTAATGGCATTAAATCTTTAAGTCTGACTTGTCTTCTTGCTGTCGTAAGGACGAATTGTTTCTGCAAAGGCGTAGGAGCAAATGTGAGCTGCTGAACTGAGTTTCCATGCCGTCTCGACGTGGATTTTTCTGGTAAATTATGCGTAGTGCGCTCCAAATTTTTGTTCTTCTCTTCTGGCTGAGTGTCGCTATACTCGGGCTCCTTGCTGGACTTACACTTTAATGCTTTTATTGTTCTGCAAGATGTCCATAATATGGGTATTCCGACGTACTATTCGATAAGGTCCAGTATACGGAGGTTGTAGTGGTGCCGCGACTGCATCTGTGAGAAGCTTGACATCTTCACAGTCCACCGCCGTCTTCTGCTCGAAAACTGGGCGTTCATCGTGGCTAGATGCCGTCGGTCTTCTCGCTGTTTCTACATAATCGCGGATTTCACGTATCAGCGATGACAGATTTATTGGCGTTGGTGATGAGGCAGAAATTAGATAGTCAGCCGGGATTCTCAATGATTTCGCACAAACCAATTCCACCACCGAAGCAACGGTCCGAAATTCAAGCAGAACCAGTAGTAATACATCTGTCCAGCTTCCTTGACGACATATCAGAGCAGCCTCCGACGTTACACACCGCCTCACCACCATACCATTGATCCCTTGGTGATAGCTGTTTGTGCTGGAACCCGCATACGTCAGCTGACTCTATGAACAGGCTGGACTGCAACTGGTGGCCTCGATATGTTGTGATATGAAGGGGCACCAGAAGTGAGCTAATCATTGAGAGACAAACACCTTTCCACTATTTCCGCCTCTTCCGCCTCTCTGCCGGTGATCGGAATGATCTCTGCCCGTATAGTGCGCCTGTCCGACACACATGAGAATCATTTATAGCCACCACAGCCTCGGAGTCGGGCCACTAAGTCAAGGTGTAAATGGGAAAAACTATCCGATGATCATGCGAAATTCCCAATTTCCGCATGGACGTGTCGTCCTTCCTTGCAGCGCTGACGTTGTAGGCATTCGGGAGTCCTTTCCCTGGTATCCTTTCTAATTGATGGCCACACGAAACATGCTGTCAGTAACTTCATCGTGGAATTTGCCCCTAGGTGTGCCAGACCATGAACACTGTCAAAATCTGCCTTGCGAAACTCTTGTATAATGTACGGATGCGGCTTCTGCCGTCTTATATCGCACCATAAATGAAATCTTCTTCCTGGCATTGGTGTCGACTGTAATCATAATCCTGTTGTGAGGTATGTCAGTAATTTCTGTATCTCCAGATCCGCATCCTGTGTTCAGAACACCGGATACGCCGCAAACACGAGAAAAGTAATTTTCAACCAGATTCAGATGAAAAGTTCTATATGTCGAACTACCTTGGTGCTATTGTTACAGAAAGCCGATGTTATAGGTCGATGAAAAGTGAAAATTGTGACTTGTCAGGCTTCAATATACGGATGGAGGTGTCTGAAACTTTCATACAGAGTATATCGTCAAAAACTATTTGTTATACTCACTCCATTTTGTCTGTCGGAGTTTCAGCTTCTTTGATAAGAAATGAAGAGGCTGCCAGTTTGCACCTACATGTTGTTAGAAGGCTGCTTCATTTGCGATACACCTGACATCTACTACAACACTCAACGATGCTGCAAGTACGGGATGTGCAAGCAACGCTGCCACTTCGATGCTTCTTTGTAAGTCGCTAAAAGCATCTTTCTGGTGTGCAGTGCAGCTTTAACTTTCCTTTGGCATTGTAGCTAGCCAGAGCCTTTATAAGTGGTACTTGTGTGTGTGACAAATGACAACGGTAGAAGTTTACCACATCCAGGAGACGCCAAAGTTGTTTGTAGTCTACAGGTTTGGGTAGGTTTCTCAGAGCGTCGGTATTCAGTGGTAACGGCTGTATACTGTCAGCTGAGGCTATACAGATGAGAAAAGTTACTTGAATTTTGCACATGGAACACTTGTGTTAATTTAAAATTTACTCCTGATGTATTTAGCTTCTGTGCTGCATTCCTAATGTGTTTGCACGTGATTGATCATCTTCTGAGAGTATCAAACTATCATCCAGGTATGCACAACAGAAAATTAATTCTTGGAGTACCTCATCACTGAATCTTTGCGAGGATGCATTTTAGTACGAATAGCATAAACAACAATTCGAATAGCCCAAAGTGCATGATTACCTCCGTCTTTGCCACATCAACTGGAGCCACCAGAATTTGGTTGTGCGGGATCGTTTTCATGTTCCGTCGATGGTAGGCGCCACAAGGAAGCTATTTCCCATCTTTCTTGTGTACTATATGGAGAGGAAATGCCAAAGGGCTGTCTGCCTTTCTAATCACTCAAGCCCAGAGCATCTATTAAGAAATTTCGTTTCTGCTAATCTCTCAGAAGCTAATCTGTGGACGTGTCTTGTTACTGGCGAGTGTGGTGTCATGCGTATATAATGCACTGTATTGTGCTTCAGCACCCTTGGCGTAGGAGTGCCGTCACGGTAGCTCACCTGTTCGGTCAGAGAGATGGCTACTCTCTTTGATAGAAAAAGCTGAGTGAAGGGATTAACGATGAACTTCAATGGGTGTCAGGTGTCGTCCGTCACGACCAAATGCAACGAAAAAAAGGGCCGTGCCGTATTTGATTAGCAGTCGTAACGACCTCAGTCGCGTCTCTGAACCAATCCACCGCCTAGAATTTGAATAAAAGTCATCGGAATTGGTGTCCTTCCGGCGTTAGAAGTCACCCCCATTCTGCCAACGGCCTTGTCAAAGAGGGCGGATGATCTAAAAGAGGTTCAGGGCACTCCCTTGCCTTTTGGGTGGGAGGCTGCCCTAAAGGCGGATGAATCAGCTATAATCAATGGCATAATGATGCAGAAGGCAATGGAAAGTACTGCATTAAAGCACATATAGTGTATCCACAGGACATATAGTCTGCAAATTTAAACGCTTGATGATAATTTCTCAATTGGCAAAAGATTCCGGAACAGTCCTCCATTCAGATCACTCGTAGAAGACTGCATTGGGAAAGGTGATCACGAGAAAAATGTCGAATAACAACGAAAGGATAACGTTATACGAGTTCGGGCGTAGAATATCTGAAGCTTGAATGTGATAAGGAAGGTAAAATATCTGGAAAAGGAAATGCAAAGGGTCAGTCTAGATATGTGGCGGGGGGGGGGGGGGGGCGTGGGGGGGGGGGGGGGGCGTGGGGGTTGGTAGATGGTCAGTGAAGTGAAATGGCAAGAAGAATAAAATTTCTGGTAGATTGACTGTAGGGTAATGTCAACAGCAGCAGATAATGTTATGACAGGAGTCATATTCTATGGCAGGGAGTGTGTTGCTCTGAACGGTTCAGTCATAGGGTTGTTCTTATAAGAATCGACATCAAACCAACAGCGACAACGAAGGTTTTTTATCACTTAAACACTGACCTACAGAATTTTCCCTGACAAAGACACTTATTACCCAAAATATACAAGCACAACACAGTCTGATTGCTTTACAGTGGCAACATACTTCCAATAATTAACAAAAAAGAATGGTCCCGAATTTCAAGAAATCCTAAGTGCAAAAATATCAAATCAAAGACATATGAAACTACCTCCAACTCTGTTAACTGCCCCAACTAATTTCAGTCACGAACCCCATATTATTTTATAAGTCAATTAACTCAGAGAAAATCTTTATAACACTATCTACAGCATTTACTGCAAGCAGTAACCACAGCCAGCTAAATATGATGATACTAACTACTATAGACTCTAACTGCCAGGAGGCATATGGTTAGCAAAAGAAAGATTTTGTTCAAGAATAAACAATTTATTTAGAAAAATTTTCCCTATTCATGTGCCATCCAGTTCCAAAAATTGTAGTTGTCAATAATTACACCACCCAAACATTACCACACCATCCATCCTCATTTTCTTGCGTCTCACTTTACAATACACGTCCAACCAACACTGAGTCTCCACTAAGAAAATATATGTCCATACACTTCTCCATCCACTCGCTAATTGCTAGTCCATCCAACGTCAGAATCTCTTGACGTGGGTTCTGAGCGCTGTCAGCGATATTAACACAGTCTACAGCGCTGCCAACATAGAAACGGCTATTGACATAGCCCCCCAGCCCCTCTCAAAAAATTTTACGAAGTGTTTTGGGCAGTAGGAAAGACTAATTTGTGTTTAACATTAACAGTATTTTTATATATTATTAAATTTTATATATTATTATGTTAAGAATATTTTTATATTTACAATATCAAATAGAGCAGATGCACACAAAGGTTAAATTGGTCAATAAAGTAAAACTTCTCCTCACAGTCCTTAAAGACAATCCTAATACTTCTTCAGAAGAGAAGCTTGCGCCAGTTTCACGCACAAAGGCTGAGCAGTATATGAAAATGCACAAGTAAGTGGTGGACAAACATACAGTCTTGAAGAAGTAATGTTGTCCTCCCCGTGGAAACACAGGGCTGACCCTGGACATGAAGATCTCAGAGGTCTATCATAAGACTGGTAATGGGCCATTACAGAGCAGACCCACAGCAGTATAAGTCGAAGTCTTGAAGAGTTTTGGTAGTATTGGTGGGTCACCAAAGAGAAGACCCACTGTACTATCAATCAAAGTCTTGAAGAATATTGGTAGTATGCGTGGGTCACCTAAGAGCAGACCTACTGTAGTATCAATCGAAGTCTTGAAGAATATTGGTAGTATTCGTGGGTCACCAAAGAGCAGACCCACTACAGTCTGTGTAGGGATTGTGATAGTAGTGGGCCTTAAAAGGTGCAGACTCACTGTAAGCCTTGTAGAGATGGCCAGCAGCCATCTGTTGTGATTGTGTTGGTGCAAAATCACTATCGAACAGTCTTTAGGATAATGTAGCAAGTCCATGGGCTACTACCATGTAATCAGTAGTGATGCATATCACAAGTCCCTAAACCATCACTTGTGCACTCACTAATTCTTTTGCAATATCCCTTGCTGAACTATCAACACACATGCAAGCGTTAACACAGTCATATAGTCTCAGAGATTTGATACATATAATATGACCAACAGACAAATGTGTGCAGTAAAAAGAATTCCTACTGTTTACCTATCTTTCAGAACTGGTGTCTATCCAATTACAGTTTTACAGTATAATAATACAGTTACAGGTGTAAATAAAACATTATTAAAGATCAAGATAATAGAAAAAACACTTTTAGTAACACAGGCTTTAAATAAAGCATATATATGAGTATTACACGAATTATGTCAAAAGAAAATAAATGAAAAATGAGAATAAGAATATAAGCATAACAGAATAAATAATGTCTGAACACCTTCCTAAAGTAAAGAAAATGGTACAAAAGCAGAGATTACGTTTGCAGGTAACAGTATTCCTCAGAGAATGAAGCCTAGTATTAGAAGAAAAACACTCTACCAAATTTATCAGGTACACACAAAGAGCTAGGATAAACACACAGGCACAAGGATACACATAAACATATCGGAATAACACAAAAGGAAAGGACAAGATTAATTTTCAAGTGTAAATGTGTCGAAGTGTAAGTGTTAGTGTAACAATTGATACTGCAGTACTTGTGGTGTGCATTTTATACCTCTGTGTCGCTTTCTCATTTGAAGAATTTCTTTCATGACCATATCTCCTTTACTTTCAAGCAAAACTACTTCATATCCAACCAATACTTCATTTAATTCTCGCTGATCTCTCTTACTTCAACATTTGTTTCCACAAAAAATATTTTCTAAGCAAGCTATCTGTATCAATACTTTTAACCAGTGCTAACATTTCCCTATTTTTCTTACATCATCATTCGTTTCCAAAAAGATCCTACCTAACCTGTTGTCATTATACCCTACTTACATCTTTTCACTTCCTCCTTAAAAAAAATTGTTTCTTATTATAGAATACTCTTTGGTCAGTCCTTTTCCTTATAGTTTCTCAATGCATTTCTTCCCAACTCATCATAGCTAGTATTCTTATATAGCATACCCCCTCTTAAGCTGACTTAAATCTGTTGAGCTCAGGTACATATACTAGAGAGCGAGGCAATGCAGCAACACAAAAAAATTAACCCAAACAACAACAAAAATGCAAAGTGGCAAAGAAAATAGCACATCCAAATCAGCAAAGCAAATGCAACACCACAAATAATATAACGCAATATGGAGCAAAGAAGGAAAATAAATCAGGGGTAAAACTGGCTTTTCACAGTAATATAAAGTACAATTCAGTAGGACACTGCCTGAAAAAAGCCATAACTTATACCTAAAGATGACAAAGCACAAGCAGAAAAATGTATTGCAGTAAAGACTGCAGTGCAGGTAAGGGAAATATATGTGTAAGCTTACAACAACATGTGGATATTTGTGATCGTCAAAACTATGCAACGCCCCAGCACAAGGAGCAAGATCTATACCATCTCCCATGTGAAATACAATGATTCTGTCACATCTTAACACTAAAGTGGTGCACCACAACAACTTATTCTACAAAAAACATTACGTAGTCCTTGAAAAGAAAATTATGTATGCAGTTCCTGTTCCTAGTCCCTCTTCCTTGTTATTGTTCTTTCCTTTGCCAATGGCTCTTATTTGAGGACGTGGATCATAAAATTATCATTTAATGGATTTGTTGACAGAATGTGTTCACATTAGCATACGTATTGGATTTTATTTTATAAAACCAATGCTGGAACGCAGCTAGAAACCAGATATCAAATAAAATAAGCAAATATGTACAAAGCACAACATAAAAACATCGTTAAATAGCTATGTGGTATTTCATAAGCTAGTAGAAATTCTCTCAACTCTCGTAGAGTGGCAGTTTTCGTAATTAGGTGTGTAACCATAAAAATATTTCTCATCAACTCATAAGCATTTCAGTAAGTTACAGAAAGTTCAAACTCCAATGTGTAAGCATATGTTTACAAGTAATAGTGTATGTCGTGTTTGTGGTGTGTTCTGGAAAGAAATGTCAATAACGAGGTCAACGGCCTCTCATTTCTACACCTATATCAGCACTTGCGGGAATGTGGCGAGCTTAATAGCCGCTGAAGTGGCACCAGTAAAATTAACAGTCATCACTACAATGAGTATATTTCAAGAAGGCTAGCGCGCTGCCCAGCACAGCAGAGCATTATGTAAAAGTCCCATATACTCTTACTAACATATTTCCAACAACTGTTTCAGTTACAATGACAGTTTCACGCACATAAAAAATTGCATGGGATGTAAAATTACAGGAGAAGTGTGTAGAAGATAAATCTCATCAATAACAGCCTCAAAAAGTTTTCTTCACCATTCTGGTACTCGGATTCACATGTATACGCATTCTGCATATTGATCATAATCATATCTTGACATTATAATACACTTCGTCGTCGTAAAAATATCATCATTCCGCATCAATTAAATCTCAAAATCGTCGTAGCTTCCTCCAATAATCTCAAAACCTCTAAAAAATGCTCTGTGCTCTCAAACGTACTTAAAAAATCATGATCCTATACAATGTGCATCACTCAAACCTCTTGCAGTATCACAGTGGATCCGAAAATATATGTGAGCAGTTCACAAATTTCTGACAAAGTGCAATTTCATAAATGCAAAGTAATCAAACTGTGTGATTATTTAGACATGGGTCAGAGACATAGTAAAAATGTTCATCTCTCTGTGTTAAATGACCAGACATTTATGTAATTCTGTGTTAGAGAAACCAGGTACTGACGTATAAAACTGTATAAGCACATACCACATTAGTTAGAGCTCCTTGCGCTTACCACACGCTTGGTACAGAAGTAGGCATATCCTCATGAGGCATAATTTAATTATACCTCAGACCTTACAGATTAAAAACTGCAGAATGAAATGTATCACTGAAAACCTTCTGTATGTAATTGTAGTTAAAAATATTTCTAATAATGTTTAAAGTACTACAAGTAATCACTTAAATTCGTGTCATGTTGCGTTAAACTGTACTTCTTGCTGTAAGAAAATTACTGCCATTGCTTAGCGATAAAAATATGCCAAGTGTCATAGTTATCTTTGTTCATAAGCAAAATTCTCCAAAGTTAATGTACTTACCTTGTCATATACAAAAGTAAAGTGCTATGTATATAAATGTTGTGAGTATTGTGTTCATGGCCATGACCCTGAAAGTGTTGTACTGAAACGTATTGATGTGAGATTGTGCAGACATAAAACCGATACAACGTAAAAGCAATAATGAAAATTGTGGCACTCATAAGTAGCGTCGTAATATAATCATGTATCTGTCAATCAAACCAAGTAATGTGTCACCTGTGACCTCTCAGAAAGTACTTGAATTAAAAATGTCTTTTCAAGTTAACCAAAATGTTGCAGTAAAGCCTCATTGGTAGTATATGTTCCAAGAATGTGAACATTATCGTCGTGATGTAATCGTGCAACTGACAAGCGAAAATGTACACACAATAATACTGTGCAGTCAGTTCCCTATTCAGTCTATAGCGCTGTCAACATGCAAATAGACTACTTACAAGGGTTACAAGAGAATATGGGTTCAGTACTAGAAATGAGAGAGGAGGGCGACAAACTCAGTTCTGCAGTAAAATTCAGCTCCGTTCAAGAACCACAAGTGGCGGAGGTATTCTTTGAAAAAGGCCTGGGGATACGGGAAGATTTCTGTGTGATTACATTATGGTGAGACAGAGATTCCGATGTCAGATACTGGATTGTAAGGTGTACCCGGGAGGAGATATAGATTCAGACAGCCATTCAGTAAAGAATGGGGATACGAAAGTACTACTGAATGAAGAGTTACGCTTGAAGTTCTCTAAGGCTGTAGTTATTCCAATAAGGAATAGCTGAGTAGGCAGTGCAGCTGCAAAGGAATGGACTTCTCTGAACAGGGCTATATTAGAAGTTGGAAAGAAAAACATTGGTACAAAGAAGATAACTGCGAAGAAGCCATGGGAAACCGAAGCAATAGGTCCTTTTATCGATGACAATAGGAAGTACAGAAATTTTCAGGGAAGTTCAGGAATACGAAAATACATGTAGCTTAGAAATCAAATAAATAAGAAATGCAGAAAGGCTAAGACGAAATGACTGTATGAAACATGTCTGCGACGTGTACGTAGTAGTAATACTTCATAATCAGAGATATATTGGCAATTGTATCTGAACCTTAAGCCAAAAAACGTGCTTAACTAAAATGATCTAACGAGGACCATAAATACTAGAATAGGTCATAATTGCGTGTGTGATGCATTTAATAACTGTTCTTTAGTAATTGTTTTCGAGAGTATTTCCCGTAGACAACGTTCTGCTTCTTATTTCACATTAATTAAAAAACTTTACAACAGACAAAAGCACTATTGCCACTATCCTATATATGGAAATTCTGTGAATTTAAATTAATAATACGTACAATCTTAAATATTAATTAATATTTCATGGGAAATGTAGGATGTTGGTACTTGGCTGAAAACAGTTTAGACCAATGACACCGGTGGCTTCTCTATAAATATGATTTTCACAAACCAATCTTTTTCAAAACATTAATTCTGTTGCTGTGGGTCCCTGAGTAAACTTTAAACAAGCAATCTACCTACCTGGAAATGTTTCAGGTTTTCTGCCCCTTCACTCTGCGATGGTAAATAATGGTTTAGCCAACAAAAGAAGCGTTGACGAAAATTCGACTAAATACCTAACACGCAACGGCCACATAACTCCAGTGTATGGACAGTAGCTGAAAGTTAGTGAACTATCAAGCGTTCGAGATTCTTACGTGAGTTGTTTGAAAAGTTGGTTTATTGTCTTTAAAACAAGGAAACTGGCTATCAAGTCGGTATTTAATGTCCAGATATCAATTACGGTATGTTACTGACTGTCTCTGTCAGATATTCACACCTAAAAGCACTCAGAAGATATTTAGTCCGATCTGATATTTTAGACGGCCTGAACAGTCACTGACCCACAACTACTTACGAGGTAACACATTCAGTCGCTGAGTAGGCTTCTGGTAAAGAAGTGCTCTTCACAGCGTATGGTAATTTTCGCGAAACATGCCATGCGGAGTTTATAGACGAGATGAAGTGTTCACACGCGAGTATCTCCTAAAATAAACGACTCACAAAGCTCAAACTTTGACGAAATACTCAACACCGCAGTCGCTTTTTATCAACAACACGAGAACTGATCAGACGTGGGAATTTCTTCATTTTCGTACAAATCTAATCAGCGCGGGTTAACATAGGTGATTACTACAAGACGGGTCCAGAGCGACTACCTCGACTTCTAGATGAGGCACAAAGACCTACCCTAAGTTGCGGGGAAATACTGAATTCCTATAGGAAAGTATGTTAAGTAGCCAATCAGATCATCTGTAGCACTTCTATACTGGCTCAAAATGGCTCTGAGCACTATGGGACTTAACTGCTGAAGTCATCAGTCCCCTAGAACTTAGAACTACTTAAACCTAACTAACCTAAGGACATCACACACATTCATGCCCGAGGCAGGATTCGAACCTGCGACCGTAGCGGTCGCGCGGTTCCAGACTGTAGCGCCTAGAACCGACTTCTATACTCTTGGTATTTATAACGTCAGTCAGTCACATTACCACAAGTAATTTATTCTAGAAATATCGTAATTCCGAAACTGTTGTTGTTGTTGTTGTTGTGGTCTTCAGTCCTGAGACTGGTTTGATGCAGCTCTCCATGCTACTCTATCCTGTACAAGCTTTCTCATCTCCCAGTACCTACTGCAACCTACATCCTTCAGAATCTGCTTAGTGTATTCATCTCTTGGTCTCCCCCTACGGTTTTTACCCTCCACGCTGCCCTCCAATACTAACTTGGTGATCCCTTAATGCCTCAGAACATGTCCTACCAACCGATCCCTTCTTATGGTAAAGTTGTGCCACAAACGTCTCTTCTCCCCAATCCTATTCAATACTTCCTCATTAGTTATGTGATCTACCCATCTAATCTTCAGTATTCTTCTGTAGCACCACATTTCGAAAGCTTCTATTCTCTTCTTGACCAAACTATTTATCGTCCATGTTTCACTTCCATACATGGCTACACTCCATAAGAATACTTTCAGAAATGACTTCCTGACACTTAAATCAATACTGGATGTTAACAAATTTCTCTTCTTCAGAAACGTTTTCCTTGCCATTGCCAGCCTACATATTATATCCTCTCTACTTCGACCATCATCAGTTATTTTGCTCCCCAAATAGCAAAACTACTTTACTACTTTAAGTGCCTCATTTCCTAATCTAATTCCCTCAGCATCACCCGACTTAATTAGACTACATTCCATTATCCTTGTTTTGCTTCTGTTGATGTTCATCTTATATCCTCCTTTCAAGACACTGTCCATTCCATTAAACTGCTCTTCCAAGTCCTTTGCTGTCTCTGACGGAATTACAATGTCATCGACGAACCTCAAAGTTTTTATTTCCTCTCCATTAATTTTAATACCTACTCCGAATTTTTCTTTTGTTTCCTTTACTGCTTGCTCAATATACAGATTGAACAACATCGGGGAGAGGCTACAACCCTGTCTTACTCCCTTCCCAACCACTGCTTCCCTTTCATGTCCCTCGACTCTTATAACTGCCATCTGGTTTCTGTACAAATTGTAAATAGCCTTTCGCTCCCTGTATTTTGCCCCTGCCACCTTTAGAATTTGAAAGAGAGTATTCCAGTCAACATTGTCAAAAGCTTTCTCTAAGTCTACAAATGCTAGAAACGTAGGTTTGCCTTTCCTTAATCTTTCTTCTAAGATAAGTCGTAAGGTCAGTATTGCCTCACGTGTTCCAGTGTTTCTACGGAATCCAAACTGATCTTCCCCGAGGTTGGCTTCTACTAGTTTTTCCATTCGTCTGTAAAGAATTCGTGTTAGTATTTTGCAGCTGTGACTTATTAAGCTGATAGTTCGGTAATTTTCACATCTGTCAACACCTGCTTTCTTTGGGATTGGAATTATTATATTCTTCTTGAAGTCTGAGGCTATTTCGCCTGTTTCATACATCTTGCTCACCAGATGGTAGAGTTTTGTCAGGACTGGCTCTCCCACTGCCGTCAGTAGTTCCAATGGAATATTGTCTACTCCGGGGGCCTAGTTTCGACTTAGGTCTTTCAGTGCTCTGTCAAACTCTTCACGCAGTATCGTATCTCCCATTTCATCTTCATCTACATCCTCCTCCATTTCCATAATATTATCCTCAAGTACATCGCCCTTGTATAGACCCTCTATATACTCCTTCCACCTTTCTGCTTTCCCTTCTTTGCTTAGAACTGGGTTTCCATCTGAGCTCTTGATATTCATACAAGTCGTTCTCTTATCTCCAAAGGTCTCTTTAATTTTCCTGTAGGCGGTATATATCTTACCCCTAGTGAGATAGGCCTCTACATCCTTACATTTGTCCTCTAGCCATCCCTGCTTAGCCATTTTGGACTTCCTGTCGATCTCATTTTTGAGACGTTTGTATTCCTTTTTGCCTGTTTCACTTACTGCATTTTTATATTTTCTCCTTTCATCAATTAAATTCAATATTTCTTCTGTTACCCAAGGATTTCAACTAGCCCTCGTCTTTTTACCTACTTGATCCTCTGCTGCCTTCACTACTTCATCCCTCAAAGCTACCCATTCTTCTTCTACTCTATTTATTTCCCCCATTCCAGTCAATTGCTCCCTTATGCTCTCCCTGAATCTCTGTATAACCCCTGGTTCTTTTAGTTTATCCAGGTCCCATCTCGTTAAATTCCCACCTATTTGCAGTTTCTTCAGTTTTAATCTACAGTTCATAACCAATAGATTGTGGTCAGAGTCCACATCTGCCCCTGGAAATGTCTTACAATTTAAAACCTGGTTCCTAAATCTCTGTCTTACCATTATATAATCTATCTGATACCTTTTAGTATCTCCAGGGTTCTTCCATGTATACAACCTTCTTTCATGATTCTTAAACCAAGTGTTAGTTATGATTATGTTGTGCTCTGTGCAAAATTCTACCAGGCGGCTTCCTCTTTCATTTCTGTCCCCCAATCCATATTCACCTACTATGTTTCCTTCTCTCCCTTTTCCTACACTCGAATTCCAGTCACCCATGACTATTAAATTTTCGTCTCCCTTCACAATCTGAACAATTTCTTTTATTTCATCATACATTTCTTCAATTTCTTCGTCATCTGCAGAGCTAGTTGGCATATAAACTTGTACTACTGTAGTAAGTGTGGGCTTCGTATCTATCTTGGCCACAATGATGCGTTCACTATGCTGTTTGTAGTATCTTACCCGCATTCCTATTTTCCTATTCATTATTAAACCTACTCCTGCATTACCCCTATTTGATTTTGTGTTTATAACCCTGTAGTCACCTGACGAGAAGTCTTGTTCCTCCTGCCACCGAACTTCACTAATTCCCACTATATCTAACTTCAACCTATCCATTTCCCTTTTTAAATTTTCTAACCTACCTGCCCGATTAAGGGATCTGACATTCCACGCTCCGATCCGTAGAACGCCAATTTTCTTTCTCCTGATAACGACATCCTTTTGAGTAGTCCCCGCCCGGAGATCCGAATGGGGGACTATTTTACCTCCGGAATATTTTACCCAAGAATTCCGAAACTAAACAAAATTTAATGAAAGAAAAAAACGAGTCCTTTCCACAAAATACATTACCAATAAATTTAATACTTACCGCCCCTTCTGGCTACCTTTTGCTAAATTGAGCTTCCTCGAATATACATCACAAATTTCCTTATTGCACAAGAACTGTCTCACGCATACCTTTACATAGTTTTAATGAAATATCACATCATCACTTTACGTATGTCCTCCGTTCACTCTCTAAGTCTCTCCAAAACACGTTCACAACCATAACACGATGAAATAATAATTTTCCAAAGTACTTGAAAAACGTATGCAGCGATGGCGAGCCTGACAATCTCTGACCAGAGAGTAGTAGCGCGTGCGAGATGATTCAGTTGCGAGCAGCTGTCTGTCGGTAGTAGTAGTCTTGTACAGTTGCGGGTGGAGTCGCGAGTGGGACGCAGTTCGCGGGCGTCGACATGGGTCTCTGGTCAAGATGCTAAATGAGGTATATTGTTAAACAAGGTAACGAAGCTGTATTGCGCACATCAGATAATGTAATGTATATTTATTGTAATTAATTTTCAAGAAGTGCCCCAATAATAATTTTGTTTTCAAAGCAATTTTAGCAAAAGAGCTATTTAATAAAAAAAAATATTTCCCTTGTTTTTCCTTAAACAAAAGTTTCAGTTGAATTCAAAGAATATGTGCGATGCATTTCCTCCAAGCTATGGCGAAAAATAAGAGCAGATGCAGTTTTAGTGAGGTAAGAAATTAATTCTGATTTTTTGCACAGGGCCAAAAGATCCACTTTTCGGTCTAATTGAGTTTTGATTGTCATTGAGATTCAATTATCATTAACTTGTCTTTCATTGTTTTGTGGCCAGCTTATACTTGGGTCCGATTGCGATTTTACATTTAATTGTCATTGTCAGTAGATTAAATTGCTGGGAGGATACACTTGGCTCCCATTTATTATTTTTTATTTAAATATTTCTGAGGGGACGGTATTGCTTCGTGACTCCATTATTTATTTAACTTTGCTATACATAAATTTCGGTGGGGTGGTTACATACCTTCAATTACGTCAGAAACCTGTGGTACTGAACTTCAGGAAAATTCCAGAATGTTACACTGTATAAACCTATAGTCTTGACTGTAGTTTCAATTGATACTATTGATGAATATATTATAGTGCCTAGATCAAGTTTCATAGTTCCAGCACGGTTATTATGTATTTTAAACAAAAAGTTATATTTGTGAATGTATCTGAAATTTTAAGAGTACGGCTGCGTTGTCAGTAGAATTTGATATACTTAGCATAAAAAGGATCGATTAATATTTAATAGTACTTCTTCAGATTCATAGAGAGTATGTGTAACTCTTTGCAAGCAGTGTTAAGCAAGTACGCGGCTTGCTCGGCCCAGTAGTCAGCGTCAGCTGTGCCAGTGTGAGAATAAAAATCTGCTTTCCTTCGGGCTTTGTGGTAAGCTTAACTTTCAGTGCAAGATGACTTAATAATTTGCTACTTTACACTGTGATTTGGGCCCCTACGGTTCTCAGTGCCATTATCATTTAGAAGTACTATAGTACCATACTATATGGATTAATGATGTAAGTAAGAAAGCGTCACAGCATTCTCCGTAGACGAGTAACACATTTGCCTTCTCTTTGTTGGTGTACATTGTTCTCACACAAATTTTCAACTAAAGATGTTCGACTCAATGTGGGGTGTACATTTCCCTCGTGTTTCCGTTTGTTTACTACCAACTCTAGCAAGAGTTACGTTACCCTGGGTACCTAGAATGCGTACTAGTACAGAAGAGTCAGTTGTGGATGGCGATTTTAATAACACCGCGTTAACGTGAATAGTACACCGTCAGACGTTTTTAACGGATCTTGAGGAAGGAAGTCGATTGCCGATTAAAAATTATGCTATTTAAAATGGATATACTGCCTGTCAGTGTTTAGACCAAGTCAGATCGAAGTTAAAACTAGAATTTCGGAAGATAAGCACCAACGAGGTAACTACTGGGTGAATTTTTGGCTCCTTTATAGTCTCACTGAAGGTTTTCATTGATCGCTCTTATTTTGATGTCACATAATGGGCGCGATTCGTCAGCTCAAATATAGGAAATCTATAATGTAACGTATGTCTCCCTCCACTCCCCAATCGGGGCACGATTGATGGGCAGAACGGCAACAGAGACTGCCCTCAGCGTTACTCATAGCCATAGGCGCGATGATTTTCAATTGTTATCCCTCGAAGGCATTCTGTCTCAAATGCTCATCTCCAGGCACCACTTGGTTACAAGTCGGAATTCTTCGTAAAGTCACCAGGCTAACGCAGGCTTCAACGCCTCTATAAAGGAAGCAGACTTCGTTTCTGATCAAGCACGTAGTGCTGAACGTCCAAAGCTCTAGTTTTAACCTCGATTTCACGCAATCTGAATACTGCAAAGTTTTAAATTAGAACGATGCAACGAAAAACTTGGGTGTCATATTGGACGTAATGCTGTTTGTATCTTTGTAGTGAACCAAGTTACAAGAAGAATAATGATGCTAGTTAGTGCCTGCCCTTAGGTATAGGTAAAGGTAAACATGATAAATCTCATACTTTGAGCAAAAAGTTATTTGTAGTGGTCAGGACAAATGGAACCTCCAATATTTATCGCACTGTTTATCAGCACCTTGTAATAATCGTAATAGTGTGGTGTTATTCCCAATGTTTTATGGGGTCATCATTTCACCTGCAGAGTAGCAAAGTCCATTTCCAAAAGATTACAACTTGCCAAAATAATCTGAACGTCATATGGCATGCGTGATATGTATTGAGTGGTTGTAATCAAACTGCTGCTGTTCCGACTGCTGCAGTGCGAGCTGTATACATTCAAATAAGCTGTATCTTTGTAGATACCGATAAATCTGCGCGAAAGCAGAGTATGCTGAAAAAATAGTAGTGCCACTTTCAGGCACCAGTTGGCAATATGGCTCTGTAAGCCGTCAGAATCTGAGATGTTTCCAGTTTTAAAGTCAATGTGCTGTTTACCGCTTTGTGCCGCCTGTTGATTTCTTTTGTGAATTGATTGTAGGTGTAAAGTGTTAAGAAGGTTGAAGTTTTCCTTACAAAACGCAATGACTATTGAGAAGAACGACAGTGCACTGCTGGTGAAGTTGTTTTATGAGAATGGCAGCAATAGTTGCGCTACACTGTTGGTATATCGTCGATAGAAACAGATCAGTATATGGGCTAAAGCATATGGCGAAGGGTGGTCAAGAAAAAGGTGAATTAGGTGTTGCAGCAGGTAGAGATAGGCGGCTCATTCCCATTGCAATTGTTAATGACGTTGCTGTAGTAACAGACGACAATGTAGTGTATGCCTCAAATTCTGCAGCCAGTGCTCAAGCTGCATCATGGGAGCTTCGCTATGCAGGTCAAGAGTTCTAAAGGTTTGGAGGTACAATATACACTGGTACAACCAAAGATTTAGAATAGCCACTAACTGAAGCTTCAACGGCATGATTTTGTCCTTCGATTTTTACATTCGTGGAAATGGATGACATGTAGCTGGGGAATATCTGGGGAACATTCTTTGTATTGGCGAGGCACACTTTGCTTTGCACGATGCCGTGAGCGTATAGAATTGTTGCATGCGGCGTTTCACTCAACGACATGTTGTGCAGTAAGATCCACACACTCAGCTTATGTGACTGTGTGGTGTGGTTTCACAAGATCCAACATTATAGGTTCGGTTTTCTTCGTGGTTATGACACCTAGAGGGCTTGTTACGTGTACAGTGACGTCTACCCGTTATAAACTCCTTATTATGCTACACATAATAAGAGATTTGCAAGAACGCAACTGTGTCCACAACACTATTATCATACAAGATGGAGTGACACTTGTTACTTGCCAGGTAAAAGATTTTATTCACGTAACCTTCGGTCACTACTACCTCATCTCTAGCCAATTACAAGATGTGTGTCTTTCCAGATCCCCCCACACAAATTCAAGTGACTTTTAGTTATGGGGACATTTGAAAGATCGCGTCTATCAGCGATGAATCCGGACTCTTTCTGATTCGAAGCGTAGTCTACGACGACATATCGCTGTAATTACACTGAATATGCTGCGAGCAACTGTCGAACATGTCATGTTATGCAGCATGCAGTATGTAGTGAGTCAGATCATGTTGAATACATGTTGTAACTTGTGACCATATCCTAATTAAAGTCGCAGAAGCCTGATTAGCACGTGTATGACCGATTCTCCTCTTTTCCTCATCACATTGTGACTGATTTCAGCGACCTATTCTCGCATAGTGGGAGAAAATGCAATTCATCGATTAATGAATACCGCTACGATGTTACAGCGTCCTGTGATGTACACTGATAATTCAGAAAGATTTGAATATGGCTGCTTGGTTCAGCGACCGTTTATAAATTGAAATTGAAACAAATGAGCCCTGTGTCATGATTTTTTAGTCTTATTAACCAGGTTTCAACACTTCTAAGAGTGCCTTCATCAGAATTTAGACATTTAACGTGGTCTATAATACAATTACAAATTTATGGTATGAAAATATTTTTTACATAAAAAACGTGTAAGTACTCACTAACAATACAAGACAGAGACAGTACTTATATGTCACGTATAAAATAAATAACAGGGCAGAAGGGCTTTAGTCACAAAATATTTGAAAGGAATGTGTGGAGGTGAGCCTCTAAGGACTGCTCATACCTGTACAGCCACAGGTTGCAACGGACTGAGGCGCCCGCGTTAACAAGCGTGGAAGGTGAACATGACATTGCAGCGAAAGCGCCATCTAGTAGCCGCAGGTACAACTTGGCTATTCAAAATTCAAACGTAGAGAGGCGAAAATTATAACGAATATAGTTCAGTATATAATGTAAAAGGCAATATTTTGTTTAACAGTGAAAGATAAACTAACATTTTGTCTGCATCAGATCTTAGAAGAGCAGTTTGAAGCGTAAAAGCGTCATTATACACTCCTGGAAATGGAAAAATGAACACACTGACACCGGTGTGTCAGACCCACCATACTTGCTCCGGACGCTGCGAGAGGGCTGTACAAGCAATGATCACACGCACGGCACAGCGGACACACCAGGAACCGCGGTGTTGGCCGTCGAATGGCGCTAGCTGCGCAGCATTTGTGCACCGCCGCCGTCAGTGTCAGCCAGTTTGCCGTGGCATACGGAGCTCCATCGCAGTCTTTAACACTGGTAGCATGCCGCGACAGCGTGGACGTGAACCGTATGTGCAGTTGACGGACTTTGAGCGAGGGCATATAGTGGGCATGCGGGAGGCCGGGTGGACGTACCGCCGAATTGCTCAACACGTGGGGCGTGAGGTCTCCACAGTACATCGATGTTGTCGCCAGTGGTCAGCGGAAGGTGCACGTGCCCGTCGACCTGGGACCGGACCGCAGCGACGCACGGATGCACGCCAAGACCGTAGGATCCTACGCAGTGCCGTAGGGGACCGCACCGCCACTTCCCAGCAAATTAGGGACACTGTTGCTCCTGGGGTATCGGCGAGGACCATTCGCGACCGTCTCCATGAAGCTGGGCTACATTCCCGCACACCGTTAGGCCGTCTTCCGCTCACGCCCCAACATCGTGCAGCCCGCCTCCAGTGGTGTCGCGACAGGCGTAAATGGAGGGACGAATGGAGACGTGTCGTCTTCAGCGATGAGTGTCGCTTCTGCCTTGGTGCCAATGATGGTCGTATGCGTGTTTGGCGCCGTGCAGGTGAGCGCCACAATCAGGACTGCATACGACCGAGGCACACAGGGCCAACACCCGGCATCATGGTGTGGGGAGCGATCTCCTACACTGGCCGTACACCCTGGTGATCGTCGAGGGGACACTGAATAGTGCACGGTACATCCAAACCGTCATCGAACCCATCGTTCTACCATTCCTAGACCGGCAAGGGAACTTGCTGTTCCAACAGGACAATGCACGTCCGCATGTATTCCGTACCACCCAACGTGCTCTAGAAGGTGTAAGTCAACTACCCTGGCCAGCAAGATCTCCGGATCTGTCCCCCATTGAGCATGTTTGGGACTGGATGAAGCGTCGTCTCACGCGGTCTGCACGTCCAGCACGCTGATCCAACTGAGGCGCCTGGTGGAAATGGCATGGCAAGCCGTTCCACAGGACTACATCCAGCATCTCTACGATCGTCTCCATGGGAGAATAGCAGCCTGCATTGCTGCGAAAGGTGGGTATACACTGTACTCGTGCCGACATTGTGCATGCTCTGTTGCCTTTGTCTATGTGCCTGTGGGTCTGTCAGTGTGATCATGTGATGTATCTGACCCCAGGA